>NC_080703.1:5162701-6597347 GCF_030445035.2 Dasypus novemcinctus | reverse complement strand
GAACTCTGGTAAGAGATTCCTGTATAAAAGATGGATCCTTAGAATTATAGTTGCATTGTAAAGGTTAACAAACTATAAATACATTAATCAAGTATGTGTATGAAGAGACACACTTCTCCTGACCATGGTGCTACAAGTGCCAAAGCTCTCTGAATGAGGATCCAGCATGCAGTCTGAAATCACAGAAGCTTTGTGACCTTAAAGGCTCAAGGTGCACAACTTAACATTAAATTGTTTTAGCTTGCTAATTTCCAAATAATGTAAAACGTGAATCCTCTCTTTTCCACTGAGACCTCCAAGAATTCACACAAATATGTCCTCAAATTAAACAGCAGAATTTTAAAACTCAGTATATCAATGGATAAATTCTTACATTGCTAGAATCACAATAAGTCCATAGTAAGATACCAGTAAGTCTACTTTAGTCCAAATTTCATTCCCCAAACCAGAGGATTCTGGGATGGTGATGTCTGCTCCACATCTAATAGAGAGGGGCTGTGATCCTTTAGAGCTGATGGATGGGACTATGTTGTTTGCAGTTTTAGGCTTTCTCTGTTACTTGGTATGTAGTTGTCCATCATCACCCCCTTGCCTGTTGTCTTGGGTGAAAGCAATGAACTGGAGAGTAAGTGTTGCAAATCTATTGAGATTCAGGGCCCAGCTGGCACATGGTCAGCCCCCAAACTTAAGTCACTTGTACATAAACCTACAAACTCTAGTACTAATTACAAGTACAAATGAAAGGACAGAACAGCCACATGTAGGGAATCTGAAGGTAGTGGTCACTGGAGGTTCTGAGGGTAGGAAACAGTAAAAAGTGTTATAAGACAGGGGCATTTTTTGGAATTTGGAATTGTCCTAAAAGACATTGCAATAACAGATGCAAACCATTATATATCTTGCCATAACCTATGGAATTATGTCGAAGAGAGTGTAAACTACAATGTAAACATTTGTCCATGCTTAGTGGCAATGCTCCACAGTTTGTTCATCAATTGCAATGAATGTACCTCACTAATGAAAGATGTTGTTCATGTGGGAAAATGTGGGAAGTGTGGGGAGTGGGGCATATTAGAATCCCCTATCTTTTTCATATGATATTTGTGTAATCTAAGTATCTTTTCAAAAATTAAAAATATCTATACAGACCCTAAGAAAGCAAGTTATCATGACTAAAAGACAGAAAAAAAGACAGACAATAGGAATAAAAGCTTTTAAGTTTTTCAGATTTGAAAATATTCAGAGAATATGAAACAACACTTTTTAATGAGTTTTAGAAGATTAAAAAGAATATTGCAATTATATTAAATGGTATATTTCAATAATTAAATAAATAGAACCTCTGAAGCTAAAATGTACAATGATGAAAATGTAAAATTTCCAAGTAGGAATGGGAGTAATTTATCTACCATGGGAATCAAAGACCCACTAATCCTGAAACAGAAATGGAAAATAAACCAAATTTATATCTGTGGACCTACTACACTTGACATTTTATCCATGTCCCTCCATTTACTGCCAGTAAAACATTCCCTTTCATATTTTCTTTGCACAGTGAAACAGATCTACAGGTTGATTTCAGTGATTTATTGTTCCACTGATGTTTTCCTTCTTGGATAATAAATAAATACAAAATATTTTCATTCAGGAAACGAAAAATATATATATATATAACCACACTTAGGATGATGTATCTCAGAGCTATTAATATGCAGGTGCTTCCAATTCTTCTGAGAGGGATGATCTGGAAATGAGGAGAAATGGGAAGTGTGACATTGGAGAAAGACATTAGGATGTGAAATCCAGGACCTTCTCATTCAATACTGTTACTCTAGAATTCGCTTCTCTTGCAAACTCTGTTCTTGGCAGTGGAGGGAGGAGTAATTGCTCCTATGTTTGAAATATACTCACTTAGGCATGGGCTACCTTATTACAATGCATTATAATAGGTAAGCGTTCTGTTACAGTTTTCTACTTTCTCTTGGTTTAAATGATGTTCCTTGGACCTGGGTGTGTTTATTCTCACTTCCCCACTCTGGACAGTAAATCTTCAATTGGCAGTATTCATCTTTTCTAAATTTCTCATGTTAGGGTCCCAAAGTATTTATTCTACTCATAAAACATTCAATTAAACAGAACACAGATCACTCAAAATGTATCTTCCCCTCCTTCTATGTAACATATATGTCATGGTTTTCAGACAGCAAATAAATCCCCCACTTATCCAGGAAAAAAAACAGTTTTTCCCTCTGTAACTTGGTGTTTATCTCTCACTGAAATTATGGAAGTGTCTTTCAATGAAATCTATATTTTAGGAACTCTCTGCAAAGTTTCCCTTTTTAAAAAAACCTAACTGTACTTAAGTTTCACTGATAAAAGACAATATGATGCTTTTTTCCCCTTATAGCCATTTATAGACTCTTAAGGAATAAACTTTGTTTTACATGAGAACAAATTTTACCCTCAGTTTAGAGTGAATCATTGTTTTCACATATTTTAGGATCCTGGAGAAGAATAAAATTCTACTGACAAAACCAGGAATACTTTTTTATTTTAAAGGAAAAGAGAAGATGCAGGAATGGGGAAATAAGAAAAGATCTTTGTAATAACATAAGTTCGAGGAGAATATAATAGAGTTGAAAAGGTCTCCATCACTCACATATGATATTTGCTTAATAAAAATGTTACCTTATGAATCAGTGTACCAGCTAAATATTTAGAAAGGAAACAGGAAGTTTCTTAGGGGATTTTGAAAGATACCAATCACCCTCTCTTCATAAATACAATCAAAGTGTAAGTAAGTTTGGCATCCACAACTGAGCCTTCTTAGGGTGTGACTTCAGTAGGGTAGGTTATTCTTAGCAGTCTTTTCTCCCTCTTTCTGGTTTGTATTCCTGTCCTCCAGATGGGGAAACTGCAGGTGGTGGTGCCTATTTAATCAATACTGAAGACATGAGCCTCCTTCTCCCTGACTGCAGAAAGGGGGCATATTTGTGTGGTCAATAATTCCAGTGGAGTCTTCTTGATTATACAGTGTTCCTGATTATAACAGAAGTATCACCTTTCTTAGCTGGACTATTTTTCACTCTTTTCCATACTTCCAAATATTGAAAGACATAACTCTAGTTTCTTCAGTAACATGAGTGTTCATGACTACCACGTTTTTTCTCAAGATTCTTTTTCAAAATTTTCTTAATGTTTTTATTTTTAAAGAAGTTTTAGATTACATAAATGTTACATTAAAAATACAGGAGATTCCCATATGCTCCAGCCCCTCAAGATCCCACACTTTACCACATTAACAACTTGTTTCATTAGAGTTGTACATTTGTTAACATTGAAGGACACATATTGAAGCATTGCTACTAACCATGGACTACACTGTAGATTATAGTTTACCCTCAGTCTCAGACAATTTTATAGGCTGTGACAAAATGTATAATGGCCTTGTTTCCATCATTGAAAGGTCATGTAGGAGAATTCTTATGTCTCCAAAATGTCTCCATATTACTCCTTATTCTTCCCTTCCCTCCCCTCAGAACCTCTGGTGGCCAATGCCTTTATTTCAATGATAAAATTCTTTAATTACTATAATAACACATCTATAATAGAATAATAATATCTAGTTATTATAATGTACAATGGACTAAAGTAAAAATTCTTAAAAGCTTTTATTTGGAAAGAGATTTCTGCTCAAAAATAAGCCTTTCATGTAAACTATTTTGTACCAGACCTGATTACAAAATAGCAGTCTTGCAGGGTAGCAATTGGGAACTGATACATCAAATTGTTGGGAGTGAGAAGACCACTGACACTATTTCCATGTGGTAAATGTACATAATTGCTCTTGTATAGCTTGGAAAAAATGATTCACAATATATTGTTTGCAGTAACATTTAAAGAAAGCACCTAGGAAAGGTATTGACAAACTGGTTTATGTGAAAAATGATTTTACTGAGAATCCTAATTCAAGTTAATGTGGAATAAGGTGGGGCTCTTACTTGCACTGGAGAGAATTCCAGAAAAAAGTGAAAAGGTGAGGATTTTTAATTTTCAGATTAAGGTATAATCAAAACATAGACATTTTATAAAACTGCATGAATGAAATATCTTTTCCTGAAAATTTCAGTTCTGATAAGTGTATGACTCACATCAGAGACTGAACCTGTGTGTCAATAAATTACAAGTGAAAATGAATTCACAGCTTTGCCAAAGAATTTGAAGTGAATACAAATATGTAAGCAATTATTAACATCTTCAAATATGACCATTAGCTCAGAGAAATCATTACCTCCAAAATGCCACTCTGGTTTGCCATTTGTAGTGATGGCAAGGAAATCAGTTGACGAATGAAGCATTCACCTTAGTCTACCCAGAAGAAAACAGCAAGCTTACATAAAAGTCTGAAATTATGTCTTAATATCTGGGTTTAATATAAGAATAAGATATAGTAGGAAAGGCAGAAAAACACATATTTGCTTTTTATGACCCATAAATGAGGACTATTATTGTAGGGAGTGCTGAAAGAAATTTCCAGAAAATATCCTTCAATATGGAAATATTTTTTAAAGGGCAAACTTACATCGCTGGAAGAATGATAGAAATTATTGAAACCATCATTGTTTGAAAAATCAGGGAATGTGTTGTTGATTACAACCTCACTTGAATTATGATTTTGAAGGTGCAGGAGAAAGGCACATATTGGAGATAGAATGTGGATTAATATAAAGCAGTCAGATGACATCTCCAGTTCAGGATGTGACCTCTTTCAGGAACTAATGAACAAGCCCTGGTAGCTGGTACAGAGCCTTTGCTAGGAGAGCTTATTTTTCACTAACACCATAAAACACAAGCAGTTTCTTTCATCTGGGAGTGACTGCAATACACTTTCATCCCTCCAGCACCTGCTATAATTTTATATATACAGAATAAACTGAATGAAATATTTTACTGCTGAAAATCCAGGCAGCAGTTTCTATCTTCAATCCTGAATCCAGGAATACAATGAGGGAACACATGATGTAAAATAATACAAAAGAAATAGGAATCCGTGATATACCAAAATGAAACAAATGTAAGTTTTTATTAGGCAAATGCAAGATTATCTCTCTATACACTTACAAAGTACCTAGATTAAGATCTCCTCTAATCCATATTTTATTCCTCCACCTTGTGTACCCTGGGATGGTGATGTCCACTCCACCTCTAAATTGAAAGTTGGCTTAGATCCCACATGGCTGATGGGTGGAATTCTCCTGCTTGCACTTGTAGACTCTCTCGGTTCCCTGGTATGGTGGTTGACCATCCTCACCTCCCTGTTAGCTGACACTGGCAAATCCAATGAATTGGAGAGCAGGTGTTGCAACTCTCCTGAAGCTCATTCAAGTCTCCTGACCATACAACAACCCCAGCACCAACAAAAGGTTGAGTAAAAGTGACAGAGAGGCACATGTAGAAAGATCACATCTGAGTCCAACTCCATCACACTTCAGGGTACAAATTCCAAAGTAGTATCTTCTGGCAAGGCACCAAACTCCAGAATCATCTGCCATGACCATAGGAATGAGGTGTCTCTGTAGTCCTCAGGAGAACCACTACCTGGGGTAGTACCTACTTAGGCTGTCTCTGAGATCCTGCTGAAAGATGCATCAGTCCAACTCATCTGAAGACCTGACTCATTTTGAAGTCTCTTAGCCATATGAACTCATTTGTCATTCCCATTTCCCCTTTTTATTCAAGGTAGTTTTCTAATTGTATCACGAGCTGGTGGTTGGTAGTAATTCCTCAGCACCAGGGATTCTCAACCCAGCGGATATGTCCCATGCTGGAGGGAAAGTAATGTTGAGTTGACTTAGGGAGTGGCCACATTTGAGCAACATGGAGGCTCTCAGGAGGTTACTCTTAGGCACCTTGCATCTCTAGACCTAGTTGAAATTTCAAGCACACAGGCTCATAAGCATTGTCATCAGTATCAAGGGCCCATCATTGGACCATCCTTCTTCACTGGTCTTTGTTCTTGCACTTGGGGGATAGTTGCTCCTCAACTGGGGAGTGCAACATAGGTTCCCAGAATAGGAACTCAGCACTTCCTCAGTTGTCATGTCAAACTCTACCTAATATGACAATTAATATCCAAAATATATTTATATACCCTGCATGAATACCCTGGAGAACTGCCCCCTGCCCATGCATCCCCCATCAATGACATCCCACACCAGTGCTCCTGCCCTGCAATTGTTGAAACACTCTGTGATCCAAAACTTCTTCAAAACTATATGCTAATATATTTCTAAACTCAATTAACAGGAAAATGAAATATGAGTGATAGGTTTAAAGATAAAAAATAGAATATTTTTATTCTATATTTAAGAAAAACTAAAAGTAAAAAATAAATCAGGGTATTAAAATGCAAAATATCATAAAATATATTTTACATTTTGCCTTCATCACTGTAATAGGTGTTGCTGTGTATGTACAGTAGAAAAGCTCTCTCTCCCATTCTTTTCTCAGAGTCTTCATCCTTTGTTTAAAAAAAATTATAATGTCTTCAAAAAAGTCTTAGGTCACAATAAAGTCACATATACAATATAAGGGAATCTGATATGCCAACATCAAACACTTTTCTCTCTTCCCCCTGCAATTATCTTTTTAATGTGCATATATTTGCTATAGCTGATGAACAGATATTGAAACATAGATACAAACCATGGTTTCACTATGGTTTACATTATGGTTTATATTTTAGATTGTACAATTTTATAAAAATTTGGTTGTACTATGGTTTACATTTAATTTTTTGGTGAAATTTAACAAGGCCTATATCCATCACTGCATAATCTTGTGGAACACTTCCACTGCCCCCAGTTGTCCCATCTTCCATCTATTCTATTCCTCTCTCCCCCACCCCTTGGGGCCCACAGTGACAACCAAGCTTCACTGCCTGAAATACACGATTCACAGATACTTGCAACAATGCTGAGGATTTGACACACTAGTCTGTCTGGAGACAGTGGCTGTGGGAGTTGCTGAGTGCTGGGAGAGGGAAGATGTGTGACATGGAGGCATTTTTAGGACTTGAAGTTGTCCTGAATGATATAGTACGGATAGATGAAGGACATTACATATCATGCCATAAGCCATTGAATGGACTGTGGGGAGTTGCAAACTACAATGCAAATGATAATCCACACAACCATAAGTTGTTGGTGTGAGAGGAGTGGGGGTGGGGTGGGGAGTGGTATATATGGGAACCTAATATTTTTAATGTTACATTTTGTGTTATCTATGTATCTTCAAAAAAAGACAACAAAATATTTCATTTTCAAAAAAAGAATCTTCTAGTGTTTGATCTCTGTTAATCATGAGCACTTTTGTAAACTTGAGACAAAGTGTCCTTTTATAGACAGAATGTTTCCGAGCTTTTTAAAGGCCTGCTTTATGTCCTTGTTTCTAAGAATGTAAATAAAGGGGTTCAACATGGGAGTAATCACTGTGTACATCACTGAAGCTATTGCATTTGCCTTTGAGTTTTTGGTAGCAGCAGAGCTAAGATACACTCCAATACCTACCATAAAACAAGGTCTCTACTGAGAGGTGAGATCCACAATTAGAAAATGCTTTATATTTACCACGAGCTGTTGAGATTCTCAAAATTGAGGATATAATTTTATAGTAAGAGAAAAAGATCCCAGTGAGTGGTATAACCCCCAGAAGTCCACCTGCAAAATACATCACAAGGTCATTGAGGAAGGTGTCAGAACAAGCATGTCTGACTACCTGATTAAGTTCACAGAAAAAGTAGGGCATTTCCATCTCTGTACAAAAAGACAATTGTAAAACCATTAAGTTATGCAAAAGAGAGTCCAAAACACTCAATAACCAGGATACCAGCAGTAGGAGGCCACAGAGCCAGGGGTTCATGATGACTGTGTAGTGCAGGGGGTGACAGATGGCCACGAAGCGGCCATAGGCCATTGCAGTCAAGAAGGAGTTATCTAATTGTCCAAAAAGCATGAAAAAATACATCTGGGTGAGACGGTTTTCAAAAGTTATGATTTTGTTGCCTGTCTGAATGTTCAGCAGCATCTTTGGTTTCGTGGTGGAGGTGAAACAGATATCAGTAAAAGACAGGTTGGAGAGGAAGAAGTACATGGGTGTGTGGAGATGGGAGTCCAAGATGATGGCCAGGATAATGAGCAGGCTGCCAATGAATGTAACCAGATACATGGACAGGAACATTCCAAAGAGGAGGGGCTGCACCTCTGTATTTTCTGAGAGCCCCAGGAGGATGAATTCTAAAGCATATCTTTGGTTTTCTGTTTCCATGTGGATGATGAATTTCCTGAGTAGATATTCAAAGCAGGGCAATTTAGCCTCAAGCCATAATCAGAAAAATATAATAAATGGTACTGTTTGTATTGTAATTACATTAAGTTAATATTTTTATGGATTTTATAGAGATCTAGTACCCTTTTCTGAAAATAGGGAAAACATATGTTCCTGCTTCTCCTTGATAGTTGTGATGGCTAGAAACCCTTGGTCATAATAGAATACACTTTGCCAAGGCAATAATTTCCATGATAAATTCTCTCAGACTTTATTTTAAGCAACAAACATTATGACCATGTTTTTGTACCCTGTGACAAAATAGAAAAGAAGAACAAAGTAGTAGGAACCATGTTATTTGGTTGTAACAGTTATTATAAAAACACAATAATTTAAAAAATCTTTTTGGTGAAATGGACAAATGACCCCACACAAATGTGTTCCACTGATGTTTCACAGAGGACAAGGGTAATTCAGTGTAGAAAGTATGATCTTTTCAAGAAGTGGTGTTGGAACAAAAGTGAAGCAGGCTAGTAAGATAGGGAATAGATGGATCTAGAACCTGACAGAGTCCACATGGACATCAAAGCCCCCTAATGATGGCTGCTGGAGGAATCTCACCCTGGGATTTGCTACCCAGAACAAAGCCTCCTTCCTGAGAATATGGAAAAGCCTGGATCTTCCCTAGGAACTTTATCACTGGGTCCTCACTAAGGAATTGATGGGCAGGGTAATCAATCCAAAGAGCAAACAGCTGAAACCCCCTCCCCTGCCATTAGCAAAGGGGTGGATAACTAGCAGTTTAAAAGCAAACCATGAGGTTTGAGCTTGCTCTTGCCTAGCTTTTTGCCTATTGACCCGTCTTGCCTTCTGCATGTCACTTTCATCATTTTTCCTCTGCCATGTGGCCATGCAAGTTACCCTCGGGACTTATAATCTATAATGGGGAATTGTAGCTTGTAAATTAGCCCTCTTCATCCCTTTTCAGCCCCTTCCTCACTACCTGCTGGGGCCCTGCTCTGTTATTTTCTCCCATTTCTCTTCCCTTCCTACCTGAATTAATTACTGGCCTAACTCACCTGGCGTGTTCTTGAAATTCACTTCTGCAGCATAGCCAAGAACTTAGTTAGAATATGGTAACAATAGGATGCACTCATGCCAAATAAAAAAGGAACTTAGGCACTGATTGAATTCATTTCACAAAAATTAAATCAAAATGAATCATACCATTTTAAAGTAAAATGCATTGTGAAAGTGCTAGACTAAAATGTGAAGAAAATCTAAGGGCCCATAGGTTGGAAAAGAGTTTTTAGATATAGTCATGGAAGCATGATTCATGAGAGATTAAAATTTATAAGTCCGTTTTTATTCAAATGTAAAATATCTACTCTGTGAAAGACATTGATAAGGGGTTGTTAGAAAACATGCAGATTTGGAAAAATACTTACAAAACGCATCTGATAAAAGATTTGTATACAAATGTAGAAATTAATATTAACACCACAAAATAAGAAAGCATAAGCTGAATTTAAAAATCTGCAAAAGATATAAACAGAATCCTAACTTAGGAAGAAATTCAAAATACAAATACAAAATACAATATATAAAAAGAAATTCAACTTCACTGGCACCTAGGTATTATGACCAAATGCCAACTAGCAATGTCTCTGAAAAAGACCTTGGCCAAAAAGGGGAAATATTCAGTGCAGATGAAATTTTATGATTAAGAGATTTTAAAGTGAGTTTGGTGGTCATTCCAGAGGTTATGCTTATGCTCATCTCAGCAGAATCTCACTATCTGTTACAGTAAACAGTGCCTCAAACAGTAGGGATCCTGATGGTTCTAGAGATATCTAGACACTGTAAATAGTGCAGGGAATCTCAGGAATTTGGCACCCTGTCAGTAGACCTTACTTTGGAATTTATGCTCCCCAGTGTAAAAGAGTTAGCCTCATTTGTAGATTCCCAACATGTGGCTCTTCTCTAAATGTTATTTACATAAAGCCATGTGTTGGCACTATCCTTGTTAAATACATGAGCCAGAGCATTATGTTTTTGGTCTGTTCATGTGCCAGTTGAACGCTTAATCTAAGCAGAGTTTCAACACTTACTCTCCAGTTCATTGGACCTATGTAGAACAACTAATAAGGAGATGGTAATGGACAACACCTATCCCAAGGAGCAAAGAATGTCTGCACCTCTAAGCAAGCTAGTTCCACCCATATATCCCAAGGGATCTAAGCCCCCTCTCAATTAGAAACAGTGGGCATCACCATCACAAAATCCTGAAGATTGGGGAATGAACAATGGACTAAAGTAGACATTATTTTTATATTATAGACTTACTATTCTAGCAATGGAAGAATGTTTATCATTGATATAAAGGCCATGGCCACCAGAGATTCTGAGAGGAGGGAGCAGGCAGAATAGGTGTTATATCAGGGCATTTTCAGGACATTGGGATTGTTCTGCATGACATTGCAATGACGGATACAGGCCATTATATGTTTTATCATTACCTAAAATTGTGCAGGACAGACTCTTAACTATAATATAAACTATAATTCATGGTTAGCAGCATTGTTTCTATATGCATTCATCAATTGTAGCAAATGTACTATACTAATGAAAGTTGTTGTTACTATGGGAAAGAGTGGGAGGGTGAAGGGGTGGGGCATATGGTTCCCCTCTATATTTTATGTAACATTTATGTACTCTAAACCTGTTTTAAAATTTTAAAATTTAAATAAATAAATGAATAAATAAACTCATTAAATCTCTTTTAAAAATTAAACATCATCTGTCATTAGGGACTTGGAAGACTATGAACACAATAATATATGACCACATGTTTATTAGAAGAGATAAAAACCTAAAAACTGAGAATACCAATTGCTGTTGAGTATATGGAGCAATACATCTCTCATTCACTGCTAGTGAGAACACAAAATGGTTCATCCAGAAGACAGTTTCTTTTAAAACTAAACATTGTCTTACCATACAATCCAGCAGTTTTGCTTTTAGGTATATAAATATACACACCATATCATATATATATATATGATATGAAAATTAGAGTCCACACAAAAGTCCACACATGAACGTTTACAGCAGCTATATTTTTAAACTCCAAATCTGAAAGCAAACAAAATGTTGGTCAACCACCACACCAGGGAACAGAGAGAGTCCAAAACTGCAAACAGAATTCCATCCATCAGACATGTGGGATCTAAGGCCCCTCTTGATTTAGAGGTGGAGTGGTCATCACCATCCCAAGATCCTCAAGATAGAGGAATAAAATAAGAATTAGAGTGGGCTTAGTGGTATTCTACTATAGACTTATTGTGACTCTAGCAATGGAAGAAATTGTGTCACTGTCATGGAGACAGTGACCACTGGAGTTGTTGAGTGCAGGGAGAGGGAAGAAGAGGGTGTGATGTGGTGGCTTTTTTGGGGACTTGGAGTTGTCCTGAGATATATCTCATGGACAGATGCAGGATATTATATATCCTACCATATCACACTGAATGGACTGGAAGAGAGTGTAAACTAACATGTAAACAATAATCCAAGCTTTGTAGCAATGATCCAAAATGTATTCATTAAATAAAAGGATTGTGCCACACTGATGAAAGGTTGTTAATGTGGGAGGATGGGGAATTTAGGGAGTGGGGTATATGGGAATGTCATATTTTAAAATGTAAAATTTAGTGTGATCTATGTATCTTAAAAAAAGAAGACCATAATAATTTTTGCTAAAGAAATCTCATAGCGAATTTATAAAAACAAACAAGAAAAATCTTTACATCTCAGTGAACATACTCTAATAATGACTGAAGTAATAAATGCACAGTTATGTCATTAAGGCAAATACAACAAATTTTACATGTCACAGGAATTGTATGCTTTTTAATATGTATCAATAAAGTTGATTTCTTTTTTAAAAAGAACTATTTTTAAAACCTCACCACACCATATAATTTTTGACTCCATATTTGTGTCCATGTCATCTCTTCTTCATGTACTTCTAGCCTTTTCTCCTTCTGAAATTACTCTAAATCCTCCTTCAAGCCTTATTGCAATTAAAATCTCCCTTGTGATGCCTTTACTAACCTCCCAGGATGAGTCGGTAATTTCTGATCCACTTCACCAGAATTCCAGAGCCACATATATTGAATGACTAAAAGAAAAAAAATGAATAAACACAGGTAAACAGATAATTTGTACAAGTATATAGAAAGAAGAATGAGTGAAACAAGGAAACAATGCTTCTGAGAGAGGGAAGACCCAAGAGTAAGAGATCAGAGGAAGCAGATTGGGAAAAAAATCTATTTTAGTTTATCTGCTATTTTCACTCAGGCTTTTTAATAAGACAGAACTTTGTGTTTTAAGTTTTCTCTGTGGTCATAATCTGCTGATTTCCTTAAAGCTTCTACCAATAAAAGGTGTCCATGGAGTCAAAAATATATTCCCCCAGTACCTGTGAAGATTCTGTAAGTCGCTCTGAAATTATCAAGTCAGGGTCTAAGTTCACCAATGCAGGTTCTTCCTTGACAGATGAATGAAGTTGGAAACTCTGTTCCCAAGAAGTGAAGTGAGATGGAATGAGTCATAAGGTCTGTAGAAGACAAATTTTGTTTTCTTTGATACAGTGAAGGAGAAGCACATAGAGTATCTGAGCAATTAGGGATTCCATTCCCATGAACCACATTAATGAAGTATTCTTTTGTATCAATCTCCCTGAGATAATTATTTCTCTGGAGATAAGAAAGGAAAACACAATGCAAATTTGCACCAGTTTAGTCCCTTGTGACCGCTTTGGAGTTCCATGTTCATCTCTTATCCCTGTGGACACCTACCTCCCAGGAGGAGCTCACCCTTATTAAGGTGTGGGCTCTAGTCTTGTCAGGTTTCCCATACTGATTTCCCTCTTGTTGCTTCTGGAGTAAGATTCTGAATACACTAAACTATCTTATTTCCCAATTTTTCTCCTCTGGAGTTGGCTGTCATGAATGGAGACACCCACTCACAAGTGAATTTCCTCTTGTCTCACTGCTTCTCCTTTCTCCCCCATAATTAGCAATATCTGTTCAACCCACACAACCATCTGGTTTCTCAGTCATTCAACAATATTTATTCAGCAATACTGTATGGTAAATCCTAAAGTACATTCTGGGAATGAAGAGAAGACAAAGGTACTGTGTTTCCTAACAAACTGTTCACAGTTTTAAAAAGCCAAGAAATAAGCACTCACACAATCCTTAGAAGCCTGCCCCTGGTGCACCTTGTGCCAGATGTCCACCATCCAATACCCTAAAACAGTAACCCTTCCTTATTATATCATCAACAGTGTTTTCTCAAGGATGGATATAAGACATTTAAAATTACACAAAAAATATATAGGGGCTGATAGGCTAAATATAAATCATAATGTAAAACATAAGATAACTAAAAATATAGAAAATTGTATAGTCTAAAAAATAAACCACAATGTAAACACAAATGTTACCTTATTAGAAAGCTATTGTCCCATATCTGTACATCAGTTTTAGTAAATATGGTATGAATGTTAAAAGATTAGAGCTGTGGAAGGGAAAAGATATTATGTTGGATATGTGGGATTACTGTATATTGTATATATGAATTACTGTGATCTAAAACTCTTGTGAAGATAAGCCTAATAATTAGAAAAAAGAAAAGGAAAAGATAGGATGTTGAATTTTTCCAAATTAATATGTACTGTATATCTAACCTTTAAACTCATCGCTATATTCCATTTTACTATTAAGGGAAACTGGCAATATATTGGGCTTCACTTTTCAGGAAGTTTTGGATCACAGAGAGGTTCAACAATGGCAGGGGAGGAATACTGGTGTGGGATGTTATTGACAGGGGACACATGGTTGACAGGGAGTTCTACAGGGCATATATCCAAGGTACATAAAAATGTTTGGATATTTTCATAGTGGAAACAATTAAAAACAACTGAGGGAGTGCTGAGTTCCTAGCCAGGGAAGCTCTATCACAGTCCCTAAAGGAATAGCAACAATCCCCCAAGTGTAACAACAAAGACAAATAAGAATGAAGGTCCAACAATGAGCCCCTGATACTAATGACTATGCTTGTGAGCCTGTGCACCTGAAATAAGAACAAGGGCTAGAGCAGCAATGTGCCTAAAAGTTACCTCCTGAGAGCCTCCGTGTTACGCAAATATGGCCAGTCTTGAAGCCAAACTCAGCATGTAAATTTGTTGCCTTCCCCCCAGCATGGGACATGAATCCCAGGGATAAGCCTCCCTGGTGCTGAGGGATTGATACCAAGTACCAGCTGATGATGTAACTAGAAAATGACCTTGAATAAAAGGTTCAACTCGGACCAGCAGAATATCTCTGTCTACATATAATAACAGGAGTTAAAAATGCTTTTTGACCTAAATCAAGGGGCAAATGGAAAGGACAAATGAGTTTATATGGCTTTGAGTCTCCAAAATAGCTGAGAGCTTATTAGAGGGGTTGCTCTTACGCACACCTCAGCAGAGTCCCAGAGACAGATAAAGTAGATACAACCCCAGGTATTTGTTCTTCTGAGGGCTACAGAGACCCACGGGTTTTATGGTCATGGCAGATGGAGTTCAGTGCCATGTCAGTTGGCCCTTCTTTGGAGTTTGTGTTTCTGTGTGATGAAGCTCTACTCAGATGTGATCACTTTTCACAAGTCTTTCCTGTTACTTTACCAGAATTGTAGTTGGTGATGGGGATTAATATATATCCAGGGGATCTGAATCTCTGGACTGACCATATGATAGCCAGGCCCTGAGCCTCAACAGACTTCAGCTCCTACACTGGTTTATTGGACTTACCCCACTCAGAGAACATGGAGTTGAAGAAGGTCAACCACCACACCATGGAGTCAAGAGTGCCTACAACTGAAAGCAGGAGAATTGCATCCAGCATCCATGTGGAATCTAAGCTCCCTGTTGACATAGATGTGGAATGGACACAACCAATCCAAGGTCCACAGGATGTAGGAATAGAATATGGATTAGAGTGGACTTACTGATATTCTACTCATGAACTATTGTGATTAGTAATCGAAGAAAATGTGGCATTGGTGTGGAGAAATTGGCCATGGTGGCTGCTGGGTGTGGGGAATGGGATGAAGAGATGAGCTATGGAGGCGTTTTTGGGGACTTGGAGTTGTCCTGGGTGGTGCTGCAGGGACAATTAGTGGACATTGTATGTCCTCCCATGGCCCACTGGATGGAACATGGGAGTGTGGGCTATGATGTGGACCATTCACCATGAGGTGCAGCGATGCTCAGACATGTATTCACCAAATGCAATGAACGTGTCATGATGATGGAGGAGAATGTTGCTATGGGGGGAGTAGTGGGGTGAGGGGAGTAGGGGATATATGGGGACCTCGTATTTTTTGAATGTAATATTAAAAAAATGAATAAAGACCAAAAAAGTGGAAATAAAATAAAGATGCAGAATCAGGATTATAGTGAAAAAAAAAGTGTTTTCTCAACATTATAATTTCAACCACGCACACATCAATCCTGCGTGTTCACCTCTCCACACCGAACATACCCACAATTCCATGGACCAACTGACCCAGTGTGTTATATTCGTGAGTGTAGAGCAATACAATGAGCAAGAATTGTTGTACACCGATAATGGAGAGGACACTTAGATGTTCTCAAATAGAGGGGAGAGTATCTCTCAAGAGCAAGGCTTGCTCCTAATGGGAGAGGATAGACCAGTTTGTCAAGCCCTCAGCATTGTATGCAAGTATCTATGAATCTTGTCCTTCAAGCAATGAAGCTTGGTTGCCAATGTGGGCCCCAAGGAGAGGGAGAGAGAGAGAAAATAGATGGAAGAGGGGGTAAATGGGGGTAAATGGAAGTGTTCTGTATGATCTTGCAATGATGGATACAGGCCATGATAAATTTCAACAAAAATTTATAAAAGTGTATGGTCTAAATTGTAAACCATATTGTGTACTACTGAGCATGGTTGGTAGCTATCCAATATTTGTACATCGGTTTTAGCAAATGTAACATCCACAAGTAAAAACATCATTGGTGAGGAAGAGGGATGATGTTGGGTATATGGGAGATACCTATATTCTGTGCATGATTTTACTGTGACCTTAAACTTTTTTGAAGATATAATGAAAAATAAAAAAGGCAAGACACTGAGGAAGAAATGAAAGAGATTGCCTTGCCACTATATATATAAGACAACACCTATTAGAGTGATAAAAGTCAAAACCTTAAAAAAAATTTATAAAAATTTTCATTTTTGTTTTCTTTATATGAGGTCCTCATATACCCCCTCTATATGAGGTCTCCATATACCCCCCACACCCTCAATACACTCCTCCCCCCATAACAACAATCTCCTCCATCATCATGAGGCATTCATTGCATTTGATGAATACATCTCTGAGCACCACTGCACCTCATGGTCAGTGGTCCACAACATAGCGCACACTCCCACATTCCACCCAGTGGGCAATGGGAGGACATACAATGTCTGGTAACTGTCCCTGCAGCACCATCCAGGACAACTCCAAGCCCAAAAATCGCCCCCACATCTCATCTCCTCCCGCTCCCTACCCCCAGAAGCCACCATGGCCACTTTCTCCACACCAATACCATATTTTCTCCGATTACTAATCACAATAGTTCATGAATAGAATATCAGTAAATCCACTCTAATCCATACTCTATTCCTCCATCCTGTGGACCTTAGAATGGTTGTGTCCACTGCACATCTATATCAAGAGGGGGCTTAGAGTCCACATAGATGTCGGATGCACTTCTCCTGCTTTCAGTTGTAGGCTCTCTTGGCTTCCTGGTGTGGTGGTTGACCTTCTTGACCTTCATGTTAGCTGAGTGGGGTAAGTCCAATAAACCAGAGTACAGGGGTTGCAAGTCTGTTGGGGCTCAGTGCCTGGCTATCAGATGGTCAGTCCAGAGATTCAGGTCCTCTGGGTATACACTAAACCCTAGCACCAACTACAGATCCAGTAAAAGCAACAGGAGAGGCTTGTGGACAAAGAACACATCTGAGGTCAGCTCCATCACACAGAAACACAAACTCCAAAGTAGGGCCATCTGACATGGCACTGAACTCCATCTGCCATTACCATAAAACCTGTGGGTCTCTGTAGCCCTCAGAAGAACCAATACCTGGGGTTGTATCTACTTTATCTGTCTCTGGGACTCTGCTGAGGTGTGCGTAAGGGCAACCCCTCTAATAAGCTCTCAGCTATTTTGGAGACTCAAAGCCATATAAACTCATTTGTCCTTTCCATTTTCCCCTTTTATTCAGGTCAAAAAACATTTTAACTCCTGGTATTCTATGTAGACTGAGATATTCTGCTGGTCTGAGTTGACCCTTTTATTCAAGGTCATTTTCTAGTTACATCATCAGCTGGTACTTGGGAGTAATCCCTCGGTGCCAGGAAGGCTCATCCCCAGGAGTCATTTCCCACGCTGGGGGGAAGACAACACATTTACGTGCTGAGTTTGGCTTTGAGACTGGCCACATTGTAGCAACACGGAGGCTCTCAGGAGGTAACTCTTAGGCACTCTGCAGCTCTAGGCCTTGTTTTTATTTCAGGTGCACAGGCTTAAGAGCATAGTTATTAGTTTCAAGGGCTCATTGTTGGACCTTCCTTCTTTTTTGGTCTTTGCCATTGCACTTGGGGGATTGTTACTGTTCATTTCAGGATTGTGATAGAGCTCCCCTGGCTAGGAACTCAGCACTCCCTTAGTTGTTTTTAATTGTAAGCACTATGAAAATATCCAAACATTTTTATGTACCCTGGATATATGCCCTAGAAAACTCCCTCCCAAACGTGCATCACCTGTCCATAACATCCCACACCAGTATTCCTACCCTGCCATTGTTGAGCTTCTCTGTGATCCAAAACTTCAAAAATGAAGTCAAATATATTGCCAGGTCCATTAATAGTAAAAAGGAACATAGTGATGAGTGTAAAGGTTAGATATAGAATACATATTAATTTAGAAAAAATAACGTACAAATAAATTGGGGAATCAAAAAATTAAAAAATTCAAAGCTTTGTTTTTGATGCTCTGTCTTCCATTACTGCAATAAATGTTGCCCTGTATGCACATTGGCAAGGCAACTTCTTCCGTCTTTTCCTCACTGTCTATGTCCTTTTTTTTCTTTTATTTCCTAATTATTAAGCTTACCTTCACAAAAGTTTTAGGGCACTGTAATTCACATATACAATATACAGTACTCTCACATATCCAACATTAAACTCCTTTCCCTTCCACAGCAATAATTTTTTTACATATTCATACTATATTTACTGAAACTGATGTACAGATATTGACACAATAGCTTTCAAACAAGGTAACATTTCTGTTTACATTGTGGTTTATATTTTAGACTATACAATTTTCTAAATTTTTAGTTATCTTATGTTTTACATTATGATTTACATTTTAGCCTATCAGCCCCTATACATTTTTGGTGTAATTTAACATGTCTTATATCCATCCTTGCAAAACCTTGTGGAACACTTCTATTGCCCACACAGTTATATTGGTTCCATCTATTCAATACTTCTTTCCCCCTCCCATCAGAGCCCACAGTGACAGCCAATCTTCACTGCTTGAAGGGCTATGTACAGAGATACTTGCAACAGTGTTGAGGGCTTGACATGGTCAACTGCCCTAATGCATTGGGTGCCACCATTTCTCTCAAGAGATACAATTTCCTCTAATTGAGAACATCAGTCCTCCCCAGGAAATGGGTATAACTTTGCTCTCATTATATGGGTCTCTATCCAATTATATAACCCGCTATGGCAAAATGAGCACTCACACACTCCCTAGAAGCCTGTTCTGCATCAGATTATTACCTTTGAGCATCTTAAATAGGTAACTTTCCTTATTATATTTTTGAAAAAGTTTTCTCAGCATTGTATTCTCAACCAAATACCTGAGAATCTCCTATGTTCCTATGTTCCCCCACCGTCCTCCTAATTTCTTGGGCAATATTACCCATCCTCCCATTGCTAGCCCCCCTCAAGTCCACAAAGCCCTACCCAAATTTAGCCCGATGTCCCATTTTACCCCTTCTTTGTGCAAATACCTTCAGCTTATATAGATTTCTCCCATGTAGGTGTCAGCTTACATCTTTCCTCTACCCCCCAATATTCTTTAAACCTATCATCCAGTCTCTAGCTCTCTGAGGCAGATTGGTTTACTTATTTCATATCATTGAGATCATGTAGTATTTGTCCTTCAATGCTTGGGTTGTTTCACTCAGTATAACGGTCTCAAGATTCATCCATGTTATCACTTGTGTTTGCAGTGTATTCATTCTTAAAGCAGAGTAGTATTCCATTGTATGGATATACCACATTTTATTTATTTATTTATCCATTCATCTGTTGGTGGGCATTTGGGTTGATTCCAACTTTTGGCAATAGTGAACAATGCTGCTATGAACATTGATGTGCAAATATCGGTTTGTGTCCTTGTTTTCAGTTCTACTGGGTATATACCCAGCAGTGGAATTGCTGGGTCATATGGCAAATCTATAGCTAGTTTTTTGAGAAACTGCCAAACTGTCCTCCAGAATGGCTGGATCCTTCTGCATTTCCACCAGCAATGGCTGAGTGTTCCCATTCCTCCACATCCTCTCCAGCACTTGTAGTCCTCTGTGTTTTTGATAGCTGCCAGTCTCATGGGAGTAAGACGATATCTCATTGTAATTTTGATTTGCGTTTCCATAACATCTAGTGATTTTGAGTATTTTTCATATGCTTTTTAGCCATTTGTATTTTTTATTTGGAGAAGTGTCTGTTTAAGTCTTGCCACTTTTTAAGATGTGTAGGTTGTCTTTTTATTTTTTGAGATATAGAAGTTCTTTATATTTGAAGGATATTAATCTCCTATCATATACATGGTTACCAAATATTTTTTCCCATTGGGTAGGCTCTCTTTTCATTTTCTTGACAAAGTCTTTTGAGGTTCAAAAGCCTCTAATTTTGAAGAAGTCTCATTTATCTATTTGTTCTTTTGCTGCTCGTGTTTTGGGTGTGAAGTTCATGAAGTCATTTCCTATTACAAGGTCCTGTAGATGTTTCCCTACACTGCTTTCTAAGGTCCTTATAGTCTTGGCTCTTATATTTAGGTCTTTGATTCACCTTGAGTTGGTTTCTGTATAAGGTGTGAGTTGGTAATTCCCTTTCAGTGTGTTTGGTGGCCTTCGGAATATCATGTGTCTGTATCTATGAGGATCTATATCAGAATTTTCAAATTGGTTCCATTGATCAGTGTACCTCTCCTTGCGCAAATACCATGCTGTTTTCACTAGTGTACTATGTTTTGAAGTCAGGTAGTGTGATTCCTCCAATTTCATTTTTCTTTTTCAATATATCTTTGGATATTTGTGGCCTCTTTCATTTCCAAATAAATTTCATAGCTAGTTTTTCTAGTTCCTTAAAGAATGCTGTGTTGATTTTTATTGGGATTGTATTCAATGTGTAGATCAGTTTGGTAGGATAGACATCATACGAATATTTAGCCTTCCTATCCATGAACGGGGAGTATTCTTCCTCTTGTTTAAGTTTTCTTTGGTTTCGTTGAATAGTGTTGTGTAGTTTTCTGTGTATAAATTTTTTACATCTTTAGTTAAATTTAATCCTAGGTATTTGATTTTTAAATTTACTATTGTAAATGGTATTTTTTTCTTGATTGCCTCCTCACATTTTTCATTTTTGGTGTACAGACATGCTCCTGATTTTTGCACATTGATTTTATAACCTTCAACATTACTGAACTCATATATAAGTTTTAGAAGTTTCGTTGTAGACTTCTCAGGGTTTTCTATGTATAGGATCATATCATCTGCAAATAGTAAATTTTGACTTCTTCCTTTCCAATTTGAATGCCTTTTATGTCTGATTCTTGCTTCAATGCTCACCCAAGTACTTCTAACAAATATTAAATAGAAGAGGTGATAATGGGTTCCTTCCTTGTCCCTGATTTTAGAGGGAAAGATTTTCAGATTTCAAAATTGTAAATGATGTTAACTGGAGGTTTCTATATATATCTTTTATTATGTTCAGAAAGTTTCCCTCTACTCCAATTTTTGCAGTGTTTTTATTAAGAAATAGTGCTGTATTTTGTCAAATGCTGTTTCTGCATCTATAGATATGATCATGTGATTTTTTTCCTTCAATCTGTTTATGTGGTTTTTACATTAATGAATTTTCTTATGGTGACCAATCCTTGCACACCAGGAATGAATTACACCTGGTCATGGAGTATACTTGATTTATGGTGCTGTTGAATATGATTAGTAAGTATTTTGTTGAGGATTTCCACATCTATGTTCATTAGAGAGATTGGTCTGTAATTTTCCTTTCCTTTGGTGTCTTTGTTTGGCTTTCATATTAGGGTAATTTTGGCATCATAGTATGAGTTATGCAATGTTCTTCTGTTTCAAATTTTTGGAAGAGTTTCAGCAAGATTCGTGTTATTTCTTTATGGAAAGTTTGCTAGAATTCACCTGTGAAGCCATTTGGCTCAGGGCTCTTAGTTGGGAGGTTTTTAATGACTGATTCTATCTCTTTACTTGTGATTAGTTTGTTGAGATCATCAATTTTTTCTTTCATCAATATAGGCTGGTTATGTATTTCTAGAAATTTGTCTATTTCCTCTGAATTGTCATTTTTGTTGGAATATAGTTTTTCAAAGTATCCTCTTATGATAGTCTTTATTTCTGTGGGGCCAGTGGTGATATCTCCTTTGTTATTTCTTATTTTGTGTATTTGCATCTTCTCTATTTTTTTCTTTGTTAGTCTAGCTAAGGGTTTGTCAATTTTATTGATCTTCTCAAAGACCCATCTCTTGGTTTTGTTTATCTTTTCAAGTGCTTTCTTATTTTCTATTTCACTTAGTTCTGCTCTTATCTTTGTTCTTTCTTTCTTTCTTCTTCTGGCAGGGTTACTTTGTTGTTTTTTTCCTAATTCCTCCAAATATGCAGTTAGTTCCTCAATTTTTCCTCTTTCTTCTTTTTTGATGTATGAATTTATGGTTCTAAGTTTCACTCTCAGTACTGCTTTGCTGTATCCCATAAGTTTTGGTATGTTGTGTTATCATTTTCATTAGGTTCAAGGCAGTTATTAATTTCTTTTGAGATTTCCTCTTTGACCCACTGTATTTCTAAGAGTGTGCTGTTTAATTTCCATATCTTGGTGTGAAATCTGGGCCTCTGGCCCTTGCAGATTTTCAGCTTGATAGTGGTGTATTAAAGTCCCCCACTGTAATTGTAGAGACATCTATTCCTTCCCTTAGTTTCTCCAGTGTTTGCCTCAGATATTTGGAGGTACCCTTGTTAGGAGCATAAATGTTTATAACTGTTCTTTCTGTTTGAATGATTATCCTTTTCACTAATATGTAGTGTCCATATTTGTCTCTCACAAATGTTTTGCATTTAAAGTCTGTTTTGTCTGATATTAACATAGTTACTCCTGCCCTTTTTTGGTTATTATTTGCTTGTAAGATTCTTTTCCAGCCATTCATTTTCAACCTCCTTGAATCCCTGGGTCTAAGATGTTTTTCATGTAGACAACATATAGATGGATCATACTTTCTTATCCAATTTTCCAGTCTGAGACTCTGGACAGGTGAGTTTAATTCATTGACATTCAGTGTTATCACTTTCAAGGAATTATTTATATTAGCAATTTTTTCTTTGGATTTGTGTTTGTTATATTTTGTTCATTTTTTTAGTCTTTTTAGTTGTTCTTACACTCTCCTCCAACTCTGTCTCTCCTGTTTTTTTCTTTCCTCCTATAGAATTTCCTTTAGTATTTCATGAAGGGCAAAATTCTTCTTGGCATACTCTATTAATTTCTGTTTATCTGTGAGTATTTGAACTCTCTATCATATTTGATTGTTAGTTTAGCTGGAAAGAGTATTCTTTTTCGGAAATTTTTTTTTCATTTAGTATCTTGACTATGTTGTAAGACTGCCTTCTTGCCTCCATGGTTTCAGATTAGAAATCAGCACTCAATCTTATGAAGCCTCCTTTATATGTGTGGTTTTTTTCTATTGCTGCTTTTAGAATTTTCTCTTTGTCTTGAGCATTGGATAATTTGACAAGTATATGTCTTTGGATAGGCCTGTAGGGATTTATGCTATTTAGGGTGCATTGTGCTTCCTGGATGTGGATGTTCATCTCCCACACTAGGTGTGGGAAGTTTTTATCCATTATTTCCTCCAACACCCCTTCTGTTCCCTTTCCCTTCTCTTCTTTTTCTGGGATGCCTATAATGCATATGTTTTCACATTTTGCATTGTCATTCAGGTCCCAAAATCCCTGTTGAATTTTTTTTCTCTTTTTATCTATCAATTCTACTAACTTTGATTTCAGATGTACTGTCTTCCACATCACTAGTTCCTCTCCCTCTTCAAATGTACTGTTATTTGCTGAGAGTGTATTTTTTATTTCTTGGATTATGCTGTTCCTTCCCATCATATCCGTTGTCTTTTTTTTTTTTTTTGCATAATTGCAATTTCTCCTGCATGTTCTCCAAGTGTTTTCTTCATATTCTTATCTCTTACTTCACCTCATTAAATTGGCCCTTATTAAATGTTTTGAGAGGTTTAATTACTTGCTTGATGTTCTGCTCTTCTTCCTAATTTTAGTTTGTTCACTGGATTGGGTCATGTTTTCCTGATTATTGGTTTGGCTTATAGTTTCTTGTTGCTGTCTGGGCATCATTTTATCTTGCTGGCTTGATTAACTTCTTTGTCTAGTCTCAGGGATAACTAGTTGTTTTTGCGTGTGTGTTAAGTCTTCTCTTTGCCACTTTGTTCTTATTCTATTTCCTTGCTGTTGGCTAAGTTCACTTGAAGTAAAATATTAGGGCAAGTGAAAACAAAACAAGTAAGAAAAGAAAAAAGTAGAATAGTAGTATTGATAGTAAATGTTAGCAGAAGAACCATGTGAGATCTAGGACAATGGGTATTAGACTCATGTAAGCTGTGTAGAGTTAGAACAGTAAGAAAAATGGAGTATCTATAATGAGACAGTAAACTGAATATGGGGAGGAATATGGTATGAATTAAAAGACCAGTGTGGTCAGGAAAGTGGGAAAGAGAAAGGAAAAGACAATAATATGGAGAGCGAATAAAAGACAAAACCACACAAAGGTATTAGAAATGAAAATTGAGGGCTAAATTAAGAGCAGTGGAATGTAAGAGAGACACTAAATGATGGAGGATAAAAAGATGTAGAGGAAAGGGGTTAGCATTGGTAGCCAAAATCAGTACACACAGAAAAGAGGAAATCGAGGATGAGGAAACACAGCAAATGTGAATCACTTCCTGGAACACCTAATATTAAAAAAAGAAGAGAAGGAAAAAAGGGAGGGAAGGGGGGGAAAAGGGGGTGGAAATGCAAGCAATAAAAACAGGAAGATGAAGAAAAAGAAGAAGAAGAGGAAGAGGAGGAGGAGGAGGAGAAGGAGGAGGAGGAGGAGGAGGAGGAGGAGGAGGAGGAGGAGGAAAGGGCTGTGGGGGTGTAAAGAGGAAGGAAAAAATAAGAAAATAAACCAATAAAAATGACCAAAATTTCAAGCAAGGAATTCTTTCTGTATTTAAATAAAATGCTTAGGAGTCTGACCTTCCCCCTTTCTCCCTTTCTCACTTTCCTCTCTCCCAGGGAAGCAGGGAAGCTGTGTGAGGTGTCCAGTAGGAGATTCAAGTGGGTCCTTGGTGTACCAAATCACCAGAGAAAACAATGTGTCTTAATTTCCAAAGACAGAGCGCCCCCACCTCACCAGGAACCCCAAATATGCTAATGGAAGTTTTCAAAACACATCTTACATCTATCTCCCTTAGGTGTGCTACAGGAGGGGCAGTTGATTTTCTGACTCCACCTTCTTCCAGACCAAGTTTCCTAACCCAGCATTTTTAGGTAAATTGGGCTTTCTTGGCAGATTTGCCTCTCCTTTCTTCCCCAGCTTTCCCCAAGCCAGCTGGTATGCTCCTCCAAGTTCAAAAAAAAAGGGGGGTCAGGACCTGAAAATGAACCCGCACTCATTTTACCCCTCTGCACCTCCCACCCAAACCCTCCAAATCACATAGTCAGTCCAAAACTGAATGGCTAGTGTGTTCTTTTACTGCAGGGAGCTCTGGATTTGGGAGTGGGAAGTCTGGGATATTGTAGACTTAGGGTATGTAGGTCTGTGGAACGTCCGCTGTGGTGGCTTAGGGGACATGGATCTGGAGACCATGCTTCTGGGGAACACAGGGCCTAGGAATGCCACCACACTACTGACAGTCCAGGGAATGCCTAAGGGGGAAGAGTCCCACCTCTCCACAACTTCCGACCTCGGTGCTAGAAAGCTACAATTCTACCTTAGCAAGCATGATTTCTGTCTCTCCAAATCGATGTCCAAACACCTCCTGCCTTGCAAGTCCGCAAAACAGCCCACTGCAGCAAGATTCCAACCCTACTCAGCTGCTCTTCTGAGGGCGCAATTATGAAGTGCATTCACTCAGATGCCATCTTGCCCCACCCATCAGCTATCATCTTTTAATATCTCCATTTGTTCACCCCAGCTTGTCCTTAAAGGGAAAGTACATCTACCTCATTATCTAATAAAAGATGAAGAAGTGCATATGCTAGCTGTCCTTTAATCCTCTCCTGGTTAGCCATGTATATCACTCTGGCTGCTTAGATACTCCCAACAGTGAACTCAGACACTTGTTCTTGCTGGATTTGGGAAGTATCAGGTCTCGATGCCAGGTTACCTAAGTTTGTTTTTGCATTACTTTTTTCCTCTGGGTAGTAATGCTAGGAAGCATTTCTACCAACTGCAAGGCACAAGGCAGAAAGTACAGTGAAGAGAATGCAGCACATATGCAGAGTATGTTGGAAAACCCAGTAATCCCCAAGCTCACTGACTCCAGGAACTCAGACTGGGTGAAAGCAGCTTTAATTGGGTCTCTACAGACCCTTCACACACCTTCCATCCTGTGCAAGACACCTGGTCGTTCTGGGAGAGATGTGAAGATAAGTCAGCCTGGTTGTTGTCCACAGCCACCTGTTAAGGCCAACAAGGCAATCCTTAGTATTGTCTTAAAGTTCTTGAGAATTCCAGGGGTGCCATACTAAAGGAACTTGTCCCACTGCTGCTGGAAATCCTGGTGTGCCTGTGCTCCAAGTCACTTTACAGGACGGGGAGGACAGAAAACCTCCCAGAATGGGATCAGGGCTCCTGCTCCCACACCACGGCTAGCTGGAACCAGCCCGCCATAGCCGAGCTTCCTCCCACAGCTGCCTTCAAGCTTGTCCACTTCTGGGATGGTCACAGGGTGCCCTGGTCCACTGTGGCCTTCACTTCTGTGGAAAGCATCACCTCCAGTATGGCTCCTACACTCCTAGGTTAACAAGAAGCCCAAACAATGGCCAGTGATAAAGTTTTCAGTGTTTGGTACTGTGAAAGTTGGATAGCTCTTTAGGTTAAAAATAAACTTGTATCTTCCCACTTCATTGTAGACAAAAGAAAATTCTGGATGGATTTTAAAAGGTGAAAAACAGCTCTAAGGGTCTTCTAATCATCAAAGCAATGGGAGAAATCACAAAAAAAATCAACCACTTTGACTATATGTATTAGTCAACTAAAGGGTTACTGATGCAAAGTACCAGAAAGCTGTTGGTATTTACAAAGAGGGTTTATTTTGGGTAGAAGCTTACAGTCACATGATCATAAAGTGTAAGTTACTTCCCTTACCAAAGTCTGTTGCCACATGTTGGAGCAAGATGGCTGCTGGTCTCTGTGAGGATTCAGGCTTCTTCTTCACACTCCATGGTCCCAGCTTCTTCTGGTCTCAGATGTAGACTGGCATAAGGCTTGTCTCTCTGTCTGGCACTTGTTACTTTATGGGCTTGGCTTCTCTGGTCTCTCCACAAGGTCAGCTGTAGACCCTCAGGTTATCTCTCTTCCCAGGCCTCTGCCATGTCTAAGGAGCCATCTCTATTTCTCTGTGTTCTTCTCCTGTGTGTTTACTTCCCCAAGTTCCAGCAACAAAACTCCAACTACTTCCTTTGCCATGTCTTTTTCTTGCTGAGTCCCTGCCCACCAAAGGGGTGAAGACTCAATGTCCTACTGACATGGGCCATTCAAACCCCTAATCATAATTTAATACGTAAAAATTAAACCTATGAAGTTAATACAATCTATCATGCCCAGAGGAACAGACCAGTTTACAAACATAATCCAATATCTATGTTTGGAATTCATAAACAATATCAAATGGCTACACTATATAAATATTAAAGATATTTGAATTAAATCAAATAAAATCCAACAGTTTAAAAAACGTAATGCACCATGGAGAGATCACATTATCTTTAACATACATAACGTAGGATGTTGATAGGCCGAGAGTCACCTCTAGCTAGCAGTGTTATGTCCTCTAGAAGGAAACTTTGTAGGTAAGCCCCTAGACCAGAAGGCCCTTCAGGAACCCAAGGAAGCCCAAGCACCCCACCCACACTCCTGGGATGATGAAAGGTCAATTCTCCAAAGAAGGAACTTGGTCTCCTGTCAGGCAAAGTTCTGGAATCCAGAGGTTCAGAGTTACTGCCCAGCCCACTTGAGGCCAGCTGGCAAGAAAGAAAGATAACATGCTCTCCATCACTCACACCACTTCCATATGCCCAGTAAATTAAGGACTTAGAAGGGAGCTGGGTTCCTGGTCATTCTGTGGCTTAAGTCACTCCTGGCCAGCCCACCCATGGAACACATATGTGGCTGGAGAACACATAGACCAGGCCTCCAGACAACTGGTGGAGAGGTGGGAGGCACCTTCCTCTCTCACACCTGAAAGCCTGGTGGCAAAGTGGATAGGGCAGTAGGTCAGCCAGCTGGGGGCAGCATTAACAGCAGGGGAACAGGGAAAGGGAAGATCCTCATGGAAGAGGCTGGGCTTGTGCTTTCCTCTGATCCTTCTAGGCTGAGTAAGTCACTAGGGTTCTTATTCTGAGGGGAAGATCCTAAAAGGGAAGAAGGGACTCAAGAACAGAACATGTAATCACCCTACACTGAATGTGAGGGCAATTGGCACTTTATTTTGTTCCCTAAGCTGGAGAAAATCAGCATAATAGAGTATGATATGCAACATGACAGAAAATTCTCATTTCTTCTCCTTCTAATTAGTTCTAAAACTCTCTTTAATGTACGAATGATAAGAAAGCAGCAATGCCTGCCTCCCAAACCCTGGATTAGTTACCGGGAGCCTATCATAGCTCAGAATAACATTCTTTAACAATGCTGGTGGATGTTATCAGAATCTTAGACAGCTCTTCTTTGTGGGGATTTCATGTCTTCAGAACTTTTGTAGAACAAAATGAAATTTTTTTATCACAGAAAAATAAAGAAAATAATATTCATCACCAGTCAACCTCAGTTAATAACATGGTTATCCATTTCCAACAACTAATCAAACTGAAAAATCTGCTTTTCCTTGATTTGTGTCATCAATTTTTCTTCTTTCCTCTTTTTTTTTTCTTTCACTACTTTATGGATTGAAGCAGAATGTCATTAATAAAAATGATCCAAATTTAGATGCTACCACAAAACGGAGCTTCTGGGTTTATTGGTATTTCATTATTACCATTTCTCAAGGGAGTTCTTGTTTCACAAAGGATGTTGCTTTTAAAACACAAAGCAAGGCTATACTCAGGCAAGACGGCATCTGAGTGAGTGCACCTTATAACCTCTCCTGCAAAGAAGCAGCTGAATAGGGTTGGAATGTTGCTGGACTGGGCTGTTTCAGGCATTTGCAGGGCAGGAGGTGTCTGGATATCAAATTAGTGGCACGGTGAAAAAGAAGATTCATGTATAATGTAGAATTTTGGGTCTCTTTCATGGAGATTGGAGCTGCTCATACGAAGCTTCCCCCTGGGGTGGGCAGTCCTGGAGACTTTGCTGAACCAGGGAAGTCCCAAGACCTGAGTGGGCTATTTGGGGGCTTGCAGGGTGGGAGGTGTCTGGAAGTCGATTTGGTGAGACAGAGATGGAGGCATTCTTGCGAGACGTGGAATTTTGGGTTTCTGACACAGAGATCAGAGCTTCCAGCTAGAGCCCCTCCCACTAGAGCAGACAGCCCATCTACCGCATCCCCAAACTGCTTGTAGTACAGCGGTGCCCCCAGCAAGCTGTTTCAGGGACTTGCAGGATGGGAGGTGTCTGGAAGCCAATTAGACAAAGACGGAGATTTTTGCGAGATGTGGAATTTTGGATTTCTGAGATGGAGCTCAGAGCTTCTGGCTAGAGCCCCTTCTCGTAGGGCTGGCGGCCCATCTGCAGCAGTCCCTGAATTGTCTATAGTACAGTGGCATCCCCAGCAGGCTTTTTCAGGGGCTTGCAGGGCAGGAGGTGTCCTGAAGTTGACTTGGTGAGACAGTGACAGAAGAGACTCTTGTGAGAGGGGGAATTTTGGGTTTCTGACATAGAGGTCAGAGTTTGTGGGCGTGACCCCTCCCCATAGGGCTGGTGCCCAGCTGTGGGGATCCCTGAAGGCTGAGTTGCACTTTGTTGCTCCCAGGCTCCCTGTTAACTGGATTTGTGGTTCCCAGGTCTGTGCCCCATAAACCCTGGTGGCTTACACCCCAGAGACTCACACCTCTTGAGTCTGCAATATCACAGACTTCCTATCCCTGAATCCTCCATGCCCTGAGGGCCATCAAGGTCCTTAACTGTCCTAGCCCTTGGAATTTGTGGGTTTTTTTTTCCTTTTTTTTTTTTAACTGTCTTGGTTACTAATATTGCATTATCTCCTGGTCTTTTCTCCCATTGTATCCCCCAAGGTCCTTTTTTGTTTATTGGGTTTTTTTTTCTTTCTTCTTTTATTTTTCTTGCTTGTTTCCCTCTCTTTTCTTTGCCCACCCCCTTTTTTCCTTCTCTTTTTTTCTTTTCTCTCTTTTTCTTCCTATTTTATATTATTTTATCTATACAATAGGTGCTGCAGGGAGCGCCTCACATTTGCTGTGTTTCCTCATCCTCCATTTACTCAGTTCTGTATGAATTGATTTTGGTCACCTACACTAACCTCTTTCCCCCACATCTTTCTATCCACCACCATCTACTGCTTTTCTTACATTCCACCTCCATTTCTTTGGTCCCCAAATTGTCTAACTTTTATTTTCTAATACCTTTGTTCTGTTTTCTGTCTTTTATCCACTCTTGATACTATTGTCTTTCTTTCTCTTTCCTCTCTCATGAAAACACTGGCCTTTTAATTCATACTATATTCTCCCCATAATCAGTTGACTGTCTCATTACAGATACTTTAATTACTGCTATAACTCTACACAACTTACATGAATCTAATATCCATTCTCCCAGATCTCATATTGTTGCTCTGTTAACATTTATTACCAATACTACTTTAAACATTTTCTCTTCTTATACAATTTCCTTTCCCTGGCCCTAATATTTTCCTTCAAAGTGAACTCATCCAGCAACAAGAAATTAGAATAAGAAGAACAAAGTTACAAAGAGAAGATATGACCCTTATGCAAGAACATCAACTAATTAATCCCCTAGACTAGACAAAGAAACTAAGGATGATTAAATTCATGAAGATAAAACGATGGCCAGACAGCGAAAAAAAGCTACAAACCAAAAGAATAATCAGGAAAACATGCTGAATCCAATGAACAAACTAAAAACCAGGAAGGGGCAGAACATTGGACAAGTAATTAAAGATCTCAGAACATATATTAGAGACCAACTTAATGAAGTAAAGGAAGAGTTTAAAAATATGAAGAAAGCACTTGGAGAGGAAATTGCAGACATACACAAAAAGATAACAGATATGATGGGAATGAACTCCACAGTTCAAGAAATCAAAAATACACCCGCAGCAAATAGCAGATTAGAAGAGGCAGAGGAGAGAATTAGCAACGTGGAAGGCAGTACAAATCAAACAGATATTAGAATTCATCGATAAAAAGATAGAAAAAATCCAGCTAGGACTTAGGGACCTGAATGACAATGCAAAATGCACAAACATACGTATTATAGACATCCCAGAAGAAGTAGAGAAGGGAGAGGGGTCAGAAGGGGTGTTGCAGGAAATAATAGCTGAAAATTTCCCAAATCTACTGAGAGAGACAGATGTACATATCCAGGAAGCACAATGCACCCCAAACATCATAAATCCCAACAGGCCCACCCCAGGACATATACTTGTCATATTATCCAATGCTCAAGACAAAGAGAAAATTCTAAAAGCAGTAAGAGAAAAGAAAATGATCACATACAAGGAGGGTCCATAAGATTAAGTGCTGATTTCTCATCTGAAACCATGGAGGCAAGAAGCAGTGGTCTGCTATAGTCAACGTACTAAAAGAAAAAATTCCAACCCAGAATACTCTACCAAGCTAAACTAGCATTCAAAAATGATGGAGAGTTCAAAATATTCACAGATAAACAGAAATTGAAAGAGTATGCCAACAAGAAACCTCCCCTTCAAGAAATACTAAAGGGAGCTCTGCAGGAAGAAAGGAAAATACAGGAGAGACAGAGTTTGAGGAGAGTGTAAGGGCAACAAAAAAGACAAAAAGCGAAGGAAAAAAACAAACAAAATATGACAAACACAAGTCCAATCAAAATATGGCTAACATAAATAATTCCTTGAAAGTAATAACACTGAATGTCAATGGATTAAGCTCACCTATCAAAAGATTCAGACTGAGACATTGGATAAGGAAATATGACCCATCTATATGCTGTCTACAAGAAACACATCTTAGACCCAGGGATTCATGGAGGCTGAAAGTGAATAGTTGGAAAACAATCTTACAAGCAAACAATAACAAAAACAAAACAAAAAAAGCAGCAGTAGCTATATTTTTATCATACAAAATGGATTTTAATTGCAAAACAATTGTGAGAGACAAAGAAGGAAACTACATATTAGTGAAAGGGACAATCTCTCAAGAAGTATGAACAATCATGAATATTTATGCTCCTAACTAGGGCACCTCCAAATACGTGAGGCGAACACTGGAAAAACTAAGGGAAAGAATAGATGCCTCTACGACTATAATGGGAGACTTTTTTTTTTTAATATTACATTCAAAAAATTTGAGGTCCCATTCAACCCCACCGCTCCCACCCCCCACTCCCCCCACAGCAACACTCTCTCCCATCATCATGACACATCCATTGCACCTGGTAAGTACATCCCTGAGCATCACTGCACCCCATAGTCAATGGTCCACATCATAGCCCACATTCTCCCACGTTCCATCCAGTGGGCCCTGGGGGGATCTACAATGTCCCGTAATTGTCCATGAAGCACCACGCAGGACTTTTCCTCGTCCCGAAAACGCCTCCACATCTCATCTCTTCCTCCCATTTCCAGCACCCAGCAGCCACCATGGCCACCCTTCTCACGCCCATGTCACATTTTCTCTGTGGACATTGGATTGGTTGTGTCCATTGCACATCTATGTCAAGTGGGGGCTTGGATTCCACATGGATACTGGATGCACTCCTCCTGCTTTCAGTTGTAGACACTCTAGGCTCCATGGTGTGGTGGTTGACCTTCTTCAACTCCATGTTAGCTGAGTGGGGTAAGTCTAATAAATCAGAGTGTAGGAGTTGAAGTCTGTTGAGGCTCAGGGCCTGGCTATCATATTGTCAGTCCAGAGATTCAAATTCCCCAAATATATCTCAAACCCCAGCACCAAGTACAATTCCAGTAAAGTAGCATGCGAGTCTTGTGAAAAGAGATCCCCTCTGAGTCCAGTTCCATCATGCAGAAACACCAACTCCAAAGAAGGGCCATCTGACATGGCAGTGAGCCCCATCTGTATAATGGAAATAAAGACTATCATAAGAGGATACTTTGAAAAAGTATGTTCCAACAAAAATGACAATTCAGAGGAAATGGAGAAATTCATAGAAACACATAAGCAGCCTATACTGACAAAAGAAGAAATTACTGATCTCAACAAACCAATCACAAGTAAAGAGATAGAATCAGTCTTTAGAAACCTCCCAACTAAGAAGAGCCCAGGACCAGATGGCGTCACAGGTGAATTCTACAAAACATTCCAGAAAGAACTAACACCAATCTTGCTAAAACTCTTCCAAAAAACTGAAACAGAAGGAACATTTTCAAACTCATTCTATGATGCCAACAATAAACAATATCCTAGTACCAAAGCCAAACAAAGACACCACAAAAGGAAAATTACAGACCAATTTCTCTCATGAACTTAGACGCAAAAATACCTAACAAATACTTGCTAACCATATTCAACAACACATTAAACGAATTATACACCATGACCAATTGGGATTCATTCCAGGTATGCAAGGATGGTTCAACATAAGAAAATCAATGAAAGTAATACACCATCTAAACAGATTGAATGAAAAAAATGACGTGATTATATTTATAGATGCAGGAAAAGCATTTGACAAAATACAGCACCCTTTCATGATAAAAACACTGCAAAAGATTGGAATACAAGGAAATTTTTTGAGCATGATAAAGAGTATATATGAAAAACCTACAGTCAACATCGTTTACAATGGTGAAATCATAAATTCTTCCTCTAAGATCAGGAACAAGACAAGGATGTCCACTATCACGTCTTCTATTAAACATTGTCTTAGAAGTACTTGCTAAAGGACTGAGGCAAGAAGCAGATATAAAAGGCTTTCAAATTGGAAACGAGGAAGTAAAAATTTCATTATTTGCAGATGACATGATCCTATACATAGAAAACCCTGAGAGGTCTCCAAGAATGCTTCTCGAACTCATGAGTTTAGTAAAGTCGCAGGTTATAATATCAATGTGCAAAAATCAGTAGCATTTCTGTACAACAATAATGAGCAAGCTCAGGAGGAAATCAAGAAACAAATACCATTTACAATAGTCACTAAAAAAATCAAATACCTAGGAATAAACTTAACTAAAGAGGTAAAGAACTTATACACACAGAACTACACAAGATTGTTCAAGGAAATCAAAGAAGACCTAAATAAATAGAAGAATATTCCCTGTTCATGGATAGGAAGACTAAATATTATTAAGATGTCTATCCTACCAAAACTGATCTACACATTCAATGCAATCCCAATAAAAATCAACACAGCATTCTTTAAGGAACTAGAAAAAAGTAATTGTGACATTTATTTGGAAAGGAAAGAGACCCGGAATAGCCAAAGACATATTGAAAAAGAAAAATATAATTGGAGGAATCACACTACCTGACTTCAAAACATACTACAAAGCTACAGTAGTGAAAACAGCATGGTATTGGCATAAGGAGAGACACACAGACCAATGGAACCGAACTGAGAGTTCTGACATAGATTCTCATATATATAGCCATATAATATTTGATAAAGCCACCACACACTCTCAACAGGGAGAGAATGGCCTATTCAACAAATAGTGCCTGGAGAAGTGGATATCCATATGTAAAAGAATGAAAGAGGATTACCATCTCACGCCTTATACAAAGATCAACTCAAGATGGATCAAAGACCTAAATATAAGAGTCAAGTAATAGGAAATGGCTTCATGAACTTCACACCAAAAGCACACGCAGGAAAAGAACAAATAGATAAATGGGATTTCCTGAAAATTAAAGCCTTCTGGACCTCAAAGGAGTTTGTCAAGAAAGTAAAAAGGGAGCCTACACAATGGGAGAAAATATTTGGTAAACATATATCAGATAGGAGACTTATAACTTGCATATATAAAGAAATCCTATATCTTGAAAATAAAAAGATAAACAACCCATTTAAAAAATGGGGGAAAGGTTTAAACAGACACTTCTCCAAAGAAGAAATACAAATGGCTAAAAAGGACATGAAAAAATGCTCCAAATCTCTAGCTATCAGGGAAATGCAAATCAAAACTACAAAGAGATACCATCTTACTCCCATAAAATTGGCAGCTATGAAAAAAACAGAAGAGTACAAATGCTGGAGAGGATGTGGAGGAATGGGAACACTCATCCACTGCTGGTGGAAATGCATAAGGATCCAACCATTCTGGAGGACATTTTGGCTGTTGCTCAAAACTAACCATAGATTTGCCATATGACCCAGCAATTCCGCTGCTGGGTATATACGCAGCAGAACTGAAAACATGGACACAAACTGATAGATGCACACCAATGTTCATAGCAGCATTGTTCACTATTGCCAAAAGTTGGAATCAACCCAAGTGCCCATCAACAGATGAATGGATCAAGAAAATGTGGTATATACATACAATGGAATACTACTTGGCTTTAAGAACAAATACACTACAAACACATGTGATAACATGGATGAATCTTGAGAACCTTATATTGTGTGAAGCAACCCAGGAAATGAACGACAAATACTACATGACATTAATGATATGAAATAAGTAAACACAAGGTGCCTTAGAGAGCTAGAGACTGGATGATAGGCTTACAGGAAATCGTGGTGTAGAGGAAGGATGTAAGCTGACATCTACATGGGTGAAATCTGTGATAAGCTGGAGGTAAATATGTGTACCCAGAAGGGATAAAATTGGGGCATAGGGTTACCTTTGGGTGGGGCTTTGTGGGCTTTAGGGGGGCTAGGGAGAGGCAAATGGGTAATATTGCCAAGAAATTGGGGGGAGTTTGGGGCAACATACGAACATAGAAGATTGTCAGGTATTTGGTTGAGAGTATAATGCTGAGAAAACCTTTTCAAAAATATAATAAGGAAAGTTACCTGTTTAACTTCCTTAAAGGGGATAATCTGATGCAGGACAGACTCCTAGGGAATATGTGAATTCTCATTTTGCCAGAGAGGTTTATATCACTGGGTAGGGACCCATATAATGAGAGTGAAGGTATACCCACATCCTGGGGAGGACTGATTCCATCAAATAGAGGGACCTGTATCTCTCAAGAGAAATGGTGGCTCCCAGGGCATTAGGGCAGTTGAGCATGTCAAGCCCTCAACACTGTTGCAAGTATCTCTGAACATGGCTCTTCAAGAAATGAAGATGGACTGTCACTGTAGGCCCTAAGGGGAGGGGGAAATAGGTATTGAATAGATGGAACCAACATAACTGCAAGGGCAATAGAAGTTTTTCATAAGAGTACGCAAGGATCGATATAAGACATGTAAAATTACACCAAAAATACATAGGGGCTGATAGCCTAAAATGTAAATCATAATGTAAAACATAAGAAAACTATAAATTTAGAAAATCGTATAGCCTAAAGTATAAACCACAATGTAAACACAAATGTTACTTTGTTTGAAAGCTATTGTCTCAATGTCTGTACATCAGTTTCAGTAAATATGGTATGACTATGTTAAAAGATTATTGCTGCGGAAGGGAAAAGGTTTTCTGTTGGATATGTGGGAGTACTGTATATTGTATATATGAATTACTGTGATCTAAAACTCTTGTGAAGATAAGCTTAATAATTAGAAAAAAGAAAAGAAAAAGATAGGATGTTGAATTTTTCCAAATTAGTATGTACTCTATATCTAACCTTTAAACTCATTGCTATATTCCATTTTACTATTAAGGGAACCTGGCAATATATTGGGCTTCACTTTTCAGGAAGTTTTGCATCACAGAGTAGTTCAACAATGGCAGCAGAGGAATACTGGTGTGGTATGTTATTGACAGGGGACATATGTTTGACAGGGAGTTCTACAGGGCATATATGTTTGGATATTTTCTTAGTGGAAACAATTAAAAATAACAACTGAGGGAGTGCTGAATTCCTAACCAGGGAGCTCTATCACAGTCCCTAAGGGAACAGCAACAATCCCCCAAGTGCAACGGCAAAGACGAAATAGGAATGAAGTTCCAACAATGAGCCCCTGATACTAATGACTATGCTTGTGAGTCTGTGCACCTGAAATAAGAGCAAGGCCTAAAGCAGTAGTGTGCCTAAGAGTTACCTCCTGAGAGCCTCTGTGTTGCTCAAATATGGCAAGTCTCGAAGCCAAACTCAGCATGTAAATGCATTGCCTTCCCCACCCCCCCACCCCCAGCATGGGACATGACTCCTGGGGATGAGCCTCCCTGGTGCTGAGGGATCACTACCAAGTACCAGCTGATGACGTAACTAGACAATGACCTTGAATAAATGGTTCAACTCGGACCAGCAGAATATCCCAGTCTACATATAATAACAGGAGTTAAAAATGCTTTTTGGCCTAAATCAAGGGGGAAATGGAAAGGACAAATGAGTTTATATGGCTATGAGTCTCTAAAAAAGAGCCTGGAGGTTATCAGAGGGTTTGCCATTATGCACACCTGAGCAGAGTCTCAGAGACAGATAAAGTAGATACAACCGCAGGTATTGGTTCTTCTGAGGGCTACAGAGACCCACAGGTCTTATGGTCATGGCAGATGGAGTTCAGTGCCATGTCAGTTGGCCCTTCTTTGGAGTTTGTGTTTCTGTGTGATAGAGCTGGACTCAGATGTGATCTCTTTTCACAAGCTTTTCCTGTTACTTTATCAGAATTGTAGTTGGTGCTGGGGTTTAAGATATTTCTAGGGCATCTAAATCTCTGGACTGACCACGTGATAGTCAGGCCCTGAGCTTCAGCAGACTTCAGCTCCTACACTCTGGTTTATTGGACTTACCCCACTCAGATAACATGGAGATGAAGAAGGTCAATCACCACACCATGGAGCCTAGAGTACCTACAACTGAAAGCAGGAGGAATGCATCCAGCATCCATGTGGAATCTGAGCCCCCTGTTGACATAGATGTGCAATGGACACAACCAATCTAAGGTCCACAGGATGGAGGGATAGAATATGGATTAGAGTGGATTTACTGATATTCTATTCATGAACTATTGTGGTTAGTATTTAAAGAAAATATGGCATTGGCATGGAAAAAGTGGACATGGTGGCTGCTGGGTGTGGGGAATGGGAGTAAGAGATGAGATGCGGAGGCATTCTTGGGACTTGGAGTTGTCCTGGGTGGTGCTGCAGGGACAATTACTGGACATTGTAGATCTTCCCATGGCCCACTGGATGGAACGTGGGAGAGTGTGGGCTATGATGTGGACCGTTGACCATGAGGTGCAGTGATGCTCAGAGATGTATTCACCAAATGCAATGAATGTGTCATGATGATGGAGGAGAATGTTGCTATGGGGGGAGTAGTGGGGTTAGGGGGATGGGGGTACATGCAGACCTCATATTTTTTTAATGTAATATTTTAAAAAATGAATTAAATAAATAAAAACACAAAACAAAACAAACTCCATTTACCTTTCTCTCTTGATATCCATTTGGCCCTTTGTGTTTTGAGTATTGTTGAAATTGAGTGTTTCCTGATACTGGTTTGGCCCTTGTTGTGTACCATCAGTTTTCCCTCAGGAAATAGCTGAGGTGTGAACAAAGTGCAGGGTGACACAGAAGGAGGGTTGCTGATGTTGGTGGTGCTGGGGGTAGGAAATGGACGTGACAGTGGAGGAGACCTTGGTACTGCAGATAGAGCTGCTGGCTGAGAAAGGGCACTTGGTAGGAGAAGCAAGGGCTTTCCAGCAGTGGGAAATGCAGCCAGAGACCCAACCCTGGAGGGCACTTCAGGATCAGCTGAGTGGTAGATGGCACCAATAGCCAATTCTCCTGCACTCCCGGCCACCCACAGGAATAACCATCCCTGCTCCTCTGCTGGTGCTTGCATGTGATCAAGGAGCCATGTGTGACTCTTCAGGCAGAAGCATGTAAGCACCCATGGCCAGGAGCTCCAAAGACTTCACACTGAAAGGACAACAGCCTGACTGGTGACCCTCCCTCCACCTGGGTTCCTGAGACTGGACTGAGCAGAGCCTCCCTGCCACACACACACACATACACACACACACACACACACCTCTTGGCAAGGGAAGTCTATCTTTACTTTTAACCACTGTCTCAGTTTGCCAGGGCTAGTCTGACAATGCCCCAGAACTGCTTATTTAAGCCCCCAGGTTGAAGGATCTATCATGTGCCTCTCTGACAGTGATCAGATCAGGAAGGAAAGGCTTGGCCCTGTGGACGCAATCCTTAGCAAAAGGGCACTGACCATCACTAGCCAAAGCCAATTAGTCTATGGGGTGTAGCAGTGCTCCAAAATGTATTCACCAAATAGAATGAATGTGCCACACTAATGAAAGAGGTTGATGATGCGGGAGGAGTGGAGTGAGGGGGGTGGGGGTATATGGGAACCTCTTATATTTTTTGAATGTAACATTTTTTGTGATCTATGTATCTTTAAAAAATACAACTAAAAATTGATGGGAGTGGGGAGTGGAGTATATGGGAACCTCTTATGTTTTTTAATGTAACTTTTTGTGTGATCTATTAACTTTAAAAAAAGATAATTAAAAGATTAAAAATTAAAAACCAAACAGTAATTAGAGCTCCAATGACCCAGGGCTTACTGTGAGTCACTGTATGCATGCTAATTACATTCATTCTTATAAGTGGTCCATGAGGTTGGTTCTGTTTGATCTGTCCTAGAATGGCAAAGTGAGACAGAGAGGCTGTGACTTGTGAAGGCTCCATAGCTAGTCACGGTAGCGCTGATACTTCCACCCGGGACTCCTCAGCCTGGGATGCTAACCAACACACTGACTACTGTTAACTGTGCTCCAAGGAAATTGACTTAGGAAGTAATTTGATCAGCTTTGCTAGGGGCTGAACGTACCTGCAATGAATTTTGGGGCAGTTTGGTCCTTCAGCAAACCTGTAGTACAGAATTCACACTCTTTATGATCAATGATCCCAAGGTTGGAGAAACTGCGCCTGGAGCCCTGGAGTTGATCAAATACCAGTGCCCATAATCCCAATACCATGGTGTGAACATTGGTACAAATGGACTTTGAAATGCCTTTTGCTGTTCTTGTTGCTTTTAAGGCTCTTTTCTTTAGATTTTAATTAATATTTATTTCAGTTGCATAATTTCCTTTTGGCATACACAAAGCTCCAGGACTTGAATTTGCCTGTAACCCCAGCTAATCAAAACGGCCATGAAATGCTTTAAACACATAAAATCCCATTTGAATGAATGTATTCTAAAGACAATTCCCATTTTCCAGTCGGCAGTAAGGCATTAGAGCAGGAGTCAGCGACTTTCTCTGTGAAGGGCCAGGTGGGAACTCTCCTGTCCCAGGGGCTCTGTCACTATCACTCAACCACGACATCCTACACAGGGAGGATAGAGAAATGAATGGGTGTGGCTATGTTCTAATAAAACTTTATCAAAACTGGCTTGGGGCCAGATTTGGCCCACAGGCCTTAGTGTGCCTACAGTGTCATATAGAAAGGCGTGCTTATGGCTCATTCTTGATTTTCCTCCAAGGGGCAGAGCCCCAGTCACTTCCTACCTCCAGGCCCCTCTCCGGCCCTTGTTCAGTCAGCCCTGGAAGGTGGGACTGCTTATCAGACCGGCAAATTCAAGAAGGAGATACTGAGTCTTCAGGCTCACTCTGCCCTTCTTCGTCTTGGGCCTGGCCCGCAGGGGGCAGGGGCTCTGCTCTGCATTTCTACCACATTCCAGCTTCAGAAACCACAAGCCCCACTGTGCAGTCCTCAACAGTACTTTCCATCAGTGACACCCTATCAAGGAGCAATCTACAATCCACCTTAGGGTGCTATGGAAAGGGACTCCTCAAAGGTACAAACAAAATGGTATAGCATGAACTCTCTTTGTTATTCTGAAAATCCAGATGAATTTTATATTCTCTCGATAAAGAAGCATTGAACAACTTCAGACACCAAGAGTCCTGGCTTTTTCACTATTATCACATGATGGCCATCAACTCACTGGCAGTATCATAGGTACCATAGACTCAAAATGTAAACCCCATTTAATAAGTGAAACTATTTACAGTTGTTCAAAACCTATTGCTCACAGGAAGAAAATACATGAATTGTGTGTTGGCAGAAGGTCGGGAACCCTTCCGTTCCACCCCTCTCCATTTCAATGGCCAGCAGAGACAGGTACCTTGTCAGATGGCCCCAGAAGTCCCCTTCCTTCCTTCCTTCCTCCATCTAGTCCTTCCACATGCTAGAAGCCAGGCAGAGGGGTACCTTGGATTCTAGAGACATCCCGGGGGGCAGGCTGAGGGCCATAGTTGCTTCAACTGGAAACTACGCTTCTATGTGTGAAGTGAAGCTCATGAGACTCAAGAGGCCTCCCACTAGTACTCCAGCGAGAGTTGACCAGAACTGGGGACTCACCTGGGCACCACTAATACTGGGTGGCTAGGAGAAGAGGAAGGAGGCATTTTTTGGAATTATTTTCCACACCATTAACTTCCTTTCCAAGGGAATCTGTGTTCCACATTATGGGTTGAGCTGTGTGCCCCAAAAAGATACCTTGAAGTCCTAATCCCAGGTACCTGGGAACATGAACTTTTTGCAAAAGCATTACTGCAAGCAGAATCATTTAAACTGAATGAGGCCGACTGCAGTGGGTGGAACTTTAGTCCAGGATGGCTGCTGTCTTTAGAAGGGACGTGTGGGCACAGATAGAAGGGGAGTGCCTCATGAGAAGAGAGACAGAGCAGGCCATAGGGTGACTGAGGAGGCACTGAAAACCGAAGGCTTGCTGGCAAAGGGACAGGTGCCCCAGCGGCCAGGACTGACCCACCAGAACGGCCCACACACTTGAGGCTTCAGCCTGCAGGGCTGAGAGAGCGGTTCCTGGTGTTTTTAGCCACCTAGTTCATGGCACTTGTGACAGCAGGCTGAGAAAATTGAGATGTCCCTCTTCTGGCACTACCATCCCTCCAGGAGGGCTGAGGGATAGCCCAGGTGCCCAGCTGTCCGCCAGGCTGAGGGTCCTCAACCAAGGCTTTTATCTAATCAGATGCCTTGAGGAACGCCCTAGGGACGGACAGTAACAATGTTGAAAAGAAACGAATGGGTGACCTGGACAACTCTGAACACCCTTCTCTTCCTTCCTTCTGCCCTCTCTTGGGTGCTTCCAGTGCTTAGACCCCAGAGCTCTTCCCACCACGCACATCTTCCCAGAGGGGCCGGGCCAGACGGTGCAGACCTATTCCTGGTTCTTGGTGGGTAGGAAGGCGGCCCGAGGGTTCCCGGGACCCAGGACTGTCCATCAGCCTGGCTGCTTATTCACAGCCCCGGGAACCACCACACATACTGCTCAGGGGGCCGCATCCTGCACACTGGATAGCCTCGGGGCTCCCTTTCTAGACTCTTCGAGCACCCCCGGATTGCCGCGGGGCCCCTCCAGCTCTGGGGGGGAGGGGTGCATCTGTGTCTCTCAGTAATAGAAGCTCTGCTCTTCAGGGTCCAGGTGCCTGTCCCAACGACCCCGCGGAGCAGCCCCTGCCCCCTCCACTCCTGGGCGCCCCATCGAGTCTTCCTCCCTGGTGAGCAATCCCCGCCCCCTCCCGTCACTTGACCTTCCCGGTAGACCTTTCCCAGTATGATGTCCTGCTCCCACCCCCACAGAAGCATCCCCCGGCCTGCCCGGGCCCCGCCCCCACCCCCTGCCTGGTCCCCAGACCCCTTCCACGCGGTGCCGCTGGGTGTCCAGTCCCCGCTCCGGGTGGCACAGCCCCGCCCCAGCCGCTCCCTGACAGGGGAGCCCTGCCTCCAGCACCGCCTCACCCCGGCCGCTCGATGCCGCCCCTCCCGTCTCACCCTGGCCTGGCGGGAGAAGTAGCTGTGCTCCTCGGGGTCCAGGCGCCGCAGCGGGAAGTAGCTGAAGGCGGACAGCGCCGAGATGGGCGGCGGCCGGGGCTTGCCCCGCAGCGTGGCGGCGGCGATCTCCTCGTCCCCCAGGCCGCCCCCATCCAGCTTCTCCGCCCAGGCCAGGTCGGTCCCACCCGGCCGGGGGCCCCGCCTGAGTCCGCCTAGCTGCCAGGCGCCCGCGTTCGGCAGTTGCCGGGAAACCGCGGCCTCGCGTCACAAAGCTGGGCAGGGAGCGCAGGGCTGGGGCGCAGGGCCAGGGGCGCAGGGCCGAGGGCGCAGCCGGGCTGGGGATGGGACCGTGCCCTCCCGTCTCCCTGCGGGTCCCTGGAGCGCCCACTTGGGACGCTAGGAGCCGCGTCTGCTGGACTGGGGGCCTGCGCCGGCTTGCCCTTGCCCTTGAGCTCGCGGAGGGTCCCAAGCGGGCTGTCTGGAAGAAGTGCAGGCCACCCGCGCCCGGCATCTGAAACCCTCCAGGAGCCGCGGAACACTAGTGGAAGAAAAAGGTGGAATTCATTGCCATGGTATATTAACTCAGTGTGTCCGCAGCAGCATCGTGTCAACGTGCAACGAATCAATTTTCAGCGCCTCGGTCATCATGAGGGATCACCGCTCATGGTACTGGCATGTGCGGGTGTGCAGCGGCACGAATCGAATCCAGCCAAGTAATATCTGGGAAAACTGAGCTGTTCCGCAGCGCTCTGCTGTTTCTTGAGTCAAATGCTGGTTCAAGAGGTGCGTTCCTTTTGTCGAAAATTCACTTAATTCTAAAGCCTCGAATGTGTGTGTGTGTATCAGTAAAAAGGAAAAGGGGAACAAAACTGGCCTTGGGAATACTTTAACCAGGGTGGCTCTAGGAAGACCGGCTTGAAACATAAATGATAATGAGGAGCCAGACTTGTGAAATCTGGGGAACAGTTGGTCATTCCAGGCAGAGGGAAGAGCATCTGAGGTGGCCCTGAGGCCGAGCCCATTGATGTGCAGGAGGCAGAAAGAGAGGACAAGGACGGTGCAGCTTTCAGAAGGGGTAGGCAGCAGGGAGTGTAGGTGGACAGGCAAGCAGGGGAGGGGTCGCTCTCAGGCCGGGACCAACGAGCACCCCTCTCAGGGGGCTTCTTGCCCGCAGGTCCTTGCTGCAGGCAGAGGTTTTAGAGATTTTTCAGTACCATGTCCTTGATGCTAATTAACAAAAACAGTAACCACACATTCACAGTGGCACCCCTAGAAGTAGAGGACCCTAGAAGTATGGTACCCCTAGAAGTACAGCACACTAGCAGTAGGGGACCCTAGAATTATGGCACCCCTAGAAGTATGACCCAGCAACCCAGTCTGTGCTTCTCCTACCCCTCATTACACGTACCCTCACCAAAAGCTGTGTCAATAAAATCTGACTGGAAAAGAAAGCACCCTAGGCACCTCTATGAGAAGCGATGATAGCACCTGCCATTGACTAAGCATTCCCTTCACTGTTTGCCAGGTGCTGCCCTAAGCAATTCCATGGCATGTTTCATTGACTATCCTCCACTATTTAGACTACACTTATTTGAAATTTTGGGAATATCTCAGCCTCCAGAGGTGCTCAGTTCACCAATGAGCCAAAATCCCCTCTGGATTTGTGGCCCAAGCCCTTGTGGTGGTGTAGCATTTTTGGAGGGAACTGACTGCTCTTCTTCCCCAGGACTATCTCAACTACACTGATTTCTGCTCCTCCCTAGTTTTCCTTCCATCTGACAAGCATTCCCCAAGTTCCTTATGCACCATCCTACGAAGGCTTGGAAGGCAGCAACTTTAGGACCACACACTCCACAGGCACCTCTCCCAGCAGCACCATCCCTCTGCCTCCAGGCCTGGCTCAGGCAAAGTGCTTCTTCACTGGGAGGAAGGTAAGGAGTGCAAGAGAAACTGCTCCCCTTTTGCTCAGCCGGAACGGTCACTGTACCCTTCTGCAGCTACTGCTCTGTCCAGCAATTACAGGATCCAGGGACCATCCAGAGTTTCATGGGTGGCCAATAAATCTAAGCTTTGCTGCCCCCTACTGACCAGAGAGTACCTCCATTGCTTAAGAGGTGATGCTCACAAGTACAGCTCTTTTTAATCATTTTCCTTTCTCTGCTTTAATTTTGAAGACTAATGGCAAGAAGATGCTGTGTTCAAAATTATCTTCAAATGCATGGCTCCAACACTTCCAACAGGGACACTGGGAAATGTCTTGCTAATCTCTAACCATTTATGTGAATGTCACCTCTAATTCTTCAGGGTCATCATCAGAGACCAGTGCTACGCAGTGAATACTAAAATGGTTTGAATCTTGGTTTCACTTGCTACTAGATGTCACCTGCTTTGTCTAACACCACTACAGGGTTGGTGGGCAGACTATATGAGGAAATTCAGATGGCCCCAGCATTATCGCCCATTTGGCTTGTGTCTATAGAAACATTAGAATTAGATATACATGAGGATTCGGGTCGTAAGGACTGGAATTTGAAATCTAACAACTTGTCAAATCCCTCCTCTTGTAGTGGGATGGTTAGTGAACGCAGCAGTCATGTACTCAGTAGCTTAAATTTTTCATAACAAGCACATGCAGTCTTGCAGGATGAAACATTTTAAGCAGTTGCAGAGGGAGCACCAGCCCCGTGGCCTGACTTTGCTTCATGCTTTGCACAGTGTGCTGCAGCCGGCGCCATGTATCAGATGCTCCCCATCCACGGCAGCCTGCAACTCAGGAACCCACCCAAGGGCCTCCTCTCACTCCCTGGGTTGGCCTGAAGTCTCCTGCACTCCCGCAGAGGTTTGCAGAATGCCGGCTGCACATCACTGGAATGTGGGCTCACTTATCTCTTTGTCCCACACAACTGCTAAGGCAAGCACAGGGGGTCTTTTCTCCTTTACCCTGGAGCACTTAGCACAACACCTGCAAGTGGGAATCCCTTATATGATAGATGTGTGAAGTGCACAGGGGGAGGCCAGATGAGGCAAGGGCTCCATGGAGGAGGGAACTGAAAGAGCAATGCAGGAAAAGGCCATGATGGATGAGGACCTGAGTGGAGAGGGTGGAGGAATGTTCTAGGCTGCACGTTTTCTTCACAGTATTCACAACCACATTACCAATGTGCATGGCAATGTAGTCAGGTCTCCCCTCTTTAAACTCTAAGCTCAGGGTTTACTTTCATACCAAGGGTGAGCTGAGAAACAAGGAGGATGGACTAGAGTTGTGGGTTGGTGGGGGAGGGCTGCAAAGTGGGGCAGAGAAGGACAAGAGAACTCACAGAAGGCAGACGTGACACTGGGCTTGGTCTCGGTAGCAAAGAGGGACTGTGGAAGGGTTTCTGAGGCATAGAATGATCCAGAACAGGGCTCAGGCCCAAAGCCATGAACTGCATGAACTGTAAGTAAGTACCGCTAAGAACTGTAAATGAGACCACTTCACATGTTTCCAAGATGTGAGAGTCCTTTCAGCCTGGCCCCCAGGTGAGTGGCAATTGGGCATGTGAACACATCCGAATCGATTGCATCTCTCTCCCGGTCAATCTTTAATTTGATTCTATATGTCTCATTCCTTCTCTGCAAAGAAGCATAAAATTTTAAAGGGAACTTAGAGCTCTAGAACTCATAGAGTTTCAATAACCTATGCTAAAGATAAAAAAAAAAAACCTTAAAAAGTAAAGATAAAGAGATCTAAAAAGTTACATGTGATGGTTAATCACCATCCAGTTGGTGCCGAGTCATTGGATGATGCAAGCCCTGGCCTGCCACTGTGAGGACATTCTGTTGGTGACTTTAGCTTATTAGGCAGTTGGTTGCATCTAAGGCTGGTTACATCCACAAACAAGAGTGACTGCCTTCAGCAAGGAGGGGAGTCCCATCACCCCAGCAGCTGGAGGTCTTAAAGCAACACCAAGTCTCTCAGCAGTTACATCTCCTTTCTCTACTTCTCCAGCTTCTCCCGAGGAAGTCATCTCCTGTGCTGTTTCCAATGCATGGCCTGCCCTAGGAAATCTGAACTTGCCTATCCCTAGGGTCACTAAGCCAATTCTACTAACAAATCCCTTCCTATTTACATATGGCCCCATATCCTATTGGCTGTTTCTTCAGAGAACCCTAATACTGGTAGAAATGCAGATATTACTAGCTAATATGTCCTGTGATTACTTTGTGGTGGGCCTTTTGCTAAATGTTTTTATGTGTATTAACTCATTTCATCCTTATTTTCTGATTAGCCATTTGGAAATGAGGCCCAAGGTTATACAATTTGCAAGAGAGGTTGAAATCAATCCCACGTGCCTGACTCCTGAACACAGATTCGCAGTCCTCTGCTGCATCGCTGCTCAGACCAGGTTCAAGTCTCATCTTCACCCGTGGTTCTATATCCAAGGCAGGCATTGACCATCTCTGAGCTTTGGAGAGGGAACATTGCCCAAGTCCAAGGCCCCTGGAAATCATACAAGCCTGTGTTCAAGTCCTTAGCATGGAGCTCTGCACAGAGCAGGTGCAAAGTAAATGGCAGCTACTTATCCTGTTCAAGGCCCCAGAAATAGCCGGCGGTAGAAACCCAGTCTCCTAACTCTGCAGCCCTTTCCACACCTGCCTGCCTTGTCTCACTCTCCCCTTAAGCTTTAACCTGGCCGTAATTGAAGAGTGAAGCATCTGTACTTCACTAAATGCAATGTAATTCACTCATGATTTACGTTTTAGAAGATTTCCCCCACAATCAAACCTGCCCCCTCACAACCCTCCCTAAATTTACTTTACTTCATTGTACATTTAAAATAAAAGCTCCTGAATACATATATACTTAAAGATTTTATTTTAATTGACCCCCCCCAGTTGTTTGCACTTGCTGTCTGCTCATCTTCTTTTTAGGAGGCACTGGGAACAGAACCTGGGGCCTCCCATGTGGGAGGGAGGCTCCTAATTACTCAAACCACCTCTGCTCCATTTGATATGTCTCATTGTGTTTCTTCACTGTGTCTCTTAGTTACATCACTCACTGCATCATCTGGTTGCATCAGCTCACTGTGTCACCTTGTTGCATCAGCTCACCAAGTCAGCTTGTCCTGTCAGCTTGTTATTTGGCTCATCCTCTTTAGGAGGCACTGGGAACTGAAAACGGGACCTACCACATTGTGGGTAGGAGTCCAGCTGCTTAAGACACATTCACTTCCCTGTATTTTATTAAAGGATTTTTTTCTGTATCGTTCTATAATTATAAATGTTATAGTAGTCTAAAGTGCAGTCATCTGTTTTCCCATTGCTCCTCCTCACCATACATTATATCTGCTAACAAAGTACATCAGGACATGGGGAAAAAATGTTTCTTATATTTGTAAAAAGAGGAAATGAAGTTCTCTAAAGAGCATACTCTTTTCATTTAGCAGATAACTGTTACAAGATGGCAGATTTAAAAATAGTCATTCATTGTATTCCTTTATTGTACTTGATCAGTTCTGTTTGACATATAAAGTCAAGTATCTATGATACTAATATTAAATTGAACTTTAATTTTAAATCAATCACTGACACTTGGTATACACAGTATAGGGAAAATAAGGGCTCCTTCCATGTCTCTGTAAGATCTGGACAGATCCTTTTCAGATCACCAAATAGTCCATAATTCTGCAAAATGGCTAATTCACAAATAAGGCTCTTTTTATACTGACTCCCATAAAAACACAACTCCTTTCATGATCTGAGTTCTGAAGTCACTATTCCTTCTTGTCAGCACTGAACCCCAGGGATTTGAGAAAAGAATTTTCTTGATAAATATTTGACAAATTCAAGCCTTGATTTTACCATCTCAGCCTCATGAAAATGGATCACTTATGAGAAGAAGAAAGAAAAAAGGAACTGGCTAGTATAATCCTTCATAACTGAAATTACCATGTTGAACTTGTTTGTCTCTAACAACCTGCCCACCAACACTTGCACACACATAAGAATGGAAGCTCCTTGAAGGCAAAGTCACAGTTTCCTTACTTGTTTACTCCCAGAGCCCAGAACAATGCCTGGCACATAATAAGAGCTCAATAAATATTTGTTGGTTAAATAAGAGGGATATTTAAAGAAGGATCAAACATGATTCCTGTCCTCAAAGACACAATCAATACTAGAAGTATGCAACAAGCCAAAGCAGAGTGTGTGAAGAAAATCAGCATTAGAGCCCTCAGAGGAGTTCAGGGTTTTAGTTTGTGGGGAAAGAAGAGTCCTGAGTTGGGTGCTAATGAATGGACAGAATTTAGTCAGAGGGAGATGCTGTCTGGAGGGAGAGGGAGCACTGGGCAAAGGAGCAAGGCAAGAGAGAATGGAGTGGATTAGGTGGGAGGGAAGAGACCACCAGCTTGGAGCCAGGTAACAAGGTGCAGCCTGCAGGGGTCGCAAAAGTCAGAGCAGAGGAGGTTCTACTGTATCCTGCGAGTAGGAAAGAGACAAGGTTTTTGATAACAGGCTGGCATGCTGAGGGTTTTCAGAAGATTAGTCTGGGGTGTGCAAGATGAACTGGACAAGAGTAAGCCAGAGAGGAAACCGGGGAGCAGACTAGCACCAATACCTTAGAGAACTTGGGAAACTCATCTACATTCTAGTCACTCATCATCATAATGCCTTATTAAGTAACTTACAAAGGAAACAATAAGGTCTTAGGCATTAGGGAGTGATGAAGATATTGGTTTTAGTGAGTCATCTTGTCCATTCTTTCCCTTATATCAGGGGGAAATTAAAACAGATATTCCAATAATTTAATAACTCTAAAAACAGAGTTGAGCATAGCTTATGAAGAATATAGGCATGTTCTGCTTTTGGAAAACTGAAGGTAAGAAAATTCCATATTTCAAAACAGAAGCCAAAGATTTATAAAAAATATCCAGTACCCAGAAAAGCCTAATTAACAAAGTGGGTACTTAAATTAGAGATATGAGATTCTTAGACCACTGGGCTAGCAGACTACTTAGGACCCTCGAAAAAGCAAGTTTGAATTAGGGATTACTTTGGGGGTGGGGGAAATGGAACCATACAAGGACAACTTGATAATCAAGTAACTGGAAGTGGCATTGTTTAATAGCCTCTTTTCCTAGTAAATTTTTGCTGTTAAAATCTTTTGAGGCCATTAATGCGTAGTGCTACACTGAAAAAAAAATCAAAAAATAAACTTATTTTTTATAACAATCCAAAACATTCTTAATATTTTTTGGCCAGTGTTAACTCAAGATTTGGCTTTTCCTAATGGCCAATACTTTCACGTCAATCACAAATCTGTTACTCTTTAGTCTACTGAAAATGTACTCGGCTTTATTAATGATGCTATTTATAAAATATTATAAGGAATTTCAAAAAGAAATATCCTGAGAAGTAGTTTTAATTTCTGAAATCATCTATTTTTCTCACCCTTTTAAGAAAATAATCCTTGCCTATTCACTTCAACAGGCCTTGTAACGTAAAAACCACAATAGTTTCTTTATCTTTTGTGTACATCTTCATCAACTGTAAAAGGTAATACAAATCCTTCTTTATCTAATTTAATTTCAATATCTGGTGAGAGAAGGAAAAAAGTCTTCATGTGATACCCTCACAAACACTATCTTCCTTTACTACTTTGTTCTATTTTGATTTCTTCCAAACTATTTATCAATATTACAGAAGGCTGCAAAGAAATGACCACAACCAAATGAGGATGTTCACTCACTCAGCTTCAAGAACAAGCCTATAACCTGAAATTAGGGAGGCTTCCTGGGCTAAAGCAAGGAGTAGGTCCTGAAATTAGCCAGGAGCAGTAGGAACCACCCACTCTCTCCTTCTTCTTACAAATGGTGGCACACTCTCAATTCAGACAGTGAAGAAAATCTTCTAAGTTCAGCAAAGTTAGACACCTAAGCAGCTCAACCCATCCATCTCTTCCATGCCTCCTGGCAACTAATGCAGCCCATGACTGCAGCACCCCGTCACTGCAACATGTGGCCAAGGGGAGTGGCTGGAGTTCCGTTCCCAGCCCTCTGGTGTATGCCATTCCTTCTGTAGAAAGGACCATGAGAGCAGCAGAGGTGGAACATGTGACATGAAGCCTATCAGAGATGGTCCTCTTTGAGATGACTTTTTAATTGATGAAAGGAAGGATTTGGACTTGAAGTCACCATAGTCCAGTAGCTATTTCCGGGATGATTCATGTGCTTACATCTGTGCTAATGTGGTAGCCACCAGCAATGGGAGGCCTTGGAGCACTTGAAATGTGATATATGAATAGGGAAATGAATTTTAAATTTTACTTATGTTTAATTTAAATTTAAGTAGCCATCTGCACTAGTGGCTACTATACTAAACAGCACAGGCCTAAACTATAAGAGCAGCTAAGCAGACATGAGCACTTCTTGTGTTATTCCCTCATTTATACCCTCTTGCCATATGTGTTTGAGGTCAATATTCTTCTTACTCACATTTTACAGATGAGGAAGTAAAGAAAAAGGTTAAGAAGGGTAAATACACTGTGCAAAGCCATTCTGCTGATCTGTGGCAAGATGGATTCAAATACAATCTATATACTATATTCTACCATCTACACTCTAGAGTCTCATGCGGAGCAGGGAAGATTCCATTTTGCATTCTGTGGCTACTAAGCTCCACCTGTCTCCCAAAGAGATAACAACCACTAAGGTTCTGTAAACAAACTCCCTGGTACTTACCTATTGTATACCAATAGGGTGTTACATTTTGGAAGCAAAGTAGATCTTGCTCCTATAAGGTCAACCAATCCAATCACTAAAGATTTATGAAAGTGAAAATCCACAGGGTCTCCAGGGAATGGTATGGAATAAGAAATGATTTCACTTGATATTTAGGAAGAAGTTTGGGACCCTAAAAATTATATATACAAACATAAGAGAGATAAACAAGATACAAAACCAGAGAATAAAGTGAAGGTAGTGAGTTACCTATGTATAAAAGTTTGATACAAAATTCCTTTAATAAATGATGCTTTTCCAGGACTTAGGACTGATACCTTTCTTAACACAGCAATGAAAAATATCCTCGTTATAGTTCAAGTCTAATAGCTCAAAATATCTTTAAAATGTGTTTTAAAAGTAGTCACTGAAAAAAAGAAGAATAAACATCACGACAATGCTGTCAAGTTCAAGAAACATCTCTGAAACTCTCAGAATTGCTTTAAGGACCTGAAGGACACTCAGTTAAATTTTTTAATCCAAGAAGAAATGATAAAACTGACATCTCAATTCAATAAATAAAGGATTGCAATGGAACAAATAGTGATGGAAAATTGGTTATCTGTCTAGAAAAGAACAGGTAAACTCCTACCAAACATCAGACTATGGGCATATCTCCTTTTACTGAGTTTTGCTTTATTGCATTTTGCAAATATTGTGTTTGTTGGTTTTTTTAAATAAACTGAGGGTTTGTGGCAATCCTGTGTCAAGCAAGTCTATCAGTGCCAGTTTTCCAACAACGTGTGCTTGCTTCATCAGTGTCACATTTTATTTTGCCCGTTTTCCAACAACATGTGCTCGCTTCATCTGTGTCACATTTTAATTGAGGTATATGTATTTAAAAATAAAAAATAATGTTATAGCATACTTAAAAGACTATAGTATATGTGCACTGGGAAACCAAAACATGCATGTAACTCACTTTATTATGGTGGTCTGGAACTGAACCTGCCAAATCTCTGAGGTATACCTATATAATAAATCCCAGGTAGATTAAAGATCCAATGGGGAAAAATTAGTAAAATATTTGCACTAACACATATTTAGTGAAATAATCTTATGCATGATGGGAAAGTCAGGAACCATTAAATGACATGTAGATTTGGCCACACAAATCTTAAAAACACAAGGCAATAGAAAGATGAATTAGGGAGCAGGAAGGCAATTCCTAGAAAATACAAATGGACAATAAACATTTGACAAAATGCTCAACTTCATTATTGCTCACTCAAATGCAATTTAAATACATGACAAGACACCCTTTTCCACTGAATTGCATGGCAAAAGCTAACAGGACAAAAAAACTGTACAGTGGAGGTGGGGGTGACCCAGCCACCTTCACTCTCTGCTGGGGAGGTGGGACATCTACCATTCAGAATCACTATCTACTGACATTACACTAGTAGTCCCACTCTTGGCATTCTAGTCTGAGGCTTGAAGGAGCATGGGCCCCAGTAGAATGACATGCAAGGATGTTTACTACAGCATTGTGGATAGAGACCAAAGATGGAAAGAACCTGAAAGATTATAAGCTGGGGAACTGGTGAGTAAGTCCCATAAAATACTACACCACTTCGAAAAAGAACGTATTTGATCCACACATATTGGTCTTGTGGAAGGTCTATGTATACTGAACATAACGGTAAATTATATGATACACTGGACATAACAAAGAGAAAAGAAAATTGGTTTCCATATTTGTGTACGTTTGGCATAGAAAGCACAGTTACAAATTTGTTATTTCAGGGAATTGAGGTGGTTGGGGTTAACTAATTTTAGTGTTTATCTTTATAGGCCTTGGCATTGTTAAAATTTTTTTAAAAGAAAAGAGTAATGACTTTTTATATATTTAGCTTTTACCAGAATATGATCCTAAGTCAAGTTTGAAGGACACAGAAGAAGGTGTTGAAGTCTGTTGAGACTATTTCCAATCACACAAAAAAGGTGTGCTGTGAAATTTATGAGAGGGAATCTTTATAGCACAGATACCACCTAAACTAAAGTTTCCCAGAGAAGAGTGAAATTTCTGACTTGGTTTAAAAATGCACTCAGAAATAATTAGGATTTGTAGAGTTCAGGGATTCAGACTTTTTAATCAAATGGCTATTGTGCGTGCTAAACCCTTTAAAACCCTTGAAGTGAATCAAGGAATACTAAGACTCATACACCTTCAACACTTGAAACCATCTAGAAATCTCATATAGCGGGAACTGGTCCTATAGGACAAGACAGAAATGGGGTCAATTTACCAAAGAAAAGGCCAGCTATTACACATAGCTCCACGTAAATGAAAGTTTTCCCTTTTAATAAAGTTATGGAGAAAAGTCAAAAGAGAAGTGACTTAGTTTTCAGAAGGGGCACAAGAAAACTGTTTGCCCTCAGTGAAATAATGCCATACACTTTTTGTTTTTACCTTATAGAAAGGATATTCTAGAACTGAGGATAAGTACAGTTGTGTCAGTTGTGCTAGACTCAGTCTGTCCAGACATGATTCTTCACCTGAAATGAAAACCATCCCAATCAGGTACGTTTCAATTTTCCTACATGTAATGAAAAAAATCATGAACATCCAGCACTAATTAATTCATTCCAGAAGTGTGATGGATTTTTAAGTGACACTAGAAAATGAAGTTGTTAGAATTATGCCCTCATGCTTGCTTAACCAGTGACATCTCATTTTGACTTCTACATACCCCAGCTCCTAATTTCTGCCCCTTGTTGGGATTCAGGCAGTTACAGCAGCAGACCCCTGCTAATGGGAGCATCTCGATGATCCCCCACAGGAGCATGAATGGCCTGTTGAGGTGCTGATGTCTTCCACCTATAGGAAGCATATCCACCAGCCCATCAAGCCACTGAACCACCACCATGGCAGCGCCAACCACGTGAGGGCTGACTTCTACAGGGAGAACAACATCCCCAGCATCAAGGCTCCTGGCTTTAGGTACTTTTCTCCAGCCTGAGGGTCACCCCAGGCCCCAAAGGCCCAGGAGCTCCTTTCATGGTGGAGGAGGGACACCTGGGGCCTTAAATCCTCATTGTGCTGACATCTCAAAACTGCAGAGATTCCCCCATTTGGCCTTATGGTGGGGACAATGAACGACAAGCAGCTTCCCTAAGGGGCCCTGGTTAAGAACCTGGCAGACACCTTTAGAATGTAGGCACATCCAGCAGGTGGATTTTTACATGAGACTATTTCAGATTAAGTAATGCTGGTGACTCAGTCACTGCGGGCACCTTCACAACATTAAAAATATCCCCCCACCTTAAGTGACTGGGATTTGTGTTCATGGGCTTTCTGCATTTGTATTCTGGGAGGGGTGTGCAGTTATTTTCCTAATAGTCACAGAAGCCACTACTACCTGATATTATCTCTAGTGTACCTAAAACAATGCTTGCAATTTACTTTCCTCAAGAGGAAATATCAGGAAAGTTACATTTTAGCACAAATGAACTCTAGATATACTGCAGTGCAATTTGACCCCACTGGTCTGAACTGCAAATAATGGGATTTTGTTCACTCGAGGACAAAAATCCCTAGGAAGGATGGATGGCCCTGGTGGCCAGCATTTTCTGCTGTCACCCTGTAAGTGAGAAGCAGCTGAGGTCATGAGGAAAGCATGGAGCTTAGCATTCACCAGGGTTGGGTAGAATTCTGGCTTCTCCATTTTCTAGCTCTGAGGTCAAGTGTAAGTCTTGTCATCTCTCTGAGCCTACATTCCCCCATCTTTACAGTGGGGAATGCTAACCTTGTCTGTGTCTGAGTCTGAATTCAGTGTCTCAGGGTTTGGAGGCTAGACATCAGATCAAGGGATTAGCAACCACACAGTCCTGCAGGGGGCTTCCTGATGTTGGCTCAGCCTCTGCTCATCACATGGCCATCTGAATCCTGTGGTCTCCACTTCTGCACAGGGGTACATCTGTCTAGATCCCCTCCTTGTGAGGTCTCCAGTCCTGTAGGATGAAGGCCCTCCTGGGTCAAAATTTGGTTTCATCTTAAAAGCATCTTTGAGATTCTTCGAAATAGCTCCCACCCACAGCACTAGGGACCAGGATTTGAATGTGTCTTGGGGGATATGAGTCAGCCCCCATCAGTAAGTCTGTGAGGGGCTTGGTGAGCTCACAGAGTTGGTCATAAAACAGGTGGCCCTCTTGTACACCACGCTGCTCATCAATCGTGCTGAGGATCATCAACTTTTGGTGATTTTAAAGCAGACTGCTTTTTTTTTTTTCAAATTCTACTGTTTATTCATTTTTTAACAAGATATTACATTAAAAAAAATATGAGGTCCCCATTCACCCCCACCGCCTCCACCCCACCACTCCCCCGACAGTAACACTCTCCCCCATCATCATGTCACATCCATTGCGTCTGGCGAGTACATCTCCAGGCATCGCTGTACCCCATGTCCTGTATTCCACACCATAGCCCACACTTTCCTACGTTCCATCGGGTGGACCATGGGAGGACAAACAACATCTGGCAATTGTCCCTGGGGCACCACCCAGGACAACTCCAAGTCCCGAGAATGCCTCCACATTTCTTCTCTTCCTTGCCTTCCCTGTACCCAGCAGCCACCATGGCCACTTTTTCCTCATCAATGCCACATTTTCTTGATTATTAACCACAATAGCTCATAAATAGAATATCATTAAGTCCACTCTGATCCTTACTGTATTCCTCCTTCCTTTGGACCTTGGCTTGGTTGTGTCCATTCCACATCTATGTCAAGAGGGGGTTTAGATTCCACATGAATATTGGATGCAATCCTCCTGCTTTCAGTTGTAGGCACTCTAGGCTCCATGTTGGGGTGGTTGACATTCTTCAACTCCATGTTAGCTGAGTGGAGTAAGTCCAATAAATCAGAGTGTAGGAGCTGTAGTCTGTTGAGGGCAGGGCCTGCCTATCATATTGTCAGTCCAGAAATTCAAACTCCCAAGATATATCTTAAGCCCCAGCACCAACTACAATTCCAGCAAAGTAGCATGAAAGGCTTGTGAAAAGAGATCCCATCTGAGTCCAGCTTCATCATGCAGAAACACCAGTTCCAAAGAAGGGCCAACTGACATGGCAGTGAACCCCATCTGCCATGACCATAGAACCTGTGGGTCTCTTTTGCCCTCAAAGGACCAATATCTGGGGGTGTATCTACTTTATCTGTCTCTAAGACTCTGCTCAGGTGTGCATATGGGCAATTCTTCTGACAACCTCCAGACTCTTTTTTAGAGACTCATAGCCATATAAACTCATTTGTCCTTTCCATTTCCCCCTTAATTTAGGTCAAACAGCATTTTTAACTCCTGTTATTATATGTAGATAGGGATATTCTGCTGGTCCGCATTGAACCTTTAATTCAAGGTCATTTTCTAGTTGCATCATCAGCTGGTACTTGGAAGTGATCCCTTGGTCCCAGGGAGGCTCATCCCCGGGTGTCATGTCCCACGTTGTTGGGAAGGCATTGCATTTACATGCTGAGTTTGGCTTCGAGACTGGCCACATTTGAGTAACACGGAGGCTGTCAGGAGGGAACTCCTAGGCACAGTGCTGCTCTAGGCCTTGTTCTTATTTCAGGCATTTAGGCTCACAAGCATAGTCATTAGTATCAGGGGCTCACTGTTGGACCCTCATTCCTTCCTGATCCTTACCGTTGCACCTGGGGTACTACCGCTGCTCCCCTCTGGACAACGGCAGAGCCCCCACTGGCCAGTAACCCAGTACCCCCCCAGCTGTTGTATTTAATTTTTTCCACTATGAGTGTATCCAAACATTTCCATACCCTTGGACGTATGCCCTGTATAACTCCCTGTCAATCATATATCGCCTGTCAATAACATCCCATACCAGTATGCCTCTGCTGCCATTGTTGAACCACTCTATGATCCAAAATTTACTGAAAAGTAAAGCCCAATATAATGTCAGGTTCCCTTACTAGTAAAATGGAATATAGCAATGAGTTTAAAGGTTAGCTGTAGAATGCATATTGATTTGGAAAAATACTACATCTTATCTTTTTCTTTTCTTTTTTCCTAATTCTACAGCTTCTCTTCAGAGGAGTCCCAGATCACAGTAATTCATATATACAATGTATAGTACTCCCACACATCCACCATAAAACCTTTTCCCTTCCACAGCGATAATCTTTCAACCTTTTCATATCATATTTACTTAAACTGATGTACAGAATCTGAGACAATAGCTTTCAAACAAGGTGACATTTGTACTTACATTGTGGTCCATACTTTAGGATATACAGTTTTCTAAATTTTTTAGTTATCCTTTGTTTTACATTATGGTTTACATTATTAGGCTGTCATCCCCTATATGTTTTTGGTGTAATATTACATGTTTTATATTCATCCTTGTGTACTCTCACGAAACTCCTCTCTTGCCCCCACATTTACATGGTTCCATCCATTCAACATCCATTTTCCCCTCCCCTTGGGGCCCACAGCGACAGCCAATCTCCATTTCCCAAGGAGCTACGCCCAGATATACTTGCAACAGTGCTCAGGGCCTGACTTGCTCAACTGCCCTAATGCCCTGGGAGTCATCCTTTCTCTCGATTGATACAGTTCCCTCTATTTGATGGCATTAGTCCTCCCCAGGGTGTGGGTCCACCCCCACTCTCACTAGTTGGGTCTCTACCCAATGGTACAACCCACCCAGGCAAAATGAGCATTCAGACATTCCCCAGGAGTCTGTCCCGCATCAGACCATTCCCTCCAAGCATCCTAAACAGGTAACCCTCCTAATTATATTTTGATACGGTTTTCTCTGCATTTTACTCTCAACCAACACCTGACACTCTCATTTGTTCATATGTTGCCCCTCCCTCCCCCAATTTTTTGGGCAATATTACCCCTCCGCCCATCCCCAGGCCCCCTCAAACCCCCAAAGCCCCACCCAAAGGCAACCCCTTGCCCCCATTTTATCTCTTCTTTGTGCTCATACTTACCACCAGATCATCATAGATTCCACCCCTGCAGACGTCAGCTTACATCCTTCCTCTACCCCCCGATTTCCTGTAAGCCTTTCTTCCAGTCTCTAGCTCTCTGAGACAGCTTGCTTATTTCATATCATTGAGGTTATGTAGTATTTGTCCTTCAATGCCTGAGTTGCTTCACTCAATATAAGGCTCTCAAGATTCATCCATTTTATCACGTGTGTTTGTAGTGTATTTGTTCTTAAAGCAGAGTAGTATTCCACTGTATATATATACCATATTTTATTGATCCACTCATCTGTTAATGGGCATTTGGGTTGATTCCAACTTCTGGCAATAGTGAACAATGCTGCTATGAACATTCGTGGGCATATATCTGTTTGTGTCCTTGTTTTCAGTTCTTCTGGGTATATACCTGCAGTGGTATTGCTGGGTCAAATGGCAAACCTATGGTTAATTTTTTGAGAAACCACCAAACTGTCCTACAGAATGGTTGGATCCTTCTGCATTCACACCAGCAGTGGATGAGGAATCACATTTCTTCACATCCTCTCCAGCATTTGTATTCTTCTGTTTTTTTCATAGCTGCCAATCTTAAGCGAGTAAGATGGTACCTCATTGTAGTTTTGATTTGCATTTTCCAGATAGCTAAAGATTTGGAGCATTTTTTCATGTCCTTTTTAGCCATTTGTATTTCTTCTTTGGAGAAGTGTCTGTTTAAACCTTTCCCCCATTTTTTAAATGGGTTGTTTATATTTTTATTTTCAAGATATAGGAGTTCTTTATATATGCAAGTTACTCGACTCTTATCAGATATATGGTTGAAAAATATTTTCTCCCATTGTGTAGGTTCACTTTTTACTTCCTTGACAAACTACTTTGAGGTGTAGAGGGCTTTAATTTTGAAGAAGTCCCATTTAACTATTTGTTCTTTTGCTGCTCGTGCTTTTGGTGTGATGTTCATGAACCCATTTCCTATTACAAGGTCATGTAGATGTTTCCCTACACTGCTTTCCAAGGTCTTTATGTTTTTGCCTCTTATATTTAGGTCTTTGATCCCTCTTGAGTTGATCTTTGTATAAGGTGTGAGATGGTAATCCGCTTTCATTCTTCTACATATGGATATCCAGTTCTCCAGGCACCATTTGTTGAATAGGCCATTCTCTCCCAGTTGAGAGGGTTTGGTGTCTTTATCGAATATTATATGGCTATATATATGAGGTTCTATATCAGAACTTTCAATTCAATTCCATTGGTCTGTGTGTCTCTCCTTATGCCCATACCATGCTGTTTTCACTTCTGTAGCTTTGTAGTACATTTTGAAGTCAGGTAGTGTGATTACTCCAATTTTAATTTTTCTTTTTCAATACGTCTTTGGCTATTCGGGGCCTCTTTCCTTTACAAATAAATTTCATAGCAAATTTTTCCAGTTCCTTAAAGAAGGCTGTGTTGATTTTTATTGGGATTGCATTGAATGTGTAGATCAGCTTTGGTAGGATAGACATCTTAATAATATTTAGTCTTCCTATCCATGAGCAGGGAATATTCTTCCATTTATTTAGGTCTTCTTTGATTTCCTTGAACAGTCTTGTATAGTTTTCGGTGTATAAGTTTTTTACCTCTTTAGTTAAATTTATTCCTAAGTATTTGATTTTTTTCTTTACTATTGTGAATGGTATTTGTTTCTTCATTTCCTCCTGATCTTGCTCATTATTGGTGTACAGAAATGCTACTGATTTTTGCGCATTGGTCTTGTAACCTGCGACTTTACTAAACTCATTTATGAGTTCCAGAAGCTTTGTTGTAGACCTCTCAGTGTTTTCTATGTATAGGATCATGTCATCTGCAAATAATGAAATTTTGACTTCTTCCTTTCTAATTTGAATTCCTTTTATATCTGGTTCTTGCCTCAGTGCTCGATCAAGTACTTCTAAGACAATGTTTAATAGAAGGGGAGACAGTGGGCATCCCTGTCTTGTTCCTGACTTTAGAGGGAAGGATTTTAGGATTTCTCTATTGTAAACAATGTTAACTGTAGGTTTTTTCATATATACTCTTTTTCATGTTCAAAAAATTTCCTTGTATTCCAATCTTTTGGAGTCTTTTTATCAAGAAAGGGTGCTGTATTTTGTCAAACACTTTTTCTGTATCTATAGATAAAATCATGTGATTTTTTTCCTTCAGTCTGTTTATATGGTGTATTACATTGATTGATTTTCTTATGTTGAACCATCCTTGCATACCTGGAATGAATCCCACTTGGTCGTGGTGTATAATTAGTTTAATGTGTTGTTGAATATGATTAGCAAGTATTTTGTTAAGTATTTTTGCGTCTAAGTTCATTAGAGAAATTGGTCTGTAATTTTCCTTTCTTGTGGTGTCTTTGTTTGGCTTTCGTACTAGGATAATGTTGGCAAGAAAGAAGGAGTTAGGTAATGTTCCTTCTGTTTCGATTTTTTGGAAGAGCTTCCCCAGGATTGTTGTTAATTTTTTCCGGAATGTTTCGTAGAATTCACCTGTGAAGACATTTGGCCCTGGGCTCTTCTTAGCTGCGAGGTTTTTAATGACTGATTCTATCTCTTTACTTGTGATTGGTTTGTTGAGATCATCAATTTCTTCTTTCATCAATATAGGCTGCTTCTGTGTTTCTAGGAATTTGTCCATTTCCTCTGAATTGTCATTTTTGTTGGAATATAGCTTTTCAAAGTATCCTTTTATGATAGTCTTTATTTCTATGTGGTCATTGGTGATATCTCTTTCTCGTTTCTTATTTTGTGTATTTGCATCTTCTCTCTTTTTTCTTTGTTAGTCTCGCTAAAGGTTTGTCAATTTTATTCATCTTCTCAAAAAAACAGCTCTTGGTCTTGTTTATCTTTTCAAGTGCTTTCTTATTTTCTATTTCATTTAGTTCTGCTCTTATCTTTGTTATTTCCTTCCTTCTTCTTCCTGTGGGATTACTTTGTTGTTTTTTTTCTAATTCCTCCAAATATGCAGTTAGTTCTTCAATTTTTGCTCTTTCTTCTTTTTTGATGTATGAATTTATGGCTATAAATTTCACTGTCAGTACGGCTTTTGCTGCATCCCATAAATTTTGGTATGTTGTGTTATCATTATCATTTGTTTCAAGGTAGTCATTGATTTCTTTTGAGATTTCTCTTTGACCCACTGTTTTTCTAAGAGTGTTCTGTTTAATTTCATTATTTTGGTGTGAAATCTGGGCCTCTGGCCCTTGCAGATTTCTAGCTTCACTCCACTGTGATCAAAGATTTTATTTTGTATTATTTCAATATTTCTGAATTCATTAAGCCTTTCTTTGTGGCCTATCATAGGTCTATCTTGTAGAATGATCCATGTCCACTTGAGAAGAATGTATATCCTGCTGTGTTTGGGTGTAATGATCTGTATATGTCTATTAGACAAGCTCCTCTAATAAATTGTTCAAATATTTCATTTCTTTGGTGATTCTCTTTTGAGATGTTCTGTCCAGAGTTGATAGTGGTGTATTAAAATCCCCCTCTATAATTGTAGATGTGTCTATTCTTTCACTTAGTTTTTCTGGTGTTTGCCTCACGTATTTAGAGGAGCCCTTTTTAGGAGCATAAATATTTATGATTGTTCATTCTTCTTGACAGATTGTCCCTTTCACTAATATGTAGGATCCTTCTTTGTCTCTCACAATTGTTTTGCATTTAAAGTCCACTTTGATTGCTATTAATATAGCTACTTCTGCCCTTTTTTTTTGGGTTATTGTTTGCTTATACGATTGTTTTCCAACCATTCATTTTCAGCCTCCATGAATCTCTGGCTCTAAGATGTGTCTCTTGTAGATAACATATAGATGGGTCATATTTCCTTATCCAATGTCCCAGTCTGTATCTTCTCATAGGTGATTTTAATACATTGACATTCAGTGTTATTACTTTCAAGGTATTATTTATGTTAGCCATATTTTGATTGGACTTCTGTTTGTCATATTTTGTTTTTTTCTTCTTCTCTTTTTGTCTTTTTTGTTGCTCTTACACTCTCCTCCAACTCTGCCTGTCCTGTTTTATCCTTTCTTCCTGCAGAAATCCCTTTAGAATTTCTTGAAGGAGAAGTTTCTTGCTGGCATACTCTTTCAATTTCTGTTTATCTCTGAATATTTTGAACTCTCCATCATTTTTGAATGCTAGTTTAGCTGGATAGAGTATTCTTGGATGGAATTTTTTTTTTCCTTTAGTACTTTGACTATATCATACCACTGTCTTCTTGCGTCCATGGTTTCAGATGAGAAATCAGCACTTAATTTTATGGAGCTTCCCTTGTATGTGATGGTTTTCTTTTCTTTTGCTGCTTTTAGAATTTTCTCTTTGTCTTGAGCGTTGGATAATTTGGCAAGTATATGTCTTGGAGTGGGCCTGTTGGGGTTTATGATGTTTGGGGTTCACTGTGCTTCTTGGATATGTACATCTGTCTCTTTCAGTAGATTTGGGAAGTTTTCAGCCATTATTTCCTGCAACACTCCTTCTGACTCCTTTCTCTTCTCTTCTCCTTCTGGGATGCCTATAATACGTATGTTTGTGCATTTTGCATTGTCATTCAGGTCCCTAAGTCCTAGCTGGATATTTTCTACCTTTTTATCAATCAATTTTCTATCTCTTTGATTTCCGGTGTACTGTCTTCCACATCACTAATTCTCTGCTCTGCCTCTTCTAATCTGCTGCTATTTGCTGCAGGTGTATTTTTGATTTCTTGAACCGTGGTGTTCATTCCCATCATATCTGTTATCTTTTTGCATATGTCTGCAATTTCCCCTCCAAATGTTGACTTCATATTGTTAACCTCTTCCTTTACTTCATTAAATTTGTCTGTGATATATGTTCTAAGATCTTTAATTACTTGTGCAAAGTTCTGCTCCCCTTCCTGATTTTTAGTTTGTTGATTGGATTCATCCATGTTTTCCTGATTACTGGTTTGTTTTGTAGTTTTTTGTTGCTGTCTGGTCATCATTTTATCTTGATGGGTTAATCAGTTTCTTAGCTTCTTTGTCTAGTCTTGGGGATTAGTTAGCTGTTGTTTTTGTGTAAGTGGTATATCTTCTCTTTGTCACTTTGTTCTTCTTATTCTAATTTCTTGTTGCTGGGTGAGTTCACTTTGGAGGAAAGTATTAGGGCCAGGGAAAGGCAATTGTGTAAGAAAGGAAAATGTGTAAAGTAGTATTGGTAAGAAATGTTAACAGAGCAACAATATGAATTCTGGGAGAATGGATAATAGATTCATGTATGTTGTGTAGAGTTATAGCAGTAGGTAGAGTACCTATAATGAGGTAGTTGACTGAATATGGGAGGAATATGGTATGAATTAAAAAGTTAGTGTTTTCGTGAGAGAGGGAAAGAGAAAAGAAAGGCAATAGTTTCAAGAGTGGATAAAAGACAGAAAACAAAACAAAGGTATTAGAAATTAACAGACAATTTTGGGGATCAAAGAAAGGGAGGTGGAATATAGGAGAGACAATAGATGATGGAGGATGTCAATATGTGGGGGAAAGGAGATAGTGTAGGTAGCCAAAATCAATTAATACAGACATGAGGCAGTGGAGGATGAGGAAACCCAGCAAATGTGAGGTGTTCCCTCCAGCACCTATTGTATAAGTAAGATAAAATAAGAAGAAAATGAGTGACAAGAGAGAAAGAAGAAAAAAAAGACCTTGGGGGATACAATGGGAGAAAAGATTAGGAGATAATGCAATGTTAGCAATCACTACAATAAAAAATTAAAAAAAATTAAAAAAAAACAAAAAAACAAAAAAGAAAAAACACAAATGTTGAGGGCTAGGACATTCAATGACATCAGATGTACCACAGGGCGTGGTGGATCCAAGGAAGGAAAGTCTGTGATATTGCAGACTCAAGAGGTGTGATTCTTGGGGTGTAGGCCACCAGGGTTTAGGGTACACAGACCTGGCAACCTCAAATCTGGTTAACAGGGAGCCTGGTAGCACCGCAGTGCAACACAGCCTTCAGGGATCCCCACAGCTCAGTGCCAGACCTATGGGGGAGATCACATCCACAAACTCTGACCTATGCTTCAGAACCCCACATTTCACCCTCTCACTAGTGTCTCCTCTGCGGCTGTATCACTAATTCAACTTCAGGACAGCTCCCGTCCTGCAATCACCTGAAACAGCCACCTGTGAGTCCCTCTACACTGCAGCCAATTTAATGACGCTGCAGATCAGCAGCCAGACCCAGCCCACGTGGCTCCAGCTGGAAGCGCAGATATCAGTGTCTGAACCTGAAATTCCCATGCCTTGCAAAATATTCCTCTAATCAGCTTCCAGACATCTCCCACCCTGCAGGCCCCTGAACCAACCTCCTGGTGATGTCTCTTTTTTGTGAGCGATTTAAGGCTGCTGCAGATTGGCAGTCAGCCTTGGGGGTGGGGCTCTAGCCAGAAGCACTATTATTCATGTCAGAAATAAAAAATTTCCCCACCTCACACAAAACTTCCGTCTGAGTAGAAATAAATGAAACAGAAAATAAGAAATCACTAGAAATATTAAGAAAACTAAAACATGGCTCTTTGAGAAGATCATTAAGATTGAAAAACTCATAGCTCTATCAAAAAAGAAAAAAGGAGATAAGATGTAAATACACAAAATAATAAATGAAGAAGGGGATATCACCATTAACCACACAGAAATAGAGTACCAGAAAAGGATACTTTGAGAAATTATATGCCAACAAGAAGGATAATTTAAAGGAAATGAACTAATTCTTAGAAACACACAAGCAGCTTACATTGACAAAAGAATTTGATGAACTCAACAGACCAATCACAAGTAAATATGGAATCAGAACCTCCCAAATAAGAAGAGTGCAGGATCAGACAGCTTCACAGGTGAATTCTACCAAACATTCCACAGAGTACTAACACCAATCCTGCTTAAACTCTTCCAAAAAAAAAAAAAACAAAAGTAGAAGGACCATTGCCTAGCTCATTCTATGATGCCAACATTACACTTAAAACAAAGCCAAACAAAGACACCACAAGAAAGGAAAATTACAGACTAATTTCTGCAATGTCCAGATGCTAAAATCCTCAAAAAAATACTTGCTAATCATATTCAAAAGCACATTAAATGAATTATATACCATAACCAAGTGAGTTTCATCCCAGGTATATAAGGATTATCCAACAAAAGAAAATCAATCAATGTAATACACCATATAAACAGATTGAAATAAAAAATCACATGATCATATCTACAGATGCAGAAAAGCATTCACCAAAAATACATCACCCTTTTCCTGATAAAAATCATGCAAAAGAGATAGTAATAGGAGGAAAATTTTTGAACTGGAGTATATATGAAAAAGCCACAGCTAACAACATGTACAATGGTGAAATCCTAAAACCTTTCCCACTAAGATCAAGAACAAGACAACGATCTCCACTGCCCCTGATTCTATTTAACATTGTGTTAGAAGTAATTACTCAAGCACTTAGGCAAGAAAAAGATATAAAATGCATTGAAATCGAAAGGAAGAAATCAAAATTTCACTATTTGCAGATATCATGATCCAATGTATGAAAGGCCCTGAGAAATCTACACCAAAACTTGTAGAACTTATAAATTATTTCAGTAATGTCACAGGTTATAATATTAATGCACTAAAGTCAGTAGCATTTCTGTACACTAGTAATGAGCAATCTGTGAAGGAAATCATGACAAAAATCCAATGTACAAGAGCAAATAAAAGAATCCAATACCTAGGAATAAACTTATCGAAAATGTAAAGGATTTCTACACAGAAAACTACACAGCCCTGTTAAAGTAAATCAAAGAAGACTTTTTTAAAAATGAAGAATATTCCATTTTCATGGATGGGAAGACTAAACTTCATTAAGATGTCCATCCTACTGAAAATGATCTACACATTTAAAACAATCTCAATAGAAATCAACACATCCTTTTTATTGAATTGGAAAAACTAAATATGAAATTTAAATGGAAGGGCAAGTGTTCCCAAATAGCAAAAGATATATTGAAAAAGGAAAATGAAATTGGAGGAATCACACTTTTTGACTTTAAAACATTCTATAAAGCTACAGTGGTCAAAACTTCATTGTATTGACACAAGGATAAACATACCAACAAATTGAGCCAAATTGAGAGTTCTGATATAGAATCAGATATTCAAAAAGGCCACCAAACACATTCAACTGGAGAGAATGGCATCTCCAACAAATCCATATCCAAAAGAATTTGAAAGAAACACCATCTCACACTATATACAAAAATCAACTCAGGATTGATCAAAGATCTAAATGTAAGCGCAAACAGCATAAAGACCTTGAAAGATAATCTAGTGGAGCATTTACAGGACCTTGTAATAGGGAATATTTTTTCATCTTTTTATTGTTTTTAATGTTACATTAAAAAAATATGAGGCCTCCATATACCCCCCACCCCCGTCACCCCACTCCTCCCACATCAACAACTTCTTTCATCATTGTGGGATATTCATTGCATTTGGTGAATATACTTTGGAGCACTGCTTCACCACATGGATAGTGGTTTGCATTGTAGTTTACACTCTCTCCCAGTCCACCTAGTGAGCCATGGCAGGACATACATTGCACAGTGTCTTCCCTTGCAGTACCACCGAAGACAACTCCAGGTCCTGAAAATGCCCCCACATCATATCTCTTCTTCCCTCTCCCTAACCTCAGCAGGTACTGTGGCCACGTTCTCCACATCAATGCTACAAATTCTTCCATTACTAATCACAATAGTTCCATAGTTGAATATATCAGTAAGTTTACTCTAATCCATACTCTAATCCTCCAGCCTGTGGACCCTGGGATGTTTATGTCCACTCCACCTCTATATTGCAGGAGCTTAGGTTCCACATGGATGAAGGATGCAATTTTCCTGCTTGCAGGTGTAGGCACTCTTGGCTCTGTGGTGTGGTGGTTGACCTTCTTCACCTCTCTGTTAGGTGGCCAGGGTAAGTCCAATAAACCAGACAGTATAAATTGCAAGTCTGCTGAGGCTTAGGGCCTGACTATCACATGGACATTCCAGAGATTCAGGTCTCCTGAATATACACCAACTACAGTGCTAACCACAGGTCCAGTAAAAGTGACAGAAGAGGCATGTGTAGAAAGGTCATATGTGAATCTAACTCCATCACACTCAGGAACACAAACTCCAAAGTAGTGCCCACTGACATGGCACTGAACTCCGGAGCCATCTGCCATGACCATAGAACCTGTGGGTCTCTATAGCCCTCAGGAGAACCAGTACCTGAGGTTGTATCTACTTTGGCTGTCTCTGGGACCTTGCTGAGGTGTGTGTAAGCACAACCTCTCTGATGACCTCCTGACTCTCTTTTAGAGACTCATAGCCATATAAACTCATTTGTTCTTTTCATTTCCCCCTTTTATTCAAGACCATAAAGCAGTTTTTAACGCCTAATATTACATATAGGCTGAGGTATTCTGCTCTTCTGAGTTGACCCTTTTATTCAAAGTCTTTTTCTAGTTACATCACCAGCTGGTGCTTGGTAGTAATTCCTCAGCACCAGGGAGGGGCATCCCTGGGAGTTGTGTCCCATGATGGGGGGAAGGTAATGCATTTACATTCTGAGTTTGGCTTGAACTTCACATCCAAATCCCAAGCAGTGAAAGAAAAAATAGATAAATGGGATCTCCTCAAAATTAAAACTTTTACACCTCAAAGATGTGATGGAAGAAAATATTTGGTAATTATATATCTGATAGGAGCCTATCATACAGCATATATAAAGAAAACATATCTAAAAACAAAAGACAAACAACCCTTTTAAAAATGGGGAAAAGAGAAAGACAAAGTAGATACAACTCCAGGTACTGGTGCTCCTGAGAGGTGTGGAGACACACAGATTCTACGGTCATGGCAGATGCCTCTGGAGTGGGCCTTACTATGGAAATTGTGCTCCTGAGTGTGATGGAGTTGGACTCAGATGTGACCTTTCTACACATGCCTCTTTTGTCACTTTTACTGAATTTGTAGTTTTTCACTGGGGTTGGTGTATCCTAAGAAGACTTGAAGCTATGGACTGGCCATGTGGCAGCTGGGCTCTAAGCCTCAGCAGATTTGAACCTCCTATTCTCTGGTTTGTTGAACCTCCTATTCTCTTTTGTTGAACACCGGCCAGCTAACAGGAAAGTGAAAATGGCTAACCACCACACCAGGGAACTGAGATTGCCTACAACTTTAAGTAAGAGAATCACATCCACCAACCATGTTGGAATAAGTCCCCTCTCAGTATAGAGTTGGAATGGACATCACCAACCCAGGGTCTACAGGATGGAGGAATAAATTAAGGAATAGTGTGTGCTTAATGGTATTCTACTGTAGAATCATTTTGAATAGTAAGGGAAGCAGCTGTAGCATTGATCTGGGGAAAGTGGCTATGGTAGTTGTTGAGGGAAGGGAGAAGGAAGAGTTGAGATGTGGGACATTTTTGCTACTTGAGGTTGTCCTAAATGATATTGCAGGGACAGATGCTGGACATTATATATCCTGCCATAACCCACTGAATGTACTGGGGAGAGTGTAAACTACAATGTAAACTATAATCCATGCGGTCTGGCAGCGCTCCAAAATGTAGTCACCAAATGCAAATAATATGCCACAATGATTAACAAGATTTTTGATGTGGGAGGAGTGGGAGGGTGGTGTGTCGGAAATGGAAGAACCTTTTACTTTTTTTAATACAACTTTATTTTGTGATCTATGTATCTTTAAGAAACATACAATTTAATAAGTAAAAAGAAAGAATACGGAACTAGCTCATGGAATAACATGGATGAACCTTGAGGTCCTTATGTTGAGTGAAGCAAGTCAGACATTGAAGGACAAATATTACATGACTTTTGATATAAATTAAGCAAATCAAGCAGACTCAGAGAGCTATTGTCTGTAAGAGATATTTAGAGGAAATACAAATGGAGAAGTTTGTGAGCCAATGCCCATATGGACCAAATCTATGATAAGGTGAAAGTGTGTCATTGGGTAGTGAAGGACTATGACAAAACATTGGTGATACTATTGGGTTAGGCATTGCTGGTTTGACAGGGGTGGGGTAGTGAGGGTAGGTTGGACGGCTCATGGAATTGGGGGAGGGTTGGGCAAAGGACCATGTGAACACTGGGAATTGTCAGGTATGTGGCTGAACGTAAAAAGTTGAGAACACTCCTATGGCAATATGACAAGGGAGGGTTACTGCCTTATGGTGTTGGATGGGGAGCATTCAGGACAGGGTGCACCTGGGGCAGGCTTCCAGGGAGAGTGTGAGAGATCATTTTGTCATAATGTTTTGTGTCGGTGTGTGGAAACCCACATAATGAGTGGGAAGCTGTTGAACTCCCATCCTGGGGAGAACCTATATCTTCTCAAACAATGGGACAGGAGTCATTTGAGGGCATAGGTGATTCCTAGGAGGGGAGGACAAACCAGAATGTCAAGACTTCAGTGTTGCAAGTAACTATGAATCTTATCCAAGTAGTGAAGCCAGATGATCAATATTGGCCCCAAGGGGAGGCAGAGGGAGCACATAGAGTACATGAAAGAGGGGTATTTATTGGGCAATGGAAGTGTTCTACATGATCTTACAATGATGGACACTGGTCATGTTAAATGTCATCAAAATTTATAAATGTATGTGCTGTAAAATGTAAACCACAATATAAACCATTGACCGTGGTTAGTAGCTATGATTTACTGCTTGTATAACAGTTGAAACAAATGTACCATCCACATATAAAACGGTATTAACATGGGAAGGGGAAAATGCGGGAGGATTTTGGGTATATGGGAGTCCCCTATATGCTGTTTGTGACTTTTCTGTGAACTAAAACTTCTTTGAAAACAAAATTTTATAGTTTTGTTTAATGGAATAAACAAAATGGAGTAAATGGAAGGAAATGTCAGTATACACACAGTACAATATATATTAAACTGATGAAAGAAAAAAGTTTTTAAAAAAATAATAGTTTTCATTATTTTGTAATATCCCATATTTTAAATTTTATTTTAAATTTTTTCTGTATTTTATTTTTAATATTTAACCTATCATTATTATTTGATTTTCCTAATAATTGTATTTGGCTATTTTATTGGCTTCATTTTTGAAGAAGCTTTGGATCACAGAAGAGTTACAATTGGTGAAGGGGAGAATCATTAGTGTGGAGTGTCAGTAATGAGGGATACATGGGAGGAATTTCACCTGGAAATACACATAAGGTAAATAAATGTTTTCAAATATTCATGTGGCATTGCCCCAGTGGATGGAGAGACACACAATAACTGAGAGAATATTGAATTCTAATCCTGGAGAGCTCTGCTACATTCTCTAATGGAACAGCAGCAATCCCCCAAGTACAGGGGCAATGACTAGTGAAGAAAAATGGCCCATTGATGGACCCTTGATATTGATGACTGTGCTTATGATCCTTTGCTCTTGAAATTGAAACTTAGCCTTGTGTTTAGGGTGCCTAAAAGTTACCTTCTGAGATCCTCCTTGTTGCTCAAATGTAGCCTCTTTCTAAGACAAATTCAGCATACAAATGCGTTGTCTTCCCCCCAGAGTAGGACATGACTCCTAGGGATGAGCCTTCACCAATCACATAGCAGGGTAACTGGAAAAAGATGTAAAAGAAAAGGGGGGGAATGCAAAGACAAACGAGTTCATAAGGCTGAGAGACTTCAAAGTGAATTGGGAGGTCATTTCAGAGGTAGCACTTATGCACATCTCAGCAGGATCTCATAGACTGCCAAAATAGATACTACCCCAAATAGTGAGTCTCCTGAGAGCTCTGGAGACACCTAGGTCCTATGGTCATGGTAGATATGTCAGGAATTTGGTGCCTTCCCAGTGGGCCTATCTTGGGGTTTGTGCTCCCCATTGTGACAGAGTTGGGACTCAGTTATGACTTCCCTACACATAGCTCATCTGTCCCTTCTATTTGAACTTGTACTTGGTGATGATGTTAGTAGGTGTACACCCAAGAAACTTAAGTCTTTGGACTGCCCATGTGCCAGCTGTGCCCTGAGCCTCAGTGGAGTTGCAACACCTACTCTCCAGTTCATTGGACCCACCCAGGGTAATTAACAAAGAGGTGAGGATGGGCAACCACTATACCAAGGAAATAAGGAAGCCTACAACTGCCAGCAAGAGCATCCCATCCATATATGGGATCAAACTCCCCTCTCAATTAGAGGTGGATTGGGCATCTCCATCCCAGATTCATTAAGAATGGGAAAGAACTATGGACTAGAGTGGACTTACTGGTATTCTTCTATAGCCTTATTGTCGATACTTATTGTTACTTATTGTAATTCTAGCAATGGAAGAAATTATAACATTGGTGTGGAGGCAGCGACCGCTGGAGGATCTGAGGGCAAGGAGAGGGAAAAACAGTTGTAACACGGGGGCATTTTGGGGACTTGGAGTTGTTCTGAATGGCTTTGCAATGAAAGATAAAGGCCATTATATGTCTTCCCATAACGTACAAAATTATGTGGGAGATAGTGTCAACTACAATGTAAACTATAATCAATGCTCAGTAGCAATATCCTGAAATGTGTTTATCAATTGCAATGAATGTATGTCCATAATGAAAGATGTTGTTTATGTGGGAGAATGTGGGAACTACGAGGAACAGGGCATATAGAAATTCCTACACATTTTATGTAACATTTATGTAATCTAAGTACCTATAAAATAATTTTTAAAAAAATATTTTTTAAAAAAGAAACCAGTCTAAGTAGGATAAGACAAAACAGCAGAGATATTAGAATGATCACTGTTTGCCCAGGCCTTAGGCAGAGGGAGGTACATTGAGTAGGTGAAGCTCAGAAATTTTCAGAACAGTGAAATTATTCTCTGTTATACTGGGATTGCAGGCATATGACATTATGTATTTTTCAAAACCCATTGAACATGACAACATCCAAGTTCAAAAATAATCTAACTGTATTGTAAATGCATCAAATGCCCTATCTGAGGGGTATGAGAGGAAAAGATGCTGGATTAGTAATATTGGATATGAACAGTATCTGTAATATGAAATCAATGGGCACTGTACACAGGTATGCTACTCTACTTGATATTGTGTTCCATCAGGGTATGGGTTAACAAATTTTACTTTTATACATGTACACTGGAATTAAGCAATGAAGTAAATCAATGGAATATGGGAAATATGCTTCCCAACATGGTGTGGAAGGATTCAGATAAGCAAGGGGAGGATGTTAGATTATTCTGTTAATGAGTTAGGGACAGACACATCAGTGTGAATTTGTGCGGAGGTAAATATAGTTACACAGGGTTGCATGTAGAAATATTTGCAGATATGTATATATACATAGGATTGTGTACACACATGTGTGTTCTTGTAATATCCATGGAGATGGCCCAGTAGCAAGGCACATATAGTGTCCAGACTTTAGATATTAAAAGCATTTTTGCAAGGAGAATTTTCTTGGAGAAATAGCTGCCTGCAGGACAAGGTCAAGAAATATACAAAAAGAGTCTGGAGTATCTCTTAGTACCAAAAAGTTAGTATGTGTTAAAATAAAACTGGTAATGTTGGGGATAATTTCAAATAGACACAGGACATAGCCAAAAGGGTTCCAAAGGTCAAAACTGGAATAAACTGTAAAACAAAATAAAGTAGTACTGTATCACAACCCAAAGTAAGAAATAAATGTCATGAGTCAATCCTAATACAAATAATTGATTTTTAAAAGATACATATTTATTGTGAAGATGAATTCCATAATATATGGAGATATTTTTCTCTCAAGGCAGTGGCACAAACATCACACTCCTGAATGTGGGCTTCACGTATTAATTTCATTCCAAAAGCCATATATGGAAATGCAGAGAATTGATGAGTATTGGGGAAGCTGGGGAAGCTCCAAACACTGTTGATCAAAGTCAACATCAAGAGTGTTAAGTCATGTTGATAGGATGCACCCTAGATATGATGCAATGAAAATAACACATTATCCTGGTATCTTCCTCCAAAATCCCATTAACCCTGTCTAAACATGAGAAGAATATCAGGCAAATTCAGAGTGAGGGGCACTTTACAAAATACCCGACCTACACTTCTGAAAAGTATACAACTCATAAAACATGAGGAGAAAATCTGAGACGTTGTCACTGCCTGAATGGCTTAAGAATTTTTGAAAATAAATATAATTTGCTATTCTGGCTTGGAGGTGTTAAGATGTTGGAAAAGTATGTGAGAAGTTCTTGAAAATCCTCTCTACTATCCTTGCAACTTTTCTGTAAATCTAACACAGTTTTAAAATATTAATGTTATTAATAAATAAGTTATTAGTGAAGTGCAAAATTCCAGAAACTTTGAACTCCAAGATTCAATCCATGACAATTACATTTACATATCTTGGATAAGAATATAGCATTGCTGCCTCACATTATTCTTCCATTAAATCAGCATAGTGAAAAACAATTTCATGGAATAATTGAATTAAATGAAATAATGAATACAAAATGCCTGACACTGTGCTTAGGATAAAAATGAATATTTTTCTTTGTAGTCCAAGCCCACACAGATTCACTTCCCACTACAAGTGTGCTATTTCCATCCCTCATCCTCTCTGTAGGGTTTTGTCAACAGCGTTCGTCATGTTGACTGAGAGTAAGCTTTCATCATGGCAAGTAATTTCACGACCATCACCTTCTATAAACCTGCCCTGACTCTCAATAATTTAAAACATAAATATCCATGTTCTGCACAAAAGACCAGGCTCTCTATACTATGGCTACTCCCAAACTGGTCAGGCTGCTTATCCCCTTTTCACATCCTACCCCTTCATTGTTCATCAGATAGCAAGAACAAATTTTAAAACCTCACCACACCATATGGTTATCTTGATTGGATTGTTTCCCTCTTGTTTCTTCTTGGTGTGCTTCTATACCTTTCTCCTCTTAAAGTTACCCCAATCTCTACTTTCAGTGTCAGTGCCGTCATCTCCCTTGTGAAGCCTTCACTTGTCTCCACAGAATGAGCATAAACTTTTAGATCCACTTCACCAGGATGTCAGTGCCATCTCAGGGTATTTCATGTAGTCACTACTATTTTTGCTTGCACATAATCTCTATAAGATGTGGAAGAATATTTTACTTATCTCTTTATTCACAAAATATTATTTAGTAACTTCCATGATGTGTTTGATGACTAAATGGTTGTTGAATGACTAAAATTCAAAATGAATGAGGGATGTGCAGAAAGGTCACATCTGAGTAAAATTCCATCATACTCAGGAATACAAACTCCAAAGTAGTGCCCACTGATATGGCGCTGAACTCCAGAGCCAGCTGCCATGACCACAGAACCCGTGGTTCTCTGCAGCCTTCAGGAGAACTAGTACCTGGGCTTCTATCTACTTTGGCTGTCTCTGGGACCCTGCTGAGGCATGCATAAGCACGACCCTTCTGATGACCCCCTGACTCTTTTTTGGAAACTCATAGCCATATAAACTCATTTCTCCTTTTCATTTCCCCCTTTTACTCAAGGTCAAAAAACAGTTTTTAACAACTGATATTACGTTATTACGTGAAGTTTGAGATATTCTGCTGGTCTGAGTTGACCCTTTTATTCAAAGTCTTCTTCTAGTTACATCATCAGCTGGTGCTTGGTAATAATCCCTCAGCACCAGAGAAGCTCATCCCTGGGAGTCATGTCCCATGCTGGGGGAAAGTAATGCATTTTCATGCTGAGTTTGGCTTAGAGAGTGGCTACATTTGACCAACATGGAGGATCTCAGGAGGTAACTCTTAGGCAAACTGCACCTCTAGGCCTAGTTCATATTTTAGGCACACAGGCTCATAAGCATAGTCATCAGTATAAAGGGCTCATTGTTGGACCATCCTTATTAGTCTTTGTCATTGCATTTGGGGATTGATGCTGTTCCATTGGGGAATGTGATAGAGCTCCCTAGTTTAGGAACTCAACATTCCCTTATTTGAAGTTTTTAATTGTAACCACTATGAAAATATCCAAACATTTTTATGTACCCTATATACATGCCAGGAGAACTCCCTCCCAGCCATGTGGCTCCCATCAATAACATCCCACACAGTGTTCCTCCCCTGCCAGAGTTGAACCTCTCTGTTCACACTGAGACTATTTTAATACTTACTCTTTGAAATCTAAATGTGATTTTGAAAATAATTGATTCTTCCTTCCAATGTACAATATATAGTCAAAATAACCTGCTGGATGTTGATTAAATTTAGAATATTAAAATTTTGTTCAACACACACACAAAAAAAAACTTCTTAAAAAATGAAGCCTAATATATTGTCAAGTTCCACAAATAATAAAGTGGAAGATAGTGATGGATTTAAAGGTTAGATATAGAATACATAGTAATTTAGAAAAACTAAAGTAAAAATAAATTGGGGTATCAAAAAATGAAAATGCTTCATTTTTGATGTTTTGTCTTTCACTAATGCAATAGGTGTTGCCCCGTATGTACAGTGGCAAGGCAATTTCATTTCTTCCTCAGTGTCTACATCCTTTCTTTTTTTCTAATTATTTGTTTTGTCTTCACAAAATGTTTAGATCACAGTAATTCACATATATAATATAGGGTATTCCCACATATCCAATATCAAACATTTTGTCCCTTCCCTAGCAATGATATTTTTACATGTTCATATTGTGTTTGCTGCACTTGATGTACAGATATTGAAATATAAATTTCAACCAAGGTTCCATGTTGGCTTACATTATGATCTATATTTTAGACTATACACTTTTCTAAATTTTTAGTTATCTTATGTTTTACATTATAGTTTACATTTTAACCTATAGACTTTTATACAATTTTGGTGTAATTTAACATGTCCTATATCCATCATTGCATGATCTTGTGGAACACTTCCATTACCCTACAGTTACCCTGATTCCATCTATTCAATACCCCTCTCCCCCTCCCCAGAGCACCCACTGTGACAATCAGTCTTCATTACTTGAAGGACCATATTCAGAGATACTTGCAACAGTGTTGATGGCTTGACATACTCGACTGTCCTAACCCATTTAGAGCCACCAGTATTCTTGAGAGACACATTTCCCTGTTTGAGAGCATCAGTCCTCAGGATGTGGGTATAACTTCACACTAATTGTATGGATCTCCACTGAGTGATATAACCCACTATGACAAAATGAGCATTCACACACTCCCTGGAAGCCTGACCTGTGTAAGATGTCCCTGCTTAAGCATCTTAAACAGGTAAACTTCCTTATTATATTTTCTAAAAAGTTTTCTCAACATTACAGTTTCAACCACATACCTGACAATCTACTATGTCCAAATATTTCCCCACCCTCCCCCCAATTTCTAGGGCCATCTGACCCTTCCTCCCATCCTTACCCCCCTCAAGCCATCAAAGCTCCACCCAAGGCATCCCTATGCCCCCATTTTTTCCCTTCCCTCTACAAATACTTACATACAGCTTATCATAGATTTCACCCATGTAGGTGTTAGCTCTCTTCCAAACTTTCTTTAAGCCTATCAACCAGTCTGTAGCTCTCTGAGACAACTTATCATGTAATATTTGTGCTTCAATGCCTGGGTTGCTTCACTCAATGTAAGGTTCTCAAGATTCATCCATGTTATCACATGTGTTTGTACTGTATTCCATCTTATAGCTGAGTAGTAGTCCATTGTATGTATATGCCACATTTTATTTATCCATTGATCTATTGATGGGCATTTGCATTGATTCCAACTTTTGGCAATAGTAAATAATACTGTTATGAACATTGTTGTGTATATATCAGTTTGTATCCTTGTTTTCAGTTCTACTGGGTAAATACCCACCAGTGGAATCGCTGGGCCATATGGCAAATCCATAGCTAGTTTTTTTTTTTTGACAAACCACCAAACTATTCTCCAGAATGGCTGTATCCTTCTGCATTTCCACCAGCATGAGTGAGTGTTCCCATTCCTCCACATCCTCTCCAGTACTTGTAGTCTTCTGTGTTTTTGATAGCTGCCAGTCTCGTGGGAGTAAGATGGTATCTCATTGTGGTTTTGATTTGCATTTCCCTAATATCTAGTGATTTTGAGCATTTTTCATGTGCTTTTTAGTCATTTGCATTTCTTAGTTGGAGAAGTTTCTATTTAAGTCTTGCCACTTTTTAAAATGGGTGGGTTGTCTTTTTATTTTTGAGATATAGGAATTCTTTATATTTGAAGGATATTGGTCTCCTATCAGATATATGGTTACCAAATATTTTTACCCATGGGGTAGGCTCTCTTTTCATTTTCTTGACAAAGTCCTTTGAGGTGCAAAAGGCTTTAATTTTGATGAAGTCTCATGTATCTATTTGTTCTTCTACTCGTGCTTCTGGTGTGAAGTACATGAAGCCATTTCCTATTACAAGGTCCTGTAGGTGTTTCCCTACATTGCATTCTAAGGTCCTTATGGTCGTATGGTCTTGGCTCTTATATTCATGTCTTTGATCCATCTTGAGTTGATTTTTTTATAAGGTGTGAGTTGGTAATCCTCTTTCAGTGGGTTTGGTGGTCTTGTGAATATCATATGACTGTATCTATGAGGAGCTATATCAGAATTTTCAAATTGGTTCCATTGGTCAGTGTGTCTGTCCTTGTGCCAGTACCATGCTGTTTTCACTACTGTACTATGTTTTGAAGTCAGGTAGTGTAATTCCTCCAATTTTGTTTTTTCTTTTTCAATATGTCTTTGGCTATTCGGGGCCTCTTTCCTTTCCAAATAAATTTTTTAGCGAGTTTTTCTAGTTCATTAAAGAATGTTGTGTTGATTTCCATTGGGATTACATTGAATGTGTAGATCAGTTTTGGTAGGATAGGCATCTTAATAATATTTAGCCTTCTTATCCATGAACAGGGAGTATTTTTCCATTTATTTAAGTCTTCTTTGATTTCCTTGAACAGTGTTGTGTAGTTTTCTGTGTATAAATTTTGTACATGTTTAGTTAAATTTATTTCTAGGTATTTGATTTTTTAATTTCCTATTGTAAATGGTATTTTTTTTTATTTCCTCCTCAAGTTTTTCATTAGTGTTGTACAGACATGCTACTGATTTTTGCGCATTGATCTCATAACCTGTGACATTACTGAACTCATTTATAAATTCTAGAAGCTTTGTTGTAGATTTCTCAGGGTTTTCTATGTATATGGTCATATCATCTTCAAATAGTGGAATTTTGACTTTTTCTTTTCCAATTTGAATGCCTTTTATGTCTGGTTCTTGCCTCAGTGCTCAGGCAAGTACTTCTAACACAATATTAAATAGAAGGGGTAATAATGGGCATCATTGTCTTGTTCCTGATCTTAGAGGGAAAGATTTTCAGATTTCAAAATTGTAAATGATGTTAACTGGGGGTTTTACATATATATCTTTTATCATGTTCAGAAAATTTCCATCTACTCCAATCTTTTGCAGAGTTTTTATTAAGAAATAGTGCTGTATTTTGTCAAATGCTTTTTCTGCATCTGCAGATATGATCATGTGATTTTTTTCCTTCAATCTGTTTATGTGGTGTTTACATTAGTGTATTTTCTTATGTTGAACCATCCTTGCATACGAGGAATGAATTCTTCCTGGTCATGGTGTATAATTCGTTTAATGTGCTGCTGAATATGACTAGTATTTTGTTGAGGATTTCCACATCTATGTTCATTAGAGAGATTGGTCTGTAATTTTCCTTTCCTGTGGCATCTTTGTTCAGCTTTGATATTAGGGCAATATTGGCATCATAGTATAAGTTAAGCAATGTTCTTCTGTTTCAATTTTTTGGAAGAGTTTCAGCAAGATTGGCATTAGTTCTTTATGGAAAGTTTGGTAGAATTCACCTTTGAAGCCATCTAGCCCAGAACTCTTATTAGTAGGGAGGCTTTTAATAACTGATTTTATATCTTTACTTGTGGTTGATTTGTTGAGATTGCCAGTTTCCTCTTTCATTAATATAGGTTGCTTATGTGTTTCCAGGAATTTGTCCATTTTCTCTGAATTTTTATTTTTGTTGGAATATAGTTTTTCAAAGTATCCTCTTATGACAGTCTTTTTTCTGTGGGGTCAGTGGTGATATCCCCTTTCTCATTTCTTATTTTCTGTATTTGCTTCTTTTTTTTTCTTGTTAGTCTAGCTAAGGGTTTGTCAATTTTATAGATCTTGTCAAAGAACTGGCTCTTGGTTTTGTTTATTTTTTCAAGTGCTTTCTTATTTTTTCATTTAGTTCTGCTCTGATCTTTGTTATTTCTTTCCTTTTCCTTTGCGTTTAGTTTGTCCTTGTTTTTTTTTACTAAATCCTCCAACTGTGAAGTTAGTTTTTCAATTTTAACTCTTCTTTTATCACGTGTGAATTTATGGCTATAAATTGCCCTCTCAGTACCACTTTTGCTGCATCCCATCAGTTTTGATATGTGCATTATCATTTTCATTTGTTTCAAGGTAGTTATTGATTTCTTTTGAGAGTTCCTCCTTGACCCACTGTTTTTCTAAGAGTGTTTTATTTAACTTTCATATCTTGTTGCCAAATCTGGGTCTCTGACCTTTGCAGATTCCCAGCTTCATTCCACTGTAGTCAGAGAAATTATTTTGTATGATTTCAAACTTTCTGAATTCACTGAGACTTTCCCAGCAACCTATCCTGTTGTCTATCTTGGAGAATGTTCCATGTGCACTTGAGAAGAATGTTTATCCTGCTTTATTTGGGTGTAATGTTCTGTATATGTCTATTAGGTCCAGTTCCTCTAATATATTGTTCAAAGTCTTTTCTTCTTTATTGATTTTCTCTTGAGATGTTCTATCCAAAGGTGATAGTGGTGTATTAAAGTCCCCCACTATAACTGTAGAGGCATCAATTCCTTCCCTTAGATTCTCCAGTGTTTGTCTTACATATTTGTAGGCACCCTTGTTAGGAGTGTAATGTTTTTTGTTTGTTTTTGTTTTTGTTGTTAACGATGTATTAATTTATTTCTCTCCACCCCACACACTAGTTGTCTGTTCTCTCTCTTTTTGCTGCATCTTCTTTGTCCACTTCTGTTGTCAGTGGCATTGGAATCTGTGTTTCTTTTTGTTGCATCATCTTGCTGTGTCAGCTCTCTGTGTGTGCACTGCCATTCCTGAGTAGGCTGCACTTTCTTTCACACTGAGCAGCTCTCCTTACAGGGTGCACTCCTTACACTTGGGGCTCCCCTACACGGGGACACCCCTGCATGGCACAACAATCCATGTGTGCATCAGCACTGTGCATGGGACAACTCCACATGGGTCAAGGAGGCCCCAAGTAGGTCCAGGGTTTGAACCGCGGACCTCCCATGTGGTAGTCAGATGCCCTAATCACTGAGACAAGTCTGCTTCCCAGGAGCATAAATGTTTATACCTGTTCTTTCCTTTTTGAATGATTATCCCTTTCACTAATATGTAGTGTCCATATTTGTCTCTCACAATTATTTTGCATTTAAAGTCTATTTTGTCTGATATTAACATAGTTACTCCTGCCCATTTTTGGTTATTATTTGCCTATAAGATGTTTTCCAGCTATTCACTTTCAACCTCCTTGAATCCCTAGGTCTAAGATGTTTTTCATGTAGACAACATATAGATGGATCATACTTTCTTATCCAATCTTCCAATCTGAGTCCCTTGACAGGTGAGTTTAATCCATTGACATTCTGTGTTATCACTTTCAAGGAATTATTTATATTAGCCATATTTTCTTTGGATTTGTGTTTGTTATATTTTGTTTGGTTTTTTACTTTTTTTGTCTTTTTATTGTTCTTACACTCTCCTCCAACTCTGTCTCTCCTGTTTTTTATCTTTCCTCCTATAGAACTTCCTTTAGTATTTCTTGAAGTGCAGGATTCTTGTTGGTATAATCTATTAATTTCTGTTTGTCTGTGAATATTTGAACTCTGTATAATATTGAATGTCAGTTTAGGTGGACAGAGTATTCTTTTTTGGAAATTATTTCTTTTAGTACTTTGACTATATCATACCACTGCCTTCTTGCCTCCTTGGTTTGAGATGAGAAATCAGCACTTAGTTTTATGAAGTCTCCTTTGCATGTGATGTTTCTCTTTTCTCCTGCTGCTTTTAGTATTTTCTCTTTGTCTTGAGCATTGGATAATTTGACAAGTATATGTCTTTGGGTAGGCCTGTTGGGATTTATGCTATTTAGGGTGCATTGTGCTTCCTGGATGTGGACATTCATCTCCCTCAATAGGTTTGGGAGGTTTTCACCCATTATTTCCTCCAACACCCCTTCTGTTCCCTTTCCCTTCTCTTCTTATTCTGGGATGCCTATAATGCATATGTTTTCACATTTTGCTTTGTCATTCAGGTCCCAAAGTCCCTGTTGAATTTTTTCTCTCTTTTTATCTATCAATTCTACTGTCTGTTTGATTTAGGATGTAATATCTTCCATAATAGAAGACAGTACATCACTAGTTCTTTCCTCTCCCTTTTAAAATCTGCTGTTATTTGCTGAGAGTGCATTTTTGATTTCTTGGATTCTGCTGTTACTCCCCTTCATACCCATTGTCTTTTTTTTGCATGATTGCAATTTCTTCTGTATGCTCTCCAAGTGTTTTCTTCATAGTCTTATCTCTTCCTTCACCTCATTAAATTGGCCCCTATTAAATGTTTTGAGAGCGTTAATTACTTGTTTGATGTTCTACTCTTCTTCCTACTTTTTAGTTTGTTCATTGGATTGGGTCATGTTTTCCTGATTATTGGTTTGGCTTGTAGTTTTTTGTTGCTGCCTGGTCATCATTTTATCTTGGTGGGTTGATTAGCTTCTTTGTCTAGTGTCAAGGTTTAATTAGTTGCTGCTTTTCATGTGTGTTAAGTCTTCTCTTTGCCATTTTGTTCTTCTTATTCTATTTCTGTCCTGTTGGCTAAGTTCACTTGAAGGAAAATATTAGGGTAAGTGAAAGCAAAAAGAGTAAGAAAAGAAAAAAGTATAATAGTAGTATTGTTAGTAAATATTAGCAGAAGAACCATGTGAGATCTAGAAGAATGGGTATTAGACTCATGTAAGCTGTGTAGAGTTATAACAGTAAGAAAAATGGAGTATCTATAATGAGACAGTAACCTGAATATGGTGAGGAATATAGTATTAATTAAAAGACCAGTGTGGTCAGGAAAGTGGGAAGAGAAAGGAAAGGACAATAATATAGAGAGTGAATAAAAGACAGAAAACAGTACAAAGGTATTAGAAATAAAAATTGGGGGCTAAGTTAAGAGCAGTGGAATGTAAGAGAAACACTAAATGATGGAGGATAGAAAGATGTAGAGGAAAGGGGTAAGTATTGGTAGCCAAAATCAGTACACACAGAAAAGAGGAAATAGAGGATGAGGAAACATAGCAAATGTGAATCACTCCCTGCCACACCTAATATAAAAAATATAAAAAAGAAGAGAAAGGGAAAAAAGGGGGAACAGTGGGGGTGGAAATTCAAGCAAGAAAAGGGTGATGAAGAAGAAGAGGAGGAGGAGGAGGAGGAGAAGTAGGAGGGAGAGGAGGAAAGGGGTGTGGGGTTATAAAGAGGAAGGAAAAACAAAAGAAATAAACCAATAAAAAAGACCAACATTTCGAGCAAGGAGTCCTCTTTGCATTTAAATAAAATGCTTAGGAGTCTGACCTTCCCCCTTTCTCCCTTTTTCCCTTCTCTCTCTCCCAGGGCAGCAGGAAAGCTGTGTGAGGTGTCCAGTAGGAGAATCAAGTGGGTCCTTGGTGAACCAAATCACCAGAGAAAACAATGTCTTAATTTCCAAAGAAAGCATGCCCACACATCACCAGGAACACCAAATATGCTAATAGAAGTTTTCAAAACACATCTTACAGTCCATCTCCCTTAGTTGTACTACAGGAGGGCTAGTTGAATTTTTTTTAAAGATTTATTTATTTATTTATTTCTCTCCCCTTCCCCCCCCCCAATTTTCTGTGTCTATTTGCTGTGTCTTCTTTGTTCGCTTCTGTTGCTGTCAGTGGCATGGGAATCTGTGTTTCTTTTTGTTGCATCATCTTGTTGTGTCAGCTCTCCGTGTGTGCGACATCAATCCTGGGCAGACTGCACTTTCTTTTATGCTGGGTGGCTCTCCTTACAGGGTGCACTCCTTGCACATAGGGCTCCCCTACGTGGGGGACCCTCCTGCTTAGCAGGGTACTCTTTGCGTGCATCAGCACTGCGCATGGGCCAGCTCCACACAGGTCAACGAGGCCCGGGGGTTTGAACCGCAGACCTCCTATGTGGTAGGCAGACACTATAACAACTGGGCCAAGTCTGCTGCCTAGTTGATTTTCTGACTCCACCTTCTCCCAGACCAAGTTTCCAATCCCAGCATTTTTAGGTAAATTGGGCTTTCTTGGCAGATTTGCCTTTCCTTTCTTACCCAGTTTTCCCCAAGCCAGCTGGAATGCTCCTCAGCTCAAAAAAAAAAGGGGGGTGGTGGCAGGACATGAAAATTGAACCCCCATCTCATTTGGCCCCTCTGCACCTCCCACCAAAACCCTTCAACTCACAGAGTCACTCCAAAACTGAACGGCTAGTGTATTCCCTTACCGCAGGGAGCACTGGATTTGGGAGAGCGCTGGATTTGGGTGTGGGAAGTCTGGGATATTGTCAGCTTGGGGTCTGTGGGTCTGTGTAATGTGGGCTGTGGTGGCTTAGGGGTCATGGACCTGGGGAGCATTCTTCTGGGGAACACAGGGCTTGAGAATATCGCCACACTACTAACAGTCCAGGGAATGCCCTAGGGGAAAGAGTCCCACCTCTCCACAACTTCTGAACTCAGTGTTAGAAACCCACAATTCTACCCTTAGCAAGCACGACTTCTGTTCCAGTCTCTCCAAATCAATGTCCAAACACTTCCTGCCTTGCAAGTCCCTGAAACAGCCCACTGCAGCAAGATTCCAACTGTACTCAGCCAGCCTTTTGCAGGAACAATTATGAAGTGCATTCACTCAGGTGCCATCTTGCCCCACCCATCAGCTATCATCTTTTAATATCTCCATTTGTTCATCCCAGCTTGTCCTTAAAGGGAAAGTACGTCTGCCTCATTATCTAAAAAAGATGAAGAAATGCACTTGCTAGCTGTTCTTTAATCCTCCCTGGTTAGCCATGTATATCACTTTGGCTGCTTATATCCTCCCGACAGTGAACTCAGACACGTGGTCTTGCTGGATTTGGGCAGGATCAGGTCTCGAACCTAATGCCAGGTTGCCTAAGTTTGTTTTTGCCTTACTTTTTTCTTCTGGGTGGGTAACAAAAGGAAGCATTTCTACCAACTACAAGGCACAAGGTAGAAAGTACAGTTAAGAGAATGCAGCACATATGCAGAGTATGTTGGAAAACCCAGTAATCCCCAAGCTCACTGACTCCAGGAACTCAGACTGGGTGAAAGCAGCTTCAACTGAGTCTCTACAGACCCTTCACACACCTTCCATCCTGTGCAAGACACCTGGTCATTCTGGAGGAGGTGTGAAGATAAGTCAGCCTGGTTGTTGTCCACAGCCACATGCTAAGGCCAACAAGGCAATCCTTAGTATTTTCTTAAAGTTCTTGAGAATTCCAGGGGTGCCATACTAAAGGAACTTGTCCCACTGCTGCTGGAAATCCTGGTGTGCCTGTGCTCCAAGTCACTTTACAGGACGGGGAGGACAGAAAACCTCCCAGCATGGGCTCAGGGCTCCTGCTCCCACACGACGGCTAGCCGGAACCAGCCCACCACACCCGAGCTTCCTTCCACTGCAGCCTTCAAGCTTGTCCACTTCTGGCATGGTCACAGGGTGCCCTGGTCCACTGTGGCTTTCACTTCTGTGGAAAGCATCACCTCCAGTATGGCTCCTACACTCCTAGGTTAACAAGAAGCCCAAACCATGGCCAGTGATAAAGTTTTCAGTGTTTGGTACTGTGAAAACTGGATAGCTCTTTGGGTTAAAAATAAACTTGTATTTTCCCACTTCATTGCAGACAAAGGAAAATTCTGGATGGATTTTAAAACGTAAGTGAAAAAACAGCTCTAAGGGCCTTTTAATCATCAAAGCAATGGGGAGAAATCAAAAAGAAAATATCAAACACTTTGACTATATGCATTAGTCAACAAAAGGGGTACTGATGCAAAGTACAAGAAATCTGTTGGCATTGACAAAGGGTGCTTATTTTGGTTAGAAGCTTACAGTCGCAAGACCATAAAGTGTAAGTTACTTTCCTCACCAAAGTCTGTTACCACATGTTGGAGCAAGATGGCTGCTGGTCTCTGTGAGGATTCAGCCTTCTTCTTCAGACTCCATGGTCCCAGCTTCTTCTCGTCTCAGCTGTAGGCTGGCATAAGGCTTGTCTCTCTGTCTGGGGCTTGTTTCTTTATTGGCTTGGCTGCTCTGGTGTCTCCACAAGGTCAGCTGTAGACCATCAGGTTCTCTCTCTTTCCAGGCCTCTGCCATGTCTATAGAGCCATCTCTGTTCCTCTGTGTTCTTCTCCTGTGTGTTTATTTCCCTGGGATCCAGCATCAAAACTCCAACTACTTCCTTTGACATGTCTTTTTCTTAGTGAGTCCCTGCCCACCAAGGGGGTGAAGACTCAATGTCCTACTGACATGGGCCATTTCAACTTGATCATAATTTAATAAAGTAAAAGTGAAACCTCTGAAGTTAATACAATCTATTATGCCCATAGGAAGAGACCAGTTTACAAACATAATCCAATATCTATGTTTGGAATTCATAAACAGTATCAAATGGCTACACCATATAAAAACTAAAGATATTTGAATTAAATCAAATAAAATCCAACATTTTAAGAAACGTAATGCACCATGGAGAGATCACATTATCTTTAACATACATAACATAGGATGTTGATTGGCCGAGAGTCACCTCTTGCTGGCAGTGTTATGTCCTCTTGAAGGAAACTTTGTAGGTAAACCCCCAGATCAGAAGGCCCTTCAGGAACCCAAGGAAACCCAAGCATCCCACCCACTCTTCTGGGATGATACAAGGTCAATTCTCCAAAGGAGGAACTTGGTCTCCTGTCAGGGAAAGTTCTGGAATCCAGACCCTCCCCTCTGAGATTCAGAGTTACTGCCCAGCCCACTTGAGGCCAGCTGGAAAGAAAAAAAGATAACATGGTCCCCATCACTCACATCACCTCCATATGCCTAGTAAATTAAAGACTTAGAATGAAGCTGGGCTCCTGGTCATTCTGTGGCTTAAGTCCTTCCTGGCCAGCCCACCAGAGGAACACATGTGTGGCTGGAGAAGAGCCACAGGGTCCAACTCATAGACCAGGCCTCCAGACACCTGGTGGAGAGGTGGGAGGCACCTTCCTCTCTCACACCTGAAAGCCTGGTGCCAAAGGGGACAGGGCAGCAGGGCAGCCAGCAGGGGGCAGTGCTAACAGCAGGGGAACAAGGAAACAGAAGATCCTCATGGAAAAGGCTGGGCTTGTGCTTCCTCTGACCCTTCTGAGCTGAGTTAACCCCTAGTGTTCTTACTCTGAGAGAAAGATCCTAAAGGGGAAGGATGGACTCAAGAACAGAACATGCAATCACCCTACACTGAATGTAAGAGCGAATGGCACTTTATTTTGTTCCCTAAGCTGGAGAAAACCAGCATAATAGAGTATGATATGCAACATTATTGAAAAATGCCCATTTCTTTTCCTAATGAGTTCTAATACTCTCTTTAAAGTAAGAATGATGAGTAAGCAGCAATGCCTGTTCCCCAAGCCCTGGATTAGTTACCAGGAGCCTATCATAGCTCAGAATAACTTTCCTTAGCAATGCTGGTGGATGTTATCACAATCTTAGACATCTCTTCTTTGTGGGGATTTTGCATATTCAGAACTTTTGCAGAACAAAATGAAATTTTCTATCACAGAAAAATAAAGAAAAAAATATTCATCACCAGCCAGCCTCAGTTAGTAACATGACTATCCATTTCCAAAAACTAACCAAACTGAAAAATCTGCTTTTCCTTGATTTGTTTCACCAAGTTTTCTTTTTCCTCTTTTTTTCTTTCACTACTTTATGGATTGAAGCAGAATGTCATTAATAAAACTGACTCAGATTTACATGCTACCACAAAACGGAGCTTCTGGGTTTATTGGTATTTCATTATTACCATTTCTCAAGGGATTTCTTGTTTCACACAGGATGTTGCTTTTAAAGCACAAAGCAAAAAGAACGCCACTTACTTTTCTCTCTTGATGTCCATTTGGCCCTTTGTGTTTTGAGTATTATTGAAATTCAGTGTTTCCTGATACTGGTTTGGCCCTTGCTGTCTACCATCACTTTTCCCTCAGAAAATAGCTGAGGTGTGAACAAAGTGCAGGGTGACACAGAAGGAGGGTTGCTGAGGTTGTTGGTGCTGGGGGTAGGAAACCAACGTGACAGCGGAGGAGACCTTGCTACTGCAGGTAGAGCTGCTGGCTGAGAAAGGGTACTTAGTAGGAGAAGCAAGGGCTTTCCATTAGTGGGAAATGGAGCCAGAGACACAACCCCAGAGCGTTGTTCAGGATCAGCTGAGTGGTAGATGGCACCAACAGCCAATTCTCCTCCACTCCTGGTCACCCACAGGAGTAACCGTCCCTGCTCCTCTGCTAAGTGCTTGCATGTGACCAAGGAGCCATGTGTGACTCTTCAGGCAGAAGCATGTAAGCACCCATGGCCAGGAGCTCCAGAGACTTCACACTGAAAGGACAACAGCCTGAGTGGTGGCCCTCCCTCCACCTGGGTTCCTGAGACTGGACTGGGCAGAGCCTCCCTGCCACATACACAAACACACACACACACACACACACACACCTTGGCATGGGAAGTCTATCTTTACTTTTAGCCGCTGTCTCAGTTTGCCAGGGCTAGTCTGAAAATGCCCCAGAACTGCTTATTTAAGCCCCCAGGTTGATGGTTCTATCATGTGCCTCTCTGACAGTGATCAGATCAGGAAGGAAAGGCTTGGCCCAGTGGACCCAGTCCTTAGCAAAAGGGCACTGACCATCACTAGCCAAAGCCAATTAGTCTATGGGGTGCAGCAGTGCTCCAAAATGTATTCACCAAATACAATGAATGTGTCACACTAATGAAAGAGGTTGTTGATGTGGGAGGAGTGGAGTGAGGCGGTTGGGGGTATATGGGAACCTCTTATATTTTTTGAATGTAACATTTTTTGTGATCTATGTATCTTCAAAAAATACAACGAAAAAATTGATAGGGGTGGGGGTGGGGAGTGGGGAATATGGGAACCTCTTATGATTTCTAATGTAACATTTTGTGTGAACTATTAACTTTGAAAAAAGATAATTAAAAAATAAAAACAAAACAGTAATTAGAGCTCCACCGACCCAGGGCTTACTGTGAGCCACTGTATGCGCACTAAGCACATTCATTCTCTTAAGTGGTCCATGAGGTCAGTTCTGTTTGATCTGTCCTAGAATGGCAAAGTGAGACAGAGAGGCTGTGACTTGTGAAGGCTCCACAGCTAGTCACCACAGAGCTGATACTTCCACTTGGGGCTCCTCAGCCTGGGCTGCTAACCAACACACTGACTACTGTTAACTGTGCTCCAAGGAAATTGATTTAGGAAGAATTTGATCAGCTTTAGTACAGAGTTTGATCAGCTATAGTACAGAATTTGCCCTCTTTATGACCAATGATCCCAAGGTCAGAGAAACTGCTCCTGTAGCCCTGGAGCTGATCAGATACCAGTGCCCATAATCCCAATACCATGGTGTGAACATTGGTTCAAATAGACTTTGAAATGCCTTTTGCTGTTCTTGTTGCTTTTAAGGCTCTTTTCTTTAGATTTTAATTAATATTTATTTCAGTTGCATAATTTCCTTTTGGCATGCACAAAGCCCCAGGACTTGAATTTGCCTGTAAACTCAGCTAACCAAAACTGCCCTGAAATGCTTTAAACACATAAAATCCCATTTGAATGCATGCATTCTAAAGACAGTTACCAGACATTGTATGTCCTCCCATGGCCCACTGGGTGGACTGTGGGAGAGTGTGGGTATAATGGGGACCATTGACCATGAGGTGCAGTGGTGCTCAGAGATGTATTCACCAAATGCAATGAATGTCTCATGATGATGGAGGAGATTGTTGCTATGGGGGGAGGAGAGGTGTGAGGGGAATAGGGGGTATATGGGGACCTCATATTTTTTGAATGTAATATTAAAAAAATAAAGACAAAAAAATAAATAAATAAAGACATTTCCCATTTTCCAGGAGGCAATAAGGCATTCGAGCAGCAGTCAGTGACTTTCTTTCTGGAGGGCCAGGGGGGAACTCTTCTGGCCCTGTGGGCTCTGCTGTTATCACTCAACCCCAACATCCTGCACAGGAACGTTAGAGAAATGAATGGGTGTGGGTGTGTTCTAATAAAACTTTATCAAAACAGGCAGGCGGCCAGATTTGGCCTGCAGGCCTTAGTTTGCCGACCCTGTCATATAGAAAAGTGTGCTTATGGCTCATTCCTGATGTCCCACCAAGAGATAGAGCCCTGGTCACTTCTTACCTCGGGGCCCCTCTCTGGCCCTTGTTCAGTTAGCCCTGGAAGGCGGGGCCATTTATCAGACTGCCAAATTCTGGAAGGAGACACTGAGTCTTCAGGCTCACTCTGCCCTTCTCCCTCTTGGGCCTGGCCCGCAGGGGGCAGGGGTTCTGCTCTGCTTTTCCACCACATTTAAGCTTCAGAATCCACAAGCCCCACTGTGCAGTATTCAGCGGTACCTTCCATCAGTGACATCCCATCGAGGAGCAGGCTATAGTCCACTTTATGGAAAGGGACTCCTCAAAGGTACAAACAAAATGGTGTAGTGTGAACTGTCTGTTATTCTGAAAATCCAGATGAAATTTATATTCTCTAGATAAAGAAGATTTGAACAACTTCATACACCAAGAGTCTTGGCTTTTTGACTATTATCTCATGATGGCCATCAACTCACTGGCAGTATCATAGGTACCGTAGACTCAAAATGTAAACCCCACTTAGTAGTGAAACTATTTACAGTTGTTCAAAAGCTATTGCTCACAGGAAGAAAACAGATGAGGTGTGTGTTTACAGAAGGTCAGGAACCCTTCCGTTCCACCCCCCTCCTGTTTTAATGGCCAGCAGAGACAGGTACCTTGTCAGACGGCCCCAGAAGTCCCCTTCCTCCATCCAGTTCTTCCACATGCTAGAAGCCAGGCAGAGGGGTACCTCAGATGCAAGAGACATCCCGGGGGGCAGGCTGAGGGCCATGGTTGCTTCAACCAGAAACTACGCTTCTGTGTGTGAAGTGAAGCTCATGAGACTCAAGGGGCCTCCCATCAGTACTCGAGCAAGAGTTGACCTGAACTGGGGACTCACCTGGGCACCACTGATTGTGGGTGGCTAGGAGAAGAGGAAGGAGGCATTTTGTGGGATTATTTTATACACCATTAACTTCCTTTCCAATGGAATCTGTGTTCCACGTTATGGGTTGAGCTGTGTACCCCAAAAAGATACCTTGAAGTCCTAATCCTGGGTACCTGGGAACACGAACTTTTTGCAAAAGCATTATTGCAAGCAGAATCATTTAAATTGAATGAGGCTGACTGCAGTGGGTGGACCCTTAGTCCAGGATGGCTGGTGTCTTTAGAGGGGGGGTGTGGACACAGACAAAAGTGGGGGGCGGGAGCACCATGGGAAAAGAGACAGAGCAGGCCATAGGGTGACTGAGGAGGCACTGAAAACACAAGGCTTGCTGTCCAAGGGACAGGTGCCCCAGTGTCCAAGACTGACATACCAGCACGGCCCACGCACTTGCGGCTTCAGCCTGCCGGGCTGAGAGAGCCTTTTCTGGTGTTTTTAGCCACCCAGTTCATGGCACTTGTGACAGCAGCCTGAGAAAAGTGAGGTGTCCCTCTTCTGGCAGTCCCATCCCTCCAGGAGGCCTGAGGGATAGCCCAGGTGCCCAGCTGTCCGCCAGGCTGAGGGTCCCCAATCAAGGCTTTTATCTAATCAGATGCCCTGAGGAACACCCTGGGGACAGACAGAAACAATGTTGAAAAGAAAGGAATGGGTGACCTGGACAACTCTGAACACCCTTCTCTTCCTTCCTTCCGCCCTTTCTTGGGGGCTTCGGCTGCTTAGACCCCCGAGGTCTTCCCACCACGCACACCTTCCCAGAGGGGCCGGGCCAGAGGGTGCAGACCTATTCCTGGTTCTCCTTGTCGGTGGGAAGGCGGCCCCAGGGTTCCAGTGGCCCAGGACTGTCCATCAGCCTGGTTGCTTATTCACGGCCCGCGGGAACCACCCCACAAACTGCTCAGGGGGCCGCATCCTGCACACTGGATAGCCTCGGGGCTCCCTTTCTAGACTGTCCGCGCACACCCGGATTGCTGCAAGGCCACTCCAGCCCGGGGGAGGGGTGCCTCTGTGTCTTGCAGTACTAAAAGCTCTGCTCTTTTGGGTCCACGCGCCCATCTCAGGGACCCTGCCAAGCAGCCCCTGCCCCCTCCACTCCCGGGCGCCCCATCTAGTCTTCCTCCCTGGTGAGCACTCCCTCCTTGCCCGCTCCCCACTTGACCTTCCCGGTAGCCCTTTCCCACTATGATGTCCTGCTCCCACCCCCACAGAAGCATCCCCCACCCTGCCCGGGTCCCGCCCCCACACCCTTTCTTGGCCCCCAGATCCCTTCCACGCGGTGCCGCTGAGTGTCCAGTCCCCGCTACGGGTGGGTGGCACAGCCCTGCCCCAGGCCCTCCCTGGCAGGGGAACCCTGCCCCCAGCACCATCTCACCCCCGCCGCGCGGTGCAGCCCCTCCCGCCTCACCCGGGCCTGGCGGGAGAAGTAGCTGCGCTCCTTGGGGTCCAGGCGCCACTGCGGTAGCTGAAGGCGGACTGCGCCGAGATGGGCGGCGGCCCTGGCGTGCCCAGCAGCGTGGCGACGGTGATCTCCTCCTCATTCGCCAGGCCGCCCGCTTCCAGCTTCTCCGCCCAGGCCATGTGGGTCGCACCCGGCCGGGGGCCCCGCCCGAGTCCGCCTCCCTGCCTGCTGGGCGCCCGCGTTCAGCAGTTGCCTGGGAACAGCAGCCTTGCTTCACAAAGCTGGGCCGCGGGCGCAGGGCTGGGGCGCAGGGTGGAGGGCGCAGCTGGGCTGGGGATGGGACCGTGCCCTCCCGTATCCTTGCGGGTCCCTGGAGGGCCCACTTGGGACGCAAGGAGCCGCGTCTGCTGGACTGGGGGCCTCCGCCTGCTTGCCCTTGCCCTTGCCCTTGCACTCCCGGAGGGTTCCAAGCGGGCTGTCCGGAAGAAGAGCAGGCCATGGCAGCGCGGCATCTGAAACCCTCCAGGAGCCGCGGAACACTAGTGGAAGACTCAGGTGGAATTCACTGCCATGGTATATTAACTCAGTGTGTCCGCAGCAGCATCTTGTCAACGTGCAACGAGTCGGTTTTCAGCGCCTCGGTCACCACGAGCGGGCACCGCTCACGGTACTGGCAGGTGCGGGTGTGCAGCGGCACTAATCGAATCCAGTCAAGTGGTATCTGGCAAAACTGAGCTGTTCCGCAGCGCTCTGCTGTGTCTTGAGTCAAATGCTGGTTCAAGAGGTGTGTTCCTTCTGTCAAAAATTCGCTTAACTCTAAAGCCTGGGATGTGTGTCTATCAGTAAAAAGGAAAAGGAGAACTAAACAGGCCTTGGGAATACTTTAACCAGGGCAGCTCTAGGAAGACTGGCTTGAAACATAAATGATAATGAGGGGCAAGACTTGTGAAATCTGGGGAACAGTCGGTCATTCCAGGCAGAGGGAAGAGCATCTGTGGTGGCCCTGAGGCCGAGCCCATTGATGTGCAGGTGGCAGAAAGGGAGGACAAGAGCGGTGCAGCTTTCAGAAGGGGAAGGCAGTAGGGAGTGCAGGTGGACAGGCAGGCAGGGGAGGGGGCGGTCTCAGGCCCGGACCAACGAGCACCCCTCTCAGGAGGCTTCTTGCCTGTATGTCCTTGATTCAGGCAGAGGTTTCAGAGATTTTTCAGTACCATGTCCTTGATGCTAATTAACAAAAGCAATAACCACACACTTACAGTGGAACCCCTAGAAGTAGAGCACCCTAGAAATATGGCACCCCTAGAAGTACAGCACACCTAGCAGTAGGGAACCCTAGAATAATGGCACCCCTAGGAGTATGACCCAGCAAGCCAGTCTGTGCTCCTCCTACACCACCTTACACATGGACACAACCATTCTAAGGTCCACAGGATGGAGGAATAGAGTATGGATTGGAGTGGACTTACTGATATTTCTATTCATGAACTATTGTGATTAGTAATTGAAGAAAATGTGGCATTGGTGTGGAGAAAGGGGCCATGTTGGCTGCTGGGGTTGGGAGTGGGAGGAAGAAATGTAAATGTGGGGGCATTTTCGGGATTTGGAGTTGTCCTGGGTGTTGTTGCAGGGACAGTTACTGGATATTGTATGTCCTCCCATGGTGCACTGGGTGGACTGTGGGAGAGTGTGGTCTATGGTGTGGACCATTGACCATGAGTTGCAGCGGTGCTCAGAGATGTATTCACCAAATGCAATGAATGTCTCATGATGATGGAAGAGATTGTTGTTATGGGGGTTGGAGTGGGGTGAGGGGGGTGGGGGGTATAGGGTGAGACAGGGAGGGACAAGAGAGCTCACAGAAGGCAGAAGTGACACTGGGCTTGGTCTGGGTAGCAAAGAGGGACTGTGGAAGGGTTTCTGAGGCATAGTATGATCCAGAATAGTGCTCAGGCCCAAAGCCATGAAATGCTCTAAGAACTGTAAGTGAGACCACTTCACAGGTTTCCCAGAGATGTGAGAATCCTTTTGGCCTGGCCCCCAGGTGAGCGGGAATTCACTTGGGTATATGAACACATCCGAATCGATTGCAGCTCTCTCCTGGTCAATCTTTCATTTGCTTCTATTTGTCTCATTCCTTCTCTGCAAAGAAGCATAAAATTTAAAAGTGAACTTAGAGTTCTAGAACTCATAGAGTTTCAATAACCTATGCTAAAGCTTAAACAGCCTTAAAAAGTAAAGATAAAGAGATCTAAAATGTTAGAGCATGATGGGGTCATGCGATGGTTAATCACCATCCAGTTGGTGCCGAGTCATTGGATGATGCAAGCCCTGGCCTGCCAGTGTGAGGGCATTCTGTAGGTGGCTTTAGACCATTAGGCAGTTGCAGCTATGGCTGATGACATCCACAAACAAGGGTGACTGCCTTCAGCAAGGAGGGGAGTCCCATCACCCCAGCAGCTGGAGGTCTTAAAGCAACACCAAGGCCCTCAGCAGTGACAAATCCTTTCTCTCCTTCTCCAGCTTCTCCCAAGGAAGTCATCCCCTGTGCTGTCTCCAATGCATGGCCTGCCCTAGGAAATCTGAACTTGCCTATCCCCAGGGTCACTGAGCCAATTCTACTAACAAATCCCTCCCTATTTACGTATGGACCCATATCCCGTTGGCTGTTTCTTCAGAGAATCCTAATACTGGTAAAAATGCAGATGTTACTACCTAATATGTCCTGTGATTACTTTGTGGTGGGCCTTTTTCTAAATGTTTTTATGTGTATTAACTCATTTCATCCTTATTTTCTGATTAGTCATTTGGAAATGAGGCCCAAGGTCATACAATTTGCAAAAGAGGTTGAAATCAACCCCACGTGCCTGACTCCTGAACACAGATTCTCAGTCCTCTGCTACATTGCTGCTCAGACCAGGTTCAAGTCTCATCTTCACCCGTGGTTCTGTATCCAAGGCAGGCATTGACCATCTGTGAGCTTTGGAAAGGAAACACTGCCCAAGTCCAAGGCCCCAGGAAATCATACAAGCCTGTGTTCAAGTGCTTAGCATAGAGCTCAGCACAGAGCGGGTGAAAAGTAAATGGAAGCTCCTTTCCCTGTCCAAGGCCCCGGAACTAGCCAGAGGTAGAAACCCAGTCTCCAAACTCTGCGGCCCTTTCCACATCTGCCTGCCTTGTCTCATTCTCCCCTGAAGCTTTAACCTGACCGTAATTGGAGAGTGAAGCATCTGTACTTCACTAAATACAATGTAATTCATGCATGATTTACATTTTAGATTTTCCCCCAATCAAACCTGCCCCCTTACAACCCTACCTAAATTTACTTTACTTCATTGTATATTTAAAAAGAGAATACTCCGGAATATATATATACTTAAAGATTTTATTTTAATTTACCCCTCTCCCCGGTTGTTTGCACTTGCTGTCTGCTCATCTTCTTTTTAGGAGGCACTGGGAACTGAACCTGGGGCCTCCCATGTGGGAGGGAGGCACCTAATTACTCAAACCATCTCTGCTCCATTTGATATGTCTCATTCTGTTTCTTCACTGTGTCTCTTAGTTACATCACTCACTGCATCATCTGGTTGCATCAGCTCACTGTGTCACCTTGTTGCATCAGCTCACCAAGTCAGCTAGTCCTGTCAGCTTGCTATTTGGCTCATCATCTTTACGAGGCACTGGGAACTGAACCTGGGATCTACCACAGTGTGGGTATGAGTCCAGCTGCTTAAGACACATCCACTTCCCTATATTTTATTAAAGGATTATTTCTGTATAATTCTACAATTATAAATGTTATAGTAATCCAAAGTGCTGTCATCTCTTTTCCCATTGCTCCTCCTCACCATACATTACATCTGCTAACAAAGTATATCAGGAAATGGGGAAAAAAACATTTCTTATATTTGTAGGAGGAGGAAATGAAGGTTTCTAAAAAGCATACTCTTTTCACTTAGCAGATAGCTGTTACAAGATGGCAGATTTAAAAATAGTCATTCATTGTATTCATTTATTGTACTTGATCGATTCTGTTTGACATATAAAATAAAGTATCTATGATACTAATATTAAATTGAACTTTAATTTTAAATCAATCACTGACACTTGGTATTCACGGTATAGGGAAAATAAAGGCTCATTCCATGTCTCTGTAAGATCTAGACAGATCCTTTTCAGATCACCAAATAGTCCATAATTCTGCAAAATGGCTAATTCACAAATAAGGCTCTTTTTATGCTGAGACCCATAAAAACACAACTTCTTTCATGATCTGCGTTCTGAAGTCACTATTCCTTCTTGTCAGCACTGAACCCCGGAGTTCTGAGAAAACAATTTTCTTGATAAAGATTTGACAAATTCAAGCCTTGATTTTAGCATCTCAGTCTCATGAAAATGGATCTGTTATGGGAAGAATAAAAACAAAAGGAACTGGCTAGTATAATCCTTCACAATTGAAATTACCGTGTTGAACTTGTTTGTCTCTAACAACCTGCCCACAAATGCTTGCACACACATAAGAATGGAAGCTCCTCGAGGGCAAAGTCACAGCTATCTTACTTGTGTACTCCCAGAGCCCAGAACAATGCTTAGTACATAATAAGAGCTCTATAAATATTAGTTGCTTAAATAAGAGGGATATTTAAAGGATCAAAGATGATTCCTGTCCTTGAAGACACAATCAATACTAGAAGTATGCAACAAGCCAATGCAGAGTGTGTGAAGAAAATCAACATTCCAGCCCTCAGAGGAGGTCAGGGTTTTAGGTTGTGGGGAAAGAGACCTGAGTGGGGTGTTGCTGAATGGACAGAATTTAGTCATGAGGAGATGCTGTCTGGAGGGAGAGGGGGCACCTGGTCAAAGGAGCAAGGGGAGAGAGAATGGAGTGGGTTAGGTGGGAGGGAAGGGACTGCCAGCTTGAAGACAGGTAACAAGGTGCAGCCTCAGGGGATCCCAAAAGTCAGAGCAGATGAGGTTCTACTGTATCCCATGAGTAGGAAAGAAACAAGATTTATGATCACAGGCTGGCATGCTGAGGGTTTTCAGAAGATTAGTCTGGGGTGTGCAAGATGAACTGGACAAGAGTAAGCCAGAGAGGAAACCAGGGAGCAGACTAGCACCAATACCCTAGAGAACTTGGGAAATTCATCTACATTCTAGTCACTCATTATCATAATGCCTTATTAAGTAACTTACAAAGGAAACAATAAGGTCTTAGACATTAGGTAGTGATGAAGATACTGGTTTTAGTGAGTCATCCTGTCCATTCTTACACTTACATCAGGGGGAAATTAAAACAGATATTCCAATAATTTAATAACTCTAAAAGCAGAGTTGAGCATATCTTATGAAGAATATAGGCATATTCTGCTTTTGGAAAACTGAAGATCAGAAAATTCTGTATTTCAAGGGAAGCAGACTTGGCCCAGTGGTTAGTGCATCTGTCTACCACATGGGAAGTCCACGGTTCAAACCCCGGGCCTCCTTGACCCGTGTGGAGCTGGCCCATGCACAGTGCTGATGCACGCAAGGAGTGCTGTGCCATGCAGGGGTGTTCCCCGCATAGGGGAGCCCCACACGCAAGGAGTGCACCCCATAAGGAGAGCCGCCCAGCATAAAAGAAAGTGCAGCCTGCCCAGGAATGGTGCTGCACACACGGAGAGCTGACACAACAGGATGACGCAACCAAAAGAGACACAGATTCCCATGCCCCTGACAACAACAGAAGCAGACAAAGAAGATGCAGCAAATAGACACAGAGAACAGACAACCGGGGTGGGAGGGGAGGGGAGAGAAATAAATAAAATAGATAAATCTTAAAAAAAAAAGAAAAATCTGTATTTCAAAACATAAGCCAAAGATTTATAAAAAATATCAAGTACACTGAAAAGCCTAATTAACAAAGTGGGTACTTCAATTAGAGATATAAGATTCTCAGCCCACTGTCCTAGCAGACTACTTAGGACCCTGGAAAAAGCAAGTATGAATGAGGGATTACTTTGGGGAGTGGAGGGAATGGACCCATACCTGGACAACTTGATAACCAAGTAAATGGAGTTGCCGTTGTTTAATAGCCTCTTTTCTTAGTAAATTTTTGCTGTTAAAACAAACTCTTTTGGGGCCATTAATGCATAGTGCTACTCTGGGAAAAAAATCAAAGAGAAATAAACTTAGTTTTTATAACAATCCAAAACATTATTTTTATGGCCAAAATTTACTCAAAATGTGGATTTTCCTAATGGCCAATACTCTCACATCAATCATGAATGTGTTACTCTTTAGTCTACTGAAAAAGTACTTGGCTTAATTAATGATGGTATTACTAAAATATTACAGGGAATTTCCAGAAAACATATCCTGAAATGTAGTTTTAATTTCTGGAATCATCTATTTTTCTCACCTTTTTAAGAAAATGATCATTTCCTATTCACCTCAACAGGCCTTTTAATATAAAAAACTAGAACAATTTCTTTATCTTTTGTGTACCTCTTCATCAACTGTAAAAGGTAATACAAATCCTTCTTTATCTAATTTAATTTCAATATCTAGTGAGAGAAGGAAAAAATTCTTCATGTGATACCCTCACAAACACTATCTTCCTTTACTTCTTTGTTCTGTTTTGATTTCTTCCAAACTGTATTTACCAATGGGACAGAAGGCTGCAAAGTAATGACCACAACCAAATGAGGATGTTCACTCACTCAGCTTCAAGAACAAGCCTGTCAGCCTGAAATTAAGGAGGCTTCCTGGGCTAAAGCAAGGAGTAGGTCCTCAAATTAACAGGGGAAGAGTAGGAACCACACACTTTCTCCTTCTCCTTACAAATGGTGGCACACTTTCAATTCAGACAGTGAAGAAAATGTTCTAAGTTCAGCAAAATTAGACAACTAAGCAGCTCAACACATCCCTCTCTTCCATGTCTCCTGACAGCTAATGCAGCCCATGACCATGGCACCCCATGACTGCAATATGTGGCCAAGGGGAGTGGCTGGAGTTCCCTTCCCAGCCCTCTGGTATATGCCATTCCTTCTGTAGAAAGGGCCATGAAAGCAGGAGAGGTGGAACATGTGACCATTTGAAGCCTATCAGTGCAGGCCTAGACTATAAGAGTGGCTAAACAGGCATGAGCACTTACTGTGTTATTCGCTCATTTATTCCTTCTTACCATAAGTGTTTGAGGTCAATATTCTTCTTACTCACATTTTACAGATGAGGAAGCAAACAGAAAAAGGTTAAAAAGGGTAAGTACACTGTGCAAAGACATTCTGCTAATCTGTGGCAAGCTGGATTCAAATACAGTCTATATACTATATTCTACCATCTACACTCTAGAGCCTCATGTGGGGCAGGGAAGATTCCATTTTGCATTCTGTGGCTACTAAGCTCCACCTGTCTTCCAAAGAGATAACAGCCACTAAGGTTCTGTAAATAAATCCCCTGGTACTTACCTACTGTATACCAATAGTTTATTAACATTTTGGAAGCAAAGTAGGATCTTGGTCCTAAAAGGTCGATCAATTCAATTACCAGAGATTTATGAAAGTGAAAATCCACAGGGTTCTCCAGGGAATGGTATGGAGTAAAAAATGATTTCATTTGATATTTAGGAAGGAGTTTGGGATCCTAAAAATCATATATTCAATCATGAGAGAAAAATAAGATACAAAACCAGAGAATAAAGTGAAGGTAGTGAGTTACCTATGTATAAAAGTTTGATACAAAATTCCTTTAACGAATGATATTTTTCTAGGACTTAGGACTGATATCTTTCTTAACACAACAATGAAAAATATTCTTGTTATAGTTAAAGTGTAATAGCTCAAAATATTCTTAAAATGTGTCTTAAAAGTAGTCACTGAAAAAAGAACAATAAACATCATGACAATGCTGTCAAATTCAAGAAACATCTCTGAAACTCTCAGAATTGCTTTAAGGACCTGAAGGACACTCAGTTAAAATTTTTAATCCAAGAAGAAATGATAAAACTGACATCTCAATTCAATAAATAAAGGATTGCAATGGAACAACTAGTGCTGGAAAATTAGTTATCTGTCTAGTAAAGAATAGTTAAACTCCTACCAAACATCACACTATGAGCATATCTCCTTTTACTGAGTTTTGCTTTATTGTACTTTGCAGATATTGTGTTTGTTTTTTTAAATAAACTGAGGGTTTGTGGCAATCCTGTGTCAAGCAAGTCTATCAGTTCCAGTTTTCCAACAATGTGTGCTTTCTTTATCTGTGTCACGTTTTAATTGAGGTATATACATTTAAAAATAAAAATAATGGTTTTGCATACTGAAAAGGCTATAGTACACGTGCAGTGGGAAACCAAAACATGCATGTAACTCACTTTATTATGGTGGCCTGGATCTCACAGGTGGATTAAAGATCCAATGGGGAAAAATTAGTAAATATTTGCACTAACACATATTTGGTGAAATAATCTTATGCATGATGGAAAAGTCAGGAACCATTAAAAGACAGGTAGATTTGGTGACACAAAACTTAAAAACACAAAGCAATAGAAAGATGAATTAGGGAGCAGGAGGGCAATTCCTAGGAAATACAAATGGCCAATAACATTTAACAAAATGCTCAACTCCATTATGGCTCACTCAAAAGCAATTTAAATACATGACAAGACACCCTTTTCCACTGAACTGAGTGGCAAAAGCTAACAGGACTAAAAAAACACAGCCACGTTCACTCACTGCTGGGGAGGTGTGACATCTCCCATTCAGAGTCACTACCTACTGACGTTACACCACTGGTCCCACTCTTAACATTCTAGTCTGCAGTTTAAAGGAACATGGGTTGCAGTAGAATGACACACAAGGGTGTTTACTACAGCACTGCTGATAGAGACCAAAGTTGGAAAGAACCTGAAAGATCATAAGCTGGGAAACTGGTAAGTCCCATAAAATACTGCACCACTTTGAGAAAGAACGTATTTGATCCACACACATTGGCCTTGAGGAAGGTCTATGTATACTGGACATAATGGTAAATTATATGATATACTGGACATAAAGAGAAAAGAAAATTGGTTTATATATTTGTGTATGTTGGGCATAGAAAGCACAGTTACAAATTTGTTATTTCAGGGAAGGGAGTTGTTTGGGGTTAACTAATTTTAGTGTTTATATGCCTTGGCATTGTTAAAAATTTTTAAAAGAAAAGAGTAACGGCTTTCCACTTCTTTACCTTTTACCAGAATATGATCCTGAGTCACGTTTGAAGGACAAAGCAGAAGGTGAGGAAGTCTGTTGGGACTATTTCCAATCACACAAAAAAGGTGTGCTGTGAAGTTTATGAGAGTGAATCTTTATAGCACAGATACCACCTAAAATAAAGTCTACCAGAGAAGAGTGAAATTTCTGACTTGGTTAGAAAATGCACTCAGAAATAATTAGAATTTGTAGAGTTCAGAGATTCAGACTTTTTAATCAAATGGCTATTGTGCGTGCTAAACCCTTTAAAACCCTTGAAGTGAATCAAGGAATATTAAGATTTGTATGCCTTCAACACTTGAAACCATCTAGAAATCTCACACAGCAGGAATTGGTCCTATAGGACAAGACAGAAATGGGGTCAATTTATCAAAGAAAAGGCCAGCTGTTGCACCTAGCTCCAAGTAAATGAAAGTTTTCCCTTTTAATAAAGTTACGGAGACAGGTCAAAAGAGAAAAGACTTAGTTTTCAGAAGGGGCACAAGAAAACTGTTTGCCCTCACTGAAATAATGCCATACACCTTTTGTTTTTACCTTATAGAAAGGATATTCTATGACTGAGAATAAGTAAAGTTGTGTCTGTTGTGCTAGACTCAGTCTGTCCAGATATGATTCTTCACCTGAAATGAAAACATCCCAATCAGTTATGCTTGAATTTTGGTACATGTAATGAAAAAAATCATGAACATCCAGCACTAATACATTCATTCCAGAAGTATGATGGATTTTTAAGTGACACTAGAAAATGAAGTTGTTAGAATTATGCCCTCATGCTTGCTTAACCAGTGACATCTTATTTTGACTTCTACAAACCCAAGCTCCTAACTTCTGTCCCTTGTTGGGATTCAGGCAGTTACAGCAGCAGACCCCTGCTAATGGGAGCATCTCGATAATCCCCCACAGGAGCATGAATGGCCCATTGAGGTGCTGATGTCTTCCACCTATAGGAAGCACATCCACCAGCCTATCCAGCCACTGAATTATCACCATGGCAGCGCCAACCACGTGACGGCTGACTTCTAAGGAAGAACGACATCCCCAGCATCAAGGCTCCTGGCTTTAGGTACTTTTCTCCAGCCTGATGGTCACCCCAGGCCCCAAAGGTCCAGGGGCTCCTTTCACAGGGGATGGGGAACCTAGGGCCTTATATCCTGGTTCTGCTGACATCTAGAATCTGAAGAGATGCCCCCATCTGGCCTTATGGCGGGTACAATGAAAGACAAGCAGCTTCCGTAAGGGGCCTTGGTCAAGAGCCTGGCAGACACCTTTAGGATGTAGGCACATCCAGCAGGTGGACTTTTACATGAGATTACTTCAGATTAAGTGATGCTGGTGACTCATTGACTGCAGGTACCTACACAACATTAAAAATATCCCCCAACCTTAAGTGACTGGGATTTTTGTTCATGGATTCTCTGTGTTTGTATTTGGGGAGGGGTGTGCAGTTATTTTCCTAATAGTCACAGAAGCCACTACTACTACCTGATATTATCTCTAGTGTACCTAAAACAATGCTTGCATTTTAGTTTCTTCAGGAGGAAATATCAGGAAAGTTACATTTGAGCACAATTGAACTCTAGATATACTGCAATGCACTTTCTTCCCAATGATCTGAACTGCAAAAAATGGAATTTTGTTCACTCGAGGACAAAAATCCCTAGGAGGATGGATGGCCCTGGTGGCCAGCATTTTCTGTTGTCACCCTGTAAGTGAGAAGCAGCTGAGGTCATGAGGAAAGCATGGGGCTTGGCATTCACCAGGGTTGGGTAAAATTCTGGCTCTTCCTTTTTCTAGCTCTGAGGTTTAGTGTAAGTCGTGTCATCTCTTTGAGCCTACATTCCCCCATCTTTACATTGGGGGATGCTAACCTCATCTGTCTGAGTCTCACTGGTTGACTGTGACACATACCATACGCAGCAGGAATTTAGTATCTCAGGTTTTGGAGGCTAGACATCAAATCAAGGGATTAGCAGCCACACGGTCGTGCAGGGGGGCATCCTACTGGTGGCTCAACCTCTGGTCATCACATGGCCATCTGAATCCTGTGGTCTCCACTTCTGCACAGGGGTCCATCTGTGTAGATCCTCTTCTTGTGAGGTCTCCAGTCCTGTAGGATGAAGGCCCTCCTGGCTCAATTTGGTTTTATCTTAAAAGGATCTTTGAGATTCTTCCAAATAGCTCCCACCCACAGCACCAGGGACCAGGATTTGAATGTGTCTTCAGGAATATGAGTCAGTCCCCATCACTAAGTCTGCGAGGGGCTTGGTGTGTTCCCAGAGTTGGTCATGAAACAGGTGGCCCTGTGGTACACCACCCTGCTCAACAATCATGGTGATGATCATCAACTTTGGGTGGTTTTTAAGGCAGTCGCTTTTAACCTCATTTGGAAATGTTTACTTTGGATAGAATATGAGATATTGTGCGAGTGTTAAGATACTATCTATATTTTTAATGAAGTGATCCCTTGGAAGAGATAATCCCTCATCTTTTGTGATTAAATTCTCCAGTTTAGTAGTTGAAAGGTAGGTGATTTAGTTGATTTCATCCCTGATTCCTTAATCATTGGTTTTATTGTTTTGAAGACCAGGTCATTCTCAAAGGACCCATGACATTGAATGACTGGTAATTTCAAGGCTGAGTGACTTCTAAATATGTCTTTATTAATTTGAAGCCAGCTTTTTTCACAATATGTGCCTTTTATTTTTTTCAAACAATTAACAATATTTTATTCAGAATGCCTTTGGGTCCATGATATCATATTGGTAATGCCATAAAAGAAAATATATAAAGTTTGGGTTATAGACATTTTTATAAATAACTCTTTCTTCAGTCTAGATTACCAAGAAAAACAATGCATCTGTGGGAGATGCCTTCATCTGAAAGTGACAGCAATAAATTAATTTCAAACTTAAGTTATTTTCATTTAGTTTAAATTAGACCTTTAACCTTTTAGTGCTTACTTTTAATAAGCAGTGTTTTAAATGGGCAAGATTTCAAAAGCTCTCATGTTTGTTAGACAGCTAGGGAAATTAAATGTATTTCTGTAGATGAGACATTTTCAACTTAAATGTGTTAAGTTTGTCCATTAAAGCCATATCAAGCAGAAAAATATTCTTAGATTAAAATAATTTGTTTTACTTAATCAGATATCCACTATTAGTCAAAAATGATTTTTCTATTGTTAGACATATCTAGAGCAAGGGGAAGTGGAGTGGTTGCTGGCTTTAAGAATTGCACATTGAGTTTGGAAAAAGAATAATATAGAGGATTCAAGACAAAGCCTAGTCATTTCTAAACAGATTATTTGAAATACTGGAATTTTAAAGGGTGTGGACTTAAAGTGTTTTTGTGTTTTCTAAAGATTTTATTATTTATTTATTTATTCATTTATTTATTTTATTTATCTCTATATTTCTCACCCTCTCATTGTTTGTACTCACTGCCTGCTCTCTATGTCTAGTTTTTTTTTTTTGGTTTTGGTTTTTTTTAGGAGGCATCTGGAACAGAACCCAGGATTTCTCATATGGGTGGGAGGTGTTCAGCCACTTGAGATACATCTGCTCCCTGCTTGTAGCATCTTTTGTAGTGTTTCCTCATTGTGTTGTCTCATTGTGTCATTTTGTTGTGTCAGCTTGCTGCACCAACACTTTGCATCAGCTCTCTGTATTGTTAGTTTTCTTTAAAAGACACTGGGAACTCAAGCCAGGCTTCCCAAGTGGTGCCCAACTGCTTGAGCCACATCTGCTTCCCCTAAAGTGTTTTTAATGAAAGAATACTTCCTACAAAGCTTAAGGGTTTAGAAGAACTTTGAGTATGGGCATTTTTACTCACTTATGGATGTCATTGTTCATTGGCTTGACAGAAGTGAACTCCAAGGCTTCTGATTTGCATTTTTAGCTCATAGAGTTGTTTTCAGTTGCCTGAAGCTTTGCATAGGTTTTACTCTGTCTTAGAATTCAGGGAAGAGGCAAATTTCCATTCCATTCTTGCCTCAGCCATTGGCCAACTGTGAAAATTTGGAGAAGTCCCTTATCCTCTCTGCAACTCAGTTTTGTTTTTGTAAAATACAGGGGCTGGTCTAGTGCCTGGACTCTCAGCCACAGGGTCTCAAGATTGACCTTGAATCAGAGTCTCCTGGACAACTGTTAACTGAAACAGCCTGCCCCATCCCTGGAGTTTCTGATTCAGCAGGTCTGGATCTGGGTCTGAGAATTTGCATTTCTAACAAATTCCCAGGTGATGCTGTGACTGCTGGCAGGTGGGTTGGGGGAACCCCTCTCAGCCAGGCCCTTGTATGCACAGAGTTTCATCAGGTAGACTCTGATCATAATGCTGATTGCTTTTAAGTCCTATTGGTTAGAAAGAATGCTGATAAAGCCTCAGGAAAGAAAAATCTTCCTTTTGTGTTCTTTTTGCCATAAACGCCAAATTGAGATAATCTCATGGGGGTAGACGGGAGGGACCATATTTAAGAGAATTTAGCAATCACTGGCTGTGGACATTTCCATGGGCTAGCAAAGGGGAAGCCTGTGCTACCTCAGGAAGGTCTCTAGGACATGGGCAATGGGTGGGAGGCTCTTTGTCTCTTCAGAGATAACTTAAACTGTCTGACTTGTGGTGTGAAATGGTAAGAGGCTGCAGTCCTGCCCTTGGTGACAATGGCAACATCTCCAGTCCCAGGAAACAGTTTAACAATGCAAGGTCTATAAACTTTAAGTCTTTAGGGGAAATGCAAACCAAAAATGCTAAAAGCTTATCTAGAATGTATGAAGTCCATGCTAAAACCTAACCTAGGATGTGGAAGATATATATGCTAATTCAAGCCTATTGAGAAATGAAACAAAGGGACCATTTAATGTTTCCTCCATATAAAAGGGATTCAAAAATCTTGTTCGGGGCTCAGGATGAAACAAAAAGCTCCTGAGTCCAACCAGCCGTCAATAAACCATTTTTCCTTCTCAAAATCATTCCTGATTCCTGGCCTCTCTATACACAAATAATTGAACCTCTCTCAAATTCTACAACAATATGATACTATTTTCTGTCTTTTTACCATTTATTTCACCCTTTGTAATAATCTTCATTTCAACACTATTCTCCAAGTCTCTCTCTTTTTTTTCCCTTTCAGGATGCAGTAGTCCCTTTTTTATCTCTTGTAAGTCTTTTGGTAACATTCTATTAGTATTCGTTTTTTTTTCCTGTGAAAACTTTGGACTCACCCTCATTTTTGAAGTTCAGCTTTGCCAGATACAAAATTCTTGGCTGATGGATTTTTCTTTTTAAGTACATTAAGGACTTCATACCACTTTCTTCTCTTCTTCATGGTTTCAGATGTGAGGTCAGCACTTAATCTTACTGAGGTTCTATTGCACGTGATTCTTTTCTTTTGCTGCTTTCAGAATTCTTTTTATCTCTTATGTTTGTCATTCTGAATAGCAGGTGTCTCAGAGTAGGTCTATTTGGATTTACTCTACTTCTTGTGCATTGTCCTTCTTGGATTTTGATATTTATATCCTTCATAAGTGTTGGGAATTTTCCACTTGCTATTCCCTCAAATATTCTTTCTACCCCTTTTCCATTCTCTTCTTCAGGGAAACCAATAGTGTAAATTTGTGCACTTTGCATTGTTTTTTGATTTCTTGAACACTTGTTTCACTTTTTCCACTGTCTTCTCTTTTACTTTCCTGTCTTTTTCAGTTCAGGTGTTCTGTCTTTGAAATCACTAATTCTGTCATTGAACATTGCAAAGCTGCTTTTATTGCCTCTAATGTATTTTTAAATTCATTGAACTATATCACTCATACATAAACATACATAAACAGTAAGTGTATAATAGTTGTAAACTTTCAAAACATATATAACATCAAACAAACATATATAATATCTCACCCTACCACCAATAACTTGTATTATTTTAAAAAATTTTAACCAATAAAAAGTATTGTCAAAATATTACTACTAAACAATTTCCCCCTAACCAATCCAATTATTACCTTTATATCATTCATATATGAGCATACATAAACAATTAAGTGTATAGTATAAGTTGTGAACTTACAAAGCAAACCTGCATAACATCATACAGGGGTCCCATACATCAACCCTCCACCAACACCTTGCACTGTCATGAGACATTTGTTACAAATTATGAAAGAATATTGTCAAAATCTTACTATTAATCATAGTCCTTATGTTACATTTGTTGTGTTTTCCCCCAACCCACCTCATTATTTTTTAAATATTTTCTATGACAGAAGTTTTAACCTTATAAAAAATCATGCACATGTGCAGAATTCCCAAACAACACCCCTCCATCAACACACCACAATGTGGTGTGTCATTTGCTACAGATGAAATAATATCAACTGATTGTTACCATGTCCATAGTGTACACTTGGCTCACTTTTCCTGTACTGCCTCAGTACCAACACAGTACATCTTTCATACAGATGCAAGAATATTATATTATTACTACTAACCACAGTCCATAGGTGACTCCAGCTGTGTTTTTCCCATCCTTCTACACATTCCCAACACCCTGCAGTAGTGATCTACATTTGTTTTACCTAACAAAGGACACTCTTGCATCTGTATCATCAATCACAATTCTCACCCACCTCTTAGTTTACTATGCTACTTAGTTCCTAGATTATTTCCTAGCATTCTGTCAATTGGCATTTATATAACTAGACTACCATTTTCAGCCACATCCCCATTTATAAACCAGCTGTTACTCACTGTGTGTTACCATCCACTCTATACATTTCCATACCTTTACAGTAAAGCTAATTAAAAATTCTACATACATTAAACATCAGTGCGGTCACCCCTCGGGCTGAAGTGTGGTTTGCTGGCCTGGCGGGGGAGCAGTCGCGGCAGGCCAAGCCGCTGCCCCCATAATAGGGTGGCTGGTTGGACTCACTGCCACCCCTGAAGGAAGCTCGGCATGGGCGCAGAGTGCCCTCGGGTCTCCCCTTCTCGGCAGCCACACGATGCCTGTGGGGTGGCACCCTTCTTCTTCTTTCTCCCTGTGCAGGTGCAGGGCTGAAAATTCCAGTCTGCCCTTTACCCTCCCCCGACAGCAACAGCCAGGCGTGGGCAGAAAATTCCAGTCTGCCCTTTTCCCCTCCCCCGACAGCGGCAACAGCCAGGCGTGGGCGGAAAAATCCAGTCTGCCCTCTTCCCTTCCCCCGACAGCAGCAACAGCCAGGCATGGGTGGGAAACTCAAGTCTGCTCTCCACCCCAGCAACAGCAGCCACCAATCCCTAAACCCTGCCCCTTCCCCCAGCAACAGGGACAGCCAATCCCTAACCACCACCCCTCCCCCGTCCAGTACCGCCCACTGACCTTTCGCCAGCAACCAATCAGAATAGGGCGTGGCTTCGACCAATCAGCCTTCCCCAACCCCTATAAAACTGTTGCCTCTCCCTCAATAAAGTGGACTTGCGTGTTTACCTTGTCTCCGCGGTAGTTCTTCTGCCGTGTGCCCTCCAGTCCTGAGAGCCCCCGACAAGGGCCTGGCCTCCCTTGTCCCCAGTTCGTCACCTGCTTCTCCGGGCGACCCTTCATCGCTGGCTTCGCCGGGCAACCCTGTCAGCCGAACTGCGCAACCCCTGTGAGACCGATCCCTCGTCTGCTGCCAGACCGACCCCTCATCCCAAGTGAGACCGACCCCTCGTCCTGAGGGGGACCGACCCCTCGTCCAGAGCTGGAACGATCCCTCGTCCGCAGCCAGACTGCACCTCTACCGACCGAGCAAGCTGCTGCAGTAGGCGCCCAACGTGGGGCAGGGCAACCCCACCTCTACCGACCGAGCAAGCCGTCGCACATCAGTAGTCCACTCAGTCCTTCTCTTATCTCTTCTAAGAATCCACCACCCACCACCAGGTATTGAAGATATTTTCCTAAAATTTCTTCTATAAGTTTTATTGTTCTTACTTTTATTTTCAGTTTGCGATATATTTTGAGTTAATTTTTGGATAAGTTGTGAGATAGGAGTCCTCTTTCCTATTGTCAGCTATGGATGTCCAATATTTTCAGTGCCTTTTGTTGAGTGGATTGTTCTGTCCAAGGTGTGTGACTTTGACAGGCTAGTAAAAAATCACTTGAACATATATGTGAGTCTGTTTCTGAACCATAAATTTGATTCCATTGGTCTATTGTGTCTATTGTGTCTGTCTTTAGGCTAGAACCATGGTATTTTTACCACTATATGTATGTATTATGATTTAAATTTTGGAGATGAGGGCTTGCTTTTCCTTTTTATGATGTTCCAGCTATTCAGGACTCCTTACCATTCCAAATAAATTTAATAATTGTGTTTTCAATTTTTTCTTTAATGCTGGTGGAATTTTTATTAGGATTGCATTAAGTCTATATATCAACTTGAGTAGAATTGACATCTTGATGATATTTAGTCTTCCAATCCATGAGCATGGAATGTTCTCCCAGTTATTTAGGCCATTTTTTGAATTGTTTTAACACTGAGTTGCAGTTTTCTGAATACAAGTGCTTTGCAACATTGGTTAGGATTATTCCTGACTATTGAGTTTTATCTGTTATATTGTATTTTCACCACTCTTTTGACACTATTAGTTACTTTTATTGATATAATCTTCATTTCTAGACTTTCTTCCAGGCCCCTCTCTCCTGTCTTTTCTTTTCAGGCTGTAGCACACCCTTTAGTATTTCCAAAAAATCTGGTCTCTTGCTTAGAAATTCTCTCAGTTTCTGTTCATCTGTGAATATTCTAATCTCACCCTCATTTTTGAATGACAGACTTGCTGGATATAAGATTCTTGGCAGGAAGTTTTTCTCTTGTAGTATCTTAAATATATCAGACTACTGTCTTCTTGCCTCCATGATTTCTGGTGAGAAATCAGCACATACTCTTATTGGATATCCCTTATATGTTATGTATTTCTTTTCTCTTGTTGCTCTCAGAATTCTCTGTCTTTGGCCCTTGACATTTTGATGAGTATGTGTCTCGGAGTTGGTCTATTTGGATATTTTTTTGGATGGAATTACATTGTACTTCTTGGACAGGGATCTGTCTTTCAATAAGGTTGGGAAATTATCTACCATTTTTTCTTCAAATATTTCTTCTGCCCCTTTTGCTGTCATTTCTTTCCCCAAGACCTTGTTCAATTTTTTTTTCATTCTTTTCTTCATCTGTTCTTTTGTATGTTCACTTTCAGAGGCCATTTCTTCAAGTTCACCAATCCGTTCTTCTGCCTCCTCAAATCTGCTCTTATATGATTCCAAAGTTTTTTAAATTTCATTGATTGCACCTTTTACTCCCATAAGATCTGCTATTTTTCTATGTATGCTTTCAAATTCTTCTTCATGCTCATCCAGTGTCTCCTTTTTTTATTTTTTATTTTTGTCTTTATTTTTATACTTTAATATTATATTCAAAAAATATGAGGTCCCCATATACCCCCCACTCCCTCACTCCCCCTCCCCCCATAGTAACAACCTCCTCCATCATCATGAGACATTCATTGCATTTGTAGAACATATCTCTGAGCACCACAGCACCTCATGGTCAATGGTCCACATTATAACCCACACTCTTACACGTTCAATCCAGTGGGCCATGGGAGGACATACAATGTCCAGTAACTTTCCCTGCAGCATCACCCAGGACAACTCCAAGTCCGAAAAACACCTCCAGTGTCTTCTTAATATCCTTAATCTCTTTGGCCATCTCATTGAATTTATTAAGAAGATCTCTTTGAAAACCTATAATTTGTTGTCTCAACTCCTTTATGTCATCTGGAGGCTTATCTTGTTCCTTTAACTGGGTCTTAGCTTCCTATTTCTTGGTGTGGATTGTACTATTTTTGTTGGTGTCTTGGCATCTGGTTTACTAGAGTATTTATTCTGGGTGCAGTTTTTCTCTTTAGTTTAGGGCTTCCTATAATTTTCCCTTGCTGGTTGAGCAGAAGGAGCCAAGCATGTAGTTGGTGCTGTAAGCTATGGAGGCTCAAGCTGCCCTCATTGTGCCAGGGGCCAATGAAGCTTCTTCCAATTTTCTCCTTTGCCAGGGGTAGGGACAGAGTCACAGCTATGTAGAATAACCCAAGTGCAGGCCTAGACTGTAGTTGCCCAGAGAGACTGATGAAGCTTCATAACTTTTTCTCCCCTGCCTGTGACAGGGATGGAGCTGCAGGTGTGGGCAGCAATCTATGCAGGGCAGGTCCAAGATGACTGCAGTTGCCCTGGTAGACTTCTGACTTTTCAGTCTTTTACAGCCAAAGTTACCTGCAGTTACCTGTATAGGATGGTGCAGGGCTCCTCAGGATTCTCCCTGCCAGAGGCAGGGCTGAAAGCCTAGATGGGCTGCAGGCTGATCTGCATGAAAGAAACTGATTCCTGCCAACACTGATAATTTCAGTCAGCCTGGCTTTCGCTCAGACTGGAGGTGAAGTCAGAACAGTGGCTACTGGCCTCTTTTTGACTTGGGCTGGTTCACACCCCAGCTGTTCCCAGGGTTATATCTTAGCCAGCTGAGTCTACCAATCAGCAGCCCAAATTGGCAGCCAACTGTCTCCTCCTTCCCCATTTCTGGGAACTGAAGCTTCCAATTCCAGCCACAGAATAGCCTCTGGGGTGGCTCCTGCAGCCAGAGTAGGATAGTCACCAGCCTCCATGGCTTGGCTGGTAATTTCCCAGAGAGGCTGATGCAGGTCTCTGCAGCTTCCTCCCTGCTGGATATGGCACTGGGGCCTAGGCTTGAGCTGTAATATGATCTGGGTGGGAAGAAGCCGGTCCCCACCAACACTGGGATCCTCGGTCTACCCCGCTTCCTGTCGTGCCAGGCGCAGAGTTAAGTTGGTGGCTACCCACCTCTTTCTGACTTGAACAGGCTCAAACTTTAGCTGTTCTCAGTATTATACCATAGCACACTGAATTTACTCATCAGTAGCTGAAATTCGTGCCCAACTGACTCTTCCTCCCCCATTTTGGGGAAGTGGAGCTTTCAGTTCAGCCATGGAACAGCTCCCAAGGTGGCTTGAGCCTCCAGTGGATGATAAGCACCGACCTCCGTGGCATGGAATACTCTACTTATGAGTCTTCTCTGAAGATTCATCTTCAGATGAATCTTCTACTCCTTCAAGGACATTGCAGGATGCTCTTCGGGCTTCCTGGAGCACCCAAACAGGTGCTTCAGCTAGCTCCAGAGAGCTCTTTGTGTTTACTAACTGCCCTGTAGCAGGAGCTGACTCTAGGAGCTCCTTACTCTGCCGCCATCTTGCTGGTTCCTCTAATATATATTTTTTATATATATAAATATTTTAAAGATACATAGATTACACAAAATGTTACATGAAAAAATATGGGAGGTTCCCATATGGCCCACCCCCACATTCCCCACTTTTCCTTCATCAACAACTTCTTTCATTAGTGTGGTGCATTCATTGTATTTGCTGAATACATTTTAGAACACTGCTACACAGCATGAATTATAGTTTATGGTGTGGATTACACTACCCCAGTCCACCTAGTGGGTTATGGCAGGATATAAAATGTCCTTCATCTGTCCCTGCAATATCATTCAGGACAACTCCATGTCCCCAAAATGCCCCATATCACACCTCTTACTCCCTCTCCCTGCCCTCAGTAGCTTCCATGACCACAATCTCCACATCAGTGACATAATTTTCTTCCATTGCTAGAGTCACAGTGGTTCTATAGTAGAATACCAGCAAGCCCACTAAAATCTGTAATATATTCCTCCATCCTGTGCAACTTGGGATGGAGATGTCTACTCCATCTCTAAATCAAGAGGGGGCTTAGATCCCACATGACTAATGGATGCAATTCTCCTGCTTGCAGTTGTAGACATTCTTGGTTGCCTGGTGTGGTGGTTGACCATTATACTTCCCCATCAGTTGATCTGGGTAAGTCCAATGAAACACAGAGTAGGTGTTCCAACTCTGTTGAGGTTCAGGGCCCAGATGACACATGGACCATCCAGAGATTCCAGTCTTCTGAGCATACGCAAACTGCAGCATCAGTCACAGGTTCAGTAAAAATGACAGAAGAGGCACATGTAGAGAGGTCACATCTGAGTCCAACTCCATCACAGTAAGGAGCACAAATTCCAAAGTAAGGCCCACTGCAAAGCAATGAATTCCACAGTCATCTGTCATGACTATAGGACCTGTGTGTCTCTGTAGCCCTCAGAAGCACCAGTATCTGGGGTTGTATCTACTTTGGCTGTCTTTCAGATCCTACTGAGATGTGCATAAGTGTAACCCCTCTGATGACCTTCCAACTCATTTTGAAATCTCTTAGCCATATAAATTAATTTGTCTTTACCACTTCCCCCTTTGATTTAAGGAATTTTTCTAGTTGCATCACCAGCAGGTGATTGGTAGCAATCCATCAGCACTAGGTAGGCTCATCCCTGGGTGTCATGTCCCACGCTGGGGAGAAGGCAGTGCATTTACATGCTGAGTTTAACTTAGAGAGTGGCCACATTTGAGCAACATGGAGGCTCTCAGGAGGTAACTCTTAGGCACCCTGTAGCTCAAGGCCTAGTTTAAATATCAAGCACAGAAGCTCATAAGCATAGTCATCAGTACAAAGGGCCCATCATTGGACCATTCTTCTTCATGGGTCTTTTCCCTTGCACCTGGGGGATTATGCTCTTCCACTGGGGGATGCAACAGAGCTGCCCAGGATGGGAACTCAGCACTCCCTCAGTTTTCATGTGTAACTCTATTCACTATGACAATATCCAATGAACATCTGAACATATCTATATATCCTATATGCATACCCTGGAGAACTCCCTCCCACCCATGCATTCCCTTTCAATGACACCACTCACCAGTACTCTTGCCCTGTCATAGTGGATCCCCTCTGTGATCCAAAATTTCTTCAAAAATTAAGTCTAATATATTGCCAAATCCAATTAGAAGGATAATGAAACAGTATTGGCATGCTTATAGATTACACATAGAATTTATAATAATTTAGAAAAACTAAAATAAAGAAATAAATTGGGGTATTAAAAAATGAAAAATATCATAAAACTTTGTTCCTGATATTCTGTGTTTCATCATTGTAATAGGTGTTGCCCTGCAACTACAGTGGCAAGGCAATCTCTTCCATTCCTTCTGCAGTATCTACATCATTAAAAAATTTTTTAATTTTAACTTCTAAAGTTTTAGATCACAGTAAAATCACATATACAATTAGGTGACTCCCATATACCCAATATCAAACCCTTTTCCCCCTTCCTCAGCAATGATCTTTTTACATGTGCATGTTGCACTTGCTACAGCTGATGTACCGATATTTAAATATAACTACTAACTGTGATTCCGTTATGGCTTACATTATGGCTTATATTTTAGACTGTATACTTTTTGGTTACTGTATTGTAGCTGAGCGAGAGGGTTTCATCCTCGCTCAGGCCCAAGAGTCAGGGGGCCTTGCTCCTGGTGAACTACCGGTGGGGGGTGCCCCAAGAGGGAGCACCGGTTCTCCAGGCGTGGGGGACACGCGGTTGGGGAAAAACCGCGGAGTCCGCTTGAGCGCAAGAACGGGTCTGCTTTATTGCGGAAGTACACTTGGTTATATAGGCAGGGAAGGGGGTGGAGTATGAAGGGGACGGCAGGGCGGAGGGGTGGCTGCGGATTGGCTAAAACTGGGGAGGCAGACCTCTGGTAATAAGCCTTAAGCAGTTACTGGGGAAGAGGGCAGATTGTAGGTTGGTAATATGGGCGGGACTGGTGGGAAGGGTGGCGGGGGCTGGAAGGGGAGGAGGGGCGGAGAAAGGTGGCAACACTGTATAGTTTACATTATGTTTTACATTTTTGACTATTCACTTTTATATATTTTTGGTGAAATTTAACAGGGCTTACATCCATTTTTGTAAGATCTTGTGGAACACTTCCATTGCCCTCCAGTAACCCCCACTTCCATCTATTCTATTCCTCTCTCCCACTCCCCTCAAGGCCCACAGCGACAACCAAGCTTCACTGCTTGGAGAACAAGATTCATAGATACTTACAACAATGCTGAGGGCTTGACACTCTAGTCTATCCTCCCCCTTTGGGAACCACCCATGCTCTTGAGAGACACCCTTTCCTCTGTTTGAGAATATCAGGCCTCCCCAGGATGGGGGTACAATAACTTCCCACTCATTGTACATATCTCCACCCACTAATAAAACACAATATGAGAAGATGAACCCTCACACACTCCCTAGAATCTGTCCCAGGTACATCCTGTGCCAAATGTTCCCCATCAAACACCTTAAACAAGTATCCTTTCCTTAATATATTTTCTAAAGAGTTTTCTCAACATATAGTTTTAATCACATACCTGACAATCTCCCATGTTTTCCCCCTCACCCAACCCTTCTCCTCAACTACATGGGCCAGCTGACCCACCCTCCCAACCCTAACCCCCCAAGCCTTCAAAGTCCCACCCAATAGTATACCTATGTCATCATCTTATCCCTTCACTCCACAAAAACTTACCCACATTTTATCATAGATTTCTCTCATGTAGACATCAGCTCACACACATACCCCCCCCATTTCCTATAAGCATATCGTCCAGTCTCTAGCTCTCTGAAACAGTCTGATTTGCTTAATTCATGTCAGAGAGGATATATAGTATTTGTCCTTCAATGTCTGGGTTACTTCACTCAACATAAGGTCCTCAAGGTTCATCCATGTTATCCCATGTGTTAGTACTGTATTCTTTCTTACAGATGAGTAGTATTCTGTTGTATGTATATACTACATTTTGTTTATCCATTCATCTTTTGATGGGCATGTGGGTTGATTCCAACTTTTGGCAAAAGTGAATAATGCCACTATGAACATTGGTGTGCATGTATCAGTTTATGTCCTGGTTTTTAGTTCTTCTGGGGATATACCCAGCAGTAAAATTGCTGGTCATATGGCAAATCTATAGCTAGTTTTTGAGGAACTGCCAAACTGCCCTCCAGAATGGCTGGATTCTTCTACATTTCCACCAACTTTGGATAAGGGTTCCCATTCATCTGCATCCTATCCAAAACTTGTAGTTCTCTATTTCTTTAATAGCCTCAAGTCTAATTGGTAAGATGGTATCTCATTGTAGCTTTGCTATGTATTTCTCTAATAGGTAGTGATGTTGAGCATCTTTCATGTGTCTTTTATCCATTTGTACTTCTTCTTTGGAGAAGCATCTGCTCAGATCTCTTGCCCACATTTTGAATGGGTTGCTTGTCTTTTTATTTTTGAGAAATAGGATTTTTTATATATGTTGGATATTAGGATCCTATCAGATATATGATTATTAAATATTTTCTTCCATTGGGCAAGTTGTCTTTTTACTTTCTTGATAATCGCCTTTGAGGTGCAAAATGCTTTAATTTTGAGGAGGTCCCATTTATCTATTTTTTCTTTGACTTTTGTGTTTTGGGTGTGAAGTTCATGTAGCAATTTCCTATTACAAGTTCCTGTAGATGCTTCCCTACATTGTCTTCCAAGGTCTTTATGGTCTTGGCTCTTATATTTAGATCTCTCATTTATTTGAGTTGATTTTTGTATAAGGCATGAGTTGGTAATCCTCTCCTTCTTTTGCATATGGATATCCAGTTCTCCAAGGACCATTTGTTTAAGAGGCCATTCTTCCCAGTTTAGTGGGCCTTGTATTTTCTTGAATATCAGATGACTGTATATATGAGGATGTGTGTCTGAACTCTCAATTCAGTTTCATTGGTCAGTGTGTCTATCCTTCTGTCAATACAATGTTGTTTTGACCACTGTAGCTATATTGTATGATTTAACATCAGGTAATATTTTTCCTCACATTTCATTTTTCGTTTTCAAATGTCTTTGACTGTTTGGGGCCACTTTCCCCTCCAAATAAATTTCATAGTTAGTCTTTCCAGTTCCTTAAAAAATTCTGTGTTGATTTTTATTGGGTTTGCACATTAACTGTGTAGATTAGTTTGGATAGGATAGTCATCTTAATGATGTTTATTCTTCCTATTCAAGAACAGGGAGTATTCTTCCATTTATTTAAGTGTTCTTTTATTTCCTTTAACAATGTTGTGTAGTTTTCTCTAATATAAGTCCTTTACATGTTTAAATTTATTCCTACTGATATATGGCTGACAGGGAGCTGTAAAGAACATATGTCCAGGGTGCATGGTAATGTTTGGATATACTCATAGTGGCAACAATTAAAAACCACAGCACGGGAGGTACTGGGTTCCTGGCCAGTGGTGCACTGTCGTGGTCCCTAGGGGAACAGCGACAGTCTCCGAGGTGCAGTGGCAGGGACCGGGAGGGAGTGAGGTTTCAACAGTGAGCCCCTGACGCTAATGACTATGCTTGTGAGCTGAAAAGCCTAAAATAAGAACAAATCCTAGAGCAGCATTGTGCCTGGGAATTTCCTCCTGTCAGCCATCATGTTACTCAAATGTGGCAGGCTCGAAGCCAAACTCAGCATGTAAATGCAATGCCTTTCCCCCAGCGTGGGACATAACACCCGGGGATGAGCCTCCCTGCACCAAGGGATCACTATCAACTACCAACTGATGATGCAACTGGAAAATGACCTTGTACAGAAGGTTCAATGCGGATCAGCAGAATATCCCTGTCTACATAAAATAACATGACTTTAAAATGCTGTTTGACCTAATGGAAGGGGTAAATGGAAAGGAGAAATGAGTTTATATGGCTATGAGTCTCTAAAAAAGAGTCTGGAGGCTGGCAGAAGGATTGCCCTTATTCACAACTGAGCAGAGTCTAAGAGACAGATAAAGCAGATACAACCCCCAGGGTATTGGTTCCTTTGAGGACTAAAGAGACCCATGGGTGTTATGGTCATGGCAGATGGGGCTAACTACCAGGTCAGATGGCCCCTCTTTGGAAGTGGTGTTTATATATGATGAATCTGGGCTCAGATGGGAGCTCTCTTCATAAGACTTTCATGCTAATGTCCTGGAGTTGCAGTTAGTGTTGGGGTTTAAGATATATTTAGGGGATTTGAATCTCTGGACTGACAATGTGATAGCCAGGTCCTGAGCCTCAACAGACTCCAGCACCTACAATCTGATTTATTGGACTCAGCACACTCAGCTAAGATGGAGTTGAGGAAGGACAACCACCACACCATGGAGCCTAGAGTGCCTACAACTGAAAGCAGGAGGATTGCATCCAGTATCCATGTGGAATCTGATCCTCGTCTTGACATAGAGATGCCATGGACATAACCAATCAAAGGTCCACAGAGAAAAGTTGGCATTGGAGTGGAGTGGAAAAAGTGGACAGGGTGGCTGATATGGGTATGGGGAATGGCAGGAAGAGATGAGATGTGGAGGCGCCTTTGGGACTTAGAGTTGCCCTGGATGGTGCTGCAGGGGCAATCACTGGACATTGTAAATCCTGCCAGGGCCCACTGGATGGAATGTGGGAGAGTATGGGCCATGATGTGGACCCTTGACCATGAGGTGCAGTGGTGCCCAAAGATATACTTACCAAATGCAATGGATGTGTCATGATGATGGGAATGCGTGTTGCTGGGGGGGGAGAGGTGGGGTGGGGGTGGTGGGGTTGAATGGGACCTCATATATATATATTTTTAATGTAATATTATTACAAAGTCAATGAAAAAAAATAAATAAATTTATTCCTAGGTATTTGATTTTATAATTGGTATTGCAAATGGTATTTTTTTCTTGATTTCCTCCTCAGAATGTTTAATATTGGTGTAGAGAAATCCTACTGATTTTTACACTTTGGTATTATACACTGTGACTTTACTGAACACATTTATAAATGCTAGAAGCTTTGTTTTAGATTTCTCATGGCTTTCTATGTAGAGAATCATGTCATCTGCAAAGAGTGAAATTTTACCTCTTCCTTTCCAATTTGGATGCCTTTTATATCTGTTTCTTGCCTCATGCCTGACAAGGTACTTCTAACACAATTTTAAATGGGAGAGGTGATAATGGGTATTCTTGTCTTGTTCTTAATCTTAGAGGGAAAGATTTTACAATTTCAGCATGTATATGATGTTAGATGTGTGTTTTTCATATATATCCTTTATCCTGTTCAGAAAGTTTCCTTCTATTCTTATCTTTTGCAGTATTTTTATTAGGAAAGGGTGGGTATTTTGTCAAATGCTTTTTTCTACATCTATAGATATGATCATGTGATTTTTATTTTTATTTGACCTGATTATATGGTGTATTACTCTGATTAAGTTTCTTATGTTTAGATTTCATTGCATACCAGGGATGAAATCCGCTTTGTCATGGTGGATAATTCATTTGATGTGTTGCTGAATACAATTAGCAAGTATTTTGTTAAGGATTTTAGTATATAGGTTCATTTGAGAGTTTGGTCTGTTAATTTTCTTTCTTGTGGTGTCTTTGTTTGCCTTTCGTATTATGGTAATGTTGACATCAGAGAATGAGTTACACAATGTTTCTTTTATTTCAATTTTTTGTAAGAGTTTAAACAGAATTGGAGTTAGTTCCTTCCAGATGTTTGGTGGAAGTCACCTGCGAGGCTGTCTGACCCAGGGCTCTCCATAGTTGGGAGGATTTAATGACAGGTTTTTTCTCTTTACTTGTGATTGGTTTGTTGAGATCATCAGTTTCTTCCTTTGTGAATGTCAACTGCTTATGTGTTATTGTTGGTATATAGTTTTTCAAAATATCCTCCTATGATTCTTTTTATTTCTGTGGGTTCAGTGGTGATATCCCCTTTCTCATTTCTTATTTTGTCTATTCACATCTTTGTTCTTTTTTCTGTGTTAAACAAACACAGGAAAAAGCTAAGGGTTTGTCAATTTTATTGGTTTTTTCAAAGAACTAACTCTTTGTTCTGTTTATTTTTTCTAGTGCTTTCTTATTTTCTTTTTCATTTAGTTCTGCTCTGAAATTTGTTCTTTCTTTCTTCATCCTTTAGGGTTATTTATTCTTTCAATAATTCCTCTAAATGTGCAGTTATTTGTTTGATTTTAGCTATTTTTCTCTTTTTATATATGAATTTATGGCTAAAAATTTCCCTCTCAGTACAGCTTTTGCTGCATCCCATAAGTTTTAATATGTTGTGCTATCATTTTCACTTATTTCAAAGTAGTTGCTGATTTCTTTTGAGATTTCCTCCTCGGCCCACTGTTAGTCTAAGAGTGTTTTGCTTAACTTCTATATCCTTGTGCCTAATCTGGTTCTCCAGCCCTTACAGACTTTCAGTTTCATTCCACTGTGGTCAGAGAAATTATTTTGTATGATTCCAATCTTTCTGAATTCATTGAGACTTTCTCTGTGGCCTAGCCTGTGGTCTATCTGGGAGAATGATCCATATGCACTTGAGAAGAATATATTTATGCTGTATTTTGTTGTAGTGTTCTGCATATGTCTATTAGGTTCAGATTCTCTAATAAATTATTCAAATCTTTGTTTCTTTATTGATTCTCTGTCAAGATGTTCTGTCTAGTGATGATAATGGTATATTAAAGTCTCCCACAATGATTGTGGAGTCATCTATTCCTCCATTTAGTTTATCCAGTGTTTGCCTCATGTATTTTGAGGCACTCTGATTAGGTGCATAAATATTTATGATTGTTCTTTCTTGATAGATTACCACTTTTACTAATATGTACTGCCCATTTTTGTCTCTCACAATAGTTTTGTTTTTAAAGTCTGTTTTGTCTGATATTAGTTTAGTTACTTTTGCCTTTTTTGGTTATTAGTTGCTTGTAATATGATTTTTAAGCTATTCACTTTCAACCTTCTTGAATCACTGGGTCTGTGGTGAATTTCATATAGACAGCATATAGATGGGTCACATTTCCTTATCCATTCTGCCAATCTGTGTCTCTTGACAGGTGAGTTTAATCCATTAACATTCAGTGCTATTACTCACAAGAAATTACTTACATTAGCCATATTTTCTTTGAATTTGTGTGTGTCATATGTTGTTTTTATTTCTTTTTTGTCTTTTTTGTTCATCTTAAACTGTCCTCCAACTCTGACTTCAGTTTTTTTCTTTCAAGCTACAGAATTCCCCTTAGTATTTCTTGAAGAGCACATTCATTATTGGCATACTCTGTTAGTTTCTGTTTATCTGTGAATATTTTGAGCTCTCCATCAATTTTGAATGCCAGTTCTACTCAATAGAGTATTCTTGGCTGGAAAATTTTTTTTTTAGTATCTTGACTATGTCATACCACTGTCTTCTTGCATCCATGGTTTCAGATGAGAAATCAGCATTTAATCTTACTGAGCCTCCCTTGTGTTCGATGGTTCTCTTTTCTCTTGCTGCTTTCAATATTTTCTCTTTGTCTTGAGCATCAGATAATTTCACAGATATGTTTTGGACTAGGCCTTTTGGGATTTATACTGTTTGGGTTGTGCTGTGATTCCTGGGCATGTACCATCCATCTCCCTCAGTAAGTTTGGGAATTTTTCAGCCATTATTTCCTCCAAAAAACCTTCTGTCCCCTTTGCCTTATCTTCTCCTTCTGAGATATTTGTGCATTTTGTGTTGTCATTCAGATCCCTACGTCTCTATTGGATTTCTTCTAACTTCTTATCTAATAATACTACTCTTTCTTTGATTTCAGATTTAATGCTTTCCACCTCAATAATTCTTTCCTCTGCCTATTCAATTCTGCTGTTATTTGCTTAGAGTGTTTTTTTTTAATTTTTTTTATTTCTTGGATTGTGCCATTCATTACCAACAATTGTTATCTTTTTCCATATGTTTACAATTTCTTCAGTACGCTCTGCAAGTGTTTTCTTAATATCCTTAATCTCTTCTTTCACTTCATTATAATGATCCATGGTATTAGTTTGGACATCTTTGTTTAGTTGTTCAATGTTCTGCTTCTCTTCCTGGTTTTAAGTTTTTTCATTGGTGTGGGCCAAGTCTTCCTGATTATTGGTATGTTTTGTAATTTTTTGTGGCTCTCTGCTCATCATTTTATCTTGATGGGTTTCTTCATTTGTGTATGTCCTCCATGTAGTCTCAGGTTTTATTTAGTTGCTGTTTTTGTAGGTGTATTAAGTTTTCTATTTTACACTTTTTTCTTCTTATTTTATTTCCTTGTTGTAGTCTAAGTTCCCTTGAATGAAAAATTTTACATCCAGGGGAAGCAAAAGAAGTGAAAAAAAAAAAAGATTTAATAGTAATATTGATAGTAAATGTTAGCAGAAGAATCACATAAGACCTAAGGGATTGGATATTAAACTCATGTAACTGTGTAGAAATACAGGAATAAAAAAGTGGTGCATCTCCAAGGAAATGGGGAACTGAATATCAAAAAGAATATAGTGTGAATTAACAGGTCAGTATGATGAAGAGAGAGGGAAAGAGAAAAGAAAGGATAAAAATAGAAAGTTAATAAAGGATAGAAAACCAAACGGTTAGAATTAAAAAGTCAGAAAAATTGGCGACTAAACAAAGGTAATTGGAATGTAAGGACAACAACAGAAGGTGGAAGTTAGAAAGATGCAGGAGGGAAATGAGACAGCATTGATTGCCAAAATAAGTACACACAGAAATGAGAAAATCAAGAAAGTGGAATCACACCAATCAAGAAACAAGCTGGCAGCATCGAAATGACTCTCAGTCTCTTTGAAAGAGAGCACCCACACCTTCCTGGGAACCCTAAATATGCTCATGGAAGCTTATTAAGCACTTCCTACTGTCCCCCTCCCTTAGATGAGTTGTACAGGACTAGTTAATTGCCTGGCTCCACCTTCTCCCAGACTAATTTTCCCTATCCCAGGGAGGTTAGGTAAATCAGACTGCCTCAGCAGATTTACCTCTCCAGAGGCCAGCTGGTATACTTCTGAAAGCTAAAAAAAGGGGGGTCCAGATCATAGAACCCACACTCAGGGGACCCCTCTCCACTTTTCACCAGAACGTTCCCACTCTCAGAATTTGTCTCTTCTAGCTGACTGACTGGCAAGAGTCAGGGAATGCTGTGGCTTCCTGCCCTGAGGGAGGGGCTCAGCTGTCCAATAGCTCCTGCATGAAGCATCAGAAACCCATGGTTTCACCTTGCACAATCATTCTTTTTGTTATGCTCTCTGCAGATGGATGCCCTTAAGCCTCCTGCTTTTTGGGTTCCCAAAACAGCTCAGTCAGGAAGGATTTTGCTGCACTCAGTTGTTTTATTTAGGCGAGATGATGTAGGTGTACTTAATCTGTCACCATCTTGCCTCTCTCCATTTTTTTTTTCTTGATTGAATTCTTTATGCTGCGGTGGCTTGCTCAGTCGGTAGAGGTGAGGTCTGGCTGCGGAAGAGGGGTCGGTCCAGCTCTGGACGAGGGGTCGGTCCCACTTGGGATGAGGGGTCGGTCCCACTTGGGACGAGGGGTCGGTCCGGCAGCAGACGAGGGGTCGGTCTCACAAGGGGTTGCACGGTTTGGCTGACGGGGTTGCCCGGCGAAGCCGGCGAAGAAGGGGTCACCCGGACAAGCAGGCGACGAACTGGGGACAAGGGAGGCCAGGTCCTTGTCAGGGGCTCTCAGGACTGGAGGGCACACGGCAGAAGAACTACCGCGAAGACAAGGTAAACACGCAAGTCCACTATATTGAGGGAGAGGCAACAGTGTTATAGGGGCTGGGGAAAGCTGATTGGTTGAAGCCATGCCCTGTTCTGATTGGTTGCCGGCGAAAGGTCAGTGGGCACTACTGGATGGGGGAGGGGTGGTGATTAGGGATTGGCTGTTGCTGTTGCGGGGGGAAGTGGCAGGGTTTAGTGATTGGTGGCTGCTGTTGCTGGGGTAGAGGGCAGACTGGAGTTTCCCGCCCACGCCTGGCTGTTGCTGCTGTCGGGGGAGGGGAAAAGGGCAGACTGGATTTTTCCGCCCACGCCTGGCTGTTGCTGCTGTCAGGGGAGGGGAAAAGGGCAGACTGGATTTCTCCGCCCATGCCTGGCTGTTGCTGCTTTCGGGGGAGGGGAAAAGGGCAGACTGGAATTTTCCACCCTGCGCCTGCACAGGGAGAAGGAAGACGAAGGGTGCCGCCCCACAGGCATCGTGTGGTGCCATCCGGGAGGAGGGGCGGCCGCGGAAGCATGGCTGCCGAGAAGGGGAGACCCGAGGGCACCCTGCGCCCATGACGAGCTCCCTTCAGGGGTGGCGGTGAGTCCAACCAGCCAGCCTATTATGGTGCAGCGGCTTGGCCTGCCGTGGCTGCACCCCCGCCAGGCCAGCAAACCACACTTCAGCCCGAGGGGTGACCGCATTATGCAAAGTCTTTGTTAATTTCAGAAGAATATAAGTTAATATAGGAAGGAAGAGAAGTTGGGAAGAGTGCTGGTGAAGGAAGGGATGGGTTAGTGTGAAAGGACCTTTGTGCAGGAATGCCAAACCCAGCAACTAGACAGGGTGAAGGACATGTCACTGCTATTTGATAGGATTTGTCACCTTGTTGTTGAATGAATTGCAATTGCTTAAAGAATTTTATCATATCACAGTTTACATAATGATTTCAAGTACTTTTCACAAGTGAATCAATTTTCTCAGTTTATTCAACTATTTTAAAAGCAGAAACCTGGGAATGATATCTACCCTTTCCCCTCACATACCATCTAACTCTGTAGGGCACAGCTTTCTACTGGGATTCCCTCATTTTTGTCTGGAGCCAGAACCCTCAGCCCAGAAGAGAAGTGGCTCTTCTCATTCAAGACCCCCAGCACTTGCCCTCTGAATTTGAGTCATTTTCTGGTTGCATAGCAAACAGGAAATCTGCTTCTCCTCCCTTGGGTCTGACCAAGGCCACCAGACATTGAGCAGTGGGGCCAGGACTGATGAGACCACAGTAAGCAGTAGCCATGTTTAAGGGTAAAGAAAACATGTTGAGGTCTGGACCTCAGAAATTCAGGGTCACCCCATTCCTCTCTGCACCCCACCTTGGTCTGCAGGCAACATCTTCAGACTATTACACATAGCTTCAGAGAGAGGGAACCCGCCCCATTCCCCACAGAAAAAACACCAAAGGTCAGTCCTGAATGTGAAAGAGAGCCCAGTGCTGACCCTGGTTCTCCCTTGCCTCTTCAGGTTTATGGGTCTTGCTCTGTCCCTTTCCTTCACATGGCCTCAGTGTCCCCATCGCTAAATGAGGGCCTAGGACACATATGTCAATTGTAGAATTGGAATAGAGCCTGAGGGAGCTTTTGTTGATTCACTATCTTTTACCTTATTTATCCTTGAATAAGCCAACATAAGCAAATTATGTCTAGAATTAAATTCATGATCATCTTTGGAAATGGTTATTATGAAAAAGAAACTAATATTTTAATCACAGATATTTTTTGGTTTAAAAATTATTTCAAAGCTGTTTTGACTCTTGACCCCTAACTGAAATCCTAAAATGACTGGGCATAAATAAGACATTAACAGAGTAAGGGATTTATTGTTCTTTTATTATTCTCCCAATTACTGTGAACAATTAAAAGAATCAGGGAGTTATTGTTAAGTAAAAACAGTTCAGGAGAGTGACTGTGGCTTACCTATTGAGTGCCTGTCTCCGACATGGGAGATTCTGGGTTTGGTTCCTGGTGCCTTCTGAAAAACACAACAAAAAAGAAACACCAAGTAAACAAATGAAAAAAAAGCCTCAGGGGATAAGTGATGATTTCTCACTTAAAACGTCCCAAGTTCAATCCCTGGCCATGGGACCTCAAAAAAAACCCACCACATCACAAAAATTCAAAGCCCCTTACCTGGCAGATCCAGTCACAGAAATTCCTCTATTGTTTTATTTTTCCATAAATAATATAACACCAGTTTGTTATTTCATTTATGTTCCAAACTCTCCTAACTGGCTCTCCTGTTCATAGAAATCCTTTAAATAAAATACATACCAAGAGCTAAAAGCATCTGTAAGTAGTTAAGATTTCTACTTTGAAATCATCATCAGAGCTAACAGGGATGCCTAGGTTTGCCATGACCCTGGACCACCACGTGGCATTAATCTGCATCTTCTGCCCACAGGATCAGAGCTGTGAAAGGGGGGCTGTGTATCTGTGGGTCTGGGGCCCAGGAGGAACAGGACTCAGAGAAGGTGACCACTCAGGGGATGGCTGGTGGGGAAAGACAGAGAATGAGCAGGATTCTGCTGACCAAAAACAGCATTGTTCCTGAGCTTATGGAGGAATGGGAGGGTTAGGGACTACATAAAAAGGACAGGGAGGGGGAAAGGAGTTGTCTTAAATTGTCATGTTTCCATGCAAAAAAAAATCATGTACAATTGTGTCAAAGCACCTGTAAACAGAGTGATAGAGAGGGTTTATTGCGTACTTTTAAGTTAATATGCATAGACATATCTAAATAGGTAGACATTAATATTGGTGTGAATGTGTCTGTAGGTAAATATAGCCACAGTTAGTTTGGCCCTCACAGGCCCCAGGGCCTATAGTCAGTCTTATTTAGGCAACTGCCTGAGTAGGAAACAGGGTTGTGGTCTGTAGACCAGGACAGAAAGTGGTCATAAGAGACCCAGGTGGGACTTTGCCTTGATTTAGGCATCCCCATGTGAGTTTACTTTAAGAAAGTCAGTTGACATTAAAAAAAGAATCAGGAAGCCATTATAAATGGCATTACATGGCCTAGAATTGTCTCTTAATAAACAAACATCTATCTGCTGTTATAGATTAGTGATATTGACCAGACTCAGACTTTGAATAAAGTTCCAATTGAGAGCTTCATTAGCTGCGCAGTTACTCTCTCATTCTATGCGGAGGAGACAGCAGCCCTGAGTTAAGGGAAGAGGTGTTTTTATAGCCTTTGAGGATGGGGTGGTGGGAGTTACTAGCAAGCAAGGAGGCACGGAAGCAGAACACTGTGGTTAGCTGAAGATACTGTATCTATTTTTTTCTTTTTTAAAAGCCCTTTCTTGTGAGCAGTCCCATGTTATTTTTTGGCCCTTTTCTTGGGGACAGCCCTACGTTATTTATTAACACTCTCCTTGGAGACAGCCTAAGTTATTTATTTATCTGAAGGTACTTGCAATTCCTATTGCCTAATGTAGTTCTATTCCTATTGTCTCAATGTCGCCTGACCCTTACACTACCAAGAAATGAAAGACCTTCGAAATGGTGTGTTTGACTCTTATGAGGATTGTCATCCTGTGCAGCAGCCCTTGGGGATGCATTCTAGGAGGAGGCTTGCCTAGGAATCCCTCCACATTGAAAGCCCTCAGCACAGGGTCAGGGACAAATCATTTGTCAGAGGGGCTTAGCAGTGTTGGGAATGCTGATGAGTCATTTCAGATATAATAGCTTTAAAACTCTCATGACTGGCTTGCCTAGCTGTCGCTTTTGCAGAAAATCCTCTTGAGAAAATACCTGTGAAGAAATAAATTTATTTTGAGATCTTTGGGGTGCAGCTAAACTCAAATAATTACACGTGTAATTGTCTTAAAATTAGCCCAATAAACATTTTTTAGCCATTTAGCATTAACTGGCTTTGCATACCCAAGGAAATTAGCCCAACATAGGCTCTCAATTTGTAGGTAAGCAGGGATGTTTATATGGTCCCAAGCTGCCTTGGCACTCCTTGCCCTCCTTCACCTTCGGGGACTCCTTCCCACCTGTGGCCTTTGGAAGCTTTTCTGTAGGGGTCCATACTACAAAACAGTCAACACCATGTCCGATGAATAGATTGTCACTGCCATGTGGTGGTTATGTCTTCTGGGTCAATGACAAAATCCTCCATTTAAATTCCCCACAGTTGCACATCCTGTTAATGTGCTTCCTGTGTTCCCTGAGCATGTGAATTGTGGAATTTCCTTTCTGACCCAAAAAGGGGCTTCACCTGGTGTTCCACTGCTTTTTCTTTAGCTGCCCCAAGGGCAGAGAGGGAAGCTGTGGAAGGGGAGCAGATACCTGGATCATGGCCCCAGATTTGGACAGGAGTATGTCCCAAATGGGAAACATGTCATGGGGAGTCATGAAGGCGGAACAGGTGCCAGAGAGCATCCTCCCTTCACTCAGACTCTTCTCTCCATATTTTACCCCAGCTCTAGCTGTCACGCCCAGGCTTCGATTGTAGCACCGGGGACATCTTGATCAGATATATGTGATGTTACACTGGGCCACCATTTCACATCACCCTCCTCCCCCCAGGTGCTTGGCTCCCTCCATGGAGTCCCCACCCTCTCAGAGCCCTCCCTCTCTTATGCCCATCAACTCTCTGCTGTGTCCTTTTAGGAAATGTCCACAGAGATCTAGAAAGTTCATCTGGGTAGAAGCTAAATGTCTGCCTCCATGCCAGTGATTCTCTAATAGGGCTAGGAAAAGTGAGGAATGGGATTTGCCCCAGACTGGGGAGTGTCCCAGAGGCCCTCCAATTTTTACCCTGCCACCTGGGCAGGAGTAGTTGAAAGAAGCCTGTGGCTATATCCCATACTGCATTTACACTGATGCTTCTAGCTTTCAGAATGTCTGCATTTGAAAGAAGTGATTGAAATCTGCTATGGGTTTGGGAGCAAAGGTAAGGGATTGTATCATTTTTTTCTATCTGGTTGCACCATCCTCTTTTTGGTGCTTCATTTTGCATGTGGGGGCAGGGGCTGCACCTCACTGCACAGGTCTGGGATGCCTTTATTTTTTAACAGGAGGTTCCAGGAATTGAACCTGAGTCCTACATATGGTAAATGGGAGCTCAATTGCTTGAGACACAGCTGCGTCCTTAGAGTTGCATCTTAAATGATCAACCAAGCCTGAAGCCATCTATAGGAAATTATTCTCATATAATTAACAGAACTTCATTAATGCCACATTTGGGAACCTGCACTAAATTCCTGTGACAGGTGATACCCTTTCATCTAAGCTCAGAAGCTTCCTGTGGACTAACAGTGTGACGACTGGTCTCTAAAGGTAAGTTAATTCTTAAGCGGAAATTCAATGGGTGTTTTAGGCAAAGTTCCCAAAGTGGTGACCCATTTGGGTATGAGACCTTATCCTGGGACTGCCCTTCATATATCTCTGCTTTGGGATCTGGCTTTGGCTGAGAAAATCCTGGGGAGGCCTGTGGAAGGAGGTTGGTAGGGGAAGACCATAGGATGGCCAGCCAGTGGCCACTATATGGGGCTGATGCCACCCTTGACCTGAGAACACAGAGACCGCTGATCCCTAGATCTTGGAGAAGGGCAAATGGGAACCATCCGTGATCTTATGTATGCAATTGTCAGGGTTTCTGTTTATTCCAGGCAAGGTGTTAAAACATCAATAACAATACTATGGGAAGTAAAACCAATAGAAGTGACTACTAGTCACTGCTCTCGGATAAGAATTGTTCCAATGGTCACAATTCCTCAAGAGGCAGGGGACTGGGCTATTTATACAGGAGGAGGAGGCAGGGACCCTTCTGTAAAGGGGTGTGTGGACCCATGTAGAGTGGGTGCCTGGGTTTGATCTGTTACTGATGTGTGACCCTCCCTCCTGCTGATAGCTAACCTGGCCCAAGGCTTGCTGGCAGTAGGAGCCTTGGTTGATCCAGATTGCCTGGTAACATGGGCAGAGGGATTTCCTCACAAAAAATGTTCCATGACTGTGTCAAAGGGGCCTCCCCAAGGCTGGAGATATACTCAGGGTATCTTCTATCACAAGGCTCAAAGAAATTTCTGTCCATAGCATCATCTCCATCTTTTTATGTAAAAACCTGGCCTTATGAATTGTTGGTGGGTATCTGCCTTGTCTATCAGCCAGCTCTGCAGAAATCTGTCTCCCTCCTTTTGCACATAAATAGAGGAGGGCCTCAGAGTCTTTAGTGTTAGGAGTCAATTGCCTCTGTCTCTTTTCTTTTCTTGGATGAGAGGGGCCACTCACACCCAAAATTACACTTACCAGGCTGCCCTTTCCCCTCATTCCCCTATTTTTCACCCTGTTCATGATCATTTTTATTTTTATTTTTTGAGTTCTTGTGACCAAGAAAACAGCTGCTTAAAGATTTGTGTACAAGATTGTATGTGGAAATATTTTCCATTCTCTTGAGTAAATATGTACAAGTGGGGCTAAAGGACTATTTGTTAAGTGTATGATTTACTTTAGAAGAAACTGATATTATATTCCAAAGTGGCAGTTTTGTTTTGTTTGCTATTCATATGAGTAAAACATATGAGTTCCTGTTGTTCTGCATTCATGCCACTATTTGATATTCTCATTTTATTTCAAAGTAGTGGTAGTGGTGTCTTAGGAGGTTCTAATTTGCATTTCCCTCATGGCTAATATGTAGAACTTTTTTTCATATATTTTTTCCTACCTATGTATTTTTTTAAAAGGTACCATTAGGATCACTTAGGTATTTCTAAAATTAGAATGTTTGTATTCTTTTTTTTAAAATTTTTTTTATTTTTTATTGACTTTGTAATAATATTACATTAAAAATATATATATATGAGGTCCCATTCCACCCCACCCCCCCACCCCCCCCTCCTCCCCCCCAACAACACTCGTTCCCATTATCATGACACATCCATTGGATTTGGTAAGTACATCTTTGGGCACCTCTGGTTGAGGTTTTTTCTAATGGTCAAAGAAGCTTCCTTCCTTCATTTTTCTCCCCATTGAAAGTAACTGTGACATTCAGAACATAGCCTGCTGCAAACACACAATGAGACATTTAATCATGAGCTGTACTAGGTTAGACATGCTTATGATTAACCAGGAAAATAAATTCATGAGTTATGATTCATTGTTAACTCTCCATCAAGGCTAGAAACAGGAGAATATATATGGTTGAGTTTTGAGTATTCTTTGTATATATCTCTAAGGAAGAAATACAAATGGCCAAAAAGCACATGAAAAGATCCACAGTTCTGTGGTAACCACTCTGGTTCAAGGGCAGTCTGGGGCACCTCCCTGAAAAAAAACTCTCTTCTGAGTCCCGAGCTTATACCGACCTGCTTAGGTTAAGAGGCGCCTTGTGTTCCCACAAGGGACACAGCTTGGGATGGATGAAACAAAAGGCCGAGTGAGTGTTGTGCAGTGTCAACACACAGAGGAAATGTGGGAAGCACACAAAGTAGGACCCCATTAAGTTATAAACAGAAAAATTTTCCCTTAGTTTTCCGCGAAGATGTGGCATAAAGTACTAGCCAGGAAATGTTAGAATGCTTTGTGAACTACAATGGCTGGCTTTTGGCATAGGCTGGCCCCAGGAGGGCACCTTTGACCCCGGATCATCTGTAAACTCCATGAGATGTTAACGAGAAAACCAGAGTGCCCAGACCAGTTCCCCTACATTGATGCCTGGCACAGGGACCAGGAGGGAGTGAGGGTTCAACAGTGAGCCCCTGACACTAATGACTATGCTTGTGAGCTGATAAGCCTAAAATAAGAACAAGGCCTAGAGCAGCATTGTGCCTGGGAATTTCCTCCTGTCAGCCTTCATGTTACTCAAATGTGGCCAGTCTCGAAGCCTAACTCAGCATCTAAATGCAACGCCTTCCCCCCAGCATGGGACATGACACCCGGGGATGAGCCTCCCTGGCACCGAGTGACCACTATCAACTACCAACTGATGATGCAACTGGAAAATGACCTTATATGGAAGGTTCAATGCAGATCAGCAGAATATCCCTGTCTACATAAAATAACATGACTTTAAAACGCTGTTTGACCTAATGTAATGGGGAAATGGAAAGGAGAAAAGAGTTTATATGGCTACGAGTCTCTAAAAAAGAGTCTGGAGGCTGGCAGAAGGATTGCCCTTATGCACAACTGAGCAGAGTCTGAGAGACAGATAAAGCAGGTACAACCCCCAGGTATTGGTTCCTTTGAGGGTTAAAGAGACCAATGGGAGTTATGGTCATGGCCGATGGGGTTAACTACCAGGTCAGATGGCCCTTCTTTGGAACTGGTGTTTATGTGTGATGAATCTGGACTCAGATGGGATCTCTCTTCATAAGACTTTCATGCTAATGTGCTGGAGTTGCAGTTAGTGTTGGGGTTTAAGATATATTTAGGGGATTTGAATCTCTGGACTGACAATGTGATAGCCAGGTCCTGAGCCTCAACAGACTCCAGCACCTACAATCTGATTTATTGGACTCACCACACTCAGCTAAGATGGAATTGAAGAAGGACAACCACCACACCATGGAGCCTAGAGTGATTACAACTGAAAGTGGGAGGATTGCATCCAGCATCCATGTGGAATCTGAGCCTCCTCTTGACATAGAGGTGCAATGGACACAACCAATCCAATGTCCACATAGAAAAGGTGGCATTGGATTGGGAAAAGTGGACATGGTGGCTGATGGGTATGGGGAAAGGCAGGAAGAGATGAGAGGTGGAGGTGTCTTTGGGACATGGAGCTGCCCTGGATGGTGCTTCAGGGGCAATCACTGGACATTGTAAATCCTCACAGGGCCCACTGGATGGAATGGGGGAGAGTATGGGCCATGATGTGGATCATTGATCATGAGGTGCAGAGGTGCCCAAAGATGTACTTACCAAATGCAATGGATGTGTCATGATGATGGGAATGAGTGTTGCTGGGGGGGAGAGGTGGGGTGGGGGTGGTGGGGTTGAATGGGACCTCATATATATATATTTTTAATGTAATATTATTACAAAGTCAATAAAAAAATTTGCAGTAATTAAAAAAAAATCATTGATGCCTGGCAGGACACTGCGAGTCAAAGTCCGCCCTAGTTAAGGAAATGTACGAGTAAGGAAGCCAGGATTTGCCCACAGGTGCTCTCTCAGGAACCAGGCCAAACAGGTGCCTTGCAAAGGGTCCAGAGAAAGTAAGCCCCAAATCTAGTGACAACCCACCCATTCTAGAGGGGCCACCACCTTATGAGATTGTTCTTACAGTGCCAGTGCCGAGGAGTGAGGATGAGCCAATTTTCCCAAGCAATGCAACCTCGCTGCCCTGATGGCCATCTCCACTGCCGTCCTCCCTGAGCAGTATGACATCGCTACCCTGACATCTGTCTCCACTGCCATCCTTCCTGAACAGCATGACCTCACTGGCCCCACACCCACCATCCTCCCTGAGCAGCCCTTCCTCGCAGCCATTACTGCAGCCACTTCCACTGTCATTCCCACAGCCCATTCTGCAGCTGCTTTCTCCAAGCAACACAGCCCAGCTGTTCCTACAACCACTCCCACAGTCCTTTCAACAGCCGGTTCAGTTCCACGGCCGCTTTCTCCAAGAAACAGGAGCCAGCTGCTCCTGCAGCTGTTTCCACAGCCGGTTTCGCAGCTGCTTTCTCCAAGCAACACAGCACAGCTGCTGCTGCAGCTGCTCCCACAGGAGGTTCTGCAGGCAATTTTTCCAAGCAACATGGCCCAGCCACTCCCGCAGCCGCTCCCACAGCCGCTTTCTCCAAACAATGCAGCCTCTGCACCTCTGCAATGGCTGTTTCCACCAATCTTGACCACTGGCAGCATAGTGCTGGCGATCACTCAGGAAGGAGTCCCTGAAAGATGACAACTCAGACCACGAGAAGCCCCAGGGACAGGTGGAGCAGGGAGAAGGGCCACCTTACAACTACCTCTCTCTGAAGCCTGGGCTCCAATTTATTATGATGCTGATGACCATATATAAGGAGGACACTTCACTACTACTGATCTCTTTATCTGGAAAAGTCACACCCCACATACCTGGAGAAGCCTCAGGTCATGATGGACCTCTTCCAGTCCATCATTCAAACCTGCAAACCCACCTGGGCTGACTGCCTGTCCTTATGAGGACTGCAGCTCCTTATGACCTTCTCAACTTCAAGGAGAGAATGTGAGTCACAAAACGAGTTTTCACCTGGCTCAAGGAGCACCCATCTGGGGGAAGCCTGGACAGGGATCAATATGCCCACACTAAGTTCCGAGGTAAGGACCCCCGATGGGATCCCAATGACATGACCAGGCCCAACTGATTAGAAACTTTCCATTGGGCCTTAGTTGAAGGGTTCAGAGCTGGGAGACAAAAGGTAGTAAACATGGCAAAGACCACCCAAGTCCTACAGACTCTCGAGGGAAGTTGGCTCAATTCTGACAGGATTGACTCCAGACATTTATTTCAAACTTTGGGGTGTGATACAATACTACTTTTGTTGTTGATTTTCAATTTGTTCTACTTTTTAGCCATGGTAGATCTTTGCAGTGCATCCTATTGCTCTTTACTATAACCCTATCATTGAGGGGTTTATTTTACATCTATTTACTTTTTGGTACTGCAAAATATTCCAGTTCCTTCTTGCATATTTGTTTTCTAGAAAGAAAAATTTCTCTAAGAAGGCATTTATTGGAGAATGGTTTTAAAACCTGAAGTCTGGGCATTATCTCTGCTCATTGTTACTGCAGCCTTGAGGGCCTCTCTGCAGAGAGTGTAAGGAAATATATGTTTATATACTAAGATGTGTACATGCACATATCTAGAACAAGACACCCTCCCTTCAAGAAATTCTAAAGAGAATTCTGCAGGAAGAAAGGAAAAAACAGGACAGGCAGAGTTCGAGGAGAGTGTAAGAGCAACAAAAAAGACAAAAATACAAGGGACCCAACATGTGGCTCTTCTCTACATGTTATTTACATAAAGCCATGTGTTGGCACTATCCTTGTTAAATACATGAGCGAGAGCATTATGTTTTTGGTCTGTTCATGTGCCAGTTGAACGCTTAATCTAAGCAGTTTCAACACTTACTCTCCAGTTCATTGGACCTATGTAGAACAACTAATAAGGAGATGCTAATGGACAACACCTATCCCAAGGAGCAAAGAATGGCTGCACCTCTAAGTAAGCTAGTTCCACCCATATATCCCAAGGGATCTAAGCCCCCTCTCAATTAGAAACAGTGGGCATCACCATCACAAAATCCTGAAGATTGGGGAATGAAAAATGGACTAAAGTAGACATAATTTTTATATTATAGACTTATTATTCTAGCAATGGAAGAATGTTTATCATTGATATAAAGGCCATGGACACCAGAGATTCTGAGAGGAGGGAGCAGGCAGAATAGGTGTAATATCAGGGCATTTTCAGGACATTGGGATTGTTCTGCATGATATTGCAATGATGGATACAGGCCATTATATGTTTGTCATTACCTAAAATTGTGCAGGACAGGCTCTTAACTATAATATAAACTATAATTCATGGTTAGCAGCATTGTTTCTATATGCGTTCATCAATTGTAGCAAATGTACTATACTAATGAAAGATGTCGTTACTATGGGAAAGAGTGGGAGGGTGAAGGGGTGGGACATATGGGTTCCCTCTATTTTTTATATAACATTTATGTAATAAAAACCTACTTTAAAATTTTAAAAATTTAAATAAATAAATGAATAAATAAACTCATTAAAAAACTTTTAAAAATTAAACATCATCTGTCATTAGGGAATTGGCAGACTATGAACACGATAATATATGACCACATGCTTGTTAGAAGAGATAAAAACCTAAAAACTGAGAATACCAATTGCTGTTGAGTATATGGAACTATGGAGCAATACATCTCTCATTCACTGCTAGTGAGAACACAAAATGGTTCAGCCAGAAGACAGTTTCTTTTAAAACTAAACATTGTCTTACCATACAATCCAGCAGTTTTGCTTTTAGGTATATATATATATGATATGAAAATTAGAGTCCATACAAAAGTCCACACATGAACGTTTACAGCAGCTATATTTGTAAGCTCCAAATCTGAAAGCAAACAAAATGTTGGTCAACCACCACAACAGGGAACAGAGAAAGTCCACAACTGCAAGCAGAATTCCATTCATCAGACATGTGGGATCTAAGGCCCCTCTTGATTTAGAGGTGGAGTGGTCATCACCATCCCAAGATCCTCAAGATAGAGGAACAAAATAAGAATTAGAGTGAACTTAATGGTATTCTACTATAGACTTATTGTGACTCTAGCAATGGAAGAAATTGTGTCACTGTCATAGAGACAGTGACCACTGGAGTTGTTGAGTGCAGGGAGAGGGAAGAAGAGTGTGTGATATGGTGGCTTTTTTGGGGACTTGGAGTTGTCCTGAAATATATCACATGGACAGATGCAGGATATTATGTATCCTATCATATCACACTGAATGGACTGGAAGAGAGTGTAAACTAACATGTAAACAATAATCCAAGCTTTGTAGCAATGATCCAAAAGGTATTCATTAAATAAAAGGAATGTGCCACACTGATGAAAGGTTATTAATGTGGGAGGATGGGGAATTTAGGGAGTGGGGTATATGGGATGTCATATTTTAAAATGTAAAATTTAGTGTGATCTATGTATCTTAAAAAAAGAAGACCGTAATAATTTTTGCTAAAGAAATCTCATAGCGAATTTATAAAAACAAACAATAAAAATCTTTACCTCTCAGTGAACATACTCTAATAATGACTGAAGTAATAAATGCACAATTATGTCATTATGGCAAATACAACAAATTTTACATGTCATGGGAATTGTTTGCTTTTTAATATGTATCAATAAAGTTGATTTCTTTTTTAAAGAGAACTATTTTTAAAACCTCACCACATTATTGACTCCATATTTGTGTCCATGTCATCTCTTCTTCATGTACTTCTATCCTTTTCTCCTTCTGAAATTACTCTAAATCCTCCTTCAAGCCTTATTACAATTAAAATCTCCCTTGTGATGCCTTTACTAACCTCCCCAGGATGAGTCTGTAATTTTTGATCCACTTCAGCAGAATTCCAGAGCCACATATATTGAATGACTAAAAGAAAAAAAAATGATAAACACAGGTAAACAGATAATTTCTACAAGTGTAGAGAAAGAAGAATAAGTGAAACAAGGAAACAATGCTTCTGAGAGAGGGAAGACCCAAGAGTAAGAGATCAGAGGAAACAGATTGGGAAAAAAATCTATTTTAGTTTATCTGCTATTTTCACTCAGGCTTTTTAATAAGACAGAACTTTGTGTTTTAAGCTTTCTCTGTGGTCATAATCTGCTGATTTCCTTAAAGCTTCTACCAATAAAAGGTGTTCATGGAGTCAAAAATATATTCCCCCAGTACCTGTGAAGATTCTGTAAGTCGCTCTGAAATTATCAAGGCAGGGTCTAAGTTCACCAATGCAGGTTCTTCCTTGAATGATGAAAGAAGTTGGAAGCTCTGTTCCCAAGAAGTGAAGTGGGATGGAACGAGTCATAAGGTCTGTAGAAGACAATTGTGTTTTCTTTGATATAGTGAAGGAGAAGCACTAGATTATCTGAGCAATTAGGGATTCCATTCCCATGAACCACATTAATGAAGTATTCTTTTGTCTCAATCTCCCTGAGATAATTATTTCTCTGGAGATAAGAAAAGAAAACACAATGCAAATTTGCACCAGTTTAGTCCCTTGTGACCGCTTTGGAGCTCCATGTTCATCTCTTATCCCTATGGACACCTACCTCCCAGGAGGAGGTCACCCTTATTAAGGTGTGGGCTCTAGTCTTGTCAGGTTTCCCATACTGATTTCCCTCTTGTTGCTTCTGGAGAAAGATTCTGAATACACTAAACTATCTTATTTCCCAATTTTTCTCCTCTGGAGTTGGCTGTCATGAATGGAGACACCCACTCACCAGTGAATTTCCTCTTGTCTCACTGCTTCTCCTTTCTCCCCCATAATTAGCAATATCTGTTCAACCCACACAACCATCTGGTTTCTCAGTCATTCAACAATATTTATTCAGCAATACTGTATGGTAAATCCTAAAGTACATTCTGCGAATGAAGAGAAGACAAAGGTACTGTGTTTCCTAACAAACTGTTCACAATTTTAAAAAGCCAAGAAATGAGCACTCACACAATCCTTAGAAGCCTGCCCCTGGTGCACCTTGTGCCAGATGTCCACCATCCAATACCCTAAAACAGTAACCCTTCCTTACTATATCATCTTCAGTGTTTTCTCAAGGATGGATATAAGACATTTAAAATTACACAAAAATATATATAGGGGCTGATAGGCTAAATATAAATCATAATGTAATACATAAGATAACTAAAAATATAGAAAATTGTATAGTCTAAAATATAAACCACAATGTAAACACAAATGTTACCTTATTTGAAAGCTATTGTCTCATATCTGTACATCAGTTTTAGTAAATATTGTATGAATATGTTAAAAGATTACTGCTGTGGAAGGGAAAAGATATTATGTTGGATATGTGGGATTACTGTATATTGTATATATGAATTACTGTGATCTAAAACTCTTGTGAAGATAAGCTTAATAATTAGAAAAAAGAAAAGAAAAAGATAGGATGTTGCATTTTTCCAAATTAATATGTACTCTATATCTAACCTTTAAACTCATCATTATATTCCATTTTACTATTAAGGGAACCTGGCAATATATTGGGCTTCACTTTTCAGGAAGTTTTGGATCACAGAGATGTTCAACAATGGCAGGGGAGGAATACTGCTGTGGGATGTTATTGACAGGGGACACATGGTTGACAGGGAATTCTACAGGGCATATATCCAAGGTACATAAAAATGTTTGGATATTTTCATAGTGGAAACAATTAAAAACAACTGAGGGAGGGCTGAGTTCCTAGCCAGGGGAGCTCTATCACTGTCCCTAAAGGAACAGCAACCATCCCCCGAGTGCAACAACAAAGACAAATAAGAATGAAGGTCCAACAATGAGCCCCTGCTACTAATCACTATGCTTGTGAGCCTGTGCACCTGAAATAAGAACAAGGCCTAGAGCAGCAATGTGCCTAAGAGTTACCTCCTGAGAGCCTCCGTGTTACGCAAATATGGCCGGTCTTGAAGCCAAACTCAGCATGTAAATTTGTTGCCTTCCCCCCAGTGTGGGACATGAATCCCAGGGATAAGTCTCCCTGGTGCCAAGGGATTAATACCAAGTACCAGCTGATGATGTAACTAGAAAATGACCTTGAATAAAAGGTTCAACTCGGACCAGCAGAATATCTCTGTCTACATATAATGACAGGAGTTAAAATGTTTTTTGACCTAAATTAAGGGGGAAATGGAAAGGGCAAATGAGTTTATATGTCTATGAGTCCAAAAAAGAGCTGGGAGATTATCAGAGGGGTTGCCCTTATGCACAACTCAGCAGAGTCTTAGAGACAGATAAAGTAGATAGAACCCCAGGTATTGTTTCTTCTGAGGGCTACAGAGACCCACAGGTTTTATGGTCATGGCAGATGGAGTTCAGTGCCATGTCAGTTGGCCCTTCTTTGGAGTTTGTGTTTCTGTGTGATGGAGCTGGACTCAGATGTGATCTCTTTTCACAAGCCTTTCCTGTTACTTTACCAGAATTGTAGTTGGTGCTGGGGGTTAATATATACCCAGGGGATCTGAATCTCTGGACTGACCATATGATAGCCAGGCCCTGAGCCTCAACAGACTTCAGCTCCTACACTCTGGTTTATTGGACTTACCCCAGTCAGAAGTTGAAGAAGGTCAACCACCACACCATGGAGTCAAGAGTGCCTACAACTGAAAGCAGGAGAATTGCATCCAGCATCCATGTGGAATCTAAGCCCCCTGTTGACATAGATGTGGAATGGACACAACCAATCCAAGGTTCACAGGATGTAGGAATAGAATATGGATTAGAGTGGACTTACTGATATTCTATTCATGAACTATTGTGATTAGTAATCGAAGAAAATGTGGCATTGTTGTGGAGAAATTGGCCATGGTGGCTGCTGGGTGTGGGGAATGGAATGAAGAGATGAGATGTAGAGGCATTTTGGGGACTTGGAGTTGTCCTGGGTGGTGCTGCGGGGACAATTAGCGGACATTGTAGGCCCTCCCATGGCCCACTGGATGGAACATGGGAGAGTGTGGGCTATGATGTGGACCATTCACCATGAGGTTCAGCGATGCTCAGAGATGTATTCACCAAATGCAATGAACGTGTCATGATGATGGAGGAGAATGTTGCTATGGCGGGAGTAGTGGGGTTAGGGGGGTAGGAGGTATATGGGGACTTCGTATTTTTTTAATGTAATATTAAAAAAATGAATAAAGACCAAAAAAAGTGAAAATATAATAAAGATGCAGAATCAGGATTATAGTAAAAAAAAAAGTGTTTTCTCAACATTATAATATCAACCACGCACACATCAATCCTGCGTGTTCACCTTTCCACCCCGAACATACCCACAATTCCATGGACCATCTGACCCAGTGTATTATATTCGTGGGTGTAGAGCAATACAATGAGCAAGAATTGTTGTACACCGATAATGGAGAGGACACATAGATGTTCTCAAATAGAGGAGAGAGTATCTCTCAAGAGCAAGGCTGGCTCCTAATGGGAGAGGATAGACCAGTTTGTCAAGCCCTCAGCACTGTTGCAAGTATCTATGAATCTTGTCCTTCAAGCAATGAAGCTTGGTTGCCAATGTGGTCCCCAAGGAGAGGGAGAGAGAGAGAAAATAGATGGAAGAGGGTGTAACTGGGGGTAAATGGAAGTGTTCTGTATGATCTTGCAATGGTGGATACAGGCCATGATAAATTTCAACAAAAATTTATAAAAGTGTATGGTCTAAATTGTAAACCATATTGTGTACTACTGAGCATGTTTGGTAGCTATCCAATATTTGTACATCGGTTGTAGCAAATGTAACATCCACATGTAAAAACATCATTGGTGAGGAAGAGGGAGGATTTTGGGTATATGGGAGATACCTATATTCTGTGCATGACTTTACTGTGACCTTAAACTTTTTTGAAGATATAATGAAAAATAAAAGAGGCAAGACACTGAGGAAGAAATGGAAGAGATTGCCTTGCCACTATATAAACAAGACACCACCTATTAGAGTGATGAAAGGCAAAACCTTAAAAAAAATTTATAAAAATTTTCATTTTTGTTTTCTTTATATGAGGTCCTCATATATCCCCTCTATATGAGGTCCCCATATACCCCCCACACCCTCACCACACTCCTCCCCCCATAACAACAATCTCCTCCATCATCATGAGGCATTCATTGCATTTGATGAATACATCTCTGAGCACCACTGCACCTCATGGTCAGTGGTCCACACCATAGCGCACACTCCCACATTCCACCCAGTGGGCCATGGGAGGACATACAATGTCTGGTAACTGTCCCTGTAGCACCATCCAGTACAACTCCAAGTCCAAAAATCGCCCCCACATCTCATCTCCTCCCACTTCCTATCCCCAGAAGCCACCATGGCCACTTTCTCCACACCAATGCCATATTTTCTTCGATTACTAATCACAATAGTTCATGAACAGAATATCAGTAAGTTCACTCTAATCCATACTCTATTCCTCCATCCTGTGAACCTTAGAACGGTTGTGTCCACTCCACTTCCATATCAAGAGGGGGCTTAGATTCCACATAGATGCCGGATGCACTTCTCCTGCTTTCAGTTGTAGGCTCCCTTGGCTTCCTGGTGTGGTGGTTGACCTTCTTGACCTTCATGTTAGCTGAGTGGGGTAAGTCCAATAAACCAGAGTACAGGGGTTGCAAGTCTGTTGGGGCTCAGGGCCTGGCTATCAGATGGTCAGTCCAGAGATTCAGGTCCTCTGGGTATACACTAAACCCTAGCACCAACTACAGATCCAGTAAAAGCAACAGGAGAGGCTTGTGGACAAAGAACACATCTGAGGTCAGCTCCATCACACAGAAACACAAACTCCAAAGCAGGGCCATCTGACATGGCACTGAACTCCATCTGCCATGACCATAAAACCTGTGGGTCTCTGTAGCCCTCAGAAGAACCAATACCTGGGGTTCTATCTACTTTATCTGTCTCTGGGACTCTGCTGAGGTGTGCGTAAGGGCAACCCCTCTAATAAGCTCTCAGCTACTTTGGAGCCTCATAGCCATATAAACGCATTTGTCCTTTCTATTTCTCCCTTTTATTCAGGTCAAAAAACATTTTAACTCCTGATATTTTATGTAGACTGATATATTCTGCTGGTCTGAGTTGACCCTTTTATTCAAGGTCATTTTCTAGTTACATCATCAGCTGGTACTTGGTAGTAATCCCTCGGTGCCAGGAAGGCTCATCCCCAGGAGTCATTTCCCGCGCTGGGGGGAAGGCAACACATTTACGTGCTGAGTTTGGCTTTGAGACTGGCCACATTTTAGCAACACGGAGGCTCTCAGGAGGTAACTCTTAGGCCCCCTGCAGCTCTAGGCCTTGTTTTTATTTCAGGTGCACAGGCTTAAGAGCATAGTCATTAGTATCAAGGGCTCATTGTTGGACCTTCCTTCTGTTTTGGTCTTTGCCATTACACTTGGGGGATTGCTGCTGTTCCTTTCAGGACTGTGATAGAGCTCCCCTGGCTAGGAACTCAGCACTCCCTCAGTTGTTTTTAATTGTAACCAGTATGAAAATATCCAAACATTTTTATGTACCCTGGATATATGCCCTAGAAAACTCCCTCCCAAGCGTGCATCACCTGTCCATAACATCCCACACCAGTATTCCTACCCTGCCATTGTTGAGCTTCTCTGTGATCCAAAACTTCTTCAAAAATGAAGTCCAATATATTGCCAGGTCCATTAATAGTAAAAAGGAACATAGTGATGAGTGTAAAGGTTAGATATAGAATACATATTAATTTAGAAAAAATAATGTACAAATAAATTGGGGAATCAAAAAATTAAAAAATTCAAAGCTTTGTTTTTGATGCTCTGTTTTCCATCACTGCAATAAGTGTTGCCCTGTATGCAAATTGGCAAGGCAACTTCTTCCATCTTTTCTTCACTGTCCATGTCCTTTCTTTTTCTTTTATTTCCTAATTATTAAGCTTACCTTCACAAAAGCTTTAGCGCACAGTAATTCACATATACAATATACAGTACTCTTACATATCCAACATTAAACCCTTTTCCCTTTCACAGCAATAATTTTTTTTTACATATTCATACTATATTTACTGAAACTGATGTACAGATATTGACACAATACTTTCAAACAAGGTAACATTTGGGTTTACATTGTGGTTTATATTTTAGACTATACAATTTTCTAAATTTTTAGTTATCTTATGTTTTACATTATGATTTACATTTTAGCCTATCAGCCCCTATACATTTTTGGTGTAATTTAACATGTCTTATATCCATCCTTGTATAATCTTGTGGAACACTTCTATTGCCCACACAGTTATATTGGTTCCATCTATTCAATACTTCTTTCCCCCTCCCATCAGGACCCACAGTGACAGTCAATCTTCACTGCTTGAAGGGCCATGTACGGAGATACTTGCAACAGTGTTGAGGGCTTGACATGCTCAACTGTCCTAATGCATTGGGTGCCACCATTTCTCTCAAGAGATACAATTTCTTCTATTTGAGAACATCAGTCCTCCCTAGGATGTGGGTATAACTTTGCTCTCATTATATGGGCCTCTATCCAATGATATAACCCACTATGGCAAAATGAGCACTCACACACTCCCTAGAAGCCTGTTCTGCATCAGATTATCACCTTTGAGCATCTTAAATAGGTAACTTTCCTTATTATATTTTTGAAAAAGTTTTCTCAGCATTGTATTCTCAACCAAATACCTGACAATCTCCTATGTTCCTATGTTCCCCCACCGTCCTCCTAATTTCTTGGGCAATATTACCCATCCTCCCATTGCTAGCCCCCCTCAAGCCCACAAAGCCCTACCCAAATTTAGCCCTATGTCCCATTTTACCCCTTCCTTGTGCAAATATCTTCAGCTTATATAGATTTCTCCCATGTAGGTGTCAGCTTACATCTTTCCTCTACCCCCCAATATTCTTTAAACCTATCATCCAGTCTCTAGCTTTCTGAGGCAGCTTGGTTTACTTATATCATTGAGATCATGTAGCATTTGTCCTTCAATGCTTGGGTTGTTTCACTCAGTATAAGGGTCTCAAGATTCATCCATGTTATCACTTGTGTTTGTAGTGTATTCATTCTTAAAGCTGAGTAGTATTCCATTGTATGGATATACCACATTTTATTTATTTATTTAGCCATTCATCTGTTGGTGGGCATTTGGGTTGATTCTAACTTTTGGCAATAGGAAACAATGCTGCTATGAACATTGGTTTGCATATATCGGTTTGTGTCCTTGTATTCAGTTCTACTGGGTATATACCCAGCAGTGGAATTGCTGGGTCATATGGCAAATCTATAGCTAGTTTTTGAGAAACTGCCAAACTGTCCTCCAGAATGGCTGGATCCTTCTGCATTTCCACCAGCAATGGCTGAGTGTTCCCATTCCTCCACATCCTCTCCAGCACTTGTACTCCTCAGTGTTTTTGATAGCTGCCAGTCTCATGGGAGTAAGACGATATCTCATTGTAATTTTGATTTGCGTTTCCCTAACATCTAGTGATTTTGAGTATTTTTCATGTGCTTTTTAGACGTTTGTATTTTTTATTTGGAGAAGTGTCTGTTTAAGTCTTGTCACTTTTTAAGATGGGTAGGTTGTCTTTTTATTTTTTGAGATATAGAAGTTCTTTATATTTGAAGGATAGTAATCTCCAATCATATACATGGTTACCAAATATTTTTTCCCATTGGGTAGGCTCTCTTTTCATTTTCTTGACAAAGTCCTTTGAGGTGCAAAAGGCTCTAATTTTGAAGAAGTCTCATTTATCTATTTGTTCTTTTGCTGCTCTTGTTTTGGGTGTGAAATTCATGAAGCCATTTCCTATTACAAGGTCCTGTAGATGTTTCCCTACATTGCTTTCTAAGGTCCTTATAGTCTTGGCTCTTATATTTTGGTCTTTGATTCACCTTGAGTTGGTTTTTGTATAAGGTGTGAGTTGGTAATTCCCTTTCAGTGTGTTTGGTGGCCTCGGAATATCATGTGTCTGTATCTATGAGGATCTATGTCAGAATTTTCAAATTGGTTCCATTGATCAGTGTGCCTCTCATTGTGCCAATACCATGCTGTTTTCACTAGTGTACTATGTTTTGAAGTCAGGTAGTGTGATTCCTCCAATTTCATTTTTCTATTTCAATATATCTTTGGATATTCGTGGCCTCTTTCCTTTCCAAATAAATTTCATAGCTAGTTTTTCTAGTTCTTAAAGAATGCTGTGTTGATTTTTATTGGGATTGTATTGAATGTGTAGATCAGTTTTGGTAGGATAGACATCATACGAATATTTAGCCTTCCTATCCATGAACGGGGAGTATTCTTCCTTTTGTTTAAGTTTTCTTTGGTTTCGTTGAATAGTGTTGTGTAGTTTTCTGTGTATAAATTTTTTACATCTTTAGATAAATTTACTCCTAGGTATTTGATTTTTTTATTTACTATTATAAATGGTATTTTTTTCTTGATTGCCTCCTCACTTTTTTCATTATTGGTGTACAGACATGCTACTGATTTTTGCGCATTGATTTTATAGCCTTCAACATTACTGAACTCATTTATAAGTTCTAGAAGTTTCGTTGTAGACTTCTCAAGGTTTTCTATGTATAGGATCATATCATCTGCAAATAGTAAATTTTGACTTCTTCCTTTCCAATTTGAATGCCTTTTATGTCTGATTCTTGCTTCAATGCTCACCCAAGTACTTCTAACAAATATTAAATAGAAGGGGTGATAATGGTTTCCTTGCCTTGTTCCTGATCTTAGAGGGAAAGATTTTCAGATTTCAAAATTGTAAATGATGTTAACTGGAGGTTTTTCATATATATCTTTAATTATGTTCAGAAAGTTTCCCTCTACTCCAATCTTTTGCAGTGTTTTTATTAAGAAATAGTGCTGTATTTTGTCAAATGCTTTTCTGCATCTATAGATATAATCATGTGATTTTTTTCCTTCAATCTGTTTATGTGGTTTTTACATTAATGTATTTTCTTATGGTGACCAATTCTTGCACACCAGGAATGAATTCCACCTGGTCATGGAGTATAATTGATTTATGGTGCTGTGGAATATGATTAGTAAGTATTTTGTTGAGGATTTCCACATCTATGTTCATTAGAGAGATTGGTCTGTAATTTTCCTTTCCTGTGGTGTCTTTGTTTGGTTTTCATATTAGGGAAATTTGGCATCATAGTACGAGTTATGCAATGTTCTTCTTTTTCAAATTTTTGGAAGATTTTCAGCAAGATTCGTGTTAGTTCTTTATGGAAAGTTTGGTAGAATTCACCTGTGAAGCCATTTGGCCCAGGGCTCTTAGTTGAGAGGTTTTTAATGACTGATTCTATCTCTTTACTTGTGATTAGTTTGCTGAGATCATCAATTTCTTCTTTCATCAATATAGGCTGGTTATGTATTTCTAGAAATTTATCTATTTCCTCTGAATTGTCATTTTTGTTAGAATATAGTTTTTCAAAGTATCCTCTTATGATAGTCTTTATTTCTGTGGGGCCAGTGGTGATATCTCCTTTGTTATTTCTTATTGTGTGTATTTGCATCTTCTCTCTTTTTTTCTTTGTTAGTCTAGCTAAGGGTTGGTCAATTTTATTGATCTTCTCAAAGACCCATCTCTTGGTTTTGTTTATCGTTTCAAGTGCTTTCTTATTTTCTATTTCACTTAGTTCTGCTCTTATCTTTGTTATTTCCTTCTTTCTTCTTCCGGCGGGGTTACTTTGTTGTTTTTTTTTCTAATTCCTCCAAATGTGCAGTTCGTTCCTCAATTTTCCCTCTTTCTTCTTTTTTGATGTATGAATTTATGGTTATAAGTTTCGCTCTCAGTACTGATTTTGCTGCATCCAATAAGTTTTGGTATGTTGTGTTATAATTTTCATTAGTTTCAAGGTAGTTATTAATTTCTTTTGAGATTTCCTCTTTGACCCACTGTATTTCAAAGAGTGTGCTGTTTAATTTCCATATCTTGGTGTGAAACCTGGGCCTCTGGCCCTTGCAGATTTTCAGCTTGATAGTGGTGTATTAAAGTCCCCCACTATAATTGTAGAGACATCTATTCCTACCCTTAGTTTCTCCAGTGTTTGCCTCAGATATTTGGAGGTACCCTTGTTAGGAGCATAAATGTTTATAACTGTTCTTTCTTTGTGAATGATTATCCCTTTCACTAATATGTAGTGTCCATATTTGTCTTTCACTATTGTTTCGCCTTTAAAGTCTGTTTTTTCTGATATTAACATAGTTACTCCTGCCCATTTTTGGTTATTATTTGCTTGTAAGATTCTTTTCCAGCCATTCATTTTGAACCTCCTTGAATCCATGGGTCTAGATGTTTTTCATGTAGACAACATATAGATGTATCATACTTTCTTATCCAATTTTCCAGTCTGAGTCTCTGGACAGGTGGGTTTAATTTATTGACATTCAGTGTTATCACTTTCAAGGAATTGTTTATATTAGACATTTTTTCTTTGGATTTGTATTTGTTATATTTTTTTTTTGTCTTTTTAATTGTTCTTACACTCTCCTCCAACTCTGTCTCTCCTGTTTTTTTCTTTCCTCCTATAGAATTTCCTTTAGTATTTCTTGAAGGGCAGGATTCTTGTTGGCATACTTTATTACTTTCTGTTTATCTGTGAATATTTGAACTCTCTATCATATTTGATTGTTAGTTTAGCTGGAAAGAGTATTCTTTTTTGGAAATTTTTTTCATTTAGTACCTTGACTATGTCATACCACTGCCTTCTTGCCTCTATGGTTTCAGATGAGAAATCAGCATTCAATCTTATGAAGCCTCCTTTGTATGTGTGTTTTTTTTCTCTTGCTGCTTTTAGAATTTTCTCTTTGTCTTGAGCATTGGATAATTTGACAAGTATATGTCTTTGGGTAGGCCTGTTGGGATTTATGCTATTTAGGGTGCATTGTGCTTCCTGGATGTGGATGTTCATCTCCCTCACTAGGTTTGGGAAGTTTTTATCCATTATTTCCTCCAACACACCTTCTGTTCCCTTTCCCTTCTCTTCTTTTTCTGGGATGCCTATAATGCATATGTTTTCACATTTTGCATTGTCATTCAGGTCCCAAAGTCCGTGTTGAATTTTTTTTCTCTTTTTATCTTTCAATTCTACTAACTTTGATTTCAGATGTACTGTCTTCCACATCACTAGTTCCTCTCCCTCTTCAAATGTGCTGTTATTTGCTGAGAGTGTATTTTTTATTTCTTGGATTATACTGTTCCTTCCCATCATATCCGTTGTCCTTTTTTTTTTTTTCATGATTGCAATTTCTTCTGCATGCTCTCCAAGTGTTTTCTTCATATTCTTATCTCTTACTTCACCTCATTAAATTGGCCCCTATTAAATGTTTTGAGAGGTTTATTTACTTGTTTGATGTTCTGCTCTTCTTCCTAATTTTAATTTGTTCGCTGGATTGGGTCATGTTTTCCTGATTATTGGTTTGGTTTGTAGTTTCTTGTTGCTGTCTGGTCATCATTTTATCTTGTTGGTTTGATTAACTTCTTTGTCTAGTCTCAGGGATAACTAGTTGTTTTTGCGTGTGTGTTAAGTCTTCTCTTTGCCACTTTGTTCTTCTTATTCTATTTCCTTGCTCTTGGCTAAGTTCACTTGAAGGAAAATATTAGGGCAAGTGAAAACAAAACAAGTAAGAAAAGAAAAAAGTAGAATAGTAGTATTGATAGTAAATGTTAGCAGAAGAACCATGTGAGAGCTAGGAGAATGGGTATTAGACTCATGTAAGCTCTGTAGAGTTAGAACAATAAGAAAAATGGAGTATCTATAATGAGACAGTAAACTGAATATGGGGAGAAATATAGTATGAATTAAAAGACCAGTGTGGTCAGGAACGTGGGAAAGACAAAGGAAAAGACAGTAATATAGAGAGTGAATAAAAGACAAAACCACACAAAGGTTTTAGAAATGAAAATTGATGGCTAAATTAAGAGCAGTGGAATGTAAGAGAAACACTAAATGACGGAGGATAAAAAGATGTAGAGGAAAGGGGTTAGCATTGGTAGCCAAAATCAGTACACACAGAAAAGAGGAAATCAAGGATGAGGAAACACAGCAAATGTGAATCAATTCCTGCCACACCTAATATAAAAAAAGAAGAGAAAGGAAAAAAGGGGGGACAGGGGGGAAAGCTGGGGTGGAAATGCAAGCTAGAAAAACAGAAAGATGAAGAAAAAGAAGAAGAAGAGGAGGAGGAGGGGGAAAGGGCTGTGGGGGTATAAAGAGGAAGGAAAAAATAAACCAATAAAAAATACCAAAATTTCAAGCAAGGAATCCTTTCTGCATTTAATTAAAATGCTTAGGAGTCTGACATTCCCCCTTTCTCCCTTTCTCCCTTCCCTCTCTCCTAGGGCAGCAGGGAAATTGTGTGAGGTGTCCAGTAGGAGATTCAAGTGGGTCCTTGGTGTACCAAATCACCAGAGAAAACAATGTGTCTTAATTTCCAAAGAGAGAGTGCCCCCACCTCAGCAGGAACCCCAAATATGCTAATGGAAGTTTTCAAAACACATCTTAGAGTCTATCTCCCTTAGGTGTGCTACAAGAGGGCTAGTTGATTTTCTGACTCCACCTTCTTCCAGACCAAGTTTCCTAACCCAGCATTTTTAGGTAAATAGGGCTTTCTCAGCAGATTGTCCTCTCCTTTCTTCCCCAGCTTTCCCTAAGCCAGCTGGTATGCTCCTCCAAGTTCAAAAAAAAAAGGGGGGGGGGGAGGCAGGACCTGAAAATTGAATCCGCACTCATTTTGCCCCTCTGCACCTCCCACCCAAACCCTCCAACTCACAGAGTCAGTCCAAAACTGAAGGGCTAGTGTATTCTTTTACTGCAGGGAGCCCTGGATTTGGGAGTGGGAAGTCTGGGATATTGCAGACTTAGGGTATGTAGGCCTGTGGAACATCAGCTGTGGTGGCTTAGCGGTCATGGACCTCGAGACCATGCTTCTGGGGAACACAGGAGCCACCACACTACTGACAGTCCAGGGAATGCCTAAGGGGGAAGAGTCCCACCTCTCCACAACTTCCGACCTCGGTGCTAGAAACCTACAATTCTACCTTAGCAAGCATGATTTCTGTCTCTCCAAATCAATGTCCAAACACCTCCTGCCTTGCAAGTTTCCAAAACAGCCCACTGCAGCAAGTTTCCAACCCTACTCAGCCACTCTTCTGAGGGCGCAATCATGAAGTGCATTCACTCAGATGCCATCTTGCCCCACCCATCAGCTATCATCTTTTAATATCTCCATTTTTTCACCCCAGCTTGTCCTTAAAGGGAAAGTACATCTGCCTCATTATCTAATAAAAGATGAAGAAATGCACATGCTACCTGTTCTTTAATCCTCCCCTGGTTAGCCATGTATATCACTCTGGTTGCTTAGATACTCCCAACAGTGAACTCAGACACTTGTTCTTGCTGGATTTGGGAAGTATCAGGTCTCAAACCTAATGCCAGGTTGCCTAAGTTTGTTTTTGCATTACTTTTTTCCTCTGGATAGTAACGCTAGGAAGCATTTCTACCAACTGCAAGGCACAAGGCAGGAAGTACAGTGAACAGAATGCAGCACATATGCAGAATATGTTGGAAAACCCAGTAACACCCATGCTCACTGACTCCAGGAACTCAGACTGGGTGAAAGCAGCTTCAAATGAGCCTCTACAAACCCTTCACACACCTTCCATCCTGTGCAAAACACCTGGTCATTCTGGGAGAGGTGTGAAGATAAGTCAGCCTGGTTGTTGTCCACAGCCACATGCTAAGGCCAAGAAGGCAATCCTTAGTATTGTCTTAAAGTTCTTGAGAAATCCAGGGGTGCCATACTAAAGGAACTTGTCCCATGGCTGCTGGAAATCCTGGTGTGCCTGTGCTCCAAGTCACTTTACAGGATGGGAAAGACAGAAAACCCACAGCATGGGCTCAGGGCTCCTGCTCCCACACCATGGCTAGCCGGAACCAGCCCGCCATACCCGAGCTTCCTCCCACTGCTGCCTTCAAGTTTGTCCACTTCTGGCATGGTCACAGGGTGCCCTGGTCCACTGTGGCCTTGACCTCTGTGGAAAGCATCACCTCCAGTATGGCTCCTACACTCCTAGGTTAACAAGAAGCCCAAACCATGGCCAGTGATAAAGTTTTCAGGGTTTGGTACTGTGAAAGTTGGATAGCTCTTTAGGTTAAAAATAAACTTGTATCTTCCCACTTCATTGTAGACAAAAGAAAATTCTGGTTGGATTTTAAAAGGTGAAAAAACAGCTCTAAGGGTCTTCTAATCATCAAAGCAATGGGGAGAAATCACAAAAAAAATCAACCACTTTGACTATATGTATTAGTCAACAAAAGGGGTACTGATGCAAAGTACCAGAAAGCTGTTGGTATTTACAAAGAGGGTTTATTTTGGGTAGAAGCTTACAGTCACATGATCATAAAGTGTAAGTTACTTCCCTTACCAAAGTCTGTTGCCACATGTTGGAGCAAGATGGCTGCTGGTCTCTGTGAGGATTCAGGCTTCTTCTTCAGACTCCATGGTCCCAGCTTCTTCTGGTCTCAGATGTAGACTGGCATAAGGCTTGTCTCTCTATCTGGCACTTTTTACTTTATGGGCTTGGCTTCTCTGGTCTCTCCACAAGGTCAGCTGTAGACCCTCAGGTTATCTCTCTTCCCAGGCCTCTGCCATGTCTATGGAGCCATCTCTATTTCTCTGTGTTCTTCTCCTGTGTGTTTACTTCCCCAGGTTCCAGCATCAAAACTCCAACTACTTCCCTTGCCATGTCTTTTTCTTGCCGAGTCCCTGCCCACCAAGGGGGTGAAGACTCAATGTCCTACTGACATGCACCATTCAAACCCCTGATCATAATTTAATACGTAAAAATGAAACCTATGAAGTTAATACAATCTATCATGCACAGAGGAACAGACCAGTTTACAAACATAATCCAATGTCTATGTTTGGAATTCATTAAACAATATCAAATGGCTACACTATATAAATATTAAAGATATTTGAATTAAATCAAATAAAATCCAACAGTTTAAAAAACGTAATGCACCATGGAGAGATCACATTATCTTTAATATACATAACGTAGGATGTTGATTGGCCGAGAGTCACCTCTAGCTAGCAGTGTTATGTCCTCTAGAAGGAAACTTTGTAGGTAAGCCCCTAGACCAGAAGGCCCTTCAGGAACCCAAGGAAGCCCAAGCACCCCACCCACACTCCTGGGATGATGGAATGTCAATTCTCCAAAGAAGGAACTTGGTCTCCTGTCAGGCAAAGTTCTGGAATCCAGAGGTTCAGAGTTACTGCCCAGCCCACTTGAGGCCAGCTGGCAAGAAAGAAAGATAACATGCTCTCCATCACTCACACCACTTCCATATGCCCAGTAAATTAAGGACTTAGAAGGGAGCTGGGCTCCTGGTCATTTTGTGGCTTAAGTCACTCCTGGCCAGCCCACCAGTGGAACACATATGTGGCTGGAGAACACATAGACCAGGCCTCCAGACAACTGGTGGAGAGGTGGGAGGCACCTTCCTCTCTCCCACCTGAAAGCCTGGTGCCAAAGTGGATAGGGCAGCAGTTCAGCCAGCTGGGGGCAGCACTAACAGCAGGGGAACAGGGAAAGGGAAGATCCTCATGGAAGAGGCTGGGCTTGTGCTTTCCTCTGATCCTTCTGGGCTGAGTAAGCCCCTAGGGTTCTTATTCTGAGAGGGAGATCCTAAAGGGGAAGAAGGGACTCAAGAACAGAACATGCAATCACCCTACACTGAATGTGAGAGCAAATGGCACTTTATTTTGTTCTCTAAGCTGGAGAAAACCAGCATAATAGAGTATAATATGCAACACGACAGAAAAATGCCCATTTCTTCTCCTTCTAATTAGTTCTAAAACTCTCTTTAATGTAAGAATGATAAGAAAGCAGCAATGCCTGCCTCCCAAACTCTGGATTAGTTACCAGGAGCCTATCATAGCTCAGAATAACCTTCCTTAACAATGCTGGTGGATGTTATCAGAATCTTAGACAGCTCTTCTTTGTAGGGATTTCATGTCTTCAGAACTTTTGCAGAACAAAATGAAATTTTTTTATCACAGAAAAATAAAGAAAATAATATTCATCACCAGTCAACTTCAGTTAATAACATGGCTATCCATTTCCAACAACTAATCAAACTGAAAAATCTGCTTTTCCTTGATTTGTGTCATCAATTTTTCTTCTTTCCTCTTTTTTTTTTTTCACTACTTTATGGATTGAAGCAGAATGTCACTAGTAAAACTGATCCAGATTTAAATGCTACCACAAAACGGAGCTTCTGGGTTTATTGGTATTTCATTATTGCCATTTCTCAAGGGACTTCTTGTTTCACACAGGATGTTTGCTTTTAAAACACAAAGCAAGGCTATACTCAGGCAAGACGGCATCTGAGTGAGTACACCTTATAACCGCTCCTGCAAAGAAGCAGCTGAATAGGGTTGGAATTTTGCTGGACCGGGCTGTTTCAGGCATTTGCAGGGCAGGAGGTGTCTGGATATCAAATTGGTGGCACGGTGAAAAAGAAGATTCGTGTATAATGTAGAATTTTGGGTCTCTTTCATGGAGATTGGGGTTGCTCGTACGAAGATTCCCCCTGGGGTGGGCAGTACTGGAGACGTTGCTGCACCAGGGAATTCCCAAGACCTGAGAGGGCTATTCAGGGGCTTGCAGGGTGGGAGGTGTCTGGAAGTCAATTTGGTGAGACAGAGACGGAGGCATTTTTGCGAGACATGGAATTTTGGGTTTCTGACACAGAGATCAGAGCTTCCAGCTAGAGCCCCTCCCACTAGAGCAGACAGCCCATCTGCGGCATCCCCAAACTGCTTGGAGTACAGCAGTGCCCCCAGCGGGCTGTTTCAGGGGCTTGCAGGGTGGAAGGTGTCTGGAGGCCAATTAGACAAAGATGGAGATTTTTGCAAGATGTGGAATTTTGGATTTCTGACATGGAGCTCAGAGCTTCCAGCTAGAGCCCTTCTTGTAGGGCTGGTGGCCCATCTGCGGCAGTCCCTGAATTGTCTATAGTACAGTGGCATCCCCAGCAGGCTGTTTCAGGGGCTTGCATGGCAGGAGGTATCCTGAAGTCAACTTGGTGAGACAGTGACAGAAGAGACTCTTGTGAGAGGGGGAATTTTGGGTTTATGACAGGAGGTCAGAGTTTGTGGGTGTGACCCCTCCCCATAGGGCTGGTGCCCAGCTGCAGGGATTCCTGAAGGCTGTGTTGCACTGTGGTGCTCCCAGGCTCCCTGTTAACTGGATTCGTGGTTCCCAGGTCTGTGCCCCCTAAACCCTGGTGGCTCACACCCCAGAGACTCACACCTCTTGAGTCTGCAATATCACAGACTTCCTATCCCTGAATCCTCCATGCCCTGAGGGCCATCAGATGTCGTTGACTGTCCTAGCCCTCAGCGTTTGTAGGTATTTTTTTTTCCTTTTTTCCTTTTTCTTTTTTTTAATTATCTTGGTTGCTAATATTGCATTATCTCCTGGTCTTTTCTCCCATTGTATCCTCCAAGGTCCTTTTTTGTTTATTGGGGTTTTTTTCTTTCTTCTTTTCTTTTTCTTGCTTGTTTCCCTCTCTTTTCTTTGCCCACCCCCCTTTTTTCCTTCTCTTTTTTTTCTTTTCTCTCTTTTCCTTCCTATTTTATATTATTTTATTTACACAATAGGTGCTACAGGGAGCGCCTCACATTTGCTGTGTTTCCTCATACTCCATTTACTCAGTTCTGTGTGAATTGATTTTGGCCACCTACACTAACCCCTTTCCCCCACATCTTTCTATCCTCCACCATCTACTGTTTCTCTTACATTCCACCTCCATTTCTTTGGTTCCCAAATTGTCTAACTTTTATTTTCTAATACCTTTGTTCTGTTTTCTGTCTTTTATCCACTCTTGATACTATTGTCTTTCTTTTCTCTTTCCTCTCCCATGAAAACACTGGCCTTTTAATTCATACTATATTCCCCCCATAATCAGTTGACTGTCTCATTATAGGTACTTTAATTACTGTTATAACTCTACACAACTTACATGAATCTAATATCCATTCTCCCAGATCTCATATTGTTGCTCTGTTAACATTTATTACCAATACTACTTTAAACATTTTCTTCTCTTACACAATTTCCTTTCCCTGGCCCTAATATTTTCCTTCAAAGTGAACTCATCCAGCAACAAGAAATTAGAATAAGAACAAAGTTACAAAGAGAAGATATGACCCTTATGCAAAAACATCAACTAATTAATCCCCTAGACTAGACAAAGAAACTAAGGATGATTAAACTCATGAAGATAAAACGATGGCCAGACAGTGAAAAAAAGCTACAAACCAAAAGAATAATCAGGAAAACATGCTGAATCCAATGAACAAACTAAAAACCAGGAAGGGGCAGAACACTGGACAAGTAATTAAAGATATTAAAGATCTCAGAACATATATTAGAGACCAACTTAATGAAGTAAAGGAAGAGTTTAAAAATATGAAGAAAGCACTTGGAGAGGAAATTGCAGACATACACAAAAAGATAACAGATATGATGGGAATGAACACCACAGTTCAAGAAGTCAAAAATACACTTGCAGCAAATAGCAGCAGATTAGAAGAGGCAGAGGAGAGAATTAGTAACATGGAAGGCAGTACATTGGAAATCAAACAGGTATTAGAATTCATTGATAAAAAGATAGAAAAAATCCAGCTAGGACTTAGGGACCTGAATGACAATGCAGAATGCACAAACATACGTATTATAGACATCCCAGAAGGAGTAGAGAAGGGGGAGGGGTCAGAAGGGGTGTTGCAGGAAATAATGACTGAAAATTTCACAAATCTACGGAGAGAGACAGATGTACATATCCAGGAAGCACAATGCACCCCAAACATCATAAATCCCAACAGGCGCACCCCAGGACATATACTTGTCATATTATCCAATGCTCAAGACAAAGAGAAAATTCTAAAAGCAGTAAGAGAAAAGAAAACAATCACATACAAGGAGGGTCCATAAGATTAAGTGCTGATTTCTCATCTGAAACCATGGAGGCAAGAAGGCAGTGGTATTCTATAGTCAACATACTAAAAGAAAAAATTCCAACCCAGAATACTCTACCAAGCTAAACTAGCATTCAAAAATGATGGAGAGTTCAAAATATTCACAGATAAACAGAAATTGAAAGAGTATGCCAACAAGAAACCTCCCCTTCAAGAAATACTAAAGGGAGCATTGCAGGAAGAAAGGGAAAAACAGGAGAGAGAGAGTTTGAGGAGAGTGTAAGAGCAACAAAAAAGACAAAAAGCGAAGGAAAAAAACAAACAAAATATGACAAACACAAGTCCAATCAAAATATGGCTAACATAAATAATTCCTTGAAAGTAATAACACTGAATGTCAATGGATTAAACTCACCTATCAAAAGATTCAGACTGAGACATTGGATAAGGAAATATGACCCATCTATATGCTGTCTACAAGAAATACATCTTAGACCCAGGGATTCATGGAGGCTGAAAGTGAATAGTTGGAAAACAATCTTACAAGCAAACAATAACCAAAAAAAAAAAAAAAGGCAGCAGTAGCTATATTTTTATCAGGCAAAATGGACTTTAATTGCAAAACAATTGTGATAGACAAAGAAGGATACTACATATTAGTGAAAGGGACAATGTCTCAAGAAGAACGAACAATCATAAATATTTATGCTCCTAACAAGGGCGCCTCCAAATACGTGAGGCAAACACTGGAAAAACTAAGAGAAAGAATAGATGCCTCTACGACTATAATGGGAGATTTTAATACACCACTATCAACTTTGGACAGAACATTTCAAAACAGAATCACTAAAGAAACAAAATATTTGAACAGTATATTAGAGGAGCTGGATCTAATAGACATATACAGATCATTACACCAGAATACAGCAGGATATACATTTTTCTCAAGGGCACATGGATCATTCTCCAAGACAGCCCATACGCTAGGCCACAAAGAAAGGCTTAATGAGTTCAGAAAGATTGAAATCATACAAAATAATATCTCTGACCACAGTGGAGTAAAGCTGGAAATCTTCAAGGGCCAGAGGCCCAGATTTCACACCAAGATATGGAAATTAAACAGCACACTTAGAAAAACAGTGGGTAAAAGAGGAAATCTCAAAAGAAATTAATATCTACCTTGAAACTAATGATAATGATAACAAAACATACCAAAATTTATGGGATGCAGCAAAAGCAGTACTGACAGGGAAATTTATAGCCATAAATTCATACATCATAAAAGAAGAAAGAGCAATAATTAAAGAACTAACTGCACATTTGGAGGAATTAGGAAAAAAACAACAAAGTAAACCCATAGGAGAAGAAAGAAAGAAAGAACAAAGATAAGAGCAGAAATAAATGAAATAGAAAATAAGAAAGCACTTGAATAGATAAACAAGACCAAGAGCTGGTTATTTGAGAAGATGAATAAAAATGACAAACCCTTAGCTACACTAAGAAAGAAAAAAATAGAAAATATGCAAATACACAAAATAAGAAATGAGAAAGGAGATATCACCCCTGACCCCACAGAAATAAAGACTATCATAAGAGGATACTTTGAAAAAGTATGTTCCAACAAAAATGAAAATTCAGAGGAAATGGAGAAACTCATAGAAACACAGAAGCAGCCTATACTGATGAAAGAAGAAATTACTGATCTCAACAAACCAATCACAAGTAAAGAAATAGAATCAGTCATTAAAAACCCCCCAACTAAGAAGAGCCCAGGGCCAGACAGCTTCACAGGTGAATTCTACAAAACATTCCGGAAAGAACTAACACCAATCTTGCTAAAACTCTTCCAAAAAACTGAAACAGAAGGAACATTTTCAAACTCATTCTATGATGCCAACAATACCCTAGTACCAAAGCCAAACAAAGACACCACAAGAAAGGAAAATTACAGACCAATTTCTCTAATGAACTTAGACGCAAAAATACTTAACAAATACTTGCTAACCGTATTCAACAAAACATTAAACTAATTATACACCATGACCAATTGGGATTCATTCCAGGTATGCAAGGATGGTTCAACATAAGAAAATCCATCAATGTAATACATCATATAAACAGATTGAATGAAAAAAATGACGTGATTATATTTATAGATGCAGAAAAAGCATTTGACAAAATACAGCACACGTTCATGATAAAAACACTGCAAAAGATTGGAATACAAGGAAATTTTTTGAACATGATAAAGAGTATATATGAAAAACCCACAGGCAACATCGTTTACAATGGTGAAATCCTAAAATTCTTCCTCTAAGATCAGGAACAAGACAAGGATGTCCACTATCATATCTTCTATTAAACATTGTCTTAGAAGTACTTGCTCAAGGACTGAGGCAAGAACCAGATATAAAAGGCATTCAAATTGGAAATGAAGAGGTCAAAATTTCATTATTTGCAGATGACATGATCCTATACATAGAAAACCCCGAGAGGTCTACAACAAAGCTTCTAGAACTCATAAATGAGTTTAGTAAAGTCGCAGGTTATAATATCAATGTGCAAAAATCAGTAGCATTTCTGTACACCAATAATGAGCAAGCTCAGGAGGAAATCAAGAAACAAATACCATTTACAATAGTCAATTAAAATATCAAATACCTAGGAATAAACTTAACTAAAGAGGTAAAGAACTTATACACAGAGAACTACACAAGATTGTTCAAGGAAATCAAAGAAGACCTAAATAAATGGAAGAATATTCCCTGTTCATGGATAGGAAGACTAAATATTATTAAGATGTCTATCCCACCAAAACTGATCTACACATTCAATGCAATCCTAATAAAAATCAACACAGCATTCTTTAAAGAACCAGAAAAACTAACTGTGAAATTTATTTGGAAAGGAAAGAGGCCCGGAATAGCCAAAGACATATTGAAAAAGAAAAATGAAATTGGAGGAATCACACTACCTGACTTCAAAACATACTACAAAGCTACAGTAGTGAAAACAGCATGGTATTGGCATAAGGAGAGACACACAGACCAATGGAACCGAACTGAAAGTTCTGACATAGATTCTCATATATATAGCCATATACTATTTGATAAAGCCACCATACACTCTTAACTGGGAGAGAATGGCCTATTCAACAAATGGTACCTGGAGAACTGGATATCCATATGTAAAAGAATGAAAGAGGATTACCATCTCACACCTTATACAAAGATCAACTCAAGATGGATCAAAGACCTAAATATAAGTGTCAAGTAATAGGAAATGGATTCATGAACTTCACACCAAAAGCACGCACAGCAAAAGAACAAATAGATGAATGGGACTTCCTCAAAATTAAAGCCTTCTTGACCTCAAAGGAGTTTGTCAAGAAAGTAAAAAGGGAGCCTACACAATGGGAGAAAATATTTGGTAACCATATATCGGATAGGAGACTTATAACTTGCATATATAAAGAAATCCTATATCTTGAAAATAAAAAGATAACCCATTTAAAAAATGGGGGAAAGGTTTAAACAGACACTTCTCCAAAGAAGAAATACAAATGGCTAAAAAGGACATGAAAAAATGCTCCAAATCTTTAGCTATGAGGGAAATGCAAATCAAAACTACAATGAGATCCCATCTTACTCCCATAAGATTGGCAGCTATGAAAAAAACAGAAGAATACAAATGCTGGAGAGGATATGGAGGAATGGGAACACTCATCCACTGCTGGTAGGAATGCAGAAGGATCCAACCATTCTGGAGGACATTTTGGCTGTTGCTCAAAACTAACCATAGATTTGCCATATGACCCAGCAGTTCCACTGCTGGGTATATACACAGCAGAACTGAAAACAAGGACACAAACCGATAGATGCACACCAATGTTCATAGCAGCATTGTTCACTATTGCCAAAAGTTGGAATCAACCCAAATGCCCATCAACAGATGAATGGACCAATAAAATGTAGTATATACATACAATGGAATACTACTTGGCTTTAAGAACAAATACACTACAAACACATGTGATAACATGGATGAATCTTGAGAACCTTATGTTGAGTGAAGCAACCCAGGCATTGAAGGACAAATACTACATGACATTAATGATATGAAATAAGTAAACACAAGGTGCCTTAGAGAGCTAGAAACTGGATGATAGGCTTACAGGAAATCGTGGTGTAGAAGAAGGATGTAAGCTGACATCTACATGGGTGAAATCTGTGATAAGCTGGAGGTAAATATGTGTACCCAGAAGGGATAAAATTGGGGAATAGGGTTACCTTTGGGTGGGGCTTTGTGGGCTTTAGGGGGGCTAGGGATAGGCAAATGGGTAATATTGCCAAGAATTTGGGGGGAGGTTGGGGCAACATACGAACATAGGAGATTGTCAGGTATTAGGTTGAGAGTATAATGCTGAGAAAACCTTTCAAAAGTATAATAAGGAAAGTTACCTGTTTAACATCCTTAAAGGGGATAATCTGATGCAGGAGAGACTCCTAGGGAATATGTGAATTCTCATTTTGCCAGAGAGGGTTATATCACTGGGTAGAGACCCATATAATGTGAGTGAAGGTATACCCACATCCTGGGGAGGACTGATGCCATCAAATAGAGGGAACTGTATCTCTCAAGAGAAATGGTGGCTCCCAGGGCATTAGGGCAGTTGAGCATGTCAAGCCCTCAACACTGTTGCAAGTATCTCTGAACATGGCTCTTCAAGAAATGAAGATGTACTGTCATTGTAGGCCCTAAGGGGAGGGGGAAATAGGTATTGAATAGATGGAACCAACATAACTGTGAGGGCAATAGAAGTGTTTCATAAGAGTACACAAGGATGGATATAAGACATGTAAAATTACACCAAAATTACATAGGGGCTGATAGGCTAAAATGTAACTCATAATGTAAAACATAGGATAACTAAAAATTTAGAAAATCCTATAGCCTAAAGTATACACCACAATGTAAACACAAATGATACCTTGTTTGAAAGCTATTGTCTCAATGTCTGTACATCAGTTTCAGTAAATATAGTATGACTATGTTAAAAGATTATTGCTGTGAAAGGGAAAAGGTTTTATGTTGGATATGTGGGAGTACTGTATATTGTATATATGAATTACTGTGATCTAAAACTCTTGTGAAGATAAGTTTAATAATGAGAAAAAAGAAAAGAAAAAGATAGGATGTTGAATTTTTCCAAATTAGTATGTACTCTATATCTAACCTTTAAACTCATTACTATATTCCATTTTACTATTAAGGGAACCTGGCAATATATTGGGCTTCACTTTTCAGGAAGTTTTGGATCACAGAGTAGTTCAACAATGGCAGCAGAGGATTACTGGTGTGGTATGTTATTGACAGGGACATGTGGTTGGCAGGGAGTTCTACAGGGCATATATGTTTGGATATTTTCTTAGTGGAAACAATTGAAAATAACAACTGAGGGAGTGCTGAATTCCTAACCAGGGAGCTCTATCACAGTCCCTAAGGGGACAGCAACAATGCCCCAAGTGCAATGGCAAAGACAAAAAAGGAATGAAGTTCCAACAATGAGCCCCTGATACTAATGACTATGCTTGTGAGTCTGTGCACCTGAAATAAGAGCAAGGCCTAAAGCCGTAGTGTGCCTAAGAGTTACCTCCTGAGAGCCTCCGTGTTGCTCAAAAATGGCAAGTCTCGAAGCCAAACTCAGCATGTAAATGCATTGCCTCCCCCCCCCCCCCAGCATGGGACATGACTCCTGGGGATGAGCCTCCCTCGTGCCGAGGGATCACTACCAAGTACCAGCTGATGACGTAACTAGACAATGACCTTGAATAAATGGTTCAACTCGGACCAGCAGAATATCCCTGTCTACATATAATAACAGGAGTTAAAAATGCTTTTTTACCTAAATCAAGGGGGAAATGGAAAGGACAAATGAGTTTATATGGCTATGAGTCTCTAAAAAAGAGCCTGGAGGTTATCAGAGGGTTTGCCATTATGCACACCTGAGCAGAGTCTCAGAGACAGATAAAGTAGATACAACCGCAGGTATTGGTTCTTCTGAGGGCTACAGAGACCCACAGGTCTTATGGTCATGGCAGATGGAGTTCAGTGCCATGTCAGTTGGCCCTTCTTTGGAGTTTGTGTTCCTGTGTGATAGACCTGGACTCAGATGTGATCTCTTTTCACAAGCCTTTCCTGTTACTTTATCAGAATTGTAGTAGGTGCGGGGGTTTAAGATATTTCTAGGGCATCTGAATCTCTGGACTGACTACGTGATAGTCAGGCCCTGAGCCTTAACAGACTTCAGCTCCTACACTCTGGTTTATTGGACTTACCCCAGTCAGATAACATGGAGTTGAAGAAGGTCAACCACCACACCATGGAGCCTAGAGTGTCTACAACTGAAAGTAGGAGGAATGCATCCAGCATCCATGTGGAGTCTGAGCCCCCTGTTGACATAGATGTGGAATGGACACAACCAATCTAAGGTCCACAGGATGGAGGGATAGAAAATGGATTAGAGTGGACTTACTGATATTCTATTCATGAACTATTGTGGTTAATATTCAAAGAAAATGTGGCATTGGTGTGGAAAAAGTGGCCATGGTGGCTGCTGGGTGTGGGGAATGGGAGGAAGAGATGAGATGTGGAGGCATTTTCGGGACTTGGAGTTGTCCTGGGTGGTGCTGCAGGGACAATTACTGGACATTGTAGATCTTCCCATGGCCCACTGGATGGAACATGGGAGAGTGTGGGCTATGATGTGGACCTTTGACCATGATGTGTAGCGATGCTCAGAGATGTATTCACCAAATGCAATGAATGTGTCATGATGATGGAGGAGAATGTTGCTATGGGGGGAGTAGTGGGGTTAGGGGGATGGGGGGTACATGTGGACCTCATATTTTTAATGTAATATTTTAAAAAATGAATTAAAAAAATAAAAACACAAAGCAAAGCAAACTCCATTTACCTTTCTCTCTTGATATCCATTTGGCCCTTTGTGTTTTGAGTATTGTTGAAATTCAGTGTTTCTTGATACTGGTTTGGCCCTTGTTGTGTACCATCAGTTTTCCCTCAGGAAATAGCTGAGGTGTGAACAAAGTGCAGGGTGACACAGAAGGAGGGTTGCTGATGTTGGTGGTGCTGGGGGTAGGAAACAGACGTGACAGTGGAGGAGACCTTGGTACTGCAGGTAGAGCTGCTGGCTGAGAAAGGGCACTTGGTAGGAGAAGCAAGGGCTTTCCAGCAGTGGGAAATGCAGCCAGAGACCCAACCCTGGAGGGCACTTCAGGATCAGCTGAGTGGTAGATGGCACCAATAGCTAATTCTCCTCCACTCCCGGCCACCCACAGGAGTAACCGTCCCTGCTCCTCTCCTAGGTGCTTGCATGTGACCAAGGAGCCATGTGTGACTCTTCAGGCAGAAGCATGTAAGTACCTATGGCCAGGAGCTCCAAAGACTTCACACTGAAAGGACAACAGCCTGACTGGTGACTCGCCCTCCACCTGGGTTCCTGAGACTGGACTGAGCAGAGCCTCCCTGCCACATACACAAACACATACACACACACACACACACACCTTTTGGCATGGGAAGTCTATCTTTACTTTTAGCCACTGTCTCAGTTTGCCAGGGCTGGTCTGACAATGCCCCAGAACTGCTTATTTAAGCCCCCAGGTTGATGGTTCTATCATGTGCATCTCTGACAGTGGTCAGATCAGGAAGGAAAGGCTTGGCCCTGTGGACCCAATCCTTAGCAAAAGGTCACTGACCATCACTAGCCAAAGACAATTAGTCTATGGGGTGCAGCAGTGCTCCAAAATGTATTCACCAAATACAATGAATGTGCCACACTAATGAAAGAGGTTGATGATGTGGGAGGAGTGGGGTGAGGGGGGTGGGGGTATATGGGAACCTCTTACATTTTTTTAATTTAACATTTTTTGTGATCTATGTATCTTTAAAAAATACAACTAAAAAATTGATGGGAGTGGGGAGTGGAGTATATGGGAACCTCTTATGTTTTTTAATGTAACTTTTTGTGTGATCTATTAACTTTAAAAAAAGATAATTAAAAAATTAAAAATTAAAAACAAAACAGTAATTAGAGCTCCCCTGACCCAGGGCTTACTGTGAGCCACTGTATGCATGCTAATTACATTCATTCTTATAAGTGGTCCATGAGGTCGGTTCTGTTTGATCTGTTCTAGAATGGCAAAGTGAGACAGAGAGGCTATGACTTGTGAAGGCTCCATAGCTAGTCACCGTAGAGCTGATACTTCCACACAGGACTCCTAAGCCTGGGATGCTAACCAACACACTGACTACTGTTAACTGTGCTCCAAGGAAATTGACTTAGGAAGTAATTTGATCAGCTTTGTTAGGGGCTGAAAGTACCTGCAATGAATTTTGGGGCAGTTTGGTCCTTCAGCAAACCTGTAGTACATAATTCACCCTCTTTATGACCAATGATCCCAAGGTCAGAGAAACTGCTCCTGGAGCCCTGGAGTTGATCAGATACCAGTGCCCATAATCCCAGTACCATGGTGTGAACATTGGTACAAATGGACTTTGAAATGCCTTTTGCTGTTCTTGTTGTTTTTAAGGTTCTTTTCTTTAGATTTTTTTATTGACTTTGTAATAATATTACATTAAAAATATATATGTGAGGTCCCTTTCAACCCCACCCTCCCACCCCCCCTTCTCCCCCCCCCCCAACAACACTCGTTCCCATCATCATGACACATCCATTGGATTTGGTAAGTACATCTTTGGGCACCTCTGCACCTCATAGACAATGGTTCACATCATGGCCCATACTCTCCTCCATTCCATCCAGTGGGCCCTGTGAGGATTTACAATGTCCGGTGCTTCCTCTTAATATTTATTTCAGTTGCATCATTTCCTTTTGGCATACACAAAGCCCCAGGACTTGAATTTGCCTGTAACCCCAGCTAATCAAAACGGCCATGAAATGCTTTAAACACATAAAATCCCATTTGAATGAATGTATTCTAAGGACAATTCCCATTTTCCAGGCGGCAGTAAGGCATTAGAGGAGGAGTCAGCGACTTTCTCTGTGAAGGGCCAGGTGGGAACTCTCCTGTCCCAGGGGCTCTGCCACTATCACTCAACCCCAACATCGTACACAGGGAGGCTAGAGAAATGAATGGGTGTGGCTATGTTCTAATAAAACTTTATCAAAACTGGCTGGGGGCCAGATGTGGCCCACGGGTTTAGTGTGCCGACAGTGTCATATAGAAAGGCGTGCTTATGGCTCATTCTTGATTTCCCTCCAAGGGGCAGAGCCCCAGTCACTTCCTACCTCCAGGCCCCTCTCCGGCCCTTGTTCAGTCAGCCCTGGAAGGTGGGACTGCTTATCAGACCGGCAAATTCAAAAAGGAGACACTGAGTTTTCAGGCTCACTCTGCCCTTCTCCGTCTTGGGCCTGGCCCGCAGGGGGCAGGGGTTCTGCTCTGCTCTTCACCACATTTGAGATTCAGAAGCTACAAGCCCCACTGTGCAGTCCTCAGTGGTACTTTCCACCAGTGACACCCTATCAAGGAGCAATCTACAATCCACCTTAGGGTGCTATGGAAAGGGACTCCTCAAAGATACAAACAAACCGGTGTAGCATGAACTCTCTTTGTTATTCTGAAAATCCAGATGAATTTTATATTCTCTCGATAAAGAAGCATTGAACAACTTCAGACACCAAGAGTTCTGGCTTTTTCACTATTATCACATGATGGCCATCAACTCACTGGCAATATCATAGGTACCGTGGACTCAAAATGTAAACCCCACCTAATAAGTGAAACTATTTACAGTTGTTCAAAACCTATTGCTTACAGGAAGAAAATAAATGAAGTGTGTGTTGGCAGAAGGTCAGGAACCCTTCCGTTCCACCCCTCTCCTGTGTCAATGGCCAGCAGAGACACGTACCTTGTCAGATGTTCCCAGAAGTCCCCTTCCTTCCTTCCTTCCTCCATCCAGTCCTTCCACATGCTAGAAGCCAGGCAGAGGGGTACCTCGGATTCAAGAGACATCCCGGGGGGCAGGCTGAGGGCCATGGTTGCTTCAACTGGAAACTATGCTTCTATGTGTGAAGTGAAGCTCATGAGACTCAAGAGGCCTCCCACTAGTACTCCAGCAAGAGTTGACCAGAACTGGGGACTCACCTGGGCACCACTGATTGTGGGTGGCTAGGAGAAGAGGAAGGAGGCATTTTTTGGGATTATTTTACACACCATTAACTTCCTTTCCAAGGGAATCTGTGCTCCACGTTATGGGTTGAGCTGTGTACCCCAAAAAGATACCTTGAAGTCCTAATCCCAGGTACCTGGGAACATGAACTTTTTGCAAAAGCATTATTGCAAGCAGAATCATTTAAACTGAATGAGGCCGACTGCAGTGGGTGGACCTTTAGTCCAGGATGGCTGGTGTCTTTAGAAGGGGGGTGTGGGCACAGATAGAAGGGGAGGGCGCCATGGGAAGAGAGACTGAGCAGGCCATAGGGTGAATGAGGAGGCACTGAAAACCCAAGGCTTGCTGGCCAAGGGACAGGTGCCCCAGCGGCCAGGACTGACCCACCAGCACAGCCCATGCACTTGAAGCTTCAGTCTGCAGGGCTGAGAGAGCGGTTCCTGGTGTTTTAGCCACCTAGTTCGTGGCACTTGTGACAGCAGCCTGAGAAAAGTGAGGTGTCCCTCTTCTGGCAGTCCCATCCCTCCAGGAGGGCTGAGGGATAGCCCAGGTGCCCAGCTGTCCTCCAGGCTGAGAGTCTCCAACCAAGGCTTTTATCTAATCAGATGCCCTGAGGAACGCCCTGGGGACAGACAGAAACAATGTTGAAAAGAAAGGAATGGGTGACCTGGACAACTCTGAACACCCTTCTCTTCCTTCCTTCCACCCTCTCTTGGGTGCTTCGGCTGCTTAGACCCCAGAGCTCTTCCCACCATGCACACCTTCCCAGAGGGGCCGGGCCAGACGGTGCAGACCTATTCCTTGTTGTTGGTGAGTGGGAAGGCGGCCCGAGGGTTCCCGTGGTGGCACAGGACCGACCATTAGCCTGGCTGCTTATTCACAGCCCCGGGAACCACCGCACATACTGCTCAGGGGGACGCATCCTGCACCCTCCCTTTCTAGACTCTTCGAGCACCCCCGGATTGCCTCGGGGCCCCTCCAGCTCTGGGGGGAAGGGGTGTCTCTGTGTCTCTCAGTACTAGAAGCTCTGCTCTTTCGGGTCCAGGTGCCCGTCCCAGCGACCCCGCCAAGCAGCCCCTGCCCCCTCCACCCCCGGGCGCCCCATGGAGTCTTCCTGGTGAGCACTCCCTCCTTGCCCCCCACCCCCCCACCGTCACTTGACCTCCCCGATAGCCCTTTCCCACAATGATGTCCTGCTCCCACCCCCACAGAAGCATCCCCCACCCTGCCCGAGCCCCGCCCCCACGCCCTGCCTGGCCCCCAGACCCCTTCCACGCGGTGCCGCTGGGTGTCCAGTCCCCGCTCCGGGTGACACAGCCCCGCCCCAGCCCCTCCCTGGCAGGGGACCCCTGCCCCCAGCCCCGCCTCAACCCCGCCGCTAGATGCCGCCCCTCCCTTCTCACCCTGGCCTGGCGGGAGAAGTAGCTGCCCTCCTCGGGGTCCAGGCGCCGCGGCGGGAAGTAGCTGACGGCGGACAGCGCCGAGGTGGACGGCGGCCGGGGCTTGCCCCGCAGCGTGGCGGCGGCGATCTCCTCGTCCCCCAGGCCGCCCCGATCCAGCTTCTCCGCCCAGGCCAGGTCGGTCCCACCCGGCCGGGGGCTCCGCCCGAGTTCACCTGCCTGGCTGCCCCGCGCCCGCGTTCGGCAGTTGCCGGGAAACCGCAGCCTCACGTCACAAAGCTGGGCGGGGAGCGCAGGGCTGGGGCGCAGGGCCGAGGGCGCAGGCGGGCTGGGGATGGGACCGTGCCCTCCCGTCTCCCTGCGGTTCCCTGGAGCGCCCACTTGGGACGCGAGGAGCCGCGTCTGCTGGACTGGCGGCCTGCGCCGGCTTGCACTTGCCCTTGCCCTTGAGCTCGGGGAGGGTCCCAAGCCGGCTGTCTGGAAGAAGTGCAGGCCACCCACGCGCTGCATCTGAAAGCCTCCAGGAGCCGCGGAACAGTAGTGGAAGAAACAGGTGGAATTCATTGCCATCGTATATTAACTCTGTGTCCGCAGCAGCATCGTGTCAACGTGCAACGAATCAGTTTTCAGCGCCTCGGTCACCACGAGGGGTCACCGCTCACGGTACTGGCAGGTGCGGCTGGAATCGAATCCAGCCAAGTAATATCTGGGAAAACAGCTGTTCCGCAGCGCTCTGCTGTTTCTTTTTTTTTTTTTTTAAAGATTTATTTATTTATTTAATTCCCCCCCCTCCCCTGGTTGTCTGTTCTTGGTGTCTATTTGCTGAGTGTTCTTTCTTTGTCCGCTTCTGTTGTCGTCAGCGGCTTGGGAAGTGTGGGCGGCGCCATTCCTGGTCAGTCTGCCCTTTTCTTTTCACACTGGGCGGCTCTCCTTACGGGGCGCACCCCTTGCGCGTGGGGCTCCCCGACGCGGGGGACACCCTTGCGTAGCAGGCACTCCTTGCGCGCTTCAGCGCTGCGCATGGCCAGCTCCACACGGGTCAAGGAGGCCCGGGGTTTGAACCGCGGACCTCCCATGTGGTAGACGGACGCCCTAACCACTGGGCCAAAGTCCTGTTTCTTGAGTCAAATGCTGGTTTGGCCCAGTGGTTAGGGCGTCCGTCTACCATATGGGAGGTCCGCGGTTCAAACCCCGGGCCTCCTTGACCCCTGTGGAGCTGGCCATGCGCAGCGCTGATGCGCGCAAGGAGTGCCCTGCCACGCAAGGGTGTCCCCCGCTTCGGAGAGCCCCACGCGCAAGGAGTGCGCCCGTGAGGAAAGCCGCCCAGCGTGAAAAGAAAGAGCAGCTTGCCCAGGAATGGTGCCGCTGACGACAACAGAAGCGGACCATTGACTATGGGGTGCAGTGATGCCCAGAGATGAACTTACCAGGTGCAATGGATGTGTCATGATGATGGGAGAGAGTGTTGCTGTGGGGGGAGTGGGGGAAGTGGGGGAAGTGGGGGCAGTGGGGGGCGGTGGGGTTGAATGGGACCTCATATTTTTCATAATGTAATTTAAAAAATAATAATAAATAATTAAAAAAAAATAAAACAAACTGATTGCCAAAAAAAAAAAAAAAAGAAACAAGACGCAGCAAATAGACACCAAGAACAGACAACCAGGGGAGGGGGGGAAATTAAATAAAATAAATAAATCTTTAAAAAAAAAAAAAGAGGTGCGTTCCTTTTGTCGAAAATTCACTTAATTCTAAAGCCTCAAATGTGTGTGTGTGTATCAGTAAAAAGGAAAAGGGGAACAAAACTGGCCTTGGGAATACTTTAACCAGGGTGGCTCTACGAAGACCGGCTTGAAACATAAATGATAATGAGGAGCCAGACTTGTGAAATCTGGGGAACAGTGGGTCATTCCAGACAGAGGGAAGAGCATCTGTGGTGGCCCTGAGGCCGAGCCCATTGATGTGCAGGCGGCAGAAAGGGAGGAGAAGGGGTAGGCAGCAGGGAGTGCAGGTGGACAGGCAGGCAGGGGAGGGGTAGCTCTCAGGCCGGGACCAACGAGCACCCCTCTCAAGGGGCTTCTTGCCTGCAGGTCCTTGATTCAGGCAGAGGTTTTAGAGATTTTTCAGTACCATGTCCTTGATGCTAATTAACAAAAACAGTAACCACACATTCACAGTGGCACCCCTAGAAGTAGAGGACCCTAGAAGTATGGTACCCCTAGAAGTACAGCACACTAGCAGAAGGGAACCCTAAAATTATGGCACCCCTAGAAGTATGGCCCAGCAAGCCAGTCTGTGCTTCTCCTACCCTTCCTTACATGTACCCTCACCAAAAGCTGTGTCAATAAAATTTGACTGGAAAAGAAAGCACCCTAGCACCTCTATGAGAAGCGACAATAGCACCTGCCATTGACTAAGCATTCCCTTCACTGTTTGCCAGGTGCTGCCCTAAGCAATTCCATGGCATGTTTCATTGACTATCCTACAATATTTAGACTACACTTGTTTGAAATTTTGGGGATATTTCAGCCTCCAGAGGTGCTCAGTTCACCAATGAGCCAAAATCCCTTCTGGATTTGTGGCCCAAGCCCTTGTGGTGTGGAGTATTTTTGGAGGGAACTGACTGCTCTTCTTCCCCAGGACTATCTCAACTACACTGATTTCTGCTCCTCCCTAGTCTTCCTTCCATCTGACAAGCATTCCCCAAGTTCCCTATGCACCAGCCTACGAAGGCTTGGAAGGCAGCAACTTTTAGGACCACACACTCCACAGGCACCTCTCCCAGCAGCACCATCCCTCTGCTTCCAGGCCTGGCTCAGGCAAAGTGCTTCTTCACTGGGAGGAAGGTAAGCAGTGCAAGAGAAACTGCTCCCCTTTTGCTCAGCCGGAACTGTCACTGTACCGTTCTGCAGCTACTGCTCTGCCCAGCAATTACAGGATCCAGGGACCATCCAGAGTTTCAAGGGTGGCCAATAAATCTACTAAGTTTTGCTGCCCTCTACTGACCAGAGAATACCTCCATTGCTTAAGAGGTGATGCTCACAAGTACAGCTCTTTTTAATCATTTTCCTTTCTCTGCTTTAATTTTGAAGACTAATGGCAAGAAGATGCTGTGTTCAAAATTATCTTCAAATGCATGGCTCCAATACTTCCCACAGGGACACTGGGAAATGTTTTGCTAATCTCTAACCATTTATGTGAATGTCACCTCAAATTCTTCAGGGTCATCATCAGAGACCAGTGGTACGCAGTGAATACTAAAATGGTTTGAATATTGGTTTCACTTGCTACTAGATGTCACCTGCTTTGTCTAACACCACTACAGAGTTGGTGGGCAGAGTATATGAGGAAGTCAGATGGCCCCAGCATTATCGCCCATTTGGCTTGTGTCTGTAGAAACATTAGAATTAGATATACATGAGGATTCGGGTCGTAAGGACTGGACTTTGAAATCTAACAACTTGTCAAATCCCTCCCCTTGTAGTGGGATGGTTAGTGAACGCAGCAGTCATGTACTCAGTAGCTTAAATTTTTCATAACAAGCACATGCATTCTTGCAGGATGAAACATTTTAAGCAGTTGCAGAGGGAGCGCCAGCCCCGTGGGCTGACTTTGCTTCATGCTTTGCACAGTGTGCTGCAGCCGGCGCCATGTCTCAGATGCTCCCCATCCACGGCAGCCTGCAACTCAGGAACTCACCCAAGGGCCTCCTCTCACTCCCTGGGTTGGCCTGAAGTCTCCTGCACTCCCGCAGAGGTTTGCAAATGCTTCCAGAATGCTGGCTGCACATCACTGGAATGTGGACTCACTTATCTCTTTGTCCCACACAACTGCTAAGGCAAGCACAGGGGGTCTTTTCTCCTTTACCCTGGAGCACTTAGCACAACACCTGCAAGTGGGAATCCCTTATATGATAGATGTGTGAAGTGGGCAGGGGGAGGCCAGATGAGGCAAGGGCTCCACGGAGGAGGGAACTGAAAGAGCAATGCAGGAAAAGGCCATGATGGATGAGGACCTGAGTGGAGAGGGTGGAGGAATGTTCTAGGCTGCACGTTTTCTTCACAGTATTCACAACCACATTACCAATGTGCATGGCAATGTAGTCAGTTCTCCCCTCTTTAAACTCTAAACTCAGGGTTTACTTTCATACCAAGGGTGAGCTGAGAAACAAGGAGGATGGACTAGAGTTGTGGGTTGGTGGGGGAGGGCTGCAAGGTGAGGCAGAGAAGGACAAGAGAACTCACAGAAGGCAGACGTGACACTGGGCTTGGTCTCGGTAGCAAAGAGGGACTGTGGAAGGGTTTCTGAGGCATAGAATGATCCAGAACAGGGCTCAGGCCCAAAGCCATGAACTGCATGAACTGTAAATAAGTACCGCTAAGAACTGTAAATGAGACCACTTCACATGTTTCCAAGATGTGAGAGTCCTTTCAGCCTGGCCCCCAGGTGAGTGGCAATTCACTTGGGCATATGAACACATCCGAATCGATTGCATCTCTCTCCCGGTCAATCTTTAATTTGCTTCTATATGTCTCACTCCTTCTCTGCAAAGAAGCATAAAATTTTAAAGGGAACTTAGAGCTCTAGAACTCATAGAGTTTCAATAACCTATGCTAAAGATAAAAAGAAAAACCTTAAAAAGTAAAGATAAAGAGATCTAAAAAGTTACATGTGATGGTTAATCACCGTCCAGTTGGTGCCGAGTCATTGGATGATGCAAGCCCTGGCCTGCCACTGTGAGGACATTCTGTTGGTGACTTTAGCTTATTAGGCAGTTGGTTGCATCTAAGGCTGGTTACATCCACAAACAAGGGTGACTGCCTTCAGCAAGGAGGGGAGTCCCATCACCCCAGCAGCTGGAGGTCTTAAAGCAACACCAAGTCTCTCAGCAGTCACAACTCCTTTCTCTACTTCTCCAGCTTCTCCCGAGGAAGTCATCTCCTGTGCTGTTTCCAATGCATGGCCTGCCCTAGGAAATCTGAACTTGCCTATCCCTAGGGTCACTAAGCCAATTCTACTAACAAATCCCTTCCTATTTACATATGGCCCCATATCCTATTGGCTGTTTCTTCAGAGAACCCTAATACTGGTAGAAATGCAGATATTACTAGCTAATGTGTCCTGTGATTACTTTGTGGTGGGCCTTTTGCTAAATGTTTTTATGTGTATTAACTCATTTCATCCTTATTTTCTGATTAGCCATTTGGAAATGAGGCTCAATTTTATACAATTTGCAAGAGAGGTTGAAATCAATCCCACGTGCCTGACTCCTGAACACAGATTCGCAGTCCTCTGCTGCATCGCTGCTCAGACCAGGTTCAAGTCTCATCTTCACCCGTGGTTCTATATCCAAGGCAGGCATTGACCATCTCTGAGCTTTGGAGAGGGAACATTGCCCAAGTCCAAGACCCCTGAAATCATACAGGCCTGTGTTCAAGTGCTTAGCATGGAGCTCTGCACAGAGCAGGTGCAAAGTAAATGGCAGCTACTTACCCTGTTCAAGGTCCCAGAAATAGCCGGAGGTAGAAACCCAGTCTCCTAACTCTGCAGCCCTTTCCACACCTGCCTGCCTTTTCTCACTCTCCCCTTAAGCTTTAACCTGACCGTAATTGGAGAGTGAAGCATCTGTACTTCACTAAATGCAATGTAATTCACTCATGATTTACATTTTAGAAGATTTCCCCCACAATCAAACCTGCCCTCTCACAACCCTCCCTAAATTTACTTTACTTCATTGTACATTTAAAATAAAAGCTCCTGAATACATATATACTTAAAGATTTTATTTTAATTGACCCCCCCCCAGGTGTTTGCACTTGCTGTCTGCTCATCTTCTTTTTAGGAGGCACTGGGAACAGAACCTGGGGCCTCCCATGTCGGAGGGAGGCTCCTAATTACTCAAAGCACCTCTGTTCCATTTGATATGTCTCATTGTGTTTCTTCACTGTGTCTCTTAGTTACATCACTCACTGCATCATCTGGTTGCATCAGCTCACTGTGTCACCTTGTTGCATCAGCTCACCAAGTCAGCTCGTCCTGTCAGCTTGTTATTTGGCTCATCCTCTTCAGGAGGCACTGGGAACTGAAAACGGGACCTACCACATTGTGGGTAGGAGTCCAGCTGCTTAAGACACATTCACTTCCCTGTATTTTATTAAAGGATTTTTTTCTGTATCGTTCTATAATTATAAATGTTATAGTAGTCTAAAGTGCAGTCATCTGTTTTCCCATTGCTCCTCCTCACCATACATTATATCTGCTAACAAAGTACATCAGGACATGGGGAAAAAATATTTCTTATATTTGTAAAAAGAGGAAATGAAGTTCTCTAAAGAGCATACTCTTTTCATTTAGCAGATAACTGTTACAAGATGGCAGATTTAAAAATAGTCATTCATTGTATTCCTTTATTATACTTGATCAGTTCTGTTTGACATATAAAGTCAAGTATCTATGATACTAATATTAAATTGAACTTTAATTTTAAATCAATCACTGACACTTGGTATACACAGTATAGGGAAAATAAGGGCTCCTTCCATGTCTCTGTAAGATCTGGACAGATCCTTTTCAGATCACCAAATAGTCCATAATTCTGCAAAGTGGCTAATTCACAAATAAGGCTCTTTTTATACTGACTCCCATAAAAACACAACTCCTTTCATGATCTGAGTTCTGAAGTCACTATTCCTTCTTGTCAGCACTGAACCCCAGGGATTTGAGAAAAGAATTTTCTTGATAAATATTTGACAAATTCAAGCCTTGATTTTACCATCTCAGCCCCATGAAAATGGATCAGTTATGAGAAGAAGAAAGAAAAAAGGAACTGGCTAGTATAATCCTTCATAACTGAAATTACCATGTTGAACTTGTTTGTCTCTAACAACCTGCCCACCAACACTTGCACACACATAAGAATGGAAGCTCCTTGAAGGCAAAGTCACAGTTTTCTTACTTGTTTACTCCCAGAGACCAGAACAATGCCTGGCACATAATAAGAGCTCAATAAATATTTGTTGGTTAAATAAGAGGGATATTTAAAGAAGGATCAAACATGATTCCTGTCCTCAAAGACACAATCAATACTACAAGTATGCAACAAGCCAAAGCAGAGTGTGTGATGAAAATCAGCATTCCAGCACTCAGAGGAGTTCAGGGTTTTAGTTTGTGGGGAAAGAAGAGTCCTGAGTTGGGTGCTAATGAATGGACAGAATTTAGTCACAGGGAGATGCTGTCTGGAGGGAGAGGGAGCACTGGGCAAAGGAGCAAGGCAAGAGAGAATGGAGTGGATTAGGTGGGAGGGAAGAGACCACCAGCTTGGAGCCAGGTAACAAGGTGCAGCCTGCAGGGGTCGCAAAAGTCAGAGCAGAGGAGGTTCTACTGTATCCTGTGAGTAGGAAAGAGACAAGGTTTTTGATAACAGGCTGGCATGCTGAGGGTTTTCAGAAGATTAGTCTGGGGTGTGCAAGATGAACTGGACAAGAGTAAGCCAGAGAGGAAACCGGGGAGCAGACTAGCACCAATACCTTAGAGAACTTGGGAAACTCATCTACATTCTAGTCACTCATCATCATAATGCCTTATTAAGTAACTTACAAAGGAAACAATAAGGTCTTAGGCATTAGGGAGTGATGAAGATATTGGTTTTAGTGAGTCATCTTGTCCATTCTTTCCCTTATACCAGGGGGAAATTAAAACAGATATTCCAATAATTTAATAACTCTAAACACAGAGTTGAGCATAGCTTATGAAGAATATAGGCATGTTCTGCTTTTGGAAAACTGAAGGTAAGAAAATTCCATATTTCAAAACAGAAGCCAGAGATTTATAAAAAATATCCAGTACCCAGAAAAGCCTAATTAACAAAGTGGGTATTTAAATTAGAGATATGAGATTCTTAGACCACTGGGCTAGCAGACTACTTAGGACCCTGGAAAAAGCAAGTTTGAATTAGGGATTGCTTTGGGGGTGGGGGAAATGGAACCATACAAGGACAACTTGATAATCAAGTAACTGGAAGTGGCATTGTTTAATAGCCTCTTTTCCTAGTAAATTTTTGCTGTTAAAATCTTTTGAGGCCATTAATGCGTAGTGCTACACTGAAAAAAAATCAAAAAATAAACTTATTTTTTATAACAATCCAAAACATTCTTAATATTTTTTGGCCAGTGTTTACTCAAGATTTGGCTTTTCCTAATGGCCAATACTTTCACGTCAATCACAAATCTGTTATTCTTTAGTCTACTGAAAATGTACTCGGCTTTATTAATGATGCTATTTATAAAATATTATAAGGAATTTCAAAAAGAAATATCCTGAGAAGTAGTTTTAATTTCTGAAATCATCTATTTTTCTCACCCTTTTAAGAAAATAATCCTTGCCTATTCACTTCAACAGGCCTTGTAACGTAAAAACCACAATAGTTTCTTTATCTTTTGTGTACATCTTCATCAACTGTAAAAGGTAATACAAATGCTTCTTTATCTAATTTAATTTCAATATCTGGTGAGAGAAGGAAAAAAGTCTTCATATGATACCCTCACAAACACTATCTTCCTTTACTACTTTGTTCTATTTTGATTTCTTCCAAACTATTTATCAATAGGACAGAAGGCTGCAAAGAAATTACCACAACCAAATGAGGATGTTCACTCACTCAGCTTCAAGAACAAGCCTATAACCTGAAATTAGGGAGTCTTCCTGGGCTAAAGCAAGGAGTAGGTCCTGAAATTAGCCAGGAGCAGTAGGAACCACCCACTCTCTCCTTCTTCTTACAAATGGTGGCACACTTTCAATTCAGACAGTGAAGAAAATCTTCTAAGTTCAGCAAAGTTAGACTCCTAAGCAGCTCAACCCATCCATCTCTTCCATGCCTCCTGGCAACTAATGCAGCCCATGACTGCAGCACCCCATCACTGCAACATGTGGCCAAGGGGAGTGGCTGGAGTTCCCTTCCCAGCCCTCTGGTGTATGCCATTCCTTCTGTAGAAAGGACCATGAGAGCAGCAGAGGTGGAACATGTGACATGAAGCCTATCAGAGATGGTCCTCTTTGAGATGACTTTTTAATTGATGAAAGGAAGGATTTGGACTTGAAGTCACCATAGTCCAGTAGCTATTTGCGGGATGATTCATGTGCTTACATCTGTGCTAATGTGGTAGCCACCAGCAATGGGAGGCCTTGGAGCACTTGAAATGTGATATATGACTAGGGAAATGAATTTTAAATTTTACTTATGTTTAATTTAAATTTAAGTAGCCATCTGCACTAGTGGCTACTATACTAAACAGCACAGGCCTAAACTATAAGAGCAGCTAAGCAGACATGAGCACTTCTTGTGTTATTCCCTCATTTATACCCTCTTGCCATATGTGTTTGAGGTCAATATTCTTCTTACTCACATTTTACAGATGAGGAAGTAAAGAAAAAGGTTAAGAAGGGTAAATACACTGTGCAAAGACATTCTGCTGATCTGTGGCAAGCTGGATTCAAATACAATCTATATACTATATTCTACCATCTACACTCTAGAGCCTCATGCGGGGCAGGGAAGATTCCATTTTCCATTCTGTGGCTACTAAGCTCCACCTGTCTCCCAAAGAGATAACAACCACTAAGGTTCTGTAAACAAACTCCCTGGTACTTACCTATTGTATACCAATAGGGTGTTACATTTTGGAAGCAAAGTAGATCTTGCTCCTAAAAGGTCAACCAATCCAATCACTAAAGATTTATGAAAGTGAAAATCCACAGGGGTCTTCAGGGAATGGTATGGAATAAGAAATGATTTCACTTGATATTTAGGAAGAAGTTTGGGACCCTAAAAATTATATATACAAACATAAGAGAGATAAACAAGATACAAAACCAGAGAATAAAGTGAAGGTACTGAGTTACCTATGTATAAAAGTTTGATACAAAATTCCTTTAATAAATGATGCTTTTCCAGGACTTAGGACTGATACCTTTCTTAACACAGCAATGAAAAATATCCTCGTTATAGTTCAAGTCTAATAGCTCAAAATATCTTTAAAATGTGTTTTAAAAGTAGTCACTGAAAAAAAGAAGAATAAACATCACGACAATGCTGTCAAGTTCAAGAAACATCTCTGAAACTCTCAGAATTGCTTTAAGGACCTGAAGGACACTCAGTTAAATTTTTTAATCCAAGAAGAAATGATAAAACTGACATCTCAATTCAATAAATAAAGGATTGCAATGGAACAAATAGTGATGGAAAATTGGTTATCTGTCTAGAAAAGAACAGGTAAACTCCTACCAAACATCAGACTATGGGCATATCTCCTTTTACTGAGTTTTGCTTTATTGCACTTTGCAGATATTGTGTTTGTTGGTTTTTTTAAATAAACTGAGGGTTTGTGGCAATCCTGTGTCAAGCAAGTCTATCAGTGCCAGTTTTCCAACAACGTGTGCTTGCTTCATCAGTGTCACATTTTATTTTGCCCGTTTTCCAACAACATGTGCTCGCTTCATCTGTGTCACATTTTAATTGAGGTATATGTATTTCAAAATAAAAAATAATGTTATAGCATACTTAAAAGACTATAGTATATGTGCACTGGGAAACCAAAACATGCATGTAACTCACTTTATTATGGTGGTCTGGAACTGAACCTGCCAAATCTCTGAGGTATACCTATATAATAAATCCCAGGTGGATTAAAGATCCAATGGGGAAAAATTAGTAAAATATTTGCACTAACACATATTTAGTGAAATAATCTTATGCATGATGGGAAAGTCAGGAACCATTAAATGACATGTAGATTTGGCCACACAAATCTTAAAAACACAAGGCAATAGAAAGATGAATTAGGGAGCAGGAAGGCAATTCCTAGAAAATACAAATGGACAATAAACATTTGACAAAATGCTCAACTTCATTATTGCTCACTCAAATGCAATTTAAATACATGACAAGACACCCTTTTCCACTGAATTGCGTGGCAAAAGCTAACAGGACAAAAAAACTGTACAGTGGAGGTGGGGGTGACCCAGCCACCTTCACTCTCTGCTGGGGAGGTGGGACATCTACCATTCAGAATCACTATCTACTGACATTACACTAGTAGTCCCACTCTTGGCATTCTAGTCTGAGGCTTGAAGGAGCATGGGCCCCAGTAGAATGACATGCAAGGATGTTTACTACAGCATTGTGGATAGAGACCAAAGATGGAAAGAACCTGAAAGATTATAAGCTGGGGAACTGGTGAGTAAGTCCCATAAAATACTACACCACTTCGAAAAAGAACGTATTTGATCCACACATATTGGTCTTGAGGAAGGTCTATGTATACTGAACATAACGGTAAATTATATGATACACTGGACATAACAAAGAGAAAAGAAAATTGGTTTCCATATTTGTGTACGTTTGGCATAGAAAGCACAGTTACAAATTTGTTATTTCAGGGGATCGAGGTGATTGGGGTTAACTAATTTTAGTGTTTATCTTTATAGGCCTTGGCATTGTTAAAATTTTTTTAAAAGAAAAGAGTAATGACTTTTTATATATTTAGCTTTTTACCAGAATATGATCCTGAGTCAAGTTTGAAGGACACAGAAGAAGGTGTTGAAGTCTGTTGAGACTATTTCCAATCACACAAAAAAGGTGTGCTGTGAAATTTATGAGAGGGAATCTTTATAGCACAGATACCACCTAAACTAAAGTTTCCCAGAGAGGAGTGAAATTTCTGACTTGGTTTAAAAATGCACTCAGAAATAATTAGGATTTGTAGAGTTCAGAGATTCAGACTATTTAATCAAATGGCTATTGTGCGTGCTAAACCCTTTAAAAACCCTTGAAGTGAATCAAGGAATACTAAGACTCATACACCTTCAACACTTGAAACCATCTAGAAATCTCATATAGCGGGAACTGGTCCTATAGGACAAGACAGAAATGGGGTCAATTTACCAAAGAAAAGGCCAGCTATTACACATAGCTCCAAGTAAATGAAAGTTTTCCCTTTTAATAAAGTTATGGAGAAAAGTCAAAAGAGAAGTGACTTAGTTTTCAGAAGGGGCACAAGAAAACTGTTCGCCCTCAGTGAAATAATGCCATACACTTTTTGTTTTTACCTTATAGAAAGGATATTCTAGAACTGATGATAAGTACAGTTGTGTCAGTTGTGCTAGACTCAGTCTGTCCAGACATGATTCTTCACCTGAAATGAAAAGCATCCCAATCAGTTACATTTCAATTTTCCTACATGTAATGAAAAAAATCATGAACATCCAGCACTAATTCATTCATTCCAGAAGTGTGATGGATTTTTAAGTGACACTAGAAAATGAACTTGTTAGAATTATGCCCTCATTCTTGCTTAACCAGTGACATCTTATTTTGACTTCTACAAACCCAAGCTCCTAACTTCTGCCCCTTGTTGTGAGTCAGGCAGTTACAGCAGCAGACCCCTGCTAATGGGAGCATCTCGATGATCCCCCACAGGAGCATGAATGGCCCGTTGAGGTGCTGATGTCTTCCACCTATAGGAAGCATATCCACCAGCCCATCAAGCCACTGAACCACCACCATGGCAGCGCCAACCACGTGAGGGCTGACTTCTACAGGAAGAACAACATCCCCAGCATCAAGGCTCCTGGCTTTAGGTACTTTTCTCCAGCCTGAGGGTCACCCCAGGCCCCAAAGGCCCAGGAGCTCCTTTCATGGGGGAGAAGGGACACCTGGGGCCTTAAATCCTCATTGTGCTGACATCTCGAAACTGCAGAGATTCCCCCATTTGGCCTTATGGTGGGGACAATGAACGACAAGCAGCTTCCCTAAGGGGCCCTGGTTAAGAACCTGGCAGACACCTTTAGAATGTAGGCATATCCAGCAGGTGGATTTTTACATGAGACTATTTCAGATTAAGTGATGCTGGTGACTCATTCACTGCGGGCACCTTCACAACATTAAAAATATCCCCCCACCTTAAGTGACTGGGATTTGTGTTCATGGGCTTTCTGCATTTGTATTCTGGGAGGGGTGTGCAGTTATTTTCCTAATAGTCACAGAAGCCACTACTACCTGATATTATCTCTAGTGTACCTAAAACAATGCTTGCAATTTACTTTCCTCAAGAGGAAATATCAGGAAAGTTACATTTTAGCACAAATGAACTCCAGATATACTGCAGTGCAATTTCTCCCCAGTGGTCTGAACTGCAAATAATGGGATTTTGTTCACTCGAGGACAAAAATCCCTAGGAAGGATGGATGGCCCTGGTGGCCAGCATTTTCTGCTGTCACCCTGTAAGTGAGAAGCAGCTGAGGTCATGAGGAAAGCATGGAGCTTGGCATTCACCAGGGTTGGGTAGAATTCTGGCTCCTCCATTTTTTAGCTCTGAGGTCTAGTGTAAGTCTTGTCATCTCTCTGAGCCTACATTCCCCCATCTTTACAGTGGGGAATGCTAACCTTGTCTGTGTCTGAGTCTGAATTCAGTGTCTCAGGGTTTGGATGCTAGACATCAGATCAAGGGATTAGCAACCACACAGTCCTGCAGGGGGCATCCTGATGTTGGCTCAGCCTCTGCTCATCACATGGCCATCTGAATCCTGTGGTCTCCACTTCTGCACAGGGGTACATCTGTCTAGATCCCCTCCTTGTGAGGTCTCCAGTCCTGTAGGATGAAGGCCCTCCTGGCTCAAAATTTGGTTTCATCTTAAAAGGATCTTTGAGATTCTTCCAAATAGCTCCCACCCACAGCACTAGGGACCAGGATTTGAATGTGTCTTGGGGGATATGAGTCAGCCCCCATCAGTAAGTCTGTGAGGGGCTTGGTGAGCTCACAGAGTTGGTCATAAAACAGGTGGCCCTCTGGTACACCACCCTGCTCATCAATCGTGCTGAAGATCATCAACTTTTGATGATTTTAAAGCAGACTGCTTTTTTTTTCAAATTCTACTCAGTTTATTCATTTTTTAACAAGATATTACATTAAAAAAATATGAGGTCCCCATTCACCCCCACCGCCCCCACCCCACCACTCCCCCCACAGTAACACTCTCCCCCATCATCATGTCACATCCATTGCGTCTGGCGAGTACATCTCCAGGCATCGCTGTACCCCATGTCCTGTATTCCACACCATAGCCCACACTTTCCTACGTTCCATCGGGTGGGCCATGGGAGGACAAACATCTGGCAATTGTCCCTGGGGCACCACCCAGGACAACTCCAAGTCCCGAGAATGCCTCCACATTTCTTCTCTTCCTTGCCTTCCCCGCACCCAGCAGCCACCATGGCCACATTTTCCTCATCAATGCCACATTTTCTTGATTATTAACCACAATAGCTCATAAATAGAATATCATTAAGTCCACTATGATCCTTACTGTATTCCTCCTTCCTTTGGACCTTGGCTTGGTTGTGTCCATTCCACATCTATGTCAAGAGGGGTTTTAGATTCCACATGGATATTGGATGCAATCCTCCTGCTTTCAGTTGTAGGCACTCTAGGCTCCATGTTGTGGTGGTTGACATTCTTCAACTCCATGTTAGCTGATTGGAGTAAGTCCAATAAATCAGAGTGTAGGAGCTGTAGTCTGTTGAGGGCAGGGCCTGCCTATCATATTGTCAGTCCAGAAATTCAAACCCCCAAGATATATCTTAAGCCCCAGCACCATCTACAATTCCAGTAAAGTAGCATGAAAGGCTTGTGAAAAGAGATCCCATCTGAGTCCAGCTTCATCATGCAGAAACACCAGTTCCAAAGAAGGGCCAACTGACATGGCAGTGAACCCCATCTGCCATGACCATAGAACCTGTGGGTCTCTTTTGCCCTCAAAAGGACCAATATCTGGGGGTGTATCTACTTTATCTGTCTCTAAGACTCTGCTCAGGTGTGCATATGGGCAATTCTTCTGACAACCTCCAGACTCTTTTTTAGAGACTCATAGCCATATAAACTCATTTGTCCTTTCCATTTCCCCCTTAATTTAGGTCAAACAGAATTTTTAACTCCTGTTATTATATGTAGATAGCGATATTCTGCTGGTCTGCATTGAACCTTTAATTCAAGGTCATTTTCTAGTTGCATCATAGCTGGTACTTGGAAGTGATCCCTCAGTGCCAGGGAGGCTCATCCCCGGGTGTCATGTCCCATGTTGTTGGGAAGGCATTGCATTTACATGCTGAGTTTGGCTTCGAGACTGGCCACATTTGAGTAACACGGAGGCTGTCAGGAGGGAACTCCTAGGCACAGTGCTGCTCTAGGCCTTGTTCTTATTTCAGGCATATAGGCTCACAAGCATAGTCATTAGTATCAGGGGCTCACTGTTGGACCCTCATTCCTTCCTGATCCTTACCGTTGCACCTGGGGTACTACCTCTGCTCCCCTCCGGACAACGGCAGAGCCCCCACTGGCCAGTAACCCAGTACCCCCCCAGCTGTTGTATTTAATTTTTTCCACTATGAGTATATCCAAACATTTCCATACCCTCTGGACGTATGCCCTGTATAACTCCCTGTCAATCATATATTGCCTGTCAATAACATCCCATACCAGTATTCCTCCACTGCCATTGTTGAACCACTCTGTGATCCAAAACTTACTGAAAAGTAAAGCCCAATATAATGTCAGGTTCCCTTACTAGTAAAATGGAATATAGCAATGAGTTTAAAGGTTAGCTGTAGAATGCATATTGATTTGGAAAAATACTACATCTTATCTTTTTCTTTTCTTTTTTCCTAATTATACAGCTTCTCTTCAGAGGAGTCCCAGATCACAGTAATTCATATATACAATGTATAGTACTCCCACACATCCACCATAAAACCTTTTCCCTTCCACAGCGATAATCTTTCAACGTAGTCATATCATATTTACTTAAACTGATGTACAGAATCTGAGACAATAGCTTTCAAACAAGGTGACATTTGTGCTTACATTGTGGTCCATACTTTAGGATATACAGTTTTCTAAATTTTTTAGTTATCCTTTGTTTTACATTATGGTTTACATTATTAGTCTGTCGTCCCCTATATGTTTTTGGTGTAATATTACAGGTTTTATATTCATCCTTGTGTACTCTCACGAAACTCCTCTCTTGCCCCCACATTTGCATGGTTGCATCCATTCAACATCCATTTTCCCCTCCCCTTGGGGCCCACAGCGACAGCCAATCTCCATTTCCCAAGGAGCCACGCCCAGATATACTTGCAACAGTGCTCAGGGCCTGACTTGCTCAACTGACCTAAGGCCCTGGGAGTCATCCTTTCTCTCGATTGATACAGTTCCCTCTATTTGATGGCATTAGTCCTCCCCAGGGTGTGGGTCCACCCCCACTCTCACTACTTGGGTCTCTACCCAATGGTACAACCCACCCAGGCAAAATGAGCATTCAGACATTCCCCAGGAGTCTGTCCCGCATCAGACCATTCCCTCCAAGCATCCTAAACAGGTAACCCTCCTAAATATATTTTGATACGGTTTTCTCTGCATTTTACTCTCAACCAACACCTGACACTCTCATTTGTTCATATGTTGCCCCTCCCTCCCCCAATTTTTTGGGCAATATTACCCCTCCGCCCATCCCCAGGCCCCCTCAAAGCCCCAAAGCCCCACCCAAAGGCAACCCCTTGCCCCCATTTTATCTCTTCTTTGTGCGCATACTTTCCGCCAGATCATCATAGATTCCACCCCTGCAGACGTCAGCTTACATCCTTCCTCTACCCCCCGATTTCCTGTAAGCCTATCTTCCAGTCTCTAGCTCTCTGAGACAGCTTGCTTATTTCATATCATTGAGGTTATGTAGTATTTGTCCTTCAATGCCTGAGTTGCTTCACTCAATATAAGGCTCTCAAGATTCATCCATTTTATCACGTGTGTTTGTAGTGTATTTGTTCTTAAAGCTGAGTAGTATTCCACTGTATATATATACCATATTTTATTGATCCACTCATCTGTTAATGGGCATTTGGGTTGATTCCAACTTTTGGCAATAGTGAACAATGCTGCTATGAACATTCGTGGGCATATATCTGTTTGTGTCCTTGTTTTCAGTTCTTCTGGGTATATAACTGCAGTGGTATTGCTGGGTCAAATGGCAAACCTATGGTTAGTTTTTTGAGAAACCACCAAACTGTCCTCCAGAATGGTTGGATCCTTCTGCATTCACACCAGCAGTGGATGAGGATTCCCATTTCTTCACATCCTCTCCAGCATTTGTATTCTTCTGTTTTTTTTCATAGCTGCCAATCTTAAAGGAGTAAGATGGTACCTCATTGTAGTTTTGATTTGCATTTTCCTGATAGCTAAAGATTTGGAGCATTTTTTCATGTCCTTTTTAGCCATTTGTATTTCTTCTTTGGAGAAGTGTCTGTTTAAACCTTTCCCCCATTTTTTAAATGGGTTGTTTATCTTTTTATTTACAAGATATAGGAGTTCTTTATATATGCAACTTACTCGTCTCTTATCAGATATATGGTTGAAAAATATTTTCTCCCATTGTGTAGGTTCCCTTTTTACTTCCTTGACAAACTACTTTGAGGTGTAGAGGGCTTTAATTTTGAAGAAGTCCCATTTATCTATTTGTTCTTTTGCTGCTCGTGCTTTTGGTGTGATGTTCATGAACCCATTTCCTATTACAAGGTCTTGTAGATGTTTCCCTACACTGCTTTCCAAGGTCTTTATGTTTTTGCCTCTTATATTTAGGTCTTTGATCCCTCTTGAGTTGATCTTTGTATAAGGTGTGAGATGGTAATCCGCTTTCATGCTTCTACATATGGATATCCAGTTCTCCAGGCACCATTTGTTGAATAGGCCATTCTCTCCCAGTTGAGAGGGTTTGGTGTCTTTATCGAATATTATATGGCTATATATATGAGGTTCTATATCAGAACTTTCAATTCAATTCCATTGGTCTGTGTGTCTCTCCTTATGCCCATACCATGCTGTTTTCACTTCTGTAGCTTTGTAGTACATTTTGAAGTCAGGTAGTGTGATTACTCCAATTTTAATTTTTCTTTTTCAATACGTCTTTGGCTATTCGGGGCCTCTTTCCTTTACAAATAAATTTCATAGCAAATTTTTCCAGTTCCTTAAAGAAGGCTGTGTTGATTTTTATTGGGATTGCATTGAATGTGTAGATCAGCTTTGGTAGGATAGACATCTTAATAATATTTAGTCTTCCTATCCATGAGCAGGGAATATTCTTCCATTTATTTAGGTCTTCTTTGATTTCCTTGAACAGTCTTGTATAGTTCTCGGTGTATAAGTTTTTTACCTCTTTAGTTAATTTTATTCCTAAGTATTTGATTTTTTTCTTTACTATTGTGAATGGTATTTGTTTCTTGATTTCCTCCTGATCTTGCTCATTATTGGTGTACAGAAATGCTACTGATTTTTGCGCATTGGTCTTGTAACCTGTGACTTTACTAAACTCATTTATGAGTTCCAGAAGCTTTGTTGTAGACCTCTCAGTGTTTTCTATGTATAGGATCATGTCATCTGCAAATAATGAAATTTTGACTTCTTCCTTTCTAATTTGAATTCCTTTTATATCTGGTTCTTGCCTCAGTGCTCGATCAAGTACTTCTAAGACAATGTTTAATAGAAGGGAAGACAGTGGGCATCCCTGTCTTGTTCCTGACTTTAGAGGGAAGGATTTTAGGATTTCTCCATTGTAAACAATGTTAACTGTAGGTTTTTTCATATATACTCTTTATCATGTTCAAAAAATTTCCTTGTATTCCAATCTTTTGGAGTGTTTTTATCAAGAAAGGGTGCTGTATTTTGTCAAACACTTTTTCTGTATCTATAGATAAAATCATGTGATTTTTTTCCTTCAGTCTGTTTATATGGTGTATTACATTGATTGATTTTCTTATGTTGAACCATCCTTGCATACCTGGAATGAATCCCACTTGGTCGTGGTGTATAATTCATTTAATGTGTTGTTGAATATGATTAGCAAGTTTTTTGTTAAGTATTTTTGCGTCTAAATTCATTAGAGAAATTGGTCTGTAATTTTCCTTTCTTGTGGTGTCTTTGTTTGGCTTTCGTACTAGGATAATGTTGGCAAGAAAGAAGGAGTTAGGTAATGTTCCTTCTGTTTCGATTTTTTGGAAGAGCTTCACCAGGATTGGTGTTAATTTTTTCCGGAATGTTTCATAGAATTCACCTCTGAAGCCATTTGGCCCTGGGCTCTTCTTAGCTGCGAAGTTTTTAATGACTGATTCTATCTCTTTTCTTGTGATTGGTTTGTTGAGATCATCAATTTCTTCTTTCATCAATATAGGCTGCTTCTGTGTTTCTAGGAATTTGTCCATTTCCTCTGAATTGTCATTTTTGTTGGAATATAGCTTTTCAAAGTATCCTTTTATGATAGTCTTTATTTCTGTGTGGTCAGTGGTGATATCTCCTTTCTCGTTTCTTATTTTGTGTATTTGCATCTTCTCTCTTTTTTTTTTTTGTTAGTCTCACTAAAGGTTTGTCAATTTTATTCATCTTCTCAAAAAAACAGCTCTTGGTCTTGTTTATCTTTTCAAGTGCTTTCTTATTTTCTATTTCATTTAGTTCTGCTCTTATCTTTGTAATTTCCTTCCTTCTTCTTCCTGTGGGATTACTTTGTTGTTTTTTTTTCTAATTCCTCCAAATATGCAGTTAGTTTTTCAATTTTTGCTCTTTCTTCTTTTTTGATGTATGAATTTATGGTTATAAATTTCACTGTCAGTACTGCTTTTGCTGCATCCCATAAATTTTGGTATGTTGTGTTATCATTATCATTTGTTTCAAGGTAGTCATTGATTTCTTTTGAGATTTCTCTTTGACCCACTGTTTTTCTAAGAGTGTTCTGTTTAATTTCATTATTTTGGTGTGAAATCTGGGCCTCTGGCCCTTGCAGATTTTTAGCTTCACTCCCCTGTGGTCAAAGATTTTATTTTGTATTATTTCAATATTTCTGAATTCATTAAGCCTTTCTTTGTGGCCTATCATAGGTCTATCTTGTAGAATGATCCATGTCCACTTGAGAAGAATGTATATCCTGCTGTGTTTGGGTGTAATGATCTGTATATGTCTATTAGACAAGCTCCTCTAATAAATTGTTCAAATATTTCATTTCTTTAGTGATTCTGTTTTGAGATGTTCTGTCCAGAGTTGATAGTGGTGTATTAAAATCCCCCACTATAATTGTAGATAGTCTATTCTTTCACTTAGTTTTTCTGGTGTTTGCCTCACGTATTTAGAGGAGCTCTTGTTAGGAGCATAAATATTTATGATTGTTCATTCTTCTTGACAGATTGTCCCTTTCACTAATATGTAGTATCCTTCTTTGTCTCTCACAATTGTTTTGCATTTAAAGTCTACTTTGTCTGCTATTAATATAGCTACTCCTGCCCTTTTTTTTGGTTATTGTTTGCTTATAAGATTGTTTTCCAACCATTCATTTTCAGCCTCCATGAATCTCTGGCTCTAAGATGTGTCTCTTGTAGATAACATATAGATGGGTCATATTTCCTTATCCAATGTCCCAGACTGAATCTTCTCATAGGTGATTTTAATCCATTGACATTCAGTGTTATTCCTTTCAAGGTATTATTTATGTTAGCCATATTTTGATTGGACTTCTGTTTGTCATATTTTGTTTTTTTTCTTCTTCTCTTTTTGTCTTTTTTGTTGCTCTTACACTCTCCTACAACTCTGCCTGTCCTGTTTTATCCTTTCTTCCTGCAGAACTCCCTTTAGAATTTCTTGAAGGGGAAGTTTCTTGTTGGCATACTCTTTCAATTTCCTTTTATCTCTGAATATTTTGAACTCTCCATCATTTTTGAATGCTAGTTTAGCTGGATAGAGTATTCTTGGTTGGAAATTTTTTGCCTTTAGTACTTTGACTATTTCATACCACTGTCTTCTTGCCTCCATGGTTTCAGATGAGAAATCAGCACTTAATTTTATGGAGCTTCCCTTGTATGTGATGGTTTTCTTTTCTCTTGCTGCTTTTAGAATTTTCTCTTTGTCTTGAGCGTTGGATAATTTGACAAGTATATGTCTTGGGGTGGGCCTGTTGGGGTTTATGATGTTTGGGGTTCACTGTGCTTCTTGGATATGTACATCTGTCTCTTTCAGTAGATTTGGGACGTTTCCAGCCATTATTTCCTGCAACACTCCTTCTGACTCCTTTCTCTTCTCTTCTCCTTCTGGGATGCCTATAATACGTATGTTTGTGCATTTTGCATTGTCATTCAGGTCCCTAAGTCCTAGCTAGATATTTTCTATCTTTTTATCAATCAATTTTCTATCTCTTTGATTTCCAGTGTACTGTCTTCCACATCACTAATTCTCTGCTCTGCCTCTTCTAATCTGCTGCTATTTGCTGCAGGTGTATTTTTGATTTCTTGAACCGTGGTGTTCATTCCCATCATATCTGTTATCTTTTGGCATATGTCTGCAATTTCCCCTCCAAATGTTGACTTCATATTGTTAACCTCTTCCTTTACTTCATTACATTTGTCTGTGATATGTGTTCTGAGATCTTTAATTACTTGTGCAAAGTTCTGCTCCCCTTCCTGATTTTTAGTTTGTTGATTGGATTCATCCATGTTTTCCTGATTACTGGTTTGTTTTGTAGTTTTTTGTTGCTGTCTGGTCATCATTTTATCTTGATGGGTTAATCAGTTTCTTAGCTTCTTTGTCTAGTCTTGGGGATTAGTTAGCTGTTGTTTTTGTGTAAGTGGTATATCTTCTCTTTGTCACTTTGTTCTTCTTATTCTAATTTCTTGTTGCTGGGTGAGTTCACTTTGGAGGAAAGTATTAGGGCCAGGGAAAGGCAATTGTGTAAGAAAGGAAAATGTGTAAAGTAGTATTGGTAAGAAATGTTAACAGAGCAACAATATGAATTCTGGGAGAATGGATAATAGATTCATGTATGTTGTGTAGAGTTATAGCAGTAGGTAGAGTACCTATAATGAGGTAGTTGACTGAATATGGGAGGAATATGGTATGAATTAAAAAGTTAGTAATTTCGAGAAAGAGGGAAAGAGAAAAGAAAGGCAATAGTTTCAAGAGTGGATAAAAGACAGAAAACAAAACAAAGGTATTAGAAATTAACAGACAATTTTGGGGATCAAAGAAAGGGAGGCGGAATATAGGAGAGACAATAGATGATGGAGGATGTCAATATGTGGGGAAAAGGAGATAGTGTAGGTAGCCAAAATCAATTAATACAGACTTGAGGCAGTGGAGGATGAGGAAACCCAGTAAATGTGAGGTGTTCCCTCCAGCACCTATTGTATAAGTAAGATAAAATAAGAAGAAAATGAGTGACAAGAGAGAAAGAAGAAAAAAACAGACCTTGGGGGATACAATGGGAGAAAAGATTAGGAGGTAATGCAATGTTAGCAATCACTACAATAAAAATTTTTAAAAAAAATTAAAAAAAAACAAAACAAAAAAACAAAAAAAGAAAAAACACAAATGTTGAGGGCTAGGACATTCAATGACATCAGATGTACCACAGGGCGTGGGGGATTCAAGGAAGGAAAGTCTGTGATATTGCAGACTCAAGAGGTGTGATTCTTGGGGTGTAGGCCACCAGGGTTTAGGGTACACAGACCTGGCAACCTCAAATCTGGTTAACAGGGAGCCTGGGAGCACCGCAGTGCAACACAGCCTTCAGGGATCCCCACAGCTCAGTGCCAGACCTATGGGGGAGATCACATCCACAAACTCTGACCTATGCTTCAGAACCCCACATTTCACCCTCTCACTAGTGTCTCCTCTGCGGCTGTATCACTAATTCGACTTCAGGACAGCTCCCGTCCTGCAATCACCTGAAACAGCCACCTGTGAGTCCCTCTACACTGCAGCCAATTTAATGACGCTGCAGATTAGCAGCCAGGCCCAGCCGGCATGGCTCCAGCCAGAAGCGCAGATATCAGTGTCTGAACCTTAAATTTCCATGCCTTGCAAAATATTCCCCTAATCAGCTTCCAGACATCTCCCACCCTGCAGGCCCCTGAACCAACCTCCTGGTGATGTCTCTTTTTTGTGAGCAATTTAAGGCTGCTGCAGATTGGCAGCCAGCCTTGGGGATGGGGCTCTAGCCAGAAGCACTATTATTCATGTCACAAATAAAACATTTCCCCACCTCACACAAAACTTCCGTCTGTCTCCCCAAATTGGTCTGCGAAGGCCTCCTGCAGCTCTGCCCACCCCAGGAGGGAGCGTCCCACATGCAGCCCCCACCACCGTGTAAAAGAGCCTCAATTTTATCTTATACATGAATTTTCTCTATTGCCTTCCCACCAAATCAATGTCCAGACACCTCCTGCCCTGCAAAATCTTGAAACAGCCTGGTCCTGAAGAATTTCCAATGCTGCCCAGTTGCTTCTATGCAGGAGAGACACTCAGGTGCACTCACTCAACCACCATCTTGCCCCATCCCTCTCCCCCTGCCTTTGAATTCAGCCCCTTGCCCTCCAGCAAGTGTGAGGGAGGAACAATTCTTATCCAACAGTGGCCCCTAGTGGTGGTAGTTTTGCCTCTGACTTTCCACCACAGAGCCACTTTCTTTTTCCTTTAGCTTCTTCTGCCTCTTTTCTTCCCATCAGACATACATGAGAGAACTGTCCAGGACACAAGAGCAGAGGTTCTCTTCTCACAAAATGATTTTAAGAGCCAAAGATGGGATCCATATATTAGTAAAAGGGGTAAACTTTCAGGAAGAAAGAACAAAAATAAAGATTTATGCACCTAAGCATGAGGCTCAAAATACATGAGGCAAACACTGGGAAAATTAAGTGGAGAAATAGATGCTTATACAAGTATAGTGGGGTAATTTAATACAAAATTATTATGACTAGACAGAACATCTCAACAAAGAATCAATAAAGAAACAAAGACTCTGAATAATACATTAGAGGATCTGGACCTAATTGACATATACAGAACAATACACCCAAATACAGTGGGATATACTTTCTTCTCAAGTGCACATGGACCATTATCCAATATACACCACATACTAAGCCACAGAATAACACTCAAAGAATTAAAAAAGATTGAAATTATACAAAGTAATTTCTCTGATTATAATGGTATGAAGCTTGAAATTAGCAGGGGCCAGAAAACTAGGTCAGACACAAATATATGGAAATTAAACAACACACTCTACAACAAACACTGGGTCAAGGAGGAAATTACAAAAGAAATCAGGAAATACCTTGAAATGAATGAAAATGACAACAATACATATCAAAACTTATTGGATTCAGCCAAAGCTGTACTGAGAGGGAAATTTATAGACATAAATATATAAATGAAAAAAAAAAAGAAGAGCAAAAATCAAAGACCTAACTACACACCTGTAGGAATTAGAAAAAGAAAAACAAACTAACCCCAAATAAAGTAGAAAGAACTAAATAAAGATTAGAGTAGAAATAAATGAAATAGAAAATAAGAAATCACTAGCAATATTAAGAAAACTAAAACATGGCTCTTTGAGAAGATCATTAAGATTGAAAAACTCTTAGCTCTATCAACAAAGAAAAAAGGAGATAAGATGTAAATACACAAAATAATAAATGAAGAAGGGGATATCACCATTAACCCCATAGAAATTGAGTACCAGAAAAGGACACTTTGAGAAATTATATGCCAACAAGAAGGATAATTTAAAGGAAATGAACTAATTCTTAGAAACACACAAGCAGCTTACATTGACAAAAGAATTTGATGAACTCAACAGACCAATCACAAGTAAATATGGAATCAGAACCTCCCAAATAAGAAGAGTGCAGGATCAGACAGCTTCACAGGTGCATTCTACCAAACATTCCACAGAGAACTAACACCAATCCTGCTTAAACTCTTCCAAAAAAAAAAAAAAACAAAAGTAGAAGGGCCATTGCCTAGCTCATTCTATGATGCCAACATTACCCTAAAAACAAAGCCAAACAAAGACACCACAAGAAAGGAAAATTACAGACTAATTTCTGCAATGTCCAGATGCTAAAATCCTCAAAAAAATACTTGCTAATCATATTCAAAAGCACATCAAATGAATTATATACCATAACCAAGTGAGTTTCATCCCAGGTATATAAGGATTATCCAACAAAAGAAAATCAATCAATGTAATACACCATATAAACAGATTGAAATAAAAAAATCACATGATCATATCTACAGATGCAGAAAAGCATTCACCAAAATACATCACCCTTTTCCTGATAAAAATCCTTCAAAAGAGATAGTAATAGGAGGAAACTTTTTGAACTGGAGTATATATGAAAAAGCCACAGCTAACAACATGTACAATGGTGAAATCCTAAAACCTTTCCCACTAAGATCAAGAACAAGACAATGATCTCCACTGCCCCTGCTTCTATTTAACATTGTGTTAGAAGTACTTACTCAAGCACTTAGGCAAGAAAAAGATATAAAATGCATCCAAATTGAAAGGAAGAAGTCAAAATTTCACTATTTGCAGATATCATGATCCAATGTATGAAAGGCCCTGAGAAATCTACACCAAAACTTGTAGAACTTATAAATTATTTCAGTAATGTCACAGGTTATAATATTAATGCACTAAAGTCAGTAGCATTTCTGTACACTAGTAATGAGCAATCTGCGAAGGAAATCATGACAAAAATCCAATGTACAAGAGCAAATAAAAGAAACCAATACCTAGGAATAAACTTATTGAAAATGTAAAGGATTTCTACACAGAAAACTACACAGCCCTGTTAAAGTAAATCAAAGAAGACTTTTTTAAAAATGAAGAATATTCTATTTTCATGGATGGGAAGACTAAACTTCATTAAGATGTCCATCCTACTGAAAATGATCTACACATTTAAAACAATCTCAATAGAAATCAACACATCATTTTTATTGAATTGGAAAAACTAAATATGAAATTTAAATGGAAGGGCAAGTGTCCCCAAATAGCAAAAGATATATTGAAAAAGGAAAATGAAATTGGAGGAATCACACTTTTTGACTTTAAAACATTCTATAAAGCTACAGTGGTCAAAACTTCATGGTATTGACACAAGGATAAACATACCAATAAATTGAGCCAAATTGAGAGTTCTGATATAGAATCAGATATTCAAAAAGGCCACCAAACACATTCAACTGGAGAGAATGGCATCTCCAACAAATTGTGCTTGGAAAACTGGAATCCATTTCCAAAAGAATTTGAAAGAAACACCATCTCACACTATATACAAAAATCAACTCAGGATTAATCAAAGATCTAAATGTAAGAGCAAACAGCATAAAGACCTTGAAAGATAATCTAGTGGAACATTTACAGGACCTTGTAATAGGGAATATTTTTTCATGTCTTTATTGTTTTTAATGTTACATTAAAAAAATATGAGGCTTCCATATACCCCCCACCCCCCTCACCCCACCCCTCCCACATCAACAACTTCTTTCATCATTGTGGGATATTCATTGCATTTGGTGAATATAATTTGGAGCACATGGAAAATGGTTTTCATTGTAGTTTACACTCTCCCCCAGTCCACCTAGTGAGCCATGGCAGGACATACGTTGTACAGTGTCTTTCCTTGCAGTACCACCGAGGACAACTCCAAGTCCTGAAAATGCCCACACATCATATTTCTTCTTCCCTCTCCCTAACCTCAGCAGGTACTGTGGCCACTTTCTCCACATCAATGCTACAAATTCTTCCATTACTAATCACAATAGTTCCATAGTAGAATGCGGTCACCCCTCTGGCTGAAGTGTGGTTTGCTGGCCTGGCAGGGGAGCGGCCATGGCAGGCCAAGCCGCTGCCCCCATAATAGGGTGGCTGGTCGGACTCACCGCCACCCCTGAAGGGAGCTCGGCATGGGCACAGAGTGCCCTCGGTTCTCCCCTTCTCGGCAGCCATGCTTCCACGGCTGCCCCTCCTCCCGGATGGCGCCACATGATGCCTGTGGGGCGGCACCCTTCTTCTTCTTTCTCCCTGCGCAGGCGCAGGGCGGAAAATTCCAGTCTGCCCTTTTCCCCTCCCGCGACAGCAGCAACAGCCAGGCGTGGGCGGAAAAATCCAGTCTGCCCTTTCACCCCCCCCCCCCCGACAGCAGCAACAGCCAGGCATGGGCAGAAAAATCCAGTCTGCCCTCTTCCCTTCCCCCGACAGCAGCAACAGCCAGGCGTGGGCGGGAAACTCAAGTCTGCCCTCCACCCCAGCAACAGCAGCCACCAGTCCCTAAACCCTGCCCCTTCCCCCAGGAATAGCGACAGCCAATCCCTAATCACCACCCCTCCCCCATCCAGTACCGCCCACTGACCTTTCTCCAGCAACCAATCAGAACAGGGCGTGGCTTCGACCAATCAGCCGTCCGCAGCCCCTATAAAACTGTTGCCTCTCCCTCAATAAAGTGGACTTGTGTGTTTACCTTGTCTTCGCGGTGGTTTTTCTGCCGTGCGCCCTCCAGTCCTGAGAGCCCCCGACAAGGGCCTGGCCTCCCTTGTCTCCAGTTCGTCGCCTGCTTCTCCAGGCAACCCCTTCGTTGCTGGCTTCACCGGGCAACCCCGTCAGCCAAACCGCGCAACCCCTGTGAGACCGATCCCTCGTCTGCTGCTGGACCGACCCCTCGTCCCGAGCGGGACCGACCCCTTGTCCTAAGCTGGACCGACCCTTTGTCCACAGCCAGACCCCACCTCTACCGACCGAGCAAGCCGTCGCAGCTGGAGCCCAACGTGGGGCAAGGCAACTCCACCAGACCGATCCTTCGTCTGCTGCCGGACCGACCCCTCGTCCCAAGTGGGACCGACCCCTCGTCCCAAGCGGGACCGACCCCTCGTCCAGAGCTGGACTGACCCCTCGTCCACAGCCAGACCCCACCTCTACTGACTGAGCAAACCGTCGCAGTAGAATATCAGTAAGTTTACTCTAATCCATACTCTAATCCTCCAGCCTGTGGACCCTGGGATGTTTATCTCCACTCCACCTCTATATTGCAGGAGCTTAGGTTCCACATGGATGAAGGATGCAATTTTCCTGCTTGCAGGTGTAGGCACTCTTGGCTCTGTGGTGTGGTGGTTGACCTTCTTCACCTCTCTGTTAGGTGGCCAGGGTAAGTCCAATAAACCAGACAGTATAAGTTGCAAGTCTGCTGAGGCTTAGGGCCTGACTATCACATGGACAGTCCAGAGATTCAGGTCTCTTGAATATACACCAACTCCAGTGCTAACCACAGGTCCAGTAAAAGTGACAGAAGAGGCATGTGTAGAAAGGTCATATGTGAATCTAACTCCATCACACTCAGGAACACAAACTCCAAAGTAGTGCCCACTGACATGACACTGAACTCCAGAGCCATCTGCCATGACCATAGAACCTGTGGGTCTCTATAGCCCTCAGGAGAACCAGTACCAGAGGTTGTATCTACTTTGGCTGTCTCTGGGACCTTGCTGAGGTGTGTGTAAGCACAACCTCTCTGATGACCTCCTGACTCTCTTTTAGAGACTCATAGCCATATAAACTCATTTGTTCTTTTCATTTCCCCCTTTTATTCAAGATCATAAAGCATTTTTTAACGCCTAATATTACATATAGGCTGAGGTATTCTGCTCTTCTCAGTTGACCCTTTTATTCAAAGTCTTTTTCAAGTTACATCACCAGCTGGTGCTTGGTAGTAATTCCTCAGCACCAGGGAGGGGCATCCCTGGGAGTTGTGTCCCATGATGGGGGGAAGGTAATGCATTTACATTCTGAGTTTGGCTTGAACTTCACATCCAAATCCCAAGCAGTGAAAGAAAAAATAGATAAATGGGAACTCCTCAAAATTAAAACTTTTACACCTCAAAGATGTGATGGAAGAAAATATTTGGTAATTATATATCTGATAGGAGCCTAACATACAGCATATATAAAGAAAACATATCTAAAAACAAAAGACAAACAACCCTTTTAAAAATGGGGAAAAGAGAAAGACAAAGTAGATACAACTCCAGGTATTGATGCTCCTGAGAGGTATGGAGACACACAGATTCTACGGTCATGGCAGATGTCTCTGGAGTGGGCCTTACTATGGAAATTGTGCTCCTGAGTGTGATGGAGTTGGACTCAGATGTGACCTTTCTACACATGCCTCTTTTGTCACTTTTACTGAATTTGTAGTTTTTCACTGGGGTTGGTGTGTCCTAAGAAGACTTGAAGCTATGGACTGGCCATGTGGCAGCTGGGCTCAAAGCCTCAGCAGATTTGAACCTCCTATTCTCTGTTTTGTTGAACCTCCTATTCTCTGGTTTGTTGAACACCGGCCAGCTAACAGGAAAGTGAAAATGGCTAACCACCACACCAGGGAACTGAGATTGCCTACAACTTTAAGTAAGAGAATCACATCCACCAACCATGTTGGAATAAGTCCCCTCTCAGTATAGAGGTGGAATGGACATCACCAACCCAGGGTCTACAGGATGGAGGAATAAATTATGGAATAGTGTGAGCTTAATGGTATTCTACTGTAGAATCATTTTGAATGGTAAGGGAAGCAGCTGTAGCATTGATCTGGGGAAAGTGGCTATGGGAGTTGCTGAGGGAAGGGAGAAGGAAGAGTTGAGATGTGGGACATTTTTGCTACTTGAGGTTGTCCTAAATGATATTGCAGGGACAGATGCTGGACATTATATATCCTGCCATAACCCACTGAATGTACTGGGGAGAGTGTAAACTACAATGTAAACTATAATCCATGCAGTCTGGCAGCGCTCCAAAATGTAGTCACCAAGTGCAAATAATATGCCACAATGATAAACAAGATTTTTGATGTGGGAGGAGTGGGAGGGTGGTGTGTCGGAAATGGAAGAACCTTTTACTTTTTTTAATACAACTTTATTTTGTGATCTATGTATCTTTAAGAAACATACAATTTAATAAGTAAAAAGAAAGAATACGGAACTAGCTCATGGAATAACATGGATGAACCTTGAGGTCCTTATGTTGAGTGAAGGAAGTCAGACATTGAAGGACAAATATTACATGACTTTTGATATAAATTAAGCAAATCAAGAAGACTCAGAGAGCTATTGTCTGTAAGAGATATTTAGAGGAAATACAAATGGAGAAGTTTGTGAGCCAATGCCCATATGGACCAAATCTATGATAAGGTGAAAGTGTGTCATTGGGTAGTGAAGGACTATGACAAAACATTGGTGATACTATTGGGTTAGGCATTGCTGGTTTGACAGGGGTGGGGTAGTGAGGGTAGGTTGGACGTCTCATGGAATTGGGGGAGGGTTGGGCAATGGACCATGTGAACACTGGGAATTGTCAGGTATGTGGCTGAACGTAAAAAGTTGAGAACACTCCTATGGCAATATGACAAGGGAGGGTTACTGCCTTATGGTGTTGGATGGGGAGCATTCAGGACAGGGTGCACCTGGGGCAGGCTTCCAGGGAGACAGTGAGAGATCATTTTGTCATAATGTTTTGGGTCGGTGTGTGGAAACCCACATAATGAGTGGGAAGCTGTTGAACTCCCATCCTGGGGAGAACCTATATCTTCTCAAACAATGGGACAGGAGTCATTTGAGGGCATAGGTGATTCCTAGGAGGGGAGGACAAACCAGAATGTCAAGACTTCAGTGTTGCAAGTAACTATGAATCTTATCCAAGTAGTGAAGCCAGATGATCAATATTGGCCCCAAGGGGAGGCAGAGGGAGCACATAGAGTACATGAAAGAGGGGTATTTATTGGGCAATGGAAGTATTCTACATGATCTTACAATGATGGACACTGGTCATGTTAAATGTCATCAAAATTTATAAATGTATGTGCTGTAAAATGTAAACCACAATATAAACCATTGACCGTGGTTAGTAGCTATGATTTACTGCTTGTATAACAGTTGAAACAAATGTACCATCCACATATAAAACGGTATTAACATGGGAAGGGGAAAATGGGGGAGGATGTTGGGTATATGGGAGTCCCCTATATGCTGTTTGTGACTTTTCTGTGAACTAAAACTTCTTTGAAAACAAAATTTTATAGTTTTGTTTAATGGAATAAAAAATGGAGTAAATGGAAGGAAATGTCAGTATACATACAGTACAATATATATTAAACTGATGAAAGAAAAAAGTTTTTAAAAAAATAATAGTTTTCATTATTTTGTAATATCCCAAATTTTAAATTTTATTTTAAATTTTTTCTGTATTTTATTTTTAATATTTAACCTATCATTATTATTTGATTTTCCTAATAATTGTATTTGGCTATTTTATTGGCTTCATTTTTGAAGAAGCTTTGGATCACAGAAGAGTTACAATTGGTGAAGGGGAGAATCATTAGTGTGGAGTGTCAGTAATGAGGGATACATGGGAGGAATTTCACCTGGAAATACACATAAGGTATATAAATGTTTTCAAATATTCATGTGGCATTGCTCCAGTGGATGGAGAGACACACAATAACTGAGAGAATATTGAATTCTAATCCTGGAGAGCTCTGCTACATTCTCTAATGGAACAGCAGCAATCCCCCAAGTACAGGGGCAATGACTAGTGAAGAAAAATGGCCCATTGATGGACCCTTGATATTGATGACTGTGCTTATGATCCTTTGCTCTTGAAATTGAAACTTAGCCTTGTGTTTAGGGTGCCTAAAAGTTACCTTCTGAGATCCTCCTTGTTGCTCAAATGTAGCCTCTTTCTAAGACAAATTCAGCATACAAATGCGTTGTCTTCCCCCCAGAGTAGGACATGACTCCTAGGGATGAGCCTTCACCAATCACATAGCAGGGTAACTGGAAAAAGATGTAAAAGAAAAGGGGGGGAATGCAAAGACAAACGAGTTCATAAGGCTGAGAGACTTCAAAGTGAATTGGGAGGTCATTTCAGAGGTAGCACTTATGCACATCTCAGCAGGATCTCATAGACTGCCAAAATAGATACTACCCCAAATAGTGAGTCTCCTGAGAGCTCTGGAGACACCTAGGTCCTATGGTCATGGTAGATAGGTCAGGAATTTGGTGCCTTCCCAGTGGGCCTACCTTGGGGTTTGTGCTCCGCATTGTGACAGAGTTGGGACTCAGTTATGACTTCCCTACACATAGCTCATCTGTCCCTTCTATTTGAACTTATACTTGGTGATGGTGTTAGTAGATGTAAACCAAAGAAACTTAAGTCTTTGGACTGCCCATGTGCCAGCTGTGCCCTGAGCCTCAGTGGAGTTGCAACACCTACTCTCCAGTTCATTGGACCCACCCAGGGCAATTAACAAAGAGGTGAGGATGGGCAACCACTATACCAAGGAAATAAGAAAGCCTATAACTGCCAGCAAGAGCATCCCATCCATATATGGGATCAAACTCCCCTCTCAATTAGAGGTGGATTGGGCATCACCATCCCAGAATCCTTAAGAATGGGAAAGAACTATGGACTAGAGTGGACTTACTGGTATTCTTCTATAGCCTTATTGTCTATACTTATTGTTACTTATTGTAATTCTAGCAATGGAAGAAATTATAACATTGGTATGGAGGCAGTGATCGCTGGAGGATCTGAGGGCAAGGAGAGGGAAAAACAGTTGTAACATGGGGGCGTTTTGGGGACTTGGAGTTGTTCTAAATGGCTTTGCAATGACAGATAAAGGCCATTATATGGTGGCCAGTCTCGAAGCCAAACTCAGCATGTAAATGCAATGCCTTCCCCCCAGCGTGGGAAATGACACCCGGGGATGAGCCTCCCTGGCAACGAGGGACCACTATCAACTACCAACTGATGATGCAACTGGAAAATGACCTTATACGGAAGGTTCAATGCGGATCAGCAGAATATCCATGTCTACATAAAATACCATGACTTTAAAATACTGTTTGACCTAAAGTAAGGGGGAAATGGAAAGGAGAAATGAGTTTATATGGCTACGAGTTTCTAAAAAAGAGTCTGGAGGCTGGCAGAAAGTTTGCCCTCATGCACAACTGAGCAGAGTCAAAGAGACAGATAAAGCAGATACAACCCCCAGATATTGGTTCCTTTGAGGGCTAAAGAGACCCATCGAAGTTATGGTCATGGCCGATGGGGTTAACTACCAGGGCAGATGGCCCCTCTTTGGAAATGGTGTTTATGTGTGATGAATCTGGACTCAGATGGGATCTCCCTTCATAAGACTTTCATGCTAATGTGCTGGATGTGCAGTTAATGTTGGGGTTTAAGATATATTTAGGGGATTTGAATCTCTGGACTGACAATGTGATAGCCAGATCCTGAGCCTCAACAGACTCCAGCACCTACAATCTGATTTATTGGACTTACCACACTCAGCTAAGATGGAGTTGAAGAAGGACAACCACCACACCATGGAGCCTAGAGTGATTACAACTGAAAATGGGAGGATTGCATCCAGCATCCAGGTGGAATCTGAGCCTCCTCTTGACATAGAGGTGCAATGGACACAACCAATCCAATGTCCACATAGAAGTGGTGGCATTGGATTGAGAAAAGTGGACATAGTGGACGAAGGGTATGGCGAAAGGCAGGAAGAGATGAGAGGTGGAGGCGTCTTTGGGACATGGAGCTGCCCAGGATGGTGCTTCAGAGGTAATCACCGGACATTGTAAATCCTCTCAGGGCCCACTGGATGGAATGGAGGAGAGTATGGGCCATGATGTGAACCAATGTATATGAGGTGCAGAGGTGCCCAAAGACGTACTTACCAAATCCAATGGATGTGTCATGATGATAGGAACGAGTGTTGTTGGGGGGGGAGAGGGGGGGGTGGGTTTGAATGGGACCTCACATATATATTTTTAATGTAATATTATTACAAAGGCAATAAAAAATAAAAAAAATTAAAAAAAAATAAAGGCCATTATATGTCTTCCCATAACCTACAAAATTATGTGGGAGAGAGTGTCAACTACAATGTAAACTATAATCAATGCTCAGTAGCAATATCCTGAAATGTGTTTATCAATTGCAATGAAAGTATGTCCCTAATGAAAGATGTTGTTTATGTGGGAGAATGTGGGAGCTATGAGGAGCAGGGCATATAGAAATTCCTACACATTTTATGTAACATTTATGTAATCTAAGTACCTATAAAATAATTTTTAAAAAATATTTTTTAAAAAAGAAACCAGTCTAAGTAGGATAAGACAAAATAGCAGAGATATTAGAATGATCACTGTTTGCCCAGGCCTTAGGCAGAGGGAGGTACATTGAGTAGGTGAAGCTCAGAAATTTTCAGAACAGTGAAATTATTCTCTGTTATACTGGGATTGCAGGCATATGACATTATGTATTTTTCAAAACCCATTGAACATGACAACATCCAAGTTCAAAAATAATCTAACTGTATTGTAAATGCATCAAATGCCCTATCTGAGGGGTATGGGAGGAAAAGATGCTGGATTAGTAATATTGGATATGAACAGTATCTGTAATATGAAATCAATGGGCACTGTACACAGGTATGCTACTCTATTTGATATTGTGTCCCATCAGGGTATGGGTTAACAAATATTACTTTTATACATGTACACTGGAATTAAGCAATGAAGTAAATGAATGGAATATGGGAAATATGCTTCCCAACATGGTGTGGAAGGATTCAGATAAGCAAGGGGAGGATGTTAGATTGTTCTGTTAATGAGTTAGGGACAGACACATCAGTGTGAATTTGTGTGGAGGTAAATATAGTTACACAGGGTTGCATGTAGAAATATTTGCAGATATGTATATATACATAGAATTGTGTACACACATGTGTGTTCTTGAAATATCCATGGAGATGGCCCAGTAGCAAGGCACATATAGTGTCCAGACTTTAGATATTAAAAGCATTTTTGCAAGAAGAATTTTCTTGGAGAAATAGCTGCCTGCAGGACTAGGTCAAGAAATATACAAAAAGAGTCTGGAGTATCTCTTAGTACCAAAAAGTTAGTATGTGTTAAAATAAAACTGGTAATGTTGGGGATTATTTCAAATAGACACAGGACATAGCCAAAAGTGTTCCAAAGGTCAAAACTGGAATAAACTCTAAAACAAAATAAAGTAGTACTGTATCACAACCCAAAGTAAGAAATAAATGTCATGAGGCAATCCTAATATAAATAATTGATTTTTAAAAGATACATATTTATTGTGAAGATGAATTCCATAATATATGGAGATATTTTTCTCTCAAGGCAGTGGCACAAACATCACACTCCTGAATGTGGGCTTCACGTATTAATTTCATTCCAAAAGCCATATATGGAAATGCAGAGAATTGATGAGTATTGGGGAAGCTGGGGAAGCTCCAAACACTGTTGATCAAGGTCAACATCAAGAGTGTTAAGTCATGTTGATAGGATGCACCCTAGATATGATGCAATGAAAATAACACATTATCCTGGGATCTTCCTCCAAAATCCCATTAACCCTGTCTAAACATGAGAAGAATATCAGGCAAATTCAGAGTGAGGGGCACTTTACAAAATACCCGACCTACACTCCTGAAAAGCATACAACTCATAAAACATGAGGAGAAAATCTGAGATGTTGTCACTGCCTGAATGGCTTAAGAATTTTTGAAAATAAATATAATTTGCTATTCTGGCTTGGAGGTGTTAAGATGTTGGAAAAGTATGTGAGAAGTTCTTGAAAATCCTCTCTACTATCCTTGCAACTTTTCTGTAAATCTAACACAGTTTTAAAATATTAATGTTATTAATAAATAAGTTATTAGTGAAGTGCAAAATTCCAGAAACTTTGAACTCCAAGGTTCAATCCATGACAATTACATTTACATATCTTGGATAAGAATATAGCATTGCTGCCTCACATTATTCTTTCATTAAATCAGAATAGTGAAAAATAATTTCATGGAATAATTGAATTAAATGAAATAATGAATACAAAATGCCTGACACTGTGCTTAGGATAAAAATGAATATTTTTCTTTGTACTCCAAGCCCACACAGATTCACTTCCCACTACAATTGTGCTATTTCCATCCCTCATCCTCTGTGTAGGGTTTTGGCAACAGCGATCGTCATGTTGACTGAGAGTAAGCTTTCATCATGGCAAGTAATTTCACGACCATCACCTTCTATAAACCTGCCCTGACTCTCAATAATTTAAAACATAAATATCCATGTTCTGCACAAAACACCAGGCTCTCTACACTATGGCTACTGCCAAACTGGTCAGGCTGCTTATCCCCTTTTCACATCCTACCCCTTCATTGTTCATCAGATAGCAAGAACTAATTTTAAAACCTCACCACACCATATGGTTATCTTGATTGGATTGTTTCCCTCTTGTTTCTTCTTGGTGTGCTTCTACACCTTTCTCCTCTTGAAGTTACCCCAATCTCTACTTTCAGTGTCAGTGCAGTCATCTCCCTTGTGAAGCCTTCACTTGTCTCCACAGAATGAGCATAAACTTTTAGATCCACTTCACCAGGATGTCAGTGCCATCTCATGGTATTTCATGTAGTCACTACTATTTTTGCTTGCACATAATCTCTATAAGATGTGGAAGAATATTTTACTTATCTCTTTATTCACAAAATATTATTTAGTAACTTCCATGATGTGTTTGATGACTAAATGGTTGTTGAATGACTAAAATTCAAAATGAATGAGGGATGTGCAGAAAGGTCACATCTGAGTAAAATTCCATCATACTCAGGAATACAAACTCCAAAGTAGGGCCCACTGATATGGCGCTGAACTCCAGAGCCAGCTGCCATGACCACAGAACCCGTGGGTCTCTGCAGCCTTCAGGAGAACTAGTACCTGGGCTTCTATCTACTTTGGCTGTCTCTGGGACCCTGCTGAGGCATGCATAAGCACGACCCTTCTGATGACCCCCTGACTCTTTTTTGGAAACTCATAGCCATATAAACTCATTTCTCCTTTTCATTTCCCCCTTTTATTCAATCAAAAAACAGTATTTAACAACTGTTATTACGTTATTATGTGAAGGTTGAGATAATGCTGGTCTGAGTTGACACTTTTTTTCAAAGTCTTCTTCTAGTTACATCATCAGCTGGTGCTTGGTAATAATCCCTCAGCACCAGAGAAGCTCATCCCTGGGCGTCATGTCCCATGCTGGGGGAAAGTAATGCATTTTCATGCTGAGTTTGGCTTAGAGAGTGGCCACATTTGACCAACATGGAGGATCTCAAGAGGTAACTCTTAGGCAAACTGCACCTCTAGGCCTAGTTCATATTTTAGGCACACAGGCTCATAAGCATAGTCATCAGTATAAAGGGCTCATTGTTGGACCATCCTTATTAGTCTTTGTCATTGCATTTGGGGATTGATGCTGTTCCATTGGGGAATGTGATAGAGCTCCCTAGTTTAGGAACTCAACATTCCCTTATTTGAAGTTTTTAATTGTAACCACTATGAAAATATCCAAACATTTTTTAGTACCCTCCATACATGCCTGGAGAACTCCCTCCCAGCCATGTGGCTCCCATCAATAACATCCCACACAGTGTTCCTCCCCTGCCAGAGTTGAACCTCTCTGTTCACACTGAGACTATTTTAATACTTACTCTTTGAAATCTAAATGTGATTTTGAAAATAATTGATTCTTCCTTCCAATGTACAATATATAGTCAAAATAAGCTGCTGGATATTGATTAAATTTAGAATATTAAAATTTTGTTCAACACACACACACAAAAAAAACTTCTTAAAAAATGAAGCCTAATATATTGTCAAGTTCCACAAATAATAAAGTGGAAGATAGTGATGGATTTAAAGGTTAGATATAGAATACATAGTAATTTAGAAAAACTAAAGTAAAAATAAATTGGGTATCAAAAAATGAAAATGCTTCATTTTTGATGTTTTGTCTTTCATTAATGCAATAGGTGTTGCCCCGTATGTACAGTGGCAAGGGAATTTCATTTCTTCCTCAGTGTCTACATCCTTTCTTTTTTTCTAATTATTTGTTTTGTCTTCACAAAATGTTTATATCACAGTAATTCACATATATAATATAGGGTATTCCCACATATCCAATATCAAACATTTTGTCCCTTCCCTAGCAATGATATTTTTACATGTTCATATTGTGTTTGCTGCACTTGATGTACAGATATTGAAACATAAATTTCAACCAAGGTTCCATGTTGGCTTACATTATGGTCTATATTTTAGACTATACAATTTTCTAAATTTTTAGTTATCTTATGTTTTACATTATAGTTTACATTTTAACCTATAGACTTTTATACAATTTTGGTGTAATTTAACATGTCCTATATCCATCATTGCATGATCTTGTGGAACACTTCCATTACCCTACATTTACCCTGATTCCATCTATTCAATACCCCTCTACCCCTCCCCAGAGCATCCACTGTGACAATCAGTCTTCATTACTTGAAGGACCATATTCAGAGATACTTGCAACAGTGTTGATGGCTTGACATACTCGACTGTCCTAACCCATTTAGAGCCACCAGTATTCTTGAGAGACACATTTCCCTGTTTGAGAACATCAGTCCTCAGGATGTGGGTATAACTTCACACTAATTGTATGGATCTCCACCGAGTGATATAACCCACTATGACAAAATGAGCATTCACACACTCCCTGGAAGCCTGACCTGTGTAAGATGTCCCTGCTTAAGCATCTTAAACAGGTAAACTTCCTTATATTTTCTAAAAAGTTTTCTCAACATTACAGTTTCAACCACATACCTGACAATCTACTATGTCCAAATATTTCCCCACCCTCCCCCCAATTTCTAGGGCCATCTGACCCTTCCTCCCATCCCTAGCCCCCCTCAAGCCATCAAAGCTCCACCCAAGGCATCCCTATGCCCCCATTTTATCCCTTCCCTCTACAAATACTTACATACAGCTTATCATAGATTTCACCCATGTAGGTGTTAGCTCTCTTCCAAACTTTCTTTAAGACTATCAACCAGTCTGTAGCTCTCTGAGACAACTTATCATGTAATATTTGTGCTTCAATGCCTGGGTTGCTTCACTCAACATAAGGTTCTCAAGATTCATCTATGTTATCACATGTGTTTGTACTGTATTCCATCTTATAGCTGAGTAGTAGTCCATTGTATGTATATGCCACATTTTATTTATCCATTCATCTATTGATGGGCATTTGCATTGATTCCAACTTTTGGCAATAGTAAATAATGCTGCTATGAACATTGGTGTGCATATATCAGTTTGTATCCTTGTTTTCAGTTCTACTGGGTAAATCCCCACCAGTGGAATCGCTGGGCCATATATCAAATCCATAGCTAGTTTTTTTTTTGACAAACCACCAAACTGTTCTCCAGAATGGCTGTATCCTTCTGCATTTCCACCAGCGTGAGTGAGTGTTCCCATTCCTCCACATCCTCTCCAGTACTTGTAGTCTTCTGTGTTTTTGATAGCTGCCAGTCTCGTGGGAATAAGATGGTATCTCATTGTGGTTTTGATTTGCATTTCCCTAATATCTAGTGATTTTGAGCATTTTTCATGTGCTTTTTAGTCATTTGCATTTCTTATTTGGAGAAGTTTCTATTTAAGTCTTGCCACTTTTTAAAATGGGTGGGTTGTCTTTTTATTTTTGAGATATAGGAATTCTTTATATTTGAAGGATATTGGTCTCCTATCAGATATATGGTTACCAAATATTTTTACCCATGGGGTAGTCTCTCTTTTCATTTTCTTGACAAAGTCCTTTGAGGTGCAAAAGGCTTTAATTTTGAAGAAGTCTCATGTATCTTATTTGTTCTTCTACTCGTGCTTCTGGTGTGAAGTACATGAAGCCATTTCCTATTACAAGGTCCTGTAGGTGTTTCCCTACGTTACATTCAAAGGTCCTTATGGTCTTATGGTCTTGGCTCTTATATTCAGGTCTTTGATCCATCTTGAGTTGATTTTTTTATAAGATGTGAGTTGGTAATCCTCTTTCAGTGGGTTTGGTGGTCTTGTGAATATCATATGACTGTATCTATGAGGAGCTATATCAGAATTTTCAAATTGGTTCCATTGGTCAGTGTGTCTCTCCTTGTGCCAGTACCATGCTGTTTTCACTACTGTACTATGTTTTGAAGTCAGGTAGTGTAATTCCTCCAATTTTGTTTTTTCTTTTTCAATATGTCTTTGGCTATTTGGGGCCTCTTTCCTTTCCAAATAAATTTCTTAGCGAGTTTTCTAGTTCATTAAAGAATGTTGTGTTGATTTTCATTGGGATTACATTGAATGTGTAGATCAGTTTTGGTAGGATAGGCATCTTAATAATATTTAGCCTTCTTATCCATGAACAGGGAGTATTCTTCCATTTATTTAAGTCTTCTTTGATTTCCTTGAACAGTGTTGTGTAGTTTTCTGTGTATAAATTTTGTACATCTTTAGTTAAATATATTTCTAGGTATTTGATTTTTTAATTTACTATTGTAAATGGTATTTTTTATTGATTTCCTCCTCAAGTTTTTCATTAGTGTTGTACAGACATGCTACTGCTTTTTGCGCATTGATCTCATAACCTGTGACATTACTGAACTCATTTATAAATTCTAGAAGCTTTGTTGTAGATTTCTCAGGGTTTTCTATGTATAGGGTCATATCATCTTCAAATAGTGGAATTTTGACTTTTTCTTTTCCAATTTGAATGCCTTTTATGTCTGGTTCTTGCCTCAATGCTCAGGCAAGTACTTCTAACACAATATTAAATAGAAGGGGTAATAACGGGCATCATTGTCTTGTTCCTGATCTTAGAGGGAAAGATTTTCAGATTTCAAAATTGTAAATGATGTTAATTGGGGGTTTTCCATATATATCTTTTATCATGTTCAGAAAGTTTCCATCTACTCCAATCTTTTGCAGAGTTTTTATTAAGAAATAGTGCTGTATTTTGTCAAATGCTTTTTCTGCATCTGCAGATATGATCATGTGATTTTTTTCCTTCAATCTGTTTATGTGGTGTTTACATTAGTGTATTTTCTTATGTTGAACCATCCTTGCATACGAGGAATGAATTCTTCCTGGTCATGGTGTATAATTCATTTAATGTGCTGCTGAATATGATTAGTAAGTATTTTGTTGAGGATTTCCACATCTATGTTCATTGGAGAGATTGGTCTGTAATTTTCCTTTCCTGTGGCATCTTTGTTCAGCTTTGATATTAGGGCAATATTGGCATCATAGTATAAGTTAAGCAATGTTCTTCTGTTTCAATTTTTTGGAAGAGTTTCAGCAAGATTGGCATTAGTTCTTTATGGAAAGTTTGGTAGAATTCACCTTTGAAGCCATCTGGCCCAGAACTCTTATTAGTTGGGAGGCTTTCAATAACTGATTCTATATCTTTACTTGTGGTTGATTTGTTGAGGTTGTCAGTTTCCTCTTTCATTAATATAGGTTGCTTATGTGTTTCCAGGAATTTGTCCATTTTCTCTGAATTTTCATTTTTGTTGGAATATAGTTTTTCAAAGTATCCTCTTATGATAGTCTTTTTTTCTGTGGGGTCAGTGGTGATATCCTCTTTCTCATTTCTTATTTTCTGTATTTGCAACTTTTTTTTTTCTTGTTAGTCTAGCTAAGGGTTTGTCAATTTTATAGATCTTGTCAAAGAACTGGCTCTTGGTTTTGTTTATTTTTTCAAGTGCTTTCTTATTTTTTCATTTAGTTCTGCTCTGATCTTTGTTATTTCTTTCCTTTTCCTTTGCGTTTAGTTTGTCATTGTTTTTTTTACTAAATCCTCCAACTGTGAAGTTAGTTTTTCAATTTTAACTCTTCTTTTATCACGTGTGAATTTATGGCTATAAATTGCCCTCTCAGTACCACTTTTGCTGCATCCCATAAGTTTTGATATGTGCATTATCATTTTCATTTGTTTCAAGGTAGTTATTGATTTCTTTTGAGAGTTCCTCCTTGACCCACTGTTTTTCTAAGAGTGTTTTATTTAACTTTCATATCTTGTTGCCAAATCCGGGTCTCTGACCTTTGCAGATTTCCAGCTTCATTCCACTGTAGTCAGAGAAATTATTTTGTATGATTTCAAACTTTCTGAATTCACTGAGACTTTCCCAGCAACCTATCCTGTTGTCTGTCTTGGAGAATGTTCCATGTGCACTTGAGAAGAATGTTTATCCTGCTTTATTTGGGTGTAATGTTCTGTATATGTCTATTAGGTCCAGTTCCTCTAATATATTGTTCAAAGTCTTTTCTTCTTTATTGATTTTCTTTTGAGATGTTCTGTCCAAAGGTGATAGTGGTGTATTAAAGTCCCCCACTATAACTGTAGAGGCATCAATTCCTTCCCTTAGATTCTCCAGTGTTTGTCTTACATATTTGTAGGCATCCTTGTTAGGAGTGTAATGTTTTTTGTTTGTTTTTGTTTTTGTTGTTAACGATGTATTTATTTATTTCTCTCCCCTCCCCCCCACACTAGTTGTCTGTTCTCTCTCTTTTTGCTGCATCTTCTTTGTCCGCTTCTGTTGTCAGTGGCATTGGAATCTGTGTTTCTTTTTGTTGCATCATCTTGCTGAGTCAGCTCTCTGTGTGTGCAGTGCCATTCCTGAGTAGGCTGCACTTTCTTTCACACTGAGCAGCTCTCCTTACAGGGTGCACTCCTTACACTTGGGGCTCCCCTACACGGGGACACCCCTGCATGGCACAACAATCCGTGTGCGCATCATCACTGTGCATGGGAAAGCTCCACATGGGTCATGGAGGCCCCAAGCAGGTCCAGGGTTTGAACCATGGACCTCCCATGTGGTAGACAGATGCCCTAATCACTGAGTCAAGTCTGCTTCCCAGGAGCATAAATGTTTATACCTGTTCTTTCCTTTTTGAATGATTATCCCTTTCACTAATATGTAGTGTCCATATTTGCTTCTCACAATTATTTTGCATTTAAAGTCTATTTTGTCTGATATTAACATAGTTACTCCTGCCCATTTTTGGTTATTATTTGCCTGTAAGATGTTTTCCAGCTATTCACTTTCAACCTCCTTGAATCCCTAGGTCTAAGATGTTTTTCATGTAGACAACATATAGATGGATCATACTTTCTTATCCAATCTTCCAGTCTGAGTCCCTTTACAGGTGAGTTTAATCCATTGACATTCTGTGTTATCACTTTCAAGGAATTATTTATATTAGCCATATTTTCTTTGGATTTGTGTTTGTTATATTTTGTTTGGTTTTTTACTTTTTTTTTGTCTTTTTATTGTTCTTACACTCTCCTCCAACTCTGTCTCTCCTGTTTTTTATCTCTCCTCCTATAGAACTTCCTTTAGTATTTCTTGAAGGGCAGGATTCTTGTTGGTATAATCTATTAATTTCTGTTTGTCTGTGAATATTTGAACTCTCTATCATATTGAATGTCAGTTTACGTGGACAGAGTATTCTTTTTTGGAAATTATTTCTTTTAGTACTTTGACTATATCATACCACTGCCTTCTTGCCTCCTTGGTTTGAGATGAGAAATCAGCACTTAGTTTTATGAAGCCTCCTTTGCATGTGATGTTTCTCTTTTCTCCTGCTGCTTTTAGTATTTTCTCTTTGTCTTGAGCATTGGATAATTTGACAAGTATATGTCTTTGGGTAGGCCTGTTGGGATTTATGCTCTTTAGGGTGCATTGTGCTTCCTGGATGTGGACATTCATCTCCCTCAATAGGTTTGGGAGGTTTTCACCCATTATTTCCTCCAACACCCCTTCTGTTCCCTTTCCCTTCTCTTCTTATTCTGGGATGCCTATAATGCGTATGTTTTCACATTTTGCTTTGTCGTTCAGGTCCCAAAGTCCCGGTTGAATTTTTTCTCTCTTTTTATCTATCAATTCTACTGTCTGTTTGATTTAGGATGTAATATCTACCATAATAGAAGACAGTACATCACTAGTTCTTTCCTCTCCCTTTTCAAATCTGCTGTTATTTGCTGAGAGTGTATTTTTGATTTCTTGGATTGTGCTGTTACTCCCCATCATACCCATTGTCTTTTTTTTGCATGATTGCAATTTCTTCTGTATGCTCTCCAAGTGTTTTCTTCATAGTCTTATCTCTTCCTTCAACTCATTAAATTGGCCCCTATTAAATGTTTTGAGAGCTTTAATTACTTGTTTGATGTTCTGCTCTTCTTCCTACTTTTTAGTTTGTTCATTGGATTGGGTCATGTTTTCCTGATTATTGGTTTGGCTTGTAGTTTTTTGTTGCTGCCTGGTCATCATTTTATCTTGGTGGGTTGATTAGCTTCTTTGTCTAGTGTCAAGGTTTAATTAGTTGCTGCTTTTCATGTGTGTTAAGTCTTCTCTTTGCCATTTTGTTCTTCTTATTCTATTTCTGTCCTGTTGGCTAAGTTCACTTGAAGGAAAATATTAGGGTAAGTGAAAGCAAAAAGAGTAAGAAAAGAAAAAAGTATAATAGTAGTATTGTTAGTAAATATTAGCAGAAGAACCATGTGAGATCTAGAAGAATGGGTATTAGACTCATGTAAGCTGTGTAGAGTTATAACAGTAAGAAAAATGGAGTATCTATAATGAGACAGTAACCTGAATATGGTGAGGAATATAGTATTAATTAAAAGACCAGTGTGGTCAGGAAAGTGGGAAGAGAAAGGAAAGGACAATAATATAGAGAGTGAATAAAAGACAGAAAACAGTACAAAGGAATTAGAAATAAAAATTGGGGGCTAAATTAAGAGCAGTGGAATGTAAGAGAAACACTAAATGATGGAGGATAGAAAGATGTAGAGGAAAGGGGTAAGTATTGGTAGCCAAAATCAGTACACACAGAAAAGAGGAAATAGAGGATGAGGAAACACAGCAAATGTGAATCACTCCCTTGCACACCTAATATAAAAAATATAAAAAAGAAGAGAAAGGGAAAAAAGGGGGAAAAGTGGGGGTGGAAATTCAAGCAAGAAAAGGGGGATGAAGAAGAGGAGGAGGAGGAGGAGAAGGAGGAGCGGGAGGAGGAAAGGGCTGTGGGGTTATAAAGAGGAAGGAAAAACAAAAAAATAAGCCAATAAAAAAGACCAACATTTCAAGCAAGGAATCCTCTTTGCATTTAAATAAAATGCTTAGGAGTCTGACCTTCCCCCTTTCTCCCTTTTTCCCTTCTCTCTCTCCCAGGGCAGCAGGAAAGCTGTGTGAGGTGTCCAGTAGGAGAATCGAGTGGGTCCTTGGTGAACCAAATCACCAGAGAAAACAATGTCTTAATTTCCAAAGAGAGGGTGCCCACACATCACCAGGAACACCAAATATACTACTAGAAGTTTTCAAAACACATCTTACAGTCCATCTCCCTTAGTTGTACTACAGGAGGGCTAGTTGAATTTTTTTTTAAAGATTTATTTATTTATTTATTTCTCTCCCCTTCCCCCCCCCCAATTTTCTGTGTCTATTTGCTGTGTCTTCTTTGTTCGCTTCTGTTGTTGTCAGTGGCATGGGAATCTGTGTTTCTTTTTGTTGCATCATCTTGTTGTGTCAGCTCTCCGTGTGTGCGGCATCAATCCTGGGCAGACTGCACTTTCTTTTATGCTGGGTGGCTCTCCTTACAGGGCGCACTCCTTGCACATAGGGCTCCCCTACGTGGGGGACCCTCCTGCTTAGCAGGGTACTCTTTGCATGCATCAGCACTGCGCATGGGCCAGCTCCACACAGGTCAACGAGGCCCGGGGGTTTGAACCGCAGACCTCCTATGTGGTAGGCAGACACTATAACAACTGGGCCAAGTCTGCTGCCTAGTTGATTTTCTGACTCCACCTTCTCCCAGACCAAGTTTCCGATCCCAGCATTTTTAGGTAAATTGGGCTTTCTTGGCAGATTTGCCTTTCCTTTCTTACCCAGTTTTCCCCAAGCCAGCTGGAATGCTCCCCAGCTCAAAAAAAAAAGGGGGGGTGTCAGGACCTGAAAATTGAACCCCCATCTCATTTGGCCCCTCTGCACCTCCCACCAAAACCCTTCAACTCACAGAGTCACTCCAAAACTGAACGGCTAGTGTATTCCCTTACCGCAGGGAGCACTGGATTTGGGAGAGCGCTGGATTTGGGAGTGGGAAGTCTGGGATATTGTCGGCTTGGGGTCTGTGGGTCTGTGTAATGTGGGCTGTGGTGGCTTAGGGGTCATGGACCTGGGGAGCATTCTTCTGGGGAACACAGGGCTTGGGAATATCGCCACACTACTAACAGTCCAGGGAATGCCCTCGGGGGAAGAGTCCCACCTCTCCACAACTTCTGACCTCAGTGTTAGAAACCCACAATTCTACCCTTAGCAAGCACGACTTCTGTTCCAGTCTCTCCAAATCAATGTCCAAACACTTCCTGCCTTGCACGTCCCTGAAACAGCCCACTGCAGCAAGATTCCAACTGTACTCAGCCGGCCTTTTGCAGGAACAATTATGAAGTGCATTCACTCAGGTGCCATCTTTCCCCACCCAGCAGCTATCATCTTTTAATATCTCCATTTGTTCATCCCAGCTTGTCCTTAAAGGGAAAGTACGTCTGCCTCATTATCTAAAAAAGATGAAGAAATGCACTTGCTAGCTGTTCTTTAATCCTCCCCTGGTTAGCCATGTATATCACTTTGGCTGCTTATATCCTCCCGACAGTGAACTCAGACACGTGGTCTTGCTGGATTTGGGCAGGATCAGGTCTCGAACCTAATGCCAGGTTGCCTAAGTTTGTTTTTGCCTTACTTTTTTCCTCTGGGTGGGTAACAAAAGGAACCATTTCTACCAACTACAAGGCACAAGGTAGAAAGTACAGTTAAGAGAATGCAGCACATATGCAGAGTATGTTGGAAAACCCAGTAATCCCCAAGCTCACTGACTCCAGGAACTCAGACTGGGTGAAAGCAGCTTCAGCTGAGTCTCTACAGACCCTTCACACACCTTCCATCCTGTGCAAGACACCTGGTCATTCTGAGAAAGGTGTGAAGATAAGTCAGCCTGGTTGTTGTCCACAGCCACATGCTAAGGCCAACAAGGCAATCCTTCGTATTTTCTTAAAGTTCTTGAGAATTCCAGGGGTGCCATACTAAAGGAACTTGTCCCATGGCTGCTGGAAATCCTGGTGTGCCTGTGCTCCAAGTCACTTTACAGGACGGGGAGGACAGAAAACCTCCCAGCATGGGCTCAGGGCTCCTGCTCCCACACAACGGCTAGCCAGAACCAGCCCACCACACCCGAGCTTCCTTCCACTGCTGCCTTCAAGCTTGTCCACTTCTAGCATGGTCACAGGGTGCCCTGGTCCACTGTGGCTTTCACTTCTGTGGAAAGCATCACCTCCAGTATGGCTCCTACACTCCTAGGTTAACAAGAAGCCCAAACCATGGCCAGTGATAAAGTTTTCAGTGTTTGGTACTGTGAAAACTGGATAGCTCTTTGGGTTAAAAATAAACTTGTATTTTCCCACTTCATTGCAGACAAAAGAAAATTCTGGATGGATTTTAAAAGGTAAGTGAAAAAACAGCTCTAAGGGCCTTTTAATCATCAAAGCAATGGGGAGAAATCAAAAAGAAAATATCAAACACTTTGACTATATGCATTAGTCAACAAAAGGGGTACTGATGCAAAGTACAAGAAATCTGTTGGCATTGTCAAAGGGAGCTTATTTTGGTTAGAAGCTTACAGTCACAAGACCATAAAGTGTAAGTTACTTTCCTCACCAAAGTCTGTTACCACATGTTGGAGCAAGATGGCTGCTGGTTTCTGTGAGGATTCAGCCTTCTTCTTCAGACTCCATGGTCCCAGCTTCTTCTGGTCTCAGCTGTAGGCTGGCATAAGGCCTGTCTCTCTGTCTGGGGCTTGTTTCTTTATTGGGTTGGCTGCTCTGGTGTCTCCACAAGGTCAGCTGTAGACCATCAGGTTCTCTCTCTTTCCAGGCCTCTGCCATGTCTATAGAGCCATCTCTGTTCCTCTGTGTTCTTCTCCTGTGTGTTTATTTCCCTGGGATCCAGCATCAAAACTCCAACTACTTCCTTTGCCATGTCTTTTTCTTAGTGAGTCCCTGCCCACCAAGGGGGTGAAGACTCAATGTCCTACTGACATGGGCCATTTCAACCCTTGGTCATAATTTAATAAAGTAAAAGTGAAACCTCTGAAGTTAATACAATCTATTATGCCCATAGGAAGAGACCAGTTTACAAACATAATCCAATATCTATGTTTGGAATTCATAAACAGTATCAAATGGCTACACTATATAAAAACTAAAGATATTTGAATTAAATAAAAAAAAATCCAACATTTTAAGAAACGTAATGCACCATGGAGAGATCACATTATCTTTAACATACATAACATAGGATGTTGATTGGCCGAGAGTCACCTCTTGCTGGCAGTGTTATGTCCTCTTGAAGGAAACTTTGTAGGTAAACCCCCAGATCAGAAGGCCCTTCAGGAACCCAAGGAAACCCAAGCATCCCACCCACTCTTCTGGGATGATACAAGGTCAATTCTCCAAAGGAGGAACTTGGTCTCCTGTCAGGGAAAGTTCTGGAATCCAGACCCTCCCCTCTGAGGTTCAGAGTTACTGCCCAGCCCACTTGAGGCCAGCTGGAAAGAAAAAAAGATAACATGGTGCCCATTACTCACATCACCTCCATATGCCTAGTAAATTAAGGACTTAGAATGAAGCTGGGCTCCTGGTCATTCTGTGGCTTAAGTCCTTCCTGGCCAGCCCACCAGAGGAACACATGTGTGGCTGGAGAAGAGCCACAGGGTCCAACACATAGACCAGGCCTCCAGACACCTGGTGGAGAGGTGGGAGGCACCTTCCTCTCTCACACCTGAAAGCCTGGTGCCAAAGGGGACAGGGCAGCAGGGCAGCCAGCAGGGGGCAGTGCTAACAGCAGGGGAACAAGGAAACAGAAGATCCTCATGGAAAAGGCTGGGCTTGTGCTTCCTCTGACCCTTCTGAGCTGAGTTAACCCCTAGGGTTCTTATTCTGAGAGAAAGATCCTAAAGGGGAAGGATGGACTCAAGAACAGAACATGCAATCACCCTACACGGAATGTAAGAGCTAATGGCACTTTATTTTGTTCCCTAAGCTGGAGAAAACCAGCATAATAGAGTATGATATGCAACATTATTGAAAAATGCCCATTTCTTTTCCTAATGAGTTCTAAAACTCTCTTTAAAGTAAGAATGATGAGTAAGCAGCAATGCCTGTCCCCCAAGCCCTGGATTAGTTACCAGGAGCCTATCATAGCTCAGAATAACTTTCCTTAGCAATGCTGGTGGATGTTATCACAATCTTAGACAGCTCTTCCTCGTGGGGATTTCGCATATTCAGAAATTTTGCAGAACAAAATGAAATTTTCTATCACAGAAAAATAAAGAAAAAAATATTCATCACCAGCCAGCCTCAGTTAGTAACATGACTATCCATTTCCAAAAACTAACCAAACTGAAAAATCTGCTTTTCCTTGATTTGTTTCACCAAGTTTTCTACTTTCCTCTTTTTTTCTTTCACTACTTTATGGATTGAAGCAGAATGTCATTAATAAAACTGACTCAGATTTACATGCTACCACAGAACGGAGCTTCTGGGTTTATTGGTATTTCATTATTACCATTTCTCAAGGGATTTCTTGTTTCACACAGGATGTTGCTTTTAAAACACAAAGCAAAAAGAACGCCACTTACTTTTCTCTCTTGATGTCCATTTGGCCCTTTGTGTTTTGAGTATTATTGAAATTCAGTGTTTCCTGATACTGGTTTGGCCCTTGCTGTCTACCATCACTTTTCCCTCAGAAAATAGCTGAGGTGTGAACAAAGTGCAGGGTGACACAGAAGGAGGGTTGCTGAGGTTGTTGGTGCTGGGGGTAGGAAACAGACGTAACAGCGGAGGACACCTTGCTACTGCAGGTAGAGCTGCTGGCTGAGAAAGGGTACTTGGTAGGAGAAGCAAGGGCTTTCCATCAGTGGGAAATGGAGCCAGAGACACAACACCAGAGCGTTGTTCAGGATCAGCTCCTCCACTCCTGGTCACCCACAGGAGTAACAGTCCCTGCTCCTCTGCTAAGTGCTTGCATGTGACCAAGGAGCCATGCGTGACTCTTCAGGCAGAAGCATGTAAGCACCCATGGCCAGGAGCTCCAGAGACTTCACACTGAAAGGACAACAGCCTGACTGGTGACCTGCCCTCCACCTGGGTTCCTGAGACTGGACTGGGCAGAGCCTCCCTGCCACATACACACACACACACACACACACACACACACACACACACACACACACACCTTTTGGCATGGGAAGTCTATCTTTACTTTTAGCCGCTGTCTCAGTTTGCCAGGGCTAGTCTGACAATGCCCCAGAACTGCTTATTTAAGCCCCCAGGTTGATGGTTCTATCATGTGCCTCTCTGACAGTGGTCAGATCAGGAAGGAAAGGCTTGGCCCAGTGGACCCAGTCCTTAGCAAAAGGGCACTGACCATCACTAGCCAAAGCCAATTAGTCTATGGGATGCAGCAGTGCTCCAAAATGTATTCACCAAATACAATGAATGTGTCACAATAATGAAAGAGGTTGTTGATGTGGGAGGAGTGGAGTGAGGCGGTTGGGGGTATATGGGAACCTCTTATATTTTTTGGATGTAACATTTTTTGTGATCTATGTATCTTCAAAAAATACAACTAAAAAATGATTGGGGTGGGTGGTGGGGAGTGGGGTATATGGGAACCTCTTATGTTTTCTAATGTAACATTTTGTGTGATCTATTAACTTTGAAAAAAGATAATTAAAAAATAAAAAAATAAAAACAAAACAGTAATTAGAGCTCCACCGACCCAGGGCTTACTGTGAGCCACTGTATGCGCACTAAGCACATTCATTCTCTTAAGTGGTCCATGAGGTCAGTTCTGTTTGATCTGTCCTAGAATGGCAAAGTGAGACAAAGAGGCTGTGACTTTTGAAGGCTCCACAGCTAGTCACCACAGAGCTGATACTTCCACTTGGGGCTCCTCAGCCTGGGCTGCTAACCAACACACTGACTACTGTTAACTGTGCTCCAAGGAAATTGATTTAGGAAGAATTTGATCAGCTTTAGTACAGAGTTTGATCAGCTGTAGTACAGAATTCGCCCTCTTTATGACCAATGATCCCAAGGTCAGAGAAACTGCTCCTGGAGCCCTGGAGCTGATCAGATACCAGTGCCCATAATCCCAATACCATGGTGTGAACATTGGTTCAAATAGACTTTGAAATGCCTTTTGCTGTTCTTGTTGCTTTTAAGGCTCTTTTCTTTAGATTTTAATTAATATTTATTTCAGTTGCATAAATTCCTTTTGGCATGCACAAAGCCCCAGGACTTGAATTTGCCTGTAACCTCAGCTAACCAAAACTGTCCTGAAATGCTTTAAACACATAAAATCCCATTTGAATGCATGCGTTCTAAAGACAGTTACCAGACATTGTATGTCCTCCCATGGCCCACTGGGTGAACTGTGGGAGAGTGTGGGCTATAATGGGGACCATTGACCCTGAGGTGCAGCGGTGCTCAGAGATGTATTCACCAAATGCAATGAATGTCTCATGATGATGGAGGAGATTGTTGCTATTGGGGGAAGAGAGGGGTGAGGGGAATAGGGGGTATATGGGGACCTCATATTTTTTGAATGTAATATTAAAAAAATAAAGACAAAAGAAAATAAATAAAGACATTTCCCATTTTCCAGGAGGCAATAAGGCATTTGAGCAGCAGTCAGCGACTTTCTTTCTGGAGGGCCAGGGGGGAACTCTTCTGGCCCTGTGGGCTCTGCCGTTATCACTCAACCCCAACATCCTGCACAGGAACGTTAGAGAAATGAATGGGTGTGGGTGTGTTCTAATAAAACTTTATCAAAACAGGCAGGCGGCCAGATTTGGCCTGCAGGCCTTAGTTTGCCGACCCTGTCATATAGAAAAGTGTGCTTATAGCTCATTCCTGATGTCCCACCAAGAGATAGAGCCCTGGTCACTTCTTACCTTGGGGCCCCTCTCTGGCCCTTGTTCAGTTAGCCCTGGAAGGTGGGGCCATTTATCAGACTGCCAAATTCTGGAAGGAGACACTGAGTCTTCAGGCTCACTCTGCCCTTCTCCCTCTTGGGCCTGGCCCGCAGGGGGCAGGGGTTCTGCTCTGCATTTCTACCACATTTAAGCTTCAGAAGCCACAAGCCCCACTGTGCAGTCCTCAGTGGTACCTTCCATCAGTGACACCCCATCGAGGAGCAGTCTACAGTCCACCTTATGGAAAGGGACCCCTCAAAGGTACAAACAAAATGGTGTAGTGTGAACTGTCTTTGTTATGCTGAAAATCCAGATGAATTTTATATTCTCTAGATAAAGAAGATTTGAACAACTTCATACACCAAGAGTCTTGGCTTTTTGACTATTATCTCATGATGGCCATCAACTCACTGGCAGTATCATAGGTACCGTAGACTCAAAATGTAAACCCCACTTAGTAGTGAAACTATTTACAGTTGTTCAAAAGCTATTGCTCACAGGAAGAAAACAGATGAGGTGTGTGTTTACAGAAGGTCAGGAACCCTTCCGTTCCACCCCCCTCCTGTTTTAATGGCCAGCAGAGACAGGTACCTTGTCAGACGGCCCCAGAAGTCCCCTTCCTCCATCCAGGTCTTCCACACGCTAGAAGCCAGGCAGAGGGGTACCTCAGATTCAAGAGACATCCCAGGGGCAGGCTGAGGGCCATGGTTGATTCAACTGGAAACCACGCTTCTGTGTTTGAAGTGAAGCTCATGAGACTCAAGGCGCCTCCCATCAATACTCCAGCGAGAGTTGACCTGAACTGGGGACTCACCTGGGCACCACTGATTGTGGGTAGCTAGGAGAAGAGGAAGTAGGCATTTTGCGGGATTATTTTATACACCATTAACTTCCTTTCCAATGGAATCTGTGTTCCACATTATGGTTTGAGTTGTGTACCCCAAAAAGATACCTTGAAGTCCTAATCCTGGGTACCTGGGAACACGAACTTTTTGCCAAAGCGTTATTGCAAGCAGAATCATTTAAATTGAATGAGGCTGACTGCAGTGGGTGGACCCTTAGTCCAGGATGACTGGTGACTTTAGAGGGGGGTGAGGACATAGACAAAAGTGGGGGGCGGGAGCACCATGGGAAAAGAGACAGAGCAGGCCATAGGGTGACTGAGGAGGCACTGAAAACCCAAGGCTTGCTGGCCAAGGGACAGGTGCCCCAGCGGCCAGGACTGACACACCAGCACGGCCCATGCACTTGCGGCTTCAGCCTGCCGGGCTGAGAGAGCCGTTTCTGGTGTTTTTAGCCACCCAGTTCATGGCACTTGTGACAGCAGCCTGAGAAAAGTGAGGTGTCCCTCTTCTGGCAGTCCCATCCCTCCAGGAGGCCTGAGGGATAGCCCAGGTGCCCAGCTGTCCGCCAGGCTGAGGGTCCCCAATCAAGGCTTTTATCTAATCAGATGCCCTGAGGAACGCCCTGGGGACGGACAAAAACAATGTTGAAAAGAAAGGAATGGGTGACCTAGACAACTCTGAACACCCTTCTCTTCCTTCCTTCCGCCCTCTCTTGGGGTCTTCGGCTGCTTAGACCCCCGAGGTCTTCCCACCACGCACATCTTCCCAGAGGGGATGGCCAGATGGTGCAGACCTATTCCTGGTTCTTGGTGGGTGGGAAGGCGGCCCGAGGGTTCCCGGGACCCAGGACCGTCCATCAGCCTGGCTGCTTATTCACAGCCCCAGGAACCACCGCACATACTGCTCAGGGGGCCCACCCTGCACACTGGATAGCCTCGGGGCTCCCTTTATAGACTGTCCGCGCACCCCCGGATTGCCGCAAGGCCCCTCCAGCCCGGGGGAGGGGTGCCTCTGTTTCTCGCAGTAATAAAAGCTCTGCTTTTTCGGGTCCAGGCGCCCATCTCACCGACCCCGCCGAGCAGCCCCTGCCCCATCCACCCCCGGGCGCCCCATCGAGTCTTCCTCCCTGGTGAGCACTCCCTCCTTGCCCTCCCCGCACTTGACCTTCCAGGTAGCCCTTTCCCTCCATGCTGTCCTGCTCCCACCCCCACAGAAGCATCCCCCACCCTGCCCGGGCCCCGCCCCCATGCCCTGCCTGGCCCCCAGACCCTTCCACGCGGTGCCGCTGGGGGTCCAGTCCCCGCTCCGGGTGGCACAGCACCGCCCCTCCCTGGCAGGGGACCTCTGCCGCCAGCCCCGCCTCACCCCCGCCACGCGGTGTCGCCCCTCCCGCCTCACCCGGGCCTGGCGGGAGAAGTAGCTGCGCTCCTTGGGGTCCAGGCGCCATGGCGGGACTTAGCTGAAGGCGGACTGCGCGGAGATGGGCGGCGGCCCTGGCGTGCCCCGCAGCGTGGCGGCGGTGATCTCCTCCTTGTCCGCCAGGCTGCCCGCGTCCAGCTTCTCCGCCCAGGCCATGTCTGTCCCACCAGGCCGGGGGCCCCGCCCGAGTCCGCCTCCCTGGCTGCCCAGCGCCCGTGTTCGGCAGTTGCCGGGGAACCGCGGCCTCGTGTCACAAAGCTGGGTGGGGGGCGCAGGGCTGGGGCGCAGGGCCAGGGGCGCAGGGCGGAGGGCGCAGCTGGGCTGGGGATGGACCCGTGCACTCCCATCTCCTTGCGGGTCCCTGGAGCGCCCACTTGGAACACAAGGAGTCGCGTCTGCTGGACTGGGGGCCTCTGTCTGCTTGCCCTTGCCCTTGCCCTTGCGCTCACGGAGGATTCCAAGCGGGCTGTCCGGGAGAAGAGCAGGCCATGGCAGCATGGCGTCTGAAACCCTCCAGGAGCCACGGAACAGTAGTGGAAGACTCAGGTAGAATTCACTGCCATCGTATATTAACTCAGTGTGTCCGCAGCAGCATCGTGTCAACGTGCAACGAGTCGGTTTTCAGCGCCTCGGTCACCACGAGCGGGCACCGCTCACGGTACTGGCAGGTGCTGGTGTGCAGCGGCAGAAATCGAATCCATTCAAGTGGAATCTGAGAAAACTGAGCTGTTCCGCAGCACTCTGCTGTTTCTTGAGTCAAATGCTGGTTCAAGAGATGTGTTCCTTCTGTCGAAAATTCACTTAACTCTAAAGCCTGGGATGTGTGTGTATCAGTAAAAAGGAAAAGGAGAACTAAACAGGCCTTGGGAATACTTTAACCAGGGCGGCTCTAGGAAGACTGGCTTGAAACATAAATGATAATGAGGGGCAAGACTTGTGAAATCTGGGGAACAGTGGGTCATTCCAGGGAGAGGGAAGAGCATCTGTGGTGGCCCTGAGGCCGAGCCCATTGATGTGCAAGCGGCATAAAGGGAAGACAAGGACGGTGCAGCTTTCAGAAGGGGTAGGCAGCAGGGAGTGCAGGTGGACAGGCAGGCAGGGGAGGGGGCGGTCTCAGGCCCGGACACAACGAGCACCCCTCTCAGGAGGCTTCTTGCCTGTATGTCCTTGATTCAGGCAGAGGTTTTAGAGATTTTTCAGTACCATGTCTTTGATGCTAATTAACAAAAGCAATAACCACACACTTACAGTGGCACCCCTAGAAGTAGAGCACCCTAGAAATATGGCACCCCTAGAAGTACAGCACCCCTAGCAGTAGGGAACCCTAGAATTATGGCACCCCTAGAAGTATGACCCAGCAAGCCAGTCTGTGCTCCTCCTACACCTCCTTACACATGGACACAACCATTCTAAGGTCCACAGGATGGAGGAATAGAGTATGGATTGGAGTGGACTTACTGATATTTCTATTCATGAACTATTGTGATTAGTAATTGAAGAAAATGTGGCATTGGTGTGGAGAAAGGGGCCATGTTGGCTGCTGGGGGTGGGACTGGGAGGAAGAAATGTAAATGTGGGGGCATTTTCTGGATTTGGAGTTGTCCTGGGTGTTTCTGCAGGGACAGTTACTGGATATTGTATGTCCTCCCATGGCGCACTGGGTGGACTGTGGGAGAGTGTGGGCTATGGTGTGCACGATTGACCATGAGGTGCAGCGGTACTCAGAGTTGTATTCACCAAATGCAATGAATGTCTCATGATGATGGAAGAGATTGTTGTTATGGGGGTTGGAGTGGGGTGAGGGGGGTGGTGAGTATAGGGTGTGACAGGGAGAGACAAGAGAGCTCACAGAAGGCAGAAGTGACACTGGGCTTGGTCTGGGTAGCAAAGAGGGACTGTGGAAGGGTTTCCGAGGCATAGTATGATCCAGAATGGTGCTCAGGCCCAAAGCCATGAAATGCTCTAAGAACTGTAAGTGAGACCACTTCACAGGTTTCCCAGAGATGTGAAAATCCTTCTGGCCTGGCCCCCAGGTGAGCGGGAATTCACTTGGGTATATGAACACATCCGAATCGATTGCAGCTCTCTCCTGGTCAATCTTTCATTTGCGTCTATTTTTCTCATTCCTTCTCTGCAAAGAAGCATAAAATTTAAAAGTGAACTTGGAGCTCTAGAACTCATAGAGTTTCAATAACCAATGCTAAAGCTTAAAAAGCCTTAAAAAGTAAAGATAAAGAGATCTAAAATATTACAGCATGATGGGGTCATGCGATGGTTAATCACCGTCCAGTTGGTGCCGAGTCATTGGATGATGCAAGCCCTGGCCTGCCAGTGTGAGGGCATTCTGTAGGTGGCTTTAGACCATTAGGCAGTTGCAGCTATGGTTGATTACATCCACAAACAAGGGCGACTGCCTTCAGCAAGGAGGGGAGTCCCATCACCACAGGAGCTGGAAGTCTTAAAGCAACACCAAGGCCCTCAGCAGTGGCAACTCCTTTCTCTCCTTCTCCAGCTTCTCCCAAGGAAGTCATCCCCTGTGCTGTCTCCAATGCATGGTCTGCCCTAGGAAATCTGAACTTGCCTATCCCCAGGGTCACTGAGCCAATTCTACTAACAAATCCCTCCCTATTTACGTATGGGCCCATATCCTGTTGGCTGTTTCTTCAGAGAACCCTAATACTGGTAGAAATGCAGACATTACTAGCTAATATGTCCTGTGATTACTTTGTGGTGGGGCTTTTGCTAAATGTTTTTATGTGTATTAACTCATTTCATCCTTATTTTCTGATTAGCCATTTGGAAACGAGGCCCAAGGTCATACAATTTGCAAAAGAGGTTGAAATCAACCCCACGTACCTGACTCCTGAACACAGATTCTCAGTCCTCTGCTGTATCACTGCTCAGACCAGGTTCAAGTCTCATCTTCACCCGTGGTTCTGTATCCAAGGCAGGCATTGACCATCTGTGAGTTTTGGAGAGGAAACACTGCCCAAGTCCAAGGCCCCTGGAAATCATACAAGCCTGTGTTCAAGTGCTTAGCATAGAGCTCAGCACAGAGCGGGTGAAAAGTAAATGGAAGCTCCTTTCCCTGTCCAAGGCCCCAGAACTAGCCAGAGGTAGAAACCCAGTCTCCAAACTCTGCAGCCCTTTCCACATCTGCCTGCCTTGTCTTGCTCTCCCCTCAAGCTTTAACCTGACTGTAATTGGAGAGTGAAGCATCTGTACTTCACTAAATACAATGTAATTCACGCATGATTTACATTTTAGATTTTCCCCCAATCAAAACTGCCCCCTTACAACCCTACCTAAATTTACTTTACTTCATTGTATATTTAAAAAGAGAATACTCCTGAATATATATATACTTAAAGATTTTATTTTAATTTACCCCTCCCCCCTGGTTGTTTGCACTTGCTCTCTGCTCATCTTCTTTTTAGGAGGCACTGGGAACAGAACCTGGGGCCTCTAATGTGGGAGGGAGGCACCTAATTACTCAAACCACCTCTGCTCCATTTCATATGTCTCATTGTGTTTCTTCACTGTGTCTCTTACTGCATCATCTTGTTGCATCAGCTAACTGTGTCATCTGGTTGCATCAGCTCACCAAGTCAGCTAGTCCTGTCAGCTTGCTATTTGGCTCATCATCTTTACGAGGCACTGGGAACTGAACCTGGGATCTACCACAGTGTGGGTATGAGTCCAGCTGCTTAAGACACATCCACTTCCCTATATTTTATTAAAGGATTATTTCTGTATAATTCTACAATTATAAATGTTATAGTAATCCAAAGTGCTGTCATCTGTTTTCCCATTGCTCCTCCTCACCATACATTATATCTGCTAACAAAGTACATCAGGAAATGGGAACAAAAACATTTCTTATATTTGTAGGAGGAGGAAATGAAGGTCTCTAAAAAGCATATCCTTTTCATTTAGCAGATAACTGTTACAAGATGGCAGATTTAAAAATAGTTATTCATTGTATTCATTTATTCTACTTGATCAATTCTGTTTGACATATAAAATCAAGTATCTATGATACTAATATTAAATTGAACTTTAATTTTAAATCAATCACTGACACTTGGTATTCACGGTATAGGGAAAATAAAGGCTCCTTCCATGTCTCTGTAAGATCTAGACAGATCCTTTTCAGATCACCAAATAGTCCATAATTCTGCAAAATGGCTAATTCACAAATAAGGCTCTTTTTATGCTGAGTCCCATAAAAACACAACTTCTTTCATGATCTGAGTTCTGAAGTCACTATTTCTTCTTGTCAGCACTGAACCCCGGGCTTTTGAGAAAACAATTTTCTTGATAAAGATTTGACAAATTCAAGCCTTGATTTTAGCATCTCAGCCTCATGAAAATGGATCTGTTATGGGAAGAATAAAGAAAAAAGGAACTGGCTAGTATAACCCTTAACAATTGAAATTAACATGTTGAACTTATTTGTCTCTAACAACTTGCCCACAAATGCTTGCACACACATAATAATGGAAGCTTCTCGAGGGCAAAGTCACAGCTATCTTACTTGTGTACTCCCAGAGCCCAGAACAATGCTTAGTACATAATAAGAGCTCAATAAATATTAGTTGCTTAAATAAGAGGGATATTTAAAGGATCAAACATGATTCCTGTCCTCGAAGACACAATCAATACTAGAGGTATGCAACAAGCCAAAGCAGAGTGTGTGAAGAAAATCAACATTCCAGCCCTCAGAGGAGGTCAGGGTTTTAGGTTGTGGGGAAAGAAGAGACCTGAGTGGGGTGTTGCTGAATGGACAGAATTTAGTCATGGGGAGATGCTGTCTGGAGGGAGAAGGGACACCTGGTCAAAGGAGCAAGGCAAGAGAGAATGGAGTGGGTTAGGTGGGAGAGAAGAGACCGCCAGCTTGAAGACAGGTAACAAGGTGCAGCCTAAGGGGATCCCAAAAGTCAGAGAAGAGGAGGTTCTACTGTATCCCATGAGAAGGAAAGAAACAAGGTTTCTGATCACAGGCTGGCATGCTGAGGGTTTTCAGAAGATTATTCTGTGGTGTTCAAGATGAACTGGACAAGAGTAAGCCAGAGAGGAAATCAGGTATCAGACTAGCACCAATACCTTAGAGAACTTGGGAAATTCATCTACATTCTAGTCACTCATCATCATAATGCCTTATTAAGTAACTTGCAAAGGAAACAAAAAGGTCTTAGACATTAGGTAGTGATGAAGATAATGGTTTTAGTGAGTCATCCTGTCCATTCTTACACTTACATCAGGGGGAAATTAAAACAGATATTCCAATAATTTAATAACTCTAAAAGCAGAGTTGAGCATAGCTTATGAAGAATATAGGCATATTCTGCTTTTGGAAAACTGAACATCAGAAAATTGTATATTTCAAGGGAAGCGGACTTGGCCCAGTGGTTAGTGCATCTGTCTACCACATGGGAAGTCCATGGTTCAAACTGCGGGGCCTCCTTGACCTGTGTGGAGCTGACCCATGCACAGTGCTGATGCGCGCAAGGAGTGCTGTGCCATGCAGGGGTGTTCCCTGCATAGGGGAGCCCCACGCGCAAGGAGTGTGCCCCATAAGGAGAGCAACCCAGCATAAAAGAAAGTGCAGCCTGTCCAGGAATGGTGCTGCACACACGGAGAGCTGACACAACAAGATGAGACAACCAAAAGAGACACAGATTCCCGTGACGCTGACAACAACAGAAGTGGACAAAGAAGATGCAGCAAATAGACACAGAGAACAGACAACCGGGGTGGGGGTTGGGAGGGGAGAGAAATAAATAAAATAGATAAATCTTAAAAAAAAATTCTGTATTTCAAAATATAAGCCGAAGATTTATAAAAAAATATCAAGTACACTGAAAAGCCTAATTAACAAAGTAGATACTTCAATTAGAGATATAAGATTCTCAGCCCACTGTCCTAGCAGACTACTTAGGACCCTGGAAAAAGCAAGTATGAATGAGGGATTACTTTGGGCGGTGGAGGGAATGGACCCATACCTGGACAACTTGATAACCAAGTAAATGGAGTTTCCGTTGTTTAATAGCCTCTATTCCTAGTAAATTTTTGCTGTTAAAACAAACTCTTTTGGGGCCATTAATGCATAGTGCTCCTCTGAAAAAAAAATCAAAGAGAAATAAACTTAGTTTTTATAACAATCCAAAATATTGTTTTTTTGGCCAAAGTTTACTCAAAATGTGGCTTTTCCTAATGGCCAGTACTCTCACATCAATCATGAATGTGTTACTCTTTAGCCTACTGAAAAAGTACTTGGCTTAATTAATGATGCTGTTTATAAAATATTACAAGGAATTTCCAGAAAACATATCCTGAAATGTAGTTTTATTTCTGGAATTGTCTATTTTTCTCACCTTTTTAAGAAAATGATGCTTTCCTATTCACCTCAACAGGCCTTTTAACATAAAAACTAGAACAATTTCTTTATCTTTTGTGTACATCTTCATCAACTGTAAAAGGTAATACAAATCCTTCTTTATCTAATTTAATTTCAATATCTAGTGAGAGAAGGAAAAAATTCTTCATGTGATACCCTCACAAACACTATCTTCCTTTACTTCTTTGTTCTGTTTTGATTTCTTCCAAACTGTATTTACCAATAGGACAGAAGGCTGCAAAGTAATGACCACAACCAAATGAGGATGTTCACTCACTCAGCTTCAAGAACAAGCCTGTAAGCCTGAAATTAAGGAGGCTTCCTGGTCTAAAGCAAGGAGTAGGTCCTCAAATTAACAGGGGAGCAGTAGGAACCACACACTTTCTCCTTCTCCTTACAAATGGTGGCACACTTTCAATTCAGACAGTGAAGAAAATCCTCTAACTTCAGCAAAATTAGACAACTAAGCAGCTCAACACATCCCTCTCTTCAATGTCTCCTGACAGCTAATGCAGCCCATGACCGTGGCACCTCACAACTGCAACATGTGGCCAAGGGGAGTGGCTGGTGTTCCCTTCCAAGCCCTCTGGTATATGCCATTCCTTCTGTAGAAAGGACCATGAGAGCAGGAGAGGTGGAACATGTGACCATTTGAAGCCTATCAAAGATGGTTCTCTTTGAGATGATTTTTTAATTGATGAAAGGAAGGACTTCGACTCAAAGTCAGCATAGTCCAGCAGCTATTTCTGGGAGGATCTGTGAGCTTATATCTGTGCTAATGTGGTAGCCACCAGCTATGGGAGGCTTTGGAGCACTTGAAATGTGATATAAACTTTACTTATGTTTAATGTAAATTTAAGTAGCCATCTGCACTAGTGGCTACTATACTGGACAATGCAGGCCTAGACTATAAGAGCAGCTAAACTGAAATGAGCACTTACTGTGTTATTCCCTCATTTATTCCTTCTTACCATAAGTGTTTGAGGTCAATATTCTTCTTACTCACATTTTACAGATGAGGAAGCAAACAGAAAAAGGTTAAAAAGGGTAAGTACACTGTGCAAAGACATTCTGCTACTCTGTGGCAAGCTGGATTCAAATACAGTCTATATACTATATTCTACCATCTATACTCTAGAGCCTCATGTGGGGCAGGGAAGATTCCATTTTGCATTCTGTGGCTACTAAGCTCCACCTGTCTCCCAAAGAGATAACAACCACTAAGGTTCTGTAAATAAATCCCCTGTTACTTACCTACTGTATACCAATAGGTTATTAACATTTTGGAAGCAAAGTAGGATCTTGCTCCTAAAAGGTCGATCAATTCAATTACCAGAGATTTATGAAAGTGAAAATCCACAGGGGTCTCCAGGGAATGGTATGGAGTAAAAAATGATTTCATTTGATATTTAGGAAGGAGTTTGGGATCCTAAAAATCATATATTCAATCATGAGAGAAAAATAAGATACAAAACCAGAGAATAAAGTGAAGGTAGTGAGTTACCTATGTATAAAAGATTGATACAAAATTCCTTTACTGAATGATATTTTTCTAGGACTTAAGACTGATATCTTTCTTAACACAGCAATGAAAAATATTCTTGTTATGTTAAAGTGTAATAGCTCAAAATATTCTTAAAATGTGTCTTAAAAGTAGTCCCTGAAAAAAGAACAATAAACATCATGACAATGCTGTCAAATTCAAGAAACATCTCTGAAACTCTCAGAATTGCTTTAAGGACCTGAAGGACACTCAGTTAAAATTTTTAATCCAAGAAGAAATGATAAAACTGACATCTCAATTCAATAAATAAAGGATTGCAATGGAACAGCTAGTGCTGGAAAATTAGTTATCTGTCTAGTAAAGAAGAGTTAAACTCCTACCAAACATCAGACTATGAGCATATATCCTTTTACTGAGTTTTGCTTTATTGCACTTTGCAGATATTGTGTTTGTTTTTTTTAAATAAACTGAGGGTTTGTGGCAATCCTGTGTCAAGCAAGTCTATCAGTTCCAGTTTTCCAACAATGTGTGCTTTCTTCATCTGTGTCACGTTTTAATTGAGGTGTATACATTTAAAAATAAAAATAATGGTTTTGCATACTGAAAAGGCTATAGTACACGTGCAGTGGGAAACCAAAACATGCATGTAAATCACTTTATTATGGTGGCCTGGAACTCACAGGTGGATTAAAGATCCAATGGGGAAAAATTAGTAAATATTTGCACTAACACATATTTGGTGAAATAATCTTATGCATGATGGAAAAGTCAGGGACCATTAAAAGACAGGTAGATTTGGTCACACAAAACTTAAAAACACAAAGCAATAGAAAGATGAATTAGGGAGCAGGAAGGCAATTCCTAGGAAATACAAATGGCCAATAAACATTTGACAAAATGCTCAACTTCATTATTGCTCACTCAAATGCAATTTAAATACATGACAAGACACCCTTTTCCACTGAACTAAGTGGCAAAAGCTAACAGGACTAAAAAAACACAGCCACGTTCACTCACTGCTGGGGAGGTGTGACGTCTACCATTCAGAGTCACTACCTACTGACGTTACACCACTGGTCCCACTCTTAACATTCTAGTCTGCAGCTTAAAGGAACATGGGTTGCAGTAGAATGACACACAAGGGTGTTTACTACAGCACTGCTGATAGAGACCAAAGTTGGAAAGAACCTGAAAGATCATAAGCTGGGAAACTGGTGAGTAAGTCCCATAAAATACTGCACCACTTTGAGAAAGAACGTATTTGATCCACACACATTGGCCTTGAGGAAGGTCTATGTATACTGGACATAATGGTAAATTATATGATATACTGGACATAAAGAGAAAAGAAAATTGGTTTATATATTTGTGTATGTTGGGCATAGAAAGCACAGTTACAAATTTGTTATTTCAGGGAAGGGAGTTGTTTGGGGTTAACTAATTTTAGTGTTTATATGCCTTGGCATTGTTAAAAAATTTTAAAAGAAAAGAGTAACGGCTTTCCACTTCTTTACCTTTTACCAGAATATGATCCTGAGTCAAGTTTGAAGGACAAAGCAGAAGGTGAGGAAGTCTGTTGGGACTATTTCCAACCACACAAAAAAGGTATGCTGTGAAGTTTATGAGAGTGAATCTTTATAGCACAGATACCACCTAAAATAAAGTCTACCAGAGAAGAGTGAAATTTCTGACTTGGTTAAAAAATGCACTCAGAAATAATTAGGATTTGTAGAGTTCAGAGATTCAGACTTTTTAATCAAATGGCTATTGTGCGTGCTAAACCCTTTAAAACCCTTGAAGTGAATCAAGGAATATTAAGATTTGTATGCCTTCAACACTTGAAACCATCTAGAAATCTCACACAGCAGGAATTGGTCCTATAGGACAAGACAGAAATGGGGTAAATTTATCAAAGAAAAGGCCAGCTGTTGCACCTAGCTCCAAGTAAATGAAAGTTTTCCCTTTTAATAAAGTTACGGAGACAGGTCAAAAGAGAAAAGACTTAGTTTTCAGAAGGGGCACAAGAAAACTGTTTGCCCTCACTGAAATAATGCCATACACCTTTTGTTTTTACCTTATAGAAAGGATATTCTATCACTGAGAATAAGTAAAGTTGTGTCTGTTGTGCTAGACTCAGTCTGTCCAGATATGATTCTTCACCTGAAATGAAAACATCCCAATCAGTTATGCTTGGATTTTGGTACATGTAATGAAAAAAATCATGAACATCCAGCACTAATACATTCATTCCAGAAGTGTGATGGAGTTTTAAGTGACACTAGAAAATGAAGTTGTTAGAATTATGCCCTCATGCTTGCTTAACCAGTGACATCTTATTTTGACTTCTACAAACCCAAGCTCCTAACTTCTGCCCCTTGTTGGGATTCAGGCAGTTACAGCAGCAGACCCCTGCTAATGGGAGCATCTCAATGATACCCCACAGGAGCATGAATGGTCCATTGAGGTGCTGATGTCTTCCACCTATAGGAAGCACATCCACCAGCCCATCCAGCCACTGAATCACCACCATGGCAGCGCCAACCATGTGAGGGCTGACTTCTAAGGAAGAACGACATCCCCAGCATCAAGGATCCTGGCTTTAGGTACTTTTCTCCAGCCTGAGGGTCACCCCAGGCCCCAAAAGTCCAGGGGCTCCTTTCACAGGGGGTGGGGAACCTAGGGCCTTATATCCTGGTTCTGCTGACATCTAGAATCTGCAGAGATGCCCCCATCTGGCCTTATGACAGGTACAATGAAAGACAAGCAGTTTCCGTAAGGGGCCTTGGTCAAGAGCCTGGCAGACACCTTTAGGATGTAGGCACATCCAGCAGGTGGACTTTTACATGAGACTATTTCAGATTAAGTGATGCTGGTGACTCATTGACTGCGGGTACCTTCACAACATTAAAAATATCCACCAACCTTAAGTGATTGGGATTTTTGTTCATGGATTCTCTGCATTTGTATTTGGGGAGGGGTGTGCAGTTATTTTCCTAATAGTCACAGAAGCCACTACTACTACCTGATATTATCTCTAGTGTACCTAAAACAATGCTTGCATTTTAGTTTCTTCAAGAGGAAATATCAGGAAAGTTACATTTTAGCACAATTGAACTCTAGATATACTGCAATGCACTTTCTCCCCAATGATCTGAACTGCAAAAAAAGGAATTTTGTTCACTCGAGGACAAAAATCCCTAGGAGGATGGATGGCCCTGGTGGCCAGCATTTTCTGTTGTCACCCTGTAAGTGAGAAGCAGCTGAGGTCATGAGGAAAGCATGGGGCTTGGCATTCACCAGGGTTGGGTAAAATTCTGGCTCTTCCTTTTTCTAGCTCTGAGGTGTAGTGTAAGTCATGTCATCTCTTTGAGCCTACATTTCCCCATCTTTACAGTGGGAGATGCTAACCTCATCTGTCTGAGTCTGGCTGGTTGACTGTGACACATACCATAGGCAGCAGGAATTTAGTGTCTCAGGTTTTGGAGGCTAGACATCAAATCAAGGGATTAGCAGCCACAAGGTCGTGCAGGGGGGCATCCTACTGGTGGCTCAACCTCTCCTCATCACATGGCCATCTGAATCCTGTGGTCTCCACTTCTGCACAGGGGTCCATCTGTCTAGATCCTCTTCTTGTGAGGTCTCCAGTCCTGTAGGATGAAGGCCCTCCTGGCTCAATTTGGTTTTATCTTAAAAGGATCTTTGAGATTCTTCCAAATAGCTCCCACCCACAGCACCAGGAACCAGGATTTGAATGTGTCTTCAGGAATATGAGTCAGTCCCCATCACTAAGTCTGTGAGGGGCTTGGTGTGCTCCCAGAGTTGGTCATGAAACAGGTGGCCCTGTGGTACACCACCATGCTCAACAATCGTGGTGATGATCATCAACTTTGGGTGGTTTTTAAGGCAGTCGCTTTTAACCTCATTTGGAAATGTTTACTTTGGATAGAATATGAGAAATTGTGCGAGTGTTAAGATACTATCTATATTTTTAATGAAGTGTTCTCTTGGAAGAGATAATCCCTCATCTTTTGTGATTAAATTCTCCAGTTTAGTAGTTGAAAGGTAGGTGATTTAGTTGATTTCAACCCTGATTCCTCAATCATTGGTTTTATTGTTCTGAAGACCAGGTCATTCTCAAAAGACACATGACATTGAATGACTGGTAATTTCAAGGCTGAGTGACTTCTAAATATGTCTTTATTAATTTGAAGCCAGCTTTTTTCACAATATGTGCCTTTTATTTTTTTCATACAATTAACAATATTTTATTCAGAATGCCTTTGGGTCCATGATATCATATTGGTAATGCCATAAAGGAAAATATATAAAGTTTGGGTTATAGACATTTTTATAATTAACTCTTTCTTCAGTCTAGATTACCAAGAAAAACAATGCATCTGTGGGAGATGCCTTCATCTGAAAGTGACAGCAATAAATTAATTTCAAACTTAAGTTATTTTCATTTAGTTTAAATTAGACCTTTAACCTTTTAGTGCTTACTTTTAATAAGCAGTTCTTGAAATGGGCAAGATTTCAAAAGCTCTCATGTTTGTTAGACAGCTAGGGAAATTAAATGTATTTCTGTAGATGTGACATTTTCAATTTAAATGTGTTAAGTATGCCCATTAAAGCCATATCAAGCAGAAACATATTCTTAGATTAAAATAATTTGTTTTACTTAATCAGATATCCACCATTAGTCAAAAATGATTTTTCTATTGTTAGACATATCTAGAGCAAGGGGAAGTGGAGTGGTTGCTGGCTTTAAGAATTGCACATTGAGTTTGGAAAAAGAATAATATACAGGATTCAAGACAAAGCCTAGTCATTTCTAAACAGATGATTTGAAATACTGGAATTTTAAAGGGTGTGGACTTAAAGTGTTTTTGTGTTTTCTAAAGATTTTATTATTTATTTATTTATTCATTTATTTATTTAATTTATCTCTATATTTCTCACCCTCTCATTGTTTGTACTCACTGCCTGCTCTCTATGTCTAGTTTTTTTTTTGTTTTGTTTTTTTTTTGGAGGCATCTGGAACAGAACCCAGGATCTCTCATATGGGTGGGAGGTGTTCAGCCACTTGAGATACATCTGCTCCCTGCTTGTAGCATCTTTTGTAGTGTTTCCTCATTGTGTTTTCTCATTGTGTCATTTTGTTGTATCAGCTTGCTGCACCAACACTTTGCATCAGCTCTCTCTATTGTTAGTTTTGTTTAAAAGACACTGGGAACTGAAGCCAGGCTTCCCAAGTGGTGCCCAACTGCTTGAGCCACATCTGCTTCCCCTAAAGTGCTTTTAATGAAAGAATACTTCCTACAAAGCTTAAGGGTTTAGAAGAACTTTGAGTATGGGCATTTTTACTCACTTATGGATGCCATTGTTCATTGGCTTGACAGGAGTGAACTCCAAGGCTTCTGATTTGCATTTTTAGCTCATAGAGTTGTTTTCAGTTGCCTGAAGCTTTGCGTAGGTTTTACTCTGTCTTAGAATTCAGGGAAGAGGCAAATTTCCATTCCATTCTTGCCTCAGCCATTGGCCAACTGTGAAAATTTGGAGAAGTCCCTTATCCTCTCTGCAACTCAGTTTTGTTTTTGTAAAATACAGGGGCTGGTCTAGTGCCTGGACTCTCAGCCACAGGGTCTCAAGATTGACCTTGAATCAGAGTCTCCTGGACAACTGTTAACTGAAACAGCCTGCCCCATCCCTGGAGTTTCTGATTCAGCAGGTCTGGATCTGGGTCTGAGAATTTGCATTTCTAACAAATTCCCAGGTGATGCTGTGACTGCTGGCAGGTGGGTTGGGGGAACCCCTCTCAGCCAGGCCCTTGTATGCACAGAGTTTCATCAGGTAGACTCTGATCATAATGCTGATTGCTTTTAAGGCCTATTGGTTAGAAAGACTGCTGATAAAGCCTCAGGAAAGAAAAATCTTCCTTTTGTGTTCTTTTTGCCATAAACGCCAAATTGAGATAATCTCATGGGGGTAGAAGGGAGGGACCATATTTAAGAGAATTTAGCAATCACTGGCTGTGGACATTTCCATGGGCTAGCAAAGGGGAAGTCTGTGCTACCTCAGGAAGGTCTCTAGGACATGGGCAATGGGTGGGAGGCTCTTTGTCTCTTCAGAGATAACTTAAACTGTCTGACTTGTGGGTGTGAAATGGTAAGAGGCTGCAGTCCTGCCCTTGGTGACAATGGCAACATCTCCAGTCCCAGGAAACAGTTTAACAATGCAAGGTCTATAAACTTTAAGTCTTTAGGAGAAATGCAAACCAAATATGCTAAAAGCTTATCTAGAATGTATGAAGTCCATGCTAAAACCTAACCTAGGATGTGGAAGATATATATGCTAATTCAAGCCTATTGAGAACTGAAACAAAGGGACCATTTAATGTTTCCTCCATATAAAAGGGATTCAAAAATCTTGTTCGGGGCTCAGGATTGAAACAAAAAGCTCCTGAGTCCGACCAGCCGTCAATAAACCATTTTTCCTTCTCAAAATCATTCCTGAGTCCTGGCCTCTCTGTACACAAATAATTGAACCTCTCTCAAATTCTACAACAATATCATACTATTTTCTGTCTTTTTACCATTTATTTCACCCTTTGTAATAATCTTCCTTTCAACACTATTCTCCAAGTCTCTCTCTTTTTTTCCCTTTCAGGATGCAGTAGTCCCTTTTTTATCTCTTGTAAGTCTTTTGGTAACATTCTATTAGTGTTCGTTTTTTTTTCCTGTGAAAACTTTGGACTCACCCTCATTTTTGAAGTTCAGCTTTGCCAGATACAAAATTCTTGGTTAATGGATTTTTCTTTTTAAGTACATTAAGTACTTCATGCCACTTTCTTCTCTTCTTCATGGTTTCAGATGTGAAGTCAGCACTTAATCTTACTGAGGTTCTATTGCACGTGATGCTTTTCTTTTGCTGCTTTCAGAATTCTTTTTATCTCTTATGTTTGTCATTCTGAATAGCAGGTGTCTCAGAGTAGGTCTATTTGGATTTACTCTACTTCTGGTGCATTGTCCTTCTTGGATTTTGATATTTATATCCTTCATAAGGGTTGGGAAGTTTCCATTTGCTATTCCCTCAAGTATTCTTTCTACCCCTTTTCCATTCTCTTCTTCAGGGAAACCAATAGTGTAAATTTGTGCACTTTGCATTGTTTTTTGATTTCTTGAACACTTGTTTCACTTTTTCCACTGTCTTCTCTTTTACTTTCCTGTCTTTTCCAGTTCAGGTGTTCTGTCTTTGAAATCACTAATTCTGTCATTGAACATTGCAAAGCTGCTTTTATTGCCTCTAATGTATTTTTAAATTCATTGAACTATATCACTCATACATATACATAAACAGTAAGTGTATAATAGTTGTAAACTTACAAAACATATATAACATCAAACAAACATATATAATATCTCACCCTACCACCAATAACTTGTATTATTTTTAAAAATTTTAACCAATAAAAAGTATTGTCAAAATATTACTACTAAACAATTTTCCCCTAACCAATCCAATTATCTTTATATCATTCATATATGAGCATACATAAACAATTAAGTGTATAGTATAAGTTGTGAACTTACAAAGCAAACCTGCATAACATCATGCAATTGTCTCATACATTAACCCTCCACCAACACCTTGCACTGTCATGAGACATTTGTTACAAATTATGAAAGAATATTGTCAAAATCTTACTATTAATCATAGTCCTTATGTTACATTTGTTGTGTTTTCCCCCAACCCACCTCATTATTTTTTAAATATTTTCTATGACAGAAGTTGTAACCTTATAAAAAATCATGCACATGTGCAGAATTCCCAAACAACACCCCTCCATCAACACACCACAATGTGGTGTGTCATTTGCTACAGATGAAATAATATCAACTGACTGTTACCATGTCCATAGTGTACACTTGGCTCACCTTTTCTGTACTGCCTCAGTACCAACACAGTACATCTTTCATACAGATGCAAGAATATTATATTATTACTACTAACCACAGTCCATAGGTGACTCCAGCTGTGTTTTTCCCATCCTTCTCCACATTCCCAACACCCTGCAGTAGTGATCTACATTTGTTTTACCTAACAAAGGACACTCTTGCATCTGTATCATCAATCACAATTCTCACCCACCTCTTAGTTTACTATGCTACTTAGTTCCTAGATTATTTCCTAGCATTCTGTCAATTGGCATTTATATAACTAGACTACCATTTTCAGCAACATCCCCATTTATAAACCAGCTGTTACTCACTGTGTGTTACCATCCACTCTATACATTTCCATACCTTTACAGTAAAGCTAATTAAAAATTCTACATACATTAAACATCAGTAGTCCACTCAGTCCTTCTCTTATCTCTTCTAAGAATCCACCACCCACCACCAGGTACTGAAGATATTTTCCTAAAATTTCTTCTATAAGTTTTATGGTTCTTGCTTTTATTTTCAGTTTGCGATATATTTTGAGTTAATTTTTGGATAAGTTGTGAAATAGGAGTCCTCTTTCCTATTGTCAGCTATGGATGTCCAATATTTTCAGTGCCTTTTGTTGAGTGGATTGTTCTGTCCAAGCTGTGTGACTTTGACAGGCTAGTACAAAATCACTTGAACATATATGTGAGTCTGTTTCTGAACCATAAATTTGATTCCATTGGTCTATTGTGTCTGTCTTTAGGTTAGAACCATGCTATTTTTACCACTATATGTATGTATTATGATTTAAAGTCTGGAGATGAGGGCTTGCTTTTCCTTTTTATGATGTTCCAGCTATTCAGGACTCCTTACCATTCCAAATAAATTTAATAATTGTGTTTTCAATTTTTTCTTTAATGCTGGTGGAATTTTTATTAGGATTGCATTAAGTCTATATATCAACTTGAGTAGAATTGACATCTTGATGATATTTAGTCTTCCAATCCATGAGCATGGAATGTTCTCCCAGTTATTTAGGCCATTTTTTGAATTGTTTTAACACTGAGTTGCAGTTTTCTGAATACAAGTGCTTTGCAACATTGGTTAGGTTTATTCCTGACTATTGAGTATTATCTGTTATATTGTATTTTCACGACTCTTTTGACACTATTAGTTAATTTTATTGGTATAATCTTCATTTCTAGACTTTCTTCCAGGCCCCTCTCTCCTGTCTTTTCTTTTCAGGCTGTAGCACACCCTTTAGTATTTCTAAAAAATCTGGTCTCTTGCTTAGAAATTCTCTCAGTTTCTGTTCATCTGTGAATATTCTAATCTCACCCTCATTTTTGAATGACAGACTTGCTGGATAAAAGATTCTTGGCAGGAAGTTTTTCTCTTGTAGTATCTTAAATATATCAGACTACTGTCTTCTTGCCTCCATGATTTCTGGTGAGAAATCAGCACATACTCTTATTGGATATCCCTTATATGTTATGTATTTCTTTTCTCTTGTTGCTCTCAGAATTCTCTGTCTTTGGCCCTTGACATTTTGATGAGTATGTGTCTCGGAGTTGGTCTATTTGGATATTTTTTGGATGGAATTACATTGTACTTCTTGGACAGGGATCTGTCTTTCAATAAGGTTGGGAAATTATCTACCATTTTTTCTTCAAATATTTCTTCTGCCCCTTTTGCTGTCATTTCTTTCCCCAAGACCTTGTTCAATTTTTTTTTCATTCTTTTCTTCATCTGTTCTTTTGTATGTTCACTTTCAGAGGCCATTTCTTCAATTTCACCAATCCTTTCTTCTGCCTCCTCAAATCTGCTCTTATATGATTCCAATGTTTTTTATTTTTTTTTATTTTTTTAAAATATTTATTTATTTATTATTATTTTTTTAATTACATTAAAAAAAATATATGAGGTCCCATTCAACCCCACTGCCCCCGCCCCCCACTCCCCCCACAGCAACACTCTCTCCCATCATCGTGATACATCCATTGCACCTGGTAAGTTCATCTCTGAGCATCACTGCACCCCATAGTCAATGGTCCACATCATAGCCCAGACTCTCTCACGTTCCATCCAGTGGGCCCTGGGGGGATCTACAGTGTCCCGTAATTGTCCGTGAAGCACTATCCAGGACAACTCCATGTCCCGAAAACGCCTCCACATCTCATCTCTTCCTCCCGTTCCCCACACCCAGCAGCCCCCATGGCTACCGTTCCCACACCCATTCCACATTTTCTCTGTGGACATTGGATTGGTTGTGTCCATTGCACACCTATGTCAAGTGAGGGCTTAGATTCCACATGGGTACTGGATGCACTCTTCCCGCTTCTAGTTGTAGACACTCTAGGCTCCATGTTGTGGTGGTTGACCTTCTTCAACTCCATGTTAGCTGAGTGGAGTAAGTCCAATAAGTCAAAGTGTAGGAGCTGAAGTCTGTTGAGGCTCTGGGCCTGGGTCTCATATTATCAGTCCAGAGATTCAAATTCCCTACATATATCTTAAACTCAGCACCAACTACAATTCCAATAAAGTAGCATGCAAGTCTTGTGAAAAGAGATCCCCTCTGAGTCCATTTCCATCACGCAGAAACACCAGCTCCAAAGAAGGGCCATCTGTCATGGCAGTGAACCCCTTCTGCCATGACCATAGAACCCGTGGGTCTCTTTATCCCTCAAAAGAACCAATACCTGGGGTTGTATCTACCTTATCTGTCTCTTAGACTCTGTTCAGTTGTACATAGGGGTATTCCTTCTGACAACCTCCAGACTCTTTTTTAGAGACTCACAGCCTTATAATCTCATTTCTTCTTTCCATTTCCCCCTTACATTAGGTCAAACCGCTTCCCAAAGTCATGTTATTATATGTAGACAGGTATATTCTGCTGTTCCGCATTGAATATTTAATTCAAGGTCATTTTCTAGTTGCTTCTTCAGCTGGTATGTGGTAGTGATCCCTCGGTGCCAGTGAGGCTCATCCCCGGGTGTCGTGTCCCATGCTGGGGGGAATGCATCACATCTACACGCTGCGTTTGGCTGTGAGAGTGGCCACATTTGAGTAACATGAAGGCTGTCAGGAGGAAACCCCCAGGCACAATGCTACTCTAGGCCTTGTTCTTATTGCAGGTGCATAGGCTCAAAAGTGTAGCCATTAGTATCAAGAGCCCACTGTTGGGCCCTCCTTCCTTCCTGGTTCTTGCCGTTGCACCTGGAGGATTGCCGCTGCTCTCCCAGGGCCCACAACAGTGACCACCCGGCCAGGAGCCCAGTACCCCCCCATCTGTTGTTTTTAATTGTTTCCACTATGAGTATATATAGACATTACCATATACCCTGGGCATATGCCCTGTATAATTCCCTGTCAACCATATATTATATCCTGTCAATAACATCCCATATCAGTATTCCTCCGCTGCCATTGTTGAACCACTCTGTGATCCAAAACTTCCCGTAAAGTGAATCCCAACATAATGTCAACTTCAGAAGAGTCTTAGATCACCAAAATTCATATATACAATATACAGTATTTCCCCAGATCCACCATAAAACCTTTTCCCTTCCACAGCAATAATCTTTTAACTTATTCATATCATATTTCCTGTAACTGATGTACAGATTCCGAAACTATAGTTTTCAAACAAGGTAACATTTGTGCTTACTATGTGGTCCATACTTTAGGTTGTACAGTTTTCTAAATTTTTTAGTTATCCTATGTTTTGTCTTATGGTTTTCATTATTAGTCTGTCGTCCCCTATATGTTTTTGGTGTAATATTAGCTGTTTTATATTCATCCTCGTGTACTCTCACATAACTCCTCTTTTGCCCCCTTATTTACCTTTGTTCTATCCATTGCACGTCCATTTTCCCCTCCCCTTAGGGCCCACAACGCCTGCCAATCTAATGCCCTGGGAGCTGTCCTTTCTCACGAGAGATACAGTTCTCTCTATTTGATGGCATTAGTCTTCCCCAGGATATGGGTCCACCCCACCCAATGGTAGAACCCACCTTGGCAAAATGAGCCTTCAACTATTCCCTCCAGAGTCTGTCCCGCATCAGACCATACCCCCTGAGCGTCCTAACCAGGTGACCCTGCTACTTATACTTTGATACGTTTTACTCAACATTTAGTTCTCAACGAACTTCTGGCACTCTCCCATGTTTGTATGTTGCCCCTCCCTCCCACCTATTTCTTGGACCATATTACCCCTCTTCCCATCCCCAGCCCACCTCAAACCCAGAAAACCCCACCCGAAGGAAACCCCTTGCCCCCATTTTGTCCCTTCTTTGTGCTCATACTTACCCCCAGCTCATCACAGATTCCACCCCTACAGACATTAACTCACATCCTTCCTCCACCCCCCGTTTTCCAGTAAGCCACTTTTCCAGACTCTAGCTCTCTGAGGCAGTTAACTTATTTCATATCATTGAGGGCATATAGTATTTGTCCTTCAATGCCTGGGTTGCTTCACTTAACATAAGATTCTCAAGGTTCATCCATGTTACCACGTGCGATTGTAGTGTATTGGTTCTTACAGCTGAGTAGTATTCCATTGTGTGTTTATACCACATTTTATTGATCCACTCATCTGTTGATGGACTTTTGGATTGATTCCAACTTTTGGCGATGGTGAACAATGCTGCTATGAACATTGGTGTACATATATCGGTTTGTGTCCTTGTTTTCAGTTCTGCTGGGTATATACCCAGCAGTGGTATTGCTGGGTCATATGGCAAATCTATGGATAATTTTTTGAGAAACTGCCAAACTGTCCTCCAGAATGGTTGGATCCTTCTGCATTCCCACCAGCAATGGATGAGTGTTCCCCTTTCTTCACATCCTCTCCAGCATTTGTATTCTACTGTTTTTTTCATGGCTGCCAATCTTATGGGAGTAAGATGGTATCTCATTGTAGTTTTGATTTGCATTTCCCTGATAGCTAGGGATTTGGAGCATTTTTTCATGTGCTTTTTAGCCATTTGTATTTCTTCTTTGGAGAAGTGTCTGTTTAAATCTTTTTCCCATTTTTTAAATGGGTTGTTTATCTTTTTGTTTTCGAGATATATGAGTTCTTTATATATGCAAGTTATAAGTCTATTATCAGATATATGGTTGCCAAATATTTTCTCCCATTGTGTGGGTTCCCTTTTTACTTTCTTGATAAACCCCTTTGAGGTGCAGAAGGCTTTAATTTTGAGGTAGTCCCATTTATCTATTTGTTCTTTTGCTGTTCGTGCTTTTGGTGTGATATTCATGAAGCCATTTCCTATTACAAGGTCCTGTAGATGTTTCCCTACACTGCTTTCTAAGGTCTTTATGGTCTTGGCTCTTATATTTAGGTCTTTGATCCATCTAGAGTTGATCTTTGTATAAGGTGTGAGATGGTAATCCTCTTTCATTCTTCTACATATGGCTATCCAGTTCTCCAGGCACCATTTGTTGAATAGGCCATTCTCTCCCATTTGAGAGGGTTTGGTGGCTTTATCGAATATTATATGGCTATATACATGAGGTTCTATATCTGAACTTTCAATTCGATTCCATTGGACTGTGTGTCTCTCCTTATGCCAGTACCATGCTGTTTTCACTACTGTAGCTTTGTAGTATGTTTTGAAGTCAGGAAGTGTGATTCCTCCTATTTCGTTTTTCTTTTTCAATATGTCTTTGGCTATTCGGGGCCCCTTTTTATTCCAAATAAATTTCATAGTTAGTTTTTCTAGTTCCTTAAAGAAGGCTGTGTTGATTTTTATTGGGATTGCATTGAATGTGTAGATCAGTTTTGGTAGGATAGACATCTTAATAATATTCAGTCTTCCTATCCATGAACAGGGAATATTCTTCCATTTATTTAGGTCTTCTTTGATTTCCTTGAACAATCTTGTATAGTTCTCGATGTATAAGTTTTTTACCTCTTTAGTTAAATTTATTCCTAAGTATTTGATTTTTTTATTTACTATTGTGAATGGTATTTGTTTCTTGATTTCCTCCTGATCTTGCTCATTATTGGTGTATAGAAATGCTACTGATTTTTGCTCATTGATCTTATAACCTGTGACTTTGCTAAACTCATTTATGAGTTCTAGGAGCTTTGTTGAAGATCTCTCAGGGTTTTCTATATATAGGATCATGTCATCTGCAAATAATGAAATTTTGACTTCTTCCTTTCCAATTTGAATGCCTTTTATATCTGGTTCTTGTCTCAGTGCTCAAGCCAGTACTTCCAAGATAATGTTAAATAGGAGCGGAGACAATGGGCATCCTTGTCTTGTTCCTGATTTTAGAGGGAAGGATTTCAGGATTTCGCCATTGTAAACAATGTTGGCGTTAGGTTTTTCATATATACTCTTTATCATGTTCAAAAAGTTTCCTTGTATTCCAATCTTTTGGAGTGTTTTTATCAGGAAGGGGTGCTGTATTTTGTCAAATGCCTTTTCTGCATCTATAGATATAATCATGTGTTTTTTTTCTCTCAATCTGTTTATATGGTGTATTACATTGATTGATTTTCTTATGTTGAAACATCCTTGCATACCTGGGATAAATCCCACTTGGTCATGGTGTATAATTCATTTAATGTGTTGTTGAATACGATTAGCAAGTATTTTGTTAAGTATTTTTGCGTCTAGGTTCATTAGAGTAATTGGTCTGTAATTTTCCTTTCTTGTGGTGTCTTTGTTTGGCTTTGGTACTAGGGTAATGTTGGCATCATAGAAGGAATTAGGCAGTGTTCCTTCTGTTTCGATTTTTTGGAATAGTTTCAACAGGATTGGTGTTAGTTCTTTCCAGAATGTTTTGTAGAATTCACCTGTGAAGCCGTCTGGCCCTGGGCTCTTCTTAGTTGGGAGATTTTTAATGACTGATTCTATCTCTTTGCTTGTGATTGGTTTGTTAAGATCATCAATTTCTTCTTTCGTCAGTATGGGCTGCTCATGTATTTCTAGGAATTTGTCCATTTCCTCTAAATTGTCATTTTTGTTGGAATATAGTTTTTCAAAGTATCCTCTTATGATAGTCTTTATTTCTGTGGGGTCAGTGGTGATATCTCCTTTCTCATTTCTTATTTTGTGTATTTGCATCTTTTCTCTTTTTTTCTTTGTTAGTCTCGCTAAAGGTTTGTCAATTTTCTTGATCTTCTCAAAAAACCAGCTCTTGGTCTTGTTTATTTTTTCAAGTGCTTTCTTATTTTCTATTTCATTTAGTTCTGCTCTTATCTTTGTTATTTCCTTCCTTCTTCTTCCTGTTGGGTTACTTTGTTGTTGTTTTTCTAATTCCTTCAAATGTGCAGTTAATTCTTCAATTTCTGCTCTTTCTTTTTTGATATATGAATTTATGGCTATAAATTTCCCTCTCAGTACCGCTTTTGCTGCATCCCATAAATTTTGGTATGTTGTGTTATCATTATCATTTGTTTCAAGGTAGTCATTGATTTCTTATGAGATTTCCTCTTTGACCCATTGTTTTTCTAAGAGTGTGCTGTTTAATTTCCAAATTGTCATGTGGAGTCTGGGTCTCTGTCCCTTGCAAATTTCCAGCTTGACTCCACTGTGGTCAGAGATATTGTTTTGTATGATTTCGATCTTTCTGAATTCATTAAGCCTTTCTTTGTGGCCTAGCATATGGTCAATCTTGGAGAATGTTCCATGTGCGCTTGAGAAAAATGTATATCCTGCTGTGTTTGGGTGTAATGATCTATATATGTCTATTAGATCCAGCTCTTCTAATATACTGTTCAAATGTTCTGTTTCTTTAGTGATTCTCTTTTGAGATGTTCTGTCCAGAGTTGATAGTGGTGTATTAAAATCCCCCACTATAATTGTAGATGCATCTATTCTTTCACTTAGTTTTTCCAGCGTTTGCCTCACATATTTAGAGGCGCCCTTGTTAGGAGCATAAATATTTATGATTGTTCGATCTTCTTGACACATTGTCCCTTTCACTCAAATATAGTATCCTTCTTTGTCTCTCACAATTGTTTCGCATTTAAAGTCTATTTTGTCTGATATTAATATAGCTACTCCTGCCTTTTTTTGGTTGTTGTTTGCTTGTATGATTGTTTTCCAGCCATTCACTTTCAACCTCCATGAGTCTCTGGGTCTAAGATGTGTCTCTTGTAGGCAGCATATAGATGGGTCGTATTTCCTTATCCAGTGTCCCAGTCTGAATCTTTTGATAGGTGAGTTTAATCCGTTGACATTCAGTGTTATTACGTTTAGAGAGTTATTTATGGTAGCCATATTTTGGTTGGATTTGTGTTTGTTATATTTTTTTGTATTATTTTATTTTCCTCTTCTATTTTTGTCTTTCTTTTTGCTTTTACACTCTCCTCCATCTCTGACTGTCCTGTTTTTTCCTTTCTTCCTGCAGAATTCCCTTAAGAATTTCTTGAAGGGGAAGTTTCTTGTTGATATACTCTTTCAGTTTCTGTTTATCTGTGAATATTTTGAACTCTCCATCATTTTTGAATGCTAGTTTAGCTGGATAGAGTATTCTTGGTTGGAGATTTTTTTCCTTTAGTACCTTGACTATATGATACCACTGCCTTCTTGCCTCCATCGTTTCAGATGAGAAATCAGCACTTAATCTTATGGAGTTTCCCTTGTATGTGATGGTTTTCTTTTCTCTTGCTGCTTTTAGAATTTTTTCTTTGTCTTGAGCATTGGATAATTTGACAAGTATATGTCTTGGGGTGGGCCTGTTGGGGTTTATGACCAGTGTAGTGCGCTGTGCTTCTTGGATATGTACATCTGTCTCTTTCAGTAGATTTGGGAAGTTTTCATTCATTATTTCCTGCAACACTCCTTCTGACCCCTTTCCCTTCTCTTCTCCTTCTGGAATGCCTATAATACGTATGTTTGAGCGTTTTGCGTTATCATTCAGGTCCCTAAGTCCTATCTGGATTTTTTCTACCTTTTTATTGACCACTTCTACTATCTGTTTGATTTCCAATGCACTGTCTTCCACATCACTAATTCTCTGCTCTGCCTCTTCTAGTCTGCTGATATTTCCTGCAAGTGTATTTTTGATTTCTTGAATTTTGGTGTTCATTTCCATCATATCTGTTATTTTTTGCGCATGTCTGCAATTTCCCCTCCAAGTGTTGTCTTCACGCTGTTAACTTCTTTCATTACTTCATCAAATTTGTTGGTGATAAATGTTCTGAGATCTTTCATTGCTTGTGCGAAGTCCTGCCCCCCTTCCTGATTTTCAGTTTGTTGATTGGATTCAGCCATGTTTTCCTGATTACTGGTTTGGTTTGTAGATTTTTGTTGCTGTCTTGTCAACATTTTTTCTTGACGGGTTTAATCAGTTCCTTAGCTTCTTTGTCTAGTCTTGGAGATTAATTAGCTGTTGTTTTTGCGTAAGTGTTATATCTTCTCTTTGTCACTTTGTTCTTCTTATTCCAATTTCTTATTGCTAGTTAAGCTCACCAAGGAGGGAGTCCTCCACACGTAGCTGGGATCTCCGTGTATATTTCACAGATGGATCCTCTCTGTTACCTTCCCTCCAAATCGATGTCCAGACACCTCCGGACCAGGAAAAATCCCGAAACAGCCGGTCCCAAAGAGTCTCCGATGCCTCCCAGCCGATTCCCCCCAGGAGCTAGTCAATGTTTTTTAAATTTCATTGATTGCACCTTTCATTCCCATAAGATCTGCTATTTTTCTATGTATGCTTTCAAATTCTCCTTCGTGCTCTTCCAGTGTCTTCTTTTTTTTATTTTTTATTTTTGTCTTTATTATTATATTTTAATATTATATTCAAAAAATATTAGGTCCCCATATACCCCCCACTCCCTTACTCCCCCTCCCCCCATAGTAACAACCTCCTCCATCATCATGAGACATTCATTGCATTTGTTGAACACATCTATGAGCACCACCGCACCTCATGGTCAATGGTCCACATTATAGCCCACACTCTTACACGTTCAATCCAGTGGGCCATGGGAGGACATACAATGTCCAGTAACTTTCCTTGCACCATCACCCAGGACAACTCCAAGTCCCAAAAACACCTCCAGTGTCTTCTTAATATCCTTAATCTCTTTGGCCATCTCATTGAATTTATTAAGAAGATCTCTTTGAACACCTATAATTTGTTGTCTCAACTCCTTTATGTCATCTGGAGGCTTATCTTGTTCCTTTAACTGGGTCTTAGCTTCCTATTTCTTGGTGTGGATTGTACTATTTTTGTTGGTGTCTTGGCATCTGTCTTACTAGAGTATTTATTCTGGGTGCAGTTTTTCTCTTTAGTTTAGGGCTTCCTATCATTTCTCCCTTGCTGGTTGAGCAGAAGGAGCCAAGCATGTAGTTGGTGCTGTAAGCTATGGAGGCTCAAGCTGCCCTCATTGTGCCAGGGGCCAATGAAGCTTCTTCCAACTTTCTCCCTTGCCAGGGGTAGGGACAGAGTCACAGCTATGTAGAATAACCCAAGTGCAGGCCTAGACTGTAGTTGCCCAGAGAGACTGATGAAGCTTCATAACTTTTTCTCCCCTGCCTGGGACAGGGATAGAGCTGCAGGTGTTGGCAGCAATCTATGCAGTGCAGGTCCAAGATGACTGCAGTTGCCCTGGTAGACTTCTGATTTTTCAGTCTTTTACAGCCAAAGTTACCTGCAGTTACCTGTATAGGCTGGTGCAGGGCTCCTCAGGCTTCTCCCTGCCAGAGGCAGGGCTGAAAGCCTAGATGGGCTGCAGGCTGATCTGCATGAAAGAAACTGGTTCCTGCCAACACTGAGAATTTCAGTCAGCCTGGCTTCCCCTCAGGCTGGAGGTGAAGTCAGAACAGTGGCTACTGGCCTCTTTTTGACTTGGGCTGGTTCACACCCCAGCTGTTCCCAGGGTTATATCTTAGCCAGCTGAGTCTACCAATCAGCAGCCCAAATTGGCAGCCAACTGTCTCCTCCTTCCCCATTTCTGGGAAATGGAGCTTCCAATTCCAGCCACAGAATAGCCTCTGGGGTGGCTCCTGCAGCCAGAGTAGGATAGTCACCAGCCTCCATGGCTTGGCTGGTAATTTCCCAGAGAGGCTGATGCAGGTCTCTGCAGCTTCCTCCCTGCTGGATATGGCACTGGGGCCTAGGCTTGAGCTGTAATATGATCTGGGTGGGAAGAAGCCGGTCCCCACCAGCACTGGGATCCTCGGTCTGCCCCGCTTCCTGCCGTGCCAGGTGCAGAGTTAAGTTGGTGGCTACCCACCTCTTTCTGACTTGAACAGGCTCAAACTTTAGCTGTTCTCAGGATTATACCATAGCACACTGAATTTACTCATCAGTAGCTGAAATTCGTGCCCAACTGACTCTTCCTCCCCCATTTTGGGGAAGTGGAGCTTTCAGTTCCAGCCATGGAACAGCTCCCAAGGTGGCTTGTGCCTCCAGTGGATGATAAGCACCGACCTCCGTGGCATGGAATACTCTACTTATGAGTCTTCTCTGAAGATTCATCTTCATATGAATCTTCTACTCCTTCAAGGACATTGCAGGATGCTCTTCTGGCTTCCTGGAGCACCCAAACAGGTGCTTCAGCTAGCTCCAGAGAGCTTGTGTGTTTACTAACTGCCCTGTAGCAGGAGCTGATTCTAGGAGCTCCTTACTCTGCCACCATCTTGCTGGTGTCTCTAATATATATTTTATATATATATAAATATTTTAAAGATACATAGATTACACAAAATGTTACATGAAAAAATATGGGAGGTTCCCATATGGCCCACCCCCACATTCCCCATTTTTCCTTCATCAACAACTTCTTTCATTAGTGTGGTGCATTCATTGTATTTGCTGAATACATTTTAGAACACTGCTACACAGCATGAATTATAGTTTATGGTGTGGATTACACTACCCCAGTCCACCTAGTGGGTTATGGCAGGATATAAAATGTCCTTCATCTGTCCCTGCAATATCATTCAGGACAACTCCATGTCCCCAAAATGCCCCATATCACACCTCTTACTCCCTCTCCCTGCCCTCAGTAGCTTCCATGACCACAATCTCCACATCAGTGACATAATTTTCTTCCATTGCTAGAGTCACAGTGGTTCTATAGTAGATTACCAGCAAGCCCACTAAAATCTGTAATATATTCCTCCATCCTGTGTCACTTGGGATGGAGATGTCCACTCCATCTCTAAATCAAGAGGGGGCTTAGATCCCACATGACTGATGGATGCAATTCTCCTGCTTGCAGTTGTAGACATTCTTGGTTGCCTGGTGTGGTGGTTGACCATTATAATTCCCCATCAGTTGATCTGGGTAAGTCCAATGAACCAGAGAGTAGGTGTTCCAGCTCTGTTGAGGTTCAGGGCCCAGATGACACATGGACCATCCAGAGATTCCAGTCATCTGAGCATACACAAACTGCAGCATCAGTCAAAGGTTCAGTAAAAATGACAGAAGAGGCATGTGTAGAGAGGTCACATCTGAGTCCAACTCCATCACAGTAAGGAGCACAAATTCCAAAGTAAGGCCCACTGCAAAGCAATGAATTCCACAGTCATCTGTCATGACTATAGGACCTGTGTGTCTCTGTAGCCCTCAGGAGCACCAGTATCTGGGGTTGTATCTACTTTGGCTGTCTTTCAGATCCTACTGAGATGTGCATAAGTGCGACCCCTCTGATGACCTTGCAACTCATTTTGAAATCTCTTAGCCATATAAATTAATTTGTCTTTACCACTTCCCCCTTTGATTTAAGGAATTTTTCTAGTTGCATCACCAGCAGGTGATTGGTAGCAATAAATCAGCACTAGGTAGGCTCATCCCTGGGTGTCATGTCCCACGCTGGGGAGAAGGCAGTGCATTTACATGCTGAGTTTGGCTTAGAGAGTGGCCACATTTGAGCAACATGGAGGCTCTCAGGAGGTAACTCTTAGGCACCCTGCATCTCAAGGCCTAGTTTAAATATCAAGCACAGAAGCTCATAAGCATAGTCATCAGTACAAAGGGCCCATCATTGGACCATTCTTCTTCATGGGTCTTTTCCCTTGCACCTGGGGGATTATGCTCTTCCACTGGGGGATGCAACAGAGCTGCCCAGGATGGGAACTCAGCACTCCCTCAGTTGTCATGTGTAACTCTATTCACTATGACAATATCCAATGAACATCTGAACATATCTATATATCCTATATGCATACCCTGGAGAACTCCCTCCCACGCTTGCTTTCCCTTTCAATGACACCGCTAACCAGTACTCTTCCCCTGTCATAGTGGATCCCCTCTGTGATCCAAAATTTCTTCAAAAATTAAGTCTAATATATTGCCAAATCCAATTAGAAGGATAATGAAACAGTATTGGCATGCTTATAGATTAGACATAGAATTTATAATAATTTAGAAAAACTAAAATAAAGAAATAAATTGGGGTATTAAAAAATGAAAAAATCATAGAACTTTGTTCCTGATATTCTGTGTTTCATCATTGTAATAGGTGTTGCCCTGCAAGTACGGTGGCAAGGCAATCTCTTCCATTCCTTCTGCAGTATCTACATCATTTAAAAAATTTTTATTTTAACTTCTAAAGTTTTAGATCACAGTAAAATCACATATACAATTAGGTGAATCCCATATACCCAATATCAAACCCTTTTCCCCCTTCCTCAGCAATGATCTTTTTACATGTGCATGTTGCACTTGCTACAGCTGATGTACCGATATTAAAATATAACTACTAACTGTGATTTCGTTATGGCTTACATTATGGTTTTATTTTAGACTGTATACTTTTTGGTTACTGTATAGTTTACATTATGTTTTACATTTTTGACTATTCACTTTTATATATTTTTGGTGAAATTTAACAGGGCTTACATCCATTTTTGTAAGATCTTGTGGAACACTTCCATTGCCCTCCAGTAACCCCCACTTCCATCTATTCTATTCCTCTCTCCCACTCCCCTCAAGGCCCACAGCGACAACCAAGCTTCACTGATTGGAGAACAAGATTCATAGATACTTACAACAATGCTGAGGGCTTGACACTCTAGTCTATCCTCCCCCTTTGGGATCCACCCATGCTCTTGAGAGACACCCTCTCCTCTGTTTGAGAATATCAGGCCTCCCCAGGATGGGGGTACAATAACTTCCCACTCATTGTATGTATCTCCACCCACTAATAAAACACAATATGAGAAGATGAACCCTCACACACTCCCTAGAAGTCTGTCCCAGGTACATCCTGTGCCTAATGTTCCCCATCAAACCTTAAACAAGTATCCTTTCCTTAATATATTTTCTAAAGAGTTTTCTCAACATATAGTTTTAATCACATACCTGACAATCTCCCATGTTTTCCCCCTCAACCAACCCTTCTCCTAAACTACATGGGCCAGCTGACCCACCCTCCCAACCCTAACCCCCCAAGCCTTCAAAGTCCCACCCAATAGTATACCTATGTCATCATCTTATCCCTTCACTCCACAAAAACTTACCCACATTTTATCATAGATTTCTCTCATGTATACATCAGCTCACACACACAACAGCCCCCCCATTTCCTATAAGCATATCGTCCAGTCTCTAGCTCTCTGAAACAGTGTGATTTCCTTAATTCATGTCAGAGAGGATATATAGTATTTGTCCTTCAATGTCTGGGTTACTTCACTCAACCTAAGGTCCTCAAGGTTCATCCATGTTATCCCATGTGTTAGTACTGTATTCTTTCTTACAGATGAGTAGTATTCTGTTGTATGTATATACTACATTTTGTTTATCCATTCATCTTTTGATGGGCATTTGGGTTGATTCCAACTTTTGGCAAAAGTGAATAATGCCACTATGAACGTTGGTGTGCATGTATCAGTTTATGTCCTGGTTTTTAGTTCTTCTGGGGATATACCCACCAGTAAAATTGCTGGTCATATGGCAAATCTATAGCTAGTTTTTGAGGAAGGGCCAAACTGTCCTCCAGAATGGCTGGATTCTTCCACATTTCCACCAACTGTGGATAAGGGTTCCCATTCATCTGCATCCTCTCCAACACTTGTAGTTCTCTATTTCTTTAATAGCCTCAAGTCTAATTGGTAAGATGGTATCTCATTGTAGCTTTGCTATGTATTTCTCTAATAGGTAGTGATGTTGAGCATTTTTCATGTGTCTTTTATCCATTTGTATTTCTTCTTTGGAGAAGGATCTGCTCAAATCTCTTGCCCACATTTTGAATGGGTTGTTTGTCTTTTTATTTTTGAGAAATAGGATTTTTTATATATGTTGGATATTAGGATCCTATCAGATATATGATTATTAAATATTTTCTTCCATTGGGCAAGCTGTCTTTTTACTTTCTTGATAATCGCCTTTGAGGTGCAAAATACTTTAATTTTGAGGAGGTCCCATTTATCTATTTTTTCTTTGGCTTTTGTGTTTTGGATGTGAAGTTCATGTAGCAATTTCCTATTACAAGTTCCTGTAGATGCTTCCCTACATTGTCTTCCAAGGTCTTTATGGTCTTGGCTCTTATATTTAGATCTCTCATTTATTTGAGTTGATTTTTGTATAAGGCATGAGTTGGTAATCCTCTCCTTCTTTTGCATATGGATATCCAGTTCTCCAAGGACCATTTGTTTAAGAGGCCATTCTTCCCAGTTTAGTGGGCTTTGTACTTTCTTGAATATCAGATGACTGTATATATGAGGATGTGTGTCTGAACTCTCAATTCAGTTTCATTGGTCAGTGTGTCTATCCTTCTGACAATACGATGTTGTTTTGACCACTGTAGCTTTATTGTATGATTTAACATCAGGTAATATTTTTCCTCACATTTCATTTTTCATTTTCAAATGTCTTTGACTGTTTGGGGCCACTTTCCCCTCCAAATAAATTTCATAGTTAGTCTTTCCAGTTCATTAAAAAATTCTGTGTTGATTTTTATTGGGTTTGCACATTAACTGTGTAGATGAGTTTGAATAGGAAAGTCATCTTAATGATGTTTATTCTTCCTATTCAAGAACAGGGAGTATTCTTCCATTTATTTAAGTGTTCTTTGATTTCCTTTAGCAATGTTGTGTAGTTTTCCCTAATATAAGTCCTTTACATGTTTAAATTTATTACTACTGATATATGGCTGACAGGGAGCTGTACAGAACATATGTCCAGGGTGCATGGTAATGTTTGGATATACTCATAGTGGCAACAATTAAAAAACACAGCAGGGGGGGTACTGGGTTCCTGGCCAGTGGTGCTCTGTCGTGGTCCATAGGGGAACAGCGACAGTCTCCCAGGTGCAGCGGCGGGGACCGGGAGGGAGTGAGGTTTCAACAGTGAGCCCCTGACGCTAATGACTATGCTTGTGAGCTGATAAGCCTAAAATAAGAACAAGGCCTAGAGCAGCATTGTGCCTGGGAATTTCCTCCTGTCAGCCTTCATGTTACTCAAATGTGGCCAGTCTCGAAGCCAAACTCAGCATGTAAATGCAATGCCTTCCCCCCAGCGTGGGACATGACACCCGGGGATGAGCCTCCCAGGCACCAAGGGATCACTATCAACTACCAACTGATGATGCAACTGGAAAATGACCTTGTACAGAAGGTTCAATGCGGATCAGCAGAATATCCCTGTCTACACAAAATAACATGACTTTAAAATGCTGTTTGACCTAATGTAAGGGGTAAATGGAAAGGAGAAATGAGTTTATATGGCAACGAGTCTCTAAAAAAGAGTCTGGAGGCTTTCAGAAGGATTGCCCTTATGCACAGCTGAGCAGAGTCTAAGAGACAGATAAAGCAGATACAACCCCCAGGTATTGGTTCCTTTGAGGACTAAAGAGACCCATGGGAGTTATGGTCATGGCAGATGGGGTTAACTACCAGGTCAGATGGCCCCTCTTTGGAACTGGTGTTTATGTGTGATGAATCTGGACTCAGATGGGAGCTCTCTTCATAAGACTTTCATGCTAATGTGCTGGAGTTGCAGTTAGTGTTGGGGTTTAAGATATATTTAGGGGATTTGAATCTCTGGACTGACAATGTGATAGCCAGGTCCTGAGCCTCAACAGACTCCAGCACTTACAATCTGATTTATTGGACTCAGCACACTCAGCTAAGATGGAGTTGAGGAAGGACAACCACCACACCATGGAGCCTAGAGTACCTACAACTGAAAGCAGGAGGATTGCATCCAGTATCTATGTGGAACCTGAGCCTCCTCTTGACATAGAGATGCCACGGACATAACCAATCCAAGGTCCACAAAGAAAAGTTGGCATTGGAGTGGAGTGAGAAAAGTGGACAGGGTGGCTGATATGGGTATGGGGAATGGCAGGAAGAGATGAGATGTGGAGGCGCCTTTGGGACTTAGAGTTGCCCTGGATGGTGCTGCAGGGGCAATCACTGGACATTGTAAATCCTGCCAGGGCCCACTGGATGGAATGTGGGAGAGTATGGGCCATGATGTGGACCATTGACCATGAGGTGCAGAGGTGCCCAAAGATGTACTTACCAAATGCAATGGATGTGTCATGATGATGGGAATGAGTGTTGCTGGGGGGTAGAGGTAGTGTGGGGGTGGTGGGGTTGAATGGGACCTCATATATATATATTTTTAATGTAATATTATTACAAAGTCAATGAAAAAATAAATTTATTCCTAGGTATTTGATTTTATAATTGGTATTGCAAATGGTATTTTTTCTTGATTTCCTCCTCAGATTGTTTAATATTGGTGTAGAGAAATCCTACTGATTTTTACACATTGGTATTATACACTGTGACTTTACTGAACACATTTATAAATGCTAGATGCTTTGTTTTAGATTTCTCATGGCTTGCTATGTAGAGAATCATGTCATCTGCAAAGAGTGAAATTTTACCTCTTCCTTTCTAATTTGGACGCCTTTTATATCTGTTTCTTGCCTCATGCCTGACAAGGTACTTCTAACACAATTTTTAATGGGAGAGGTGATAATGGGTATTCTTGTCTTGTTCTTAATCTTAGAGGGAAAGATTTTACAATTTCAGTATGTATATGATGTTAGATGTGTGTTTTTCATATATATCTTTTATCCTGTTCAGAAAGTTTCCATCTATTCTTATCTTTTGCAGTATTTTTATTAGGAAAGGGTGGGTATTTTGTCAAATGCTTTTTTCTACATGTATAGATATGATCATGTGATTTTTATTTGACCTGATTATATGGTGTATTACTCTGATTAAGTTTCTTATGTTTAGATTTCATTGCATACCAGGGATGAAATCCACTTTGCCATGGATAATTCATTTGATGTGTTGCTGAATACAATTAACAAGTATTTTGTTAAGGATTTTAGTATATAGTTTCATTTGAGAGTTTGGTCTGTTAATTTTCTTTCTCGTGGTGTCTTTGTTTGCCTTTGGTATTATGGTAATGTTGACATCATAGAATGAGTTACACAATGTTTCTTTTATTTCAATTTTTTGTAAGAGTTTAAGCAGAATTGGAGGTAGTTCCTTCCAGATGTTTGGTGGAATTCACCTGCGAGGCTGTCTGACCCAGGGCTCTCCATATTTGGGAGGATTTAATGACAGGTTTTTTCTCTTTACTTGTGATTGGTTTGTTGAGATCATCACTTTCTTCCTTTGTGAATGTCAACTGCTTATGTGTTATTGTTGGTATATAGTTTTTCAAAATATCCTCCTATGATTCTTTTTATTTCTGTGGGTTCAGTGGTGATATCCCCTTTCTCATTTCTAATTTTGTCTATTCACATCTTTGCTCTTTTTTCTGTGTTAAACAAACACAGGAAAAAGCTAAGGGTTTGTCAATTTTATTGGTTTTTTCAAAGAACTAACTCTTTGTTCTGTTTATTTTTTCTAGTGCTTTCTTATTTTCTTTTTCATTTAGTTCTGCTCTGAAATTTGTTCTTTCTTTCTTTCTTCATCCTTTGGGGTTATTTATTCTTTCAATAATTCCTCTAAATGTGCAGTTATTTGTTTGATTTTAGCTATTTTTCTCTTTTGATATATGAATTTATGGCTAAGAATTTCCCTCTCAGTACAGCTTTTGCTGCATCCCATAAGTTTTAATATGTTGTGTTATCATTTTCACTTATTTCAAAGTAGTTGCTGATTTCTTTTGAGATTTCCTCCTGGGCCCACTGTTTGTCTAAGAGTGTGTTGCTTAACTTCTATATCCTTGTGCCTAATCTGGTTCTCCAGCCCTTGCAGACTTTCAGTTTCATCCCACTGTGGTCAGAGAAATTATTTTGTATGATTCCAATCTTTCTGAATTCATTGAGAATTTCTCTGTGGCCTAGCCTGTGGTCTATCTGGGAAAATGATCCATATGCACTTGAGAAGAATGCATTTATGCTGTATTTTGTTGTAGTGTTCTGCATATGTCTATTAGGTTCAGATTCTCTAATAAATTATTCAAATCTTTGTTTATTGATTCTCTGTCAAGATGTTCTGTCTAGTGATGATAATGGTATACTAAAGTCTCCCACAATGATTGTGGAGTCATCAATTCCTCCATTTAGTTTATCCAGTGTTTGCCTCATGTATTTTGAGGCACTCTGATTAGGTGTATAAATATTTATGATTGTTCTTTCTTGATAGATTACCACATTTACTAATATGTAGTGCCCATTTTTGTCTCTCACAATAGTTTTGTTTTTAAAGTCTGTTTTGTCTGATATTAGTATAGTTACTTTTGCCTTTTTTGGTTATTAGTTGCTTATAATATTATTTTTCAGCTATTCACTTTCAACCTTCTTGAATCACTGGGTCTATGGTGAATTTCATATAGACAGCATATAGATGGGTCACATTTTCTTATCCATTCTGCCAATCTATGTCTCTTGACAGGTGAGTTTAATCCATTAACATTCAGTGCTATTACTCTCAAGAAATTACTTACATTAGCCATATTTTCTTTGAATTTGTGTGTGTCATATGTTATTTTTATTTCTTTTTTGTCTTTTTTGTTCATCTTAAACTGTCCTCCAACTCTGACTTCAGTTTTTTTTCTTTCAAGCTACAGAATTCCCCTTAGTATTTCTTGAAGAGCACATTCATTATTGGCATACTCTGTTAGTTTCTTTTTATCTGTGAATATTTTGAGCTCTCCATCAATTTTGAATGCCAGTTCTACTCAATAGAGTATTCTTGGCTGGAAACTTTTTTCTTTTAGTATCTTGACTATGTCATACCACTGTCTTCTTGCATCCATGGTTTCACATGAGAAATCAGCATTTAATCTTATTGAGCCTCCCTTGTGTTCGATGGTTCTCTTTTCTCTTGCTGCTTTCAATATTTTCTCTTTGTCTTGAGCATCAGATAATTTCACAGATATGTTTTGGACTAGGCCTTTTGGGATTTATACTGTTTGGGTAGTGCTGTGATTCCTGGGCATGTACCATCCATCTCCCTCAGTAAGTTTGGGAATTTTTCAGCCATTATTTCCTCCAAAAAACCTTCTGACCCCTTTCCCTTATCTTCTCCTTCTGAGATATTTGTGCATTTTGTGTTGTCATTCAGATCCCTAAGTCTCTATTGGATTTCTTCTAACTTCTTATCTAATAATTCTACTCTTTCTTTGATTTCAGATTTAATGCTTCCCACTTCAATAATTCTTTCCTCTGCCTATTCAATTCTGCTGTTATTTGCTTAGAGTGTTTTTTTAAAAATTTTTTTTTATTTCTTGGATTGTGCCATTCATTACCAACAATGCTGTTATCTTTTTCCATATGTTTACAATTTCTTCAGTACACTCTGCAAGTGTTTTCTTAATATCCTTAATCTCTTCTTTCACTTCATTATAATGATCCATGATATTAGTTTGGACATCTTTGTTTAGTTGTTCAATGTTCTGCTTCTCTTCCTGGTTTTAAGTTCTTTCATTGGTGTGGGCCATGTCTTCCTGATTATTGGTATGTTTTGTAATTTTTTGTGGCTCTCTGCTCATCATTTTATCTTGATGGGTTTCTTCAGTTGGTTATGTCCTCCATGTAGTCTCAGGTTTTATTTAGTTGCGGTTTTTGTGGGTATATTAAGTTTTCTATTATATACTTTTTTCTTCTTATTTTATTTCCTTGTTGTTGTCTAAGTTCCCTTGAATGAAAAAGTTTACATCCAGGGGAAGCAAAAGAAGTGAAAAAAAAAAGACTTAATAGTAATATTGATAGTAAATGTTAGCTGAAGAATCATATAAGACCTAAGGGATTGGATATTAAACTCGTGTAACTGTGTAGAAATACAGGAATAAAAAAGTGGTGCACCTCGAAGGAAATGGGGAACTGAATATCAAAGAGAATATAGTGTGAATTAACAGGTCAGTATGATGAAGAGAGAGGGAAAGAGAAAAGAAAGGATAAAAATAGAAAGTTAATAAAGGATAGAAAACAAAACGGTTAGAATTAAAAAGTCAGAAAAATTGGGGACTAAACAAAGGTAATTGGAATGTAAGGACAACAACAGAAGGTGGAAGTTAGAAAGATGCAGGAGGGAAATGAGACAGCATTGATTGCCAAAATAAGTACACACAGAAATGAGAAAATCAAGAAAGTGGAATCACACCAATCAAGAAACAAGCTGGCAGCATCGAAATGACTCTCAGTCTCTTTGAAAGAGAGCACCCACACCTTGCTGGGAACCCTAAATATGCTCTTGGAAGCTTATTAAGCACTTCCTACTGTCCCGCTCCCTTAGAGGAGTTGTACAGGACTAGTTAATTGCCTGGCTCCACCTTCTCCCAGACTAATTTTCCCTATCCCAGGGAGGTTAGGTAAATCAGACTGCCTCAGCAGATTTACCTCTCCCTTCTTCCTGGTTTCTCCAGAGGCCAGCTGGTATACTTCTGAAAGCTAAAAAAAGGGGGGTCCAGATCATAGAACCCACACTCAGGGGACCCCTCTCCACTTTTCACCAGAACCCTCCCTCTCTCAGAATTTGTCTCTTCTAGCTGACTGACTGGCAAGAGTCAGGGAATGCTGTGGCTTCCTGCACTGAGGGAGGGGCTCAGCTGTCCAATAGCTCCTGCATGAAGCATCAGAAACTCATGGTTTCACCTTGCACAATCATTCTTTTTGTTATGCTCTCTGCAGATGGATGCCCTTAAGCCTCCTGCTTTTTGGGTTCCCAAAACACCTCAGTCAGGAAGGATTTTTCTGCACTCAGTTGTTTTATTTAGACGAGATGATGTAGGTGTACTTAATCTGTCACCATCTTGCCTCTCTCCGTTTTTTTTTTTTCTTGATTGAATTCTTTATGCTGCAGCAGCTTGCTCGTTCGGTAGAGGTGGCATCTGGCTGCGGAAGAGGGGTCGGTCCAGCTCTGGACGAGGGGTCGGTCCCACGTGGGACGAGGGGTTGGTCCCACTTGGGACGAGGGGTCGGTCCGGCAGCAGACGAGGGGTCGGTCTCACAAGGGGTTGCGCGGTTCGGCTGACGGGTTCGCCCGGTGAAGCCGGCGATGAAGGGGTCACCCGGAGAAGCAGGCGACGAACTGGGGACAAGGGAGGCCAGGCCCTTGTAGGGGGCTCTCAGGACTGGAGGGCGCATGGCAGAAGAACTACCGCGGAGACAAAGTAAACACGCAAGTCCACTTTATTGAGGGAGAGGCAACAGTTTTATAGGGGCTGGGGAAGGCTGATTGGTCGAAGCCATGCCCTGTTCTGATTGGTTGCTGGCAAAAGGTCAGTGGGTGGTACTGGATGGGGGAGGGGTGGTGTTTAGGGATTGGCTGTTCCTGTTGCTGGGGGAAGTGGCAGGGTTTAGTGATTGGTGGCTGCTGTTGCTGGGGTAGAGGGCAGACTGGAGTTTCCCGCCCACACCTGGCTGTTGCTGCTGCCGGGGGAGGGGAAAAGGGCAGACTGGATTTTTCCACCCTGCGCCTGCGCAGGGAGAAGGAAGAAGAAGGGTGCCGCCCCACAGGCATCATGTGGTGCCATCCGGGAGGAGGGGTGGCCGCGGAAGCATGGCTGCTGAGAAGGGGAGACCCGAGGGCACTCTGCGCCCATGCCGAGCTCCCTTCAGGGGTGGCGGTGATTCCGACCAGCCACCCTATTATGGGGGCAGCGGCTTGGCCTGCCATGGCTGCTCCCCCGCCAGGCCAGCAAACCACACTTCAGCCCGAGGGATGACCGCAATATGCAAAGTCTTTGTTAATTTCAGAAGAAAATAAGTTAATATGGGAAGGAAGAGAAGTTGGGAAGAGTGCTGGTGAAGGAAGGGATGGGTCAGTGTGAAAGGACCTTTTTGCAGGAATGCCAAACCCAGCAACTAGACAGGGTGAAGGTCATGTCACTGCTATTTGATAGGATTTGTCACCTTGTTGGTGAATGAATTGCAATTGCTTAAAGAATTTTATCATATCACAGTTTACATAATGATTTCAAGTACTTTTCACAAGTGAATCAATTTTCTCAGTTTATTCAACTATTTTAAAAGCAGAAACCTGGGAATGATATCTACCCTTTCCCCCCACATACCATCTAACTCTGTAGGGCACAGCTTTCTACTGGGATTCCCTCATTTTTGTCTGGAGCCAGAACCCTCAGCCCAGAAGAGAAGTGGCTCTTCTCATTCAAGACCCCCAGCACTTGCCCTCTGAATTTGAGTCATTTTCTAGTTGCATAGCAAACAAGAAATCTGCTTCTCCTCCCTTGGGTCTGACCAAGGCCACCAGACATTGAGCAGTGGGGCCAGGACTGATGAGACCACAGTAAGCAGTAGCCATGTTTAAGGGTAAAGAAAACATGTTGAGGTCTGGACCTCAGAAATTCAGGGTCACCCCATTCCTCTCTGCACCCCACCTTGGTCTGCAGGCAACATCTTCAGACTATTACACATAGCTTCAGAGAGAGGGAACCCGCCCCATTCCCCACAGACAAAACACCAAAGGTCAGTCCTGAATGTGAAAGAGAGCCCAGTGCTGACCCTGGTTCTCCCTTGCCTCTTCAGGTTTATGGGTCTTGGTCTGTCCCTTTCCTTCACATGGCCTCAGTGTCCCCATCCCTAAATGAGGGCCTAGGACACATATGTCAATTGTAGAATTGAAATAGAGCCTGAGGGAGCTTTTGTTGATTCACTATCTTTTACCTTATTTATCCTTGAATAAGCCAACATAAGCAAATTATGTCTAGAATTAAATTCATGATCATCTTTGGAAATGGTTATTATGAAAAAGAAACTAATATTTTAATCACAGATATTTTTTGGTTTAAAAATTATTTCAAAGCTGTTTTGACTCTTGACCCCTAACTGAAATCCTAAAATGACTGGGCATAAATAAGACATTAACAGAGTAAGGGATTTATTGTTCTTTTATTATTCTCCCAATTACTGTGAACAATTAAAAGAATCAGGGAGTTATTGTTAAGTAAAAACAGTTCAGGAGAGTGACTGTGGCTTATGTATTGAGTGCCTATCTCCGACATGGGAGATTCTGGGTTTGGTTCCTGGTGCCTTCTGAAAAACACAACAAAAAAGAAACGCCAAGGAAACAAATGGAAAAAAAAGCCTCAGGGGATAAGTGATGATTTCTCACTTAAAACGTCCCAGGTTCAATCCCTGGCCCTGGGTCCTCAAAAAAAACCCACCACATCACAAAAATTCAAAGCCCCTTACCTGGCAGATCCAGTCACAGAAATTCCTCTATTGTTTTATTTTTCCATAAATAATATAACACCAGTTTGTTATTTCATTTATGTACCAAACTCTCCTAACTGGCTCTCCTGTTCATAGAAATCCTTTAAATAAAATACATACCAAGAGCTAAAAGCATCTGTAAGTAGTTAAGATTTCTACTTTGAAATCATCATCAGAGCTAACAGGGATGCCTAGGTTTGCCATGACCCTGGACCACCACGTGGCATTAATCTGCATCTTCTGCCCACAGGATCAGAGCTGTGAAAGGGGGGCTGTGTATCTGTGGGTCTGGGGCCCAGGAGGAACAGGACTCAGAGAAGGTGACCACTCAGGGGATGGCTGGTGGGGAAAGACAGAGAATGAGCAGGATTCTGCTGACCAAAAACAGCATTGTTCCTGGGCTTATGGAGGAATGGGAGGGTTAGGGACTACATAAAAAGGACAGGGAGGGGGAAAGGAGTTGTCTTAAATTGTCATGTTTCCATGCAAAAAAAAATCATGTACAATTGTGTCAAAGCACCTGTAAACAGAGTGATAGAGAGGGTTTATTGCGTACTTTTAAGTTAATATGCATAGACATATCTAAATAGGTAGACATTAATATTGGTGTGAATGTGTCTGTAGGTAAATATAGCCACAGTTAGTTTGGCCTTACTGGCCCCAGGGCCTATAGTCAGTCTTATTTAGGCAACTGCCTGAAGTAGGAAACAGGGTTGTGGTCTGTAGCCCAGGACAGAAAGTGGTCATAAGAGACCCAGGTGGGACTTTGCCTTGATTTAGGCATCCCCATGGGAGTTTACTTTAAGAAAGTCAGTTGACATTAAAAAAAGAATCAGGAAGCCATTATATATGGCATTACTTGGCCTAGAATTGTCTCTTAATAAACAAACATCTATCTACTGTTATAGATTGTGATATTGACCAGACTCAGACTTTGAGTAAAGTTCCAATTGAGAGCTTCATTAGCTGCGCAGTGACTGTCTCATTCTATGCGGAGGAGACAGCAGCCCTGAGTTAAGGGAAGAAGTGTTTTTATAGCCTTTGAGGATGGGGGAGGGGAGTTACTAGCAAGCAAGCAGGCACGGAAGCAGAACACTGTCGTTAGCTGAAGATAGTGTATCTATTTTTTTCTTTTTTAAAAGCCCTTTCTTGTGAGCAGTCCCATGTTATTTTTTGGCCCTTTTCTTGGGGACAGCCCTAAGTTATTTATTGGCACTCTCCTTGGAAACAGCCTACGTTATTTATGTATCTGAAGGCACTTGCAATTCCCATTTCCTAATATAGTTCTATTCCTATTTTCCCAATGTGGCCTTACCCTTACACTACCAAGAAATGAAAGACCTTCCAAATGGTGTGTTTAACTCTCATGATGATTGTCATCCTGTGCAGCAGCCCTTGGGGATGCATCCCTAGGAGGACGCTTCCCTAGGAATCCCTCCACATTGAAAGCCCTCAGCACAGGGTCAGGGACAAATCATTTATGGGAGGCGCCTAGCAGTGTTGGGAATGCTGATGAGTCATTTCAGATATAGTAGCTTTAAAACTCTCATGACTGGCTTGCCTAGCTGTCACTTTTGCAGAAAATCCTCTTGAGAAAATACCTGTGAAGAAATAAATTTATTTTGAGATCTTTGGGGTGCAGCTAAACTCAAATAATTACACGTGCAATTGTCTTAAAATTAGCCCAATAAACATTTTTTAGCCATTTAGCATTAACTGGCTTTGCATACCCAAGGAAATTAGCCCAACATAGGCTCTCAATTTGTAGGTAGGCAGGGATGTTTATATGGTCCCAAGCTGCCTTGGCACTCCTTGCCCTGCTTCCCCTTCGGGGACTCCTTCCCACCTGTGGCCTTTGGAAGCTTTTCTGTAGGGGTCCATCCTACAAAACAGTCAACACCATGCCCGATGAATAGATTGTCACTGCCATCTGGTGGTTATGTCTTCTGAGTCAATGACAAAATCCTCCATTTAAATTCCCCACAGTTGCACATCCTGCTAATGGGCTTCCTGTGTTCCCTGAGCATGTGAATTGTGGAATTTCCTTTCTGACCCAAAAAGGGCTTCACCTGGTGATCCACTGCTTTTTCTTTAGCTGCCCCAAGGGCAGAGAGGGAAGCTGTGGAAGGGGAGCAGATACCTGGATCCTGGCCCCAGATTTGGACAGGAGTATGTCCCAATTGGGAAACATGTCATGGGGAGTCAAGAAGGAGGAACAGGTGCCAGAGAGCATCCTCCCTTCACCCAGACTCTTCTCTCCATATTTTATCCCAGCTCCAGCTGTCATGCCCAGGCTCCGATTGTAGCACCGGGGACATCTTGGTCAGATATATGTGATGCTATACTGGGCCACCATTTCACATCACCCTCCTCCCCCCAGGTGCTTGGCTTCCTCCATGGAGTCCCCACCCTCTCAGAGCCCTCCCTCTCTTATGCCCATCAACTCTCTGCTGTGTCCTTTTAGGAAATGTCCACAGAGATCTAGAAAGTTCATCTGGGTAGAAGCTAAATGTCTACCTCCATGCCAGTGATTCTCTAATAGGGCTAGGAAAAGTGAGGAATGGGATTTGCCCCAGACTGGGGAGTGTCCCAGAGGCCCCCCAATTTTTACCCTGCCTCCTGGGCAGGAGTAGTTGAAAGAAGCCTGTGGCTATATCCCATACTGCATTTACACTGATGCTTCTAGCTTTCAGAATGTCTGCATTTGAAAGAAGTGATTGAAATCTGCTATGGGTTTGGGAGCAAAGGTAAGGGATTGTATCTTTTTTTTCTATCTGATTGCACCATCCTCATTTTGATGCTTCATTTTGCATGTGGGGGTGGGGGCTGCACCTCACTGCACAGGTCTGGGATGCCTTTATTTTTTAACAGGAGGTTCCAGGAATTGAACCTGAGTCCTACATATGGTATATGGGAGCTCAATTGCTTGAGACACAGCTGCTTCCTTAGAGATGCATCTTAAATGATCAACCAAGCCTGAAGCCATCTATAGGAAATTATTCTCATATAATTAACAGAACTTCATTAATGCCACATTTGGGAACCTGCACTAAATTCCTGTGCCAGGTGATACCCTTCCATCTAAGCTCAGAAGCTTCCTGTGGACTAACAGTGTGACGACTGGTCTCTAAAGGTAAGTTAATTCTTAAGCGGAAATTCAATGGGTGTTTTAGGCAAAGTCCCCAAGGTGGTGACCCATTTGGGGATGAGACCTTATCCTGGGACTGCCCTTCATATATCTCTGCTTTGGGATCTGGCTTTGGCTGAGAAAATCCTGGGGAGGTCTGTGGAAGGAGGTTGGTAGGGGAAGACCATAGGATGGCCAGCCAGTGGCCACTATATGGGGCTGATGCCACCCTTGACCTGAGAACACAGAGACCGCTGATCCCCAGATCTTGGGGAAGGGCAAATGGGAGTCATCCGTGATCTTATGTATGCAATTGTCAGGGTTTCTGTTTATTCCAGGCAAGGTGTTAAAACATCAATAACAATACTATGGGAAGTAAGAGCAATATAAGTGACTACTAGTCACTGCTCTTGGATAAGAATTGTTCCAATAGTCACAATTCCTCAAGAGGCAGGGGACTGGGCTTTTTATACAGGAGGAGGAGGCAGGGACCCTTCTGTAAAGGGGTGTGTGGACCCATGTAGAGTGGGTGCCTGGGTTTGATCTGTGACTGATGTGTGAACCTCCCTCCTGCTGATAGCTCACCTGGCCCAAGGCTTGCTGGCAGTAGGAGCCTTGGTTGATCCAGACTGCCTGGTAACATGGGCAAAGGGATTTCCTCACAAAAAATGTTCCATGACTGTGTCAAAGGGGCCTCCCCAAGGCTGGAGATATACTCAGGGTATCTTCTATCACAAGGCTCAAAGAAATTTCTGTCCATAGCATCATCTCCATCTTTTTATGTAAAAACGTGGCCTTATGAATTGTTGGTGGGTATCTGCCTTGTCTATCAGCCAGCTGTGCAGAGAACTGTCTCCCTCCTTTTGCATATAAATAGAGGAGGGCCTCAGAGTCTTTAGTGTTAGGAGTCAATTACCTCTGTCTCTTTTTTTTCTGGGATGAGAGGGGCCACTCACACTCCCAATTGCACTTACCAGCTGCCCTTTCTCCTCATTCCCCTCTTTTTCCACCTGTTGATGATCATTTTTATTTTTTTTAGTTCTTGTGACCAAGAAAACAGCTGCTTAAATATTTGTGTACAAGATTGTATGTGGAAATATTTCCCATTCTCTTGAGTAAATATGTACAAGTGGGGCTAAAGGACTATTTGTTAAGTGTATGATTTACTTTAGAAGAAACTGATATTATATTCCAAAGTGGCTGTTTTGTTTTGTTTGGTATTCATATGAGTAAAACATATGAGTTCCTGTTATTCTGCATTCATGCCACTATTTGATATTCTCATTTTTTTCAAACTAGTGGTAGTGGTATCTCATGAGGTTCTAATTTGCATTTCTCTCATGGCTATTATGTAGAGCTTTTTTTCATATATTATTTCCCACCTATGTATTTTTTTAAAAAGGTACTATTAGGATCACTTAGCTATTTCTAAAATTAGAATGTTTGTATTCTTATGGTTGAGGTTTTTTTTAGTGGTCAAAAAGAAGCTTCCTTCCTTCATTTTTCTCCCCATTGAAAGTAACTGTGACATTCAGAACATAGCCTGCTGCAAACACACAATGAGACATTTAATCATGAGCTGTACTAGGTTAGACATGCTTATGATTAACCAGGAAAATAGATTCATGAGTTATGATTCATTGTTAATTCTCCATCAATGCTAGAAACAGGAGAATATATATGGTTTAGTTTTAAATATTCTTTGTATATGTCTTTAAGGAAGAAATACCAATGGCCAAAAAGCACATGAAAACATCCACAGTTCTGTGGTAACCGCTCTGGTCAAGGGCAGTCTGGGGCACCTCCCTGAAAAAAGACCCTCTTGTGAGTCCTGGGCTTATACTGACCTACTTAGGCTAAGAGGCACCGTGTGTTCCCACGAGGGACAGAGCTGGAGATGGATGAAACAAAAGGCTGAGTGAGTGTTGTGCAGTGTCAACCCACAGAGGAAACATTAGAAGCACACAGAATAGGACGCCATTAAGTTGTATGTGGAAAAACTTCCCCGAGCTTTCCACGAAGATGTATGTGGCATAAAGTTCCAGCCAGGAAATCTTAAAATGCTTTGTGAATTAAAATGGATGACTTTTGGCATGGGCTGGCCCCAGGAGGGCACCTTTGACCCCGGATCATCAGTAAAGTACATGAGATGTTAACCAGAAAACCAGGGTGCCCTGGCCAGTTCCCCTACATTGATGCCTGGCAGGAAACTGTGAGTCAACGTCTGCCCTGGTTAAGGAAATGTATGACTAAGGAAGTCAGGATTTGCCTGATAACAAAAGCCCACAGGTGCTGTCTCAGGAACCAGGCCAAACATGTGCCTTGCAAAGGGTCCAGAGAAAGTGAGCCCCAAATCTAGTGCCAACTCATCCATTCTAGAAGGGCCAGATGAAGATGATCTCCCACCACCTTATGTGATTGTTCCTACAGTGCCAGTGCCGAGGAGTGGGGATGAGCCAAGTATCCCAAGCCATGCGTCCTCGCTGCCCCCACAGCCATCTCCACTACCATCCTCCCTGAGCAGCATGACCTCGCAACCCTGACAGCTGTCTCCACTGCCATCCTTTCTGAACAGCGTGACCTCACTGCCCCCACACCCACCATCCTCCCTGAGCAGCACTACCTCACAGCCATTCCTGCAGCTACTTTCTTCAAGCAACAAGAGCCAGCTGCTCCCATAGGTGCTCCTGCAGCTGTTTCCACAGCCGGTTTCTCATCTTCTTTCTCCAAACAACACAGCACAGTGGCTGCTGCAGTCGCTCCCACAGCCGGTTTCACAGCCAGTTTCTCCAAGCAACATGGCCCAGCCACACCCGCAGCCGCTGCCACAGCTGCTTTCTCCAAACAACACAGCCTCTGTATATCTGCACCTCTGCAATGGCTGTCTCCACCAATCTTGACCCCTGGCAGCATAGTGCCAGTCATCGCTCATGAAGGAGTCCTTGAAAGATGACAACTCAGACCACGGGGAGTCCCAGGGACAGGTGGAGCAGGGAGAAGGGCCACCCTACAGCTCCCTCTCTCTGAAGCCTGGGCTCCAATTTATTATGATGCTGATGGCCATACACAAGGAGAAAACTAAATGTTCATTTACAAACTCTTCACTACCACTGACCTCTTTATCTGGAAAAGTCACACCCCACCATACTTGGAGAAGCCTCAGGTCATGATGGACCTCTTCCAGTCCATCATTCAGACCCACAAACCCACCTGGGCTGACTGTGAACAGCTCCTCTTGACCTTACTCAATTTCAAGGAGAGAACATGAGTCACAAAAGGAGCTTTCACCTGGCTCAAGGAGCACCCATCTGGGGGAAGGCTGGACAGTGATCAATATGCCCACACTCAGTTCCCAGACCAGGACCCCCAATGGGATCCCAATGACATGACCAGGCTCAACTGATTAGAAACTTTCCATAGGGCCTTAGTTGAAGGGTTCAGAGCTGGGAGCCAAAAGGCAGTAAACATGGCAATGACCATCCACCCAAGTCCTACAGACTCTTGAGGGAAGTTGCCTCAGTTCTAACAGGATTGAGTCCTGACATTTATTTCAAACTTTGGGGTGTGATATGATACTACTTTTGTTTATTTTCAATATATTCTACTTTTCAGCCATGGTAGCTCTTTCCAGTGCACCCTATTGCTCTTTACTATAACCCCATCATTGAGGGGTTTATTTTACACCTATTTAGTTTTTGGTACTACAAAATATTCCAGGTCCTTCTTGTATATTTTGTTCCTAGAAAGAGCAATTTCTCTAAGAAGACATTTATTGGAGAATGGTTTTAAAACCTAGAGCTTGGGCATTATCTCTGCTCATTGTTACTGCAGCCTCAAGAGCCTCTCTGCAGAGAGTGTAAGGAAATATATGTGTATATACTAAGATGTGCACATGCCCATATCTAGAAATATGTGTATATACAATCTTCTGTATATTATTCACTTACACATGAGTTCATACTGATCTGTCTAACTCTAAACCATTATCACATAGAACTTCCTAGCCTCCTCCCTTTGCTTATCTGTAAGCTCTTACTTCATAGTGAGAAAAATATTACTTTAACTGCCATCTATCTATGGATTTCTTGATTCTAGTGGACAATTTCAGGATTGTTAATCCATACATGGTGAAATGGTATTTTATCAACTAGAGTACAGTACTTATACCCAATTTCTTTTGACTTAATTTTACGGGCTCTATATTCATATCCAGTACTACTCTCCAGCACCTTTGCCTTCAGCCCCTCCTGTCAGGACAAATTCTACATTTTTTATAAAGTTAGATTTGCAACATGTTTTTCTATCTGAGATTCCCTTGACCTTGTAATTGATTTTTAATTAGCATAATTAAGATACATTCTTTGTGTTGACAAGTTAATTGTGTTTTAACAAATGTACAATAACATGTATCTATAATTACAGTAATACAGGGTAAATTCAGTTTTCTAAAAAAGAGAGCTGATGCAGTAAGATGACACAACAAAAAGAGACAGATCTCCAGTGCCATCTGATGAGAATATTAGCGAACATAGAACACACAGTGACTGGACACAGAGAACAGACAATGGGGGAGGGAGGAGAAATAAATAAATAAATCTTTTTTAAAAAGATGACTATTATTATTTAAAATTTTAAAAAATATAATGGACTTTATATTAAGAGAGGATTTATTTCTAATTTTTTTTATTTTGTTGTTTAGATTACAGAAAAGTTATATCAAAAGTATCAGGTGTTAAAAACTGCTTTTTGACCTTGAATAAAAGGGAGAAATGGAATGGACAAATGATTTTCTATGGCTATGAGTCTCCACAAGAGTGTCGGGAGGTCATCAGAAGAGTCGTGCTTATGCATGCCTTGGCAGGGTCCCAGAAACAGCCAAAGTAGATACAACCCCAGGTACTGGTTCTCATGAGGGCTACAGAGACCAACAGGTTCTATGGTCATGGCAGATGGCTCTGGAGTTCAGAGCCATGTCAACTGGCCCTACTTTGGAGTTTGTCTTCCTGAGTGTGATGGAGTTGGACTCAGATGTGACCTTTCTACACAAGCTTCTTCTGTCACTTTTTCTGAACCTGTGGTTGGCACTGGAGTTGTCGTATACTCAGGAGACCTGAATCTCTGGTCTGTCCATGTGACAGCCATGCCCTGAGCCTCAGCGGACTTGCAACTCCTACCCTCTGGTTTATTGGACTTACCCTGGCCAGGTAATAGGGAGGTGAAGTTCAAACACCACACCAGGGAGCCAGGAGTGCCTACAACTGCAAGCAGGAGAATTGCATCTATCACCCATGTGGAATCGAAGTCCCCTCTTGACACAGATTTGGAGTGGTCATAACCATCCCAGGGTCCACAGGATGGAGGAATAGGGTATGGTTTATAATGGACTTAGTGATAATCTACTACGGAACTATTGTGATTAGTAATGGAAGAAATTGTAGCACTGATGTTGTGAAAGTGGTCATGGTAACTACTGAGGGTAAGGAGAGGGAAGAGAAGATATGATGTGGGGGCATTTTCAGGACTTGGAGTTGTCCTGGGTAGTACTGCAAGGACAGATGCTGGACATTGTATGATATGCCATGGCCCACTGGGTGGACTGGGGGAGAGTTTAAACTACCATGTAAACCATTACCCATGTGGTGCAGCAGTGCTCCAAAATGTATTCACCAAATGCAATGAATGTGCAATGATGAAAGAGGTTGTTGATGTGGGAGGAGTGGGGTGAGGGGGTCGGGGATATATTGGGTCCTCTTATATTTTTTTTAATGTAACATTTAAAAAAAATAAAGAAAGAAAAAAATTTTTGAGGGATTCTAATGTAAGCTCTCCATCCCCTATACCACCCCCTTTTTCAAGGTAGCGGTAACATTTATAATGTTGTATTTGTAAAAGCCATTCATTTAAAAAAAATGCACGTTTGAGAAAAATGACTCTCTTTTGGTAAAGACTAACCTACTTATAGCAATAATCTAAAAAATAAAAGCATCATTGTGACATTTATCACCACTTCACAAATCTAACAAATACCGAAAGAGGCAACTTGCCATTGTTATAACCATTTTAAAACCAAAAACTTAAGCGCAAATCAGAATTAAGGGAAAATACAGAATTTTCACATTTGCATGTATTTTTAGCTGAACTTTAAAAAATTCCACATATAATAAAGCCACAACATTGAATCTAAACATTTAAGACTTGTGACAAAATTCCTCTATAGAAGCAAGGAAAAGAGAGTGGAAATTTAACAGCAGTATATTTCTAGGATAAAATTCAATCAATTATTTCCTTTATCATAGAACAAAAGTCAGTGAGTCAACATTTTAATGACACTAATCAAGTTATTTACTATTCAAGAATTTGCATTTCAATTTGTACCTTTAATAGGTATCCACCCATATACTTAGATTAAATTAAATTTGGCCATCAAAAACACTTCCCTCAGAATTCTAATCTTAAGTATAAACTATAACTTTTCAAAGCATAGTAAAAAACTGTACAGTAATGCTGCCATTTAGATTTATATGCTTTATCTTTAAGTCTTATCTTACAAACAACAGTTTTGCCCTGTTTCTCTAGAATAAATATCCCTATGTCTAAACCTTTAAATGATAATAAAAAAGACAGATTCAAATAATTCATGCTATGCATTTTCCTTCATCGGGGTTTAATAAAAACAGAACCATCTGATGGTGGAGCACCACCTTCCTTCCCAGTTAGTCTCTACCATCCCAGAAGCAGATGAGAGTTCCTTATTATTTTTTGGAAAAAATAAAATATATTTTATAAATATATAAAACCCCACACATTTTTATTATGTGTGATTTCACATTAATTTAGCTCATTGTTACCATCTGCCTTTGTTTATAAGAATAGCATTTCATTGTGTTTATATTTGTGAATTTTATTTGCATCAGGCAGCATGGTTTATCAATCTTTGCTATTTCTTTGGCATAAACCTGCGATGCTCAGGACAGGTTTGGTCACCTTTTCTTAGGACTTCTTATTAATGTGTTGTTCTGTTGTCAGTCTTTCTGACAATCTATTCTTCTGAATACAAGATTTAGCACCCCATGTAATAGTCTTTCAGATGAATAGCTGCATTTCCACTTGTTTTTGGAGTTCTTGTGATTTCTTGGTTTCAGCAAGTTCACAATTTAGGCAGAGCATATTCTGATTTCCCTTTCTGAGATTCCTAAATCTTGTAGAATTCAGGGCAGAGCGGTGAATGTGATTTCTCAGCCATAGAAATTCCCAATTTAAATGGACAAGTACTGGCTTAGCTCTTCTAAACTACCAAGTGACCAGTTTTTTCCATGAAAGAACTAGCGTTGGTGCCAGATTGAATGTGTTTGGATGCCAGTGCCTTTCCTTTGAACCAGCAGGATGTTTTTTTGTTTCTATTTCTAAAGCAGATCTAGCTACAACTAAAAATTACCAGTCCTGGGAAAACAGTAATTTTATGTCTAAAATGTAACTTTTGCCAATATATTCTGAGGTCTCATTGAGGTAAACAAAACAAGCTTAACTGGAGGGTGACTTCTATTTGTAAAAGTCAAATTTGATATGACTGAGAATAACATATTGCACTGCTAAAGCAATATTCGTTATACTTAAAATATAGCATTTGCCATAGACACTGACACCTAGGGAAATAGAATTGGTAAAACAAAATGGGATTTTATTGTGAAAGTGCAACTTCACATGATTCAAAATATGCAGGCACCTTTAAACCAGAAGTGCCAATGCCTAAAATATCACATTCTAACTATATGTCGAGCTTGCTATATCCCAGCATTGCTCAGATAAATGAACAGAGTCTAGGCAAATCAGGATTTGTGCTTATTATCCCAAACTACTTAAGAAATACTGAGCTTGGATAACCCAACATTTTTTAGCATTTATTTTTTATTGTATTATTTGAAGATTCATAGATCACAAAAAATGTTACGTTAAAAATTACGAGGTTCCCATGTAACCCACCCCCCACCCCTCCACTCCTCCCACAGAATGTTTACTTGGAAGGGTATATATTCTTAGCTTAGGATTCTGTTCAGATCTTTTGACCGTTTTTTAATTCAGCATTTGCTTTCTTATATTGGGGTGTTAAAGCTTTTTTGTAAATTTGGATGTCAATCATTTAACAGGTGTGTTTTGTTAATTTTTTTTTCCAAATCTGTAGATTTTCTCTTCAATCCTTTATCAATGTCCTGCATAGAGCAGAAATTTACATTTGAATAAAATTGTTGGAAGCATAAATATTTATGATTGTTCAATCTTGACAGATTGTCCCTTTCACTAAAATGTAGTATCCTTCTTGGTCTCTCACAATTGTTTCGCATTTAAAGTCTATTTTGTGTGATATTAATATAGCTACTCCTGCCTTTTTTTGGTTATTGTTTGCTTGTATGATTGTTTTCCAGCCATTAACTTTCAACCTCCATGAGTTTTTGGGTCTAAGATGTGTCTCTTATAGACAGCATATAGATGGGTCATATTTCCTTATCCAATGTCTCAGTCTGAATCTTTTGATAGGTGAGTTTAATCCATTGACATTCAGTGTTATTACTTTCAAGGAATTATTTGTGTTAGCCATATTTTGATTGCAGTTGTGTTTGTCATATTTTGTTTGCTTTTTTTCCCTTATCTTTTTGTCTTTTTTTGTTGCTCCTACACTCTCCTCCAACTCTTGCTGTCCTTTTTTCCCTTTCTTCCTGCAGAACTCCCTTTAGAATTTCTTGAAGGGGAGGTTTCTTGTTGGCATACTCTTTCAGTTTCTGTTTATCTGTGAATGTTTTGGGCTCTCCATCATTTTTGAATGCTAGTCTAGCTGGATAGAGTATTCTTGGTTGGAGATTTTTTTCCTTTAGTACCTTGACTATATGATACCACTGCCTTCTTGCCTCCATCGTTTCAGATGAGAAATCAGCACTTAATCATATGGAGCTTCCCTTGTATGTGATGTTTTTCTTTTCTCTTGCTGCTTTTAGTATTTTCTCTTTGTCTTGGGCATTGGATAATTTGACAAGTATAAGTCTTGGGGTGGACCTGTTGGGTTTATGATGAGTGGGGTGCGCTGTGCTTCTTGGATATGTACATCTGTCTTTTTCAGTATATTTGGGAAGTTTTCAGCCATTATTTCCTGCAACACTCCTTCTGACCCCTTTCCTTTCTCGTCTCCTTCTGGAATCCCTATAATACGTATGTTTGAGCGTTTTGCATTATCATTCAGGTCCCTAAGTCCTAGCTGGATTTTTTCTATCTTTTTATCGACCAATTCTACTATCTGTTTCATTTCCGATGTACTGTCTTCCACATCACTAATTCTCTGCTCTGCCTCTTCTTGTCTGCTGATATTTGCTGCAAGTGTATTTTTGATTTCTTGAACTGTGGTGTTCATTCCCATCATATCTGTTATCTTTTTGCATATGTCTGCAATTTCCCCTCCAAGTGTTGTCTTCATGTTGTTAACCTCTTCCTTTACTTCATTAAATTTGTTGGTGATAAATGTTCTGAGATCTTTCATTACTTGTGTGAAGTTCTGCTCCCCTTCCTGATTTTTAGTTTTTTCATTGCATTCAGCCATGGTTTCCTGATTACTGGTTTGGTTTGTAGATTTTTGTTGCTGTCTGCTCATCATTTTATCTTGACAGGTTTAATCAGTTCCTTAGCTTCTTTGTCTAGTCTTGGAGATTAATTAGCTGTTGTTTTTGTGTAAATGTTATATCTTCTCTTTGTCACTTTATTCCTCTTATTCTAATTTCTTATTGCTAGTTGCATTCACTTTAAAGAAAAGTATTAGGGTGAGGGAAAGGCAATTGTGTAAGCAAGAAAAAAGTGTAAAGTAATATTTCTGATATATGTTAACAGAGCAACAATATGAGATATGGGAGGATCGGATGTTAGATTCATGTAAGTTGTGTAGAGTTATAGCAGTAGGTAGAGTACCTATAATGAGGTAGTCGACTGAATATGGAAGGAATATGGTATGAATTAAAAAGCTATTGTTTTTGTGAGAGAGGGAAGAGAAAAGAAAGGCAATAGTTTCAAGAGTGGATAACAGACAGAAAACAAAACAAAGGTATTAGAATTTAAGAGTTAGACACTTTGTGGATCAAAGAAAGGGAAGTGGAATATAGGAGAGACAGTAGATGATGGAGGATATCAAGATGTAGTGGAAAGGGGATAGTGTAGGTAGCCAAAATCTATTCACACAGAAATGAGGCAATGGAGGTTGAGGAAACCCAGCAAATGTGAGGTGTTCCCTGCAGCACCTTCCCACCAAATCGATGTCCAGACACCTCCTGTCCTGCAAAAATCCTGAAACAGCCTGGTCCCAAAGAACCTCCAATGCCGCCTAGCCGCTTCTTTGCAGGAGATATTATCTGGTAAGCTCACTCAGCCACCATCTTGCCCACCTTCACCATCCCATGATTTCTGATGAGAAATTGAATGAATCTAATTTTCTTCATGCTTTGGGGATTCTCTCTTTGTCTTTGACCTTTGACATTCTGAGTAGTATATGTTTCATTGTAGGTTTATTAGGATTTATTCTGTTTGGATAGACATATTTATGTCTTTCATAAGATTTGTTACATTTTAGTCATTACCTCAAATAGTTCTTCCCCTTTAACCTCCTTTTTTCCTTCTTGGACACTCAGGATATGTACGTTTGTGCACTTCAGGCTTTCATTAAAATCCTTGAGATCCTCCTTAATTTTTCCCTTTATCAGTTCTTCTGTATGTAAGATTTCAATTTTCCTGTCTTCAAGTTTGCTGATTCTTTTATCTGGCTGTTCAAATTGGCTGTTGTTTATTTCTAATGTATTTTCATTCACTTCTGTTGTACATTTCAATGCATGATTTCTGTTATGTTTCCTTTTATACTTTTACATTCTTCTTTATGCTTATCCAGTGCCTTTTTTAATACCCTTTAACTCTTCAGCTATATATTTCTTTGTTTCCTTGAATTGACTAGGAGATTTTTTTGAAAATCCCTGAACAGTTATTTAAAGTTTTCATTTGTTCTTTTGACTAGGCTATATCTTACTGTTTCATAGCATGCCTTATCATATTTTGCTGATTTCTAGGCATCAGACTATCTTGTTGAGTTTAATCAGATAGTTTCTCTTTCTTACCTAGGGATTTATTTTGGCTTGAGTGAAACCAAAAATCTTTAAGGGGCAGAGATCAGAATAGGCACAAAGATAGGGATGTTAAACAGTACATTCTTAGAAAATCAGTAGGTCAAGGAGGAAGTTTCAAAAGCAATCAGTAACCACCTTGAAATGTGTGAAAAAAAGAACACAAAGTATCAAAATTGTTGAGATACAAGAAAAACAGTGCTTAGAGAAAAATGTATAGCCATAAGTGCGTACATTAAAAGAGAAGAAAGAGCTAAAATCAAACTCCTATTGGCACACCTGGATGGACTAGAAAAAGAAAAATAAGCTCATATCAAATCAAGCAGAAAGCAGGAAAAGACAAAGATTAGAGTAGAGTTAAATGAACTGGAGAAAAAAAAACACGGGAAAATTTAACAAAACCAAAGCTAGTTCTTTGAGAAGAATAATAAAATTGACAAAACTGTAGCTAGACTAACAAAGAAATAAAGAGAGAAGTAAATCCATAAGATAAAAAATGATGAAGGTATCACTACTGATCCTACAGAAATGAGAGGATAATTTGAAAAACTGTGTGCCACCAAGATGGATAATTAGATAAAATGGAAATATTTCTAGAAACCCACAAACATAGGAAATTGATGAATTCAGCAGACTTCACAACTGATGAGATGGAATTAGTCATTAAAACCCTCTGAAGAAGAACCCAGTAACAGATGGCTTCACAGGTGAATTCTACCAATCATTCCAGAGAGAACTAAAACCACTCCCACTTAAAATTTCCAAAAAATAGAAATGCAAAGAATACTAAGAATACCGTCTAACTCTTTTTATGATGCCGACATCACCCTTACACCAAAGGTATATATAGATGTCACCAAAAAAGGAAAACTAAAGACTAATCTCTTTAATGAACCTGGATATAAAGTACTCAACAAAATACTTGCTCATCATATAAAACAACACTTAATAAAGTATACACCATGACCAAGTGTTTTTCATCACTGGTATGCAAGGATAGTTCAACAGTAGAAAATCACTCAATGTAATAAAACACATTACAATTTAAAAGAAAAGAAACATGATCATTTTCATTGTAGAAAATGCATCTTGATAAGGACACTTTAAAAGATAATAATAGAAGGAAATGTCCACTACATGATAAAAGATATATATGAAAAACCCACTGCTAGCATCTCATTCAATTGTGAAATGCTAAATTCTTTCCCTGTAAGATCTGGATCATGACAAGGATGCCATTGTGACCACTCCTATTCAACAGTGTGTTAGAATGACTTGCTCAAGCACTTTGGCAAGAAAAAGATATAAATGACATTCTAAATGGAAAGGAAGAAGAAAAATTTCACTATTTGCAGAGGACATGATCCTACACATAGAAAGCCCTGAGAAACCTACAACAAAGTTCTTAGAAGTGATAAATGAGTTAATTAATGGGGCAGGATATAAGAGTAACACATGAAAATCAATAGCACATCTGTACACCAATAATGAGAAATCTGAGAGGAAGTCAATAAAAAATCCCTTTTACAATAGCAACTAAAAGAATCAAATACGAGGGAAGAAACTTAACTGAAGATGTGGGGACTTTTACTCAGAAAGCTACACAATATTGTTAAAGAAAATCACAGAAGATCTAAATAAATAGAAGAATGTTCCATGTACATGGATTGGAAGACTAAACATCATTATGATGTCTGTCCTACCCAAATTGATTTACATATTTAATGTTATCCCAATAAAAAATTGCAAAAACACTTTTTACTAAATAGGAAAAGGTAATTATAAAATTTATTTCAAAGTCGAGGGGCCGCAAATATCAAACACACACTGAAAAATAAACAAAATTGGAGGAATCAGAACCAGCAAGATGGTGGTGGAGTAAGGTGCTCCTAGAGTGAGCTCCTGCTACAGGGCAGTTAGCAAACACCCAGAGCTCTCTGGAGCTAGCTGAAGCACCTGTCCGGAGGCTCCAGGAGGCCAGAAGATCATCCTGCAACACACTTGAAGGAGTGGAAGGAGGAGATGCTCATCTGCAGAGAAGACATGTAAGTAGAATGCTCCATGCAAACGAGGCTGGTGCCCTTTCTCCACTAGAGGCACAAGCCGCCTCGGGAGCTATTCCACAGCTGCAATTGAAATCTCTACTTCCCCAAAATGGGGAAGGAAGGGATGGTTGGGTACCAATTTCAACTATGATGAGGAAATTCAGTGGGCTACAGTATGATCCTGAGAACAGCTAAGGTTTGAGGCTGTCTAGGTTAGAAAGAGGTTAGGATCTGCCATCTTAACTTTGCACCTGGCACTAAGGGAAGTGGGGTGGACTGATAATCGCAGTGCTGGTGGGGACCAGCTTCTTCCTATCCAAATCAGATTGCAGGTCTAGCCTAGGCCCCAGTGCCACCTCCAGGAGGGAGGATGCTGTGGGGACCTACACCAGCCTCTCTGGGAAATTACCTGCCAAGTTGCAGAGGTCAGTGATTATCTTGCTCTGGCAGCATGAGCCTATATCCTGGAAATAAAAGGACAAAAAAGAAAAAGCAAAACAAACATTAAAAATGTGCAGGAGATATGAATAGACAATTTTTCAAGAAGAAATGCAAATGGCTAAAATACACATGAAAAGATGATCAACAACACTAGCTATTAGGGAAATATAAATCAAAACTTCAATGAGATATCTTTTGGACCTGTAAAACTGGTGGCTATTAATGAAACAGAGGCCTAAAAATCTGGGGGAGGATGTGAAGGAATGGGAACCCTCAATCACTGCTGGTGGGAATATAGAATGGAGGTTAGTGTGGCAAGTCCTCAAGAAGCTAACTATAGAACTGCCATAAAAACAGCAATCCCACTTTTGGGTATAATACACAGAAAATACACAGAAAAATTAAAAACAAGGATTGAAAACGTATATGCACAACAATTTCATAGTGGCATAATTTACTATTGCCAAAAGTTGGAGGCAGCCCATGTGTCCATCAACAGATGAATGATAACCAAATTATGGTATTTAAATACAATGGAATTTTACTTGCTCTAAGAAGGAATGGACTATTCACACAGGAGACAACATGGTAGAACCCAGAAGACCTCATACTGAGTGAAGTAAGTCAGTCACAGATGCACAAATATTACATGACCTCAATTATATGACTTAAGCAAATTAAGCAGATGAGCTAGAGTTTGGAAGGTAAGTTTACAGGAGACAGAAAGGTAGTAGAAGTTGGTAAGCAAATGGTCAGTATAGGCAAAACCTGTGATTAGGTGGGAAAGTGTAGTTGGGCAGTAGATTGGGGTGATAGTGGTACAGTGATATGATTGAGTTTAAGAATGCAAGAATGTGAGGGGTAAAAGATGGGGACTTGGAATTGACTCTCCATGTAACTGGGGGTACGGTTGTAGGAAAGAGCAGGCAAGCTCTGGCGTTTTGTATGTCTGTTGTCAAAACTGCAATTGTGGGAATATTCTATTGGGAAATAAGGCAGGGGAAGGTTAGTGGCAAGAAGTTGGGGGGCATATGTGGGATAGGGCACCTGGGGCAATCCTCTGTGGAATATGTAAGTGCTCCCGTTGTCATAAGGTGTTATCTCATTGGTTGGAGACCCATGCAATAAGCAAGAAAACATACTCCTACCCTGTGTAGTCCTTCTATGTTTCAAAGAAAAGGGGCAAGAGCCTCTTGAGAAAATTGGCAGTGCCTAATAAAAAAAACCATACCAATATGTCAAGACTCAATATTATTGCATGTAACTATAAACCTTATTCTTCAAAAATTGAAACTTAGTGGACATCATTGGTTCCAAGGGGAATGGGAGGGAACAATAGAAGAGATGGAACATAGGGCATTTTAAGGGCATTGAAATTGTTCTGAACAATCTTGCAATGATGGATACAGGCCATTTTAAGTTTTTTCAAAAACTCTATAAAAGTGTACTGGTTAAATGTAAACCATAATATAAACCACTGACCATTGTTAGTAGCAATGCTTCAATATTTGTAAATCACTTGCAACAAATGCATCATAAGCATGTAAAATTTTATTAATAGGGGTATGTGGGAAGGATTTGGATATAAGAGAATCCTGTATATTTTCTATGTGACTTTTCTGTAACCTGAGATTCTTTGAATATAAAGCTCAAAAAAAAAAAAGACTCTTGGGGAATATATAGAAGAAATTGTCAACATACATAAAAGATACCAGTAATGAATGATGCAATATTTCTAAATTTATTATTTTTCTTTTTAATTTTTGATATTTTAATTATTTTATTTCTTATGATTCCTTATTGTTTATTTTTTGGCTTTGCTTTGGGGGATGTTTTGATAACAGAAGCATCACAACCGTGGCAGAGGAGAAACACTGGTGGGGGCTGTCAGTGATGGGGGAATGTCTGGGGACTGATGTACCTAGGGCATGCCTCTAGGGCCTATGAATATGTTCAACTGGTCATGGGACATTGTCTTGGTGGGTGGAGGACACACACAATAACCAAAAGCATATTTAATTCTCATACTGGGAATTCCTGCTACATTATCTAATAGAAGATCAAGAATCTTCCAAATGCATGGGCAGTGCCTAGTGAAGGAGGACAACCAGCCCTTGATATTGATGGTTGTACTTAAGAAACTTTTCATGTGAAATTGAGACACAGTCTAGTATTATATATTGCCTAAGTGTTACCTCCTGAAAGCCTCCTTGTTGCTCAAGTGATGCGTCTCTCTAAACCAAACTCAGCAAATAAACTCACTACATTCTTCCTATCATAGTTCATGTCTCCTGTGAGTAAGCCTCCCTAGAACAAAGGGATTATTACCAAGTATCAACTAGTGATGCATTGGGAAAAAGACCTGAATCAAAAAGGGAAATGTTAAATACAAATTATTTTTATGGCTAAGAGATTTTTAACTGATTCAGGAGGTCATTCCAGAGGTTAGCCTTATGCATATCTCAAGAGAATCTCATTGACTGCCACAGTAAACAGTGTCCAAAGCAAGGGAGATCCTGAGAGCTTTAGAGACTTCTAGATACTATAGGCAGAGCAGACAATTTTAGGAATTTGACACCCTCTCAATGGTATTACTTTGGAATATATGCTCCCCAGGTTATCAGAATTAGACTCATTATAATTTCCCTACACAGGGCTCTCCTGGCCCTTTTATCTGGACCTATAATTAATGATATACTTGCTAAATATATGTTCCAGAGACCTAAATTTTTAGTCTGTTCTTATGCCAACTGAGCCTTGAATCTCAGCAGAGTTGCAATACCTACTCTTCAATTCCCTGGGCTCACCCAGGATAACTAAAAAGAAAGGATGATGATGGACAATACCCTCCCTGGAAGTGGAGAATGTCTTCAACTGTAAGCAATACAGTTCAATCTATCTGCCCCATGGAATGTAAGCTCACTCTCACTTGGAGGATTGAGGAATGAACAAACATAAGTGGGGAAAGTAACTATGGACTAAAATAGACTTACTATTATTCTAGCAATGGAAGAACATTTATCATTGATACAAAGGAAGTGGTCACCAGAATTTCTGAGAGGAGGGAGAGGGAAGAATAGGAGCAACATGGGTGCATTTTTGGGACATTGGAATTGTCATGCATGAAGTTGCAATGGCAGATACAGGGCATTATACATTTTGTCAGAACCTATATAATTGAGCAGGTAAATATAAACTATTATGTAAAGTATAGTCCTTCATCAGTACAATCCTTCAACATGTTTCATCAGTTGTAAGAAATGTACCACATTAATGAAAGATGTCACTTATCTCAAAAAGTTTGGGATGGGGATTGTTGAGGTGCATGGGAATTCTCTTTATTTTTATGTAACTTTTATATAATCTAAAGCACTTTGTTCTTTTTAAATTTTAAAAAGTATTAAAATACAAGTAAATTGGAAAAAATCATTTAGGTTAGAAAACCTTTAGCTTCTTGCTTGATATACCTTCCCTCATGAAGGGAATATTAATTAAAAATTATGCTTGGAAATTTAGATCTTCAGTAATCCAAAAACCATAAAAATATATTATTGCCAAAAGATTTAAATGAAAGGAGAATTAACAAAGCTAGGGTAATTTTATCATTACTCTGAGAATTAAATATCAGTGGATCTACATCATCAAATATCTATACCTTGGACAATATGCCTGCATATAAATATAAATTTAAGTAAAACCCAAGATTTTGAGCAAAATAAAGGCTTAGTGTCTCAGGTAAACATTCAGAATTGTTTCCTTAACTTAGAAAGACTCTTTCTTGAATATAGAATTGGACTATTACATCTTTCGAAGAAAACATCTGTGCAAATGACTGAGGGAATAACAAATTAATATATTTTTTAAGGATTTATTTTATTTCTCCCTCCTTCATTGTTTATGCTTGCTGTCTGATCTCAGTATCTATTCATAGTATGCTTGTCTTCTTATTTTTTTAGGAGTCACCAAGAACCAAAACTCTGACATCCCATGTGGGAGGGTGGTGCCCCATGGCTTGAGCTTCCTCCACTTCCCACTTGCAAAGTCTCTGATTGTGTTTGCTCATTGTGTCTCTTCAATTTGTCATCTTGTTTCATCAACACTCTGTGCCAGCCCATATGTCAGCTTGCTTGTCTTCTTTAAGAGACACTAGGAACCAAACCTGGCATCTCCCATGTGGTAGGCAGGTGCTGAACAGCTTGAACGCATCTACTTACCTAAAGTTTTTTTAAAGGTTCATAACAATTTTATTGATAACCTTACTTTAATGAAAATAAAGTCAATATACAAATAAATTCATCTGTCCTTATTTAGTTAACATTAGCAAAACAAATACCGGGTAACTTTCTTTTTCAAAAAAATAAAATGCTTTGACTTTAATTGATGTTTTCTTTTGTGTTTTTAAAAAAAATCAATTTTACTAATACATATTAATAAAGTACAAATCTATCCAAAGTTTACAATCAAATGTATCTACTTTAACCACATAGTTGTGCATCCATCACTTTAATCATTATTAGAGTATTTTCATTAAAACAATGATAATATTAATTTAAAAAAAAACAAAGAAAAAATTCATCACCTTTTAAACTCTATTCTTCCTTGCCATACATAGGCATTATTCTGGTTGTCCCTCTAGTTTATTTTTATTTTTATTTTGTAAAATGTCTTACATGCAGCTTTACCCCTAATCACATTTCACATGAGGTTTTAATATGTTATGCAGCCCCATGCTACATTTTTTATTTTACCACCTAATAATATGCCTTAGACTACCCTTTTCAGCCAGTCATACCCATATAATAGCTCCACTGGTTACAAACACTATGAAGGCATTTCAACATTTCTATTAATTTCCAAAGGTTTATGACCATTTTACCAATTCTGCACAAATTAAACCTCAGCTTACCATTTTCTATCCTCCTATTTTCTGGTGGCCTGTATCTAATTGTTATCTCCATGAGTTTACACAATATATTCAGTCTATAATAATGCAGTCATACAGTATTTGTCTTTTGTGTCTGGCTTACTTCATTCAACATAATGTCCTCTATGTTCACTCAAGAAATCATATGCCTCAGGATTTAATATCTTCTTACAGCTGCATACTATTCCACTGTGTGTATACACTACAATTTTTAAAATCCATTCATCATTTGATGGACATCAAAGTTGTTTCCATCTCTTGGAATTATGAATAATGCCAATATTCTGTTTATGTCACTGCTCTCAATTCTTCTGGGTATATACCTAGTAGTGGTATTGCTGTGTAACATGGAAAATCTATATTCAACTTCCTTAGGAAATGCCAAACAATCCATCACTATGGTTGTGGTATTTTACATTCCCACCAACAGTAAATCCTCTCCAACACTTGTATTTTTCTGATTTTTAAATAATGAATCCTTTCCAAAACTTGTAGTTTTTAATTGTGGCCAATCTAATAGGTGTGAAATAATATCTCATTATAGTTTTGATTTGCATTTCCCTAATCACTAGTGAAGTTGAACATTTTTTCATATGTTTGCCATTTGTATTTCTTTTGGGACAATTACTTATTCAAGTTTTTCTATATTCGAATTGGGTAGTTTGTCTTTAATTGTTGAATTGTATGGTCTCTTTAAATATCATGGATGTTAAATCTTTATTGGATATGCAATTTCCAAATATTTTCTCCCATTGATTCAGCTGCCTTTTCTCCCTTTGATAAAGTCCTTTGACATGCAAAAGCTTCCGATTTTGAGGCGATCCCATTTATCTTTCTTTTTCTTCCTTTTTTTGTTCATGCTTTGGGTGTAAGGTTTAATAAACTACCACTTACCACAAGAACTCAAAGCTATTTTCCTACATTTTCTTCTAGGAGATTTATGGTTGTTACTTTTTATATTTAGGTCCTTGATCCATTTTAAGTTAATTTTTGTATAAGACGTGAGATAAGGATTTTCTTTCTTTTGGGTAGGAATATCAAGTTCTCTCAGCACCATTTGTTGAAAACAGACTGTTCTGGTCCAGCTGGAAAGGCGTCACCACCTTGTCAAAAATAACTTGACTGCAGAAGTGAGTGTCTATTTTTGAGTTCTTCATAGTTATCCCTTGGTCAATCTAACACCCATATGTAAAAAGATCATTCCTGGGGAAGGGAAAAAAAGGTTTCATATTGAGTATATGGGAGTTCCCTATATGCTATATGTGACTTTACTGTGACCTAAACTTTTTGAAGACATAATTAAAAAAAAAAAATGTAGCCACTGAGAGAGGAATGGAACAGATTGCCTTGCTATTGTACACACAGGGCAACACCAATTTCAGTGATGAAAGGCAAAACATCAAAAAAATGTTTCTTATGACATTTTTCATTTTTTAATGCCCCAATTTATTTTTTTACTTTATTTTAGTTTTTCTAAATTATTATGTATTCTATTTCTAATCTTTAAACCTATCATTACCATTTCATTTTCCTATTAATTGAATTTGGCAACATATTAGACTTCAAATTTGAAGACGTTTTGAGTCACAGAGGGGTTCAACTAAGGCAGGAGAGGAGCACTGATGTGTGTTGTCATTGAAGGGGAATTCATGGGTGGGAGGTATTTCTCCAGGACATGCATATAGGGTGTATAGATATATTCAGATGTTCATTGGGTATTGACATAGGTGGTAGAGTTTCACATGACAAATAAGGGAGTGCTGAGTTCCCGTTCCAGAAAACTCAATTGTACTCCCCAATGGACCAGCAAAAATCCCTCAAGTACAAGGACAAAGACCAATGAAGAAGGAAGATCCAATGATGGGCCCTTGATAATGATGACTGCTTATGAACCTGTGTACTTGAAATTATAACGAAGCCTAGAGCTGCACAATGATTAAGAGTTACCTCCTGAGAGCCTCTATGTTGTTCAAATGTGGACACTAAGACAAACTCATCCTGTAGAAACATTACCTTCTCCCAATGTGGGACATGCCTCCCAGAGATGAGACTCCATGGCACAAAGGGATCACTACCAAGCACCAGCTAGTGATGCAGTTAGAAAAAAATACGTTGAATAAAAGGGAGAGATGGTAAATTAAAATGAGTTTGTATGGCTAAGAGACTTCAAAATGAGACAGGAACTCATCAGAGGGATCACTCTTATGCACACATCAGCAGGGTCTCAGAGACTGTCAAAGTAGATACAACTCCAGGTAGTGGTGCTCCTGAGGGCTAAGGAGACACCCAGGCCCTACATTCAGGACAGATTGCTCTGGCATCCAGTGCCTTGCCAGTGGGCTCTACTTTGGAATTAGTACTCTTGATTGTGATGAAGTGGGACTAAGTGACCTCTCTATGCATACCTCTTCTGGAACTTTTACTGAACCTGTGTTTGGCAGTGTGGTTGGTGTATGCTCAGGAAACTTTGGACTATCTATGTGCCAGCAGGGCTCTAAGCCTCAGGAGAGTTGCAACACCTACTCTCCAGATCATTGGAATTACTCAGGTCAGATAACAGGGAGGTGAGGATGGTCAACCACCTCACCAGGGAACTGAGAGAGTCTACAGCTGCAAGCAGGAGAATTCCATCTATCAGCCATTTGACATCTAAACCCCTTCTTGATTTAGAGGTGGAGTGGACATCACCATCCCAGTTTCTTCAGGATGGAGGAATAAAATATGGATTAGAGTGGACTTACTATTATTCTACAATAGAAATATTGTGATTTTTGCAATGTCAGAAATTATATCATTGATGTGGAGACAGTAGCCATGGGAATTGCTGAAGGCAGGGAGAGGGAAAGAGAGGTGTGATGTTAGGGTATTTTCTGGAATACAAGTTGTCCTCAATGGTATTGCAGATACAGATGGAGGACACTATATATCCTACTATAACACACTTAATGGACTGGGAGAGAGGGTAAACTACAACATAAGCTATTATCCATGCTGTGTAGCAATGCTCCAAAAGTAACTCATCAAATGCCATAAATGTATCACACTAATGAAAGAAGTTGTTGATGTGGAAGGAGTGGGGGTAGTGGGGAGTTGGGTATATGGGAACCTCATATTTTTTAATGTATCATTTTGTGCCATCCATGTATCTTTAAAAAAAGATAATAAAAATTTTCAAATTAAAAAAAAAATGTTGTATTTATTCAAATGCCTTTCTGCATCAATTTAGAGGATCATATCATTTTTTTCATCAATTTATTAATGTGGTTTAGCATACTGATTTTCTTGTGTTGCATACTTGGTTTAAAACTCACCTGTCTGTGGTGTATCATTTTCATATTGCTTTTGGATTCTGTTTGCAAATATTTTATTGAGGATTTTTGCATCTATATTCATTAGAGTTATTTGTCTGGAAATTCTTTTTTTTGTAGTATCTTTATCTGGTTTTAGTATTAGGGTGACTTTGGCTTCATAAAATGAGGGTTTGTTTTTGTTATTTCCCCTTGAATTTTTTAAAATAGTCCTGAACAAGATTTGCATTATGTCTTCTTTGAATGATTGGTAGAATTCAACTGTGAAACCATCTGTTTCTGTGCCTTTAATCTTTGCAAGGTTTCTGATGACTGGTTCACTCTCTTCACTTGTGATTGGTTTGTTGAGATCTCTTATTATAGGGTCCAGTTAATTTGTTCGTGTTTTTAAGTAATTTGCTCATCTTGTTAACAATATCTATTTTTGTGTATGTATAAATTTGTTCAGAGTATCATCATATGATTGCTTTTATCTCTTTGGGGTCAGTGGTGATGCTCCCCTACCATTTATAATTTTATTTGTATTTTCTCTCTTTTCTGTCATTCTATTTCGTTGATCTCTATGTTCCAACTATTGTTTTCATTGATTCTTTCCATTGATTTTTGGTTGCAATTTCATTTATTTCTGCTCTGATCTTTAATATTTCTGTCCTTCAGCTTTGTGTGGGATTAGTTTGCTATTTTTTTTAAGTTCCTCCAGCAGTACACCTAGATCTTCAATTTTAGCTCCTCTTTTTTTATGTAAAAATAGAGGGCTATAAACTTCACCCTCAGCACTGCTCTTGCAGTTTCCCATGTGTTTTGATATGTTGTATTCTCATTTTCATTCATCTTTAGATATTTATGGAATTCTCTTGTAATTTCTTCTTCGACCCACAGATTATTTAAAAATGTTTTGTTTAATCTCCATACATTTTTGCATTTTCCATTTTTCCTTCCATTAATGATTTCCAGCTTCATTCTGTTATGATCAGATAAAGTGTTTTGTATAATTTCAATTTTTAAAACTGTCTATCCTGGAGAAAGTTCTATGCCTACACCGCTATTTTGGGGTGTAATGTGCTGTAATTATCTGTTAGATCTATTTCATTTACATATTATTCAAGCTCTCTGTTTATTTATCATCTGTCCATATGTTCCATTCAATATTGATAGTGTTTTATTTAAGTTTCCAACTATTATTTCAGACATATCTATTTCTCCTTTCACTTTTGTGAATGTGTACATCATGTATCATGGGGCACCCAGGTTAGGTACATAAGTATATATTATTGTTTTTTCTTGAGGAATTGCCCCACTTATTAATATATAATGACCGTCTTCATCCCTTATAATAGTTTTGCATTTAAAATTGATTTTGTCTGATATTAGCATTGCTACTCCAACACTTTTTAAGTTACTATTTGCATGGAATTTTTTTCTGATCCTTCCTTATGTCTGAGGTGAGTCTCTTGTAGATAAAATATGGATGGCTCATATTTAGTTATCCATTCTATTAGTCTACAAATTTTTGATTGGCAAGTTTAAGCCATTAATATTCAATGTTATTACCTTAAAAGCTTTACTTACTTCCTCCAGTTTTTTCCCTTTGGTTTTCCACTGTCATTACTTACATTCTTTCCAACCTTTAATTTACCCTTTCTAATAAACTCCAATTATACTTTCTTCTCCAAATCTCTCTCCCTTGTTTTTTCCTTTCATTTAAGGCTGAAGCAATCCTTTTAGAATCTCTTGTAATTACCATCTTTGGTAACATACTCTCAGTTTTTGTTTCTCTGTAAAGACTTTAAACTCAACCTCATTTTTGAAGGACAGTTCTTCCAGATACAGAATTCTTGGCTAGCAGTTTTTCTCTTTCAGTACCTTAAATACATCATATCACTTTCTTCTTGCTTACATGGTTTCTGATGATGTCCACACTTAAACTTACTGATTTCACCTTTATGTGATGCTTTACTTTTGTCTTGCTTCTTTCAGAATCCTCTCTTTATCCATGATAGTTGTCATTCTATATAGTAGGAATCCTTCAGTAGGTTTAGTGGGACTTACTGTGTTTGTGGAACATTGTCCTTCTTGGATATTGATATTTATGTCTTCCTTAAAGTTTGACAAGTTTTCAGTCATTATTTCCTCAAATATTCTTTCTGCCTCTTATCCATTCTATTCTCCTTCTGCAACACTTATAACAAATATGTTTGTGCATTTCACATTGTCACTCATTCCCCGGAGACCCTTTTCCATTTTTTTTCCCATTCTTTTCTCTTTCTGTTCTCCTATTTTACCCAGTTCAGATGCTCTTTCTTCAAAATCACCAATTCTGTCCTCCATAGGTTCAATTATGCTGTGTGCCCCTACATTATTTTTAATCTCTTCTATACTGTCTTTTATTCCCATAATGTCTGTTACTTTTCTTTGCAGGCATTCAAATTGTTCTTTATACTAACCCAATGTCTTCTTAATATCTTTTAACTCTTTAATCATATTTTCCTTCAATTCTTTGAATTGCTTTAGGAGATTTATATTATTGTCATTGATTAGAGGTGTGTCAAATCTTTTATCTCTTCAGGATATTTGGTTTATTTCTTTGGATGGGCCATCTCTTCCTATTTCCTCCTGTGGCTTGAAATATTTTGCTGATGTCTAGGCATTTATATTTTGATGAATTTACTCTGATGGTCAAATTACCTTCCTTGCCTAGTGTATTTTTCACAATTCTTTTTGAGTTTTTGTTCATCTTATTCTGTTTTGAAAACTGCCCAACTTAAGTTATCAAAATTGAGCCATTAATCACTAATGTTAAATAGATTGTTTGTTCAGTGGTGGCACTAAAGAAAGAACTAAAAGCAGCTTTTCTTCTTTCAATTTCCTGGTGGACTAGCAGATGGTGGTCATCACCAAGTCTCTCTACAGAGGTCTTTCTTTCTACTTCTTCTTTCAGGCCAAAATTCATAGCCATCTCTGCTACATGAAATCACTGAAGAGAAGCCCTCTGACCCTTCCTTTCTCTTCTCTTGTAACAGTTGATAGGAAGGAAAAAGTTTCTTCCCCTCTCAGCTACAGTGAGCCAGAAAATTTCCCAGGATTTATGTCTTGAGGTTGGACAATGGGAATATGTCCCTGTGGTGTGGGGATTTAGTAACTAATGTTTTTTTGTTTCAGGTTCCTCACCGCTCTGACCCTCTCCCTCCTATGAGTTGCACTGAACTCTCATTGTCTGCTGATTCTCAAAGCAGGTCCCTTGGACAGCTTTTGGCACTGTTGTTTTTGTGTGAGAGTTGAGCCCAGTATGCCTACTCCAATGTCATCTTCCCAGAACACCTCCCCAGGTACCCAATGTAATTTTTAATAGATTTAATGGTATCATCAATTACTGAAAATTGAAAATAAAAGGATATATTTCAGGGAATGGAGGAATATAGATACATTTCATACTTTTACTAGGATTATTTATTTTTTAACTTTTTTATTTTGAAATACTTTCAAAGTTGCAGGACAGTTAACATAAATAATATCAAACCCATGCAAAGAACTCCAACTGCCCATCCCTATAAATACACACATCTACTAATATTAACATTTAACTATTTTTATCATGCCACATTTGCCATATCATTTTATGTATCCATCAGTCTATAAATTTCTCTATCTCTAGTAACTGTCTATCCATCTAAAAATCCATTTTATTCACATATGAGTTTAGGTTGTATACCTCATACTCATTAAAATGTATACAGTCATGGGCATTTCCTAAGAACCAGGATACTCACTTATGTAACCACAATATGAATAGTTAATTATTTCAATGTATTTATCATTGATAGAAAGATTGCAAACTATATCTAAAATTTTTTCATGTTATCTGGAATGTCCTTTTTTGGCCCTGTCTTCTTCCTTATTATATCCTATCAATAATCATAAATTATGGTTAATTATCATTGTTTCTTTATGTGCTCAGACTTTGTAAAAATTTCTGTGAATATATATATATATATAAATATATACACACACACACATACACACACACAGACACACAAAATAAACTTTCCCGTATCAACCACTCCTAAGCACAGTGAGATGTCCAATATTTATTGTTTTTTACCTTTACCACCTTCCATTACCAAAACTTTACAATTCCCATAACAGAATTTTCAGAGCCACTATTTATTAATTATCCACACACTTAACCTCCTCCAGTTTGCTGGCTGTATTCTAACATCTATTCCTGTAAACTTGCATATTCTCTCTTATGTTCTGTGTAGTTAAGTTGGAGGTTAAATTTAGCATCCTAAGTCTATAACAATCTTGTTTGCTTAGATGCCAAATTAATTTCAATGACATACATAAACCATATTCGTGTATCCCTGTGCCCCCACCTATATGTAGTTCTTTTCATCAATTACTTATTACATATTATGAATCAAAAACACTGCTTTAATCATTGTATCTTGTGAATTTTCCTTTTCAATCATTCAGGAAGCAAAAAGTGGAGTTACATAACAAAAGAAAATGGTACTAATATTTATAGTGACCCATGTTGTTATCCTTGCTGGTGATCCTTTTTTCTTCATGTTGCATCACTGTATTTTCTAGCATCATTTTTCTCATTCTGAGAAACTTTCTTTACCACTGCTTACAGGGCAGGTCTAGTAGTTACAAGCTCCCTTAGATATTGTGTATTTGGGAATGTATTATCAACCTCTCCTCAGTTATGAATGATGGCCTCACCAGATATAATATTCTTAGTAGGTAATTATTGTCTTTCAGCATTTTAAGTATTTCCTCCCAGGGCCTTAGAACCCCCATGGTTTCTGTTGAAAAATTGACAATTAAGAATATTGAGGTTCACTTTTATATGATGTGTTGATTCTCTACTGTGGCTTTAAAGTTATCTCTTTATCTTTAGCATTCAAAAGTTTGATTATAAAATTCTGTAGTTTGGGTCTATTTGGGATTTTCCCACTTGTTGTTTGTTAGACCTCTTTCATGTGTACATCATTTCTTTCATTAAGTTTCAGAAGTTTTCACCCATTATTTCATTGACAATTATCTTTTTCCTTTCTCAGTTTCTTCTCCTTCTGTAACTACAATAATGCATATATTGTTTTGCTTAACCATGCATCACAGGTTCCTCAAGTTTTCTTAGTTTTAGTTTTTTGGTTTCCTATATCTCCTTCTGACTGTAGACAGAATGATGTCAATTGCCCCATCATCAAGTTGCTTGATTCTTTCTTCCTCCATCTCCAATCTTCTGCTTAACATCTCTAAGGAATTTTTAATTTATTTTATGATGTTCTTTTACTCTTTTCAAAATTTTCATCTCTCCATTGATATTCTTTTTGAATTCATGTGTATTTTCCTGTTTTCCTTTACTTTTTTAGGCTGAAACTTTTCTAGATAATGTTGCTAAAGTAAAAAAACAGTCTTTATGAGATTTAATACTGTGGTATAAAGAGATTAATTACTTTATTATCAGAAGGCTGGCTTGTTCTGAGGATCAGAAAATCAAAACATTTTATTTATTTATTTATTTTTAAAACAGAATGCACTTCCATTTATTTAAGTCTCTTTGGTTTCTTTCAGCAGGGTTTTATAGTTTTCTTTTGAAAATATTTTTAAAATTTTTCTTAATGTTACATTCAAAAGATATGAGGTCCTCACATACCTGCCACCCCTGTCCCCTCCCCTCCTCCCCCCATAACAAAAACCTCCTCCATCATCATGAGACCTTCGTTGCATTTGGTGAATACATCTCTGAGCACTGCTGCACCTCATGGTCAATGGTCCACACCATAGCCCAAACTCTCCCAAGTCCACCCAGTGAGCCATGGGAGGACATACAATGTCCGGTAACTGTCCCTGCAGCACCACCCAGGACAACTCCAAGTCCCAAAAATGCACCCACATTACATCTTTTCCTCCCACTCCCTACACCCAGCAGCCACCATGGCCACTTTCTCCACAACAATGCCACATTTTCTTCGATTACTAATCACAATAGTTCATGAATAGAATATCAGTAAGTCCACCCTAATCCATACTCTATTCCTCCATCCTGTCTACAATTTTTGATATTTGTTTTGGTGGGGATAATTCATCATATACTATATGCAAGCAAAATACAGTTCTACTTGCTGCTACAGCTCACATCACTTTGTAATACTTTTTCTTCACCATGCAGAAAGATTAAATGAATCAGCAACTCAGCTAGATTGGAGGAAGGAAGAAATATCTTCTAAAAGATAAGCTCTGTTGAGGGACATGTTCTTATAGTCTACATTTTAATGAGGGAAGCAACTATAATGATATCCTTGTGCTATATCCTTACTTTGCCTTTAATTCTGAAGTCTTTCACTACTAATTATTACAATATTTCATCCAGACAGTTGTAGAAAGGTAAATACAAAGAGAGCAATTTAAATTGAATTCTCTAATGTAAAACTTTCAATATTGACTTCTAGGTTAACAGTATCCTGTACCCTGAATTTCCGTCACATGCATAGGCACCTGTTTTGGTACTCATTCAGTGGCTTCAACAAATGGTATCATTCTTTGTTTTTAGTGTAAATCATCCTAGCATCATTCAAAGTAATTTTTAAAATGTGAGAAATATTTTCCTGGTAAATCATTGACTTACAAAAAGAATGGAGTTGAAAAATTCGGATGCTAACGTATAGGTCACTGCCACATATGCTAACAACAAAATAACATATAGTGAAAAAAAAACTCTTGATATATAATAGGGAGAGATTCAAATTTAAGAACATATATGAAATAAAACATTGTTAGGCATTTCAAAATATCTGTGGATCATTCTGCGTAGAGCAATCTTAATTTCTCTGTTCCGCAGGCCATAGAGGATGGGATTTATGAATGGAGGCACTATGGTGTAGAACAGAGCCATGAGGAGATTACTAAGAGATGTGTCATTTGCAGTGGAACCAAAGACAGAAGTCAACCCAGAAACTACAAACAAAATCAAAATTGCCAACTGTGGGGTACAGGTGGATAGGGCTTTGTTGCGGGCTTCCACAGAATGCATCCTAAGGACCATTGAAAATATGTAAATATAAGACTTAAACATAAAAGCTGAACATACTAATAAAATACAAGAACTTAGAACTAAGGCCATAGACTCATGAAACTGAACACTTGAAGAGGAGATCCTCAGAATTTGTGGCACATCACAGAAATATTGATGGATCACATTGGACTTTGTGAAGGGAAGCCTGAACATGATACCTGTGTGGATAGAAGAATAGACCAACCCACATGCCCATGAAGCACCAGCTGCCTGTGTGCACAGGCGTGGGGTGACAGTCAGTCCATAGTGCAGAGGGTGGCAAATGGCTACATAGCGATCATAGGACATCACAACCAGGAAGAAAAACTCTGCGGATCCAAACATGATAAACAGGAAAATTTGAGTAGCACATGCTGGGAGGGAAATTAGTTTATGGTTTGACAGTGAATTCACAATCACTTTTGGAACAATAACTGAAATGCCGCAAAGGTCTATGAGGGACAAATTGCCTAGAAAGAAGTACATTGGAGTGTGCAGGTGTGGGTCATTTATAATTACAATAACAGTTAGAAAATTCCCAATCACAGCCCCCAAATACATAATTAAGAACATCACACCTTGGAGGACTTGCAGGTCTCGGGTAGTTGTAATATCCTTAAGGAGGAATTCTGTGAAAATAGTAAGATTGTCCATTTTTCCTAATATACTGCTGTTTCCCTGTAGTCAAAATAGAAAATAAGAATATACTAAAGACAAAATGGAGATAATCCAATCAATTTACAAATATAATGCCATGATTATTAACCTCACAAAGAATTAAACTTAGTGGAAATGGACAAAATGCAGTACTCTGTAGATAACGCTTTTATATATTTCCCTTTTTACTCTCTTTGTTAACTCTGTTCTATTTTTTAAATTTTGATATTAATAAGATCCCAAATGCTAAAATATCAAATGATATAATATTAAATCAAAGTCATTAACCCTTCATTTGTTTAGTCATATTTACATTATTTCAGTAAAATATCATTTCAAACTCTTTTAGGAAACACTAAACAGCAATTTTCTCATGTACCAGCTGATTTAGATGTTGCTAAAATAGTCTAATGTTTGGTCACCTGAATAAATATTGGTTTCTGTATCACAATTAATGAAAAATTTTGAGATTTTTCTTAAAAAGTTTTTAATCCAAAGGAGACCAGATGGATTATGCCTCATTACACATTCATTTCATTTGTTCTAAAAGATATGCATGGGAGCCTTTTCTTTCCTCCTTTGCAGCACTTTCCAAAGAAAACAAAATAATTATCATCAGATTCCGATGGCCTACAATTTTCTGTTGCAGGTATACAAGTTTCCCTTTTTGTTTGTTTAGCTTACTCTCTCACTTTCAAACATTATCTAAGAAAATTGTCCCACCTGACATTTCTCCTCCTCAAAGCATCCTTCCTTCTATCATGCATGAGATCCAATATTTGGTGAAGGACTAATTCTCTGTCCAGATATATTGCTCATGTTCTTTTCTAGATTTTGCTAGATCCTCTTATTCAAAATAGCCATTGAAATCAAAACTCTCTTACTTCTGGTTGTCTTGATCATGCCAAACCTTAAAGAAATCATGTTTTAGTCTTAAATATATTCAAATTCAAAAATATTATAAACCATGAGGGATATAATTTCAGAACTACATATTTCTATATGTGGAGAAATAATGGAGGAGTAATTACTGAAAATGTTAGAATTTGTAATTTCATTATTGATAATTGTATGTATAATCTATTTATAATTACAAATTAGTATACAATTTGACTAGTATTTTACATGACAATGAGCTAATAAAACTGTTTATTTTATTGATTATATTCATATGATTATTTTTGCATTTCTGAAGAATTATTTTACAAATTATTTTTCTATGATTTCTATTATGCATATTTTTTATTTCACCCCCAATTTTATGAGGAAGAAAAAGTCCCTTAGCATTTTATTAAACATCCAAAAAAATACTCTTTTGATATTACTTATCTAAGTGTTTATTGTTGGGCAGAACTAAAACTCCAAGTGATTTTTAAATTTCCTTTTTCAAATCACACAATTTTGCTTATCTGAATAACTCTCATTCCTATCCTCCATCACTTAAGATTGCATTTTTGCAATCAGTATGCTGAATTCTCAAGTTTCTCTGGGCTGAATATACTATATATGTTCTAATTCAGAGTGCATCATTATATTTAAATGCAAGCCTTTAGTGATACAGGGAGAGAGAGAGAGTTCATGATTTGTCCCTGCTCATTATTAGTTTAGGGATATTTAGCAATTACTTCACAATTTTACAAAAAGGAAAAAAACCAGAGTGGGCTACCAATTCCTCATCAATTGTTAGATATATGACGTACAAGTGCATATTATCAATCTTTATAGAGAGTAGTTATTTCCTAACACCTTGCAAATAAATATAAGAGATTGTTCATGGTAAAAAATCCATTGGATATCTTGACCTATATGTTCATATTTTAAGGGCTATTTTTGCTTATAAGGATTGGTTTCCATGAAATTCTTTGGTCACTCACAGTTGCCTTTGAATTTCTTATTTGTCCTTTACAATCTTCAAGTAATATTTAATTCATCGTGCTTATGCTACCTCAATTTCTTGGTAATTTCTTTATCATTATATTTTCAAAATTGGAATATAGTCAATGGATTGCATTCATAGCTTCAAGTACCATTTTTAAAACTAATCACCTATAATAAAATCAAAACTTTCAGACTCTCTATAATTATCAGTTTATAATATGGCATAGAAACAGTTAAATGTACTAAAAGTCTTCAGAACTATAACTGTTATGTCAGTGATTTTTCATTAGTACTTTTTAAGAAACACAATTCAAAGTATAAAAAAGTACCTGAAATATTAGTAAACATGTATATCTGCTGAAAGTATTTCTTTTGCATAATTATAAACATTTTACAAAATCTATGCTTCTGCTTCACACTTCAAGGAGTCACTTTTCCAGGAAATGCATGTTTACTCATAATCATAGCTACAATTGTGATTCCATATTCTTTATAAATATTGTTATTCTTTAGAGGGGGAATGTATGGTCATACTTCTCAGGAGCCCCAGGGAAAAAGTAATTACTTTTGAGAGGCTAGTTTTCTTCCAACTCCTGAACGATAAGGATTCTTTGAGTGTACTCTTGAGATTAGTTAAATTTGTAATAGTGTTATTAGCAATAAGATTACCAAAGGAGTTTTTGTTGAACCTAAAAAAAGAGAAGTATTCAAAATATTACATAGTCACTGTTTATTCAATATATTTTCAATTTTATGTCTAATTATAAATATAATTTATTCACATTAGAGTAAATCCATAAAATCAGGCAACCCACACAAAATTTTATTTTTAAGAGTTTAGAGTAAAAGTATGATATGAAGGAAAATCATGTAATATAAAAAGTTAGCAAGAAAAATAAACAAATTGGCTGGTAGTTACTAAATTCAATAAAAAATAGGATTCATTTTAGAATGTATTATAGAGCAAAAGCAAGGAAAAACAAGTGTGGTATATAGTAGGACTCGTACCCAAAGAGCGTTGAAGTGATCTTGAATGTGGTAGAGAACAATGATTTAAGTAAATCTTGGATTGTGAATTACTACCCTTACAAGCAGGTCAGAGGAAAGTTACCTATTTATCATTATTCATAAAATATTTATTAACTATTGCCAGTCAACAGAGTATCAGAACTTGGCAGAGGCTAAGAAGAAATAAATAACCTTGATTCTACACTTTGGATAGATTATATGGTACGTGACTATATCTTAATAAAATGCTTAAAGAATAAACAATTGTGCAAGAATAACCAGAAATAGCAGCTATGTACAGCAGAGAAAGCATAGAGAGGTTGACAGGTGAAGAATTTTCTTGCTTGTCTGTTTTATTGCTATTATTATTGAAATAATGAAAATTCTCTAATGATGATTGAAGTGATGAATGCACAACTACGTGATTTTACCAAATACTATTGATTGCACATTTTGGATGAATTGTCTGTTTTATTAAAATGTATCAATAAAATGGATTTGCTTAAAAAAGAATGTCTTAGAAATGAATGCTCAAAAATACAAGTCTGGGGAGTGGATGTGACTCAAGCAGTTGTGCACCTGCTTCCCACATTGGAGGTCCCCAGTTTGGTTCCAGTGCCTCCTAAAAGCAAAGACAAACAACTAGCAAACAAATGGAAAAATCAATGAAGGTGAAATGTGGCTCAGTGTTTGAACTCTATCTTCCCACTTACAAGGTCTATGTTTCTTTACCCAACTCTGTTATCTCAAAAAAACAAAAAAAAAGTCTCCACATACAGCTACAGGTTATCATTACAGTTACAAAAATTGGTAGAGGAAGTTTGGTGAGTAGAGGTAAAATGCCAAATCTGTGAAAGCAAAAATCTCCCTTGACAGTATAGGAATTTTTTTCCTTCATCAGAAACACTCAGAAAAGGTTTCAAAAGCCACAAGCACATTTTGACCAGCTTTCATAATCACTCCATGTTCTCAGTCTTTATATGTGAATTTTTGGCAAAAAAACAAATTTATGAACGATTGCTCAGCTTAACAGAGGCTACAGAAAATGTCCTGATATGGCAAAGATATTCAATGTGAAACAAAATGAAGCAAAACAGATGTTTTGCTTTCTGGAGATCACTGAGGAAAAGTGATAACTGGCATCAAATTAAGCAATAGTACTATTTTCATGAAATATAGCACTCAAAAAAGAGTTATTATAGAAAAATACACACAAAAGTATATTATCTGAGCTTACTTGAAATTTATCAGAATGTAATTTAATTAAATTTACATAATCATCTGGTCTTATGTTTTTTGTTTTGTTTTTTGTTTCAGGGAGGCTTTGTACTATAAAAATTATTAAAAACCTAAATAATTTTAAAGTATGTAACATATATCCATGGAGAATTTCCATCTTAGGAATTAAAATATGCATACATAGATATATTGAAATTATTTTTAAAATAAATAATAAATAATTTAATGCTATAATACAATTCAAATATATGCTAATTTGCAAATAAAATGATTTTTTTTGAGATGGAAGAGATTATTTCATCCTTTTGAAAATCTATTTTATTTGGGCTTACTGTGAAATAGCTGAATTCTCACATCTGCTTTTTCATTCATTCTTTTGCTATATGCTGGCTTGATTGCAGAATATAAAGAAAGTATGGTTTCACACAGATATATGGTTTGAAAAGAGAAAGTATTTAATAAAAGCTTTAAGATAAGCATTAATATTCTTCTTTAATAATAATATTCTGCAGTAAAAATCCACAAATTCTGGTTTCTTAAAAAACAGGTTAAATTTGGAATCTAAAAACTTATTAAGAAACATTTTCTTATCTGCTGGATTTGGATCCATTATTTATTTTGCAATGGAAATGTGTTTTGCCCTTGCATAATGTTTTAACATCAAAAGGTGTTTATCTGGAAAATATAGGTTCATGGAATTATGCAAATACAACATAATTCATGCTACATTTCCAAAATAAATAAAGTGTATTAAATCACCAACAATCCTACCAAATACATGTTGGGAAACTCAAACTCATTTTTTAAATTAAAAATTTTAAAGTACTTTTTAAAACTATTTGTTACTTGGAATGAAAATTTTAATATTAGCAACTAATTTTAGTAGTTGTTTACATTATATTCATGTTATTATTAGGGCAGTTGTTGGTTTACATATAGTAAATAGTTCTCATATACCCCAATATGCCATTCTCCCTACTGTTAGCATTTTACATTAGTTTATTATTTGTCCTCTATTTCTCTAGTGACCTCAGTCTTGAAGTTCTATCAATTACTGAAAATGTCTTGTTAATGTCTCCTACTATTACTGTATAACCATCTATCTGTCCCTTCAATTCTGCCAATATCTGCTTCTCAGATATTGAGAATACTCAGATACTCTGCTGTCAGATACACATATAATTATAATTTCTGTATTCTTATTTAATTGACTATTTAGCAGTGTATATTGTTGTTATTAGTCACAGTGACCAGTTTTACTTTTAATTAGAGCAGTTATGGTTTACAGAAAAATCATTCAGGAATAAGAGTTCCCTTATAATCACTTCACCCATAATAATTTACTCAGTATTAATGTTATGAATAAGCAGAGTAAATTTGTTGAAATTTTGACAATGTTATAAATATAGTTTTGCAATGTTTTTATTTTTAAAAGTCTTTAGATTACATAAATGTTAGATAAAAAAAATATAGCTGGTTCCCATATCCTTTACCCCTTCTATTTCTACACTTTCCACATTAAAATCATTCATTAGTGTGGTACATTTGTTACAATTGATGAACATATATTGAAGCAATGCTACTAATCATGGACTACTGTTTATAGTTTACATTCTGCCCTGTACAATTTTATAGGTTATGACAAAATGTATAATGGCCTGTATTTGCTATTGTTATGTCATGCAGGACAATTCCAAAGTTCCAGAAATGACCCATGTTGCACATATTATTCCCTCTCCCTCCCCTCAGAACCTCTGGTGGCCACTGCTTTTATATCACTGATAAAAGCTCTTCCATTGCTAGAATAATACATCTATAATGGAATAACAGTAAGCCTACTTTTGTCCATTGTTCATTCCCCAATCTTGAGGATTTGGGAATGGCGATGCTCACTGTGTTTCTAATTGAGAAGGGCTTAGATCCCGTGGAGCAGGTGGAGGGAACTATCTTGCCTACAGTTGAAGATTCCTTCCGTTCCTTGGGATGGGCTTTGTCCATCATCATCTCCTTGTTTGCTGACATGAGTGGGTCCAATAAACAGGAGAGTAGGTGTTGCAACTCGGCTGAGAATCAGGGCTTAACCAGCACATGAATAAACCAAAGATTTAAGTCTTTGGAACATATATTTAATAAGTAGAGTATAAATTATAGGTTCAAATAGAAGGGTCATAAGAGCCATATGTAGGGAAATTATAAAAGAGTCTAACTCTGTTACACTTGGAAGCATAAATTCCAAAGTATGGCCCACTGATAGGGTGCTGAATTCCTTAACTCATCTGCCCCCTATAGTGTCTAGATGCCTCTAATGCCCTCAGAAGCCTGGCTGTTTGAGGCACTGTTTACTGTGGCAGGCAATGATATCCTGCTGAGAGGTGCATAAGCCTAACCTCTGGAATGACTTCCACTCACTTGGCAATCTCTTAGCCATAAAAACTGAAGTGTATTTAATATTTCTCAATTATACAAGCGCTGTCCTTATACATTTCACCTGCATTTGTGTCATACTTGCTACATATTGTGTCTTCATACATTGAATATCCAAAACAATAGATTTGTCATTACTTTTTATTTACTCAAATTTTAGACTTGTAAGTTGTAAAAAGTGGAGTTAAATACCAAGAATACCATATAATTTTACTGGTATTTACAATTACACAAAGAGTTACTCTTACTGGAAAACTTAATATTTCGTATGCCAATTTGAACCACTGTACTTTCCTCGCAGTCTAAAGAACTCACTTTACAATTGTATGGCAAGTTTTGTACTGACCAACTCCTCCCTTAGCATTAAAAAAACAAACACACCTGGGAATGTCATATTAATCTTTCCGTTCTTTTTGAAAGACTCTTACCAGGCACCTTATTAGTAGTGTTATGATTCTTAATAACGAGGGTTATCTTTTAGCACTGTAAATAGTTCATGCCTGTTTTTTCACTTCCATGATTTCTGATGAGTGTCGCTTTTTTCTTATTTGAACTTGCTTGTATGAAACATGGCTTTAATCTTGCAGCTTTCAGAACTCATTCCTTATCTTTGCCATTTGATGGTATGATCACCATGTGTCTGGTCACATTCCTGTATGATTTTAACTTGAATTGGGTTCTTTGAGCTCCTTGAAGGTGTATATACATATTGTTGATTAATTTTGGGAGTTTCCTTGCCATTATTTCTTTGAATATTCCTCCTGCCCATTTCTCTTAATTTTCCCTCTGTAAACACTGTGTGTTTTTTGATATGCTTGCTATCAGTGTGTTTGTAACTCTCATGGACTCTCTTCAGTTCTTTTTCATTAATTTTTTCCTGCTCTTTAGCCTAAACATTTCATTTGTCTTACATTCCAGCTCATTCGTTCTTTATTCTGTCAGTTCTAATCTGCTGTTGATACAGTCTGGAGATGTTTTATTTCTGTTATTTTGGTATTCAACTACAGTTTTCTATTTGCATCCTTCTCATTTGGTTCATCATATTGTGAAAACTTGTAGTTTTTTTTCCCTCAATATTTTAAATATTTTGAAGCCTACTTTTTCTTTTTTTGAAGTCTTTGCATGGTACTTTCAAAGATTAGTTTTCTTTGTTGCTTTGTTGATTATTTTCTAAGTTTTATCTTTTTCTTTGGATGGAATATTTCCTTTTAAGCATAATTTGAGCTTTTATTGTATACTGGACATTTTCTTATTTCATCTTGTTACTTCTTGGATGCATTCCTTCAGAGTCTATCTATCCTCCTTACCAAGAAGGTCAGCCTTAGATAAAGCATTGGCACCTCTCAGTCTTTCTGAGTCTGTTTCTCATCCTTGGCATATGCTCATGGCCTTAAGAATTTCCTGTACACTGAAAACTCTCATTAACTTCATTTTTGACAGAATGTCTGTCAAGCATGTAAATTTCAGTAGCATTACTCTTTTTGTCAGTAAAAATTTTTAAATTCTTGATATTGCAAAATTTTTTTGAATCATTTTTTAAGATTTATTTTATTTATTTATCTCACCCCTTGCCATTTGATTGCTATCTGATCCCTGTGTCCATTCACTGTGTGTTCTTCTGTGTCTGCTTGTCTTCCTTTGTTGCATCATCTTGCTGTACCAGCTCTCTGCAGGCATGAGCCATCAGCACTCTGCAAGTGTGGGTTGTGAGCTCTCCACGGGCACAAGCTATCAGCTCTCTGAAGTCATGGGCCATCAGCTCTCTTGGGTACAAGCCAGCTTGCCTTCACAAGGCAGCCCTGGGAAGCAGACCCAGGACCTTCCACGTGGTAGATGGCAGCTCAATGGTTGAGCCACATCTGCTTCCCTGATATTGGAAATTTTAAATTATCCTCTATTATTGATAAAAATAGGTTGGAGTTAACATTTTGATATTCTAAGAAAACTTTTGCTTCATCACTTTATTCCTTTTGCTTTTCTATTTTCTCTATCTCCATTTTCTGCTCTTTATTATTGACTTATTTTATATAGCTGGGCATTGCTTTGCTCTTATTTTCCTGACTCCTTCTGTTGGAAATCTAAGAATGTAGGTCATTTTTCTTTACAGTTTTCTTATTTTCAATATAAACACTTACTGTCTTAAACTTCTCTCAATGCTATACTTTATTCTAATCCATCATAGTCATTCACTATCATGCAAATCAAAATATTTTTAAATTGTCTGTCAAATTCTTTTTCATTCAGATTGTTTAAAAATGCATTGTTTAATTTCAAAAATTTGTTGTTGCTGGTATCTCATTTATTTACATTGTGGTTAGAGAACATGCATTAAATATTTTCTAAATTATGGAGCCTAGATTCACATTTTAGTATACCATCCCTGTTGGAATATTCTCAAGGAAAATGACAACTAAAACTACAATGCTTGCTACTATATGCCTCCAGAATTTTAAAATGAACAATTCTGAGATTTTTGATCAACCTAAGCTCTCATATATTTTGTTATTAGTGTGATATTTTAAGTGTTTTGCAAATGATAAGCTGTTTCTCATAAGAAAAAAAAAACACCTATCCTGTGTTCAAACCATCAATTTCAGCCTTCATTATTTATCCAGAAATTAGAGCTTATGTCCAAAAGAATATGTACCAGATTGTTCATAGCAGTTTTATTCTTAAAAACTAAAATGTGGATAAATCACAGGTATCCATCAAAGGAAAATTTATAAACAAGTAGTGAAATATTTAAAATACCTTACTCACAATTTACAATAAAATAACCTTACTCACAATTTAAAACAAAAACAAAAACAAAATACTTGTAGATTCAGTAACATTGATAACAAGAAACATTTCATGTTTGAAAAAAGAACCTTGTTCAGAAGATTGACCATTTCATTACATAAATCATATAAAGGCTTAGAGCAGGAAAATTAAACCTATCTTAAAATAAATGAATAAATGGATATATTAGTAGGAGTTTATTGGAAAGGGAGTACAGTGGCAATTTATTAAGAATACTCTGTTATTATAGAGATATGCGATATATTATAAAATTTGCATTATAGGAGTTTAATACTTGAAAAATTTGTTGAATAGAATTAATTAAATTTTATGTTTCTTACATTAAATGTTAAAAAAATAAAAGAACCATACTAAAATAATTTATTCATCAGCCTGAAGTAGTTAGAGATGTATTTTTTTTCCCCAAATTACATCAAAATGTAAAGTTTAGAAAGGAAAAGAAAATATTTTTGGATTGATGTAAAGAAGGATGGATGTTGAATATATATACAATAGAATGGATAGAATAAAATGTACATAGCACATGAGCTAAATTCATTTGTATATGTGTGCTCATTATAATTCTTTCATCTTTAATATGTGCAAATATTTCTTCTTGAAGTTAGCTCTCAAATAGGAAAAAATTAACTTTCTACACAAATATGAGAAGAGCACAAATATTTTTTAGAAGTTTTTTTATTAATTTTCAAAGTTATGAACAGCACATTGTTTTTATGCCATATTGAGGTATCAACAATACTAATTCTATCTAAAACACAATTGAGAAATATATTGAATTTCTCTTTGGAAGACTGTAACATTTTAAAATTACAGACATACAAAAATATATGTAGAGAAAGAAAAGCATGCAATGAGAAGAAAATAAATTGAAAAAATACTCAGATTTACAAATATGATATTTGAAATATATCAAATGCAGGAGAGGAAATTATTGTGTGCGGTCACCCCTCGGGCTGAAGTGTGGTTTGCTGGCCTGGCGAGGGGCAGCGGCTGCGGTAGGCCTATTCCAAACCACTGCCCCCATAATAGGGTGGCTGGTCAGGCCCACCGCCACCCCTGAAAGAAGCTCTGCATGGGCGCAGAGTGCCCTCGGGTCTCCCCTTCTCGGCAGCCATGCTTCCGCATCCGCCCCTCCTCCTGGATGGCGCCACACGATGCCTTGTGGGGTGGCACCCTTCTTCTTCTTTCTCCCTGCACAGGCGCAGGGCAGAAAAATCCAGTCTGCCCTTTTCCCTCCCCCCGACAGCAGCAACAGCCAGGCGTGGGCGGGAAACTCAATTCTGCCCTCTATCCCAGCAACAGCAGCCACCAATCACTAAACCCTGCCCCTTCCCCCAGCAACAGTGACAGCCAATCCCTAATCACCACCCTTCCCCCATCCAGTACCTCCCACTGACCTTTCTCTGGCAACCAATCAGAACAGGGCATGGCTTCGACCAATCAGCCTTCCCCAGCCCCTATAAAACTGTTGCCTCTCCCTCAATAAAGTTGGACTTGCGTGTTTACCTTGTCTCCACGGTAGTTCTTCTGCTGTGCACCCTCCAGTCCTGAGAGCCCCCGACAAGGGCCTGGCCTCCCTTGTCCCCAGTTCATCGCCTGCTTCTCCGGGCGACCCCGTCAGCTGAACCGCGCAACCCCTGTGAGACCGACCCCTCGTCTGCTGCCAGACCGACCCCTCGTCCCAAGTGGGACCGACCCCTCGTCCTAAGCTGGACCGACCCCTCGTCCACAGCCAGACCCCACCTCTACCGACCGAGCAAGCCACTGCAATTGTGGAAAATATTTGCAGAATTAAAGATAATAAAAGGTAACCAGTAGGAAAATGGAAGAGAGCAGTGATTTACTATAACACTGAAATAGGATTGCCAGTATCTGAAAACAGGAAGAAAATGGAGAAAATGGGGAGAATATTGCAAATAAATATCAAAATAGTATATTTATAAGAAAGACATATTCTTCCATTTGAATTCACATACAGAAAAAAACAATGAAGTATAATTACCTACACAAGTAATTATTATAATACATGCAGGAAAAGATTAAAATATGTTAAAGGGTAGTTCTCAGATAGGAAACAGATACGAGGACCTACAGTTCCCAAAATGTCAAGTATTCAGCTCCCTAATTCCCACTTACATGTCCTTTCTATATTATATGAGTGAAGTAACTAGGAAGGTCTATTTTAAATGAATATTTAGGGAAAGAATTAGCCTGATAGATATACATAAATGATATAATGTAACAATTCTATCCTCCTAGAAGAGGAGGATAGAAAAGTTTGGGAGGCAATTTGGTAGAAAAATGGAACTTAATACAAAAGAAGAGGATATGTGAAAGAAATTAGCTATTTCAACAATATATAGGCATGTTTGTAAGCATTCTATAAAAATACCTGAGTGATGAAAAATACAATATATCATGACCAAGGTATATTTATCTCATTAATATAAGTAGTTTAACATTAGAAAATTAAACATACTAATTTCTCAAGATTGAGGCATGAACAAACATAAATGGGGAGTGTAACCATAGACCAAAGTAATTTATTGTAATTGTAGTTATTATCTTGTGTTAGCAGTGTAACAGATATTATTGACAGAAAGACACTGGTTTCCAGAGGTTCAGAGGTGAGAAGAAAGGATGAAAAGGTGGAACACAGTATTTAGAGCAGTGAATGTATTCTGTATCATACTGTAATGAAGGATCCATAACATTATACATTTGTCAAAACCTATAAAACTGCACAGCCAAAGCCTAAAACATAGTAAAAAATTATAGACTTTTTGGTTAGTTAAAAAGAAAGAAAATTAAACATGCCAATTCAAAACAACAAGAGAGCTTTAAATTTAAATATTGCATGACAATTCCTCTTTGAAAATTGATTTCTATTTCAATAAAATATTTATTCATTATGAAGTCTATTATCAAAGATTTGGAAGGAAAATTCTTACTTTGAAAAAGGTAATTATTGAAAACTCATTCAAACATCATAGAACTTAAAACATTCATAATGATTTCATCCTTTCATAGACAACAAAAGAAATACAATTTCAGAAAGGAAATTAGGTGTATAAGAATCAGAAAAGATGCATCATTTGCATTAGCACTGGATTACTTCTGAATGTGAAGGTTAACGAGAACCAAGGATAACATTTGTATATGATGTCAGAAGGCAATTGGATGAAAAAATTCAATAAAGAGAGATCAATAACCTATAAAATAGTAACAAAATGTAAAATGGATTCTAAATGAAATATAGGAAATATGTAACATGGATATACAAGAAAATTTTAATTTAGAGAAATTAAATAAAAAGAAAAATAATGGAGAAATTGACCACATTTATTGTTTGGAAGGCATGATATTATAAATTTGTTAAATGATAGCCATTCATAAAATAACACCAGAATTTTAAAAAAGACATATTAAATTTTCTTAAGAATTTGACAAATTGGCCCTGAAATTCCTGTTATTATCAATTCCAAATATTGTATTTATTCATAATGAAAAAAATACCATAGTATTTAAACATTGTGACTTAGGAACAGAGCAGACAAGTAATCAGTGCAACAGTATAAAGGATACATATAGAAGACTCAACAAATTACAGATGCAAATTTACTGTGGGGAAATTTTATGTCTATTTCAATAAATGGTGCCAGGAATAAGGCAAAATATTTGACAAATGAAATTGCATTTATATTTCTGAACATATACAAATCAATTATAAGTGGTATAAGAAAAATTAGGAAGAACTATATCATCATATTATGAACATATCTTCACAACTATAAATAGAAAAATGATTTTTATGAGGAGAGGGAAGATAAAAAGATATAAAAATAAACAAAATGAAAATATGTTTGTGAAATTGATTACAATTAAATGAAGAATTCTTGTGTCTAGCCCTGGCACAAGAGCACAAATATGCCGACCATGAAGTGAGCAAATTAAATGTAACACATAATACTTAAAAAAGAGTTTCTAAAAAGGAGAAGCATAAACATTTCACTTATACATGACAGCTTATACTGCACCATTAGAACTAAAAAAATTAAAAAAAAAAAAACAGTATATCCAAAATGAGATATTGGCACAAATTCAGTAGATTAAAGAAAATAAATCTGGAAGCATCAGTTATTGGAGTGGATGTGAAGAAAAGAATATGTTTTTATGTTACTGCTGTGTGTGCTTAAGTCATACAGTTGCTTTGAAAAAGTATTTGATTTCCTAGCTCACTTGCTCATAAATGAATGTAATTTTGTTTAAAGTTAGTAAGGGAGAATGTACTCTTAAGGAAATCAAGTTTTATCCTCTACCACATCAGAGTTCCCTTACAGCAGTTACCAACAAGACAGCAATGGCCGAGAATGAAGAGCAATGGCTGCAGCAGAGGTGACCCCATATGAGTGTAGCCAGGTCCTGCAGTCCATACAGATGTGCACTCTAAGCACTGTACTATATGAGGTGGGGATGTTGAATTTCCTTGGGTTTAGACACCCAAAGTTACCAGAAACCCCTGCCTCCAAGATTAAAGAGCACAGAGAGAGATGAGCTGCCTAAAACTGACTCCATCTGATTAAGAAACTCTCCAGGAAGGAGAGGTGACCATGCCACCTGGTTGCAGCTTTGTAGAAGCCTATGTCTCCATCTAGAGGAGAGTAGAACGCACCTCGGGAGCCTGAGCTGGAAAACAGCTGTTCTGCCTTCACACAAACTGGTGTGGTCCTCACCATGTTGGCTCCTGTGACTGACATGAGGGTGGTGTTTCCCTGTGACCCTTCATATAAACCTTGGGATGGGTCAGAAGGCACAACAGTATTTTTACCTGGACTTCCTCTCCAGAGGTCTCTCTATCTCCAGGGGTGCAAAGGCACTATGTTAAGGTTACAGGTCAATGGGAGAGTGGGGGGAAATTTTTCATTCTTAGATACCTGTGTACTGTAGATCTAACTCCTGACAGCAAGATAAGGATAAAAAAGATAATGCTCTTTGATTTTAGTATGAGAACACCATCACTGAGACTGTTGCCAAGCCCAATTATGGAGGGTCCCTGATGGCCCCAGCAAACATCCACTGTTATGATACCAATTACTGATTTACTAAATTCATTCTTGGTATTGATCTATTCCATGTGCACCCTAGCTAAACTTCACACCCAAACTCAGATGGGAATTGAAGTAGTTAAGGACATTCTGGTGGGGGCAGAGAATAACTATTAAATTCACTGACTCATTGACTTGGCCATTATGTCTGGTCACTGGAAAGCCTCGGACAAGCATAAAATATAGGGTTCCCTATGGGGATGTTACATTCAGATAAGAGTCAGCTCTCTTCTAATACACTTCTAGCTACTCATGTGAGAGTCCCCCAGGAAGGCCCCTTATTGAATAGGGTTACCACAACCTCAAGCAAATCTTGAATGTCAGTTGTGGAAACTAAGTAGTTCAGAGCAAGCAGATTTTAGGCCAAATACCTCATGGATATAAAATAACACAGTATGTGGAAATTCAGACACCGTTCTAGACTGAATTGTCATGGTCATCAGAAAACAACTGAACAAAATGAAAAAGCTCTCCCACCTGCCAAAACTTAATGATATAAAACTTAAGGATATAAAACTAAGGATATAAAAACTGCCTGGAAAATTTCCTGAGCCAAAAAGCCAGGAGGATCTGAGCAGGTAGATATTTAGGTCTGTCATCCTATCCAGAGTGTACCGTGGGATCCTGGCCATAGAGGATGCTTTCTCCAGGTTGGGTGTAGCCATTTCCATTTGTTCTTCTGACTCAGGACACACTGTTCATGCTCATCATTAGCACTTTTGTTTCCTGTTTGATTTTCCTAGCTATATCACATCTGATAATGGCCCAGATTTGACACAAGCTGCTCATTGGTGACCTAAACATGGAACATCCAATGGACATTCTATTCTCTATATCACCTTCAAGCCACAGGGTGATTGAACAATTTCATGAACACTTAAATGATTGGCTTAAGTAATTGACAGATGGGGACAATTTAACACAAGTCTGAATTACACATTGCAGGTGATCAGTCTGGGATTTCAATGCAGCAATTCCCCAAATGTTGCATTTTTCATTTGCATTATATGTTTGTTCAGACTTTCAGATCCTTCCTTCAATTGTACACTTTTCTTTCTGGTTTTTGAAAATTATTTCCTGTGAGGTGCCCTAAAAAGGACTTCCATCCCATCTAAATCATACAAAAGAATTAGATTGGAGATTCAATAAATATTAAATGGCAAGGGGAGGACATTTTAAAATCTATTGAATATTTTTTAAAACAGGGTTTTGCATTTCTGGGAAGATGGCATCTTATCATCTGATTAGGTAGTCAAGGTTCAGTTCTTCCACAAAAATGATAGAGTAATGGCAAAAAGCTGTCTGAAGGAGCTATTTTGGGGAGCTGTAGACCAGGAGAGTGCTACACACATCCAGTGGGAGAGGGGCAGAGAGACCAAGAGGCCAGATGAAAACTGGGAGTTACCCCGGTGCCTGGGAACATCATATATACCCCATGCCCAAGGTGAAGAGCCTTAGCAGAGCCCTTGGCTCACTGTAGTCAACTGAGTAGGGGGAAAAACATTCCTGGTGGAAGAGGGGTCTGGTGGAGAGCAGAGAATGGTTTCTCTTCAATGCATTGGCCAGCTGAGCCACCTTGCAATCTTACAAAGCCCAAATCCATCATTGAAGAGGCCCCAGGGAGGGGGGGATGGTGATCTGATCAGGCAGGCTTTCAAACTCAACCACCTTGGGAGAGAGAAACAGGACCTAGGTGAGTGAGGGGTAGGCAGAGATAATTACCTACCCAGCCTGGGAGAGAAGGAAGCCAGGAGAGATAGAAGCCCAACTTGCCTGAGGGAAGCTGCTGGATAAAGTTTCAATAGCTTACCTAACCAACAGAGTGGTCATAGCTCAATGTGGGAACACGTGTCCTGCATAAACTAGTTCTCTGGCTCAATTCCTGGTACCTCCAAAGATAAAGGAACCAGAGAGGGAGCCACCAGTTTGTCAGGCACCCAGCTGGCACCTTGTGAAAGGGAACTTAGAAAATGAAGTGTTCATTTTGTTTTGTTTTGTTTTTTATAGGTTTTTCAATCTGCTACTTTGTGTTTTAGTATAATTTAATTTTTAATTTTTATTCTTTATTTCCTAAAACTGTGGAAGAAAGGCTCCAGGGTGATTGATTGAAGAACCCCACAGTTTGAGACAATTCAAAGGGGCCAAAAAGGGGAGTCTTTTTATCTTGGGTTGTTTTTTGTTTATTGTTTGTTGTTTTTTCTCTTTATTTCCTTTCTTATTTTCCTCATTTTTTTTTTTTTTTTTTTTTTTTTTTTTTTTTTTTTTTTTTTTTTTTTTTTTTTTTTTTTCTTCCTTTCTTATTTGGGTGTCTTTTATTTTTCTTTTTTTTTTTTTTTTTTTAATTTTTTTATTTTTTATTGACTTTGTAATAATATTACATTAAAAATATATATGTGAGGTCCCATTCAACCCCACCCCCCCACCCCCCCCTCTCCCCCCCCCCCAACAACACTCGTTCCCATCATCATGACACATCCATTGGATTTGGTAAGTACATCTTTGGGCACCTCTGCACCTCATATACATTGGTTCACATCATGTCCCATACTCTCCTCTATTCCATCATGTAGGCCCTGTGAGGATTTACAATGTCCGGTGATTACCTCTGAAGCACCATCCAGGGCAGCTCCATGTCCCGAAGATGCCTCCACCTCTCATCTCTTCCTGCCTTTCCCCATACCCTTTGTCCATTATGTCCACTTTTCCCAATCCAATGCCACCTCTTCTATGTGGACACTGGATTGGTTGTGTCCATTGCACCTTTATGTCAAGAGGAGGCTCAGATTCCACCTGGATGCTGGATGCAATCCTCCCATTTTCAGTTGTAATCACTCTAGGCTCCATGGTGTGGTGGTTGTCCTTCTTCACCTCCATCTTAGCTGAGTGTGGTAAGTCCAATAAATCAGATTGTAGGTGCTGGAGTCTGTTGAGGCTCAGGATCTGGCTATCACATTGTCAGTCCAGAGATTCAAATCCCCTAAATATATCTTAAACCCCAACATTAACTGCACCTCCAGCACATTAGCATGAAAGTCTTATGAAGGGAGATCCCATCTGAGTCCAGATTCATCACACATAAACACCATTTCCAAAGAGGGGCCATCTGCCCTGGTAGTGAACCCCATCAGCCATGACCATAACTCCCATGGGTCTCTTTAGCCCTCAAAGGAACCAATATCTGGGGGTTGTATCTGCTTTATCTGTCTCTCTGACTCTGCTCAGTTGTGCATGAGGGCAAACCTTCTGCCAGCCTCCAGACTCTTTTTTAGAAACTCGTAGCCATATAAACTCATTTCTCCTTTCCATTTCCCCCTTACGTTAGGTCAAACAGCATTTTAAAGTCATGGTATTTTATGTAGACATGGATATTCTGCTGATCCGCATTGAACCTTCCGTATAAGGTCATTTTCCAGTTGCATCATCAGTTGGTAGTTGATAGTGGTCCCTCGTTGCCAGGGAGGCTCATCCCCGGGTGTCATGTCCCACGCTGGGGGGAAGGCATTGCATTTACATGCTGAGTTTGGCTTCGAGACTGGCCACATTTGAGTAACATGAAGGCTGACAGAAGGAAATTCCCAGGCACAAAGTTGCTCTAGGCCTTGTTATTATTTTGGGTTTATCAGCTCACAAGCATAGTCATTAGTATCAGGGGCTCACTGTTGAACCCTCACTCCCTCCCGGTCCCCACCACTGTACCTGGGAGACTGTCGCTGCTCCCCTAGGGACCACGACAGAGCACCACTGGCCGGGAACCCAGTACCCCCCCCTACTGTGGTTTTTAATTGTTGCCACTATGAGTATATCCAAACATTACCATGCACCCTGGACATATGTTCTGTACAGCTCCCTGTCAGTCATATATCATCTGTCATTGGTATCCCATACCAGTATCCCTCCATTGCCATTGTTGAAACACTCTGTGATCCAGAACTCCCCGAAATTTGAAGCCCAATATAATGTCATGGTCCCTTACTAGGGAATGGCATATAGCGATGAGTTTAAAGGATAGATAAAGAACTTGGATAAAGTTAGATAAAGAACTTAGATAAAGAATGTTGACTTGAAAAAATTCCACATCCTATTTTTTTCTTTTTTTTTTTTTTTTTTTTTTTTCCCCCCCCCCCCCCCTAATTATTCAGCTTTTCTTCACAGGAGTCCTAGACCACAGCAATGTATATATATAATATACAGCACTCCCACATATCCACCAGAAAACCTTTTCCCTTCCACAGTGATACTCTTACGCCCTATTCATATCATATTTACTTAAAGTGATGTACAGAGTCTGAGACATTAGCTTTCTAACAAGGTGACATCTGTAATTACATTATGGTGCATACTTTAGGATACACAGTTCTTTACATTTTTAGTTATCCTATGTTTTACATTATGGTTTACATTATCAGTCCGTCATCTCCTATATGTTATGGTGTAATATTACATGTTTTATATCCATCCTTGTGTACTCTCAAGAAACTCCTCTCTTACCCCCCATTTACTTTGGTTCCACACATTTAACGTCCATTTTCCCTTCCACCTTAGTGCCCTCAGTGATAGCCAACCTCCGTTTCCTGAGGAGCCACTTCCAGAGATAGATGGAATAGTGTTCAGGGCCTAACTTGCTCAACTGCCCCAATGCCCTGGGAGCCACCCTTTCTCTCGAGGGATACAGTTCCCTCTATTGGATGGCATTAGTCCTCCCCAGGATGTGGGTCCACCCCCACTCTCACTACTTGGGTTTCTACCCCATGGTGTCACCCACTCTGGCAGAATGAGCATTTAGACATTCCCCAGGAGCCCGTCCTGCATCAGACCCTCCCCTCCGAGCATTCTAAACAGGTAACCCTCTTTATTATATTTTGATATGATTTTCTCGGCATTTTACTCTCCACCAACACCTGACCCTCTCCTGGTTCGTATGCTACCCCTCCCTCCCCCCACTTTTGGGCAACGTTACCCACCCGTCCCTCCCCAGCCACCCTCAAACCCGCAAAGCCCCAAGCAAAGGCAACCCCTTGCCCCCCTTTTATCTCTTCTTTGTGTTCATACTTACCACCATCTCGTCTTAAATTCCACCCCTGCAGACATCGGCTCATATCCTTCCTCCACCCTCCAATTTCCTGCAAGCCTATCGTTCAGTCTCTTGCTATCTAGGGCAGCTTGTTTATTTCATATCATTGAGGTCATGTAGTATTTGTCCTTCAATGTCTGGGTTACTTCACTCAACATAAGGTTCTCAAGATTCATCCATGTTATCACATGTGTTTGTAGTGTGTTTGTTCTTACAGTCGAGTAGTATTCCATTGTGTGTATATACCACATTTTATTGATCCACTCGTCTGTTGATGGGCATTTGGGTTGATTCCAACTTTTGGCAATAGTGAACAATGCTGCTATGAACATTGGTGTACATATATTGGTTTGTGTTCTTGTTTTCAGTTCTGCTGGGTATATTCCCAGCAGTGGTATTGCTGGGTCATATGGCAAATCTATGGCTAGTTTTTTGAGAAACCGCCATACTGTTCTCCAGAATGGTTGGATCCTTCTGCATTCCCACCAGCAGTGGATCAGTGTTCCCCTTCCTTCACATCCTCTCCAGCACTTGTATTCTTCTGTTTTTTTCATAGCTGCCAATCTTATGGGTGTAAGATGGTATCTCATTGTGGTTTTGATTTGCATTTCCCTGATAGCTAGAGATTTGGAACATTTTTTCATGTGCTTTCTTGCCATTTGTATTTCTTCTTCGGAGAAGTGTCTGTTTAAGTCTTTTTCCCATTTTTTAAATGGATTGTTTATCTTTTTATTTTCAAGATGTAGGAGTTCTTTATATATGCAAGTTATAAGTTTCTTATCAGATATCTGATTGCCAAATATTTTCTCCCACTGTGTGGGCTCCCTTTTTACTTTCTTGACAAACTCCTTTGAGGTGCAGAAGGCTTTAATTTTGAGGAAGTCCCATTTATCTATTAGTTCTTTTGCTGCTCGTGCTTTTGGTGAGATATTCATAAATCCATTACCTATTACAAGGTCCTGTAGATGTTTCCCTACACTGCTTTCTAAGGTTTTTATGGTCTTGGCTTTTATATTTAGGTCTTTGATCCATCTTGAGTTGATCTTTGTATAAGGTGTGAGATGGTAATCCTCTTTCATTCTTCTACATATGGCTATCCAGTTCTCCAGACACCATTTGTTGAATAGGCCACTCTCTCCCAGTTGAGAGGGTTTGGTGGCTTTATCGAATATTATGTGGTTGTATATGTGAGGTTCTATATCAGAGCTTTCAATTCGATTCCATTGGTCTATATGTCTCTCCTTATGCCAATACCATGCTGTTTTCACCACCGTAGCTTTATAGTATGTTTTGAAGTCAGGGAGTGTGATTCCTCCAATTTCGTTTTTCTTTTTCAGTATGTCTTTGGCTATTCGGGGTCTCTTTCCTTTCCAAATAAATTTCATAGTTAGTTTTTCTAGTTCCTTAAAGAAGGCTGCATTGATTTTTATTGGGATTGCATTGAATGTGTAGATCAATTTTGGTAGGATAGACATCTTAATAATGTTCAGTCTTCCTATCCATGAACAAGGAATAGTCTTCCATTTATTTAGGTCTTCTTTGATTTCCTTGAACAATCTTGTATAGTTCTCAGTGTATAAGTTCTTTACCTCTTTAGTTAAATTTATTCCTAAGTATTTGATTTTTTTATTTACTATTGTGAATGGTATTTGTTTCTTGATTTCCTCCTGATCTTGCTCATTATTGGTGTACAGAAATGCTACTGATTTTTGCGCATTGATCTTATAACCTGCGACTTTACTAAACTCATTTATGAGTTCTAGAATCTTCGTTGTAGATCTCTCAGGGTTTTCTATGTATAGGATCATGTCATCTGCAAATAATGAAATTTTGACTTCTTCCTTTCCAATTTGAATGCCTTTTATTTCTGGTTCTTGCCTCAGTGCTCGAGCAAGTACTTCTAAGACAATGTTAAATAGGAGCGGCGACAGTGGGCATCCTTGTCTTGTTCCTGAGTTTAGAGGGAAGGAGTCTAGGATTTCTCCATTGTAAACAATATTGGCTTTAGGTTTTTCATATATACTCTTTATCATGTTCAAAAAATTTCCTTGTATTCCAATCATTTGGAGTGTTTTTATCAAGAAAGGGTGCTGTATTTTGTCAAATGCTTTTTCTGCATCAATAGATATAATCATGTGATTTTTTTCCTTCAATCTGTTTATATGGTGTATTACGTTGATTGATTTTCTTATGTTGAACCATCCTTGCATACCTGGGATGAATCCCACTTGGTCGTGGTGTATAATTCGTTTAATGTGTTGTTGAATACGATTAGCAAGTATTTTGTTAAGTATTTTTGCGTCTAGGTTCATTAGAGAAATTGGTCTGTAATTTTCCTTTCTTGTGATGTCTTTGTTTGGCTTTGGTACTAGGGTAATGTTGGCATCATAGAAGGAGTTGGGTAATGTTCTTTCTGTTTCGATGGTTTGGAATAGTTTCAGCAGGATTGGTGTCAGTTCTTTCCGGAATGTTTTATAGAATTCACCTGTGAAGCCATCTGGCCCTGGGCTCTTCTTAGTTGGGAGATTTTTAATAACTGATTCTATCTCTCTGCTTGTGATTGGTTTGTTAAGATCATCAATTTCTTCTTTTGTCAATATGGGCTGTTTATGTGTTTCTAGGAATTTGTCCATTTCCTCTAGATTGTCATTTTTGTTGGAATATAGTTTTTCAAAATATCCTCTTATGATAGTCTTTATTTCTGTGGGGTCAGTGGTGATATCGCCTTTCTCATTTCTTATTTTGTGTATTTGCATCTTCTCTCTTTTTTTCTTTGTTAGTGTTGCTAAAGGTTTGTCAATTTTGTTAATCTTCTCAAAAAACCAGCTCTTGGTCTTGTTTATCTGTTCAAGTGCTTTCTTATTTTCTATTTCATTTAGTTCTGCTCTTATCTTTGTTATTTCCTTCCTTCTTCTTCCTGTTGGGTTACTTTGTTGTTGTTTTTCTAATTCCTTCAAATGTGCAGTTAGTTCTTCAATTTTTGCTCTTTCTTCTTTTTTGATATATGAATTTATGGCTATAAACTTCCCTCTCAGTACTGCTTTTGCTGCATCCCATAAATTTTGGTATGTTGTGTTATCATTATCATTTGTTTCAAGGTAGTCATTGATTTCTTTTGAGATTTCCTCTTTGACCCACTGTTTTTCTAAGAGTGTGTTGTTTAATTTCCAAATCGTGGTGTGAAATCTGGGCTTCTTTCCCTTGCAAATCTCCAGCTTGACTCCACTGTGGTCAGAGATAATGTTTTGTATGATTTCAATCTTTCTGAATTCGTTCAGCCTTTCTTTGTGGCCTAGCATATGATCTATCTTGGAGAATGATCCATGTGCGCTTGAGAAAAATGTATATCCTGCTGTGTTTGGGTGTAGCGATCTATATATGTCTATTAGATCGAGCTCCTCTAATATACTATTCAGATTTTTTGTGTCTTTGGTGATTCTCTTTTGAGATGTTCTGTCCAGAATTGATAGTGGTGTATTAAAATCCCCCACTATAATTGTAGATGTATCTATTCTTTCACTTAGTTTTTCCAGCGTTTGCCTGACGTATTTAGAGGCACCCTTGTTAGGGGCATAGATATTTATGATTGTTCGATCTTCTTGACAGATTTTCCCTTTGACTAAAATGTAGTATCCTTCTTTGTCTCTCACAATTGTTTCACATTTAAAGTCTATTTTGTCTGATATTAATATAGCTACTCCTGCCTTTTTTTGGTTATTGTTAGCTTGTATGATTGTTTTCCAGCCTTTCACTTTCAATCTCCATGCGTCTCTGGGTCTAAGATGTGTCTCTTGTAGACAGCATATGGATGGGTCATATTTCCTTATCCAGTGTCCCAGTCTGAATCTTTTGATAGGTGAGTTTAATCCATTGACATTCAGTGTTATTACTATCAAGGAATTATTTGTGTTAGCCATATTTTGATTGGATTTGTGTTTGTCATATTTTGTTTGTATATTTTTTTTTGTCTTTTTTGTTGTTGTTGTTGGTCTTATACTCTCCTCCAACTTTGCCTTTCCTGTTTTTTCCTTTCTTCCTGCAGAACTCCCTTTAGAATTTCTTGAAGGGGAGGTTTCTTGTTGGTATACTCTTTCAGTTTCTGTTTGTCTGCGAATATTTTGAACTCTCCATCATGTTTGAATGCTAGTTTAGCTGGATAGAGTATTCTTGGTTGGAAATTTTTTTCCTTTAGTACCTTGACTATATCATACCACTGTCTTCTTGCCTCCATGGTTTCAGAAGAGAAATCAGCACTTAATCTAATTGAGCTTCCCTTGTATGTGATGGTTTTCTTTTCTCTTGCTGCTTTTAGGATCTTCTCTTTGTCTTGAGCATTGGATAATTTGACAAGTATATGTCTTGGGGTGGGCCTGTTGGGGTTTATGACTTGTGGAGTGCGCTGTGCTTCTTGGATATGTACATCTGTCTCTTTCAGTAGATTTGGGAAGTTTTCAGTCATTATTTCCTGCAACACTCTTTCTGACCCCTTTCCCTTCTCTTCACCTTCTGGAATGCCTATAATACGTATGTTTGAGCGTTTTGCATTGTCATTCAGGTCCCTAAATCCTAATTGGATTTTTTCTATCTTCTTATTGACCCCTTCTACTATCTGTTTGATTTCTGATGTACTGTCTTCCACATCACTAATTCTCTGCTCTGTCTCTTCTAGTCTGCTAATATTTGCTGCAAGTGTATTTTTGATTTCTTGAACTGTGGTGTTCATTCCCATCATATCTGTTATGTTTTTGCGTATGTCTGCAATTTCCCCTCCAAGTGATGTCTTCATGTTGTTAACCTCTTTCATTACTGCATCAAATTTGTCGGTGATAAATGTTCTGAGATCTTTCATTGCTTGTGCCAAGTTTTGCTCCCCTTCGTGATTATTGGTTTGTTGATTGGATTCAGCCATGTTTTCCTGATTATTGGTTTGGTTCGTAGATTTTTGTTGCTTTCTGGTCATCTCTTTATTTTGACGAATTTAATCAGTTCCTTAGCTTCTTTGTCTGCTCTTGGAGGTTAATTAGTTGTTATTTTTGCACAGGTGTTATATCTTCTCTTTGTCACTTTTTTCTTCTTATTCTAGTTACTTGTTGTTGGTTAAGTTCACTTTAGAGGAAAGTATTAGTGTTGGGGAAAGGCAATTGTGTAAGCAAGGGAAAAGTGTAAAGTTGTTTTGGTGATGTATGTTAATAAAGCAGGAATATGAGATCTGGAAGGATGGAGGTTAGATTCATGTAGATTGTATAGAGTTATAGCTGTAGGTAGAGTACCTTTTATGAAGTTGATGACTGAATTTGGGAGGAATATGGTATGAACTACACAGCTATTGTTTTCATGAGAGAGGGAAAAAGAAAAGAAAGGTAATAGTTTCAAGAGTGGATAATAGACAGAAAACAGAACAAAGGTATTAGAAATTAAGAGTTAGACACTTTGTGGATCAAAGAACGGGAGGTGGGGGGTGGAATATAGGAGAGACAGTAGATGATAGTGGATATCAAGATGCAGGGGAAGGGGGATAGTGTAGGTAGCCTAAATCAGTTCACACAGAAATGAGGCAGTGGAGGATGGGAAAACCCAGCAAATGTGAGGTGTTCCCTGTAGCACCTATTGTATACTTGAATTAAAGTAAAAATAAGTGGAAGATGAGGGACAAGAGGGAAAGAGAAAACCGAAAAAAAAACAAACAAAAAAAAAACAAACTAATTATAATAGAGAAAAAAGAAAGGCAAGAAGAAAGGAAGAAAGAAAAAGAGGATGGGCAAACGGTGGGGAACGGATAGGGAGAAGAGAGATACAGGTACACACGTGTCACAATTGCAACACTATCTAAAACAACAACTTCCCCCCGCTTTGCCCTAAAACCCCCCCGTCTGTCTGCCCAAATGGGTCTGCAAGCACCTCCCTTCCCACAAACCCCCAATAGGCCGCCCAGGGCCCACGAACTCCCCAGTACTGCAGATGCTCAAAAAAAAAAAAAAAAAAGAAAAAATTTAAGTAAAATTAAAACAAACAAACAAACAAACAAACAAAAAAAAACAAAAAAAAACAGAAACCCCTCCGTAGGCCCGGCTCCGCCCGCCGCGGAGGCTTGGACCGGCTCTGCCAGGCTCCTCACGCCGCCTTGGCCTGGCCTGGCTCCGCCCAGCTCCGCTCGCTACAGCGGCCCAGCCGGCTCCGGCATCCACCTCCCGCCACCGCGGCCTGGACCGGCCCTGCCCAGCTCCGTACCCGCCGCGGCCTGACCCGGGCCCGCCCGGCTCCAAACGCTACCGCGGCCCGCAGCCGGGGCCTGAACCGGCCCCGCCCGGCTCCAAGCGCTACCGCGGCCCGCAGCCGGGGCCTGCACCGGCCCCGCCCGGCTCCAAGCGCTTCCGCGGCCCGCAGCCGGGGCCTGCACCGGCCCCGCCCGGCTCCAAGCGCTACCGCGGCCCGCAGCCGGGGCCTGCACCGGCCCCGCCCGGCTCCAAGCGCTACCGCGGCCCGCAGCCGGGGCCTGCACCGGCCCCGCCCGGCTCCAAGCGCTACCGCGGCCCGCAGCCGGGGCCTGCACCGGCCCCGCCCGGCTCCAAGCGCTACCGCGGCCCGCAGCCGGGGCCTGCACCGGCCCCGCCCGGCTCCAAGCGCTACCTCGGCCCGCAGCCGGGGCCTGCACCGGCCCCGCCCGGCTCCAAGCGCTACCGCGGCCCGCAGCCGGGGCCTGCACCGGCCCCGCCCGGCTCCAAGCGCTACCGCGGCCCGCAGCCGGGGCCTGCACCGGCCCCGCCCGGCTCCAAGCGCTACCGCGGCCCGCAGCCGGGGCCTGCACCGGCCCCGCCCGGCTCCAAACGCTACCGCGGCCCGGCCCGGCCTGGCTCAGCCCCACCGAGCGGGGCTAGATGCCTCGTCTCCGCCTACCCAAGAAGGGAATCCTCTGCAGGTAGCTGGGATCTCCGTGTATATTTCACAGACGAATCCTCTCTGTTACCTTCCCTCCAAATCGATGTCCAGACACCTCCGGACCAGCAAAAATCCCGAAACAATCCGGTCCCAAAGAGTCTCCAACGCCGCCCAGCCGATTCCCTGCAGAAGACTCTAACAGGGATGTTCACTCAGCCGCCATCTTGCCCCCTCCTCCTTCCTCATTTTTTACAATCAGTTTATTTCTTTTTTTTCTATTTTTCCCTCTTTTATTACTTTCCTTTCTTTCTACCTTCTCTAGTTTGGCCTTCATTTTTTTGTTTGTTTTGTTTTTTTCTTATTCTTTCCTCATTTTTCTGGTCTTTTATTTTATTCTATTTTTGTTCTTGTTTCATTTTTTTATTCTTATTCCTATGTATTTTTTAATGATTCTTCACTGTTACTACTAATTTTTTCCTGACTTTTTTATAGTTCCTTTTCTACAGTCTTCATTATTATTATTATTATGCATTTTCTCTTCTTCTGTCTTTCTTTTTCTATGGTCTTAATATTTTTTAAGGGGACATAGACAACTACAAGGATAAAAAATAAATGAAACCACGTGATAAAGAGGAACTTTAACAAAAAATCCAAACAAAATAATTCCCTAGAAAAAGAAGAGAAGCTAACCATCTGAATAAGCCCATCAAGATAAATAGATGTTTGGGAAGCTGATGTGGCTAAAGTGATTGGAATTCTGCCTACCATATTTGAGCACTTAGGTTGATCCCTAGGGCATCCTGGGAAAGGTGTGCCTGCATGGTGAGCCAGTGCCTGCATGACAAGACAAGTTTCTGCATGGTAAGCCAGTGCCCATTCAGTGAGCCAGTGCCTGTGCAAGTGAGTCATGCAGCAAGATGAAGCTACAACAAATGAGAGACAAAGTAGAGAGTCAAGGTGAGTTGTAACAGAAATCAGGAACTGAGGAGATGCAAGTGACAGGGAACCTTTCTCCATATCAGAGGTCCCCAGGATAGAATCCCAGTGAATCACAGAGAAAAAAAAAAGAGAAGTCAAAAAAAGAAATAGACACAGAAGATCACACAGTAAGTGGACACAGACAAAACAACATCAGGAAGGAGGGAAAAAGATAAACAGATGCCTTGAAACTGATAAAATTACAAGCCATACTAAGAAACAAGAAGACAGGACCTAGTCTAATGAACAAAAACAGGAGGAAATGCAGAAAGTAGAATACCTAATCAAGAATGTCCAGAGAAATATCATAAATCAACTTAATGAAGTGAAGGTGGAGATAAAGGATATTAAGAAGACACTGTTGAAACATACAGAATAAATTGTAAACATATATAAAAGATAATGTATATAATGGTGATGAATGGCACAATTAAAGAAGCAAAAAATATGCTGGCAATACATAACAACAGATTTGAACAAGCAGAGGAAACAATTAGCTCTTTCTTGTTTTTAATGTAGGCATTTATGGTTATAAATTTCCCTCTTAAGTCTGCTTTGCTGCATCCATAAGCTTCGATATTTTGTCTTCTGATTTTCATTTGTTTCAAGGGTATTATATTAATATCTTTTGCAATTTTCTCCTTGACCTACTGATTACCTAAGTGTGTGTTGTTTAACTTAGGGTTCATTGTTTGTGTAGTATAGTTTCATAGATATTTTTATTTTTTTAAAATTTATTACCCTATAAACAAATTAAAATGTATTTTAATCCACATTTGCATATTTAAGTCAGTGTTGTTAATGATATTGACAATGTGCTACAATCACCACTATCCATTAACAAACTTTACAATCAATCAAATAGAAACTCTGTACAACTTAAGTATTATATCTCATTCCTTTTCTCCTAGTCCTTGGTAACTTATATTTTAGTTTCTGATTCTATGAGTTTCCTTCTAATTTTTTCATATCAATGCGGTTATACAATATTGGCCTTTTGTGCCTATATTACTTCACTCAAGATATCTTCAAGGTTCATCCATGTTTTTGCATGGATCCGAATTTCATTCATTTTTATTGCTGAATAATTATCCATTCTCTGCATATAACATATTTTGTTCATCCATTCATTGATTCATAGATACTAGAGTTGTTTCATATTTTTGTAAATGCAAATAATGTTGCTGTGAATATTGGTAGGCAAAAATCTGTTCAAGTCCCTGCTTTCTAATCTTTGAGTATATAACTTGAAGTGAGAATGTAGGGTCATATGTTAATTTTATATTTAGATTTGGAGGAACTGCCAAACTGTCTTCCACAGTGATTGCATCATATTATATTCCTACCAACAGGAATGAATATTCCTATTTCTCCACATCCTCTCTAATATTTCTTAATTTTTCCAAACTGCCTGGGCAAATGTGGGAGAAGAATCTTTAAGTCAGTAACCTTTCCCCAAACTATGAAGAAGAGTTAAAAGGGGAAGCAGACTTGGCCCAATGGATAGGGCAGCCACCTACCACATGGGAGGTCTGTGGTTCAAACACCGGGGCTCCTTGACCCATGTGGAGCTGGCCCATGCACAGCGCTGATGCATACAAGGAGTGCCATGCCATGCAGGGGTGTCCCCCGCATAGGGGAGCCCCACATGCAAGGAGTATGCCCCATAAGGATAGCCATCCAGCATGAAAGAAAATACAGCCTGCCCAAGAATGGCGCTGCACACACGGAGAGCTGACACAGAATGACGCAAAAAAAGCAACACAGATTGCCGGTGCCGCTGATAAGGATAGAAAGCAGTTACAGAAGAACACACAGGGAATGGGCACAGAGAGCAGAAAACTAGGGGGGAGGGTAAGGGGAGAAAAAGAAATAAATCTTAAAAAAGAGTAAAGGAATGTGTAAATGGCAAATTCTGAAATGAGATAACAAAGCTTAAAAATTCCTTATCTTTTAATGCAACATTTATTTAATCTAAAGTCTTCCTTAAAAATTAAAAAAACTAATTATAAAATGAAACAAAACAGCCTTAGAATTCTCCCTGGTACCCTTGCTGCTCATCCTCCACCCCTTTACAAGAAAGGCTGTAATGTGCTGTGCTGAGTCCAGCTCAGCAGTAGGTTTGCATGAAGGGAAGGCAACACAGAACTGAAGAAATAAAAGGACAGAAAGAAAGACACAAGAGAGGAAATAAAGATGGGGCCAGGGGACTCACAGCTTCTGAAACTGAGAGCCTCAAACCTACTTGCCACATTGTATTTATTTAGGAACTAACAGGCAGCTGTTTTTTATTTACTGTACTAAAGGACAGGTACAACATATACAATAATAAGTTACAGGTCATACAAAGCTCAAATGCCTCCTCATGCAAACATTTTTTCATGCTGACTAGATGGTGTTCCATCTAGTCAAGGCCAGGTGTTCCTAAGCTCACACTTTTTGTCTGTGTTATGGAAATGCTTCAACTTCAAACCATGTTCCTTACTATTTTCCCACAACAATTTCCCCTCTTTGTTTTTGCAAAGCAGTGATGACAAATTTGGTGAATTCTGGCTGCTTCATACCCTGGTGGGTTTGTTGCATGCATCTGAGGAGGTTGCTCTCACTATGGTGAGCATAGCTACCAGCAAATTAGGAGAAGTAACTGGAAATTTCTCCTTTCCCAACTGTTATTCAGCTCCTTGACTCAGATATTTAATTTGCCCCTGTGGGGGGGGTGAAGCTGCTCTGGTCTTCAGAATGGGGACCCAGCCATGTAGTTTCCAGCATCAATCTCTCCATCTTTCATTATCTTTTGGCATTCATGATCTGGTTTTATTTGATGAGCTGCTACCCACACAGGATGGTTCTCCATCTCCTGGGGAAACATAAACATACCTTCATCCCCAAGTTAACAGCTTCTCTGTTGACCATTCATTAGTCAGTGGATCATTCCACCAAATTAAAGGTTTTTCAAACAGAGTTTGGGTTTGAGTTTTCAAATTACTTTGGAAATGCCTTTCAGATGCTGTCCTTTCCTGGGTGGTTCCACAGTTAAGAATATTAAGAGTGAATAGTGCTTTATGTAACTGCATCTGTGGTGTCTCCTTGTTTCCCCATTTTTGTTTTTGTAACATGAGTTTAAGGGTTTGATTTGCCCACTCCACAATAGCTTGCCCTTAGGAGTTATACAGAAGTTCTGTAATATGTGAAATACTCCAAGTATCTAGAAATCTTTTAAGGGAAACACTGGTATAAACAGGAGCATTATCTGTTTTGAGAGACTGGGGAAGTCCCATTACAGCAAAGCAAGCTATGAACTACAAAATTTTGACATATGGTGGGGCTATTAAGTATTCCTTGAAGAAGATATTTCCACTGAAACCATTTCATATATTCTTTGCTATTGAAAGAAGGCACTGAGAATGCAAATTTCTCACAGTCTTGGGAGCCAAATGTATTGTAAAGAAAAAATCCATAGCAACAAGCGGCCAGGTATGAGGGATCAGAGCTGGTGTGGGCAAACCTGGCTGCAGTGCACCCATAGGTTGAATGACTGCATTTACTGCTCAGAGGTCTGTTAAAAGCCTCCACTTGCCTGATTTTTTCTGAATAGGAAACACTGGAGAGTTCCAAGGACTAAAAAATTATTCAGTATGTGCCTTATCTAACTGTTCCTTAACTAATTTATAGATTGCCTCCATTTTTTCTTAGGTTAATGGCCACAGTTCAACCCAAACTGGAGACGTCATAGTCCATTTAAGAGGAATGGGTTTGGGTGGTTCAGGAGGCTAGACAGATCAGTGGCCTTTATGGAAAAGATGAATATCCTAATCCTTTATGATTACCATGAGCTGTGGGATCTATTGGTTTAACAGTTCCCTGGTGGTGCTTACCCAATCCTAGCCCTGGAACATGCCCCTGTTTCCTTATTAATTTTTTACTTTGCTTAATCTATTGGCTAACCTGGGGAATATAAATTTCAGCCTGCCATTGATCTAATAGAGCATGCCCCCAGAGATTAAAAGGCAAGTCTGCAACATCAGCTGCAGGGTGGCATATTGTCCATCAGGCCCCAGACAATGAAAAATTTGCACACTGTTTTAAACCTGTGAGAGCGCCAAGTCCCACAACAGAAATAGATGCATCTTGTAATGGTCAAGCAGAGGGCCAATGGTTAGAACTAATGTTAGAAACATCAGCTCCAGTATCAATAAGTCCTTTAAACCATTCGTTCAGAATGGTTACTTCACAAATGGGATGAGGTTCTAAAATTTTTTTCAGTTAAGAATACTCCTGTTATTCCTGTACTTCCAAAACCATTTTTCCCTTGGACTTTCTCACTAGCTCCTACTGGAACATAAGGGAGCAACAACAATTGTGCTATGTGCTCTCCAATATCAGCTTTCAGGTAGACAGAATAACCTGAATCTCTCCTTGATAGTCACAATGTGACTCACATACAGTTACTCCTGTATGCACCCTAACTCCCTGGGAGGTGAGACTGCTCCTCCTGAGGAGAATTCTGACCATACCAATTGGTAAATGTTCCCTTATTCCCATTTTTACACAGGTGGGGGTATCCCCTGGAAGCAAGATAACAGCTTTCGCTGTAGGGATATCTATGGCTGCGCTTCCTGCCTTGGTGGGGGATAAGTCAAGGGCACTGTGGAGTGTGAGGATTGCTAGGCTGAACTGGGAAAGCTCCCTTTTGGAATAGGGCAAGGAGCAGGCCCCACTGGAAGTTTCCCAACAAGAGAGTGCCTTTCTTATGATAATATGATAATTAGACTGACATTGGCTAACCCAATGATTTCCTTTACCACAATGGGGGCATGGCTCAAATGGTTTCTGAGCAGAAAAATTCTGTTTGGGCAGCATTGCTTTTCACTCACACTTTTTCCAACAATCTTCTCATGTGACCAATTTGTCCACAATTGAAACATTTTCCAGAGAACCTCTTATTGATTTCAATAGTCATATTGCCATAGTCTGAGCCAGCGTAATAGCACGGTGGCCCTCTCTCCTTACATCCTGGCACAATTTAATATATACAGTCAAATCCACTTTACATTTCATAATCCCAATAGCTTTCTGACAATCCTGATTAACATTTTCATAAGCCATTTGCTGCAAAATAGCATCAGCATCTTCTAAATTATTGACCTGTTTTTTGACAGTCTCCTGCAACCAAATGGTAAAGGCAGGGTAAAGTTCTTTAGGTCCTTGTAATCTTTTTTGAAATGACACTGAAGGTTGGCCTTTGACCTCATTTTTTTCCCAGGCCCTTAAACAACAGCAACGGGCCTCTGTGATGGCTTGAGCATTCATTCTTAATTGCTGAGCTACTCCCACCCAATTCCCCACCCCTACTAACTAATCCAAGGAAATGGGGATATTATGGGCTTTACTGTGAGTGGCCTGAGTATCTCCATGATCTCTCCACCAGGTTTTGAATGGTGAAAACTCTCCAGACCCCAGGGTGATGCATGCTAATGCAGACCAATCAGCTGGGATCAGCCAAGAGCCTTCAGCGAGCCCCTGCACTGTACCATAGGTAAAAGGAGAATTTGGACCATATTGTTGCACTGCTACTGTTAACTCTTTCAAATTTTTAAATGGGAAGCCTTCATGAGTGAACTCATAAACTCCATTTGGATTTTGAGGATCCACTCCAGGAACTACTCTTTCTCACATGGTAATCAGAAAGGCCACTTGAAGTGCCTCTGAGTCACCCTCCCTTCTAGCCTATAAAATGCCTTGTTATAAAGCTGACAACTTTGGCTGAGTGTTTCTGGGCATAGGAGGGGGAGGAGGTGTCAGTAGAGGGGAAAGTGGCACTACAGTCAGTTAATGAAGACAAAATAACTCAAAAAATTCAGTGGGAGGAACTTCCTCACTTCTCTATTTTCATTTTCCTCTTCCTCATCTTCTGTTTGCCAAGGTTCCAAAACAGATTTAATAATTACACAAGTAGACCAAATAGTAACAGGGACTGGAACACCTTGTACATGTAGTTTTTCTAAATCTTTTCCTGCTCTTTCCCAGTCTTCTAATTCTACACATTCTACTGCTGGGAACAATGAGCAATATTTTTCTAAAATCCATAAAATTTCTAAAATATGAGACTTGCTGGCCTCAGCTCCTCCTGCCTTGAGTTGTTTGAGGAGACAGACACATGGGTGATATTGTGCTGAACGGTCTCTGTTTCCCACTGTATCCCTGCTAGAATACTCTAGAGTATTACTCAATGAGGACTTGGAAGGCCTCCTAAACCACTCAGAGGTCTATGCCATGACAACACCTTTAGTTTCAATTGAAGTGATTCTTCTTCCCTTCATGCCCCATGTTGGGCACCAGTTGCTGAAACCAGCTCAGCAACAGGTTTGCATGAAGGGAAGGTGATGCAGAACTAAAGAAATAAAAGGACAGAAAGAAAGACATGAGAGAGGAAATAAAAATGAGACCAGGGGACACACAGCTTCTGAAATTGGGAGCCTCAACCATAGTTTCCACATCATATTTATTTAGGAACTAACAAGCAGCTATTTGTTATTTACTATAATAAGGGACTGGAGCAACATTTACGATAATAAGTTACAGGTCATACAAAGTTCAAATGGCTCCTCACACAAAGATTTTTTCATGCTGACCAGATTGTGTTCCATCTAGTCAAGGCCAGGTGATCCTAAGCCTGCACTTTTTGTCTGTGTTATGGAAATGTTTCAACTTCAAACTCTGTTCTTACTATTTTCCCACAACAGTGCTGGGTTTCTCATGTGGGTTCTTTTGGTCCAGAGGCAGCAATGTGGCCCCTGTGAGCATGCTGGGGTGCTTGTAGGACAGTGCCAAACTATCATTCAGAAGTCCAAGAGACTGAGCAGGGGAACATTATCTCATATCTCAGGTTCACCTTCACATACTCCCTGAGAGCAGGGAAACTGCTTGCAGACAACTATGGACTAGGGTACTGTGGGAGACAAAGTAAGATAAATTAGATTCTTGGGTAGAGGCTTTGCAAACAACTTTGGTGTCATAGCATAGCTATAGCTAACACAAAGAATATTAATGACTTAAAACTTAGCCTTCACAGGACATGATTGCTCACTCAAGCATAACATACACTAAATATGATGCAATCCCACAGTATTTTCAAGGTAGGTTGCATCGTTTAATACTCATATGAGCAATATGTGAGAATTGTCTTTGTTCACATTACACATTAACATTTTACATTGTTAGGTATTTAAATATTTTCTGGTGTGTTGAGTGCATAGATTCATACATGTATATATATACACACACACACACATATCCAGTTGATAGTGATTTTATGCTTTACTATAGTGGTACTATGGATATACTCTTCTGTTAAATTCCTGTCTACATTATATATGACAGGTACATTCATTCAGTTTGTTACACAGAAATTTGTTCCTTCTATATCCTTTGAAAAAGAGAAATTTACAATTCTAAGATAATGAAATCTATCAACTTCTGTGTATTAGTCAGCCAAAGGGGCTGTGAGGCAAAATATCAGAAATTGGTTGGTTTTTTTTAAAGGATATTTAATTGAGGCAGAAGCTTACAGTCACCAGGCCATAAAGAATGAGTTACTTCCCTCACCAAAGTCTGTCACCACATTTTGGAGCAAGATGGCTGCTGAAGTCTGTAAGGGTCAGGCTTCCTGGGTGCCTCTCTCCACAGTGCTTTTTTCTCTCTGCGCTCAGCTGTTCTGCTTTATCCGCAAGGCTAGCTGTAGACTATCAGGCAAATAGTTCATCTCTCTTCCTGGGACCTCTCCTGTGCCTCATCCTGCCTTCTCTCTGCTCCTCTGTGTCCTTACTTCCTAAGCTCCAGCATCCAAAAGTCTAAACTTCCTTCTCTGATGTGTGGTTTCTCTGTGAGGCCCTGCCCACCAAGGCAGTGGGAGCTCAAGATCCTACTGACATGGACCAATCAAAACCTCAGTCATTATTTAATCAAGTAAAATTGAAACCTTTGAATCCAATACATTTAATATGCCCAGGGGAAGGAAAAAAACAAAACAAAACAGTTTACCAACATAATCCAATATTTCATTTTGGAATTCATCAATAATATAAAACTGCTAAGATCTGACACATTCTGAAGCCTTTTTATGTCTTTTAAAATAACTATACCTTTGAGTTTCCTTTCTGTTCACTTAGTCTACATCAATTATGTATGGGGTTAGGTAGGTGTGAAACTTTGTTTTATCCAATATTACCCAATTGCAGAAGTGTGATTTTCTGAAAAGTACATAATACTGTTAATCTATTTTCACACATTACCTCTGCCATATATCAAATGCCTGCAGCCATGCCCTTTATTCCATTGCTGTGTCTCCTTGTTTATTTCTACAGTCACAACACATCAATTCAAATGAATTAAAATTGTTTTTTAATTTAGGGAAATTTTATTTTTGAGAGTTTTAAGAGCTGAGCTGAGCTGTGGTGCCAGGTGTCAAGGCAGCTAATCAAAACAAAGCAAAAAAGTGAGTAAATAGGGAAGACTTTATATCTTTACTGTGATAATTTATGCAAGATTTTATCTCAGGAAACATGCTGATTCACCCCTGTTTAATTTCTTCATGAAATGACACTACCATATGAGGGTCATATAAATCAGACTTGGGGATCATCTCACTATTGAGGGTCTGTCTCCAAACAAAGAATTCCTGTAGTTTTATAGACCCAAAGTCTAGGACAGATGGGGTATCTAAATGAGCAAAACTACTTAGTCTTTATGGAAGAAGTATTCTCAAAGTCTGCAGCTCCCATCCTTCCAAATAAGGCATTGTCTAGTAAGTCACCAAGGAAGGCCTTGTTATGAGCCCTTGATAGAGAGGTCTCCCAATGGAGGCATCTGTCCTAGGAATGCAGCTATGAACATCAACATGACTAGCCAAGGGGGTCTAAGTTTTTTACTACACTTTTGTTCAAAGATTTCAGTTCACTGACTGTGAAACAAGTCTGTGTGGTATAGTATGGGGGCATTTTGGAGATACTAGAATTGTCCTAAATGAAGTTGCAATGACAGATAGAGGCCATTATACAACATGTCATAACTTAAAATTTTAAACCATAATTTAAACTACAACAACATAGTGACAATGTGTTCATCAATTGTAACAAATGTACCACACCAATGTTGCTAATGTTTGAAAATGTGGGGAGGGTAAGGGATGGCGCTTATTGGAATCCACTATGTATTTTATATAACATTGATGGGATCTATGTACCTTTTAACAATTATTTTTAAATACATTTTTTATATTTGAATACTTTTTTACATTTAAAAATTTATTGATTCATATAACTCATATATAAACATACATAAACAATAAGTGTATAGTAAAAATTGTGAACTTACAAAACAAACGTGCATAACATTATACACAGCTCTCATATCTCATGCCAACCCCAATACCTTCCATTGCTGTGAAATACCTTCTTAAAATGATGAAAGAGCACCCTCAAAATATTACTGCAAACCAAAGTATCTTGCATTTGGTGTATTGTTTCCCAAAGCCACCCTATTTTAATATCATTCTTACATGGACATACATAAACAGTAAGTGTATGGTAAAAGTTATGAACTTACAAAACAATCATGAACATGTGTAGAATTCCCATATAATACCCCTTATTAATTTACCACCATGTTGTGTAACCTTTGTTACAGATAATATCATCAGATTATTACCACCAACCATGGTCCATAGCATACATTTAGCACACTGTTTCCATACTCCCCCATTATCAACACAGTACATCTCTGGCATAGATGCATGAATAGTACAGTATTCTTATTAACCACAGTCCATTGGTCACCTCAGTTGTATTTTCCATACTTCTTCACATTCCTTACACACAGCAATATTGATGGACAGCTGCTTTAGCTGATAGGACACACTTGCATTTTTTATTTTTAAAAGATACTTAGATTACATAAAATGTTACATAAAAAAAAAATATAGGGGATTCCCATATGTTCCACTCCCCACACCTCCCACTTTTCCCTACAATAGCAACTTCTTTCACTAGTGTAGCACATTCACTGTAATTGAGGAACACATTTTGGAGAATTTCCACACAACACGGATTATAGTTTACGTTGTAATTTACACTCTCTTCCACTCCATTCTGTAGACTATGAAAGGATATATAATATCCTGTATCTGTCTTTGTAATGTCATTCAAGAAAATTCCAAGTCCAAAAAAGGCCCTCATATTACACCTCTTTTTCTCACTCCCTGCCTTCAGCAACCCCAGTGGCCACTGTCTCCACCTCAATGATATAATTTCTTCCATTGTTAAAATCACAGTAAGTCTATAGTAGAATTCCAGTAAGTCCATCTAGTCCATATTTTATTCACCAACCCTGAGGATTCTGGGATGGTGATGCCCACTCCACCTCTTATTGAGAGGGGACTTTAATCCCATATGGCTGGCAGATAAGAATCTCTTGCTTGCAGTTGTAGACTCTCTCAGTTCCTTGAGGTGGTGCTAGTCCACCTTCACTTCCTTGTTGGTTGTCCTGGGTGAGTCCAATGACCTGGAGAGTAGATATTGCAGCTCTGCTGAGGCTCAGGGTCCAGCTGGTACATGGACGACTAGCTGTTTCTGCTCTCAGTCTCCATGTATTACTCTCTCCCAGCCCGCTTCTCTCACTCTCAGAGCAGAACAGGGGCTGAACAGGTGAGATGGTCCTGCAGGCCTCAGAACAACAGTACCTAGAAACCAGTGACTTTGAGAGGGTCTCATCTCCAGGAAATTCTGGGGCCAGTGCCAGTGGTTCCCACAATCCTTGGGTAGTCTTCAGGGACTGCAGAGGGTTAGTTCCCTGACTTTCTGCTGAAAGCAATGCAGGGTAGGAAGGAGAATAGGCTAGTGCCCTGCCTCCTTCCCATGGCAGAGTTAGGTCTTCTGAGCAGGTAAGAGCATCCACAGGTTTGAAGAGGGCATCACCGCTGCATCAATCCTCTATTCTTTATTGCTTGGCCTGCAACAAACCAGAAATATCAACCCTGGACACCCCCAAACCATGCCACTGGCATCAGTGGATGCCTCCCTCTGGTTGTAACACAGGCCTGTCTCCACCTAACTCTTGGCCCTACCTTTATATTAACCTCTAAACACAGAGTGACTGCCACAGCACCACCTGGTCAATACTAAGCCACATAGGGGCCTCAACCTTGGCTGCATCATTCTCACTTCCTGCTAACAAATTGACCCAAGAATACTTGATGGTGAACTTTAGCCTCCAGGAAAACTCTTGAACCTACAAATGGCACACTGTCCCTGCCTATCCAGAAGGACACAGGGTGAATGTGAAGCTTGCCAAAAACCAAAAGCCTGACTCCAAACCACGAGGAGCCTGGGCCCTCATGCCACTTACCTGGAAGCTTAGGCCTGTTCCCAAACTGGACATCCTTGATGGCCCTGGCACGTCTTACTCTGACCTCTGGAGGAGGAATCCTTGGAACCACTGATAGTTAGCAAATAAGCTGCAGACCTGCTCAACCTTAAAACTAATCTCCAGTGCCAAGTGCTCCTGCCCAGGACAAGACATCAAGCCAGTCCAAGTCCAACCTCATCTCTACAAGGGCAGCCACAGCAGCACATGGGGGAGCTGGAGGGCTGCCCACCTACACATTCACAAGTTTTCTACCAAGTACCCATCTGGACAAGGTGAGAGATGTAGCCCCTGTTGCATGGAGCTGACACCCAAGGGGAGAGTCTTTGGGAACAGCCCCTGCTGCCCATGTGCCACCCCCCAGATGGCACCCAGAGGTCATTTGAAAAGCCCCAATGTCATGGGGCTAGCAGAGGGACTCCCCTGTGGAGGGTACAAACCATCCCCGGTGGGGCACACCTCCATGTATGGTTTTCCCCAGGTGTGGCCAAGCCCCCAGGCCCTCTGGACCTAACCTGGTGATTTTTGTATCTATGGTGGAAGAACCAAACATCAGAGAATAGCAAGGATGATATGAGGCCTCCTACTCTAGTGCAGGCTGCCTGCCCCTCTGGCTCTCTCCTTTCCCCTGCATGGTGGTCCCTGATGGGCAGGACCCCCAACTGCAGTGCTCACATCTCCTCATGGACTTCTCTCCCTGGTGATCCCTTGTTTGGTCTCCTTCCCCCCAAGTTGTAAGTGCTCAGGGCCTAAACACAGGAGATGCTTAAGGTGCATGGGCTGAAGCCAGATGACTGGTGATGTTTTGGCTCCATGTGGCAAAACAAAGTCTCTGCTTATGCAGACTCCTATCAGGGCTGGAATGTCTATCAGACAAGAGTCCCTGTCCTGGGACCACCAGCGCACAGTAGTTGGAGAACTCTCAGGAGACTAGAGGAAGTCTCTGGAGTGGAGACACCTGGAAAGAGACCCCTGGGAAGAACAGTCTGTGGGAAGCATGCTAAGAAGAGCATTCTGGAGGAGATGCAGTTTGAGGGAACTTCCTGGGGTTCAGACTGTCAGTATGGAGCTCAACAGGAAAGGACAGCATAATGGAGAAGCACTCTGGGGGAGGAGTGTCCTGGGGGGTTCATCTCATGAGGGAACACTTTGAGGGGGAGAAGCTTGTGGGGCTGTAGTCTAGGTGGAAGCTTTCTAGGGAGGCATCCTGGGGAGAAGCATCCCAGGGAGGGTATAGCCTGGGGGAAACAGCCCCAACTTTCACTCTCATCCTTTTGGCCTTGTTGGGCCTGTGCCCACACCCAAGGCAAAATCCTGCATCTTCTGGTAAAATGCTCTTGGATATTCCAGCTCTTTAGATCCTCTGGACACAGAGAGGAGGGCAATGGGTGCCTGGAAAAAGACAACAAGGAGAAAGGTCATGAGAACAGGAGCTTCCAAATCTGCTCCCTCCTCAAGGCCCCCAAGGAGGCAACTCTCGAGCTACCCTCTCTCCCCTCACCTCTCTGTCCTCAGTCTGGGGAGAAGGTGGGACCAGCTGCCTCCCATAGACTCAGAGGTGCATAGACAGAGGTGCTGGCCCACCTGCAGACCCCAGGGGAGGGCCACAGGTTCAGGGCCACAACAGGGCTCCTGATTCCAACAGGGTGCACTCCTGAGCCTGGCCCCCTCATGGGGTCCTTAGACCCTGCCCACCCCCTATACATGAGCTTGGCACTCAGCTCTGTCCTGTGGAAGAGGGACAGTCTAGTGGGCTGTGTGGCCAAAGGATCAGCTCTCAATAATTCAGCCTCTGCTCCCCCAAGAGTCCCCAAAGGTTGGGCCAGAAAGGGCAGGACCTGAGTGGACAGGACCCAGATTGGAGGAACCTGGAGTGAGAAGAATACAGAAGGAGTGAGACACAGAGTGGGGGGGACCTGGAATGGAGAGACCCAGAGTGAGGGGGACCTGAAGTAGGGGTACCTGGAGTGGGGTGACCCATTGTGTGGATACCTGGAGTGGGGGACACTAAGTGGGTAGCCTATTCTGCCTACTCATTGGCTCCTGGGATTCTCCACATTGGGCTGAGCTGTGTTCTGCAGCTGAACTCCCTGTCACTTTCCAGGACCAGCGCCCTGAGGTGATGGCCTCCATCAGCCCCTTCTCTCACCTGTCGCTTGCTGGAAGAAGTACCTGCTCACATGCCACCCTCTTCCCTTTTCCTCTCAGGCCCTGATCTGGCTGCAGTAGTGCTGCAGTTGTGGGTTGCAGCATCACTCTGAACCAGAGCATTCTACCTCCCCTGGCCATCTCAGCTACTTCCCCCTGTCACCTCCCTGTTGCCCTCCTGGGTCCCTGGGGATCCTGGTTGGGGCCTCATCCTCGGGTCTCTCTGCCATGTAAATGAATCTCAGATGGTTCATTCATGCAGGTTCCCTATCCTTGTCCCACACCCTCCTCATTACCTGGAACCAGTGGGCAGTGACTGGTGCACCCACCCCCACACCAGTCCTGCTCCCTTTCACCCACTTGCAGGGCCAGGAAACAGGCCTCAAGGCCAGTGACTGCAACCCCCACCCCCACACCAGACCTGCTCCCTGTCACCCACTCTTGGTGGGTTCCCATGCATCCGCAAGTACTGGAGGGCCTGGGCCTTGGGCCCTGAGATCTGAAACCAACTCTCTCCTTACCCCACTTCACACAGACCCCAGGCCTCAGGGAGTCCATCCCCCATCACATAGAATCCTGTACCCTGCTCCCTTGTCACAACCCTGAGCTGGTCACGTTCACTTATGCTACCCACTCCCAAGCAAGGAAGGTACAGCATCATAGAATCATGGCCCACCTCACCAGCCACACCATAGAATCATGGCCCAGCTCACCAGCCATCTCCATCTGACATCCCTCCTGGACTGATCTCATCTGCTTGGCTTCCAGAACACCACACCTTCTGACGTCCTCTTATCTCACCCACCATGACCTCTCAGTCCCTCTCTGCTGACACCTCCATACCCGTCTCTGCCTGGAAAGTTCCAGGTATGAGTCCCTGGAGGTCAGAGAGGCAGGGTCTCAGCCCTTAGCCCTCCTCCCCCCTCTCTCATTGTACCAGGGTTGAGCAAAACCTGACACAACAACACCAGCTAATAGTTGACAGTCATTGAAGCAAGATGACAGTTTCCATTGGTATTTTCTCTACTTCTATGTACAATGGAAATTTCCATAAGAAAAACTGATGTACAAATAGTGAAGTTAAAGTGGAGGGGGAGATGGACAACAACATTTTTCACATATGTGGCCACAATGCATTCCAAAGGGCAGCAAGAACCTACAAGTCCATAAAGGGCAGATGGCTGGGCCTGTCTGTCAGGTCAACCCAGTGGTTTGTTCTGTCATTCTCATTCTCTCCATCCTGGCTGATCTTTGGCAGTTGCCCTTGTAATTGCCAGGCTGGTTCTTGCAAGCCCCAGCTGCTGTTCCTCCTTCCCTCTGCATATTACATCACAGGAAGACTCCCTTTAGTCTCTGGATGTGGGGTCCCCGACCATGACTTGCACCTTCCCCCAACGACCCAGGGGTGATGCTGCAGTTCTGCACACCTCACCCACTGCAGGAGGCTCTGGGTTTCAGAAAAGGGGCAGAAGACCCTGGACCCCCCCTTAAAAGAGCAGCATTCAGGGACTTCCATTGGGGAAATGAAGCAGGCTAGTAAGATAGGGAGTTAATAGGTGTATCTGGAACCTGGCAGAGAGTCCACGTGGACATTAGAATCCCCCAAGATGGCTGCTAGAAGACCCCCCACCCCCAGGATTCTGGTATCCAGAACAAAGACTTCTTTTGGATGCAAAGAAAAGCCCCGGATGTTCCCTAGGGACTTTATCATGGGGTCCTCACTAAGGGATTGATGGGTGGGGTAATCAATCCAAAAGGTAAACAGCTGGAACCCCTCCCCTGCCATTAGCAAAGGGGTGGAATAATTCGTAGTTTATAAAGCAAACCATGAGGGCTGAGTGCCCTCTCGCCCTGCTCTCTTGTCTCTGGACCCATTCCTGTCTTCTGTGTGCCACTCTCACCATTTTTTCTCTGCCATGTGGCCACACAAGTAACCCTGGGGATTTATAATCTACAATGGGGAAATGCAGCTTGTAAATCAGCCCTCTTTATCCCTTTTCACCCCTTCCTCTCTACTGGGACTCCTGCTCTGTTATTTTCTCCCATTTCTCTTCCCTCCCTACCTGAATGAATTACTAATCTAACTCACCCGGGGTGCTCTTAAAATTCATTTCTGCAGCATAGCCAAGAATCTAGATAAAATCCGGTAACAGAAGGGCTCCTTTCACCACTCACATTTGCTTCAGCATGCTTCCCCACGGGACTCTTGGGAGAGGTGGGGAGAAAGAGGTGGGGAATGGGGAGGGGAAGCTGGAGGCAAGACTTCCACTGTGCACGTGAGCCCTCTGACCCTAAAGACAGGAATTTAAGACCTACAAGGATTCATTCGTGGAGGCCATTCTAGGCATGGGTATTTCAGGGGGAAATGGAGTAGAGGAAACCTCCTGGGCATCTGCCCTGTAGGAGAACCCACTTGCCCAGCACCTGGATATCTATCAGGGCAGGCACACCGCGCTGCGTGGAAAGGCCTATGCAGGCCCAGCCGCATCCTGCTGTGCAGGTCCCACTTCACAGCGCTGATGGGCTTCCCTTCGGTCCCTGCCTCTGCAAGTTTCCCCAGCAATCCCCACCCGGGGGCTAGGCTATTCTGCTCTCCACCACCATTTCCACAGTCGGGGAAGGCCCGTGCGCCAGCGCAGCGCCGCAAACCATAGCCCAATCTTGCCTGGTATTCAAGCTGGAAAGGTGGTGCGGTGCCCGGGGCACCAATCCTGCCCCTGGAGGTTGACCCCTCCCCTCGACCCGAATCTGCACTGTTTGCTGTGCTTGGGACCTGGGGACGCTCTTGGCAGTTTGCAAAGCCCCACGGAATTGCATTTCCTCCGGAAAGGGGCTGGACATTTCCTACTGGAGCTTCTGAACTCCGCAGTGAAGTGACCTAGACCAGATCACACCCCACTGCCCTCCTGCACCCTCCGCCTATCTGCACCCCTATCCTGCTCATTCGCAGTGACCTCCCAGGCTGGTGTCTTACTGGTGGGAGGTCTGTCCTCAGGGCCCTGAAAGCACACTATTGGAACTCGGGTTCCTGGGAGTGAATGCTAGAGGGCAGGTGGGGGCAGAATAGCACACAACCCAGTAGGCTGTGAGGAAGCCAGGGGCCCCTGAGATCCCACCCCTTCATTGGGAAGTGGGTGGAGGAGTATGAACTACTTTGAACAACCCCCACTCCCTTGACTCCAAGATACTCTGCAGAGGCAAGGTTGGTTTTGGAGATGCTAGTTGCAGAAGGGCCTGCGATAGGAAATCCCTTGGTCCGTAGCTCCATGGCACCAGCACCCCTTGCTGACTGTGGACAGCACCATCCCCTCTGGCTCCCAAGGACCCGCACAGGAGGAAGACCACACCTATGCAAACCCATACCCCAAGGAGGCAGGGGGACGGGCCTGAGCAGAGGCTCCAGTGGAAGATGCTGGTTCTTCAACCTGGGGATTAGCATAGGGATCCATGATGGAAAAGATGGAGTGGGGACTTCTGGAGCAGGACTCTGCAGTATGAAGTTGGAGCCTTGGAGCCTTTGAAATTTGCCCTGACCCCCTTAAGGACAGACAAGTCCCTGACCCTGGACATAGAGGGTCAACTGCTCAATGGAGAGAAGGAGTGAGGATGTCCTGGGGACTTTAAGGGTTCTCCATGACCTGGTCAAGTAACTGTTGGATAATTACTAAACTGCTAAAATCCTGGCTTGAGGCAACTTCCAGGGAATAAATGAATGGTGAATACCAGCCTATCTTGTGGACCTTGCTATTTTAAGGAGCAAATTAAAGGTCAAGTTTTAGGCCTCCACAAGCAGGGAAGACCTTCTCAAAGTGAGAGATGGAAGCTTGCCACTGGCTTTTAAATTGGGGCCAGCGCTACCTGCAAACAAAGATTTATGACTTCATGGCTTTGTGTATGCAAAAGAATTAGGTAGGAAGGTAAACTTTCAACATTAGCTCAAGTGAAAATCTAGGAGCACTCCATGGTCCTGTGGCATATTGCTACATAAACCATGGTGTGTGAAGAGTGGCCCTGGAGTCAGAGGAAGACCACTTCATGGCATGAAAGGTGATCATTACACATTGTACAATAACAGTGGTGTCCTAGGAAAGAACTTTCAAGAAAGGAGCCCACCTGAAGAACACAGAAGTAGAATGATATGTGCCAAGATATTAAACTTGGTTGCTCCTGGAGGGATGCATAAGGAATATTCATTTTCTCCTTTTCTCCTTTTGTTTATCAATCTTTTCTAATTTTTATAAAATGATAATGTCATGGTTTTCTATTTTTAGGTAGTGGTAAGGCAAAGAAAGGGTATTAGCAGGTTTGGGTCAGAGCTATCATGACCAACTGTACGAGGCTCAAGCACTGGGACAAGGTGGAAAGTGGATGGAAATGAGAGGATTTCAGTCTGCATTTGAGTATCTCTTTTGCTGCAGCAAATTAACCACTTACAGTGAAACTTTCTGCGAATGTGGTCATAATGTCTTTCGCTAGGACACAGTAGATGTTCAGTGAAGGAATTTCTCATCACCTATACATCACTAATGAATTTCAACCAGCAATGTTCCCTGCCCAAATGTCAAATAAAGTACTGTGCACTATTAAATTACATTTAAAAACAATTACATAAATTCTATGAATCTAATTTTCATTGTTTGAAAAGCAGTTACTTTTCTTGGTTGCTGTGAACTCAGTAAGTTCCAGGTAAGATGTTTCTGTTTATGAACAGTCACTTACTTGACATTTTGAGCTAGGCTAACTATTCTCTGTTTACCATCAAGAAACAGGTCCAGTAAATTTTAAAACACTTTCCAAAACACCTCTGCCAGTAAGTGGCAGCTCAGATTTTGAACCCATGATGTCAAACTCTAAAGCCCACTTCCTAAACTCAGCACTTCAAAACAAATTCTTTATAAACGTCATATCAAATGGAGCTTGGTATACCAGCAAAAGGCTGTACCAACATGTTTTTAACCAATGTCCAATGCAAACCTAGGCTTTCTTTCTCCTTCTCTGTGCTCTCTAATGTGAAATGTAATTATTAGCACATCTTGAACATACTTGCCCAGTATTTCTCAATCTTTTATTCTCACCTGAACTCAGATTAGATTGGGGTGGATTCGCAAGTCAATTTCTTAGGAGCTGTGTGTCTTTGGGCATCTTACTGTATCCCTGTAAACTAGGGATATTGGTAGGATGTATTTCATCAAATTGAGAACATTGGAATCATGAAAATCATCACCATTTGTTTCCTGTATGAAATGTTGATTCTTAACACATTGAGCACCTGGTAGGGCAAGTCCTCCCTTATTACTTTTCCTCTTCAGAAAATTTCTGGCAGTTGCTATTCATTCTTCCATCAGAGCTGAACATATTTGTTTTAACTCCTGATGACTGAAGGCTGAACAGTCTCCTAATGAGCCCACCTCTCCAGTCTACAGAATTAAGTTCTTCAGTGTCTTTCCCTGAGGAAACCCCTGACCAGGCTGCCCACCTTGAAGCCTTCCCAATGGTCCTGGGGTAAAACCACTTTGTTTCCTGTATACAGTGCTTATTCTTAACAGTTTATCCAATATCTGATACGGTATGTTCCCCCTTATTCCTTTCCCCCTTCATAAATAATCTGACCCCACCTACCAGGCATCCCAATTCCTTTTGGGGCCTGAGAGTTGCTCTGCACAGAAAGTCCCTTTGAACTTCCTGCTGCATCCTGCCTGGGTGGTCCTGCTTCACTGAGCTGTGGTGGCTCACCCTGGGCCCTCACCTGCCCACATCCCAGATGCCCCCAAAAGAACTCACCTGGGGCTCTAGGCAACACCACTCCCTGCTAATAAATCTGCCATCAGGGCTGAGCAGTGCTCCAGGCACTTCCTTCTGCTCCCAAAGTGGGAGGCCCAGGCACTAAGGTGGTGCCACAGCCAGAGCAAGCTGGGTGGGCTACAAAGTGTGGGCTGTGCAGGTGCACCAATCCCCCCCTGGGAGGGGCTACCGTGCTCCTCCAACTGGGCTTCCATGTTTCCTGCATGGGGCTCAAAGGATAGAGGAGAGGGGGTGCATTTGGTAGTTTGACAAGACCTGCAGAGTTGGGTTGCCCCCAGAAGGATCCAAGTGGTTCCCCCTGCAACCCCATAGCCCCATGCCCACTCTCTGCCTCCTACCTTGTGCATTCACATGATGGAATGCCATTCAGACATATAGAAGAATAAGGTTCTGATATATTAATTGAAATCATTATTGTGTGACATAAACATGGCACATAAGGAAATAAAATATATGATTCCAGGTTATGACATACCTAGAATAGAAAATTCACAGACAGAAAGTAGGTGTGCGGTTACCAGGAGGTGATGGGGAGAGGGAGGAACATGCAGTTGTTTGGTGGGTACAGTTTATGTAAGTTTTAGAAATTTTGAAAACAAATAATAAAACAAAATCTAAACCCAGCTAAACTACTGACTAGATTGACTTAACCTCCCATACCAATGGCCTAGAAAAGGAGGTATGAGCCTCACAGAACATAAATACTATTCATCTCACTTTTACTGTCATATAGAATATGGCTGACTTTTGCCCAAATATTACAATAATAATTAAGAGAAAAAAAATAGTGTCAGTAGAGAATGACCTCAACAAAACTGAACTCAGATAAACTCAAATTTTGGAAATATCCAACAGGGAATTTTATTCTTTTTATTCACAAATATTTATTTCCAATAAGGAATTTTAAATAACTATAAATTGTTTTAAAGTCTCTAGTGGAAAAGTTGGATTACAAGCATGAACAGTTTGAAATTTTAGCAGAGATGGAAACAACAATAATCAAGTAGAAAGGTAGGAAAAAATACAATTCCCCTCTCCCCATCAACATGACAGAGATGAAAGATGCTTTCTAAGTGTGGGCCCATCATTAAACTCAGCTCTACCAATGAAAGAATCATTGAGGACAGTTCAATACAGGCCAAAAGAAGCTATACAAACAGAAATGGAAAGAGAAAACTGCCAAATGAAACAGAACAGGGCATCTAAGAGCTGTAGGACCATACCAAATGACCTAGCAATTGTCTAATTGGGATCCCAGAAAAAGAGCAAGAAAACAACAGAATAGTTGAAAATAACTTGAAATTTTCTAAAAGAAATAAAAGTCATCAGACTACAGAGTAAGGAAACTAGGAGCATATCAAGCAGGATAAATATCAAATATACACACACACAAGCACAAAGCTACTAAACATATAATTAAACTGCTGAAAATATGACAAACAGGGAAAAAATAAGGAATAGAATAGACTTTTGTCAGAAACTATGCAAATTGGAGGATGATCTTTAAATTCACTTAAAGGAAAGCCACTTTAACCAAGCAAAAATACTTTTCAAAAATGAAAGAAGATTAGGAATTTTCATAAAGACAAAACCTTTTAAAACTGAAAGGTTGCAAATCTTGCAAGATATGCTAAAATAATTCTTCAGACAAAGAAATTACACCAGTCTAAAAATTGGTTCCACAAAAGAAATGAAGAGCATGGAAATGGTGAAAATGAAAATGAAAGTATTACATAGACTTAGTCATTTTTAACCACTCTGGAAGAAATCTGATTGTCTAAAGAAAAACTTGGTGGTGTCTGGTGTGTTATGGCATAAGTGAAAGTCAAAAGTGTGACAGTAAAAGCTCAGGGTGGATGGCCCAGTGGTTAGGGCATCCGTCTACCGCATGGGAGGTCCGCAGTTCAAACTTCGGGCCTCCTCGACCAGTGTGGAGCTGGCCCATGCGCAGTGCTGATGCGTGCAAGGAGTGCCGTGCCACGCAGGGGTGTCCCCCACATAGGAGAGCCCCACACGCAAGGAGTGTGCCCCTTAAGGAGAGCTGCCCAGCGTGAAAGAAAGTGCAGCCTGCCCAGGAATGGAACTGCACACACGGAGAGCTGACAGAGCAAGATGACGCAACAAAAGAAACACAGATTCCTGGTGATGCTTAAAAGGATAGAACCGGTCACAGAAGAACACACAGAGAATGGACACAGAGAGCAGACAACTGGGGGGGGGGGGGGAAGGGGAGAGAAATAAATTTAAAAAATAAATCTTAAAAAAAAAAAGCACAGGGGATGACAGGGAGGAAGTGGACATGGGCTGTTTTTTAAGTTCTTACACTACTCATGGGTTGGTATAATGTTCTTGAAGATGGACTTAGTGTGTATCATAAACCATGTGGTAATCACTAGAAAATGAAAAACTAAATAGTGGTGTAATGCCTGTGCCCTTATGTAGATTAGGTAGCCTGAGTAAGGCGTCCAGTACTTATACCCCATAAAAGAACCTGGACTCTAAGCTGCGTGACCCCCTCCCTACATCTGACTTAGAATGTGAGGAAAAGAAGAATTACAGCCAAAGAAAAAAATCAGTGATGCTGACCTGCCTGTATTTAACATTTTTATAATTTTGTCATCATGGGTTCTTTGGCATTAAGTTCAATTTTTTAGAATATTGCATCAAGACATTACTTATCTTGGTAACTCAGTTATTTGATGCCTCACTCACTTCACCCTGCTCCAAGGCCTGTTTGGAAGAAAAAACGTATTTAGGGAAGCCTGGTCCGGCTCTATTAACCCAGGCTGCAGGGAGGGTGGACTCCCACCTGCTACATCCTTGCTCCAAGGATTGAGGCTGGAGCCCAGTATGACAGAGGAGGCACTTCATGGGGTGCAACCCTTGTGACTCTTCGAGCAAGGTTGTAAGTGTGAATTATTTCTGTTACAGCAAGAAAAAAGGCCATTCCTAATTATCTGTTTATTGTTCCAGCTCCTGTAAATTGAGGCTACACCTTTCACATTCCCTGCCCCAACCCAGTCTGCATTCTAAGGACACTGTCCAGCCCCCCAGAAAGGAAGGGCTCAATTACTCCCTCAGACTCCATCTATGTTCCCTCTGGCCTCCATGAACTACTACCCTGGATATCAGGCACCCTCTCTCCTATCTTGGAAGGTGTCTATGTCACACAGAGCTACCCGAAAGCCTGGGTCCTGGGGATTTTGTTCCAGCAAAGGGACCAGAAGGACTGTGCCCCACAAAATTGATACATATTAATAAGTCATACAAATCATCCAAAGTGTGCAATCTATGGTATTTGGTATAATCACATGGTTGTGCACTTAATCATTATTAGAACATTTTCATTTTTTTTAAAGTTTTTATTCATTTTTTAAAAAGTATTACATTCAAAAAATATGAAGTCCCATTCAACCCCACCGCCCCCACCCTCCACTCCCCCCACAGCAACACTCTCTCCCATCATCATGACACATCCATTGCACCTGGTAAGTACATCTCTGGGCATCGCTGCACCCCATAGTCAATGGTCCACATCATAGCCCACACTCTCCCACGTTCCATCCAGTGGGCCCTGGGGGGATCTACAATGTGTAATAATAATAATAATAAAGAAAAAACAGGTAACCAAGCAAGAAAAGTCATCACCTCTCAATTTCTCTATACTTTTTCTTCTATATACAGATGCTATTTCTGGCTATTGCAAAATTTTTAAAAAAAATTGTGTACTCATTACCAAAAAATATTAGATCAATTTCATTACTCCAAAAAAAAAAACTCCAAATCCCTTAGCAGTACTTCCCCATCCTTACATAACTACTAATCTAATTTTATCTTTATAGATTGATTTATATTTGTATTTTATGTGAAAGCAATCATACAATATGTAGTATTTTCTGACTGGTTCCTTTCATTAGCATAATATATTTTGTGTTTTTTTAGTCTGATATGAACATCTTGTAGTATTAACATATTTGTTCAACTTCAAAGAAAAATAATCTTAAATAGGCAATTTTACCCATATTCATATGTCACATGTGGAGAAACTATGCTGTACAGTTTCATATTAAATTTTTTAGCTTTTCCTTTTTAATTTTTTTGCTAAATTGTCTTTTCTTTTTAAGATAAATAGATCATAAAAAGGTTACAGTAAAAATGCAAGAGTTTCGCACATACCACACACCTCACACTCCCACTCCTCCCACATCAACAACTTCTTTCATCATTGTGGCACATTCATTGCAATTAGTGAATATATTTTGGAGCACTGCTGCACTGTATGGATTATAGTTTACATTGTAGTTTACACTCTTCCCCAGTTCATTCAGTGGATTATGGCAAGATATATAATATCCAGCATCTGTCCCTGCAATATCATTTAGGACAACTCCAAGTCCCCAAAATGCTGACACATTGCATCTCTTCTTCCCTCTCCCTGACCTCAGAAACTACCATGTCTACTTTCTCCAAATCAAAGCTACTGTAGCTTCCATTAATAGATACAATAGTTCTATAGTAGAATACCAGTAATTTCACTCTAATCCATATTTTATTCCTCCATCCTGTGGACCCTGAGTTGGTGATGTCCACTCCACCTCTATATCAAGAAGGGGCTTAGGTCCCACATGGTTGATGAATGCAATTCTCTTGCTTGGAATTGTAGGCACTCTTGGTTGCCTGTTGTGGTGGTTGATCATCTTCACCTCCCTGTAAGCCAACCTGTGGCTAACCTGTGTAAGTTCAACAAATAAGAGAGTAGGAGTTGCAACTCTGCTGAGGCTCAGATCCCAGCTGGTACATGGCCAGTCCAGAGATTGAAATCTCCTGGGTATACACCAAACCCAGCACCAACCACAGGTTCTGTAAAAGTGACAGAAGGGGTCTGCACAGAAAGGCCACATCTGAGTCCAACTCCATCACACTCTGGAACACAAATTATAAAGTGGGGCCCACTCACAAGGCACTGAACTCAAGACCCAACTGCCATGACCACAGAACATGTGTGTCTCCATAGCCCTCAGAAGCACCAGTACCAGGGGTTGTATCTACTTTGACTGTCTCTGGAATCCTGCTAAGGTGTGATTAAGCATGACCCCTTTGAAGCCTCCCTGACTCTTTTTAGAAGACTCTTAGCTATATAAACTCATTTGTCTTTTCCATTTCCCCCTTTTATTCAAGGTCTTTTTTATTTGAATCACCAGTTAGTGATTGGTAGTAATCCCTCAGTGCCAGGTAGGCTCATCCCTGGGAGTCATATCCCATGGTGGGGAGAAGGTAATGCATTTACATGCTGAGTTTGGCTTATAGAGTGGACACATTTCAGCTCTCAGGAGAAAACTCTTAGGCACCCTGCAGCTCTAGGCCTAGTTCAAATTTCAGGGACACAGGCTCAAAAGCATAGTCATCGGTATCAAGGGCTCATCACTGGAACATCCTTCTTCATTGGGGGATTGTTGCTTTTCCATTGGTGAATATGACAGAGCTCCCTTGGCCAGGAACTCAGTACTCCTTCAGTTGTCATTTGTAACTCTAACTACTATGAAAACACCCAACATATATCTGATCATTTTTATGTACTCTATATACATGCCCTGGAGAACTCTGTCCCAACCATGTATCCCCCATCAATAATACCCCACACCAGCATCCCTTCCCTGCCATAGTGGAACCCCTCTGTGGTCCAAAACTTCTTAAAAAGTGAAGCCAAATATATGGCCAAATTCAATTAAGAGGAAAATGAAATAGTAGTGATAGGTTTAAATATTAGAAATAGAATACAGACTAATCTAGAAGTATGAAAATAAAATAAAAATAAATTGGGATATTAAAAAATGAAAAATATCATGCAACTTTTTTTTTGACATTTGGCTTTTGATCAATCTAACAGGTGTTGCCCTGAATGTACAGTGACAAGGCAAATTATTTCATTTCTTCCTCAGTGTCTACATCCTTTCTTCTTTTTTTCCCTAATTTTTAATTTTGTCTTCAAAATAGTTCTTGGTCACAGTAAAGGCACATATACAATATAGGGGACTGCCATATATCCAACATCAAACCCTTTTCCCCCTTCCCCAGTAATGATCTTTTTACATGTTCATGTTATATTTGCTGAAACTGATGTACAGATATTAAAACACAGCTGTCAAACAAGTTTCCATTTTGGTTTATATTTTAGACTGTATAATTTTCTAAATTTTTAGTTACTTTATATTTTACATTATGGTTTCCATTTTAGCATATAGACTTCCCTTTTAATAATATACATGGTGTGATAGTTAGGGTAATGTGTCAACTCATCCAGGTAATTCTGCCCAGTTGTTTAGTCAAGCAAGCACTAGGCTAACTGTAATACAAGGATTTATTTGGACTTTAGACCCCATTGACCTTATTGTAGTAAGTAATCACCTGATTACAATTACATCAAGCAGGGAAAGTGCCATCAGCAAGGAGTGACACCTGAACATTTGAATACCATAAAAGGCGAAGTGATTTCAGTATTGAGTGAGAATTTCCCAGTTTATCTTTGGACAGCCAATGTCTCCCAGAACTGATGAAGAACCTTCATTGGACTTTCATTAGAGCCCCTGGTTGCAGCCTGCCTGCAGAACCTGGACTTGTGCATCCCAATGGTAACATGAGAAACTCATAAAATTTCATACTACTGACATATCTCTTGTTGATTTTGTTTCCCTAGAGAACCCTGACTAATGGAGTTTGGTACCATGAGTGGTTCTTGAGGAACAGAGTCTTAAACATGGAGTGTCTGAGGTGGTTCTGGAAGTTTTGCAATTGACTGCCTACTTTAATTGGATTCAAGGTTACTGACAACACCCTTTCCAATAATGAAGAGGCTGTTAACAGCCCATGGTGAGAGTTGGCAATCAAGATACCCAAAATATCATCACTTGATTCCCCTACTTCCTTGCTTATAAGAAACAAGGATCTGGATGAGAGTGTTTAAAACACCTTAACTGAGTTTTGTGAAGCGAAATGGTATAGTGATGTTGGCTGGCTCCTGCTAGATACTGTGGATACTGCTGCAAAATAAAGAGATGAGTTAAAGGCATCAAATTTGAAAATTAAATGCTGCATGAATGATGGGAAAGTTTCTATGTGTGCTCTGAGTGAAAATCTTGTCTCCTGTAGCCACAGGCTCAAAATATCTGAGAACCAAACTCAGACTCTCATTGTATGAGTAGCAGAGTTACAGAAGAACCTAAAATCTCAACCTCACAGGGTTTGTGCATTGATTGGAAAAGAGTAGAATCCAGATAGTTGGGATGGAGACCTATGGGATGAGGATAATATTGGTGGTGACATTGTGAAGCAGGCTAGTAAGATAGGGAATTGTTAGATGGATCTGGAACCTGGTAGAAAGTCCACATGGACATCAGCAACCCCAAGATGGCTTCTGGAAGACCTTCTCCCAAGATTTTGCCACTCAAATGAAGACTTCCTCTGGAACCAGGAGTAGCTCTGGATATTCCACCAAGGACTTTGTCATTGGGCCCTCCTAGGAGATTGATGGGGGAAATAAGCAATCAAAGTGGTGAACAGCTGGAACTCCTCCCCTGCCATTAATGAAGGGGTACAATAATTAGCAGTTTAAAAAGTGGTGCTGGGCCTGCATTATCTCTCTTGTGCCTTCTTGCCTCTGGACCAGGGCTCCAGCTGCTTCTCTCCTGCTTGGATCACCACGTAAGTAAAACCTGGGCATTTATAACCTATAATGGGGAATTGTATCCTATAAATCAGCCCTCTTTATCACTTTTCAGCCCCTTTCTCTCTACCTGGGACCCCTGCTCTGCTATTTTCTCATAATTCTCTTCTCTCCCTACATGAATAAATGATTGGCCTAACTCACCAGATGTGCTCTTGAAATTCATTTCTCCAGCATAGTCAAAGAACCTAAATGAAATCTGGTAGCAATTGGAACCCTGAATTTTGCTGAAATTATTGCAGATAAGGCTATGACGGCCTGCCCTGTCCAGACCACACCTTATCAAGCTTGTATCATCCAGCCTTCAGTCTGACCCAGGGAGTCTGAAACAACTTCTAGACCTGAGGTGGGTACCAGCCAAACTGATACCTTCCCTGCCAGCATCTGGCCTGCCCCAGGGAGTCTGAACGTCCTCCCAGCCCTGAGGTATGTACCAGCCTAACTCTAGCATGCGCCACTGAGCTTACAGTCTGTCCTGAGGAAACTGCCTTCAAACCCCTGCCTGAAGAATTTAATCCTGTCTCACCAGAAGAAAATGTAAATGAATGCCCTGAGGTCAGTAGCTTGCAAGGTATTTCTAATATTTCTCCTTATGCACCCCCACCATCTCCCTTGTCATGGAGACCTATCATTACTAGACTAAAATCACAACAAGGTCCAAAGGTGAAATACAAAGTGTTATGCATGAGGAAGTAAGGTATATTCAGAAAGAACTGCTTACCTATGTAGATCAATTTATTGGATATTGGCATAATAAACATGTTAGATTGTCCAATCCACGAATGCATTATTTTCTATTGATTTAGACATTCTTTGATTTCTTCCACAAATGTTTCCAATTTGAGTATATATGTCAACATGTTTTTTGTTTTTGTTTTTAGATCTAAACTGAAGTATGGTCTACCCTTAGAGTCATGTAAATATGTAAATATCCATAATTGTATGTGTAAATATATTTTTAATTTTGATTTCAAATTTCACAGTGTACATTACTAATATAGAAATATGATTGATTTTGATGTGTTGACTTTGTGCCCTGCATTTTTCCTCAACTCATTAATTCTAAAAGTTATTTTATTTTAATTTTTGCCTTTATTTCAATTCATTTTCATATTCTATATTGGCATTCATGTTGTATTCAAATAAAGTGCATTTTATATTTCCTTTTTACGATCTAGTTGTATGCTTCTATTGCTTGTTACACGTACTTGGACTTCCTTGGGTCATTCTATTCCTATTTTGCTGGGGGATTTTATTATAAGTTATGAAATTTATCAAATGCATTATTTTTATCAATTTATATGGCTATTCCATTCATCCTCTTTAGAATAAAATATGTTAAAATATTTTGGATTAGTTTGATAGATTTTGAGTTATCTTTAGGGCAGAAAAACAATTATTTGTATTATTTTTTACCCTTAGCAGGGTTTCTTACTATCTCCTGGATTAACTGAGAATCAACTAGCACTTTGAAAGCAATTTATTCAAATTTTTGTGACTACCACAACTGGATTTTCCTTTAAGTGTTCCTCCTTCCCTTTCCAGAAAATGCAATAACTTCAGGATATATCCTTTTGGTATTCAAGTTACAAAATTATTTGGTGTGTGGGACTTTTGTTGCTCCACAGAGTGTAATTTTAAAACTTTTCTCAGGCTAAGTGATGCAAAATTTGGAAATTCAACCTATGACATTCTCTTCTTCCTTGTATTCACCCTTGCATGCATATATTAGTTTTTGTCTAGAATGGCTAGATAGGCATTTATTTGTTCTAGGTTTTATTGTCATTTTATGTGTGAAAGTTGGCCCTCTGGAAGTGGAAATTCTGATTATTTGTGAATAATTATTATCATTTTTTAAAAGGTTGTCTTTACTTTAATTTACTTAATATACTTCTGCATAACCCAAGGTCCTGTAGATGCCTCCTATGTTTTCTTCTGGAGTATTAAGGTTCTGATCATTATATTTAGGTCTTCAATCCATTTTGAGTTTATTTTTGTATGTGGTGTGTGATGACAGTCCACCTTCATTCTTTTGAATATGCAGACTCAGTTTTCTGAGCAACATTTGGTGAAAAGACTATTTCTCAATTTATTGGACTTGACAACCTTGTCAAAAAAATTTGGCCACATATTTAAGAGTTGACATCTTGCCTCTCAATTTGATTAAAATCTTTTATAAATATGACCTTCTGACAGTACCATGCCATTTTGATTTTGCAGTTTGCACTTATTAACCTTATCCATATACTAATGAAACTAAATCTAACTATAATTAATGCCTAAAAGTTAACTCCTGAAAACCTCTTTATTACTCAAATGTGGCCACTCTAAGCCAAACTCTACAAAAACCTCACCATATTCCATACAACATGGGACATGATTCCTGGGGATGAACCTTGATGGCACTGAGTTTAAGATTGGGAAGTGTGGGTCTTCCAAGGCTTTTCATATTTTTCAAGATGACTTTGGATATTCAAGGTTATTTACTCTTCCATAAAATGTGATAGCTTTTGTTGTTGTTTTTTTTTTTACTTTTGCAAAGCAAGCTGTTGGAATTTTGATTGGGAATGTGATGAATCTGTAAATCACTTGGTTAGAATTGGCATTTTAACAATATTTAGACTTCCAATTCATGAGCACAGATTGTACTTAGATTTTCTTTTATTTCTTTAGCAATTTTTTAAATGGTATAAGTTCTTTACAGCCTTAGTTAGATTTTTTCCTAGATATCTGATAATTTGTAAATTGAATATTTTCTAAAATTCCTCCACAGATTGATCATTACTCGTGTATAGAAAAATTACTGATTTGGGGACATTATTTTTTCACCTCACCAATTTCCTGAACTCATTTATTAGCTCTTAGAGTTTTGTTGCATATAATTTAGAAATTTCAGTATATTTTATCTTGTCATCAGCAAGTCCATTTGATTATGGTAAATAATTCTTTTTGTACGCTGTTGGATACCATTTGCTAGTATTACATTGAGGACTTTTGCCAGTATGTTAGTAAAATTATTGATTTATACTTTTCTTTTCTTGTAGTATGTTTATCTGGCTTTGGTATGAGGGTTATGTTGGCCTCATAGAATGAGTTAGGGAGTGTTTACTCATCTTCAAATTACTGGAACATTTATATAAGGATTGGTAGTAGTTCTTGGAATGGTTGATAAAATTCCTTTGTGAAGCCCAGCAGTCCATGTATTTTTGTTGTTGGGAGATTTTAATTCCTGATTCTGTCCCTTCATTAGTTACTGGTTTACTATGATGTAATTCTTGATACACTGTAGTTCATGTGCATCTAGGAATTTTTCTATTTCATCTAGGTTAGTGTAAGAAAGAAATCTTCTGGAAGAAATAAGGCTCACCTACCTGATTGAGGAGAAGAAAAAAATTATTCTCAATCTTGTAAGAAGGGGCGCACAAACAGAAAATGTGGCTGGCACCCCGAACAAAGAAGAATGACACAATTTATACCCCTAAGCCTAGCATGCAAGCCCTTCCTCTGTTTCTCTATAGATTGGATACTTCAGAGGTTGCAACCTATCTGAGAAGATATGACTTTCCCCAGAAAAGTTTGTGATTAACTGCTTCCCCCATTACATTCCAACCATATTAGTTTTTACCTGTTTCCCTTTGTCAAATAAGTAATGGAAATTAGTGCTGAATTGGTATTGACTTAGCTCTTTCCTGGGCATCTTTTTTACTGCCTATAGGACTGGCTTAAGCTGGTTTCCTTTGTTCCTGTTTAACCTGAGAGTGGGAGACTGAGGCAATAGGCTGCTAGGTTACAGTAATTAATATTTTCTTTCTTTATGTGAAGACTAAACTAATCTTCATTTCTTACAATTGCCCCTCTTTCATTTAAACTCTTTTTAGTTTTCACATTTCCAGTCTTCAAATTTTCTAAGCACTATCTCACACTATTCATCATAGGGATCTCCTTCTTTAAGGGGGTAGAAATTGTTTTGCCTATACTGTATGGGCATTTGTTTGGTTAGGGTGCTTTCAGTGAGTCTTTGAACTAGCCCTTGGGAACATGGAGTAATACAGCATCTGACTGTGGTAAGCATCCCAGCTGAGATAATGAAGGAAGTGAAGATGGACAGTGCAACCCCTTTCCATTTTCCAAACTAATTTTGAAGTCATCCTGTGATTGAATTGCTAATGCCAGAATTTTCAGCTAATTCCTCAGATAAGGCTGTTAGGCCTTATAAAGCTTTAGTGGTAGTTCCATCAGAGACAGTGTTATTGGGGATGAATATACAGCAACTACCTCCAATCATAACACAGACTCCCCCTTTCTCAGCTAGCATCATATCTAAGGCCATTCTATTTTCCCATGTCATTCTGCTAGTAGCATTTAATTGCTCTGCAATTCCTTTAACAGCATTCCTGGTATGATTAATAAATCTCTGTTGATTATAATAAATATAATTAATCCAATGTAAATTTTTATTAATCGTTACCCACCAGAACAAGAATGACTCAAACCCAACTGCTACCTGATTTCTAGCCTTAAATTCATCTGGACTCCTCAGAGAACTCCTATATTGTCTAGATAGATTTGCTCATCAAAAGAATCAAGTAAATTTCTCTTCTCTCTCCCTCTTTGGGATGTTATTTTCACTTCTTTTCAAATGCCAAGGTAAATGAGATAGCCAATTGGACCAGAGTACAGCTTTTGCCCCACCTCCCAGGCAGTATTGGTAGGAGAACACCGTTTCCACAGTACCACCACAGATCTGCTCCAGGTCTGACCAAACTGGAGAAATTGTCAATATGATCACTGCTCGCATTCCACACTTGTGTACATGAGGCCATAGCTCCAAGGTCCTGGAATACTTTCCCCTGTCTAGAGAGACAAGCAGAGTGATTCCCTAGGCCCAGATGGTATGCAGGTATGGCCTTGATGTTTCCATTTTTAACCAGTGGGAAGAGATAGGACAACGTACTATAATTTTCACCAGGAGTAGCATTTTGGAAGAGGAGTATCATGTACGTAAACTCCTTTTCATGCTTTTCCATACCTAGTGGAAAGGGTACAATATGAACTATGGGTCAGCCTGTTGCACAAGCATAACAGTTGCTTTTGTTTAGACTCTGGACTGTATATTTTATCCATTCTACCCAGGCATTAGTTTCCCCATATCCTGTCTCTATTTCTTTGGTTTGTTTTAAATCTTCTGCCTTAAGTATCCTGACTGCTTTGGGATCATTTTGAATTGGGGAACTGGCTTTTGGTTGTTTTTCCTGTGGTATTTCTGAAGGGTTAGCTGGAGAAGGTGTTATCAATGTCATATCTACAGGGGAAGGAAGGACTTGGATACAGAACTGCCCCAGAGGATCTTTACCTGTAATGTCTGCTCCCATTCCATAGACTCTATCGACTACTTGGTCCCTGGTGCTGCTCCTAGTTTCTAATTTGTCTGCTTTCTTAATAGTTATTATTACTGGATTGCACTGATGACTTTTGCAGTCTGGCAGGGTATTATATTTATAAAAGATTATCTTACCCTTTAATGGCCTCAAACTTGGTAAGACCCATCCCATATTCATGGTCCATCCCTTATACTGGGTATTCCACCATACATCATCCCAGGAGGGGCAGGGGGGGTGGGGCTTGACTGTAACCATTCCCAACTGGCTCTGGGCATAGGTATTTATTTTCCCCACTCAGACATCGGTGGTGCTCTAAATTCCCACAGTCTATTACTTGGCAGGCGTCAAACTGCACCATCTGGGACTCCAGACCTTCAGTCATATTTATAACTAATTTGATGGGGCTAGTTGCTTCTCAGGTTTGAAACATCATGGCTAGTAAAATTATTTTCACCTCTAACTTAAGGTATGAATTTCTCCTTTGGTATTGTGGTAGGACTACGGCTATTGTTGACTAGGATGATACAGCTCAATCCCTTCCCCCTCCCCCATTAATTGTTTTTCCAGAGTGATCTTTAAGGGACCTGCAGTTGAAATTATTTTCCAAGACTCAAATGAAGCTGTTGGGTACTTATCGTCCAGTTCAGGTACTGATCCTTTTACTTGAGTATAATGTGTCCAACCCTTTTCTGCCGTCCGGCCTGCTGTTTCAGTTGTCAGCAAGACTTGATAAGGTCATTCCCAGGTCAGTTGGAGTTTGGACTCTTTCCTCAACTTGATTAGGACCCAGCTGCCAGGTCGGTGTTGGTGGGCTGCAAATTCAAGAGGCGGAGTCTGAGCCAGCAAACCCCGATGGCTGAGGGATGACAAGGTAGAAGACAAGGCTAGTACATAATTTTGAAGAAAAAGATCCTTCAACTCAAAGAAGGGGAATTCTCTATACTTCACAGGGAAGGGCAGACCAAAGAGCATTTGGTAAGGAGAAATTCCCAGGTCCACCCTAGGGGCAGTTAGGATTCTTAACAGAGCTGTAGGTAAACATTTAACCCATGGTAATTTGGTTTCTAAGACCAATTTAGAGAGTTTTTTTTAAGGTTTGGTTCATTCTTTTCACTTTCCCTGAGGATGATGGACACCAGGGTGTATGGAAGTTCCATATGACACCTAGACCCTGCATAATATTTTACAACACTCTGGATGTAAAGTGACTACCACTGTCTGAATCTATATTTTCTACTAACCCATATCAAGGAATGATTTAAGGATAATTTTGAAGTCCCTGATGCTGTAGCTGAAGCAAGAGAGTATGTTTCTACCCACCCTTTTGGGTGATCCACAATAACCAGCACATACGTTAGTCAACCTACAGGGGGCATTTCAGTATAATCAACCTGAGTGCTCTGGAATGGTCTGAGGCCAGGCTCCCTCCCCCCTGGCACTTGCTTTCTTAAAACTTTTTTATTACCTTTGTTTGACTATAGTATAAAGAAAGGCCCACACACCCAAAATACTTGAGGACCAGGTCACACATGGCCTGTATTCCCCAGTGACTCTATTGGTGCAATACTGCTAGTACTTCCCTCATTATTTGCTTATTCAATATCTGCTGGCCATCTGAGAGGAGCAACTTCCATTGGCTATCTAAGGTTGCCCCCAATTATTCTAGTTTTTTTACTTCCTTTTAGGAGAATAAAGGAACTCCAGTTTCTTTGGGGATGGAGGATCATCATTTCCAGAGAGGAACAAAGTGAAGCCTCTTTGGCCTTCTCATCAGCCAATCTGTTACCTTTTGCTTCAGAAGTATGATATTTCTGGTGCCCATTTATATGTATCATGGATATTTCCCTTGGTAAGAGCAGACTGGGTAACATTTGTTTTACCTGTTCCACATGGACTAATTCCTTCCCTCAGCTACTGATCAATCCCCTTTGTTCCCAAATTTTTTCAAAGATGTGGACCACACCAAAGACATATTTATAATCTGTGTAGACTGTAATTTGTTTTTCCTCTAACAATTTAAGGGCTTGATTTAATGCATACAGCTCACAAGTTTGAGCTGACCAATCATTGGGCAATCGGCCAGCTTCTTTCACTTCACAAGTTAGCCCATGAACAACAGTATAGCCATTGTGCCTTTTTCCTTCCAGGACCCTAGAAGACCCATTTATAAACAATTTTTCCCCCAATGTAAGGGAAGGTCCCCTAGGTCAGGCCAGACTCGGTTTTGGTATTCAATTGAGTCTAAACAATCATGTTCAGGAGTTTCTACCTGGTAGGGACCTTTCCAAAGGAAAGAAGCTGGGTTCAAACTATGATCAATTATCAGTATTAAATCATCTTTTTCCATTAGAATTTTCCATTGCCTCATATTTCAGAATTTTGGAATCCATTAACCACCTTCTTGCTTTTTGAGACAAAATAGTTCTGACCTGATGAGGGGTGCTAACAACTACGGCCCCTCTAAAGGTCAGTTTCCTGCTTTCTTCTACTAAGAGAGCAGTTGCTGCCATGGGCTGAACACACCCTCACCATGCCCTGGAGATGGGGTCCAGGATTCTGGAAAGGAGGGCCACAGGCTTCCTTTGGCCTCCCCAGATCTGGGTTAGGATACCCAAGGCTGTCCCCTTATTTACTGTAACAAACAGATGGAAAGGTTTCTTATGGGAGGGGAGGGCTAGAACAGGGGCTTGCACCAATGCCTGTTTGAACCCCTCTAAGGCCTTTACTTCCTCCTCCTTCCACTCTAAATTGTCAGGCTCCTCCTCCAACAGTTCTTGGTATAACCCTTTGGTTTGGGATGCATAAGAACCTGTCCATAATCTACAATATCCCACCAATCCCAAAAATCTTCTTAACTCTCTTTTTGTCTGGGGTATAGGTAATTCAGTAATGGCCTGAATTCTTTCTGGATTATCTTCCTCCTGCCCTCATGAATGAGATAACCTAGGTATTTGATTTCCTTTTCTACAAATTGTTGCTTACTTTTTGACACTCTTAGTCCTTGATCTCCCAGGAAATTCAATAAGCTCTTTGTAATTTGGACCACTATCTGCCTTCTTCACCTGATAATAGCATATCATCTACATATTGTAAAAGGGAAGTTTCAGATGGGACTACAACTTTCTCCAATACTTTTCCCAGTTTCTGCCCAAAGAGGTTGGGGGATTCTGTAAAGCCTTGAGGTAAAACTGTCCACCTATATTGCTGTTTTCTTCCTGTAGAGGGATCCTCCCACTTAAATGCAAACAAGTCTCTCCTCTCTAGATCAAGTGGACAGGCCCAAAAGGCATCCTTTAGATATATTACACTAAACCATTTATGATGGCAGGGGATCTTACTAAGGAGAGTGTATGGATTTGGGACTATTGGCTGTTGAACCTGAATGATTTGATTAATGACCCTTAGATCCTGTACTATCCTCCAATTACCATCCTATTTCTGAATGGGCAAGGTAGAATTGAAGGGGGACATGCAGGGCTCCAAGAGTCCATCAAAGGAGGCCTTCAATGATGGGTTGAAGTTTCTGCCTCCTGTTAGGGGGAATGGGATATTGTCATTGATAAATAATTTCCCCTTCCTTTTTCAATTTGATTTTAATAGGGGGTACCTGCAAACCCCCTCTATTCCCTTCTCTTACCCACACTTCTTCTCTGATATCTTTTTCATCTTCTTCAGTGAGCATGGCTAAGACTACTTCTATCTGCCCATCCCTTACTTCCAAATCCAAACCATGAATACTATTAAGTCTCTTCCCAACAAATTACTCCTGGCTTCTGGGATGTACAACAAAGGGCTTACAATTTGATTGTCTGCCCAACAAATATTAGTGGGAAAAAGAATGGGGACCTCAAATCCTTCACCTTTTACCCCTGAGACTGTACAGGAACTTCCAGAGAATTTGGTTCCTCTGGGGAGATGAGTCACAGAGGATCAGGCTGTGCCAATGTCCACTAGAAATGTAATTTCTTCACTAGAAATGTAATTTCTTCCTGATACGGGCCCACCCTTATATTTACTAAAGGCTCCCGGTGGGCTTTAGAAGTGAGGAGCCTCTATCATCCTACTCCCATAAGATTGGCAGCTATGAAAAAAACAGAATACAAATGCTGGAGAGGATGTGAAGAAAGGGGAACACTCATCCACTGCTGTGAATGCAGAAGGATCCAACCATTCTGGAGGACAGTTTGGCGGTTTCTCAAAGAACTAACCATAGATTTGCCATATGACTCAGCAATACCATTGCTGGGTATATACCCAGCAGAACTGAAAAAAAAAGACACAAAACGATATATGTACACCAATGTTCATAGCAGCATTGTTCACTATCGCCAAAACTTGGAATCAACCCAAATGCCCATCAACAGATGAGTGGATCAATAAAATGTGGTATATAATACAATGTAACACTACTCGGCTGTAAGAACAAATACACTACAAACACATGTGATAGCATGGATGAATCTTGAGATCCTTATGTTGAGTGAAGCAACCCAGGTATTGAAGGACAAATACTACATGACCTCAATGATATGAAATAAGCAAGCTGCCTCAGAGAGCTAGAGACTGGAAGATAGGCTTACAGGAAATCAGGGGGTGGAGGAAGGATGTGAGTCAATGTCTACAGGGGTGGAATTTATGATGAACTGGCGGTAAGTATGAACACAAAGAAGAGATAAAATGGGGGCAAGGGGTTGCCTTTGGGAGGGGCTTTGCAGGTTTGAGGGGGGCTGGGGATGGGCGGATGGGTAATATTGCCCAAAAAGTGGGGGGAGGGAGGGGCAACATACAAACATAGGAGAGTGTCAGGTGTTGGTTGAGAGTAAAATGCTGAGAAAATTGTATCAAGATATAATTAGGAGGGTTACCTGTTTAGGATGCTCAGAGGGGATGGTCTGATGCGGGACGGGCTCCTGGGGAATATCTGAATGCTCATTTTGCCAGGGTGCATTGTACCATTGGGTAGAGACCCAAGTAGTGAGAGTGGGGGTGGGCCCACACCCTGGGGAGGACTAATGCCATCAAATAGAGGGAACTGTATCTCTCGAGAGAAAGGGTGGCTCGCAGGGCATTAGGGCACTTGAGCAAGTTAGGCCCTGAACTGGACGTGGCTCCTCAGGAAATGGAGGTTGACTGTCACTGTGGGCCCCAAGCGGAGGGGAAAATGGATGTTAAATGTGTGGAACCAAGGTAAATGTGGGGTAAGAGAGGAGTTTCGCAAGAATACACAAGGATGGATATAAAACATGTAATATTACACCATAAACAAATAGGGGATGACAGGCTAATAATGTAAACTATAATGTAAAACATAGGATAACTAAAAATTTAGAAAACTGTATATCCTAAAGTATGGACCACAATGTAAGCACAGATGTCACCTTGTTTGAAAGCTATTGTCTCAGAGTCTATAATCCATTTAAGTAAATATGATATGAATAAGTTATAAGAATATCGCTGTGGAAGGGAAAAGGTTTTATGGTAGATGTGTGGGAGTACTGTATATTGTATATATGAATTACTGTGATCTAGGACTCTTGTGAAGAGAAGCTCAATAATTAGGAAAAAAGAAAAGAAAAGGATAGGATGTAGAATTTTTCCAAATCAACACGTATTCTATATCTAACCTTTAAACCCATCGCTATATTCCATTTTACTAGTATGGGATCGTGACATTATATTGGGCTTCTCTTTTCAGGAAGTTTTGGATCACAGAGTGGTTCAACAATGGCAGTGGAGGAATACTGGTATAGGATACTATTGACAGGTGATATATGGCTGACAGGGAGCTATACAGTGCATATGTCCAGGGTGCATGGTAATGTTTGGATACACCCATAGTGGCAACAATTAAAAACTACAGTTGGGGGGGTACTGGGTTCGGGGCCAGGTGTGCTCTGTTGTGGTCCCTAGGGGAGCAGCGGCAGTCCCCCAGGAGCAACGGTAAGGACCAAGAAGGAATGAGGGTCCAACAGTGAGACCATGAAACTAATGACTATGCTTGTGAGCCTATATGCCTGAAATAAGAACAAGGCCTAGAGCAGCACTGTGCCTAGGAATTTCCTCCTGACAGCGGTCATGTTACTCAAATGTGGCCAGTCTCAAAGCCAAACTCAGCATGTAAATGCAATGCCTTCCCCCCAGTGTGGGACATGACACCTGGGGATGAGCCTCCCTGGCACCGAGGGATCACTACCAAGTACCAATTGATGATGCAACTAGAAAATGACATTAAATTAAAGGTTCAATGCAGATCAGCAGAATATCCCTGTCTACATATAACAACATGACTTTAAAATGCTGTTTGACCTAAGGTAAGGGAGAAATGGAAAGGACAAATGAGTTTCTATGGCTACGAGTCTCTAAAAAAGAGTCTGGAGGTTGTCAGAAGGATTGCCCTTATGCACAACTGAGCAGAGTCTAAAAGACAGATAAAGTAGATACAACCCCAAGTATTGGTTCCTTTGAAGACTAAAGAGACCCACGGGTTCTATGGTCATGGCAGATGGGGTTCACTGCCATGTCAGATGGCCCTTCTTTGGAGCTGGTGTTTCTGCATGATGAAACTGGACTCAGATGGGATCTCTTTTCACAAGACTTTCATGCTACTTTATTGGAATTGTAATTAGTGTTGGGGTTTAAGATATATTTAGGGGATTTGAATCTCTGGACTAACAATATGATAGCCAGGCCCTGAGCCTCAACAGACATCAGTTCCTACACTCTGATTTATTGGACTCACCTCACTCCACTAAGATGGAGTTGAAGAAGGACAACCACCACACCATGGAGCCTAGAGTGCCTACAACTGAAAGCAGGAGGATTGCATCCAGTATCCATGTGGAATCTGAGCCTCCTCTTGACATGGAGGTACAACGGACACAACCCATCCAAGGTCCACAGAGAGAAGGTGGCATTGGTGTGGGAAAAGTGGCCATGGTGGCTGATGGGTTTGCGGAATGGCAGGAAGATATGAGATGTGGAGGCGTTTTTGGGACTTGGAGTTGCCCTGGATGGTGCTTCAGGGGCAATCACTGGACATTGTAAATCCTCCCAGGGCCCACTGGATGGAACATGGGAGAGTATGGGCTATGATGTGGACCATTGACCATGAGGTGCAGAGATGCCCAGAGATGTACTTACCAAATCCAATGGATGTGTCATGATGATGGGAGTGAGTGTTGCTGGGGGGGGGGGGGGAGTGGTGGGGTGGGGGTGGTGGGGTTGAATGGGACCTCATATTTTTTGAATGTAATATTTTTACAAAATGAATAAAATTTAAAAAAAAAGAAGTGAGGAGCCTCAGACCTCCCTAATCCTCAAAATTCATGAGGAGGATTACCAGACTCTTTTTCTAACTTGGTCATTCACTTTTGAAATGACCAGACCTCCCACAATGATAGCACCTGGCCGAGACTTGCGTTCTCCTTGCCCCCTTATCTAAATAAGCCCATTTTGCATTATTGTCTTTTCTCTGCCTGTTCCCTCCCTGACTCATCACCAATCTTTTCCAAGCCATTTGGTCAACTGTGCTTATCATACCTTTGCTTTCTGTTTCTGCTTTTTCTCCTCTCTCCTTACAAACACTTTCTGGGACTCTCTGTCAATGGCTTTTCCATCCATCCTTCTTTTTTCTGAATCTTCTTCTGAATGTCAGGCCAAGACACTTTTTTTTTTTTTATATTGCAGGCTTAATTTTAATGTATCCACGCAAATAGATTCTAGAAATTGGTCATGCTAAAAATAATTTAAAATATAACAGAAGGAAATATATTCACAGTTATTACCAGTAATAAAATAGTAAATTAACAAACACCTATGTTAATTTTACTCTTTGTATACTTCACTTTCTATGGACTAATTTTTGAAACTAAACAATAATAGTCAAATCAATTTATACATAATTAAATATTTCAAGGTATTTCAAGATAAACATAAAAGTAATGAAAAGAGATGGAATTCTTATATATGGAGTTATGCCTAACTCTGCCTAAATACTTATATCCAAAGTAGCCATAGCCTTGTACTGAGCCTTCATGAGTGAAATTGCCAGTGCTAGGAACTTAAAGGGGTTCAGTAAATGGTAACCCTCAGCCCCTCCTGAATTTAGAAAAATTTGAAGATAGACAAGGAGTAAGTAGGGCAGATAGAAAACAAAAAAAAATCACACATTTTACTGAAATGGAAGAGGTCACTTATATCTTTCAGATAGTGGACTTTCCTAATCTGAATCCCAGAGTTAAGGCCAAGACACTTTTGCATAGCTGACTTTTAACATTCCTTGAGCCACAGAATCATCAGGGTCCATTCTTGAATATTTCCTCACTTGGTTCCTCAATCATTGCAGGTAAGCAGAAGGAGTTTCATCTTTCTCCTGGGCTACTTCAAAGACCTAATTCCAGTTTTGAGATTTGAGTATGGCCAATTCGATCCCCTATATAGTGAGGTCTCTAAGATCTTTCATTTGTTCTCTGTCTCCGAGGTCATTATTATCCCACTTAGGGTCTTGTGTTTGAGAACTTCTGTTCTGCTGCCATTACCCCTGTCCAGGTGGATGCTGCCTTTCCCACTCTCATCACTGCCCTCCCCACCATTCCTCTTTCTTCTCTGATAGAGAGGATATTCAGTATGAACATAAGTTCAGGTCATGTGTATAAACTAGGACCTAGGAATTGATCTACTTGTTCAGCCAGCGCTACTGGATCTTTTATTAGTGATTTCAACTCCTTTTTGAAGTTTCTTACTTAAGTACTTGTCAGTGGGGCATTTACATAGCCAATCTCCCCTGGCCCCATTGGTACTTCTCTCAATGGATACAAAGACTCAGTGGAATTTTGTTCTTTCACTCTCTTCTCAGATGCTCTGGGGAATGGAAAATTTTGTATATCTTTCTTACACTGTTCCAATTCTTTTCTCAGATGTTTGGGGGTTGTAACCCATGGGGCTGTTGGCCCTGCTTGATTCTCTCATTCCCCAGGGTTTACAGTGGGTTCTATTGGGCCCTCCAAGTCTAAAGGCCCTTCTTCTGGGAGGGGAGGGGTAAGTTAAGGAGTAGGGAGATTAGACAGGGGTCCCAGGGTTTAGTTTCTACAGCTTTTGCTTTTGCAGCCTTAGTTTCTATAAGCCTAGTCTCAGGTCTAGATTTTCAGCTTTCATTGGATAGAAAGTGGCCCCCTTTCCCTTTAACCATCACATGGCACAGTCAGACTCTTCTTTGGAGAAGGGTGTTTTTCCATTAACATACAGTACAAGGTCAGCACAAAGCCAATCCTCATTTGCCCAGTATTTTGGCCAGAATATGTCAGGTGGTAAAATACTTTCCTTGGTCCAGATACAATATCAGTATTCAATCATTTTCTTCTTGTCTTTTCCCTTGATCTCATCATTGTCAGTCCAATGCCTTAACATCCTCCCTAATGGACTATCTGAAGGAATGTCTCCATCTTCCCTAATGGACTATATGGAGGAATGTCCCTTTACCCTTTTTCCCAGTCAACTGACTGCCTCTATTTCCCATTCTGAATCTTGTCTGGGTCTCTTTTTCTTGAATCTTTTGCTTTGTCTATCTCTGGCCTTTTCCCTCACGGGAGAAGGAAAATGTGAACTGGGACTCTGCACTCACTTCACATCATATGTCAGGTGTCTCATGCATGCACAGTTAACCTCAGACTTATCAGAATTCCTGACCACCAAGGTAATACTTAATAGCTTTTGTTCTTACTTTGATCCATGCATGGAGTCATCTGGTCAACAAGAGGCAGATTTTCCCTTCACTTTTTCTCATCCATAATCAGCAGATCTAAGCATCTGTTCTTGGGTCTCTTGGCTGTCAGAGGCAAGGCCCCAGCCAATGGAGTCCAAAACCGCTTAAACAGTGGGGCATGCCTCCCTATCTTCCACCCCTGAAGCTTCAGAATTCTGGGTGAGCCCCAAAGCTGTAAGAAAGGAATCTTCTGGAAGAAAATAAGGCTCACCCAAATGTGGGGAAGAAAAAAATTTATTCTCAATCTTGTAAGAAGGGGTGCACAACCAGAAAACATGACTGGCACCTGGAACAAAGAAGAATGACACAATTTATACCTGAAAGCCTAGCAGGCAAGACCTTCTTCTGTTTCTCCATAGACTGGATACTTCAGAGGTTACAACGTATCTGAGAAGATCTAACTTTCCCGTGCAAAAGTTTGTGATTAACCATTTCCCCCATTACATTCCAACCATTTTAGTTTTTACCTGCTTCCCTTTTCCAAATAAGGAATGGAATTTAGTCCTGAATTGGTGCTGACTTAGCTCTTTCTTGGGCATCTTTTGGACTGCCTATAGGACTGGCTTAAGCTGGTTTCCTTTATTCCTATTTAACCTGGGAGTGGGAGACTGAGACAGTAGGCTGCCAGGTTACATTAATTAATATTTTCTTCCTTTATGTGAAAACAAGACTAACTGTTTTTTACAGTTAGCTAATCTGTTGGCATGCAGTTTTTTCTTAATATCTTCTAAGAGTCCTTATTTATTTCTGTGTTAATGGTGGTGGTGATGCCCCCCTTTTTAATTCTGATGTGAGTTATTTGTGCTTTCTGTATTTTATTCTTAATCAGTCTAGCTAAAGTTTGTCATCATTACTTAGTCTTTTCAAAGAGCAACCTTTAGTTTATATTGATTTTATCTATTTTTAAATTCTATTTCACTTATCTCTGCTCAAATCTTTGTTATTTTGTTACTTCTACTTGCTTTGTGGTTAATTTCCTATTCATTTTCTTGTTTCTCCAGTTCATTTTGTAAAAATATTGATTGATTGGTTGATTTTTGAAGATGATTTAGATTACATATTACATCAATAATACAGAGGATTCCCATATAACCTTCCCCGTAGTTCTCATACAATTTTCCCATTTACAACAGCTTTCATTAGTGTGATACATTTGTTACAATTGATTAACACATAGTAAATTATTGTTCTACCAGGTATTATAGATTACATTATGATTAACACTTTGCCCTTCATATTTTTATGGGCTTTGACAAAATGTATAATAGTCTGTATCCATCATTGCAATGTCATGCAGGGCAATTCCAATGTCCAAAAAATGCACCCATGTCACACATATTCTTCCCTCTCTCTCCCCTCAGAAACTCAGTTGGCCACTGCCTTTGGAACAATGATATCAGTTCTTCCCTTGCTAGAATAATAAGTCTACTTAAGTCCATATTTCCTTCCCACCCTTATGTATGGTCATTTTTCAATCTTGAGGAATTTGGGATGTAGATGCCCTTCCTGTCTCTGACTATGAGAGCACTTAAATCCCATGGGGCAGATGGATGGAGCTATCTGGCTTGCAGTTGTAGATACTCTCTGTTTTTTCAGACAGGTATTTTCCATCATCATTCTTTTATTAGTTTTCCTGAGCAAGTCCAATGAACTGGAGAGTAGGTGTTTCTACTTTGCTGAGATTCAGAGCTCAACCAGCATATGAAGAGACTGAAGATTTAAGACTTTGTGACATGTATTTAACAAGTATAGTGCTAATTATTCCTTAGATTGTCAGCCCTGTCTATATTGTCTAGATGTTTCTAGAGTCCTCAGGAGCTCTGCTTTTTAAGACAGTGTTTATTATAGCAGTTAATCATATCCTGCTGACATGTGCATAAGCATAACCTCTGGAATTACCTCCTAACTCCCTTTGATGTCTCTTAGCCAGAAAAATTCCTTTGTATTTAATATTATTTTAGCAATACAAGAACTCCTATTACTGATATAAATGCAGTGGCCACTGGAGTATCTGAGGGCTAGGAGAGGGAAGAATAGGTGTAATATGGTGTCATTTTTGGGACATTGGAATTGTCCTGCATGACATTCTTCCATTGCTAGAAAATTAATGTCTGTAGTAGAACAATAATGTCTACTTTAGTCCATTGTTCAATCCCCAATCGTGAGGATTTGGGGATGGTGATACCCACTCTGTTTCTAATTGAGAAGGAACTTAGCTCCCTTAGGGCAGATGGATGGAATTATCTTCCTTCAGTTACAGACACTGTCTGTTCTTTGGGATGGGCATTGTCCCTCATCTCCTTGTTACCCATCTTGGGTTAGTCCAAAGTTTTGTAACAAGTTTTTTATTTAAAGTCCATTTCATGTGATATGAAACGGCAACCCCAGGTGTCATTTTATTTCTACTTGCAAGGTATATATTTTTCCTCATCATTTTATTTATAGCCTCTTATATCATTGAATTTTAGGTGAGGGTTATAAACAGTATATATTTGATATATGATTTTTATACAATCTGGAAATCTGACTCCTTTGGATGCAGGGTTTAATTATTTTTGCATTCAAAGTAATGATAATGCAGGACATTCTTCTTCCATTTTGCTATTTATTCTTTGTAATTCATAATTTTTGAACTTCAAATTTCCCCTTAATGTCTAACTTTCTAGTTATTTAATTTTTGTATTATACTATATTGAATACATTTTAACTTCTTTCTGGACATATTTTTCATATATTTTCTAAGTGTTTTCTATGGAATTAAAATATAACAACTTAATTGTATCTACTTGTATTTAATAACACCTTAATTTTAATGGCATACTCATACACTCCACTTACACTCTGCTATCCCAGCACCTTTTTGGGTACTTGTTTCAAATTATATCTTTGTATCTTTTATGTACAAAAGCCTAGATTTATCATTATATTTTATAAGAATCAAGAAGTGGAGTTATATAAAACCAAACATACATACAATATTATTTGCATTTATAGTTACCCAAATGGTTAACTTTAACACAGTTCTTTACTTATTAATGCCACTTTGATCCTTTTCTATTGGTCTGAAGAACTCCCTTTAGTATTGCTTGTAGGACATACTTAATGTTAAAAATCTTCCCAGCGTTTTTTTGTTTGTTTGTTTGTTTTGTTTTTTTCTGTGATTATCTTAATCTCTCCTAATTTTTTTAAAAGGAAGACTTACAGGATATGAAATTCTTGATTTACAATTTTTTTAAAGGCTTTAAATATTTCCACCTACTGCCTCCTTGCTTCCATGGTTTCTGATAATAAATTGGTACTTAATGTTGGGGAATCTTTTGCTTGGGACAATTGCTTTAATGTTTCAGCTTTAAGTACTCACTTTTGTTCTTTTGTATTTGACAATTCTAAGAGAAGTATATTTCTCTTCAAGCTTATCTAATTTAGTCCTTGATGAGCTTCAAACACTAAATTAGATAAATATTGGTCACATATTTTACCAAATTTCAGAACTTTATGTCATTTCTTTGAATATTCCTTCTGCTCCTTTCTGTTTCTTTTCTCTTTGGTACTCCCATAATACACATATTGGTATGCTTGATGGTGTCCCACAGGTCTTTTAGGCTATTTGAGATTTTTATACTTCTTTTACTTTTTTGTTCCTAACTTTTGTCTTTGAGATCACTCTTTTTTCTTTCAGCTCCAATCTGGTGTTGAGTTTCTCCTGGGAGTTTTCAGTTCAATTATTATAGTCTTCACCTCCAATATTTGTTTGTCTTTTTCAAAAAGGAACTCAAATCAGTCATTCCTAGCCAGAACAAGGCTAAGGTTTCACAAAGGAAGCATTATCTTGTTCCAAACTGCCCTGGGAAAGGAATGAGGGAGAGACCAAGAAGGGTTTTAGGATCCTGTCATATCATTTTTTGAAGATGCATTTTCTTGTTTCCCCACTTCTCCAATACATGCAGCTCTTTAAGTGTATTCTGTGGTATTGAAGAAGTGTACTTTCTTTACATCTCTCCTGCTACTTTTGCCTGAGGTTTAATTTGTAAAAGCACCTGCCCTCAGAGGCATTCTGCCAGTGATCTGAATTAGATAATTAAAAGCAGTGATCAGTGATATGACTTCATAGCCCTATCCTTGGAACTAAATCTGCATATCCCATTCTAGCATCAGCAAGCTTCAACAGGAGATGGAATTGAGTACCTCACTGCTGCATGCCAGAGGTTAAAGGGATGAGTGACAGTGGCCAATGCACTGTAAATACAATACATTGGTATTTACTGCAGTTAACTAGTTCTTTTCCCACTCTTTTGGGGCTTATGTAGTGTTCTACTAGACTCTGCAGTTATAAAAATAATTTATTCTTTGAATTCCTGGCTAATTAATAGTCATTCTGGTGGAGGATGATTCTTATTCCATTATCTTCCATCAATTCTCTGCACAAAACCTTTCCCAAATTTTACTTATATACTAAATATGTATGTTTAAGTATTAGTGAATGTTAAACATAGCTTATATTATTTTGTATTTGTATAGAATATGGTAATTTAAGAATAGTTTTTTAAACTATCATGTGCAAGTTGAGCTGCATAATTCCAAAAGTTAAGCAGATAAAGATATATAGCTTGCATTGATGAGAAAAATAGATTTCAGAGAAAGTGTAAAGCAAGAGCACATTCAAAATGAGCATAGGAATAGAACCAGAGGCCATATATACTAGATTACAATTTTTTAAAAATTAACTTCCTCATTTCATTGTCTCCACATATGCACCTTCCCATAATTTGCTAGCCTTTGCCAATTGAAAAAATAGGCAATATGAAGAAAACTGTGAAAAATGGCCACAACTAATCCACCTATGTAGAATGTACACAATAAGCATATAACATCTCATACTCTTTTGAGCACAAATTTATATATTTATGATCATTTACAATACAAGATAATTTTCTGAACATAACAAAGAAAAAATAATTGTTTTCCTAGAAATGATAAAAAAATACTGACACAAACAGCAGTATGAATATGAAAATTAAAATTGACCATAAATCCAATGCTTACAGGCACTAGTAAAAACAATTTGGTTTATTTTTCATGGTCTTTTTAAACATGCCTCTTTTCTATTGGATCTATGGAGAGTGATAGTTTTACATCTTCCCTGTCATTTTTGATAACTTCTATTTGATTTATTTATTTATTTCTCTCCCCTCCCCGTCCCCCCCGTTTTCTGCTCTCTGTGTCAATTTGCTGTGTATTCTTCTGTGTTCACTTGTGTCAGCAGCACCTGGAATCTGTGTTTCATTATATTGTGGCATCTGTCATCTTGCCGCATAAGCTCTCTGTGTGTGGTGCCATCTTGCCACATAAGCTCTCTGTGTGTGGTGCCATTCCTGGGCAGGCTGCACTTTTTTTGCTCTGGGCAGCTCTCCTTATGGGGCACACCCCTTGTGCATGGGGCTCCCCTATGCAGGGGACACCCCTGTGTGGCATGGCACTCCTTGTGTGCATCAACATTGTGAGTGGGCCAGCTCATCACATGGGTCAGGAGGCCCTGGGTTTGAAACTTGGACCTCCCATGTGGTAGGTGGATGCCCTATTCATTGGATCAAATCTGCTTCTATTTGTTTTTATTTCCTAATTGCCATCAGTAAATCATCTAGTGCAACAGTTAATAGAAGTGTTGATAATTGTCACCCTTGTCTTATTCCTGATCAAAGATGGTAAGCTGTATATATTTCACAATCAAATATAAGAGCAGCTGTGCATATTTCATAAATGACTTTTGTCAGGTTTAGGAAGTTTCATCTGTCCCTAGTTTGTGAAGTGCTTTCATAATGAAAGAGTATTGAATTTTGACAAATGTTTTTTCTGTGTCGATTGAGATAACCATGCTTTTCCATTTATTTTAAGAATGTGATGTGTGATTATACTTTGAGTGATTCTTATATATTAAAACTCCCTTGAGGGAAGCAGACTTGGCCCAATGGATAGGGCATCTGCCTACCACATAGGAGGTATGGGGTTATGTTTATGTGTGCAAGGAGTGCCATGCCACACAACGGTGTCCCGCACATAGGGGAGCCCATGCGCAAGAAATGTGCCCAATAAGGAGAGCCGCCCAGGGTGAAAGAAAGTGCAGCCTGCCCAGGAATGGCATCACACACACAGAGAGTTGATGCAGCAAGATGATGCAACAAAAAGAAACACAGATTCCTGGTGCCGCTGATAAGGATAGAAGCAATCACAGAAGAACACACAGCAAATGGACACAGAGAGCAGACAATGGAAATAAATAAAAAATATATCTTAAAAAAAACACAACTCCCTTGAATTCCTGGAATAAATCCAAAATTATCATGGTATATAATCATTTTAATAAGTCACTTAATTCAGTTTCCTAGTATTTGTTGTGGAATTTTGCTTTAGATTAATATGGATATATTTCTCTAATTTACTTTTCTTCTCATATAATTATCTTGTTTGGGTATCATGATAGAATCAGCCTTACAGAATGGGTTAGGAAAAGATTCCCTTTCAATTTTTTGGAAGAGCTTGAGAAGGGTTGACATTAATACTTCTTTAAACATTTGATAGAATTCAGTAAAATTAATTGTCCTTGGATTATCTTTTGGGAAGGTTTTTGGTCACAGATTCAATCTCCTTTTTCCCTTGACTTGGTTTTGGGAGTTTGTATTTTCTAGGAATTATCCATATCATCTAGGTTTCCTAATTAGCTTTCATAAAATTCCTCACACTATCCACTTACAATACTTTTTATTTCTTTAAAGTCAGTGGTAGCACCCTAATTAATTTCTGATTTTACTTATTAGAGGCTTCTCTTTTTTCTTTCTTTTTTCTTATCAGTTTAGCTGACAGTTGAAGAAATAAATAATTTTGTTTATATTCTGTTTCTTTGTTATCTATTTATATCTCCATTAATATTTAGGTCTTTTGTTTTATTTTGATTTCTGCAAATTATGTAGTTAATATTTGGTTAAAACTGGAATGTTTTCCATGTAAATTTAAGGCAAGTCAAAAATTATGCATTTCAAAATTTGTATTCAACATTTTATTGCATATTCTATTTAGCACAGTAAAGAAAGTAAGGATAAGAGATGAAACTAGATTCAACAATATAGAAACAACTTCATATTTTTTTCACAGACAACATTAATATTTAAGAATCCCTGGAATATAGAAATAAACTATTACAAGTAGTGTGAGTTTAGCAAGTTTATAGGCCACATGATCAATGTACAAATAATAAGCATATATGCTAACAAAAAATCAGAATTTGATATTAATAAAAACAATATAACTTATATTAGACCAAATCTGATGGAAAGAAACAGCACTAAAACTGACAAAATATGAGGTAGACCTTTCTTCTGAAAACCAAAAATATTGTTAAGACAAACTAAAGAAGACAAAAATATATTGATGGATAGAACTTGTCATGAGTTGTAAGACTCAATGTATTTAAAATCTCAATATTCCTTAAATGACTAGATACTTATCCCAATTCTAATTAAATTCTGAACAAGTTGGTTTTTGGGGAAGGGAATTGACAAGTTAATTCCAAAATTCATATAAAAATGCAAAAAGATTAATATAGCTAAAGTCATTTCTACAAATTAAAGTTAGATGATTTAAAGAATCTCACTTAAAAAGCTTTTATTATAAGGGTATTGTATTGAAGAAAATATGGCACTAGCATTGGTGATGGACAAATAAATTAATGGAAGCCAAATGAGAGCCCAGAAAGAGAATTACATTTATGTGGTCAATTGGTTCCCAACAAAGGAGCAAAGGCAAAAATGGAGCAAAAGTAGTCATTTAGCAAATGGTGCTTAAACAACTGCTAAAGCCTCATGAATAGGAAGAAATTTGGTCCATGCTTTATATTATATAAAATTTTTCAAAATGAATTTTAGACTTACATTTAAGACCTAAAATTTTTAAACTTCTTTAAATATACATACAGTATAGTAAACATGGTTTATACCAGAGTTTGGAAAATTAAGACTCATGAGCCAAACCTTGACTATAAACTTTTCTGTATACTAAGTTATTTTGGATTTCACCCATGTAGGCATCAGCTCACAACCTTCCTCTTCCCACCGATTTCCTGTAAGCCTATCATCCAGTCTCTAGCTCTCTGAGAAAGCTGGGTTTCCTTATGTCATATCATAGAGGTCATGTACTAGTTGTCCTTTAATACCTGGCTTACTTCACTCAAAATAAGGTCCTGAAGATTCTAGAGCTGCAGGGTGCCTAAGAGTTACCTCCTGAGAATCTCCATGTTGCTCAAAACTTAAAGTACTTACTCTCTGGCCCTTTGTAAAAAATGTTTTCCAAACTCGGGTACAATAAATATTTCTGATATATTACATGAAAATTATTACTTAAAATTTTTGATAAATTGTATATTGAAAAATATTTAAATAATCTGCAATACAAAAGATACATTTAACTGATAAAAAAGTCATTGACTAAGAGAAAATTTTTGTATATTATATGTGATAAAAGTTTTGTAGCTGGAATACAATTGTTTCTTCAGACTCAATAATACAACAATATCTGCCTAATTAAAAGTGGACAAAATATTTGATTATAAATTTCTTTAAAGAAGATGTATAGATGGAAACAGAACACATTAAAAGATATTCAACATGAAATAATTTTACAAAAAGTATCTACAACTGCAAACAAGACAGTTCCAACCATCTGTCTATTGGATGAATGTGCCACAATAATGAAAGAAGTTTTTGGTGTGGGAGGAAGCAGAGTGGGCATCACCCTCCCCAAATTCTCATGATAGAGGATTAAACAAACATAAGGAGGAAATGTAGCTATGAACTAAAATAGACTTATTCTAGTAATAGTAAAATATGCAACATTGATATAAAGGCAGTGGTTACCAGAGGTTCTGAGGGGAGGGAGAGGGAAGAAACAGTGCAACATGGGGTATTTTTGGGACAATGCAAATGTACAGCATTATATTGCAATGATGAATACAGGCTGTAGCACTTTGGTAGTGTGTATGAATTCCAAAAATAGGTACTAGATTATGTTTGTAAACTGTTCTGTTCTTTGGGTGTATCATATTATATTGGATTCAGTGGTTTCACTTTTATTTAATTAAACAATTATTAAGGCTTTGATTAGACCACATTGGTAGGACATTGATTCCCACCCCCTTGCTTGGTGGGGACTCACAGGAAACTACATGGCAGATATGTAAGTAGGTGTTTGATATTGGAGCCCTTGGAGGTTAAGATTCGGAAAAGCAGAAATGTGAGGAGAGAAAGAAATCTCCATTGAACATGGCAGGGGCCCTAGAAAGAGAGATGAGCTCTTTGCCTGATAATATACAGCCTGTCTTATGGAGAAAGCAGAGCAAATGAACTTGAAGAGAAATGAGCCCTGGGAAAGAGAGGAAAATTATCCTAGCCTAAAGTGGATATCGGAAGAAGGTGGGACCATGTAGTGTTAAGAGGAAGAGAAAGAGGAAGCCTGAACTCTTGCACATGTCAGCAGCCATCTTGTTCCAACATATGACAATTGACTTTGGTGAAGGAAGTAACTTATACTTTATGGCCTGTAACCTTCTACCCCAAATAAATACCCTTTATAAAAGACTAGAGATATCTGGTATTTTTCATCAGCACCACTTTAGCTGACTAATACACAGGATTTTATATATTTTGTCAAAACCTATAAAATTGTGCTGGGCAAAGTATAAACCATATGTAAAGTATAGATCATGGTTAGTGGCAATACTTCAATATTTGTTCATCAATTGTAGCAAACATATCACACTAATGAAAGATATTAATTTGCCTTGAATGTCAAGGTATTTGGATGCATATGTACAAGGTTAGAGCCTAACAAAATGTACACTTTAAATAAGTGCTGTATATGGGAAACGGACTTGGCCCAGTGGTTAGGGCATCCGTCTACCACATGGGAGGTCCGAGGTTCAAGACCCGGGCCTCCTTGACCTGTGTGGAGCTGGCCCATGCGCAGTGCTGATGCGCGCAAGGAGTGCCCTGCCACGCAGGGGTGTCCCTCGCATAGGGGAGCCCCACGCGCAAGGAGTGTGCCCGTAAGGAGAGCCATCCAGCTCGAAGGAGGGAGCAGCCTGCCCAGGAATGGCACCACCCACCCTTCCTGTGCCCCTGACCACAACAGAAGTGGACAAAGAAACAAGACGCAGCAAAAAGACACAGAAAACAGACAACTGGGGGAGGGAAGGAGAATTAAATAAATAAAAATAAATCTTTTAAAAAAATGTGCTGTATGTAGTAGTTCTGTTATATTTAATAGAATTTTTAAAACAAATCAGTGAAGTAAAAGTACATAGTACATTCAAAGAGCTATAATAATACATATTATATGTATTATAATGTAACTCTTCAACAGACACAAAGAAAAGCAGAATATAATAGACTAGAGATTTGAAGTGAGTAATGTCCTTCATGTTTTTAGGTAATATTAAGATATTTTTGGATACAAAAGCAAGATAAAATTTCATTAATAATTCCCAATTGTTCCTAGCAGCAATGAGGATATCACCTTACAGCTGCTAAAAGGGACTGAATGTGAGTGTGCACCCTGGAATTTTACAATCACCTGCCAGTAATAAGATGGTAGCCTCTTCCCTTACTAGAACAGCATTTAAATAAGCCATTTAAATTAGGTTTAAATAACATCTAGAGACTCATAATAAATTATTGAAAATGTCCACATTTCTTTTTAAAATCACTCACTATGCCAAGAACTGCGAAGATCTCAAACTGAAACGTTTGGAGAAAATACAGCACTTGCTGGGACAAGGAGACTGATTTTGCTATAGATAAAGAATGTACTGAGAAGCTCTCCCAATGGAGGGGGACTGAAGAACAGACTTCAGCCCCCCCCCCCAACAGTGTGGTGGGTGCCTCAAGAGAGACTTCAGCCCACTCCTGGAAGGGGGGGATTTGAACTTACACAGAAGTATCCTAGGTGGGGAAATGATAATTGGTGGGAGGGGTTGAGGGTCTGAGAGGGGACAGGGACCAATAGGAAGCACTAGAATTGAAAACTTTCCCTGATAGTGATGAGAAGATAGTGGGTTAGGGAATTATGGTTTCTTGAAATGCTGCAGGAGCAGGAGTTTCTTTGATCTGTAGGGATTGTATCTCCCTCTGATATTCAGGTAGGGAAGGATTTCATTTCCCTTTACTCCTGTTTTTCTGTGGTTTCGTTGTTTAACTTGTGGGGAAGTGCCTTGCCCTTGGACATGTAGACTTATGGGGGATATCTACTAAGCTACAGCTTGTTAATTATTGTAAGCCTCTAACAGAAGCATAAATACAATCAATACATATCAGCTTTGAGATGACAGAAATAATATTATCTGAAATAGATTTTGATGAAGCCATCATAACAATGTTACAATGAAACATTATGAACAAGCATAAAACAAATATATTTTTAAAGAATAGTTTTAGCAAATAAATTGAAAATATCAGCTTAGAATTAGAATATATGTAGAAGAACCAAGTGGAAATTTTAGGAGTGAAAAATACACTAATCTAATAAAAATCAATAGAACAGAGGACAAAGAAAAATGTATCAGTGAACATGAAAAAAGGAAAAACAGCAAATATTTAAAACAGAAAGTTTATATGCTCAAAAGAAAATTGAGAATCTTATGAGCCTGTGGAATTAAAACAAGAGTAGAGATTTGTATCATCAGAGTAATGAAAGGAGAGGAGGAGGAAGAAGAGCTAATAAAGAATTCAAAGGAATAATGTCTGACAAATTCCAAAATCTGGATAAAACATTGTATCAAAAGATTCAAGTAGGATAGTAAATCTGAACAGAAAAATGCAAAAGAAGTTCACACAAACACCATATCCAAAACAATATTCTGAAAAATAAGAAAAAAAATTGAACTCATTGCCCCCTCTTGATACAGATGTGGAGTGGATATAACCATTCCAGGGTCCACAGGATGGAGGAATAGAGTATGGATTAAAGTGGACTTACTGATATTCTATTCATGAACTATTATGATTAGTAATCAAAGAAAATGTAGCATTGATGTGGAGAAAGTGTGGCCAGGATAGCTGCTGAGGGTAGGGTGTGGGGAGAAGAAATGTGATGTGGGGCATTTTCAGGACTTGGAGTTGTCCTGGGTGGTACTGCAGGAACAGTTACTGGACATTGTATGTTCTCCCATGGCCCACTGGGTGGACTGGCGGAAAGTATAAACTATAATGTGGACCATTGACCATGTAGTGCAGCAGTGCTCAGAGATGTATTCAGCAAGTGCAATGAATGTCCCATAATGATGTAGGAGGTTTTGGTTATGGGAGGAGTGGGGTGAGGTGGGTGGGGGTATATGGGGACCTCATATTTTTTAATGTAACATTAAAAATAAATAAATAAAGACAAAAAAGATAACAGAAAAAAATTCTCACGCCTGTGAATTCCTCTATAGAAACAATGGAACTTTGAAAATGTGTCACAATACATTTTGAATGCTGAAATTTAATAAATTAACTCCAGATTCTATGAACACTGAAATGAACCTTCAACCATAAATGAATATCAAGATTCTGAAATGAGGTAACTAATGAGAATTATTCAACAGCAAACTACAGTAACAGAGTAGCTAAATGAAATTCTTTAATAAGATAAACAATAAAAGAAGTAATCTTAGAACAGGAAAGACAGGGAGGAGGAAAAACCAAGATACTATAATATAGGTAAATAAAATATAATTTCATTCTCTTCTTGAGTTTATAAATTTAAGTTTATGTAGAAGAAATCCTTAAGGATACTATTTTTTTAAGATCTTAACTAAATTAATTATCTGAGATCTGCTTAATAGGTATGCAGGGTGAATTTTGGTTAAAAAAAAGAAAGTATTTTGTCCTAAAGTAAATAGACTGATTGTTGCATTGTTAAAAACAGGGAAGTAGAAGATAAAACCTGAATATATATAAAATTGTAGATGACTTGTGGAAATCCATCTTGGTCAATGCTGACTCAGATTTGATATGTTTATTTATGAGATATTTAAAGAGATTTCATGTCAAACATTGTATTTGCATAAAACTACAATTTGGTTTTCTGTTAAAATGAAATTTTCTTGAATTATTGGTATTATCTTAGCCAAAAGTCAGAAAAGGGTTTCCATAATCATTAGAGGAATCTGCCTAGAAAACAAAGATTCTATGTCTTGTCAGAATAATATCCTCTGTTACTTATATTGACCTCATCATTTTTTTTCTTTATGAGAACAAGTATTTTCATTTAAAAAAATTTTTTGTTTCCTTTTGTATATAATCATGTTAACTCCTATATTTTCATTGCATATCTTTTATTGTCACTTTAGCTAAAGATGTAACCAATTATTTTTATCAGTGACCTATGATCCTAGTTGACCAGTTGTTCAAACCATCTGAGAAATTTTCAAATTTTGCTTTAACAAATTCATACCTGAGATGATATATATTTTTAAATTACAGACTGTTTTTCGCGTTCTCCAGAGGTCCATAGGAAAATCACAAAGCATTTTCCTTTCTCCCATAACAACAAAAGTTATATATATATATATATATATATATATATATATATATAGTCAGTTTCATTGGATGTTATGAGTCGCATGAGAAGTGTTTTCAAATTAAAAGCAATTTTTTAATTTCTTTTGGTTAAATTTAAATGACTATAATTTTATAAATTATATAAAATTCCTGGAGATTTGACAGTGTTTTCATTGTCCATGACATGTTCTGGTACTGATATGCATATTAATAGAAAATACTATAATGTTATTGGTCAGTAATTTTTGTTATTTTTTAAATGTTACATTCCATAAAACAATCAAATTTCCTTGTCAGTTACATTGATTTATTCTAATGTTTCTCTGAAAGTATTTGCAATCAACAAGTCAGAACTTCATCTTCACCACGAAAAGGAATGGAGGAATTGAATGAGAATAAATAAGACTTTATAAGTAATGACCCACTTGTCAATTAGCATAACACTTGTAAAACTGTAAAAGTGGGATATGGTCAAATACATCAACTGAAAGGGCCTATTTGGATATCTTCAAATGAACTTTATACAGCCACCCTCTCTTATGATATATGTATATGAACTTAATTTCTATTAGTTTGGTGAAAAAGTAATTGCGGTTTTGCCTTGTTGAAACTTGCTGTTTGAGATTAGAATATATTCTTAAGTAAATGTGGTTATGTTATACATCATTTTAATGTACATTTCTCATTTATGCTTTTTTGCTAGTGGCTTATTACTTGCTCTTTATTTTATATTTATTTTAGTCTATGGGAATGATGTTAGAGAAAAAGAAATTCAAGCAATTTTCTTATCTGAGTTCAAAATGGGTAAAAAAAAGCAGTGGAGACAATTCACAACATCAACAAAATATTTGGTCAGGCACTGCTAATTAGCGTACAGTGCAGTGGTGGTTCAAGAAGTTTTGCAAAGGAGACTAGAGCCTTGATGATGAGGAGCATAGTGGCTTGCTATCTGTAAGTTGAAAATGACAAATAGAGAGCAATCATCAAAGCTGATCCTCTTACAACTACATGAGAAGTTGCCAAAGAACTCAACGTCAACCATTTTGCAGTCATTTGGCATTTGAAGCAAACTGGAAAGGTGAAAAAGCTCAATAACTGGGAACCTTATGAGCACCAAAAATTTTTTAAAAATTGTTGTTTTGAAGTGTCATCTCCTCTTATTCTATACAGCAACAACGAACTATTTCTCAACTGGATTGTGATGTGTGATGAAAATTGAATTTTATGTGACAACCAGTGATGACCACCTTAGTGGTGGGAACAAGAAGATGCTCCAAAGCACTTCCCAAAGCCAAACTTGCTACATAAAAGGTTATGATCTCTGTTTGGTGATCTACTGACTGTCTGATCCACTCCAGCTTTCCAAATCCCAGTGAAACCATTACATCTGTGAAGTATGTTCAACAAATCAGTGAGATGTGCTGAAGACAGCAATGCCTGCAGCCAGCATTGGTCAACAGAAAGGGTCCAATTCTCCACAACAATGGCCAACCACATGTCACAAAAAAAAAAACCACATCAAAAGTTGAAGAATTGGACTATGAAGTTTTCCCTTATCTTCTATATTCACCTGATGTCTCACCAACTTACTACCACTTCTTCAAGCATCTTGACAACTTTTTACAAGGAAAACACTTCCACAACCAGGAGGATGCAGAAAATGCTTTCCAAGAGTATGTCAAATCTGGAAGCATGGATTTTTATATTACAGGAATAAACAAACTTATTTCTCATTAGCAAAAGTGTGTTGATTGTAATGGTTCCTATTTTGATTAATAAAAATTTGTTTGAGCCTAGTAGTAAAGATTTAAAATTCATGGTCTGAAACTGCAATTCTTTTTTCATTTTTTTTGGATGGATAGAGACTTTTGTTTAATCAAAGCTACTGCCATCACAGTAACTTAAAAAAAAAAAGTAATACTTTTAGACTTTGTTTTGCTTTGCCACCTGGGAATTTTTGCTATTTTCTCAAGTGATAGAGGATCCCAGGAAATTTTTGCTATTTTCTCAATTGATAGAGGATCCCAGTTCTTGGAACTTTAATTAAGGAACTATGCAAGGTCTAACAAAGCAATAAAAATTTCACTGTCTTTTACATTCTCCATTGTGAGGAAAGGCAGGAAGATCAAATGGTATAATATAACTTTTACTAAATATCTGTATCCCTCTCTCAACCTATGCCTACACTTCTTCCTTTATTCTTTACATGGTTTACATAATATTTAGCCCTTTGTGAAAACACCTACTAACCTCCTATGAAATCATAATAGAAGACCCATGAGGCTTATTACTTGGCCTACTTTACTGAACTTCATCTTATTAAAATGTGAAATTATTGTAAGGAACCAATTTCATATACCCAGTTCCATCATTCATAGAAATTAGCAGCTTTTCCTGTGATTCTTGTACAACTTTATCTACAAGACCTTCAACCCAGAGTTTAATATTATGCAAGAGACATCAGCATAGTCTGCTTTAGGTCCTAGATTGAAAGGACCTTCTCATCTTATTGACCAACACTATGACAGTGAAAATACAGAGATTTGTTCTCTGAGTCTACCTACCAAAAATAAAAGGTTCTCAAAATACTTGAAGGTTACTCCAATTTCTGACCATAAGCTAAAATTGACATGAGGATTCCAGAAGCAGATTGTATCTGATACAGACAGCTTAGCTTCTGTACCAGATGTTGGAAGAAATAGGTAGTGCCTGAGATCATGGATCAAGACACACATTAATATCCTTATCATATTCCATATCCCTTCCTTTATACCATCTATCTAAACATTCTGTTTTTCATCCTATATATCTTAAAATGCCAAGCTCTATTCCCCAATCTCTATCCCTGATATCCTACATTCAACATGACTTTCCTTTATCTCCTCTTTACCCTATTCTGTCCTATTTACCCCTGCCTTGAACAAATTTCCTTTGTCCTTCTATCACACCATACAACAAATAAAACCAATGAGACTAACTTCTGGGAGATTGACTATATGCCACTTAATCCCAAAGCAAGTACTCCCCCCTACACATATATAATGGGCCCTGACAGGAAACATCAGATATACCCAATCAAAAAGATATCTTTTTGATGTTTTGCCTTTCATCACTGCTATAGGTGTTTGTACAGTGGTAAGGCAATTTCTTTCATTTTTTTCCTCAATGTCTACATCATTTCTTTATTCTTTTATTCTAATTTTTAATTTTGTTTTCACAAAAGTTTTAGATCATAGTAATTCACATATACAATATAGGGGACTCCCATTTATCCAACATCAACCCTTTTCCCCCTTCCCCAGCAATGATCTTTTCACATGTTCATGTTAAATTTGCTGCAGCTGATGTGCAGATATAGAAACATAGCTTTCAAACATGGTTCCATTTTGGTTTATGTTATGATTTATATTTTATACTGTACAATTTTCTAAATTTTTAGTTACCTTATATTTTACATTATAGTTTACATTTTAGCCTATAGACTTTTATATATTTTTGGTGTAATTTATCATGTCTTATTTCCATCATTGCATGATCTTGTGGAACACTTCCATCACCCCTCAGTTACACTGATTCCATCTATTCTATACCTCTCTCCCCCTCCCCACAGGTCCCATAGTGACAATCAATCTTCACTCCCTGAAGGACCAGATTCACAGATACTTGCAACAATGCTGAGGGCTTGACATACTAGACTGCCTTAACCCACTGGGAGCCACCAGTTCTCTCTCGAGACACACTTTCCTCTGTTTGAGAACATCAAGCCTCCCCAGGGGCTGAAAACACCTTCACACTCATTGTATGGTTTTCCATTCAATAATATAACACTCTGACAAAATGAGTAGTCACACAGTCTATAGAATCCTGCCCCTATGCCAGATGCACCCCCTTAATCACCTTAAACAGATAATCCTTCTTTATTATATTTTCTAAAGATTTTCTCAAAGTTATAATTTCAAACACATACCTAACAATCTCTCCTGTTCAACTGTTCCCCCCAACCTTCTCCCCAAATCCTTGGACAATCTGATCCATCGTCCCAACCCTAGACCCTTCAAGCTCGCAAAACCCCAGCAAAAGTATCCCTATGCCCCCATTTTATCACTTCCCTGTACAAATACTTACCTCCAGCTTATCATAGATTTCACCCATGTAGGCATCAGCTCACAACCGTCCTCTCCAGTCAACTTCCTATAAGCCTATCATCCAGTCTCTAGCTCTCTGAGACAGCTTGGTTTACTTATTTCATATCACAGAGCTCATGTAGTATTTGTTCTTCAATGCTTGGCTTGCTTAAATCAACATAAGGTCCCCAAGATTCATCCATGTTATCCCATTTGTTCGTACTCTATTCCTTCTTATAGCTAAATAGTCTTCCATTGTATGTATATACCACATTTCATTTATCCATCCATCTCTTGATGGGCATTTGGGTTGATTCCAACTTTTGGCAATAGTGAATACTGTTACTATGAACTTGGTGTGCATATATTGGTTTGTGTCCTTGTTTTCAATTCTCCTGGGTATATACCCAGCAGTGGAATTGCTGGGTCACATGGCAAATATATAACTAGTTTTTTTTTTAGAAAACACCAAACTCTCCTTCAGAATGGCTGGATCCCAGAGACAGCCAAAGTAGATACAACCCCATGTACTGGTTTTCCTGAGGGCAACAGAGATCTACAAGTTCTATGGTCATGGCAGACGGCTCTGGAGTTCAGTGCCATGTCAGTGGGCCCTGCTTTGGAGTTTGTGTTTCTGAGTGTGATGGTGTTGGACTCAGATGTGACCTTTATCCACATGCATTTTCTGTCACTTTTATTGAATGTGCGATTGGCGGTAGGGTTGGTGTATGCTGAGGAGATTTTAATTTCTGGACTGTCCATGTGCCAGCTGGGCTCTGAGCCTCAGCAGAATTGCAACTCCTACCCTCTGGTTCATTGGACTTACCCAGGTCAGCTAACAAGGTGATGAAGATGGTCAACCTCCACACCAGGGAACTTAGAGTGATTACTACTGCAAGCAGGAGAATTGCATCCATAATACATGTGGAATCTAAGCCCCCTCTTGATATAGAGGTGAACAGATATCACCATCCCAGGGACCACAGCATGGAGGAACAAAATATGGGTTAGAGTGGACGTACTGATATTGTACTATGGAACTATTGTTCCATAGAAGAAATTGCTGGGGGCAAGGAGAAAGAGAAAGAGGTGTGGTGTGGGAGTGTTTTCAGAACCTGAGTTGTCCTGGGTGGTTTTGCAGGGACAGATGTTGGACATTGTCCAACCATGCCATGGCCCACTTGGGGAGAATGTGGGCTGCAGTGTTGGCTGTTTTCCATGTGGTACAGCAGTGCTCTGGTGTGTTCACCAGGTGCAAAGAAAGTGTCATGATGCGGGAGGTTGTTGATGTGGGAGTTGTGGGGTGAGGGGGGTATGGGGTGTATGGGAACTTCTTATATTTTTTTAATATGACATTTTCTGTGATATATTAATCTTCAAAAAATACAATTAAAAATTGATGAGGGTGGGGTGGTGAGGAGTGGTGTATATGGAGCCTCTTAGGGTTTTTTGTGTGAAATATTGACTTTAAAAAAGATAATTAAAAATGAAAATAAAATAAATTTTAGCAAATGTTAAAAAAAGATATGTTTTAAGATATTATTCTGGGCTTCATCTTAAGAGTCTCTGAGACTGGGGATAAGTGCAGACTCTCTGACCCAAGGGATATGGTGCTTTTATGAGAAAGAAAATAGTTTAAAAAAATGGCAAACTTATAGAGTACAGTAAATGTTCAGTTTCTGCATGTCAAGTATCCTTTTACTTTCAGGAGACAAGACTATATTGTTGGGGTGAGAGTCCCCTTTAGAAGTACATTTTCCTCAAGCACCTTAAGATTTTAATAAAATAAGTAATTATTCTACTCAAGGTACCAATTTCTGGAGGCTGAAAAGCCAGGCAAAGGATAATGTTGGTTAAGTGGGACTAAGAGGGAGAGGCGGGGTAAGTTGTCATCTGAGTGATGGCACCTCATAATCTCTCCTGCAAAGAAGTGGCTAAGTAAGGTTGGAGTCCTGCTGGACAGGGCTGTTTTGGGTGTTTGCAGGGCAGGAAGTGTCTGGATGTCAGTTTGGTGGGATGGTGACAGAGGAGATTCTTGCAAGAGGTAGAATTTTGGGTCTCTTGCATGGAGGTCAGAGGTTTTGGGTGGGACCCTTCCCCTGGGGCTAGTGGCCCAGATGTGGTGATTCCTGAAGGCTTTGTTGTGCTGGAGTGTTCCCCAGCCCTGAGTGGGCTGTTTTGGGGGCCTGCAGGGTGGGAGGTGTCTGGATGTCCATTTGGTGAGACAGTGATGGAGGAGAGTATTGTGAGAGGTGGAATTTTGGCTTTCTGATACAGAGGTCAGAAGGTGTACGTGGAACCCCTCCACCTAGGGCTGGCAGCCCAGCCACCATGATCCCTGAAAACTTTGCTGTGCTGGGGTGTTTCCAAACCCTGAGTGGGCTGTTTCAGGGGCTTATAGGGTGGGAGATGTTTGGATGTTGATTTGTGAGACAGTGACAGAAGAGATTCTTGTGAGAGGTGGAATTTTGGGTTTCTGACATGGAGGTCAGAGGTTGTGGAAGGGACCCCTCCCCCTAGGGCAGGTGGCCTGGCTGCGGGGATCCCTGAAGGCTTTGTTGTGCTGCGGTGTTCCCAGGCCCTGTGTTAACCAGATGCGTGGTTCCCAGGCCTGTGTCCCCTAACCCCTGGTGGCCCATGCTCCAGAGACTCACATAATTTGAGTCTCACGGACTTCCCATCCCTGAATCCACCACACCCTGAGGTCCATCTGAGGTTCTTGTTTGCCTTAGCCCTCCAAGTTTTTTGTTGTTGTGTTTTTTTCTCTTTCTCTCCTCGAGCTTGGAAGAGTGTACCAGTTGACTTGGGGAGAGTCTGGGAAGAAAGGAGAGGCAAATCTGCTGAGAAAGCCCAATTTACCTAAACATCCTGGGATCGGAAACTTGGTCTCAGAGAAGGTGGAGTCAGAAATCAATTAGACCTCCCCTAGCACACCTAAGGGGGAGGGACTGTAGGAATTGCTATCCAAGCTTCCAATAGCATATCTGGGGTTTCTGGTGAGGTGTAGGTGCTCTCACACTGGAAATAAAGAGTCAGTCTTCTGTGTTAAGTTGGTTCAACAAGGACCTACTTGTATCTCCTAACGGACCTCTCAGGCAGCTTTCTGTGGCTCTGGGAGAGAGAGAAGTGAGGAAGGGAGAAAGGGGGAAGATCAGATCCCTAAGCATATTATTTAACTGCAAATCTGGTCTTTTCTCCCATTTTCTCCCCCAAGGTCCTTTTTCATTTATTTGGGTTTTTATTTCTCTTTTTCTTTTTCTTGCTTGTTCCCCCCTTTTCTTTGCCCCCTCCTTTTTCTCTTCTATTTTTTTTTCTTTTCTCTCTTTTTCTTCTTTTTTATTTTACTTTTTTTATATAATAGGTGCTGCAGGGAGGACTTCACATTTGCTGTGTTTTTCATCCTCCATTTCCTCTTTTCTGTGTCTATTGATTTTGGCCACCTACAGTATCCCCTTTCCCCTACATCTTTCTATCCTCCATCATCTACTGTTTCACTTACATTCCACCTCCCTATTTTTGGCCCTCAGATTGTCTGACATTTTATTCTAATACATTTGTTCTGTTTTCTATCTTTAATCCACTCTCAACATTATTGTCTTTCATTTCTCTTTCCCTCTCTCATGAAAACACTGACCTTTTAACTCATACTATATTCCTCCCCATATTCAGTTGACAGTCTCATTATAGATACTCTACTTACTGCTATAACTCTAAGACAACTTACATGAATCTAATATCCATTCTCCTAGATCTCACATTGTTGCTCTGTTAGCATTTATTACCAATAATACTTTATTGATTTTCTTTTCTTGCTCATCTTGCTTCCCCTGGCCCTAATATTTTCCTTCAAAGTGAAATTAGCCAGCACAAGAAAATAGAGTAAGAAGAACAAAGTGACAAAGAGAAGACATAACACACATGCTGTCACCTCCACCTTTTGGAGGGGAACCCTGGCCTTTCCCACCGCTGGCCTGAGGGCTTCTGCCTGGGCTCCCTGCCAGGCCTGGAGAGGCCTGTCTGCCAGACAGGAGAGGCTCAGAGCCTTCTTCCTGCTTTCTTCTCAATGACCTCTCTTTCTCTGTGTCTCTCTTCTGGGATGAGAGGGGCCCCTGAGCACCCATACGACCCTGAGCAGTGAGCCCGCCCCTTCTCCTCTAGCCCTCCCTTTGGGGACCGTACGAAGGAACGGTTTTCTTTTCTCTGCGGTCGGGGGACGCAAAAAGAAGCTGCTTCCCTATTGCCTTGTGAGACTTTCCAGTGGAAATCACGTCTGCTCACTCGAGGCACGGCGGCCAAGTGGGCTTACACCTCCAGGTGTTCCAGGTCCATTATAAGCAGCCCTCGCGGCCGTCCAAAGCGGATGTATGGGTTGTTTGGGCATGGACTCCAGTCATAAGCATCGGTTTCTGAACAAAATGGAAAAGAAGAACTCATCCTCTTCAGCATCCCTTGCCCTGCGGGAACACGCCACGCAACCAGGTGGTTTTCCTATGGATCGCCGGGCCAAGCTAGCAGAGCAGGCCATTCGACAGGTGTCCTGTCCAGATTTCCAAGCGAAAGCAGATACCCCCTCTGGCCGAGGGGCAGCGGCCTAGTCGGTAAAGGCCCAGGCACTGGCGCTCCTGAGGGCTGCGGGGACACCCAGTCTACGCTGATGACAGGTGACTCTGGGGTTCAGGATCCTGCCAGGAGGCCCTTCTTCGGAATCCGTGCTCTTGCATGGGGTGGGGTCGGTTGCAGGTGGGGCCTCCCTACACATGCCTCTTCAGTCACTTGGGCTGAAGCTGAGCCAGGCACTGGGTTTTGCGCATGCTCAGGAGACAGATTTGTGCCTGTCTCTGGACAGGCCCCGTGCCAGCTGGGAGCCGAGCCTCAGCACACTAGCCACCTCTTCGCTCAGGTTCCTTGGGCTTGCCCAGGTCAGCGAAGAGGGAGGAGAAGCTGGTCGTCGCCACAGTGGCGAGCAACAGTGCCGACACCTGGCAGCGGGAGAACCGCATCCAGCAGCCCTTTGGGATCGAAGCCCCCTCTTGCTCCCTCCACTGATCCGTCCCGCCCCCTGTCGTCGGGGTGCCCAGCTGGCACCGGGGGCACGCGGCGTGCGTCTCGCGCTGCCGGAGCCCGCTCTGGGCCCTCCGCCCGGCCGGGACCTAAGCTCAGGCGCCCCAGCGCGCAGGTCCAGCCACGCGCACCGCCAACCGGGCACTCGAGGCACGGTGGCCAAGTGGGCTTACACCTCCAGGTGTTCCAGGTCCATTATCAGCAGCCCTCGCGACCGTCAAAGCGGATGTATGGGTTGTTTGTGCAATGAATCCAGTCATAAGCTTTGGTTCCTGAAGAAAACGGTAAAGAAGAACTCGTCCTCTTCAGTAGCCTTTGCCCTGCCAGGAGACGCCTCGCAACCAGGTGATTTTCCTATGGATTGTCGTGCTAAGCTAGCAGAGCAGGCCATTCGACAGGTGTCCTGTCCAGATTTCCAAGTGAAAGCAGATATCCCTCTGGGTGAGGGGCAGCTGCCTAGTCGGCAATGGCTGAGGTACTGTTGCTCCTGAGTGCTGCGGGGACACCCATTCTACGCTGATGACAGGTGACTCTGGGGTTCAGGGTCCTGCCAGTAGGCCCTTCTTTGTAATCTGTGCTCTTGCATGGGGTGGTGTTGGTTGCAGGTGGGACCTCCCTACACATGCCTCTTCAGTCACTGTGGTTGAAGCTGAGCCTGGCACTGGGTTTTGCGCATGCTCAGGAGACAGATTTGTGCCTGTCTTTGGACAGGCCCCGTGCCAGCTGAGACCCGAGCCTCAGCACACTAGCAACAACCCCTTTGCATAATGTGGTGTGTCAGTTGGTACAGATGAAATAATATCATGTGTTTGTTAAAATGTCCATAATGTATATTTGGCTCACTTTTTCTGTATTGCCTCTTCGTATCAACACAGTACATCTTTCACACAGATGCAGGAATATATGTTATTACTACTAATCACAGTCCATAGGTCACTCCAGCTGCATTTTTCCCATGCTTCTCCACATTCCCAACACCCTGCAGTACTGATATACATTTGTATACCCATCAAAGGACCCTCTTTTATCTTTATCATCTATCACAATTCTCACCCACCTCTTAGTTTACTATGCTACTCATTTCCTAGATTATCTCCTAGCATTCTGTCAATTGGCATTTACATAACTAGACTACCATTTTCAGCCACATCCCCATTTATAAAGTAGCTGTTACTCACTCTGTGTTACCATCCACTCTATACATTTCCATACATTTACACTAAAGCTAATTAAAACTTCTACATACATTAAACATGAATAGTCCACTCAGTCTTTTCTTACCTCCTTTAAGAATCCACCAAACACCACTATGTTTTTTTTTCTTTTTTTATTGACTTTGTAATAATATTACATTAAAAATACATATGTGAGGTCCCATTCAACACCATCCCCCCATCCCCCCTCTCCCCCCCCCCAACAACACTCGTTCCCAACATCATGACACATCCATTGGATTTGGTAAGTACATCTTTGGGCACCTCTGCACCTCATAGACAATGGACCACATCATGGCCCATACTCTCCTCCATTCCATCCAGTGGGCCCTGTGAGGATTTACAATGTCCGGTGATTACCTCTGAAGCACGATCCAGGGCAGCTCCATGTCCCAAAGATGCCTCCACCTCTCATCTCTTCCTGCCTTTCCCCATACCCATCGTCCACCATGTCCACTTTTCCCAATCCAATGCCACCTCTTCTATGTGGACACTGGATTGGTTGTGTCCATTGCACCTCTATGTCAAGAGGAGGCTCAGATTCCTATGGATGCTGGATGCAATCCTCCCATTTTCACTTGTAATCACTCTAGGCTCCATGGTGTGGTGGTTGTCCTTCTTCAACTCCATCTTAGCTGAGTGTGGTAAGTCCAATAAATCAGATTGTAGGTGCTGGAGTCTGTTGAGGCTCAGGACCTGGCTATCACATTGTCAGTCCAGAGATTCAAATCCCCTAAATATATCTTAAACCCCAACATTAACTGCACCTCCATCACATTAGCATGAAAGTCTTATGAAGGAAGATCCCATCTGAGTCCAGATTCATCACACATAAACACCAGTTCCAAAAAGGGGCCATCTGACCTGGTAGTTAACCCCATCGGCCATGACCATAACTCCCATGGGTCTCTTTAGCCCTCGAAGGAACCAATATCTGGGGGTTGTATCTGCTTTATCTGTCTCTCTGACTCTGCTCAGTTGTGCATGAGGGCAATCCTTCTGCCAGCCTCCAGACTCCTTTTTAGAAACTCGTAGCCATATAAACTCATTTCTCTTTTCCATTTCCCCCTTACTTTAGGTCGAACAGCATTTTAAAGTCATGTTATTTTATGTAGACAGGGATATTCTGCTGATCGACATTGAACCTTCCGTATAAGGTCATTTTCCAGTTGCATCATCAGTTGGTAGTTGATAGTGGTCCCTCGGTGCCAGGGAGGCTCATCCCCGGGTGTCATGTCCCACGCTGGGGGGAAGGCATTGCATTTACATGCTGAGTTTGGCTTCGAGACTGGCCACATTTGAGTAACATGAAGGCTGACAGGAGGAAATTCCCAGGCACAATGTTGCTCTAGGCCTTGTTCTTATTTTAGGCTTATCAGCTCACAAGCATAGTCATTAGCATCAGGGGCTCACTGTTGAACCCTCACTCCCTGCTGGTCCCCGCCGCTGTACCTGGGAGACTGTCGCTGCTCCCCTAGGGACCACGACAGAGCACCACTGGCCAGGAACACAGTACCCCCCCTGCTGTGGTTTTTAATTGTTGCCACTATGAGTATATCCAAACATTACCATGCACCCTGGACATATGTTCTGTACAGCTCGCTGTCAGCCATATATCACCTGTCATTGGTATCCCATACAAGTATCTCTCCACTGCCATTGTTGAAACACTCTGTGATCCAGAACTCCCCGAAATTTGAAGCCCAATATAATGTCATGGTCCCTTACTAGGGAATGGAATATAGCGATGGGTTTAAAGGATAGATAAAGAACTTGGATAAAGTTAGATAAAGAACTTAGATAAAGAATGTTGACTTGAAAAAATTCCACATCCTATCTTTTTCTTTTTTTCCCCCCCCCCTAATTATTCAGCTTTTCTTCACAGGAGTCCTAGACCACAGCAATGCATATATATAATATACAGCACTCCCACACATCCACCAGAAAACCTTTTCCCTTCCACAGTGATACTCTTATGCCCTATTCATATCATATTTACTTAAAGTGATGTACAGAGTCTGAGACATTAGCTTTCTAACAAAGTGACATCTGTGCTTACATTATGGTGCATACTTTAGGATACACAGTTCTTTACATTTTTAGTTATCCTATGTTTTACATTGTGGTTTACATTATCAGTCTGTCACCTCCTATATGTTATGGTGTAATATTACATGTTTTATATCCACCCTTGTGTACTCTCAAGAAACTCCTCTCTTACCCCCCATTTACCTTGGTTCCACACATTTAACATCCATTTTCCCTTCCACCTTGGTGCCCACAGTGACAGCCAACCTCCGTTTCCTGAGGAGCCACTTCCAGAGATAGATGGAATAGTGTTCATGGCCTAACTTGCTCAACTGCCCCAATGCCCTGGGAGCCACCCTTTCTCTCGAGGGATACAGTTCCCTCTATTTGATGGCATTAGTCCTCCCCAGGATGTGGGTCCACCCCCACTCTCACTACTTGGGTTTCTACCCCATGGTGTCACCCACTCTGGCAGAATGAGCATTTAGACATTCCCCAGGAGCCCGTCCTGCATCAGACCCTCCCCTCCGAGCATTCTAAACAGGTAACCCTCTTTATTATATTTTGATATGATTTTCTCGCATTTTACTCTCCACCAACACCTGACCCTCTCCTGTGTTCGTATACTACCCCTCCCTCCCCCCACTTTTGGGCAACGTTACCCATCCGTCCCTCCCCAGCCACCCTCAAACCCGCAAAGCCCCAACCAAAGGCAACCCCTTGCCCCCCTTTTATCTCTTCTTTGTGTTCATACTTACCACCATCTCGTCTTAAATTCCACCCCTGCAGACATCGGCTCATATCCTTCCTCCACCCTCCGATTTCCTGTAAGCCTATCGTTCAGTCTCTTGCTATCTAGGGCAGCTTGTTTATTTCATATCATTGAGGTCATGTAGTATTTGTCCTTCAATGTCTGGGTTGCTTCACTCAACATAAGGTTCTCAAGATTCATCCATGTTATCACATGTGTTTGTAGTGTGTTTGTTCGTACAGCCGAGTAGTATTCCATTGTGTGCATAACACATTTTATTGATCCACTCATCTGTTGATGGGCATTTGGGTTGATTCCAACTTTTGACAATAGTGAACAATGCTGCTATGAACATTGGTGTACATATATCGGTTTGTGTCCTTGTTTTCAGTTCTGCTGGGTATATACCCAGCAGTGGTATTGCTGGGTCATATGGCAAATCTATGTTTTTTGAGAAACCGCCATACTGTCCTCCAGAATGGTTGGATCCTTCTGCATTCCCACCAGCAGTGGATGAGTGTTCCCCTTCCTTCACATCCTCTCCAGCACTTGTATTCTATTGTTTTTTTTTCATAGCTGCCAATCTTATGGGTGTAAGATGGTATCTCATTGTAGTTTTGATTTGCATTTCCCTGATAGCTAGAGATTTGGAACATTTTTTCATGTGCTTTCTTGCCATTTGTATTTCTTCTTCGGAGAAGTGTCTGTTTAAGTCGTTTTCCCATTTTTTAAATGGGTTGTTTATCTTTTTATTTTCAAGATATAGGAGTTCTTTGTATATGCAATTTATAAGTTTCTTATCAGATATATGATTGCCAAATATTTTCTCCCACTGTGTGGGCTCCCTTTTTACTTTCTTGACAACTATTTGAGGTGCAGAAGGCTTTAATTTTGAGGAAGTCCCATTTATCTATTAGTTCTTTTGCTGCTCATGCTTTGGGTGAGATATTCATAAATCCATTTCCTATTACAAGGTCTTGTAGATGTTTCCCTACACTGCTTTCTAAGGTTTTTATGGTCTTGGCTCTTATATTTAGGTCTTTGATCCATCTTGAGTTGATCTTTGTATAAGTTGTGAGATGGTAATCCTCTTTCATTCTTCTACATGTGGCTATCCAGTTCTCCAGACACCATTTGTTGAATAGGCCACTCTCTCCCAGTTGAGAGGGTTTGGTGGCTTTATCGAATATTATGTGGCTGTATATGTGAGGTTCTATATCAGAGCTTTCAATTCGATTCCATTGGTCTATGTGTCTCTCCTTATGCCAATACCATGCTGTTTTCACCACTGTAGCTTTATAGTATGTTTTGAAGTCAGGTAGTGTGATTCCTCCAATTTCGTTTTTCTTTTTCAGTATGTCTTTGGCTATTCGGGGTCTCTTTCCTTTCCAAATAAATTTCATAGTTAGTTTTTCTAGTTCTTTAAAGAAGGCTGCGTTGATTTTTACTGGGATTGCATTGAATGTGTAGATCAGTTTGGTAGGATAGACATCTTAATAATGTTCAGTCTTCCTATCCATGAACAAGGAATAGTCTTCCATTTATTTAGGTCTTCTTTGATTTCCTTGAACAATCTTGTATAGTTCTCGGTGTATAAGTTCTTTACCTCTTTAGTTAAATTTATTCCTAAGTATTTGATTTTTTTATTTACTATTGTGAATGGTATTTGTTTCTTGATTTCCTCCTGATCTTGCTCATTATTGGTGTACAGAAATGCTACTGATTTTTGCGCATTGATCTTATAACCTGCGACTTTACTAAACTCATTTATGAGTTCTAGAATCTTCGTTGTAGATCTCTCAGGGTTTTCTATGTATAGGATCATGTCATCTGCAAATAATGAAATTTTGACTTCTTCCTTTCCAATTTGAATGCCTTTTATTTCTGGTTCTTGCCTCAGTGCTCGAGCCAGTACTTCTAAGACAATGTTAAATAGGAGCGGAGACAGTGGGCATCCTTGTCTTGTTCCTGAGTTTAGAGGGAAGGAGTCTAGGATTTCTCTATTGTAAACAATATTGGCTTTAGGTTTTTCATATATACTCTTTATCATGTTCAAAAAATTCCCTTGTATTCCAATCTTTTGGAGTGTTTTTATCAAGAAAGGGTGCTGTATTTTGTCAAATGCTTTTTCTGCATCAATAGATATAATCATGTGATTTTTTTCCTTCAATCTGTTTATATGGTGTATTACGTTGATTGATTTTCTTATGTTGAACCATCCTTGCATACCTGGGATGAATCCCACTTGGTCATGGTGTATAATACGTTTAATGTGTTGTTGAATACGATTAGCAAGTATTTTGTTAAGTATTTTTGCGTCTAGGTTCATTAGAGAAATTGGTCTGTAATTTTCCTTTCTTGTGATGTCTTTGTTTGGCTTTGGTACTAGGGTAATGTTGGCATCATAGAAGGAGTTGGATAATGTTCTTTCCGTTTCGATGTTTTGGAATAGTTTCAGCAGGATTGGTGTCAGTTCTTTCCGGAATGTTTTGTAGAATTCACCTGTGAAGCCATCTGGCCCTGGGCTCTTCTTAGTTGGGAGATTTTTAATAACTGATTCTATCTCTCTGCTTGTGATTGGTTTTTTAAGATCATCAATTTCTTCTTTTCTCAATATGGGCTGCTTATGTGTTTCTAGGAATTTGTCCATTTCCTCTAGATTGTCATTTTTGTTGGAATATAGTTTTTCAAAATATCCTCTTATGATAGTCTTTATTTCTGTGGGGTCAGTGGTGATATCGCCTTTCTCATTTCTTATTTTGTGTATTTGCATCTTCTCTCTTTTTTTCTTTGTTAGTGTTGCTAAAGGTTTGTCAGTTTTCTTAATCTTCTCAAAAAACCAGCTCTTGGTCTTGTTTATCTGTTCAAGTGCTTTCTTATTTTCTATTTCATTTAGTTCTGCTCTTATCTTTGTTATTTCCTTCCTTCTTCTTCCTGTTGGGTTACTTTGTTTTTGTTTTTTTAATTCCTTCAAATGTGCAGTTAGTTCTTCAATTTTTGCTCTTCTTTTTTGATATATGAATTTATGGCTATAAACTTCCCTCTCAGTACTGCTTTTGCTGCATCCCATAAATTTTGGTATGTTGTGTTATCATTATCATTTGTTTCAAGGTAGTCATTGATTTCTTTTGAGATTTCCTCTTTGACCCACTGTTTTTCTAAGAGTGTGCTGTTTAATTTCCAAATCGTGGTGTGAAATCTGGGCTTCTGTCCCTTGCAAATCTCCAGCTTGACTCCACTTTGGTCAGAGATAATATTTTGTATGATTTCAATCTTTCTGAATTCGTTCAGCCTTTCTTTGTGGCCTAGCATATGATCTATCTTGGAGAATGATCCATGTGCGCTTGAGAAAAATGTATATCCTGCTGTGTTTGGGTGTAGCGATCTATATATGTCTATTAGATCCAGCTCCTCTAATATACTATTCAGATGTTTTGTTTCTTTGGTGATTCTCTTTTGAGATGTTCTGTCCAGAGTTGATAGTGGTGTATTAAAATCCCCCAGTATAATTGTAGATGTATCTATTCTTTCACTTAGTTTTTCCAGCGTTTGCCTGACGTATTTAGAGGCACCCTTGTTAGGGGCATAGATATTTATGATTGTTCGATCTTCTTGACAGATTTTCCCTTTCACTAAAATGTAGTATCCTTCTTTGTCTCTCACAATTGTTTCACATTTAAAGTCTATTTTGTCTGATATTAATATAGCTACTCCTGCCTTTTTTTGGTTATTGTTAGCTTGTATGATTGTTTTCCAGCCATTCACTTTCAATCTCCATGCATCTCTGGGTCTAAGATGTGTCTCTTGTAGACAGCATATGGATGGGTCATATTTCCTTATCCAATGTCCCAGTCTGAATCTTTTGATAGGTGAGTTTAATCCGTTGACATTCAGTGTTATTACTATTAAGGAATTATTTGTGTTAGCCATATTTTGATTGGATTTGTGTTTGTCATATTTTGTTTGTATATTTTTTTTGTCTTTTTTGTTGTTGTTGTTGGTCTTATACTCTCCTCCAACTTTGCCTTTCCTGTTTTTTCCTTTCTTCCTGCAGAACTCCCTTTAGAATTTCTTGAAGGGGAGGTTTCTTGTTGGTATACTCTTTCAGTTTCTGTTTGTCTGCGAATATTTTGAACTCTCCATCATGTTTGAATGCTAGTTTAGCTGGATAGAGTATTCTTGGTTGGAAATTTTTTTCCTTTAGTACCTTGACTATATCATACCTCTATCTTCTTGCCTCCATGGTTTCAGAAGAGAAATCAGCACTTAATCTAATTGAGCTTCCCTTGAATGTGATGGTTTTCTTTTCTCTTGCTGCTTTTAGGATTTTCTCTTTGTCTTGAGCATTGGATAATTTGACAAGTATATGTCTTGGGGTGGGCCTGTTGGGGTTTATGACTTGTGGAGTGTGCTGTGCTTCTTGGATATGTACATCTGTCTCTTTCAGTAGATTTGGGAAGTTTTCAGTCATTATTTCCTGCAACACTCCTTCTGACCCCTTTCCCTTCTCTTCACCTTCTGGAATGCCTATAATACGTATGTTTGAGTGTTTTGTATTGTCATTCAGGTCCCTAAATACTAATTGGATTTTTTCTATCTTCTTATTGACCCCTTCTACTATCTGTTTGATTTCTGATGTACTGTCTTCCACATCACTAATTCTCTGCTCTGTCTCTTCTAGTCTGCTGATATTTGCTGCAAGTGTATTTTTGATTTCTTGAACTGTGGTGTTCATTCCCATCATATCTGTTATGTTTTTGCGTATGTCTGCAATTTCCCCTCCAAGTGATGTCTTCATGTTGTTAACCTCTTTCGTTACTGCATCAAATTTGTCGGTGATAAATGTTCTGAGATCTTTCATTGCTTGTGCCAAGTTTTGCTCCCCTTCGTGATTATTGGTTTGTTGATTGGATCCAGCCATGTTTTCCTGATTATTGGTTTGGTTTGTAGATTTTTGTTGCTTTCTGGTCATCTCTTTATTTTGACGAATTTAATCAGTTCCTTAGCTTCTTTGTTTGCTCTTGGAGGTTAATTAGTTGTTATTTTTGCATAGGTGTTATATCTTCTCTTTGTCACTTTTTTCTTCTTATTCTAGTTACTTGTTGTTGGTTAAGTTCACTTTAGAGGAAAGTATTAGTGTTGGGGAAAGGCAATTGTGTAAGCAAGGGAAAAGTGTAAAGTAGTATTGGTGATGTATGTTAACAAAGCAAGAATATGTGATCTGGGAGGATGGAGGTTAGATTCATGTAGATTGTATAGAGTTATAGCTGTAGGTAGAGTACCTTTTATGAAGTAGATGACTGAATATGGGAGGAATATGGTATGAACTACAAAGCTATTGTTTTCATGAGAGAGGGAAAAAGAAAAGAAAGGTAATAGTTTCAAGAGTGGATAACAGACAGAAAACAGAACAAAGGTATTAGAAATTAAGAGTTAGACACTTTGTGGATCAAAGAACGGGAGGTTGGGGGTGGAATATAGGAGAGACAGTAGATGATAGTGGATATCAAGATGCAGGGGAAGGGGGATAGTGTAGGTAGCCTAAATCAGTTCACACAGAAATGAGGCAGTGGATGATGGGAAAACCCTGCAAATGTGAGGTGTTCCCTGTAGCACCTATTGTATACTTGAATTAAAATAAAATAAGTGGAAGATGAGGGACAAGAGGGAAAGAGAAATCCGAAAAAAAAAACTAATTATAATAAAGAAAAAAAGAAAGACAAGAAGAAAGGAAGAAAGAAAAAGAGGATGGGCAAACGGTGGGGAACAGATAGGGGGAAGAGAGATACAGGTATACACGTGTCACAATTGCAACACTATCTAAAACAACAACCAAAAAACCCCTAAATAACTGTATAAAAAAAAAGGACTTTGGGGGACACGCTAGGAGAAAAGACTAGGGGATAATGCAATATTAGCAATCAGGGCATCAAAAAGAGTAAAAAATAAGATAAAGTGAAAATAAAAGCAAAACAATATGAACCAATAAAGATAAAATGCAAACGTTAAGGTCCAGGGCACTCAAGGACCCCAGGTAGACCCCAGGGCGTGATGGATTCAGGGGTGGAAAGTCTGAGACACTGAAGACTCAAGAGGTGTGAGTCTGGGGTGTGGACCACCAGAGTCCAGGGAACCCAGACCTGGCAACCTCAAATCTGGTCCACAGAAAGCTTAGGAGCCCCGCAGTGCAACACAGCCCTCAGGGATCCCCGTAGCTGGGTGCCAGCCCCGTGGGGGAAGCCAGGTCTGCGAACTCTATATTGAATGTTTGATCCCTGCAATTCACCTACTCCTCAGGGTTTCAGCCTTTGGACAGCTCCCTACCTGTGCTCCCACAAAACGGCCACTTGAGGGCGCCTCTACACCACAGCCAGTTCAATGACCCAGATCCCAAGCCCTGCCGGGTGGGGTGGGCTTCAGCTGGAAATGCCGAAAACAGACTCTAAGATCCGAAATCCCAAACTTCGCAAAATATTCCCCAATCGGCTTCCAGACGTGTCCTCCTCCCTCACTGCACCCTACAACAGTCTCCCAATTGTGTCCCCTTGTTGCCCCAAATCCAATTCCATTGCAGATCGGCAGCCGGACCTGTGGGGATGGGGCTCCAGGCGGAAGCGCTACCCCCCCTGTCCGGCGACCAAAATGTCCCCCGCTTCACAACAAAACACCGTCTGTCTCCCCAAATTGATCTGCAAAGGAGTCTTGTCCCAACAACCCCTCACCAGCCAGCCCAGTATCCGCGAATTTCTCAGCACCGCAAAGCCTCCAGAAAAAGGAAAAAAAAACCAAAACCCTGGCTGCCGCGGCTCCTGATATCATTCTTAACACAGCAATGAAAGATATTCTTGTTATAGTTAAAGTCTAATAGCTCAAAATATCTTTAAAATGTGTTTTAAATGTAGTCACTGTAAAAAAGAACAATAAACATCATGACAATGCTGTCAAATTCAAGAAACATCTCTGAAACACTCAGAATTGCTTTAAGGACCTGAAGGACACTCAGTTAAAATTTTTAATCCAAGAAGAAATGATAAAACTGACATCTCAATTCAATAAATAAAGGATTGCAATGGAAAAAATAGTGATGGAAAATTGCTTATCTGTCTAGTAAAGAAGAGTTAAACTCCTACCAAACATCAGACTATGGGCATATCTCCTTTTACTGAGTTTTGCTTTATTGCACTTTGCAGATATTGTGGTGTTTTTTTTTTTAAATAAACTGAGGGTTTGTGGCAATCCTGTCTCAAGCAAGTCTATCAGTTCCAGTTTTCCAACAACGTGTGCTCGCTTCATCTGTGTCACATTTTAATTGACATATATAAATTTACAAATAAAAATAATGCTTTTGCATACTTAAAAGACTATAGTATATGTGCACTGGGAAACCAAAACATGCATGTAACTCACTTTATTATGGTGGTCTGGAACTGAACCTGCCAAATCTCTGAGGTATACCTATATAATAAATCCCAGGTGGATTAAAGATCCAATGGGGAAAAATTAGTAAATATTTGCACTAACACATATTTGGTGAAATAATCTTATGCATGATGGGTGAGTCAGGAACCATTAAAAGACAGGTAGATTCAGTCACACAAAACTTAAAAACACAAAGCAGTAGAAAGATGAATTAGGGAGCAGTAAGGCAATTCCTAGGAAATACAAATGGCCAATAAACATTTGACAAAATGCTCAACTTCATTATTGCTCACTCAAATGCAATTTAAATGCATGACAAGACATCCTTTTCCACTGAACTGAGTGGCAGATGATAACAGGACTAAAAAACTGTGCATTGGAGGTGGGGGTGACACAGCCACCTTCACTCACTGCTGGGGAGGTGTGACATCTACCATTCAGAGTCACTATCTACTGACATTACACCAGTGATCCCACTCTTAACATTCTAGTCTGCAGCTTAAAGGAGCATGGGCCCCAGTAGAATGACATGCAAGGGTGTTTACTACAGCACTGCGGATAGAGGCCAAAGGTGGAAAGAACCTGAAAGATCATAAGCTGGGGAACTAGTAAGTCCCATAAAATACTGCACCGCTTTGAGAAAGAACGTATTTGATCCACACACATTGGCCTTAAGGAATTTCTATATATACTGGACATAATGATAAATTGTATGATATACTGGACATAAAGAGAAAGGAAATTGGTTTATATATTTGTGTATGTTAGGCTTAGAAAGCACAGAGTCAAATTTGCTATTTCAGGGAAGGGAGGTGGTTGGGGTTAACTAATTTTAGTGTTTATATGCCTTGGCATTGTTAAAAATTTTTTAAAAGAAAAGAGTAATGACTTTCCATTTCTTTACCTTATACCAAGAATATGATCCTGAGTCAAGTTTGAAGGACAAAGCAGAAGGTGATGAAGTCTGGTGAGACTATTTCCAATCACACAAAAAAGGTGTGCTGTGAAGTTTATGAGAGTGAATCTTTATAGCACAGACACCACCTAAACCAAAGTCTACGAGAGAAGACTGAAATTTCTGGCTTGGTTTAAAAATGCACTCAGAAATAATTAGGATTTGTAGAGTTCAGAGATTCAGACTTTTTAATCAAATGGCTATTGTGCATGCTAAACCCTTTAAAACCCTTGAAGTGAATCGAGGAATACGAAGACTCATACACTTCAACACTTAAAACCATCTAGAAATCTCATACAGCAGGAACTGGTCCTATAGGACAAGACAGAAATGGGGTCAATTTACCAAAGAAAAGGCTAGCTGTTGCACCTAGATCCAAGTAAATGAAAGCTTTCCCTTTTAATAAAGTTATTCAGACAGGTCAAAAGAGAAGTGACTTAGTTTTCAGAAGGGGCACAAGAAAACTGTTCGCCCTCAGTGAAATAATGCCATACACTTTTTGTTTTTACCATATAGAAAGGATATTCTAGGACTGAGGATAAGTACAGTTGTGTTAGTTGTGATAGACTAAATATGTCCAGATATGATTCTTCACCTGAAATGAAAAGTATCCCAATCAGTTACATTTGAATTTTAGTACATGTAATGAAAAAAATCATAAACATACAGAACTAATTCATTCATTCCAAAAGTGTGATGGATTTTTAAGTGACATTAGGAAATGAACTTGTTAGAATTATGCTCTCATGCTTGCTTAACCAATGACATCTCATTTTGACTTCTATGAACCCCAGGTCCTAACTTCTGCCCCTTGGTGGGATTCAGGCAGCTACAGTGGCAGACCCCTGTTAATGGGAGCATCTTGATGATCCCCCACAGGAGCATGAATGGCCCATTGATGTGCTGATGTCTTCCACCTATGGGAAGCACATCCACCAGCTCATCAAGCCAGTGAACTCTGACCACAGCTGTGGCAACCACATGAGGGCTGACTTCTATAGGAAGAATGACATCCCCAGCATCAAGGCTCCTGGCTCTGGACACTTTTCTCCAGTCTGAGGTTCGCCCCAGGCCCCAAAGTCCCAGGGGCTCCTTTCACAGGGATTGGGGAACCTGCGGACTTATATCCTGGTTGTATTGACTTCTAGAAACTGCAGGGATGCCCCTGTCTGGCCTTATGGTGGGGACAATGAAAGAAAAGCAGCTTTCCTAAGGGGCCTTGGTCAAGAGTCTGGCAGACACCTTTAGGATGTAGGCACATCCAGCAGGTGGATTTTTACATGAGACTTTCAGATTACGTGATGCTGGTGAACTCACTGACTGCAAGCACCTTCACAACATTAAAAATATCCCCCCACCTTAAGTGACTGGGATTTTGTTCATGGATTCTCTGCATTTGTATTTGGGGAGGGGTGTGCAGTTATTTTCCTAACAGTCACAGAAGCCACTACTACCTGATATTATCTCTAGTGTACCTAAAACAATGCTTGCATTTTACTTTCTTCAAGAGGAAATATCAGGAAAGTTACATTTAGGCACAATTGAACTCTAGATATACTGCAATGCACTTTCTCCCCAATGATCTGAACTGCAAAAAATGGAATTTTGTTCACTCGAGGACAAAAATCCCTAGGCAGGATGGATGGCTCTGGTGTCCAGCATTTTCTGTTGTCACCCTGAAAGTGAGAAGCAGCTGAGGTCATGAAGAAAGCATTGGGCTTGGCATTCACCAGGGTTGGGTAAAATTCTGTCTCCTCCTTTTTCTAGCTCTGAGGTCTCTCTGAGCCTACATTCCCCCATCTTTACAGTGGGGGATGCTAACTTCATCTGTCTGAGTCTGGCTGGTCAACTGTAACATATACCATAGGCAGCAGGAATTCAGTGTCTCAGGGTTTGGAGGCTAGACACCAAATCAAGGGATTAGCAGCCACACAGTCCTGCAGGGGGGCATCCTGCTGGTGGCTCAGCCTCTGCTCATCACATGGCCAACTGAATCCTGTGGTCTCCACTTCTGCACAGGAGTTCATGTGTCTAGATCCTCTCCTTGTGGGGTCTCCAGTCCTGTAGGATGAAGGCCCTCCTGGCTCAATTTGGTTTTATCTTAATAGGATTTTTGAGATTCTTCCAAATAGCTCCCACCCACAGCACCAGGGACCAGGATTTGAATGTGTCTTGGCGAATATGAGTCAGTCCCCATCACTAAGTCTGTGGGGGGCTTGGTGAGCTCCCAGAGTTGGTCATAAAACAGGTGGCCCTGTGGTACACCAGCCTGATCATCAATCCTGGTGATGACCATCAACTTTGGGTGTTTTTTAAGCAGTCGCTTTTAACCTCACTTGGAAATGTTTACTTTGGATAGAATTTGAAAAATTGTTTGAGTGTTAAGATACCATCTATATTTTTAATGAAGTGATCCCTTGGAAGAGATAATCCCTCATCTTTTGTGATTAAATTCTCCAGTTTAGTAGTTGATGGGTAGGTGATTTAGTTGATTTCAACCCTGATTCCTCAATCATTGGTTTTTATTGTTTTGAAGACCAGGTCATTCTCAAAGGACCCATACATTGAATTACTGGTAATTTCAAGGCTGAGTGACTTCTAAATATATCTTTATTAATTAGAAACCAGCTTTTTTTCACAATATGTGCCTTTTATTTTTTTCAAACAATTAACAATATTTTATTCAGAATGCCTTTGGGTCCATTATATCATATTGGTAATACCATAAAAAATATGTAAATTTTGGGTTATAGATATTTTTGTAAATAACTCTTTCTTCAGTCTAGATTACCAAGAAAAACAATGCATCTGTAGGAGATGCCTTCATCTGAAAGTGAAAGCAATAAATTAATTTCAAAGTTAAGTTATTTTCATTTAGTTTAAAATAGACCTTTAACCTTTTAGTGCTTACTTTTAATAGGCAGGGTTTGAAATGGGCAAGATTTCAAAAGCTCTCATGTTTGTTAGACGGCTAGGGAAATTAAATGTATTTCTGTAGATGAGACATTTTCAACTTAAATGTGTTAAGTATGCCCATTAAAGCCATATCAAGCAGAAACATATTCTAAGATTAAAATAATGTGCTTTACTTAATCAGATTTCCACCACTAGTCGAAAATGATTTTTCTATTGTTATACATATCTAGAGCAAGGGGAAGTGGAGTGGTTGCTGCCTTTAAGAATTGCACATTGAGTTTGGAAAAAGAATAATATAGAGGATTCAAGATAAAGCCTAGTAATTTCTAAACAGATGTTTTGAAATACTGGAATTTTAAAGGGTGTGGGCTCAAAGTGTTTGTGTGTTTTCTAAAGATTTTATTATTTATTTATTCATTCATTTATTTTATTTATTTATATATTTCTCACCCTCTCATTATTTGTACTCACTGCCTGCTCTCTATGTCTAGTTCTTTTTTTTTTTTTAAGAGGCATCTGGAACAGAACCCATGATCTCTCATATGGGTGGGAGGTGTTCAGCCACTTGAGCTACATCTGCTCCCTGCTTGCAGCATCTTTTGTAGTATTTCCTCATTGTGTTGTCTCGTTGTGTCATTTTGTTGTGTCAGCTTGCTGCACCAACCCTTTGCATCAGCTCTCTGTCTTGTTAGTTTTCTTAAAGAGACACTGGGAACCAAAGCTAGGACTTTCCAAGTGGTGCCCAACTGCTTGAGCCACATATGCTTCTCCTAAAGCACTTTATTTTTATTTTTATTTTTTTATTGATTTTGTAATAATATTACATTAAAAATATATATGTGAGGTCCCATTCAACCCCACCCCCCACCCCACCTCTCCCCCCCCCCCCAGCAACACTCGTTCCCATCATCATGACACATCCATTGGATTTGGTAAGTACATCTTTGGGCACCTCTGCACCTCATAGTCAATGGTCCACATCATGGCCCATACTCTCCTCCATTCCATCCAGTGGGCCCTGTGAGGATTTACAATGTCCGGTGATTGCCTCTGAAGCACCATCCAGGGCAGCTCCATGTCCCAAAGACGCCTCCACCTCTCATCTCTTCCTGCCTTTCCCCATACCCATCAGCCACCATGTCCACTTTTCCCAATCCAATGCCACCTCTTCTATGTGGACATTGGATTGGTTGTGTCCATTGCACCTCTGTGTCAAGAGGAGGCTCAGATTCCACATGGATGTTGGATGCAATCCTCCCACTTTCAGTTGTAATCACTCTAGGCTCCATGGTGTGGTGGTTGTCCTTCTTCAACTCCATCTTAGCTGAGTGTGGTAAGTCCAATAAATCAGATTGTAGGTGCTGGAGTCTGTTGAGGCTCAGGACCTGGCTATCACATTGTCAGTCCAGAGATTCAAATCCCCTAAATATATCTTAAACCCCAACATTAACTGCACCTCCATCACATTAGCATGAAAGTCTTATGAAGGAAGATCCCATCTGAGTCCAGATTCATCACACATAAACACCAGTTCCAAAAAGGGGCCATCTGACCTGGTAGTTAACCCCATCGGCCATGACCATAACTCCCATGGGTCTCTTTAGCCCTCGAAGGAACCGATATCTGGGGGTTGTATCTGCTTTATCTGTCTCTCTGACTCTGCTCAGTTGTGCATGAGGGCAATCCTTCTGCCAGCCTCCAGACTCCTTTTTAGAAACTCGTAGCCATATAAACTCATTTCTCTTTTCCATTTCCCCCTTACTTTAGGTCGAACAGCATTTTAAAGTCATGTTATTTTATGTAGACAGGGATATTCTGCTGATCGACATTGAACCTTCCGTATAAGGTCATTTTCCAGTTGCATCATCAGTTGGTAGTTGATAGTGGTCCCTCGGTGCCAGGGAGGCTCATCCCCGGGTGTCATGTCCCACGCTGGGGGGAAGGCATTGCATTTACATGCTGAGTAAGCACGCACTTTTAATGAAAGAATACTTCCTACAAAGCTTAAGTGTTTAGGAGAACTTTGAGTATGGGCATTTTTACTCACCTATGGATGTCAGTGTTCATTGGCTTGACAGAAGTGAACTGCAAGGTTTCTGATTTGCATTTTTAGCTGACAGAGTTGTTTTCAGGTGCCTGAAGCTTTGGGTAGGTTTTACTCAGTCTTAGAATTCAGGGAAGAGGCAATTTTTCATTCCATTCTTGCCTCAGGCACTGGCAAACTGTGAAAATTTGGAGAAGTCCCTTATCCTCTCTGCAACTCAGTTTTGTTTTTGTAAAATACAGGGACTGGTCTAGTGCCTGGACTCTCAGCCACAGGGTCTCAAGAATGACATTGAATCAGAGTCTCCTGGACAACTGTTAAATAAAACAGCCTGCCCCATCCCTGGAGTTTCTGATTCAGCAGGTCTGGATCTGGGTCTGAGAATTTACATTTCTAACAAATTGCCAGGTGATGCTGTGGATGTTGGCAGGTGGGTTGGGGGAACCCCACTCAGCCAGGCCCTTGTATGCACAGAGTTTCATCAGGTAGACTCTGATCATAATGCTGATTGCTTTTAAGGCCTATTGGTTAGAAAGACTGCTGATAAATCCTCAGGAAAGAAAAATCTTCCTTTTGTGCTCTTTTTGCCATAAACCCCAAATTGAGATAATCTCTTGGGGGGAAATGGGAGGGACCATATTTAAGAGAACTTAGCAATCACTGGCTGTGGATAACTGAAATTAAAGCTGGGTGAATTTAGTCTGAAAGTATTATTTAAGTGTAAATTCTAAACTAACCTTTCCTTTGTTTAAGGTTACTTCAAGCCTAACCTCACCCCTTGCCTTTGCCTATGGTTATTTCATAATAGCTTCTGCCCCTACAGGCCAGAGAAGAGCTGGGACATCACTGTCTCCTGTCCTGGTATTAGTAACCCTCTCTCTCATGAATTCAAGTGTAAATTGAATAAATAGCTGCCTAATGGCATAAGGTTAAATGACCACTGAAGTTTTATTATCTCCAAAATTAAAAAAAAGGCAGGGGGAGGTGGAGAAGTCTCTTGTCCTGACTGTCAAAGTTCCTAGGAGTGGCAATTCATGAGAGAAACCAGTCTGTCTCCCTGAGGCTTCAAATAGCCTCAGTAAATATATATAAAATTAATCTTGTTGCTTATCCAAATTTCTGCTAAATTCAAAGTAAAATATAAAGCTCTGAATCAAAAAATGGTGCTAAAGCATTGAGAACATTTTGATTACAATCCATTAAATAAGAAAGAAAATTCTTGTGTAAAACTGCAGTCATAGTGCAAATTAAGAAAAGTTTCAGGAGTCTTTGAAATGTTTTGCAATCACACTTGTTTTGTAAAGATTAGAAGTTTAAAGTAACTAAAGTTTTGTTTTTGTGTCAAACTATTTATGTCTGCCTATTTGCTCAAATTGTTGAGGTTAAATATGCATTTATATAAGTAATATATATTTCTGGACCCCAAATTAAACTAAACAGTATATAAAATAATGCAAATTATAACATCAATGAGTTGTGTTTCTGTGTCTACCTCTGTGTCTGCCCATTTCCTCAGTGTATATCTTCATACATCAGGATAATAATATCAAATTAACAAATGAAAATTCTTAAAAGAGCTCTATTCAAATTGTTAAAATTAAATATGCAGTTATATATGTAAATAAATATTCTTAAAGCCCAAATTAAACTAAGCAGGATGAAAAAGTCGTATAGAAATCTGATTATAGAAACAATTAGGAAAGGGCCTCCTTTTGCAAGAGCTTTAAAGGCAAGACTAGGTGTGGCAGATTAAAACTATCTACTAGGCTAGGGAATTAAGAATCAGTTTGCCCTGTCATTTCCCAGTTTAAACCTTTTATCAGCCATAAAATGTAAAAAAAAAAAAAAAAAAAAACAAAGATTAGGTTAGTTTTCACACAAGGGGAAAAAATGTTGATTGGTGTAACCTGGAGGCCTGCTGCCTCAGTCTCCCACTCCCGGGTTGGACAGCAGTGGAGGAGACCAGTTTAGGCCAGTCCTATGGGCAGTGGAAGGATGCCCAAAAAGGAGCTAGGTCGGTTACATTTCAGCACTAAATTCTATTCCTTATCTGACAAAGGGGAGCAGGTAAAAACTAAAATGGTTAGAATGTGATAGAGGAAGCAGTTAAATCACAAACTTTTGTGAGGGAAGGTTAGATCTTCTCAAATAAACTGTAACTTTAGAAGTATCCAATCTATAGAGAAACAGAGGAAAAGCTTGTGTGCTAGGCTTAAGGATATAAATCATGTCATTTTTCTTTGTTCGGGGCACCAGCCATATCTGGTTCTGCATCCCTTCTTGCAAAATTGAGAATAAATTCTTTTCTTCTCCACAATCTGGTAAGCCTTATTTTCTTCCAGAAGATTTCTTTCCAACAAGAAAAAGGTAATTAGTGGCTCTATTAACAAATTTCAGTCAGTAATAATGAAAAGTCCATAAAAACTATGGAAAGATCTTTCCTGGATTATGATTAAACAAATTAAGTAATTGTGTAATGTGTTTTAAAGCCTGGTAGTCAGTATGCTTTTAAATTATTTATTTTCATAACTTAAACAAAGAAAAGAAGTTTTTAGCTTCCTGTAAGGGAAAAAGAGAACATTCCTTACATAAACTATAGTGGTTTCAATTTTATTTAACTTGAGTATAATCTCCCATAGTCAATTTATAAACTAAATTAACATTATATGTACAAAATCTTTAGAGTAATGAAAATTGTAAGTTCACATTGGTGAGGCTAAAGGAAAAAGATTGTAGATAAGTTCTCTTAAATAAATTGAGTCAATTTCTTTAGTTGGAAATTATAATTTAAAAAGTTTATTTAAACATGAGGTGGCTGGTCAATGTGGTTATAGTCAATTATAAAGAGTTTGTAAAACATCTTCCAAACTGAAAATGTTTAAATTGTTCTAGTTCTAAAAGTCATGGTTAACTAAAAACTTAGATTGGTATTGGTTGCAAAAATAACTCCGTGATAATAAAACCTGTCTGAAGACCACCGCAAGGTACATATTTAAGTAAATGATAATAAAAAGTTATCTTGATTCTATTGGAAATCTTCTGTTTTCATTTTAACAATGAAAAATATTTTTTTCCCTTTATCACTGAAGTAAAGTACCTATTGTTATCTTCATAGTAAAATTGTGTAAGTAAACAGTCATTTGATATGTGTTGCATTAAATTGTTTAAAATATATATAAAAACAAGTAATAAACATTAACATTGTCAAACTCTTTTGTGCATTCAAACCAGGCCTTGAATACATGACAGGTTGCCTGTCCATGTGAGTTATTGGCTAGGCTGGTCACTGACCCTTCAATTAAAAATATTTGCTATATCAGCCTCTGGTTCTGCTCCTGAAGTCGATGGAAACTATGTTGCAGTTTCAAGCTCCTGCAGCAGTCAATGATGACTCGGTACAGCAAAGTGTACAATGGATATTGCCTCCAGACTGGCACTGTTCCATAGTGTCAGAGAGCACTATGCACCAGTCTAGTAGAATACTAGAAAATCTCTCAAAGATCAAGGATGCTGCAACTTGCTCACTGCATGAAGAACATGCTAAGTGGAGCCATGATACCAGGATACTGTAAGTAAAACTTAAACACAATTGGAATTATGGCCTGCTCTCATGGAGAGATAACATGTAAAGTATTACAAACCTGAAACTTAAAACTATTAATTGCAACTCTAAATCCTTTGCATTAGGTAATAATACATTAATTAATATCAAGTGCTGTACTCTTATCCTGTACTAAATATATGCCTAATAATTATAACATTATCTTTTCTATTTTGGATCAAGTGCGAGAGTATATTGGACATGTTAAACTCCTAGTGAATTCATTTTCTAAACAGTTAATAAACATGTCTGTAGAATGGGGTGGCAGTCTCAGCCAGGCTCAGTCAACTTACTATATTCTACTGTACTCTACTGTGTAGCAAGAGTGAGGCTTGCTTGCTGATGGTGAGTCACCTATTTCACAAGTCAAAATTACTAGAAATTGTACAATTAAAACCAAGGTGTAGAACACCTTTATTCTGTAGTTCTGATCACTCCCACAGCTGAAAACTAAGGGAATTTCCAACTTGGTGTTCTAATCCTGAATGAAGCCAGTTGCCCAGGGAGTGCCAGTTCACCAGGAGCATCTGACAGAGTGAATGAGTGCCAATCATTGAACAGGTTAGAATGTGTCTTCAGACAAAGCTAAGTGTCTGTTGCAATTTCCCTCTAAAGATAAATAACTTTAAAATGTATATATATATATTGTTCCAACCAGTTTTTTAAAAAGGAGTGCCATCTTTATAAGCACCTAACCTTGTCTACCTCTGTAATCCAATGACCTTTTTAAAAATGGGTATTCCAAATTTTTAATTAAGTTTGTTTTTTTCAGAATGAACATCTTATTAACCATATGAAAACTTCATCCAACTTCATACAGAATGCCAGATCCATCTTTCTCCAGTTAAAATAAAATAAGAGTTTTGCACCTTGTTAGGCAATGACTGCAGCCCATGGCCAACAGGAAGCAGTTACAGAAAAGAGATCATCTCCCTTCAGCACCCATTTTAGATTAAAGGTGTAAACTCTTTAAGGGTAAAATAAAATTAATAGATGGACCTGGAACCTGACTGGAAATCTGCGTGAGCGCTGGTGGCCCCAGGATGACTACAGGGGCCCACGCCCCAGGATTCTGCTCTCCAGAATAAAAACTTCTAACTCCTAAAAACAGTCCTGGATGGTACACTGAAGATTGATAAATAATCAATTAAAACAACAAATGGCCATCCACCTCATAGCTCCAACAATATAATGCCAAAGCTTAGTGAGTTAAACTTTAGCAAAAGGGGGAAATGATGTGGGCTATGGGTGGGAGGCTCTTTGTCTCTTCAGAGATAACCTAAGCTGTCTGACTTGTGGGTGTGAAATGGTAAGAGCCTGCAGTCCTGCCCTTGGTAACAATGGCAATGACTCCAGTCCCAGGAAACAGTTTAACAATGCAAGGTCTGTAAACTTTAAGCATTTAGGGGAAATGCAAACCAAATATGCTAAAAGCTTATCTAGAATATATGAATCCATGATAAAAGCTTACCTAGGATGTGGAAGATATATGCTAATTCAAGCCTATTGAGAACGGAAACAAAGGGACCATTTAACGTTTCCTCTCTGTAAAAAAGGGATTCAAAAATCTTGTTTGGGGCTCGGGATTGAAACAGAAAGCTCCTGAGTAGTCCGTCAATAAACCATTTTTCCTTCTCAAAATCATTCCTGAGTCCTGGCCTCTCTATACACAAATAATTGAACCTCTCTCAAATTCTACAACAGTATCATACTATTTTCTGTCTTTTTACCATTTATTTTACCATTTGTAATAATCTTCATTTCAACACTATTCTCCAAGTCTCTCTTTTTTTCCCTTTCAGGATGCAGTAGTTCCTTTTGTATCTCTTGTAAGTCTTTTGGTAACATATTCTATTAGGATTTGTTTTTTTTTCCTATGAAAACTTTGGACTCACCCTCATTTTTGAAGTTCAGCTTTGCCAGATACAGAATTCTTGGCTGATGGTTTTTCTTTTTAAGTACATTAAGTACTTCATACCACTTTCTTCTCTCCCCATGGTTTCAGATGTGAGGTCAGCACTTAATCTTACTGAGGTTCTATTGTATGTGATGCTTTTCTTTTGCTGCTTTCAGAATTCTTTTTATCTCTTATGTTTGTCATTCTGAATAGTAGGTGTCTCAGAGTAGGTCTATTTGGATTTACTCTACTTCTGGTGCATTGTCCTTCTTGGATTTTGATATTTATATCCTTCATTGGATATTAGGATCCTATCAGATAAATGGTTACTAAATATTTTCTTCCATTGGGTAAGCTGTCTTTTTACTTTCTTGATAATCTCCTTTGAGGTGCAAAATGTTTTAATTTTGAGGAGGTCCCTATTTTTTTCTTTTGCTTTTGTGTTTTGGGTGTGAATTCCTATTACAAGTTCCTGTAGATGCTTCCCTACATTGTCTTCCAAGGTCTTTATGGTCTTGGCTCTTATATTTATATCTCTGATCTATTTGAGTTGATGTTTGTATAAGGCATGAGTTGGTAATCCTCTCGTTCTTTTGCACATGGATATCCAGTTCTCCAAGGACCATTTGTTTAAGAGGCCATTCTTCCCAGTTTAGTGGGCTTTGTACTTCCTTGAATATCAGATGACTGTATATGAGAGGATATATGTCTGAACTCTCAATTCAGTTTCATTGGTCAGTGTGTCTATCCTGCCAATATGAAGCTGTTTTGACCACTGTAGCTTTATTGTATGATTTAACATCAGGTAATATGGTTCCTCACATTTCATTTTTCTTTTTCAAAAGTCTTTGACTGTTTGGGGCCTCTTTCCCCTCCAAATAAATTTCATAGTTAGACTTTCCAATTCATTAAAAAATGCTGTGTTGATTTTTACTGTGTTTACATTAACTGTGTAGATGAGTTTGGATAGGATAGTCATCTTAATGATGTTTATTCTTCCTATTCATGAACGTGGAGTATTCTTCCATTTATTTAAGTGTTCTTTGATTTCTTTTAAGAATATTGTGTAGTTTTCTGTAATATAAGTCCTTTACATGTTTAGTTAAATTTATTCCTGGGTATTTGATTTTTTAATTGGTATTGCAAATGGTATTTTTTTCTTGATTTCCTCCTCAGATTGTTTAATATTGCTGTAGAGAAATCCTACTGATTTTTACACATTGATATTATACCCTGTGACTTTACTGAACACATTTATAAGTTCTAGAAGCTTTGTTTTAGATTTCTCATAGCTTTCTATGTAGAGAATCATGTCATCTGCAAACAGTGACATTTTACCTCTTCCTTTCCCAATTTGGATGCCTTTTGTATCTTTTTCTTGCCTCATGCCCTACAAGGTACTTCTAACACAATTTTAAATGGGAGAGGTGATAGCGGGTATTCTTGTCTTGTTCCTAATCTTAGAGGGAAAGATTTTACAATTTCAGCATGTATATGATGTTAGTTGTGTGTTTTTCATATATATCCTTTATCCTGTTCAGAAAGTTTCCTTCTATTCTTATCTTTTGCAGTATTTTTATTAGGAAAGGGTGGGTATTTTGTGAAATGCTTTTTCTACATCTATAGATATGATTATGTGATTTTTATTTGACCTGATTATATGGTGTATTACTCTGATTGATTTTCTTATTTTTAGGTTTCCTTGCATACAAGGGAAGAAACCCACTTGGTCATGGTGTATAATTCGTTTGATGTGTTGCTGAATATAATTAGCAAGTATTTTGTTAAGGATTTTAGTATCTAGGTTCATTTGAGAGTTTGGTCTGTTAATTTCCTTTCTTGTGGTGTCTTTGTTTGCCTTTGGTATTATGGTAATGTTGACATCATAGAATGAGTTACACAATGTTTCTTTTATTTCCATTTTTTGTAAGAGTTTAAGCAGAATTGGAGTTATTTCCTTCCAGATGTTTGGTAGAAGTCACCTGTAAGGCTGTCTGACCCTGGGCTCTCCATAGTTGGGAGGATTTAATGACAGATTCTTTCTCTTTACTTGTGATTGGTTTGTTGAGATCATCAATTTCTTCTTTTGTGAATGTCAACTGCTTATGTGTTCTTGTTGGTATATAGTTTTTCAAAATATCCTCCTATGATTCTTTTTATTTCTGTGGGTTTAGTGGAGATAGCCCCTTTCTCATTTCTTATTTTGTCTATTCACATCTTTGCTCTTTTTTCTGTGTTTAAAAAAACATGGGAAAAAGCTAAGGGTTTGTAAATTTTATTGGTTTTCTCAAAGAACTAGCTCTTTGTTTTGTTTATTTTTTCTAGTGCTTTCTTATTTTCTTTTTCATTTAGTTCTGCTCTGGTCTTTGTTATTTCTTTCTTTCTTCTTTCTTTGGGGTTATTTATTCCTTCAATAATTCCCCTAAATATGCAGCTATTTGTTCGATTTTAGCTATTGTTTCTCTTTTGATATATGAATTTATGGCTATGAATTTCCCTCTCAGTACAGCTTTTGCTGCATCCCATAAATTTTAATATGTTGTGTTATCATTTTCACTTATTTCAAAGTAGTTGCTTTTTTCTTTTGAGATTTCTTCCTGGGCCCACAGTTTGTCTAAGTGTGTGTTGCTTAACTTCCATATCCTTGTGCCTAATCTGGTTCTCCAGCCCTTGCAGACTTTCAGTTTCATCCCACTGTGGTCAGAGAAATTATTTTGTATGATTCCAATCTTTCTGAATTCATTGAGACTTTCTCTGTGGCCTAGCCTGTGGTCTGTCTTGGAGAATGATCCATATGCACTTTAGAAGAATGTATTTATGCTGTATTTTGTTGTAGTGTTCTGCATATATCTATTAGGTTCAGATCCTCTAATATATTATTCAAATCATTGTTTCTTTATTGATTCTCTGTCAAGATGTTCTGTCTAGTGATGATAATGGTATATTAAAGTCTCCCACAATAATTGTGGAGTCATCTATTCCTCCATTTGGTTTATGCATGTTTGCCTCATGTATTTTGAGGCACTCTGATTAGGTGCATAAATATTTATGATTGTTCTTTCTTGATAGATTACCACTTTTACTAATATGTACTGCCCATTTTTGTCTCTCACAATAGTTTTGTTTTTAAAGTCTGTTTTGTCTGATATTACTATAGCTATTTTTGCCTTTTTTGGTTATTAGTTACTTGTAAAATTATTTTTCAGCTATGCACTTTCAACCTTCTTGAATCACTGGGTCTATGGTGAATTTCATATAGACAGCATATAGATGGGTCACATTTCCTTATCCATTCTGCCAATCTGTGTCTCTTTACAGGTGAGTTTAATTCATTAACATTCAGTGTTATTACCCAGAAGAAATTACTTCATTAGCCATATTTTCTTTGAATTTGTGTGTGTCATATGTTGCTTTTATTTCTTTTTTCTCTTTTTTGTTAGTCTTAAACTGTTCTCCAACTCCGACTTCTGTTTTTTTTCTTTCAATCTACAGAATTCCCCTTAGTATTTCTTGAAGAACACATTTATTATTGGCATACGCTGTTTGTTCCTGTTTATCTGTGAATATTTTGAGCTCTCCATCAATTTTGAATGCCAGTTCTACTCAATAGAGTATTCTTGGCTGGAAACTTTTTTCTTTTAGTATCTTGACTATGTCATACCACTGTCTTCTTGCCTCTATGGTTTCAGATGAGAAATCAGCACTTAATCTAATTGAGCTTCCCTTGTGTTGAATGGTTCTCTTTTCTCTTGCTGTTTTCAATATTTTCTCTTTGTCTTGAGCATCGGATATTTCACAAGTATGTTTGGACTAGGCCTTTTGGGATTTATATTGTTTGGGTTGTGCTGTGATTCCTGGACATGTACCATCCATCTCCCTCAGTAATTTTGGGAAATTTTCAGCCATTATTTCCTCCAAAAAACCTTCTGTCCCCTTTCCCTTATCTTCTCCTTCTGGGATGTTTGTGCATTTTGTGTTGTCATTCAGATCCCTAAGTCTCTATTGGATTTCTTCTATCTTTTTATCTAATAATTCTACTCTTTTTTTTATTTCAGATGTATTGTTTTCCACCTCAATAATTCTTTCCTCTGCCTATTCAATTCTGCTGTTATTTGCTTAGAGTGTTTTGTGATTTTTTTTTATTTCTTGGATTGTGCCATTCATTACCCACAAATCTGTTATCTTTTTCCATATATTTACAATTTCTTCAGTATGCTCTGCAAGTGTTTTCTTAATATCATTAATCTCTTCTTTCACTTCTTTATACTGATCCATGATATTAGTTTGGACATCTTTGTTTAGTGTTCAATGTTCTGCTTCTCTTCCTGGTTTTACGTTTGTTCATTGGTGTGGGCCATGTCTTCCTGATTATTGGTATGTTTTATAATTTTTTGTGGCTCTCTGCTCATCATTTTATCTTGATGGGTTTCTTCAGTTGGTTATCTCCTCCATGTAGTCTCAGGTTTTATTTAGTTGCTGTTTTTGTGTGTGTATTAAGTTTTCTATTTTACACTTTGTTCTTCTTATTCTATTTCCTTGCTGTTGTCTAAGTTCCCTTGAATGAAAAAGTTTACATCTAGGGGAAGAAAAGAAGTAAAAAAATAAAAAAAAAGATTTAATAGTAATATTGATAGTAAATGTTAGCAGAGGAATCATATAAGACCTAAGAGATTGAATATTAAACTCATGTAACAGTGTAGAAATACAGGAATAAAAAAGTGGTGCACCTACAAGGAAATGGGAAACTGAATATCAAAAAGAATATAATGTGAGTTAACAGGTCAGTGTGATGAAGAGAGAGGGAAAGAGAAAAGAAAGGATAAAAATAGAAAGTTAATAAAGGATAGAAAACAGAATGGTTAGAAATAAAAAGTCAGTAAAATTGGGGACTAAACAAAGGTAATTGGAATGTAAGAACAACAACCGAAGGGGGAAGTTAGAAAGATGCAGGAGGGAAAAGAGACAGCATTGATTGCCAAAATAAGTACACAGAGAAATGAGAAAATCAAGGAAGTGGAAACACAACAATCAAGAAACAAGCTGGCAGCATCGAATTTTAAAAGGGAGGGATAAAAAGGAAAGGTAAGAAAGAAAAAAAAAACAGACAAACCCACAAGCAAACACTAAGAACAAACAGACTTCCCTCTTAAGCCTCTGTGGAACTTATCAGGCTACAGGTGTTTATCAATCAATTACTCTGCAGTTTTCTCCCTGCAGATTTTGAAGTGAGTTTTAGTGAGTGTACTAAATTAAATTATATAACAAAAGTAACCTTTTTTTAGGAAAAATAAGAGACCCAAGGGAAGCTAACACAAGGGTACTTTCTCTGCTTTACCTGTCCTAAATTATCAGCTAGATGTTTCATATCCCATTGAGTCGCTACTCTAAGAGGAGCCAGGAATTGAAATACAGACCTTGTATATTCAAGACTGAAACTCCTACATGGAGACAAACTTTCCTGCTGGGCTGATTAGCTCTTCAATATTGGGGAAGGATTGACTCTTTGGAATTGGATAAATTGCAAATTAGGAATCTGTCCTTGTCCAATTTTTTTTTTCTAACTACTTTATCTCCCAGGGCAGCATTAAGCAAAATCCTGTGTGAGAGTTCCCTTCTGAAATTGAAATGGGACCCTGTTGACTTATCTCACCACAGGCAAAAAAAAATGACTCTCAGTCTCTTTGAAGGAGAGCACCCACACCTTGCTGGGAACCCTAAATATGCTCTTGGAAGCTTATTAAGCACTTCCTACTGTCCCCCTCCCTTAGATGAGTTGCACAGGACTAGTTAATTGCCTGGCTCCTCCTTCCCCCAGACCAATTTTCCCTATCCCAGGGAGGCTAGGTAAATCAGACTGCCTCAGCAGATTTACCTCTCCCTTCTTCCTGGTTTCTCCACAGGTGGTATGCTTCTCAAAGCTAAAAAAAGGGGGGTCCAGACCATGGAACACACACTCAGGGGATCCCTCTCCACCTTTCACCAGAACCCTCCCACTCTCAGAATTTGTCTCTTCTAGCTGACTGACTGGCAAGGGTCAGGGAATGCTCTGGCTCTTGCCCTGAGGGAGGGGCTTAGCTGTCCAAGAGCTCCTGCCTGAAGCATCAGAAACTTATGGTTTGACCTTGCACAATCATGCTTTTTGTTATGCTCTCTGCAGATGGATGCCCTTAAGCCTCCTGCTTTTTGGGTTCCCAAAACAGCTCAATCAGGAAGGATTTTGCTGCACTCAGTTGTTTTATTTAGGAGAGATGATGTAAGTGCACTTAATCTGTCACCATCTTGCCCCTCTCCAGTTTTTGTTTTCTTGATTGAATTCTTTATACAAAGGCTTTGTTAATTTCAGAAGAAAATAAGTTAATATAGGAAGGAAGAGAAGGTGGGAAGAGTGCTGGTGAAGGAAGGGATGGGTCAGTGTGAAAGGACCTTTGTGCAGGAATGCCAAACCCAGCAACTAGACAGGGTGAAGGACATGTCACTGCCATTTGATAGGATTTGTCACCTTGTTGGTGAATGAATTGCAATTGCTTATAGAATTTTATCATATCACAGTTTACATAATGATTTCAAGTACTTTTCACAAGATCAATTTTCTCAGTTTATTCAACTATTTTAAAAGCAGAAAGCTGGGAATGATACTTACCCTTTTCCCCCACATACCATCTAACTCTGTAGGGTACAGCTTTCTACTGGGATTCCCTCATTTTTGCCTGGAGCCAGAACCCTCAGGCCAGATGAGAAGTGGCTCTTCTCATTCAAGACCCCCAGCCCTTGCCCTCTAAATTTGAGTCATTTTCTGGTTGCATAGCAAACAGGAAACCTGCTTCTCCTCACTTGGGTCTGACCATTGCCACCAGACATTGAGCAGTGGGGCCAGGGCTGATGAGACCACAGTAAGCAGTAGCCATGTTTAAGGGTAAAGAACACATGTTGAGTCTGGACCTCAGAAATTCAGGGTCACCCCATTCCTCTCTGCACCCCACATTGGTCTGCAGGCAACATCTTCAGACTATCACACATAGCTTCAGAGAGAGGGAACCCACCCCATTCCCCACAGACAAAGCACAAAAGTTCAGCCAGAGTAGGGGTCCTGAATGTGAAAGAGAGCCCAGTGCTGACCCTGGCTCTTCCTTGCCTCTTCAGGTTTATGAGTCTTGGTCTGTCCCTTTCCTTCACATGGCCTCAGTGTCGCCATCCCTAAATGAGGACCTAGGGCACACATGTCAATTGTAGAATTGGAATAGAGCCTGAGGAACCTTTGTTGATTCATTGTCTTTTACCTAATCTATCCTTGAATAAGCCAGGATATGCAAACTATGTCTAGAATTAAATTCATGATCATCTTTGGGAATGGTTATTATGAAAAGGAAAATAACATTTTAATCACAGATATTTCTTTGTTTAAAAATTATTTCTAAACTGTTTTGACTCTTGACCCCTAACTGAAATCCTAAAATGACTGGGTATAAATAAGACATTAACAGAGTAATGGATTTATTGTTCTTTTATTATTCTCCCAATTACTATGAACAATTAAAAGAATCAGGGAGTTATTGTTAAGTAAATACAGTTCAGGAGAGTGGCTGTGGCTCATGTGTTGAGTGCCTGCCTCCCACATGGGAGATCCTGGGTTTGGTTCCTGGTGCCTTCTAAAAAAACACAACAAAAAAGAAACACCAAGGAAACAAATGCAAAAAAAAACTCAGTGGTTAAGTGATGGTTTCTCACTTAAAAGGTCCCAGGTTCAATCCCTGGCCCTGGAACCTCAAAAAACCCCACCACATCACAAAAATTCAAAGCCATTTACCTGGTAGATCAGTCACAGAAATTCCTCTATTGTTTTATTTTTCCGTGAATAATATAACACCAGTTTGTTATTTCATTTATATACCAAACTCTCCTAACTGGCTCTCCTGTTCATAGAATTCCTTTAAATAAAATACATACCAAGAACTAAAAGCATCTGTAAGTAGTTAAGATTTCTACTTTGAAATCATCATCAGGACTAACAGGGATGCCTAGGCCCACCATGACCCTGGACCACCACATGGCATTAATCTGCATCTTCTGCCCACAGGATCAGAGCTGTGAAAGGAGGGCTGTGTATCTGTGGGTCTCGGGCCCAGGAGGAACAGGACTCAGAGAAGATGACCACTCAGGGGATGGCTGGTGGGGAAAGACAGAGAAATGAGCAGGATTCTGCTGACCAAAAATAGCATTTGTCCTGAGCTTATGGAGGGATGGGAGGGTTAGGGAATATATAAAAAGGACAGGGAGTGGGAAAGGAGTTGTCTTAAATTGTCATGTTTCCATGCAAATAAAATCATGTACAATTGTGTCAAAGCACCCATAAACAGAATGATACAGAGGCTATATTGTGTACTTTTAAGTTAATATGCATAGACATATATAAATAGGTAGACATTAATACTGGTGTGAATGTGTCTGTAGGTAAATATAGCCACAGTTAGTTTGGCCTCACTGGCCCCAGGGCCTATAGTCAGCCTTATTTAGGCAACTGTCTGGACGTAGGAAACAGGGTTGTGGTCTGTAGACCAGGACAGAAAGTAGTCATAAGAGACCCAGGTGGGACTTTGCCTTGATTTAGGAGTCTCCACAAGAGTTTACTTTAAGAAAGTCAGTTGAATTTAAAAAAAGAATCAGGAAGCCATTATAAATGGCATTACTTGGCCTGGAATTGTCTCTTAATAAACAAACATCTATCTACTGTTATAGATTAGTGATATTGACCAGACTCAGACTTCGAATAAAGTTCCAGTTGAGAGCTTTAGCCGTGCTGCGACTGTCTCATCCTACATAGAGGAGAGAGCAGTCCTGAGTTAAGGGAAGAGGTGTTTTTATAGCCTTTCAGGAGGGGGGGTTACTAGCAAGCAAGCAGGCACAGAAGCGGAACACTGTGGTTAGCTGAAGATAGCATATCTATTTTTTTCTTTTTTCAAAGCCCTTTCTTGTGAGCAGCCCCATGTTATTTATTGGCCCTTTTCTTGGGGACAGCCCTAAGTTATTTATTGGCACTCTCCTTGGAGACAGCCTTAAGTTATTTATTGGCACTCTCCTTGGAGACAGCCTAAGTTATTTATTTATCTGAAGGCACTTGCAATTCCTATTTCCTAATGTAGTTCTATTCCTATTTTCCCAATGTGGCCTTACCCTTACACTACCAAGAAATGAAAGGCCTTCCAAATGGTGTGTTTAACTCTCATGATGATTGTCATCCTGTGCACCAGCCCTTGGGGATGCATCCCTAGGAGGAGGCTTCCCTAGGAATCCCTCCACATTGAAAGCCCTCAGCACAGGGTCAGGGACAAATCATTTGTGGGAGGGGCTTAGCAGTGTTGGGAATGCTGATGAGTCATTTCAGATATAGTAGCTTTAAAACTCTCATGACTGGCTTGCCTAGCTGTCACTTTTGCAGAAAATCCTCTTGAGAAATACCTGTGAAAAAATAAATTTATTTTGAGATCTTTAGGGCACAGCTAAACTAAAATAATTACACTTGCAATTGTCTTAAAATTAGCCCAATAAACATGTTTTAGCAATTTAGCATTAACTGTCTTTGCATACCCCAGGAAACTAGCCCAACATAGGCTCTCAATTTGTAGGTAGGCAGGGATGTTTATACGGTCCCAAGCTGCCTTGGCACTCTTTGCCCTGCTTCCCCTTCAGGGAACTCCTTCCCACCTGTGGCCTTTGGAAGCTTTTCTGTAGGGGTCGGTCCTACAAAACAGTCAATACCATGCCTGATGAATAGATTGTCACTGCCATTTGGTGGTTATGTCTTCTGGGTCAACAACAAAATCCTCCATTTAAATTCCCCACAGTTGCACATCCTGCTCAAGTGCTTCCTGTGTTCCCTGAGCATGTGAATTGTGGAATTTCCTTTCTGACCCCCAAAGGGTCTTCACCTGGTGTTCCACTGCTTTTTCCTTAGCTGCCCCAAGGGTAGAGAGGGGAGCTGTGCAAGGGGAGCAGATACTTGGATCCTGGCCCCAGATTTGGACAGGAGGTATGTCCCAAGTGGGAAACATGTCGTGGGGAGTCAAGAAGGAGGAATAAGTGCCAGAGAGCATCCTCCCTTCACTCAGACCCTTCTGTCCATATTTTATCCCAGTTCCAGCTGTCATGCCCAGGCTCTGATTGTAGCACCGGGGACATCTTGATCAGACATATGTGATGTTACACTGGACCACCACTTCACATCACCCTCCTCCCCCCAGGTGCTTGGCTCCCTCCATGGAGTCCCCACCCTCTCAGAGCCCTCCCTCTCTTATGCCCATCAACTCTCTGCTGTGTCCTTTAGGAAACATCCACAGAGATCTAGAAAGTTCATCTGGGTAGAAGCTAAATGTCTGCCTCCCTGCCAGTGATTCTCTAATAGGGCTAGGAATAGTGAGGAATGGGATTTGCCCCAGACTGCAGAGTTTCCCAGATGCCCTCTAATTTTTAAACTGCCCCCTGGGGGGGGGTAGTTGAAAGAAGCCTGTGGCTATATCCCATACTCCATTTACACTGATGCTCCTAGCTTTCAGAATGTCTGCATTTGAAAGAAGTGATTGAAATCTGCTATGGGTTTGGGAGCAAATGTAAGGGATTGTATCTTTTTTTTTCTATCTGGTGGCACCATCCTCTTTTTGGTGCTTCATTTTGCATGTGGGGGCAGGGGCTGCACCTCACTGCACAGGTCTGGGATGCCTTTATTTTTTAACAGGAGGTTCCAGGAATTGAACCTGAGTCCTACATATGGTAAATGGAAGCTCAATTGCTTGAGCCACAGCTGCTTCCTTAGGGTTGCATCTTAAACGATCAACCAAGCCTGAAGCCATCTATAGGAAATTATTCTCAGATAACTAAAAGAACTTCATTAATGCCACATTTGGGAACCTGCACTAAATTCCTGTGACAGGTGACATCGTTCCATCTAAGCTCAGAAGCTTCCTGTGGAATAACAGTGTGACGACTGATCTCTAAAGGCAAGTTCATTCTTCAGCTGAAATTCAGCAAGTGTTTTAGGCAAAGTCCCCATGGTGGTGACACATTTGGGGATGAGACCTTATCCTGGGACTGCCCTTCATATATCTCTGCTTTGGGATCTGGCTTTGGCTGAGAAAATCCTGGGAAGGCCTGTGGAAGGAGGTTGGTAGGGGAAGACCATAGGATGGCCAGCCAGTGGCCACTATATGGAGCTGATGCCACCCTTGACCTGAGAACACAGAGACCACTGATCCCTAGATCATGGGGAAGGGCAAATGGGAACCATCCGTGATCTTATGTATGTAATTGTCAGGGTTTCTGTTTATTCCAGGCAAGGTATTAAAACATCAATAACAATACTCAACAGACTTCACCTCCTACACTCTGATTTATTGGACTTACCCCACTCAGGTAACAAGGAGTTGAAGAATGTCAACCAGCACACCATGGAGCCTAGAGGGCCTACAACTGAAAGCAGGAGGAGTGCATCCAATATCCATGTGGAATCTAAGCCCCTTCTTGGCATAGATGTGGAATGGACACAACCAAGCTAAGGTCCATAGGAAGGAGGAATACAGTAAGGATTAGAGTAGACTTAATGATATTCTATTCATGAACTTTTGTGGTTAACAATCGAGAAAGTGTGGCATTGGTGTGGAAAAAGTGGCCATGGTGGCCGTTGGGTGCGGGGAATGGGAGGAAGAGATGAGATGTGGAGGCATTTTTGGGACTTGGAGTATTCCTGAGTGGTGCTTCATGGACAATTGCCGGACATTCTATGTCCTCCCATGACCCACAAGATGGAACGTGGGAGAGTGTGGGCTATGGTGTGGACCATAGGCCATAGGGTGCAGCGATGCCCAGAGATGTATTCACCAGATGCAATGGATGTGTCATGATGATGGGAGAGAGTGTTGCTGTGGGGGGAGTGGTGGGGTGGGGGCAGTGGGGGTGAATGGGGACCTCATATTTTTTTAATGTAATATTTTTAAAAAAATGAATAAAAAAAAACAATACTATGGGAAGTAAGAGCAATAGAAGTGACTACTAGTCACTGCTGTTGGATAACAATTGTTCCAATAGTCACAATTCCTCAAGGGGGCAGGGGAATGTGCTTTTTATATAGGAGGAGGAGCCAGGGACCCCCCCCTAAAGGGGTGTGTGGGCCCATGTAGAGTGGGTGCCAGGGTTTGATCTGTGACTGATGTGTGACCCTCCCTCCTGCTGATAGCTCACCTGGCCCAAGGCTTGCTGGTAGCAGGAGCCTTGGTTGATCCAGGCTGCCTGGTAACATGGGCAGAGGCATTTCCTCACAAAAAATGTTCCATGACTGTGTCAAAGGGGCCTCCCCAAGGCTGGAGATATACTCAGTGTATCTTCTATCACAAGGCTCAAAGAAAATTTCTGTCCATACCATCATCTCCATCTTTTTATGTAAAAACCTGGCCTTAGGAATTGTTGATGGGAATCTGCCTTGTCTATCAGACAGCTCTGCAGAGAACTGTCTCCCTCCTTTTGTATGTAAATAGAGGAGGGCCTCAGAGTCTTTAGTGTTAGGAGTCAATTGCCTCTGTCTCTTTTCTTTCTGGGATGAGAGGGGCCACTCACACCCCCAATTACACTTACCAGCTGCCCTTTCTCCTCATTCCCCTCTTTTTCCCCCTGTTCATGATCATTTTTATTTTTTTTGAGTTCTTGTGACCAAGAAAACAGCTGCTTAAATATTTGTGTACAAGATTGTATGTGGAAATATTTTCCATTCTCTTGAGTAAATATGTACAAGTGGGGCTAAAGGACTATTTGTTAAGTGTATGATTTACTTTAGAAGAAACTGATATTATATTCCAAAGTGGCTGTTTTGTTTTGTTTGGTATTCATATGAGTAAAACATATGAGTTCCTGTTGTTCTGCATTCATGCCACTATTTGATATTCTCATTTTTTTTCAAACTAGTGGTAGTGGTGTCTTACAAGGTTCTAATTTGATTCCCTCATGGCTAATACATAGAACTTTTTTCATATATTATTTCCCACCTATGTATTTTTTTAAAAGGTACTATTAGGATCACTTAGCTATTTCTAAAATTAGAATGTTTGTATTCTTATGGTTGAAGTTTTTTTTAATGGTCAAAGAAGAAGCTTCCTTCCTTCATTTTTCTCCCCATTGAAAGTAACTGTGACATTCAGAACATAGCCTGCTGCAAACACACAATGAGACATTTAATCATGAGCTGTACTAGGTTAGACATGCTTATGATTAACAAGGAAAATAAATTCATGTGTTATGATTCATTGTTAATTCTCCATCAAGGCTAGAAACAGGAGAATATATGTGGTTAACTTTTGAGTATTCTTTATATATATCTCTAAGGAAGAAACACAAATGGCCAAAAAGCACATGAAAAGATCCACAGTTCTGTGGTAACCGCTCTGGTCAAGGGCAGTCTGGGGGACCTCCCTGAAAAAAACCCTCTTCCGAGTCCTGAGCTTATACCGACCTGCTTAGGTTAAGAGGCGCCGTGTGTTCCCACAAGGGACACAGCTGGAGATGGATGAAACAAAAGGCTGAGTGAGTGTTGTGCAGTGTCAACACACAGAGGAAACATGGGAAGCACACAAAGTAGGACCCCATTAAGTTGTATGCGGAAAAATTTTCCCTGAGTTTTCCACGAAGATGTGGCATAAAGTTCTAGCCAGGAAATGTTAGAATGCTTTGTGAAGTAGAATGGCTGACTTTTGGCATGGGCTGGCCTCAGGAGGGCACCTTTGACCCCGGATCATCTGTAAAGTTCATGAGATGTTAACCAGAAAACCAGGGTGCCCTGGCCAGTTCCCCTACATTGATGCCTGTCAGGACACTGCGAATCAAAGTTCGCCCTAGTTAAGGAAATGTACGACTAAGGAAGCCAGGATTTGCCTGATACAAAAGCCCACAGGTGCTGTCTCAGGAACCAGGCCAAAAAGGTGCCTTGCAAAGGGTCCAGAGAAAGTAAGCCCCAAATCTAGTGCCAAACCACCCATTCTAGGGGGGCCAGATGAAGATGACCTCCCACCACCTTATGTGATTGTTCCTACAGTGCCAGTGCCGAGGACTAGGGATGAGCCAATTTTCCTAAGCAATGCAACCCCGCTGCCCCCACAGCCATCTCCATTGCCATCCTCCCTGGGCAGCATGACCTCGCTACCCTGACAGCTGTCTCCCTTGCCATCCTTCCTGAACAGCGTGACCTCACTGCCCCCGCACCCACCGTCCTCCCTGAGCAGCACTTCCTCGCAGCCATTCCTGCAGCCGCTCCCACAGCCATTCCCACAGCCGATTCTGCAGCTGCTATCTCCAAGCAACACAGCCCAGCTGCTCCTGCAGCCACTCCCACAGTCCTTTCCACAGCCGGTTCAGTTCCACGGCCGCTTTCTCCAAGAAACAGGAGCCAGCTGCTCCTGCAGCTGTTTCCACAGCCGGTTTTGCAGCTGCTTTCTCCAAGCAGCACAGCGCAGCTGCTGCAGCAGCCGCTCCCACAGGACGTTCTGCAGGCAATTTCTCCAAGCAACATGGCCCAGCCGCTTTCTCCAAACAATGCAGCCTCTGCACCTCTGCAATGGCTGTCTCCACCAATCTTGACCCCTGGCAGCATAGTGCTGGCCATCACTCAGGAAGGAGTCCCTGAAAGATGACAACTCAGACCACGAGGAGCCCCAGGGACAGGTGGAGCAGGGAGAAGGGCCACCCTGCAGCTCCCTCTCTCTGAAGCCTGGGCTCCAATTTATTATGATGCTGATGGCCATATACAAGGAGGACACTGAACATTTGGTTACCATCTCTTCACTACTACTGATCTCTTTATCTGGAAAAGTCATGCCCCTCATACTTGGAGAAGCCTCAGGTCATGATGGACCTCTTCCAGTCCATCATTCAAACCTGCAAACCCACCTGGGCTGAATGTAAGCAGCTCCTTATGACCTTACTCAACTTCAAGGAGAGAATGTGAGTCACAAAAGGAGCTTCCACCTGGCTCAAGGAGCACCCATCTGGGGGAAGCCTGGACAGGGATCAATATGCCCACACACAGTTCCCAGGCAAGGACCCCCAATGGGATCCCAATGACATGACCAGGCCCAACTGATTAGAAATTTTCCATTGGGCCTTAGTTGAAGGGTTCAGAGCTGGGAGCCGAAAGGCAGTAAACATGGCAAAGACCACCCAAGTCCTACAGACTCTCGAGGGAAGTTGGCTCAATTCTGACAGGATTGACTCCTGACATTTATTTCAAACTTTGGGATGTGATACGATACTACTTTTGTTGTTGATTTTCAATTTGTTCTACTTTTTAGCCATGGTAGCTCTTTCCAGGGCACCCTATTGCTCTTTACTATAACCCCATCATTGAGGGGTTTGTTTTACACATATTTACTTTTTAGTACTACAAAATATTCAAGGTCCTTCTTGCATATTTCTTCCTAGAAAGAGCAATTTCTCTAAGAAGGCATTTATTGGAGAATGGTTTTAAAACCTAAAGTCTGGGCATTATCTCTGCTCATTGTTACTGCAGCCTCGAGGGCCTCTCTGCAGAGAGTGTAAGGAAATATATGTGTATATACTAAGATGTGTACATGCACATCTTTAGAAATATGTGTGCATACAATCTTCTGTATATTTATTCACGTACACATGAGTCCATACTGATTTGTCTAACTCTAAACCATTATCACATAGAACTTCCTAGCCTCCTCCCCTTGCTTATCTGTAAGCTCTCACTTCATAGTGAGAAAAATATCCCTTTAACTGCCATCTATCTATGGATTGCTTGATTCTAGTGGACAATTTCAGGATTGTTAATCCATACATGGTGAAATGGTATTTTATCAACTAGAGTACAGTACTTATACCCAATTTCTTTTGACTTAATTTTACAGGCTCTATTCATATCCAGTACTACTCTCCAGCACCTTTGCCTTCAGCCCCTCATGTCAGGGCAAATTATACATTTTTTATAAAGTTAGATTTGCAACTGATTTATTCTATCTGAGATTCCCTTGACCTTGTAATTGATTTTTAATTAGCATAATTAAGGTACATTCTTTGTGTTGACAAGTTAATTGTCTTTTAACAAATATACAATAACATGTATCTATAATTATACTAATACAGGATAAATTCAGTTTTCTAAAATGCCCCCTGTGCTTCACCTATTCAACATTACTCTCTACTCAGGCAACTAGTGAATATTCTATTGTCTGATTGTTTTGCCATATCCAGAAAGTGATATAATTGATATCAACATATGCAGCATTTTAAAATTGGTTTCTTTAAGTTAGCAATAACCACTTAAGACACGATCAATACATTTTATGACTGGATGGAATATTTCATTTTTCTCGGTAATGTTCCTTTTTATAGATATAGCACAGTGAATTTAACTTTTATCCTATTGAACATCTTCATTGCTTTCAGATTTTGAAATTACAAATACAGGTGCTATAGACATTCATGTGTGTGTTTATGTATGAAATTAAATTTTCATATCTATGCCTAGAAATTTTCATATGTATGCTTAGAAGCACAATTGCTGGATTGTATGGTGTGTTAGTCAACCAAAGGGGTGCTCATGCAAAGTACCAGAACTCTGTTGGCTTTTATAAAGAGTATTTATTTGGGGTATAAGCTATCAGTTATAGGCTCTAAACAGTCCAATTCAATGTACAGTAAAAGGTACTTTCTCACCCAAAGTCTGTTGCCACATGTTGATAGAACATGGCAGGCACTTTCTGCAAGGGCTCAGCCTTCCTCCCTCTTCTTAAGGCTCCAAGGCTCCAGCTTCTTCTGATCTAAGCTGTAAACTGGCAAAAGGTCTTTCTCTCTTCATGCGGCTCATTCCTTTCTGGTCTCAGCTGCTCTGGTCTCTTCACAAGGTCAGCTGCAGACTATCAGACTCATCTTTCTTCAGGGACTCACAAATCCTGTCTGAAGACCTGTTTCTCTTCTCTGTGTTCTTCTCTGTTTTCTCCTTCACCATATGTTTACTAGAGTGTGAGAGTCTGTTTTACCCCCACCAAAGGGTTGGTGACTGAATCATGTATGCTCTAATGACTGGTCAAATAAAACCCCTGATCTTGATTTAATAAATTAAAAGTGAAACCTCTGAATCTAATGTAATCTAATATGCCCAGAGGAATAGAGCTTACAAACACAATTCAATATGTATTTTGGAATTCATTAATAATACATAAAAATTCTACATACTGTAATACTATGTTTATTTGTATAAGAAACAGCTAAAGTATATTCTGGTTGCACAATTTTGTGTTCTCACTAGCACTGAATGCAAGTTTTATTGTTCCACATTCCTAATAAAAATTGGTAGTGTAAGATTTTAGGTTTTTGTCTATTTTAATAAGTGGATGAAGATATATTATTGTGGGATTTTTAAAATGTATTGAATATTTAAGTTATGATTTAAATATAAAAAATATCAAATTTAATTAATTTACAGCTATATTCTGGGAATTCTTCACATAGTATGAAAACAGTAGGGGGAAATGGAAAGGACAAATGAGTTTATATGGCTATGAGTTTCCAAAAAAGAGTTGGGAGGTCATCAGAGGGGTCACTCTTATGCACGCCTCAGCAGGGTGCCAGAGACAGCCAAAGTAGATACAAGTCCAGGTATTGGTTCTTCTGAGAGTTACAGAGACCCACAGGTTCTATGGTCATGCCAGATGGAGTTTGGTGCCATGTAAGGTGGCCCTGCTTTGGAGTTGTGTTTCTGAGTGTGATGGAGTTGAACTCAGATGTGATCTTTGTTCACCAGCCTCTCCTGTCACTTTTACCAAACCTGTGGTTGGTACTGTGGTTTGGTGTATGCTCAGGGGAGATGAATCTCTGGACTGTCCATGTGATAGCCAGGCCCTGAGCCTCAACAGACCTGGAACTCCTACCCTCTAGTTTAATGAACTTACTCCAGCCAGCTAACAGGGAGGTGAAGAAGGTCGACCACCACACCAGGGAGCCAGGAGTGCCTACAACTGTAAGCAGGAGAATTGCATCCATCATCCATGTGGAATCTAAGCCCCCACTTGATATAGATGTAGAGTGGACATCACCATTCTAGGGTCCACAGGATGGAGGAATAGAGTATGTATTAGAGCGGACTTACTGATATTCTATTCTGGAACTATTGTGATTAGTAATGGAAGAAAATGTAGCATTAATGTGGAGAAAGCGGCCATGGTAGCTGCTAAGGGTAGGGAGAGAGAAGAAGAGATGTGATTTGGGGGCATTTTCAGGACTTGGAGTTGTCCTGGGTGGTACTGCAGGGATAGTTGCTAGACATGGTAAGTCCTGCTATGGCCCACTGGGTGGACTGGGGAGAGTGTAAACTACAATGTAAACCACTATTCATGCGGTACAGCAGTGCTCCAAAATGTATTCACCAAATGCAATGAATGTGCAACAGTGATGAAAGAGGATATCGGTGTGGGAGGAGTGGGGTGAGGGGGTGGGGCTATATGGGGACCTCATATTTTTTTAATGTAACATTAAAAAAATAAATTAAAAAAATATTAAAGACCACAGTGTCAGTGTGTATAATTTTCAGCACTCAAGTAGCTTTTCAAACAAGCAACAAAACTCTTTTCAGCATGTCTCCCATTTAAAGGTATCCCTTCTGTTTAAAATATAACAAACTTATGCATTTTCCTGGTATATTTGCACCAGAATCATTTATACTGGAATGGCAAGACTTAGAAAGGTTTGACAACACCAAGTACTAGTGAGGAATAGAAGGAATGGCACTCTCATAAATTGCTGATGAGGGAATAAATTTGTGCAACTACTATGGAAAGCTGTCTGGTAGAATCTACTAAAGCTTAATATAGTAATACTCTCTTATTCAGAATTTCCACTCTGGTTATATATCCAAGAAAAGGAATATATATACGTGTGTGTGTGTGTGTATGTGTGTGTGTATGCCAAGAGATATGTTTGGGAATATTGAAAGCAGAATTATTTGTAACACCCAACACTTAAAACAAACCAAATATCTATCTACAGTAGAACAGATGCATAAATTATGGTATGTTAATGCAATGGAATACCACATAGGCATGAAAAACTTAAACTACTAATATTTGGGACAAATGAATGAATGTCCTTATGGGCATAATGAGGAGCAAAGAAGCCAGGCACAAATGAATAGTTATTGTATAATGCCATGCAAATAATATTTAAAAAACAGGCAAAACTAACTTCTTGAAATAGCAGTCAAAAGTGACTGTCAGGAAGTGAATGTGGTTCAACAGATAGAGCATCCACCTACCATATGGGAGGACCAGGGTTCAACACCCAGGGCTTCCTGGCTCATGTGGTGAGCTGGCCCATGAGCAGTGTTGATGCATGCAAGGAGTGCCAGCCCACACAGGGATGACCCTGTGTAAGGGTGCCCCCCAGTGCAAGGAGTGGCCCCTGCCCAAGGAGAGCTGTCCCATGCAAAACTGTAGCCCACCGAGGAGTGGTGACACACACACACAGAGCTGATGCAGCAAGATGACACAACAAAAAGAGACAGATCTCCAGTGCCACCTGATGAGAATACAAGTGGACATAGAAGAACACACAGTGACTGGATACAGAGAACAGACAATGGGGGAGGAAGGAGAAATAAATAAATAAATGTGTTTTAAAAAGATGACTGTCTATTATTATTTAAAAATTTTTTAATATAATGGGCTTTATTTTAAAAGAGGTTTTATTTATAATTATTTTTAATTTTGTTGCTTTAGATTACAGAAAAGTTATATCAAAAGTATCAGGTGTTAAAAACTGCTTTTTGACCTTGAATAAAAGGGAGAAATGGAATGGACAAATGAGTTTATATGGTATGGGTCTCCAGAAAAGAGTCGGGAGGTTATCAGAAGAGTATTGCTTATGCACACCTCGGCAGGGTCCCAGAAACAGCCAAAGTAGATACAACCCCAAGTACTGGTTCTCATGAGGGCTACAGAGACCCACAGGTTTTATGGTCATGGCAGATGGCTCTGGAGTTCAGAGCCATGTCAACTGGCCCTACTTTGGAGTTTGTGTTCCTGAGTGTGATGGAGTTGGACTCAGATGTGACCTTTCTACACAAGCTTCTTCTGTCACTTTTTCTGAACCTGTAGTTGGCACTCGGGTTGTTGTATACTCAGGAGACCTGAATCTCTGGACCATCCATGTGACAGCCATGCCCTGAGCCTCAGCAGACTTGCAACTCCTACCCTCTGGTTTATTGGACTTACCCTGGCCAGCTAACAGGGAGGTGAAGGTCAACCACCACACCAGGGAGCCAAGAGTGCCTACAACTGCAAGCAGGAGAATTGCATCTATCATCCATGTGGAATCTAAGTCCCCTCTTGATACAGATTTGGAGTGGACATAACCATCCCAGGGTCCACAGGATGGAGGAATAGGGTATGGTTTATAGTGGACTTAGTGATAATCTACTATGGAACTATTGTGATTAGTAATGGAAGAAATTGTAGCACTGATGTGGAGAAAGTGGCCATGGTAACTACTGACGGTAAGGAGAGGGAAGAGAAGATATGATGTGGGGGCATTTTCAGGACTTGGAGTTGTCCTGGGTGGTACTGCAGGTATAGTTGCTGGACATTGTGTGATCTGCCATGGCCCACTGGGTGGACTAGGGAAGAGTTTAAACTCTTCCCATGTAAACCATGTAAACCATTACCCATGTGGTGCAGCAGTACTCCAAAATGTATTCACCAAATGCAATGAATGTGCCATGATGAAAGAGGTTGTTGATATGGGAGGAGTGGGGTGTGGGTGTGGGGTATATATTGGGTCCTCTTATATATATATTTTTTAATGTAACATTTAAAAAAAATAAAGAGAGAGAAAATGTATGAGAGATTGCAATGTAAGCTCTCCATCCCCCATACCACCCTCCCTTTTTCAAGGTAGCTGTAACATTTATGATGTTCTATTTGTAAAAGCCATTCATTAAAAAAATGCACATTTGAAAAAAATGACTCTCTTGTGGTAAAGACTAACCTACTTATAGCAATAATCTAAAAAATGAAAGCATCATTGTGACATTTATCACCACTTCACCCATCTAACAAATACTGAAAGAGGCAACTGCTATTGTTATAACCATTTTAAAACCAAAATCTTGAGCACAAATCAGAATTAAGAGAAACTACAGAATTTTCACATTTGCATGTATTTTTAGCTGAACTTTCAAAAATTCCACATATAATAAAACCACAACATTGAATCAAAACATTTAAGACTTGTGACAAAATTACTCTATAGAAGCAAGGAAAAGAGAGTGGAAATTTAACAGCAGTATATTTCTAGGATAAAATTCAATCAATTATTTCCTTTATCATAAAACAAAAGTCAGTGAGTCAACATTTTAATAACAGTAATCAAGTTATTTACTATTCAAGAATTTGCATTTTAATTTGTACCTTTAATGTGTATCCACCCATATACTTAGATTAAATTAAATTTGGCCATCAAAAACACTTCACTCAGAATTCTAATCTTAACCATAAACCATAACTTTTCAAAGCATAGTCAAAAACTATACAATAATGCTACCATTTAGATTTATATGCTTCATCTGAAAGTCTTATCTTACAAACAGCAGTTTTGCCCTGTTTCTCTAGAATAAATATCCCTATGTCTAAACCTTTAAATGATAATAAAAAAAGACAGATTCAAATAATTCATGCTATGCATTTTCCTTCATCGGGGTTTAATAAAAACAGAACCATCTGGTGGTGGAGCATCACCTTCCTTCCCAGTTAGTCTCTACCATCCCAGAAGCAGATGAGAGCTCTTTATTATATTTTTGGAAAAAAATAATACTTTAGAAAATATCACCCCATACATTTTTATAATGTGTGATTTCACATTAATTTAGCTCATTGTTAACATCTGCCTTTATTTATAAGAATAGTATTTCATTGTGTTTTACATTTGTGAATTTTATTTGCATGAGGCAGCATGGTTTATCAATTTTTGCTATTTCTTTGGCATAAACCTGCGATGCTCAGGACAGCTTTGGTCATCTTTTCTTAGGACTTCTTATTAATGTGTTGCTCTGTTGTCAGTCTTTCTGATAATCTGTTCTTCTGACTGCAAGATTTAGCACCGTACGTAATAGCCTTTCAGATGAATAGCTGCATTTCCATTTGTTTTTGGAGTTCTTGTGATTTCTTGGAAATCTTGTAGAATTCAGGGCAGAGTGGTGAATGTGATTTCTCAGCCATAGAAATTCCCAATTTAAATGGACAAGTACTGGCTTAGCTCTGCTAAACTACCCAGTGACCAGTTTTTTCCATGAAAGAACCAGCATTGGTGCCAGATTGAATGTGTTTGGATGCCAGTGCCTCTCCTTTGAACCACCAGGCTGTTTCTTGTTTCTATTTCTAAAGCAGATCTTGCTACAACTAAATATTACCAGTCCTGGGAAATAGTATTTTTATGTCTAAAATGTAGCTTTTGCCAATATATTCTGAGGTCTCATTGAGGTAAACAAAACAAGCTTAACTGAAGGGTGACTTTTACTTGTAAAAGCCGAACTTGGTATGAGTGAGAATAATATATTGCACTGTTAAAGCAATATCTGTTATATTTAAAATATAGCATTTGCCATAGACACTGACACCTAGGGAAATAGAATTGGTAAAATAAAGTGGGATTTTATTGTGAAAGTGCAAATTCACATGATTCAAAATATGCAGGAACCTTTAAACAAGAAGTGCCAATGCCTAAAATATCACATTCTAGCTGTATCTGGAGTTTGCTATATCCCAGCATTGCTCAGATAAATGAACAAAGTCTAGGCAAATCAGGATTTGTGCTTATTATCCCAAACTACTTAAGAAATACTGAGCTTGGCTAACCCAACGTTTTTTAGCGTTTATTTTTTATTGTGTTATTTGAAGATACATGGATCACAAAAAATGTTACGTTAAAAATTATGAGGTTCCCACATAACCCACCCCCCACCCCTCCACTCCCCCCACAGAATGCTTACTTGGAAGGGTATATATTCTTAGCTTAGGATTCTGTTAAGATCTTCTGACCATTTTTTAAATCAGCATTTGCTTTCTTATTTTGGGGTGTTAAGCCTTCTTCGTAAATTTGGATGTAAATCATTTAACAGGTGTGTTTTGTTAATATTTTTTCCAAATCTGTAGATTTTCTCTTCAATCCTTTATCAATGTCCTGCATAGAGCAGAAATTTACATTGAATAGAAACAACTTATAAATTTTCATTTCTCATAGATCATGCTTAGGGTGCTTTATCTAAAAATGCATTTCTACACCCTGGGCCCCTATATTTCCTATATGTTTATTCTAGAAGTGTTATGCTGCATTTTACTTTTAAGTGATATGATTCATTTTTATTTAATTTTTATAAAATATTTACAATCTGTGCTTCAGTTCCTTTTTGTTTGGCCTGAATATAACTTATTGTTCCAATACCATTTCTCGAGAAGACCAAACTGTCTACATTAAATTGCCTCTGTGAAACACCTATTGAACACATTTGCAGGGTGTTTTATTCTATTTGTTTATTTGTCAACAGGATACTGTTTAATTATTGTGTTTTTATATTGTGTTGCAATTAGGTAATGTATTTCCTACAACTTTGTTCTTCTTCTTCTTCACTATTTTGTCTCAGGTACAAAAAGACTGGTCATTAGGTTTGTTGATTAAAATAAAGTCTGAGATAATTTGTAGTGGCATAGTGTTTTTCATTTTGGATAAGTATGGCTAGTCAGAAATTATAAAGGGGAAACAGGAGCATTTGATTTCCCTGACATTTTTAGATAAGGGAATTAAATCTATATAAAATCTATAAAAATATAAATATAATGTGCTTTTAAAACTAATCACACCATGTATTATATTTTTTATGATTACTGTGTGTGGCTAAATTTGCATTGCTCTGTTATCTCTTCTAGGAATTTCATCCTCTACATCGAAACAGAAAACCAAACATGTGTCTTAGATTTTGCCCTCCTGGGTCTCTCAGATGATACGGGAGTGCAGCCTCTCCTCTTTGGGCTGTTCCTGTTGATGTAACTGGTCACCTTCCTGGGAATCTGCTCATCATCCTGGCCATCATCTTGGACTCCCACCTCCACACATCTATATACTCCTTCCTCTCTAACTTGTCTTTTAAAGATATCTGTTTCACCTCCACCACAGTCCCAAAGATGCTGCTGAACATCTAGACAGAAAGGAAAATCATAACTTTTGAAAGTTGCTTCAGACAGATATATTTTTTCATACTTTCTGGACAATTAGATAACTCCCTCTTGACTGTGATGCCCTAAGACCACTTTGTGGCCCTCTGTGACCCCCTGCACTACATGGTCATCATGAACCCCCGGCTCTGTGTCCTCCTGCTGCTGACATCCTGCTTATTGAGTGTTTATACTCCCTTTTATAATGCTTAATGGTTTAGCAATTACTTTTTTGTTCAGAGTTGGAATTGCCCTACTTTTTCTGTGAACTTAATCAGGTAGTCGACTTGCTTCTTCTTGATACCTTTCTCAATGACGTTGTGATGTATTTTGCACCTAGACTTCTGGGTTTTATTCCACTCAGTGGGATCCTTTTCTTTTTCTCCAAGTTTGTAGCCTCCATTTTCAGAATTTCATGAACTGAGGGCAAGTATAAATCATTTTTTACTTGTTGGTCTCACATCTCAGTTGTCACCCTGTTTTATGGTACAAGTCTCAGAGTGCATCTTAGCTCTACTGCTCCTGAAAACTCAAGGACAAGTGCATTAGTCTCAGTGATGTACATGGTGGTCATTCTTATGCTGACTCCCTTTATCTATAGTCTTAGAAACAAGGACACAAAGCAGGCCTTTAAAACACTGAGACACATTCTCTCTATAAAAGGATTCCTGTCTCAAGTTTAGAGAATTGCTCATGACTAATAGAGATCAAACACTGGGAAATCTAAATTTAAATTCTTTATAAGTATATAGAAAGATAAGCTGTTATTTGTCTAATATCAGAACTCTATTTCTTTAATTTTTTTTATATCAAGGACACCTGTTTCTTTTGTATTATTTTACATCTTGTGGTCTTTCTTATTGTATTCCCTGAAATCAGTATTGAAGGTAGAAACTGCTGCCAGGATTTTCAATAGTGAAATATTTCACACAGGTAATTCTGTATATATAAAATTAAAGCAGGTGCTGGAGTGATGAAGGTGTACTGCAGTCACTGCCAGCACTTGTGTTTAATGGCTTTGGTGAAAATAATCTCTCTTAGCAAAGGCTGTGTACCAGCTATCAGGGTTTTTATTCATTGACTCCAGAAAGATGTCACATCCTGATCTGGAGACATCATCTAATTGGTTTACAATAATTCAAATTCCATCTCTGATATAATCCCTTCTCCTGCACATTCTAAATCATAAGTTAAGTGAGGTTGTAATCAAGAGCACAATCTTTGATCCTTCAAACACTGATGGTCTCAATAATTTCTGTATTTCTCCCCAGTGATGTAAGGTTACCCCTTAAAACTTATTTTCATAGTTAAGGACATTTTTTCTGGAAATTTCACTAAGCCCTTCCTACAATAATAATTCATATTTACAGATCACAAAAATAAGGTGCATGTTTTCCCTATTTGCTATGATACTTTTTCTCAAATATTAAACCCAGATATTAGGACACAATTTTAGGTTTTTATGGAGACTTACTGTGGTTGCATAAAAATTTTTAAAAATTAGATTTTTTAAAGTACACCATTAGTGAAATATAAAGAGGACTTCAACTCTGTTATCTTTTCCTAGAATGTGCCTACTTACCTAGACCTTTACTCACTCCCCTATTCCTGCATCTTCAATTTTTCTCTCAAAGAAATATATTCCTGGTTTTATCAGTAGATTTTTAGCCTTATCCAGGACACTAAAATATGTGGAAACAATGATTCACTCTAAACTAGGACATAAATTTGCTCTCATGGAAAACTAAATTTATTCCTTAAGAATCTGTACCAAAAAAATACAAACATCAAGATACAAGAAAAAAAATCATATTGTGTGTTATTGATGAAACTAAACTGCATTTTAGGGTTTTTAAAAAATGGGAAACCTTGAAGAACAGCCTTAAAATTTGGCATTCAACTAAAGAAACTTCAATAAATTGAGTGAGAGATAAACACCAGGTTACAGAGGGAAACAATATTTTTTCCTGGAGAAGTGGGAGACTTGGTTGCTGCCTGTAAACCATGAAGTGTTTTTTAGACAGAAGTAGGTGAAGACTCATTGTGAGTGAGCTCTGTTCTCTTCAATTGTATTATGTTGTGTGTGTAAAATAATTATCTACTGGGACCGTACCATGAGAAATTTAGAGAAGATGAACACTGTCAATTGAAGATTAACTGTCCAGAGTGGGGGAAGTTGAATGAACACCCTCAGGTCCAGGGAACATCATTTAAACTAAGGCACAGTAGAAAACTATAATGGAGTCTTTGCCTCTTATAACTTACTGTAATAATGTAGCCAGTGTCTAAGTGACAATAATTCAAACATGGCAACAATGATTCCTTCCTCCACTGCCAGGAGCTGAGTTTCCAATAGAAGCAAATTCTAGGGTAACAGTACTGAATAAGAAGGTCCTGCATTTCACCTCCTGGTGTCTTTCACCAATGCCACACTTTCCATTTCTCCTCAATATCAGATCACCCTTCTCAGAAGAACTGGAAGCACCCACATATTAAGAGCTCTGAGTTACATCATCCTAAGTGTGGTTCATATATTTCATCTCCTGGAGTTTCCAGAATAAAGACATTTTGTATTTATTCATTATCCAAGGATGAAATCACCAGTGGAACAAAAAAATCACTGGAATGAGGCACAGAATTTCTGTTTTGCTGTGGGAAGATAATATCATGGGAGGGAATGCTTTACTGGCAGTAACTGCAGGGATACAGAAAAAGCCTCAGGTGTAAAAGTTCACAGATATAAATTTGTTTTTTTCTCCTGATTCCTCTCTGAGGTTGCAGGGGACTTTGGTTTTCATGGTAGCTAAATTTCTCACAGTTCAACTGCATAGAAATTTTAAATTTTCAGCATTGTATATTTCAGCTTTAGAGGTTCTATTTATTTCATTATTGAAATATGTTTATGCCATTTTATATATTTGTAATACTCTTTTTAATTTTATAAAACTCATTAAAAAGTGTTGTTTCATATACTGTGTCTGAACAATTTCAAACTCTGAAACAGTTAAAGGCTTTTTCCCACTGTTTGCTTTTCTTCTGGCTCTTAGTCATGGTAACTTGTTTTCTTAGTGTTTATCTGTATTTAAGATTGTGTTAAGTTCATTTGTTGGGCCCATATTTGTGTGAATTCTTGGAGGTCTTGATGGAAAAGAGAGGATTTACATTTGAAATTGTTTTACCCTTCGGAAGTCAGAATCACTTAATGCTAATTTTTCCACGTACAGCTTTTCAGGCCACAAAAGGGTTTTGCTTTCAAAGGGCACACTGGCTTATCATCCAAAGGGCTTTCCCAACAGGTAGCACCAGTGTCAGTGCAAGTGTTTATCTTGATATCCATATTGCATTAGTGTGTATATACATTCTTAACCTTTAAAATTCTGCTATAATTCCAAAAATATTACTTTTATACCATAATATATACTGTATAAAACTCTTACCTGAGTTTTGACTTATGAGAATTTTGGACTTCATTTTCACGTGAAACCTATTTACTAATACAGAATCTCAAATTCTTCAGTGGGGACTATCTTCTAAAATGACAGCTGTCATTTGAAATCTACTATCCATCATGGTCCATTTTGTTATTTATTTTGTGGCTAAATTAATTTCTTTTGTTAGGCTAGTTTAGGGAGGAATTTAAAAGATTCAGGAAAACTTACAGGTGTGAACCCTCATATTTTAAAACATCGCAAATCAATAGCCTAACTACAGATTTGCAGTAACTAAAAATGAAGGGCAAACTGAACCTAAATATAGTAGAAGGATTTAAATAATAAATATTTACATGGGAAGAAATGAAATAGAATAAAATAATTGAAAGAAGCAATGGAATTGATTCTTGGAATATTTCAATAAAATAGACAATGTTTATTTAGAATGGGAAAGAAAAAACAGAGAGGAATGAAATCACTAAAATTCAGAATGAAACCAGGGATCTTGCTAGATATTGGTGATATTAAAGGGATTATGAATGACTATTATGGACAATTGTCTGCCAATATCTAGAAAACCTGGAAGAAATGGACCAATTCTTAGAAACACACAATTTACCTAAATTGGCTGAAAAGAAATAGATCTCACCAAAAGTGTAACAAGAAGAGATTCAATAATTCATCAAAAACCTCCCCAAAATATGTGTAGAATCAGACAGTTTCCATAATGAAATCTATGAAATACTCAAGGATGAAATACTTATAATACTCAAAATCTTCCAACTTGAAGTCAGGGTATCTCTCCAAACTCATTCTACGATCCTAAAATTATTTTGATACCAAAGCTACATAAAGACGTAAGGAAAGAAAACCAAGGAATAAATTTCTCTAAAAAAATATGGATCCAAAATCACTCAGCAAAAATTGGCATACCAAATCCAACAGAATATTAGATGTATCCATGTCCTAGTGAGATTTATCTCAGTACTCAAGAGTGTTCAAAATAAGGAAATCAGTGTAATATACCACATTAACACAACGAAGAGAAAAATCACATGAAAATCTCAATTAGTGCAAAAATGTGAGTGATAAGTTCCAACACTGTTTCATGATAAAAACACTCAGGATAATAAAAATACCTTCCTCAACATGATTAACAGCATATATGTGAGAGCACAAGTAATCTTGTCCTCAATGCTGAAAGAATGAAAGCCATCCTCTTAAGTTCTGGAACAAGACAAGAATGGCTTCTTTCTCTATTGCTATTCAGTAATGTACTGGGAGTTAGGAAATTAGGCCATAAAAATAAATAAAATGAATCCAAATTAGAAAGGAAGAAGTAAAACTATCTATGTTCATGATGTCACATTCCTTTATAGGGAATATGACAAAGTATCCACAAGAAACCTCTAGATCTCATAAATGAATGCAGCCAAATACAAGGTATGAGATATTTTTTTTAGTTTCTGGGGGTCAAGGATTGAACAATGAAGTTGTTCTAGCACCTGAGCCATACCCACTCCAAGCTGTGAAAGTAACATGCAAAAATTTGTCCTGTTTTATACACCTGCAAAGAACATTCTTAATTGTACATTTTAAAAATCCATATACCATAGCATCTAAAACAACAAATTACTTAGGAATAATTTTAACTGAATAGGTGAAGGACTTACACAACAAAAACTAGAAAATACTGTTGCAAGAAATTAGAGAGGGTGTAAGGAATTGGAAAAAATAATCTGTGTTCATGGATAGGAAGAATTCCTATTATTAAGTTACCAGTACTACCCAGCAATCCATTGCTTCATTTTTATCCCTGTCAAAGTCCCAGGAGACTTTTTAAGCAGAAACAGAAAGGGAAATCTTTATTCAGATGGAATTATATTTTATCAGGACTGAGTATACTATGTTAAGAAGATCTATTTATTTTCATGTCTTTGGCCTTTTTAGACTTGGAGATGTTTGCGATCAAGCACAATATCTTATACCTTTCATCATCCCCAGGATATAGTTTAGTGCTTACCTTACAGTATTCTGAAAAAATATTTATTTAATGACTGAGAAAACAAACAGTTGAGTGAGTTGAACAGATATTGTTAACTATGCTGGAGAAAACAGAAGCAGTGAGACATGAGGAAATCTTGTTTAGAGAGGATGGCCTCATGAATGAGAGCCAATGCCAGAAGACACAGGTAAGATTCAGAAGAGATTTTAGTGTATCCAGAATCTCTCTCTGGACTGAGCAATAGGGAAATCATTCAGGGGAATCTTGCAGTCCAAGAGCCCACACCTAAAGAGAGGTGACCTACTCCTGGGAGGAAGGAGTGCACTGGGAAAATAAATGAACGTGGAGCTCCAAAGCTGTCTCCCAAAGGTCAAAATTGGCACAAGATTTTATAGTGTTTTTCTTTCTTTCCTCTGGAAAATTAAATATCTCATGGAGGAGAAAAGCAAAAGAATACTTCATTAACGATGCTCACGGGAAAGACATCCTTCAAGGTACAGAAACCCTAAATGTTTCCCTAAACTACTGCAAGTCTACGTTTCTCTGATGATGAGGAAACACAATTGTATTTTCTAGAGACCTTGTGAGTGGGAGCATCTCCCTGACCTTCCTGGGAGCAGTGCTTCCACCTTCATCTTCATTCAAGAAAGAATTGGTGAGCTTAGACCCTTCCTTGGTAACTTCAGAGATTCCTCACAGGTACTGCGGGAATGTGTTATGGCTAAAAGTAACCCTGTTATTAGTGGTAACTTGAGACCTAACAGGGTACATACATAAAGGAAGCAAAATATTTCAAAGTTCTGCCTATCTAAAAAGCCTGAGTGCAAGTAGATACTGGATACCTAAAATATCTTCCTTCTACAGTCTGTCTTTTCTGGCCTTAGCTCTCACTTATGGGGCTTCCCTTTCTTAGCAAGATTTTTTCTTGTTTCACTGCTTCTTCTTTCTCCACATTTCTTAGATGTGTCTGTTTCTTCACTTTCCTCTTTGTAGATATTACCAGTAGAGAAGTTGTGAGCTTTGTCATGATGATGGGAGGGAGTGTTGCTGAGGGGGGGGAGAGGTGGGGTGGGGGAGGTAGGGTTCAATGGGACCTCATATATATATATATTTAATGTAATATTATTACAAAGTAAATAAAAAAATCATCAAAATGGACACGATGCCCTCACAACACTGCTCTGAGACCACCTTACTTTGTTGTGGAATATTTGCTACAGATTGAGTTAATAAGAGGTGTATGCATTGGTGATGTGTCATTTTTTACTTTTCCGCTTAGGCTCACTGTATTGTATTAACTAACCCCCAAATCACTGACCTGCTCTTAAAAAAAAAACAACAAGAAAAGAGGAAGGAAGGAAAGAAGGAAGGTAGGAAGGAAGGATGGAAAAGGAAAAAAGCTTTATATTGTGTTAATACTTTTTGTTGATCAAATCACAGGGAAACATGTACTGTAACTGAATAAAACATGTATCAAATTGTTGGTGTAAGTATTACTAATGGGTAGAATTACACAGCAAATATCAGATCATTCCTTGTATAGGACAATATGCCACTGAAAATAAATTTGAGATGAAAAGAAAAACATAATTTCCAAGCAATAACAGTACTTTATTATTTTAGGAAATGTGGTAGTATCTTCTACCACATGAACACACAGTTTGACAATTAGAAGGTGCAAAAGCTTTTTGAATACTTTTAAGAATTTGGTGTGGAAAGTTGACAAATGAGATGGTTCTTTCACAAAATAGTAACTAGGCCCATCATACCTTTTATTTATTTGGGGTGGTCTTTTTATTATATCTGACAGTTGAAGGTATCTCTGTCATAGCTGTAAACAAACTTATCATAAATATGTTAAAACATACTCTGCATACTATGATTTGCATATCTTTTTGACCTGAAAATCTGAAGGCTAATTCAAACTGGCAGGTTTTAGACATTTCAAGAAAATCAAAACCTATTTTAATACCAAATCTTTAGATTTCCTGAAGAATTTAGTGAGAAATGATAGAACATACATTAAAATTGACAAAATTTTGGAAGTTCAATTCAATAAAATATAATATAACCTTCAAAAACCTTTCAGATATTCTGTTTGAGGTTTTGTAATGTTTAAGTGATTTATGTTAAGCATAGTGCAATATCATGAATTCATTTTTACCAGTAAACTATGAAATGCAAATTTTTGAGTTGCATTTATGTTACTATAATAAAAAATTAAAATATACAAATAATTTTCTTTTTAGTCTTTACTAAAATAAATTACACTTGATCTATTAACTAAATAATTTGAGCATTTTTAAAGTATATGGAGGAAATTAACTGAGACATTCACTATAAGATACATGGTATCTAAAAATCTCTCAATATAGTTCTCATAATCAGCAATCATTTTATAGATGAGGGGCTACATTAAAGGTCTCAACATGTTACAAACATAATATTCCTAATAGATTTGGAATAACATGATCAATTAAAGGGTTTTAGCAGTTATGATTTTATGTCAGATGAACACAGATGTCTACTTTCTTGAAGAGAACGGCAATTTTCTGATAGTAACTCCTAGAGTACACTGTACCCTGAAACCATGCCAGTGATTTGTAAAATCAAGAGACCTAGGGCACATGGGCCCCTCAGTGTTAACTTTTGGAGTAAATTTTAAGTCAATGTTGGAGGTAAGTTACTACCAGGTTAGAGGTGTGGAAGAGAGGAAAGTTCTTGGAAGAGGAATAGTAAACTCTTGACTTCCCTGACTCATAACCCGGTGTTTGGAGAAGAGAAAATCAAGAAAAACAGTCTCCCTCCCCAGATCAATGTCAAAGAAGGAAATGATCAACAAAAAGGCAGATGCTCCCTAATGAGCAAATATCTCCTCTGCTGCACTCAGTTATTTTATGTACACTCAGGCTGGATGGCTTATGGGTGTTTCTTTGGGGTCCCAAGTCTGGTTTAAGGACTGATGCCCGACTCTCTTCTGCTGTCTTTTGTGGGGGTACAGCCTCAGTCTCCTTCACCAACCAAGGACTTTGGACTTCTACAGAAATACCATCTTACCAATTCCATCCAAGTGAGTCAGAGGGCTCAGCAGAACATGCAGGGAAGATTCCGGTTGGATGGAATTTGGGAGTTTTGACTTGAGCTCATCTGGGATCTACTCCAGCCTGACCCAGAGCTGAATGATCATTGTACTAGTTCTCAGGCCTGCTAAGATAATGGATCTTTTTTTATGTTAAAAATGATTGTCCATTTGAGTCAGTAATACAGGATACATTACAGATGACTAAGAAAGGAGAAAGGAAACCCATTTAGAAGGGGGAAAAGCAGGGATAAAGCAGTTCCAGGAAAAGGGAAATACCTGTTCAAGGAGTTTTGTAGTTAGGTGGGAATAGGGGAATGGGCTAGTAGCAGTGGCAGAATGTTCAGTGAATTGAGGCATTACTTTTTTTTGTTTTACATTTAGGATGAGGTATATTTAAGCAAATGGCTCTTTGATAGGAAATATCTAATATAGTGGAGGTAGATATTTCCTTTCAGTAGCATTTCATGAGGCATATACTCACACATTGGATAGTCACATAAAAAAAGTTGTTTTTATATAATGGGTGGAATTTATATACTACAACATTTACTCAGTGACCTTTTTTTTTTTAGAAAGATCAGGTCTTTACTGCAAAATTATTCAAAAATATCACAGCAGCACGCCCTTTAAGGTATTACAAAGCACTCTTCAAGACCAGAGGCTCACAGTTTATTTCATAAAAGCACAATTTATTAATAGTGTGGGCTCCTGCACACTCAGGGACCTGGGGCAATTATGGCTCTGTACAAGTCGAGTTTGTGGTTTGGCCTGAATGTTGCTGTTGGGGGCTGGAGAAAAGGACTTATTTTATTGTTTAGGAGACTCTGGTTTTCTGGTCACAGGCTTCCAGCTTGGGGATAGAGAAGCTGTGTGTCAGCCTCCTCCCCCTGCACCTCAGCAATTACGCCTATTGGGCAAGTTACATATGTTGTCCGTTGGTCATTTACATTCCCCATTGCAGCTTATTTTTGCAACTCTCTACCTTTATATATGAGGGTGTATGTCCTTCTTCTTTATAAGTAAACTTTCCATCAAAAAACTGCAAGTTTTTCCCTTCAACTTTGCTCTTTGCCATTTAGTTCTTCTATGTCTTTATAAACACTTTTGGAGGAATGTGTTAATGTCTATCATCATTATATATGATGTTCACCTCATTATTTTTCAAACTTAGAAAGTTCTGCTTCCATTAGATTAATAGATCAATTTTTAATTGCATTACCAACTGTTTTTCCTCATAGTGCCTTTTGGGGTTAGATCTACTTCTGAAATTGCATCACTTTCTGCCATCATTTGGAAAGCATTTTACTTTGCAGTGGACCACAGGTGGCTTTTATTCTTTACATAATCTGGAACAATTTTCAGTCTGCTCTTGCTGGAAAAGCAACAATGGAACTGAAATAAGACTGTTGAATAGGCTCTGAGAGATGCAGAAAGAATGACAATTGAGAGTCTAAAATTCAAAATAAGACATATCTGATTCCAAAAATTTTGCCCTTAATAAAATTTAAAAAGACATCAAATGCACCATATAAAAATTTCCAACATTGTTGTACTAGTTACATATTTTCAGTTGTGAAACATTTGTTTATTCCCATAGGTCATTTTATGCTTGAAGCGACCATTCTATTAAGTGTCTTGTCATTGTAAAAAGATATCACTGCCTTTGTCTTTTTTGTTAATTTCTTTTTGTTCTTTTTTTAGTTTTTCTTGGCTTCAAGGGTGATAAAACTGGAATTGGATTACCATCAGAAGCAAGAAAGGATTTCTTCATCACAATTTCTAATGTGATGCTTGAGTTTTTATCTTTCAAGTCTATTTAATTCCTTCCTGTCTTATTACTGAGCAGATATTTTATGTTCCTTTATTTTATTTATTTATTTATTTATTTATTTTATTGACTTTGTAATAATATTCCTTTAAAAATATATATGTGAGGTCCCATTCAACCCCACCCCCCCACCCCACCTCTCCCCCTCCAGCATATGTTCCTTTAAATAAAAGGAATAAAGTGATCATAACAAAAGGGAGCTCTGTGTTTACATGAGCATGGGAGGCTTGTCAGCTAGAATTTCAGAGCATCATTTCTAAATACTTGGAGAATGGAAAAACTGATGTTGTCAGATTGCATTTTATTTACTCCTGGATTATCTGTGTGGCTGAGTATGAGAAGAGCATGATGTTAACTCCCTCCCAATGATGCTAAGGTGTGCATTATGTGTGTGTGTGTGTGAAGTGTGTATGGGATGTGATGTGTGAGGTGAGCAGTCCTCAGAGCAGTGGTATCTAAGCTCATATATTACAATAGGTGTCTTCTATAGTACAGAGCCTGGAGGCTATTCTAAAAAGGCCAATAGGACCTGTTCCATTCCATTTGGTGGGATAGCTTTGCATCCAAATTAATGAATAGTGAGAGGTTCAGAATATGGATGAAGACCTCCCTGAATTTGAAGATTCAGCAGCAACAAGGCTGCCTTGTTCTTAAACTTCCTCTGAAATCATCTCTATTCACTATCCTCTTAATCATTTCCCTGCCACACTGACCTCCTTGTTCACTCTGAACACTGGAAAAAAGTCATTTTTAGGGTCTTTTTCCTAGAAGTTATCCCACTGGGCACAAATTTCCCCTTACATCCTCATGGCTACTGCCTTCTTTTCCTTTAGGTGCCTCTTTGAATTTCACATCATATATGGGACTTTTCTGAACACCAAGTGAAAAACAGCTCCATCATTTCACTTTTTTTACCTGCTTTCTTTTCCTTAAAGCATGTGAAATCATCCCCTTTGTAATATGATTGGGTTTTAATTGCATGTATTCTATGTGTGCTGATGGTTGGGACTTTTGAGTTACAGCATTGTAAACTCATTGCCACAACTCTACTTGCCTCTTAGTCACAACTCAATACATATTCCACAAATGAATGAATATCTCATGAAATCCATAGTGTTCATGAATTCTTGGTAAAGGGCTGAGTTTGGGGGATGGAATTCCTAGTCAGAGGTGGCACTACAAATACCCTAAAGGGATAAGATCTATATAAATAATATAATATTAAATTTATCACTGAAATAGGCAATGTAACATTTCTGTTTGGATAGTGCTACTTGCTTTGTGAAACTATCCATGTTCCTTTTTGTTTCTTCTTAGTCTCATCAGGCACATGGGACCTGGAAATGAAACGCAAATTTCAGAATTTCTTCTCCTGGGATTTACAGAAGTTCCAGAAGTGCAACCCCTCCTCTTTGGGTTGTTCCTGTCCATGTACCTGGTCACCATTTTTGGGAAACTGCTCATCATCCTGGCCATCATCATTGACTGTCACCTCCACACACCCATGTACTTCTTCCTCTCAATCTTGTCCCTTTGTGATATTGGTTTATCCTCCACTACTGTCCCAAAGATGCTGGTGAACATCCAGGCACAGAGTAGAGTCATAACCTATGCAGGCTGCCTCACCCAGATGTATTTTTTCTTACTCTTTGGAGGGTTGGATGACTGCCTCCTGGCCGTGATGGCCTATGACCGCTTTGTGGCCATCTGCCACCCGCTTCACTATACAGTCTCTATGAAACCCCAGATCTGTGTCCTGATGGCTCTGGGGTCCTGGTCCGTGAGTGTTATGGAATCCTGTTTACAGAGTTTATTGGTGTCACAACTGTCCTTTTGTTCAAGTGTAGAAATCCCAAACTTTTTCTGTGAACTTCGTCAGATGGTCCAACTTGCCTGTTCTGACACTTTTCTCAATTACTTAGTAATGTATTTAATAGCTGGAGTGCTGGCCGGGGGTCCCCTTGCTGGAATCCTTTTCTCCTACTATAGGATTGTTTCCTCTGTATTTGCAATCTTGTCAGCTCAGGGGAAATATAAAGCATTTTCAACCTGTGCATCTCACCTCTCAGTAGTCTCCTTATTTTATTTCACGACCATAGGGGTGTACCTCAGTCCTGCTGCTTCACACAACACACATTCAGGTGCACCAGCCGTGGCCATGTACACTATGGTCACACCCATGCTGAACCCCTTCATCTATAGTCTGAGGAATAAAGATATAAAGAAGGCTCTGAAAAAATGCTTTGGGAGGAAAGACTGCAAAGTGTCATTTGTCTTGCAGCAGCTGAAAGGCCAGTTTTAGCAGCTCCTAAACCTTCAGAGCTACATATTTCCTTTCTTTGTTCAGTAGGTGCATATAGACCTGCCTAGAGTCAAGATGACCTCAAAAATGAAGAAGTAAAATTTTAAAGCACACATTGTGTTATAGAGCAAGATTTTATTTTTGATAAGGAAAGAGTTCTCCTTGAAGTATGCATGATTCATGTACATGTTTAAGGAGTTTTTCAGTGTTGTTCAGGAATGGATTGCATTTTCTGAATAATTTCATTGGATCACCTCTTGTTCCTGTTTGAATTCTACCAATGCTGCCTATGAATATCACTTCTTGATTTCCTCTGAATAGAATATCTGCTTTTGTTCAAAACTGTCATAAAATTTAAAGAGGTGACAAATTACAACCTAGGTATTTCCTCTATCAGTCAGTAATTTATCTCTTGTATGTTCAAATCTCTAATCTATATTCTTTTCTTAAAAAAATCAAATTTATTGATACAGCTTAATAAAGCATACAATCCACCCAGAGTGTTCAATTAATGGTATTTGGTTAATCACATAGACCTGTATTCATTAATTTCTAATAAATATTCTTGATCAGATATGACTAAACACAGGAGGTTGACATTTTGGCTATCATACCTCTGTTAATGGAGTGTTCTGATTTGCAGCCATAAATTGCTGCTGCACAAACCTCCATGCCATTGCAAGTACTTATGGCTACCTAGATGGTGACATTCATTGTATGATATTTTAAAAAACAATTTTATTAAATAATAATCACACACTGTACAATACATACAAAGTGTACATTCAGTTGCCTTTGGTATAATTAAAGGCTTCTTCATCACTGAAATCAACTTTATTTACTTTTACAATTTATTTTATTTATTTATTTTTATTTATTTATTTATTTTTAATTTTCTTAAATTTTTTATTTTTTTATTCATTTTTTAAAAATATTACATTTAAAAAATATGAGGTCCCCATTCACTCTCACCACCCCCACCCCACCATTCCCTCCACAGCCACACTCCCCCCCATCATCACGACACATCCATTGCATTTGGTGAGTACATCTCTGGGCATTGCTGCACATCATGGTCAATGGTCCACATCATAGCCCATACTCTCCCATGTTCCATCCAGTGGACTGTGGGAGGATCTACAATGTCCGGTAATTGTCCCTGCAACACCACCCAGGACAACTTCAAGTCCCAAAAATGCCTCCACATTTCATCTCTTCCTCCCATTCCCTGCACCCAGCAACCACCATGGCCACTTTTTCCACACGAATGCCACATTTTCTCAATTACTAACCACAATAGTTCATGAATAGAATATCAGTAAGTCCACTCTGATCCTTACTGTATTCCTCTTTCCTGTGGACCTTGGCTTGTTTGTGTCCATTCCACATCTATGTCAAGAGGGGGCTTAGAGTCCATATGGATACTGGATGTAATCCTCCTACTTTCAGTTGTAGGCACTCTTGGCTCTGTGGTGTGGTGGTTGACATTCTTCAACTCCATGTTAGCTGAGTGGGATAAGTCCAATAAACCAGAGTGTAGGAGCTTGAAGTCTGTTGAGGCTCAGGGCCTGGCTATCATATTGTCAGTCCAGGGATTCAGATCCCCTAGATCGATCTTAAACCCCAGCATCAACTACAATTCCAGTAAAGTAACAGGGAAGGCTTGTGAAAAGAGATCACATCTGAGTCCAGCTCCATCACGCAGAGAAACCAACTCCAAAGAAGGGCCAAGTGACATGGCAGTGAACTCCATCTGCCATGACCATAAAACCTGTGGGTCTCTTTAGCCCTCAAAAGAACCAATACCTGGGGTTGTATCTACTTTATCTGTCACTGAGACTTTGCTCAGGTGTGCATAAGGGCAATCCTTCTGACAAACTCCAGACTCTTTTTTAGAGACTCATAGCCATATAAACTCGTTTGTCCTTTCCATTTCCCCCTTAATTTAGGTCAAACAGCATTTTTAACTCCTGTTATTATATGTAGACAGGGATATTCTGCTGGTCCACGTTGAACCTTTAATTAAAGGTCATTTTCTAGTTACATGATCAGCTGGTACTTGGTAGTGATCCCTCTGTGCCAGGCAGGCTCATCCCCGGGTGTCATGTCCCATGCTGGGGGAAAGGCAGTGCATTTATATGCTGAGTTTGGCTTTGAGACAGGCCACATTTGAGTAACACGGAGGCTGTCAGGAGGGAACCCTTAGGCACAGTGCTGCTCTAGGCCATGTTCTTATTTGAGGTGTGCAGGCTCACAAGCATAGTCATTAGTATCAGGGACTCACTGTTGGACCCTCATTCCTTCCTGGTCTTTGTTGTTGCACCCAGGGGACTGCTGCTGCTCCCCTAGGGACCAAGGAAGAACCCCCCCACCGGCCAGGAACCCAGCACTCCCCCAGTTGTTGTTTTTAATTGTTTCCACTATGAGTATATCCAAACATTTCCATGCACCCCAGACACATGCCCTGTATAACTCCCTGTCAACCCTATGTTCCCTGTCAATAACATCCCATACCAGTATTCCTCTGCTGCCATTGTTGAACCACTCTGTGATCCAAAACTTCCTGAAAAGTGAAACCCAATATAATGCCAGGTTCCCCTAATAGTAAAATGGAATATAGCGATGAGTTTAAAGGTTAGATACAGGATACATATTGATTTGGAAAATTCTACAGCCTATCTTTTTCTTTTTCTTTTTCCTAATTATTGTGCTTCTCTTCACAAGAGCCCTAGATTACAGTAATTCATATATACAATATACAGTACTCCCACATATCCAATATAAAATCTTTTCCCTTCCACAGCAATAATCTTTTAACATATTCATACCATATTTACTGAAACTGATATACAGATATTGAGACAATAGCTTTCAAACAAGGTAACATTTTTGTTTACATTGTGGTTTATACTTTAGGCTATACAATTTTTAAAATGTTTAATATCCTATGTTTTACATTATGATTTACATTATTAGTCTGTCAGCCCCTATATGTTTTTTGGTATCATATTACATGTTTTATATCCATCCTCGTGTACGCTTGTGAAACACTTCTATTGCCCTCACTGTTACGTTGGTTCCATCTATTCAATATCTATTGCCCCCCCTCCTTGGGGCCCACAATGACAGTCAATCTTCATTTCTTGAGGGCCATGTTCAGAGATACTTGCACCAGTGTTGAGGGCTTGACATGCTCAACTGCCCTAATGCCCTGGGAGCCACCATTTCTCTTGAGAGATACAGTTCCCTCTATTTGATGGCATTAGTCCTCCCCAGGATGTGGGTATACCTTCACTCTCATTATATGGGTCTCTACCTGATGGTATAACCCACTCTGGCAAAATGAGCATTCACATATTCCCTAGAAGTCTGCTTTACATCAGATTATCCCCTTTAAGTATCTTAAACAGGTAACTTTCCTTATTATATTGTAAAAGGTTTCCTCAGCATTATACTCTCAACCAACACCTGATATTCTCCTATGTTCATATTCCCCCAATTTCTTGGGCAATATTACCCATTTGTCCATCCCTAGCCTCCCTCAAGGCCACAAAGGCCCACTCAAAGGTAACACTATGCCCCCATTTTATCCCTTCCTTGTACACATACTTACTGCCAGCTTATCATAGATTTCCCCTATGTAGATGTCAGCTTATATCCTTCCTCTACCCCCCAATTTCCTGTAAGCCTATCTTCCAGTCTCTAGCTCTCTGAGGCAGCTTGGTTTACTTATTTCATATCATTGAGGTCATGTAGTATTTGTCCTTCAATGCCTGGGTTGCTTCAATCAACATAAGGTTCTCAAGATTTATCCATGTTATCATGTATGTTTCTAGTGTATTTGTTCTGAAAGCCGAGTAGTATTCCATTGTATGTATATATCACATTTTATTGATCCACTCATCTGTTCAAGGGCATTTCGGTTGATTCCAACTTTTGGCGATACTGAACAATGCTGCTATGAACATTGGTGTGCATATATTGGTTTGTGTCCTTTTTTTCAGCTCTGCTGGGTATATACCCAGCAGTGGAATTGCTGGGTCATATGGCAAATCTATGGTTAGTTTTTTGAGAAACCGCCATACTGTCCTCCAGAATGGTTGGATCCTTCTGCATTCACACCAGCAGTGGATGACTGTTCCCATTTCTTCACATTCTCTCCAGCATTTGGATTCTTCTGTTTTTTTCAAAGCTGCCAATCTTATGGGAGTAAGATGGTATCTCATTGTAGTTTTGATTTGCATTTCCCTGATAGCTAAAGATTTGGAGCATTTTTCATGTGCTTTTTAGCCATTTGTATTTCTTCTTTGGAGAAGTGTCTGTTTAGATCTTTTTCCCATTTTTTAAATGGGTTGTTTATCTTTTAATTTCAAGATATAGGAGTTCTTTATATTTGCAAGTTATAAGTCTCTTATCGGATATACGCTTGCCAAATATTTTCTTCCATTGTGTAGGCACCCTTTTTACTTTCTTGACAAACTCCTTTGAGGAGCAGAAGGCTTTAATTTTGAGGAAGTCCCATTTATCTATTTGTTCTTTTGCTGCTCGTTCTTTTGGTGTGATGTTCATGAAGACGTTTCCAATTACAAGGTCTTGTAGATGTTTCCTTACACTGCTTCCCAAAGTCTTTATGGTCTTGGTTCTTATATTTAGGTCTTTGATCCATCTAGAGTTGATCTTTGTATAAGGTGTGAGATGGTAATCCTCTTTCATTCTTCTACATATGGATATCTAGTTCTCCAGGCACCATTTGTTAAATAAGCCATTCTCTCCCAGTTGAGAGGATTTGGTGGCTTTAGCGAATATTATACGGCTATATATATGAGGTTCTACATCAGAACATTCGATTCAATTCCATTGGTCTGTGTGTCTCTCCTTATGCCAATACCATGCTGTTTTCACTACTGTAGATTTGTGGTATGTGTTGAAGTCATGTAGTGTGATTCCTCCAATTTCATTTTTCTTTCTCAAAATGTCTTTGGCTATTCGGGGCTTCTTTCCTTTCCAAATAAATTTCATAGTTAGTTTTTCCAGTTCCTTAAGGAAGGCAGTATTGATTTTTATTGGGATTGCATTGAATGTGTAGATCAGTTTTGGTAGGATAGACATCTTAATAATATTTAGCCTTCCTATCCATGAACAGGGAATATTCTTCCATTTATTTAGGTCTTCTTTGATTTCCTTGAACAGTCTTGTGTAGTTTATAGTGTATAAGTTTTTTACATCTTTAGTTAAATTTATTCCTAAATATTTGATTTTTTAATTTACTATTGTAAATGGTATTTGTTTCTTGATTTCCTCCTGAGCTTGCTCATTATTGGTGTACAGAAATGCTACTCATTTTTGCGCATTGATCTTATAACCTGTGACTTTACTGAACTCATTTATGAGTTCTAGAAGCTTTGTTGTAGACCTCTCAGGGTTTTCTATGTATAGGATCATGTCATCTGCAAATAATGAAATTTTGACTTCTTCCTTTCCAATTTGAATGCCTTTTATATCTGGTTCTTGCCTCAGTGCTCGAGCAAGTACTTCTAAGACACTGTTAAATAGAAGAGGAGACAGTGGGCATCCTTGTCTTGTTCCTGACTTTAGAGGGAAGGATTTTAGGATTTCTCCATTGTAAACAATGTTGGCTGTAGGTTTTTATATATACTCTTTATCATGTTAAAAAAATTTCCTTGTATTCCGATCTTTTGGAGTGTCTTTATAAAGAAATGGTGCTGTATTTTGTCTAAAGCTTTTTCTGCATCTATAGATATAATCATGTGATTTTTGTCCTTCAATCAGTTTATATGGTGTATTACATTGATTGATTTTCTTATGTTGAACCATCCTTGCATACCTGGAATGAATCCCACTTGGTCGTCGTGTATAATTTGTTCAATGTGTTGTTGAATACGATTAGCAAGTATTTTGTTAAGCATTTTTGTGTCTAGGTTCAATAGAGATATTGCCCTGTAATTTTCTTTTTTGTGGTGTCTTTGTTTGGCTTTGGTACTAGGCTAATGTTGGCATCATAGAATGAGTTAGGCAATGTTCCTTCTTTTCGAATTTTTGGAAGAGTTTCAGCATGATTGGTGTTAGTCCTTTCCGGAATGTTTTGTAGAATTCACCTGTGAAGCCATCTGGCCCTGGGCTCTTCTTAGTTGGGAGGATTTTAATGACTGATTCTATCTCTTTACTTGTGATTGGTTTGTTGAGATCATCAATTTCTTCTTTCGTCAATGTTGGCTGCTTATGTGTTTCTAGGAAATTGTCCATTTCCTCTGAATTGTCATTTTTGTTGGAATATAGTTTTTCAAAGTATGCTGTTATGATAGTCTTTATTTCTGTGGGGTCAGTGGTGATATCTCCTTTCTCATTTCTTATTTTGTGTATTTGCATCTTCTCTCTTTTTTTCTTTGTTAGTCTCACCAAAGGTTTGTCAATTTTATTGATCTTCTCAAAAAAGCAGCTCTTAGTCTTGTTTATCTTTTCAAGTGCATTATTTTCTATTTCCTTTAGTTCTGCTCTTATCTTTGTTATTTCTTTCTTTCTTCTTCCTGTGATATTACTTTGTTGTTTTTTTTAATAATTCCTCCAAATATGCAGTTAGTTCTTCAATTTTTGCTCTTTCTTCTTTTTTGATGTATGAATTTATGGCTATAAACTTCCCTCTCAGTACTGCTTTTGCTGCGTCCCATAAATTTTGGTATGTTGTGTTATCATTATCATTTGTTTCAAGGTAGTTATTGATTTCTTTTGAGATTTCCTCTTTGACCCGCTGTTTTTCTAAGAGTGTGCTGTTTAATTTTCATATCTTGGTGTGAAATCGGGGCCTCTGGCCCTAGCAGATTTCCAGCTTCACTCCACTGTGGTCAGAGATATTATTTTGTATGATTTCCATTTTTCTGAATTCATTAAGCCTTTCTTTGTGGCCTAGCATATGGTCTATCTTCGAGAATGGTCTATGTGCACTTGAAAAAAATGTATATCCTGCTGTATTTGGGTGTAATGATCCTTATATGTCTATTAGATGCAACTTCTCTAATACACTGTTCAAATATTTTGTTTCTTTAGTGATTCTCTTTTGAGATATTCTGTCCAGAATTGATAGTGGTTTATTAAAATCTCCCACTCTAATTGTAGATGCGTGTATTCTTTCACTTAGTTTTTCCAGTGTTTGTCTCACGTATTTAGAGGCACCCTTGTTAGGAGCATAAATATTTATGATTGTTCGTTCTTCTTGAGACATTGTCCCTTTCACTAATATGCAGTCTCCTTCTTTGTCTCTCACAATTGTTTCACATTTAAAGTCTATTTTGACTGATATTAATATGCTACTCCTGACTTTTTTTGGTTATTGTTTGCTGGTAAGATTGTTTTTCAACAATTCACTTTCAGCCTTCATGAATCTCTGGATCTAAGATGTGTCTCTTGTAGACAGCATGTAGGTGGGTCATATTTCCTTATCCAATGTCTCAGTCTGAATCTTTTTTATAGGTGAGTTTAATCCTTTGACATTCAGTGTTATTCCTTTCATGGAATTATTTATGTTCGCCATATTTTGATTGGACTTGTGTTTGTCATATTTTGTTTGTTTTTTCTTTCTTCTCTTTTTTCTTATTTTATTGCTCTTGAACTCTCCCCCAACTCTGCCTGTCCTGTTTTTTCCTTTCTTCTTACAGAACTCCCTTTAATATTTCTTAAAGGGGAGGTTTCCTGTTGACATACTCTTTCAATTTCTGTTTATCTGTGAATATTTTGAACTCTTCATCATTTTTGAATGCTAGTTTAGCTGGGTAGAGTATTCATGGTTGGAATTTTTTTTCTTTTAGTACCTTAACCATATCATACCACTGCCTTCTTGCCTCCATGGTTTCAGATGAGAAATCAGCACTTAATCTTATGGAGCCTCCCTTGTATGTGATGGTTTTCTTTTCTCTTACTGCTTTTAGAATTTTCTCTTTGTCTTGAACATCAGATAATTTGACAAGTATATGTCTTGGGGTGGGCCTGTTGGGGTTTATGATGTTTATGGTACGTTGTGCTTCTTGGCTATGTATATCTGTCTCTCGCAGGAGATTTAGGAATTTTTCAGCCATTATTTCCTGCAACACCCCTTCTGACCCCTTTCCCTTCTCTTCTCCTTCTTGGATGCCTATAATATGTATGTTTGTGCGTTTTGCATTGTCATTCCTGTCCCTAAGTCTTAGCTGGATTTTTTCTGTCTTTTTATCAATCAATTCTATTATCTGTTTGATTTCCGATGTACTGTCTTCCACAACATTAATTCTCTCCTCTGCCTCTTCTAATCTGCTGCTATTTGCTGCAAGTTTATTTTTGATTTCTTGAACTGTGGTGTTCATTCCCATCATATCTGTTATCTTTTTGCATATGTCTGCAATTTCCTCTCCAAATGTTTTCTTCATATTGTTAAACTCTTCCCTTACTTCATTAATTTTGTCATTGATATATGTCCTGAGATCTTTAATTAGTTGTCTGAAATTCTGCTCCCTGTCTCATTTTTTAGTTTATTCATTGGATTCAGCCATGTTTTCCTGATTACTGGTTTGGTTTATAGATTTTTGTTGCTGTTTGTTCATCATTTTATCTTGACAGATTTAACAAGTCCTTAGTTTCTTTGTCTAGTCTTGGGGATTAATTAGCTCTTGTTATTGTGTAAGTGTTATATCTTCTCTTTGTCACTTTGTTCTTCTTATTCTAATTTCTTGTTGCTGGCTGAGTTCACTTTGAAGGAAAATATTAGGGACAGGAAAGGCAATTGTGCAAAAAAGGAAAATGTGTAAAGTAGTATTGGTAATAAATGTTACCAGAGCAGCAATATGAGATCTGGGAGGATTGGTATTAGACTCATGTAAGTTGTGTAGAGTTATAGCAGTAAGTAGAGTACCTATAATGAGGTGGACAACTGAATATGAGAGGAATATAGTATGAATTAAAAAGCCAGTGTTTTCATGTGGGAGGGAAAGAGAAAAGAAAGACAATAGTATCAACAGTGGATAAAAGGCAGAAAAGAAAACAAAGGTATTAGAAATTAAATGTTAGACAATTTGGGGACCAAAGAAAGGGAGGTGGAATATAGGAGAGACAGTAGATGATGGAGGATATCAAGGTGTGGGTGAAAAGGGATAGTGTAGGTGGCCAAAATCAATTCACACAGAAATGAGGCAGTGGAGGATGAGGAAACCCAGCAAATATGAGGTAGTTCCTGCAGCACTTAATGTATTATTAAAATAACATAAAATAAGAAGAAAAAGAGGAAAAAGAAAAAAAAAGATAAGAAAAGACTAGGAGATAATGCAATATTAGCAACCAGGACACTTTTACGTGAACCTTCTCTGTCACCGTCCCACCAGATCGATGTCCACACACCTCCTGCCCTGTAATATCCCGAAACAGCCTGGTCCTGAAGAATTTCCAATGCTGCCCAGCCACTTCTTTGCAGGAGAGACAATAAGGTACACTCACTCAGACTCCATCTTGCCCCACCTCTGACAATCTGTCTTTTATATGGTTCTTAATAATTGTAATGTCTAAGAACTTTTGTCCACTTTCAAAACTTCTTCTCACTTCTAAACTCTTTTACCTCTGACCAATTATGGCCTTATTTACTCCTTGGTCCATTAGACCACTGACTCCTAAGTTTTACTGTGCAAACAAATCATACCTCAATCCTGTAAAATATAGATTTCAAATCAGAAGGTGTGGGATGGGGTCCTAAAGTCTGAATTTCGGAAGAGGTCCTAGGTGAGGCTGATCCTGCTGGTTCTTGGACTCTACTTGTGATGCATCAGAAGGTTGTGGGCTGTATTTCCACCACATTAATAAGTTAATGAAGGAGAACTTTTCCTGGTGGTATGTGCTACTTTGTGAACAAATCTCTTAGTCTTAGACTGATGTCCATCAGGCAAGAAGACCCCACCCCATTATTCATCACATACACAGATTTTGTTATTATAAAGATGATCCTCTTGGTGGAAATGGGCTCTTGTCACTGATCACATTCCTACTCAATCTATTTACACAGGTCTTTGCAAGTGAAAAAAATTTCCACCTCATAGTCCTCAGTTATGCCTATAAACATATCTCAGTTCAGTTTCTGACTCCAATATACCATGTTTTTGGATGTTTTCTTATTTTTGTAGATCTTCTCTGGATGATTTCTACTGATGAGGAGTGAATATTATGTAACTCATTGTATGAGAATTCCCAATACCATCCATTCTGCAAAGGGTACATGGCACACACAAATGGACTGTTTGGTGATGTTTTCATAGATAGGGAGTATATAGCCTTGAAAAGATTAAAGTTTGCAGTAGACCTTTACAATTTAACTAGAGAGTGCACAGGTTGTGCCAGGCAGCTATGTGCTTCAGGCTGTGTTTCATTTAAGTGGATACATCCTGATCTCCTAGCTCCCACACCCCTAAATATGAGAAAAGATATTCAAGCTCATTCCTCTTAAAGGAAATTCACATTAAACTGCACTAATATGACACATTTCACCTATTATTAAAATAATCCAAGGGAGTGCTCTGCAGTACATATTTTCTGTGCCTGGCTGACTTCTATTCAGTTTCAGCCTCTTCCCTCCATTTCTAAGGAGACCTACATTTTAGGCTCAATTACCAACATAATCCCTTTCTTAGCATAAATCACAAATTGTAATTATGTGTCTGGAACAATATTGTGGGTGCCCAAACACTCACATCTCACAAGACGACAGGGGTAATTTGAACTATTAAGCATCTGGAAAATTATCCAAGGCATAGGAGTTGGAACTGCTGAGGGAGCTTTGGAGAAAAAATATAGGAATGTCTACTTCACAACTCCAAACAATCCAAAATAATTTACAAGCCACTTAGGTATATTTTATTATTGTTCTTTTCCATGCCCATTACAAATAATTCTGATGGTATAAAACTTTCTTCAAATTTACAGTCTCTTGAGAAAGTATCTTCACCAAGTTACAAACAAAGAGGATTGATTTTAAGAATGGAAAGTTGAAGAGAGTTAAGAGTGAGAGTTGTTTTTCAAGAGTAGAGGTGATTTGACCTAAAGAAATGAAAAGAAAAATTCTCCCCATATTCCTTTTCAAAGTACTATTGTATCAAGTATCTCAAAATCACATAGGATCATGTTTTCTATCCTTCTTCCCCCTCAAAAAGTTGATGATCCAATGAGATGGAATAATAGTAACACAGTTAGTTGCCTTTGAAAGTCTTCCACATTTCTCCACAAAGCCTTATGTCATCTCTGTAGTCTAGACCTTAGAGAAGACATAGTCTCTTTTTTATATCAAATGAAAAGTGAAACCATTCACCAGAACTAGTGGGGAAGACAATTCTTAATATTATGTTGGTGGAGTTTTCTGTGCCTGTTTTTGACTATTGGAGATTAGACTAAGACTGTGATTCTCAATCTCTGGGTATATCAGCATATCCTGGAAGAGTTTCTACAGATTACTGCCCAAACTGGAATTTTTTTTAGGTCTGAGGTGGTGCATGATAATCTTGATTTCAACAATTCCTCTGACATTGCTCTCTCTTGGTTAATGTATGGCCATGATTCTTTACAAAGGACAACTTTAATGCCACTTGACTCCTCCCATTTCCCAGCTAAAAGTCTTGATAGTCATTAAATTTCCCCATTTCTTCATCAGCCATATAGAAAATAAGCCCTGCTTTCTTAAGCCCTCCTTAAAGATATCCAGCATAAGGAAAAACCATAAAGCAAGCCTACTCTAACTCCCTTTTATGGACAAATTCCATGCTTCCTCATGGGTCAAGCTAGCAAACCTAACTTCGTTTAATAAAGGTGTCTTCCAGGTGATCTGTACATACTACACTTTATTAATACACCCAGCTGCATTCTTGATTTGTGAAAACTGGTGTTCCATTACTTGGTGCAAACCCATTGCAAAAGTAGCTTTCTATTATAATGGTATAAGTCATAGGGGGTGTGCAGGCAGTGCACTTTTGGCATTCATCCAAATCTCCAGAATGGAGTAAATAGTTCATTATCAAACCAGCCAAGTAGGTAAATACATATTCCATCTGTCTATGTAAGCTTGTCTCCAAGGTTAATCTGTGGTCTAATAACATAATTATTTAGAAGCACTTATTGAAAATATAGATTCACAGTCTTCTCTCAAACTCAGTAAATCAGAATTTAAAAGGTCAGGACTCAGAATGTAATTTTTTTTCACAAAGACACACCATATGAGTTCATTCATCATATATTTTTGGGGGGTCTGTCAGTAAGGATGGCTAGGCTAAGAAGATAAGAAGTTTCCTAAGTTACCAAGGGCTAGAGAAAAAATCACAGGGTGTTTTCTCTTAGAAGTAAAAGTGGGATTAGTGTTACACGGATAACTCCCAAGATTTCTCTCACTGTCAGATGAGAAGAGAAAACCACACCATTAATACACTGGTAAACCTTGGTGACAGAATGTGGAAAAGTAGAGAAAATTCAGCATCTAGCTATATGATTCACACATATTCCTAGCCTTTGCTTTTGATAATAATGCATGAAGGATGTTCTCTTTGCTTAGAAACATTTCTAAGTGTGAATTAGCAGTAATGATTAAAATCATAAAATGCAGAATGATCTTAACATTCGCTGTCATTATTAGAAGATTTAAATAAAAGAGTGAAGTCAGATGTATGCATTCAAATTACAGTTCTATTTCCTGGTATCTTTGTGTACTCTATTAAGACCTTTTTTTAGAATCTCATGTCTCTTTCTATAGAACTAGTTCAGTTTTGGTGCCCCTAACTCCATTCTTATTTTCTTCAAGAAAATGCTTAATTTTGCTCACCAATACATTACTCTGTATTGTTCATAAAATACCATCTTCCATAACTTGACATAAATCCTATACTAAAAGAAAAGTGCTATTGCAAGTTGAATTTAGGGGACAAGGAGTGGAGATAATTCCACAGGTGACAGGAACTGTTGAAATCAGAAAAAGAACAAGAACTTAGTTCAGGATGTGGCATCGCTATGTTCACTTTCTGCCCTTTCAGAACTTGTGATATGAGTGTTCTTATGAGTCAGTTTCCTACAGAGCTGAACATGGCACTGTGTGTGTGTGTGTGTTTGTCACCACATAAATGTATGTTAAATGGATGAGCAATAAACCTGAGTGACACTGCCTGTTCATATTCATAGGAAAGAAAAGGAATTTGCTTCAGTAGGACTTAATAAACACCTTTTAGGAGACATGTAGGTGCAGTCCTCTTAAACATAAGGGTGAATAAATACTTCCTCCATGGCTTTCCCCAGGGGACATAGCTGATTAATAATTCTACTGTACATTCCATGTAATTTTGTAATCTTATAAAATGATTTTCTACCCTCTTGTTTTCTCTGAACAAATTTTAATCCAAATCATTCTTGAATTTAAACCCGTTGCAAATCTTCAAAATTTCCATTTTGGCCTGTTCTGTAAAATCCATTCAAAATGTTTACTATATTTACTTTCCAAAGAAAATCTATACATACTCATTTGATTGATATGCTTTGTGGACAAGAAAGAAGTGTATTCAACTAAAAAAATAGTCATATATTTTAAAAACACTGCATGATTTTAGCTTTTTAATTCACAGGAAGCTGCTTATGGCCACAGGAATTAAATAAAAAATGGAATTTTTATGTCATTTGTCAAATGGAATGAGTACCCAAAATAAATATTCCTTAAAAATATCGAAGTAATACACAAGTCAATGTAGTTTTATATTATTTTGGTAAGGAGGTGGAATGACATAAAGTAGTCAAGTGTTCTGCCTTCTCAACCCATTTAACAATTCAGAATGTACTTCTATGAAGTTATGATTAAAACAATGGCAACATTAATGAGCATTTCTCAGATAACATGCACCATAAAATATCATCATCAGATGATGACATTATTTTCTTGTGTTTCCTTATAATAGATATACAGTATAAATACCATTATTCCAATTGAAAATTGAAAATAAAACAACTGAAAGTGGTTCTGAAATAACCCAAATTTATTTTCTGGAAACTGTTGGAGAAGAGATTCAAAGACAAATTTTCTGATTCCAAATAAAATATCTTTGGCTGTTCTTCTGCACATAATAGGAGAAGCTCCATTTCTATTTCTTTTTTCCCCTTTTTCTATCCAAACATGTTAACAAATATCTTTGCCTTTCTTACCACGAAATGATTGTAAACCTGTGTTGAAAATACTCTGTCATAGAAGTGCAAGGTATACCAATTACTTCAGGTAAGTAAATGAAGTAATGGCACTGGCATGACTGTAAGATGTTGTTTCTATCCAATGGTCTTTCAAATATCTTTGGTGGAGAGATCATTTTAAAAGTGTGAAATTACAACTGGGGAACACAATTGAGGTGATGAAGAGGCTGTTGGCAGAAGTGAAAGTTCTCACACTCTAAAACCTTTAAAATGTGGTAGGAAACTCATAATACACTAGTCAATTATCTCGGCAATATTTAATTGGGATTACCACCAGTGCCACACTTTAATTATAAAATATTTTAAATTTAATGTCAAATTAGAGATGAATGGCTAGTATGTGTCAAGCTTTGATTTTCTGATTTTATCTTGTAATTATTACTTTGACCCTTTATCCCCCTCACCCTCTACCCCACAACAACCAACATGCACTCACCACTACTAACAACAACCAAAAACAAGTTGTCAGGAATATGCAGTTGGATATAGCTATGCCAAAATTTAGGAGACCGAAGAAGAGGAAGACTTTAACAGTAATATGAAGAGAGGTCTCCTAAGTGAGGCTCAACAAGTCATCTGAATGCTTGACTACATAAAATACTTTTTTTGTATCTGGCAGGAAAATAAACTATTTAAACATACCCCAGAAAATCAAGACCCAACTTGTTGCTACTGTTTTAAAAGATGTTTCCTGACAGAATTCAAGGACTTGTAGAGTCCCTTGTCTTCCCTCATGTATTTCAGAAAGCTCGGAGATTTGATCTAGTTATAAAAGTCAGTGTAAATTGTCCTTATTACAAATATCATATTATTTTACTAGGAAAGCAAGTAAACAAAGAAAAAAACTAAAATTAAATCAACTGTAAGTTGATAATTTAGATATTCTCTAAATGTTTGAGTGCATATTTTCCTAGATATTTACTTAAGAAGCTCTGAAAATTCTAATACACTAATAAAGCTAGATTTCTATTAACCTAATTTTAGAAGTTTAATCTTTGCACTTAGTTCCCTGAAGGATATTTACCAGACCTTCTCAGTGTGCTTACAGGAATAAGATAAAGTTTAAAAGCAAAAGGAGACAGAATGGTGTCAGGAGCACCTTACGAACCAGTAAATCTGAATTTTCTCAGAGACACAAAGCTTGATATCCTTAAGCATTTGGCACAACTATATCAAAAGAATGGTTTACTAGCCGCTGAAGTCAAGGACAGGTTGAAGGTGCTTGAAACAATGCAGGACTGCAAAATTGCACATGTCCTCACCTCAAGACCCCAGCATCATTTGCTTTTTTTTTTACTTGTTTTTCTTCTGACCTACCCCTCTCCTCTCCTCTCCTCTCGTCTCCTCTCCTCTCCTCTCCCTCTTCCCCTTCCTTCCCCTCTCCCTTCCCCTCCCCTCCCCTCTCCTCTCCTCTCCTCTTCTCCCCTTTTCCCTTTTCTCTTTTCTCTCCTTTTCTCTTTTTTCTCCTTTCCTCTTTTCCTTTTTTTTGCCTATAAAAATCCTAGCTCTCAATTTCATTCTCAACTCTTTAGGTAAGATTGACCCAATTATTTCCTGGCACACCTGTAATAAATCACATTCTCACTGAGAGACCTGTTTCTCCTTTGTGGTGCCAGATGGGGCAGTGCCTCTATTATTTTGCAACTGCACTTAGGGTAACAATTTTGGAGATCAGAGTCTAGAGTCATGTTTTTCTTGGAGGCAGTCCCTGTAGCATTCCTGTGCAATTTTTTGACAACCGCAGGGTTTCTCTGGAACCCTTAGTTCTATATCTAGCAGCTGCCCAGGGATTTCCCTTGAGGTCAGAAACTGGAGGATCTCATTGGGTTTTCTGCTGTTCATTGGCACTGGGTGCTTTGAGTGAAGGTGATTTTGATGCTGGATTTTCTCTGTGTTAGATAAGATTATGAAATACATTCTTCTCCCTGATTTGTGCTTACTTGACTTTCTCATTCTGCTCCTGCCAAGAAGAGTGTAGGATTGGTTTTGATGGCCTGCTCATACTGAAGGGACCATTGGATTGCCACTGTGGGTCTGCTCGTGATACGGGGACTGTTGAATTTTTAGTTGATCTGAACTGATTTATATGGACTTGGTGGGTTTCCATCCCATTATCCATGATCTCAGATTTGGGGTCCAACTGTTGATTTTGTCATTGCATTTTTGCTTTGATGTGAGAAACTGTTGACTTTGAGGAGCCCCTGATATTGATGTTCTGTTTATTATTCCTGTTGGTGCTTGTGTGTGCAGCTATATCTCTTCTGGGATGTGTTTTGGAAAATTGGTCTGTATTTGGAAAAGACCCTCTTAAGAAAAAGAAAATGTTTTTCTATTTCAACATTGTCTGGCCACAGTATAAATGATGGTGTAAAGTAACATTTAAATGAGCTTTTAAATTTCAATACTTTCTTGCAATTAAATTTGTTTTGTAAAAGAAATCACCAGTGGAATTGGTTTAACTGCTGGAGAAGCAGAAAGCCTTAGCAACATTGATGTTCTCAGTTTTGTTTCCATTTTAATTCTAATGGAATCTGTATAGCCACATTAATAACATTTGCATTGTTAAAGTTCAGTAACTTTTGAACTAGACAACTCTATGAAAGTAAAAGAGGGAGGAAAAAATAGAAACAATGTTAGCCGCTTTTCTAAGCCTGCAATTTTACCATGACTTAGCATTGACAATGTGGCTATAGAAAATTGTTCAGAAATGTGTCCTTGTAAGTTTTCTCAATACAGCTCTCTACAATACTGATAAAACAGTAAACTACCCATGAGCTATCTATGTTCTAGTAGTATTGGAAATGAAGTTATGTTTCCATATTACCAAATTGAATCATTTTTCTGGCAAATTTACTTAGTGTTAATAGTAATTGTTTGTTATAAGAGCTTGCTTGGAGACAGTTTCCAAAGACATTATGGTAGTTTAAGTAACTATTGTATATAGAAAGTCATTTTTTTTAATTAAAGAAAAAGAAATTAATTTTCTTCTAAGAAAATGAAATGACTGGTAATAAAGAAAGAAGAAAATGTGGTACAAAATCTAAATGATACAGAAAATTCAGAATACAGAAAAATTTCTTTTATCATCAAACTTAGATAAAGATATGATGGGTCTATTTATAGTATTAAAAAGCCTTACCATCAAGTAGTATACTCATGCAAAAATAAAATTTGTTTTTTCTCTGTTATCATGACAAAGTTGCTTAAATCATTAGTATGGTTCAATAAAATTTCATTGATTTTTCCTCCTGAATAAGCAGTAAACAAAGCAGAAAGTCTGTTTTGTCAAAATAGCTTTTTGTGCTTTAACCCATTGTGTCCTTGGTTTAAGGGAAAACAGTCCTCTCACTTTAAACCCATAATGTCCAAGTAACAACTTTAAACATTTTGCTTTCTCAAAGGCAAATTCTGAAAATTATCTTTTTATTTCAAATGATTTCAAAATATTTGTTCTTTCACCTTATAAAAAAGTAAAGTACAAAAAATAGTTAAGTTCATTTGATATACTACAAATTACATTGGTAGTGATTAGAAAGTGTATAAAAATTTTTAAAGTTTGACTTCAGTGCCATAAGATTCTCTTGTGCATTTAAACCAGGCCCCTAGTGCTGTGCATGGTACCTCCCAATTTCAGTTATTAGCTCGATTGGTCTCTATGACCCCTAAAACAATAAAGGTATCTACCACATCTCCTGGTCATGCTCTTGAAATAGATGGAAATATGTTGGTCCATTATATTACTTTAGCTCTGCCAACTGCAGATTCTTTGGCATTACCTCCATACTCACTCTGTTTCATTTACTAGAGACGCTGTGCACCAAGCTTGTGGAATTTAAACGTATGCGTATTTTAAGATTCCTGAAAAATATTTCCAACTTATCTTCCAAAATTGTTACTCTATTTATATACTATTATGAATGAACTATAGTAACTATTTCCACATCCTTTCTCTATGAGAGATTATTATTGTTTTCACTATTGCAAAATGGTTGAGGAGTGCATTGATTCAAGGCTGGATGTGTTTTTATATAGGCAAGTATAGGGTATTGAATCATGACCCCCAAAAAGGCATGTACTGGTCCCAAACCCTGGTCCTGGGTATCTGAACCCATTTGAAAACAGAGCCTTTGAAGAAGCTATTAGTTAAGCTGAGCCCAATTTGAATGAGAGGAGCCTTAATCCAATATGGCTGGTGGCCTTAGATGTAAAAATAATTGAAAGTCATTGGGAGCAATCAGATAAAGGAAATCAACAGAACACAGGGGAGGAAGGAAAATATATTGTTATGTGCATTTCCATATCACAGAAAAGCCAGAAACTGCAAATGTTGCCAGCCTGTAAACCAAGTGATACTGATCTTTGGATTAAGTAGTCCTTAACCTCTGAAATCATGAGCCCATAAATTTCTTCTTAACCCATGCCATTATATTATATCTGTTTTTAAACCTAGTAAACCAATACAAACCAGTTATATTCCTCTTTTTCTAATTGCTATTGGAGTATTTAACTTGTTCTTATTGATTTATAAGAGTTTATAAAAAACATAATGTCTATCATAGTTTACCTTTAATATTAGACATTTTATTTTTATCAAGATGCAAATTATTTATTCTTTTATCAAGGGCATTTCTGGCAAAGGAAATCTTTAGTATTTATGGGGAATCAATTTCACTTATTTTGACCTATATGTCTTTTGGGGTTCATGCCATGCTTAGAAAGATCTTACAAAATCCATGGTAATTCTCCTGCATGACATTGCAATGAAGGATACAAACCATCATATATTTTTTCATAACTTACAAAATTATGCAGTGTGGCGTAAACTATAATATAAACCATAGTCCATGGTTTGTAGCAATGCTTCAAAATGTGTTCATTAATTGTAACAAATGTACCACACTAATGAAAGATGCTAATATGGGAAGATGGGAGGGGGGGAAGGAGGTATTTTTTTGTAAAATTTAGGCAATCTAAAGCTTCTTTAAAAATAAAAAGTATTAAAAATGAATTAAATAAAAAATCCATGCCTATGTAGGTAGTTACCTTTTTCTTTAGAAATTTTGCAACTTTGTCTAAAATCAATTGTCTACAGAAGCATGGGTTAATTTCTGAAATCTCAATCCTATTGCATTGGTTTAAATATCTATCCCTCTAGCAGTCCAAAATTTTTACATGATTGTATATTTGTAAAGTTTGGAAATTAGTAACTGTCAGTCTTCCAAACTAGTTCTTATTTTTCAAGAGTATTTTGACAAACTTGGGACATTTTGTAACTCTAATTTGATTTTCACCTTTTCTATTTCTGAAAAATAAAAAAAATTAATGGGATTACATTAAATCAGCAGATTTCTTTGGACTTTAGTGATGTCTTAACTATATTCTCTTCAAAATCTTAAGGTTGTGAGGTTAAATAATAATTTCCTGAAAAGAAAATAACAATAGTTAACTGTTCTTTTAATGGAATCAGATAAAGACTCTGGAAAATTTAAGCTGAGCTGGAAAGGATGAACATGAATTACCTAGGTGAAAACGTAAAAAATACTTGAAGGTGATGGAAAGCTTATGCAAAAGGTCCTGCTAAGAAATACTTGGAGTGGATGGAAAACTGAAATAAGACCCATCCATTTGAAGTGCAGGAATGAAGTGGGAGAAGGATGGACAAGATTGCAGGAAGGAAAGGGTGTTATTGGTTAGGTTAACTATTAAATTTATATCCAAAAAACGGGAGAGGCAATTAATTGTTTTTAGCAGGGTGATATTGTGAGGCAATTTACATTTCTGAAAGATTGTCATAGCTGCTGTGTGAAGAAAGAATGAGGAAGAAGCAAGTGTCGTTAAAGAGAAACGCAGAAAGAACACAAGATGGTGAATTAGGCTTTGGAAAGTATGTATCATGCATGATGAATCGATAATAGATTAGATGACTGAGATTTATGACTGAATTAAGGATGACTCTCCAAAGATTTATATAACATGGGTCATGAAGACATTTTTATTAACCCTTGAGACCCATGCAAAGGAAAAGAGGGGCTTGGTTGGGTCAGAACTTGAAGGAGTTTTAATGTTGTTCTAGGACTAAAGTATTTCTACTGAAAGTCATTGTCATGTCCTTCATCAGGTTCCAGTGGATGGTTTAAAGCAGGATGAGCTCAGGCACAAATGGGCAAGGCAAAGGAAAGAGAAGGTTATCTGGGCGATCAGAAGCCTGGTGTAGAGCAAATATTTGTCTGAAATTGGGCAGCTACTTCAGGATATCAACTTCACTTGAAGTCCAAAATGCATGATAGCAGAAAAGGGGCAGGTGGGAAACGGTATTATCAAGCGCAGCAGGGGAATAGAGGGAAGTCGAATTAAGCAACAGCAAAAGTGGATATGAAATTTATGCAAAGTTCATCGAGAGGAAGCTCTTGTGCCAGACAAGTGACAATTCCCACACTGTATTACTTCTGGCATTTAAGATTCACCCATTCTTATGATTGTCTCCTTCTATGTTACCTTAGAAATTAAGTGTTTCTTTCAATTGACTGAATCCTGAATCCAAAGCCAGCTTTTTAAAATTTTTAAAAAATCTTTTGGTAGTTTGTAAGCATTCTGATCTCTGTGTTTGATGTAAAAAAAAAAAAAAAAAAAAAAGATAAATCTTCATAGACTGCAAATACATTCCAATGTATCTATAGGTGGACTGATTTATATTTATGTTACAAAGTAGCTCATATTGGTCATTTTAAGTGAAAAATATCAAGCTTACATTTTGGAAATTTCTCCCCCATTATTTCTTCTAATTTGGACTTTTTTGTTATTCACTGTATTCTTTCTTTCTGAAACTTTTTTAGTGACTGGAGCACTCAAGATTTCAATAAAATGCATTTTCTTTTGTATTTTTCACTTTTTCAATCTATTCTGAGTTCTTGGTAAATTCCACAGTTCTATGACAAATTCTAATCTCTGATTACTATGTTCAGATCTGGTCTAAGTGTTCTGAATAGTAAATTTGTATCATTTATTTCAACTAGTTTATACATTTTTCCCTGATTTATGATTTTTCTTTTTCTTATCTGTTTTTGATTTCCATATGTCAATTTATTTCACACTGGGTTAATACACATAATATTCCTTACTTCTTTGAGGAGCTTAAATATACTTCATTTATTTCAGATGCACTGTCTTCCACATCACGAATTCTTTCCTCTGCCACTTCAAATCTGCTGTTCTTTGCTGAGAGCATATTTTGGATTTCTTGGATTGTGCCATTCATCACCAACATATCTGTTATATTTTTGCATATATTTCAATTTCTTCTGTATGCTTGCCAAGTGTTTTCTTAATATCCTTAATCTCTTTCTTCACTTCATTAAATTGGTACACAACTTTTGTTTTGAGAGCTTTCATTGTTTAATATTCTGCCCCTCTTCCTGATTTTTAATTTGCTCTTTGGATTGGGCCATGTTTTCTTGATTATTGGTATGGTTTGTAATTTTTTGTTGCTGTCAGGTCATCATTTTATCATGTTGGGTTTATTCATTTGATTAGATTCTCTGCCTACTCTCAGAGTTTATTTAGATATTGTTTTTGTGTGTATGTTAAGTCTTCTTTTACACTTTATTCCTCTTACTCTATTTCCTTGTTGTTGTCCAAGTTCCCTTGAAGGAAAATTTTAGAGCCAGGGAAAACAAAAGAGGTAATAATAGAAAAAGTATAACGGCAGTATTAATTGTAAATGTTAGCAGAACCATCTGAGACCTAAGAGAATGAATATTAAACTTATATAAGCTGTGTAGATTTATAACAATAAGAAAGTGGAGTACCTACAGTGAGATGGTAAACTGAATATGGAGAAGAATACAGTATGAATTAAAAGGTCTGTGTTGTTAGGAGAGGGAAAGAGAAAAGAAAGGAAAATAACATAAAGAGTCTGGCTCTCCAGCACCTACAATCTGATTTATTGGACTCACCTCACTCAGCTAAGATGGAGTTGAAGAAGGACAACCACCACACCATGGAGCCTAGAGTGCCTACAACTGAAAGCGGGAGGATTGCATCCAGTATCCATGTGGAATTTGAGCCTCCTCTTGACATAGATGTGGAATGGATACAACCAATCCAATGTCCACAGAGAAAAGGTGGCATTGGAGTGGGAAAAGTGGACATGGTGGCTAATGGGTATGGGGAATGGCAGGAAGAGATGAGATGTGGAGGCATCTTTGGGACTTGGAGCTGCCCTGGATGGTGCTTCAGGGGCGATCACCAGACATTGTAGGTCCTCACAGGGCCCACTGGATGGAATGGGGGAGAGTGTGGGCCATGATGTGGACCATTGACCATGAGGTGCAGGGGTGCCCAGAGATGTGCTTACCAGGTGCAATGGATGTGTCATGATGATGGGAATGAGTGTTGCTGGGGGGGGGGGAGTGGTGGGGATGGGGTGGTGGGGTTGAATAGGTCCTCATATATTTTTTTAATGTAATATTTTTACAAAATCAATTTAAAAAGACATTAAAAAAAGGTGAATCTATATAAAGGGAGTGCATGAAGCATTGATTTTCTTAGTCTTGTAATATTTCTGTAAGCTTGAAATTTTATCAGTTTTAGAACACTTTAAAACTGATGACAAATGTTTACCAGACTGTAAAGTAATTAAAGTATTATGTTATTTTTCAGGGAAAAAAAAGATAGATATTTAATTACGTTTGTAATCTGGTCTGTACCTGGGCATGATTAAATTATCATAGGACTTTGTTTGGGCCATGTCTTAGGGTACTGAGTCCCTACCCCTTGGTGGGCAGGGACTCACAGAAAAAAGGCTTGGCGAAGGACAGAGTTGAGGGATTTTGATGCTGGGGTTTTGAAGTTGGAATTTAATGCTAAAGCCTTAAACTGGAGCCCTGGGAAATAAGCTCATGGAGAAAAGAGAAGCCAGTCCCAGGAAGAAGCAAGCCCTGGGAAGAAAGGAACCTTGAACCCAGAGAGAAGCAAGACCCTGGGAGGGAGGAACTCAGGAAGCCTGAACCCTCTCACTATCAGTAGCCATATTGCTCCAACATGTGAAAATAGACTTTGGTGAGGGAATTAACTTATGTTTATGACCTGGTATCTTTAAACTCCTACCCCAAATAAATATAATTGATGAAAACCAACCAATTTCCGGTATTTTGCATCAGCACCCTTTTGGCTCCCTAATACAAAATTTGGTACTGAGGAGTGGAGAAGTGCTTTTGCAATTACCAAAATGCTGGAAGAGTTTTATAAATGGGTAAGGGGTAATTTTTGGAGGAATTGTGAGATGCCTGGGAGAAAAGATCTACAGTGCTTTAAAGAGATTGTTGATAACAATATGGATGCTAAAAAGATTTTTATGATGCCTTAGATGTAAATGATGAAACTATTATTGGAAACTGGAGGACTGGCAATCCATAATTAAAGTTACAGAGAACTTAGGAAAGTTAACTCCTGATGTTTTATGGAAGGCAGAATTTGAAAATGGTGAACCAGGGCATTTAGTTGAAGAAATTTCCAAAGTAAACCCAGAGAATGTGGCTTGGCTTCTGCTTGCAGCTTATAGAAAAAATGCTAGATGAGAGAGAGAGAGATATACCGAGGACTGAACTGTCAAGCACAAAGAAAACAGAAACTAATTCTGGAAATTCCAGGCCTCTGGAAATCAAGCTCCCAGATGAAAGTGCCCCATTCGAGGACTTAACTAAACTTGGAACTTGTAAATCAGAATTGAAGATGGAGTTATCTCAGAAAGACTTGTGGAATGTATTAATGTTTTATGGATTGGACCCCTGATTCTTGCATGCTAAACCAACAAGACTTTTTAAAATTAGTTTATTGAAATATATTACCCACACAAAAACATAAATAAACAATAAGTGAATAGTAATAGTTGTGAACTTACAAAACAAACGTCTATAACACACTATAGGACTCTCATAACTCACCCTACCACCAACACCTTACATTGTTGTTAAACTTTTTTGACTAAGGATTAAAGAGCATTGTCAAAATATTACTACTAACCAAAGAATTTTCCCCCAACCATCCCTATAATTATTGTCTTTATGTCATTTATTTATGAAGATACAAAAACAATTAAGTGTATAATAAAAGTTGTGAACTTACAAAGCAAACATGCATAACATCATACAGGAATCCCACACATCAACCCTCCACCAACACCTTGCATTGTGTGAGATGTTTGTTACAAATTACAAATGAATATTGCCAAAATATTACTAATAATTATAGTCCTATCTTACATTTGGTGTGTTTTCCAACAACATACCTTATTACTATTTTTTAAATATATTTTTTATGACAGAAGTTGTAAATTTGCAAAACAATCATGCACATATGCAAAATTGCCAAGCAACACCCCTCTAACAACAAACCACACTGTGGTGGAACATTTATTACAAATAAGATAATATCATCTGATTGTTACCATGTCCATAGTATACATTAGGCTCACATTTTCCATACTGCCCCATTATCAACACAGTACTTTTTTTGGCATGGATGCAAGAATATTGTATTATTACTGCTAACCACAATCTATTCATCATTCCAGTTGTATTTTTCCCATGCATTCCCAACACCCTGCAGTCGTGATATACATTTGCTCTAGCTCACAAAGGACACTCTTTCATCTGTACCATCAACCACAATTCTCATCCACCTTTTGGTTTACTGTGCTATTCAGCCTGGATTATTCTCTAGCATTCTGTCAATTGGCATTTACATCCCTAGACCACCATTTTCAGCCACATCCCCATTTATAAACTAGCTGTTACTCACGATTTGTTACCATCCACTCTATACATCTCCACACTTTTACATTAAAGCTAATTAAAACTTCTATATACATTAAACATCAGTAGTCCATCTCAGTCCTCCTCTTATCTCCTTTAAGAATCACCACCTACCACCAGGGCTTGAAGATATTTTCCTACAATTTCTTCTAGATGCTTTATGGTTCTTGCTTTTATATTTAGGTTTTTTATCCATTTTGAGTTAATTTTTGGTTAAGGTGTGTGATACGGGTCCTCTTTCCTTCTTTTGTCTATGGATATGCAGTTCTTTCAGCACCATTTGTTGAATGGACTGTTCTGCCCAAGCTGTGTGGGTTTGACAGGCTAGTCAAAAGTCACTTGACCATATATGTGAGGGTCTGTTTCTGAACCATGAGTTTGGTTCCTTTTGTCTATATATCTGTCTTTATGCCAATACCATGCTGTTTTTACCACTATAGCTTGGTAGTACGATTTCAAGTCCAGAGATGAGGGTTTGCTTTTCCATTTATGATGTTTCTGGTTATTCAGGGCCCCTTGCCCTTCCCAATAAATTTTCTAGTTGTGTTTTCAATTTTTGTTAAATGCTGGTGGAATTTTTATCAGGGTTGCATTGAATCTGTGCATCAACTTGAGTAGAATTGACATCTTAATGATATTTAGTCTTCTGATCCATGAGCAAAAGTCTTCCAGTTATTTAGGACTTTTTGGATTTCCTTTAACATTGGGTTGCAGTTTTCTGAATAAAAGCGATTTACATCATTGGTTAAGTTTATTCCTGACTACTTGAGTTTTACCTGTCATATATTATTTTCACCACTCTGTTGACACTTCTAGTTACTTTTATTGATATAATATTCATTTCTAGAGCTTCTTCCAGGCCTCTCTCTCCTGTTTTTTCTTTTCAGGGTCTAGCATACCCTTTAGTATTTCCTGAAAATCTGGTCCCTTGTTTAGAAATTCTCTCAGTTTCTGTTTATCTGTGAATGTTCTAATCTTGCCCTCATTTTTGAAAGACAGTCTTACTGGATATAAAATTTTTGGCTGGAAGTTTTTCTCTTGTAGTCTTAAATATAATAGACCACTTCTTGCCTCCATGGTTTCTGGTGAGAAATCAGCACTTAATCTTATTGGGTATGCCTTGTATGTTATGCATCGTTTTCTCTTGCTGTCCTAAGCAACAAGGTTTTTGAGAGAAGTGTATGAACAAAACCACTGTCAGCTTGGGCTAAAAGGGACATGTAAAGGAGAGATTGAAGGAGAAACAACTTCATGAGGAAAACCATGGAAGCTAAGATCTGGAATTAAGACATGACCTTGGGCCAAGAGAGCACCCCACCCATGTGTACAGAGAGGGTGAGTTTGCACCAGGAGTTGAAGAGGGTAGATGTTCCCATCTGATGTTCTGAGAGAGTTTTGCCACCTCAGGGCATTGAGAGAGTGGAGCATATACCCCAAGGACTATGGTGGTTAAGGTCAGCACCCCACAGGTCAGAGAGGGGTGGACCTGTCCACCATGGATTAGAGAAGGTCAGGTGGTCAACTCATTGCTCTGAGAGGGTTGAGCTTTTTTGCCAAAGGTTAGGGGGGATGTTGTCTTCACATCATTGTACTAGGGGTACTAAGAGGCCAACCCAAAGATGGAGTAATGTGTGGCAATCACCCCAACACTCTTGGAGGATGAGGTCTGGAGTTTGGTCAACACCCAGATGCTTGATGAGAGTGGAACCAAGAAAATGGCCAATGGGAAAGCATGTGGAAAGTGTGGGCTTCCCTAAGGAACCAAGGAGAATATATCATCATCTTAAGAATGACTCTCAGACTGAAATAGAATGGAGGATGCCCTGCCGGTTTAATGAACTACAGAGGAGCCAGGACTCATGTTTTCCACCCAATTTCTCTTTATTTTAATGAAAATGTTTATCTTGTCTGTCCATTTGTGTATTGGAAACAATTAAATTATTTTGTAAGTTTCAGAGGTCTATAGCAGACAGGACTTTGCCCCAAGACACACTGTATTTCTTTAAATTGATTGTGATATGATTTAGTACTGGTATTTTTACTGATTTCAGGTTTTTTCAAATTTTGTCATGTCTTTTTGGAATTCTGATGGGGGAGTATAGCAGTTTGATGAGGTTATGAATTCCGAAAAAAGATACTGGATTATGTTTGTAATCTGGTCTATACCTAGGTGTGATTAAGTTATGATTAGGGCTTTGATTGTGCCATGTCATGGCAAAGGACAGAGCTGAGGGTTTTGATGTTGGAGTTTTGAGGTTGGAGTTTGATGCTAAAGCCTTAAGCTGGAGCTCTGGGAAGTAAGCTCATGGAGAATAGAGAAGCCAACTCCAAGGAGAAGAAAGCCCTGGGAAGAAATGAACCTTGAACCCAGAGAGAAGCAAAAGCTTGGAAGGGAGGAACCCAGGAAGCCTGAACCCTCACACTATCAGCAGCCATCTTGCTCCAGCATAGGAAAATAGACTTTGGTGAGGGAATTAACTTATGCTTGTGATCTGGTATCTTTAAGCTCCTACCCCAAATAAGTACCCTTCATAAAAACCAACCAATTTCTGGTATTTTGCATCAGCGCACTTTTGCCTAACTAATACACCTCGCAAGGGAAGTTCAAGAACCCCGCACTCATCTCAGCCACAGCTTTCAGCAGGAGCCCCAGCCATGGCGGTGGTGTTTGTATTTAGCATCTATTAGCCAAGTATCCACTGTAGGCCAGACTAGCCATCAGCGATAACAGAGATATACTGTGCCCCACAGAACTGCCAGCTGAGTGCAGAACAAAATGCCACCTTCTGAAATTGAAGCTACAATGTCACAGCATGATAGCATGTTAAATTATTTTCTTTTCCAAAGAAATGCTTTAATCTCAAATTCCAGCTCAATTCTCTAGATAATTGGTGCCCTTTACTTCCAGAATCCCATATATGATAGCAAGTCATCTATGCAATTCAATCTGTGACACTTAGTGACCCCCAGGCCTGTCTCTAAGATAGTTTGGAGAGGTGGTTGGAGATTATAAAAGCATTTTTTTTCCTAGAGAAAACAAAACATTTGCTGATGCTTTCAGGAGGTCCTCTGCCCATGGGGGAAGGATGAGACTCTTCTCCTTCACTTCATGCATAGGAGAGGTGGAACTATGTCTCTATTCTCCAGGGACAATGTCTCCAAGTTTTCCCTGAGATTGATGAGTCCACAGGAGCATGGGAACATGGAGGCATGGTTCTCCAGGAAATCACGTGGCCGGATGAGTGCTGCACAGTGCTGTCTGAAATCCTGCCCACAGGACTTCTGGACCCCCAAGGCCACCTCAGTAGAGAGGTGCCTGGACTGAGGGGGCGAGCTACAGCATCAGGACCTGCAGGCAAGAAGGCCCCTGAGAGGGGTGCTGGTTGGTCCTGGCCTGAGAGTGACCCCTCCCCTGCCTGCCTGTCCACTTGCACTCCCTACTGCCTTCCCCTTCTGAAAGCTGCACTGTCCTTGTCCTCCCTTTCTGCCGCCTGCACATCAATAGGCTAAGCCTCAGGGCCACCACAGATGCTCTTCCCTCTGCCTGGAATAACCGACTATTCCCCAGATTTCACAAGTCTGGCTCCTCATTATCATTTATGTTTCAAGCCAGCCTTCCTAGAGCCGCCCTGGTTAAAGTATTCCCAAAGCCTGTCCTGTTCCCCTTCTCCTTTTTATTGATATACACACACATCCTAGCCTTTAGAGTTAAGTGAATTTTCGACAAAAGGAACACACCTCTTGAACCAGCATTTGACTCAAGAAACAACAGAGCGCTGCGGAACAGCTCAGTTTTCCCAGATACCACTTGGCTGGATTCGATTCGTGCCGCTGCACACCCGCACTTGCCAGTACCGTGAGCGGTGGCACCTGGCGTTCACCGAGGCGCTGAAAACCGACTCGTTGCACGATGACACGATGCTGCTGCGGTCACACTGAGTTAATATACGATGGCAATGAATTCCACCCGAGTCTTCCACTTCTGTTCCGCGGCTCCTGGAGGGTTTCAGATGGTGCGCAGCCGTGGCCTGCACTTCTGCCGGACAGCACGCTTGGATCCCTCGGCGAGCGCAAGGGCAAGAGCAAGGGCAAGCACAAGAGCAAGCAGGCGGAGGCCCCCAGTCCAGCTGACCCGGCTCCTCGCGTCCCAAGTGGGCCCTCCAGAGACCCGCAGTGGGACAGGAGGGCACGGTCCCATTCCCTTCCCGGCTGCGCACTCAGCCCTGCGCCCCTGGCCCTGCTCCCCAGCTCTGCGCCCCTGCCCTGTGCCCCGCGCCTTGCGCTCCCCGCCCAGCTTTGTGACGCGAGGCTGCGGTTTCCTGGCAACTGCCGAACGCTGGCGCCGGGCAGCCAGGCAGGCGGACTCGGGCGGGGCCCCCGGCCTGGTGGGACCGACATGGCCTCGGCGGAGAGGGTGGACGCGGGCGGTCTGCGGAACGAGGAGGAGATCACCGCCGCCACGCTGCGGGGCAAGCCCCGGCCGCCGCCCATCTCGGCGCTGTCCGCCTTCAGCTACGTCCCGCCGCGGCGCCTGGACACCAAGGAGCGCAGCTACTTCTCCCGCCAGGCCCCAGGTGAGGCGGGACGGGCGGCACCGCGCGGCGGGGGTGAGGCGGGGCTGGGGGCAGGGGTCACCTGCTAGGGAGGGGCTGGGGCGGGGCTGTGCCACCCGCAGCGGGGACAGGAGACCCAACGGCACAGCGTGGAAGGGGTCTGGAGACCAAGCAGGGTGTGGGGGCGGGGCCCGGGCAGGGTGGGGGATGCTTCTGTGGGGGTGGGAGCAGGACATCATAGTGGGAAAGGGCTACCCGGAAGGCCAAGTGGCGGTGAGGGGGGGCGGGCGGCAAGGAGGGAGTGCTCACCAGGGAGGAAGACTCCATGGGGCGCCCGGGGGTGGAGGGGACAGGGGCTGCTCAGCGGGGTCGGTGAGATGGGCGCCTGGACCCGAAAGAGCAGAGCTTTTATTACTGCGAGACACAGAGGCACCCCTCCCCCGGGCTGGAGGGGCCTCGCAGCAATCCAGGGGTGCTCGGACAGTCTAGAAGGGGAGCCCCGAGGCTATCCAGGGTGCGGGGTGCGGCCCCCTGAGCAGTATGTGCGGTGGTTCCCGGGGCTGTGAATAAGCAGCCAGGCTGATGGACAGTCCTGGGCCCCGGGAACCCTCGGGCCGCCTTCCCCCCCCCCCCCCCCAAAGAACCAGGAATAGGTCGCACCGTCTGGGCCGGCCCCTCTGGGAAGGTGTGAGTGGTGGGAAGAACTAGGGGGTCTAAGCAGCCAAAGCCCCCAAGAGAAGGCGGAAGGAAGGAAGAGAAGGGTGTTCAGAGTTGTCCAGGTCACCCATTCCTTTCTTTTCAACATTGTTTCTGTCAGTCCTCAGGGTGTTCCTCAGGGCATCTGATTAGATAAAAGCCTTGGTTGGGGACGCTCAGCCTGGTGTACAGCTGGGCACCTGGGCTATCCCTCAGGCCTCCTGGAGGCATGGGACTGCCAGAAGAGGGACACCTCACTTTTCTCAGGCTGCTGTCACAAGTGCCACGAACTGGGTGGCTAAAAACACCAGGAACCGCTCTCTCAGCCCTGCAGGCTGAAGCCACAAGTGCGTGGGCTGTGCTGGTGGGTCCATCCTGGCCTCTGGGATGCCTGTCCCTTGGCCAGCAAGGCTTGGGTTTTCAGTGTCTCTTCAGTCACCCTATGGCCTGCTCTGTCTCTCTTCCCATGGCGCCCACTCCCCTTCTGTCTGTGCCCACACCCCCCTTCTAAAGACACCAGCCATCCTGGACGAAGGGTCCTCCCACTCCAGTTGGCCCCATTCAATTTAAATGATTCTGCTTGCAATAACACTTTTGCAAAAAGTTTGTGTTGCCAGGTACCCGGGATTAGGACTTCAGGGTATCTTTTTGGGTACAAAGCTCAACCCATAATGTGGAACACAGATTCCCTTGGAAAGTAAGTTAATGGTGTATAAAATAATCCCACAAAATGCCTCCTTCCTCTTCTCCTAACCACCCACAATCAGTGGTGCCCAGGTGAGTCTCCAGTTCTGGTCAACTCTCGCTGGAGTACTGGTGGGAGGCCTCTTGAGTCTCATGAGCTTCACTTCACACACAGAAGTGTGGTTTCCAGTTGAAGCAAGCATGGCTCTCAGCTTGCCCCCCGGGATATCTCTTGCATCTGACGTACCCCTCTGCCTGGCTTCTAGCGTGTGGAAGGACTGGATGGAAGAAGGGGACATCTGACAAGGTCACTGTCTCTGCTGGCCCTTAAAACAGGAGGGGGATGGAACGGAAGTGTTCCTGACCTTCAGCCAACACACGCCTCATCTGTTTTCTTCCTGTGAGCAATAGGTTTTGAACAACTGTAAATAGTTTCACTTATTAAGTGGGGTTTACATTTTGAGTCTACAGTACCTATGATACTGCCAGTGAGTTGATGACCATCGTGAGATAATAGTCAAAAAGCCAGGACTCTTGGTGTATGAAGTTGCTCAATGCTTCTTTATCGAGAGAATATTAAATTCATCTGGATTTTCAGAATAACAAAGAGAGTTCACACTACACCGTTTAGTTTGTACCTTTGAGGAGTCCCTTTCCACAGCACCCTAAGGTGGACTGTAGATTGCTCCTTGATGGGGTGTCACTGATAGAAAGTACTGCTGAGGACTGCACAGTGGGGCTTGTGGCTTCTGAAGCTTGAATGTGGTGGAAAAGCAGAGCAGAACCCCTGCCCACTGCAGGCCAGGCCCAAGAGGGAGAAGGACAGAGTGAGCCTGAAGACTCAGTGTCTCCTTCTTGAATTTGCCGGTCTTATAAGCAGTCCCACCTTCCAGGGCTGACTGAACAAGGGCCAGAGAGCAGCCCCAAGGTAGGAAGTGACTGGGGCTCTGCCCCTTGGAGGGAAATCAGGAATGAGCCATAAGCACACCTTTCTATATGACAGGGTCGGCACACTAAGGCCCGTGGGCCAAACCTGGCCCCCATCCAGTTTTGATAAAGTTTTATTAGAACATAGCCACACCCATTCATTTCTCTATCCTCCCTGTGTAGGATGTTGGGGTTGAGTGATAGCGACAGAGCCCCTGGGGCAGGAAAGTTCCCACCTGGCCCTTCACAGAGAAAGTCGCTGACTCCTGCTCCAATGCCTTACTGCCGCCTGGAAAATGGGAATTGTCTTTAGAATACATTCATTCAAATGGGATTTTATGTGTTTAAAGCATTTAAGGGCAGTTTTGATTAGCTGGGATTACAGGCAAATTCAAGTCCTGGGGCTCTGTGTATGCCAAAAGGAAATGATGCAACTGAAATAAATATTAATTAAAATCTAAAGAAAAGAATCTTAAAAGCAACAAGAACAACAAAAGGCATTTCAAAGTCCATTTGTACCAATGTTCACACCATCGTATTGGGATTATGGGCACTGGTATCTGATCAACTCCAGGGCTCCAGGAGCAGTTTCTCTGACCTTGGGGTCATTGGTCATAAAGAGTGTGAATTCTGTACTACAGGTTTGCTGAAGGACCAAACTGCCCCAAAATTCATTGCAGGTACTTTCAGCCCCTAACAAAGCTGATCAGATTACTTCCTAAGTCAATTTCCTTGGAGCACAGTTAACAGTAGTCAGTGTGTTGGTTAGCAGCCCAGGCTGAGCAGTCCTGGGTCGAAGTATCAGCTCTATGGTGACTAGCTGTGGAGCCTTCACAAGTCACAGCCTCTCTGTCTCACTTTGCCATTCTAGGACAGATCAAACAGAACCGACCTCATCGCCACTTATGAGAATGAATGTACTTAGTCCGCATACAGTGGCTCACGGTAAGCCCTGGGTCGGTGGAGCTCTAATTACTGTTTTGTTTTTAATTTTTAATTTTCTAATTATCTTTTTTTAAAGTTAATAGATCACACAAAACTTTACATTAAAAAACATAAGAGGTTCCCATATACTCCACACTCCACCCCCATCAATATTTTAGTTGTATTTTTTAAAGATACATAGATCACAAAAAATGTTACATTCAAAAAATATGAGGTTACCATATACCCCACCCCCCTCACTCCACTCCTCCCACATCAACAACCTCTTTCATTAGGGTGGCACATTCATTGTATTTGGTGAATACATTTTGGAGCACTGCTACACCCCATAGACTAATTGGCTTTGGCTAGTGATGGTCAGTGCCCTTTTGCTAAGGATTGGGTCCACAGGGGCAAGCCTTTCCTTCCTGATCTGATCACTGTCAGAGAGGCACATGATAGAACCTTCAACCTGGGGGCTTAAATGAGTGGTTCTGGGGCATTGTCAGACTAACCCTGGCAAACTGAGACAGTGGCTAAAAGTAAAGATAGACTTCCCATGCCAAGGTGTGTGTGTGTGTGTGTGTGTGTGTGTGTGGCAGGGAGGCTCTGCTCAGTCCAGTCTCAGGAACCCAGGTGGAGGGAGGGTCAACAATCAGGCTGTGGTCCTTTCAGTGTCAAGTCTCTGGAGCTCCTGGCCATGGGTGCTTACATGCTTCTGCCTGAAGAGTCACACATGGCTCCTTGGTCACATGCAAGCACCTAGCAGAGGAGCAGGGACGGTTAATCCTGTGGGTGGCCGGGAGTGGAGGAGAATTGGCTATTGTTTCCGTCTGCCACTCAGCTGATCCTGAAGAGCCCTCCAGGGTTGGGTCTCTGGCTCCATTTCCCACTGTTGGAAAGTCCTTGCTTCTCCTACCAAGTGCCCTTTCTCAGCCAGCAGCTCTATCTGCAATAGCAAGCTCTCCTCCACTGTCACGTCCATTTCCTACCCCCAGCACCAACAACTGTCACGTCCATTTCCTACCCCCAGCACCAACAACCTCAGCAACCCTCCTTCTGTGTCACCCTCCACTTTGTTCACACCTCAGCTATTTCCTGAGGGAAAACTGATGGTAGACAACAAGGGCAAACCAGTATCAGGAAACACTAAATTTCAACAATACTCAAAACACAAAGGGCCAAATGGATATCAAGAGAGAAAGGTAAATGTGGTTTGTTTTGCTTTGTGTTTTATTTTTTTAAATTCATTTGTTAAAATATTACATTAAAAAAATATGAGGTCCACATGTACCCCCCATCCCCCTAACCCCCCTACTCCCCCTATAGCAAAATTCTCCTTCATCATCATGACACATTCATTGCATTTGGTGAATACATCTCTGAGCATCGCTGCACCTCATGGTCAATGGTCCACATCATAGCCCACACTCTCCCACGTTCCACCCAGTGGGCCATGGGAGGATCTACAATGTGCAGTGATTGTCCCTGCAGCACCACCCAGGACAACTCCAAGTCCCGAAAATGCCTCCACATCTCATCTCTTCCTCCCATTCCCCACACCCAGTAGCCACCATGGCCTCTTTTTTCCACACCAGTGCCACATTTTCTTCGAATACTAACCACAATAGTTCATGAATAGTATATCAGTAGGTCCACTCTAATCCATATTCTATTCCTCCATCCTATGGACCTTAGATTGGTTGAGTCCATTCCACATCTATGACAACAGGGGGCTTAGGTTCCACATGGATGTTGGATGCAATTCTCCTGCTTTCAGTTGTAGACATTCTTGGCTCCATGGCGTGGTGGTTGACATTCTTCACCTCCATGTTAGCTGAGTGGGGTAAGTCCAATAAACCAGAGTGTAGGAGCTGAAGTCTGTTGAGGCTCAGGGTCTGACTATCACATGGTCAGTCCAGAGATTCAGATACCCTAGATATATCTTAAACCCCAGCACCAACTACAATTCTAATAAAGTAACAGGAAAGGCTTGTGAAAAGAGATCACATCTGAGTCCAGGTCTATCACACAGTAACACAAACTCCAAAGAAGGGCCAACTGACATTGCACTGAACTTCATCTGCCATGACCATAAGACCTGTGGGTCTTTGTAGCCCTCAGAAGAACCAATACCTGGGGTTGTATCTACTTTATCTGTCTCTGAGACTCTGCTCAGGTGTGCATAACGACAACCCCTCTGATAACTTTTTTAGAGACTGATAGCCATATAAACTTTAGAGAGCTCTTTTTTAGAGACTCATAACCATATAAACTCATTTGTCCTTTCCAATTCCCCCTTGATTTAGGTCAAAAGGCATTTTTAACTCCTGTTATTATATGTAGACAGGGATATTCTGCTGGTCCGAGTTGAACCATTTATTCAAGGTCATTGTCTAGTTACGTCATCAGCTAGTACTTGATAGTGATCCCTCAGCAACAGGGAGGCTCATCTCCAGGAGTCATGTCCCACACTGGTGGGGAAGGCAATGCATGTATATGCTGAGTTTGGCTTTGAGACTTGCCACATTTGAGCAACATGGAGGCTCTCAGGAGGTAACTCTTAGGCACACTACTGCTCTAGGCCTTGCTCTTATTTCAGGTGCACAGGCTCACAAGCATAGTCATTAGTATCAGGAGCTCATTGTTGGAACTTCATTCCTTTTTGGTCTTTGCCGTTGCACTTGGGGGATTGTTGCTGTTCCCTTAGGGACTATGATAGAGCTCCCCTGGCTAGGAATTCAGCACTCCCTCAGTTGTTGTTTTTAATTGTTTCCACTAAGAAAATATCCAAACATATATGCCCTGTAGAACTCCCTGTGAACCATATGTCCCCTGACAATAACATACCATACCACCATTCCTCTGCTGCCATTGTTGAACCCCTCTGTGATCCAAAATTTCCTGAAAAGTGAAGCCCAGTATATTGCCAGGTTCCCTTAATAGTAAAATGGAATATAGCAATGAGTTTAAAGGTTAGATATAGAATACATATTAATTTGGAAAAATTCTACATCTTATCTTTTTCTTTTCTTTCTTCTAGTTATTAAGCTTATCTTCACAAGAGTTTTAGGTCACAGTAATTCATATATACAATATGCAGTATTCCCACATATCCAACATAAAACCTTTTCCCTGCCACAGCAAAAATCTTTTAACATATTCGTACCATATTTACTGAAACTGATGTACAGATATTGAGACAATAGTTTTCAAACAAGGTAACATTTGTGTTTACTTTGTGGTTTATACTTTAGGCTATATGATTTTCTAAATTTTTAGTTATCTTATGTTTTACATTATGGTTTACATTTTAGCCTATCAGCCCCTATATATTTTTGGTGTAATTTTACATGTCTTATATCCATCCTTCCGTACTCTATTGCCCTCACAATTACGTTGGTTCCATCTATTCAATACCTATTTCCCCCTCCCCTTGGGGCCTACAGTGACAGTCAATCTTCATTTCTTGAAGAGCCATGTTCAGAGATACTTGTAACAGTGTTGAGGGCTAGACATGCTCAACTGCCCTAATGCCCTGGGAGCCAACATTTCTCTTGAGAGATACAGTTCCCTCTATTTGATGGCATCAGTCCTCCCCAGGATGTGGGTGTACCTTCACTCTCATTATATGGGTCTCTACCCAATGATATAACCCTCTCTGGCAAAATGAGAATTCACATATTCCCTAGGAGTCTCTCCTGCATCAGATTATCCCCTTTAAGTATCTTAAACAGGTAACTTCCCTTATTATATTTTTGAAAAGGTTTTCTCAGCATTATACTCTCAACTAAATACCTGACAATCTCCTATGTTCGTATGTTGCCCCAACCTTCCCCTAATTTCTTGGCAATATTACCCATCCACCCATCCCTAGCCCCCCTTAAGCCCACAATGCCCCACCCAAAGTTAACCCTATGCCCCAATTTTATCCCTTCCAGGTACACATATTTACCTCCAGCTTATCATAGATTTCATCCATGTAGATGTCAGCTTACATCCTTCTTCTACCCCACGATTTCCTGTAAGCCTATCATCCAGTCTCTAGCTCTCCGAGGCATATTGTGTTTACTTATTTCATATTATTGATGTCATGTAGTATTTGTCCTTCAATGCCTGGGTTGCTTCACTCAACATAAGCTTCTCAAGATTCATCCATGTTATCACGTGTGTTTGTAGTGTATTTGTTCTTAAAGCTGAGTAGTATTCCATTGTATGTATATACCACATTTTATTTATCCATTCATCTGTTGATGGGCATTTGGGTTGATTCCAACTGTTGGCATGGAAAAAAATTCTACATCCTATCTTTTTCTTTTCTTTTCTTTTCTTTTCCCCCCTAATTATTGAGCTTCTCTTCACAGGAGTCCTAGACCACAGCAATGCATATATATAATATACAGTACTCCCATACAACCACCACAAAACCTTTTCCCTTCCACATCGATACTCTTACACCCTATTCACATCATATTTACTTAACGTGATGTACAGAGTCTGAGACAGTAGCTTTCTAACAAGGTGACATCTGTGCTTACATTGTGGTGCATACTTGAGGATACACAGTTTTTTACATTCTTAGTTATCCTATGTTTTACATTATGGTTTACATTATCAGTCTGTCATCTCCTATATGTTATGGTGTAATATTACATGTTTTATATCCATCCTTGTGTACTCTCAAGAAACTCCTCTCTTACCCCCCATATACCTTGGTTCCACACATTTAACGTCCATTTTCCCTTCCACCTTGGTGCCCACAGTGACAGCCAACCTCCATTTCCCAAGGAGCCACTTCCAGAGATAGATGGAATAGTGTTCAGGGCCTAACTTGCTCAACTGCCCCAATGCCTGGGAGCCACCCTTTCTCTCGAGGGATACAGTTCCCTCTATTCTATGGCATTAGTCCTCCCCAGGATGTGGGTCCACCCCCACTCTCACTACTTGGGTTTCTACCCCATGGTGTCACCCACTCTGGCAGAATGAGCATTTAGACATTCCCCAGGAGCCCGTCCTGCATCAGACACTCCCCTCCGAGCATTCTAAACAGGTAACCCTCTTTATTATATTTTGATATGATTTTCTCGGCATTTTACTCTCCACCAACACCTGACCCTCTCCTGTGTTCGTATGCTACCCCTCCCTCCCCCCACTTTTGGGCAGTGTTACCCACCCATCCCTCCCCAGCCACCCTCAAACCTGCAAAGCCCCAACCAAAGGCAACCCCTTGCCCCCCTTCTTTCTCTTCTTTGTGTTCATACTTACCACCATCTCGTCTTAAATTCCACCCCTGCAGACATCGGCTCACATCCTTCCTCCACCCTCTGATTTCCTGTAAGCCTATCGTTCAGTCTCTTGCTATCTAGGGCAGCTTGGTTATTTCATATCATTGAGGTCATGTAGTATTTGTCCTTCAATGTCTGGGTTGCTTCACTCAACATAAGGTTCTCAAGATTCATCCATGTTATCACATGTGTTTGTAGTGTGTTTGTTCTTACAGCCGAGTAGTATTCCATTGTGTGTATATACCACATTTTATTGATCCACTCATCTGTTGATGGGCATTTGGGTTGATTCCAACTTTTGGCGATAGTGAACAATGCTGCTATGAACATTGGTGTGCATCTATCAGTTTGTGTCCTTGTTTTCAGTTCTGCTGGGTATATACCCAGCAGTGGAATTGCTGAGTCATATGGCAAATCTATGGATAGTTTTTGAGAAACAGCCAAACTGTCCTCCAGAATGGTTGGATCCTTCTGCATTCCCACCAGCAGTGGATGAGTGTTCCCATTCCTCCACATCCTCTCCAGCATTTGTATTCTTCTGTTTGTTTCATAGCTGCCAATCTTATGGGAGCAAGATGGTATCTCATTGTAGTTTTGATTTGCATTTCCCTGATAGCTAGAGATTTGGAGAATTTTTTCATGTGCTTTTTAGCCATTTGTATTTCTTCTTTGAAGAAGTGTCTGTTTAAACCTTTCCCCCATTTTTTAAATGGGTTGTTTATCTTTTTATTTTCAAGATATGGGTGTTCTTTATATATGCAAGTTATAAGTCTCCTATCCAATATATGGTTACCAAATATTTTCTCCCATTGTATAGGCTCCCTTTTTACTTTCTTGACAAACTCCTTTGAGGTGCAGAAGGCTTTAATTTTGAGGAAGCCCCAGTTATCTATTTGTTCTTTTGCTCCTCGTGCTTTTGGTGTGAAGTTCATGAAGCCATTTCCTATTACTTGACTCTTATATTTAGGTATTTGATCCATCTTGAGTTGATCTTTGTATAAGGTGTGAAATGTTAATCCTCTTTCATTCTTTTACATATGGATATCCAGTTCTCCAGGCACCATTTGTTGAATAGGCCATTCTCTCCCAGTTAGAGGGAATGGTGGCTTCATCAAATATTATATGGGTATATATATGAGGATCTATGTCAAACTTTCAGTTTGGTTCCATTGGTCTGTGTGTCTCTCCTTATGCCAATACCATGCTGTTTTCACTACTGTAGCTTGGTAGTATGTTTTGAAGTCAGGTAGTGTGATTCCTCCAATTTCATTTTTCTTTTTCAAAATGTCTTTGGCTATTCAGGGCCTCTTTCCTTTCCAAAAAAATTTCATAGTTAGTTTTTCTAGTTCCTTAAAAAATGCTGTGTTGATTTTTATTGGGATTGTATTGAATGTGTAGATCAGTTTTGGTAGGATAGACATCTTAATAATATTCAGTCTCCTATCCATGAACAGGGAATATTCTTCCATTTACTTAGGTTTTCTTTGATTTCCTTGAACAATCTTGTGTAGTTCTCTGTGTATAAGTTCTTTACCTCTTTAGTTAAATTTATTCCTAGGTATTTGATTTTTCAATTGTCTATTGTAAATGGTATTTGTTTCTTGATTTCCTCCTGAGCTTGCTCTTTATTGGTGTACAGAAATGCTACTGATTTTTGCTCATTGATCTTATAACCTGCGACTATACTAAACTCATTTATGCGTTCTAGAAGTTTTGTTGTAGACCTCTCAGAGTTTTCTATGTATAGGATCATGTCATCTGCAAATATTGAAATTTTGACTTCTTCCTTTCAAATTTGAATGCCTTTTTTTCTTGGTTCTTGCCTCAGTCCTTGAGCAAGTCCTTCTAAGACAATGTTCAATAGAAGAGGTGATAGTGGGCATCCTTGTCTTTTTCCTGATCTTAGAGGGAAGGATTTTAGGACTTCACCATTGCAAACGATGTTGACTATGGGGTTTCATATATACTCTTTATCATGTTCAAAAAATTTCCTTGTATTCCAATCTTTTGGAGTGTTTTTATCATGAGAGGGTGCTGTATTTTGTCAAATGCTTTTTCTGCATCTATAGATATGATCATGTCATTTTTTTCATTCAATCTGTTTATATGGTGTATTACATTGATTGATTTTCTTATGTTGAACCATCCTTGCATACCTGGAATGAATCCCACTTGGTCACGGTGTATAATTCGTTTAATGTGTTGTTGAATAGGGTTAGCAAGTATTTTGTTGAGTATTTTTGTGTGTAGGTTCATTAGAGAATTTGATCTGTAATTTTCCTTCTTGTGGTGTCTTTGTTTGGCTTTGGTACTAGGGTATTGTTGGCCTCATAGAATGAGTTCTAAAATGTTCCTTCTGTTTTGGTTTTTTGGAAGAGTTTTAGCAAGATTGGTGTTAGTTCTTTCTGGAATCTTTTGTAGAATTCACCTGTGAAGCCCTCTGGCCCTGGGCTCTTCTTAGTTGGGAGATTTTTAATGACTGATTCTATCTCTTTACTTGTGATTGGTTTGTTGAGATCACCAATTTCTTCTTTCATCAGTATAGGCTGCTTATGTGTTTCTATGAATTTCTCCATTTCCTCTGAATTGTCATTTTTGTTGGAATAAATTTTTTCAAAGTATCCTCTTATGATAGTCTTTATTTCTGTGGGGCCATTGGTGATATCTCCTTTGTCATTTTTTATTTTGTGTATTTGCTTCTTCTCTCTTTTTTTCTTTCTTAGTCTAGCTAAGGGTTTGTCATTTTTATTGATCTTCTCAAAGAACCAGCTCTTGGTCTTTTTTATCTATTCAAGTGCTTTCTTATTTTCTATTTCATTTAGTTCTACACTTATCTTTGTTCTTTCTTTCTTCTTCCTGTGGGGTTACTTTGTTGTTGTTATCTAATTCCTCCAAATGTGCAGTTAGTTCTTCAATTTTTGCTCTTTCTTCTCTTTTGATGTATGAATTTATGGGTATAAATTTCCATCAGTACTGCTTTTGCTGCATCCCATAAATTTTGGTATGTTGTGTTATCATTATCATTAGTTTCAAGGTAGTTATTATGTTCTTTTGAGATTTCCTCTTTTACCCACTGTTTTCTAAGAGTGTGCTGTTTAATTTCCATATCTTGGTGTGAAATCTGGGCCTCTGGCCCTTTCAGATTTCCAGCTTCACTCCACTGTGGTCAGAGAAATGATTTTGTATGATTTCAATCTTTCTGAATTCATTAAGCCTTTCTTTGTGGCCTAGCATATGGTCTGCTTGGAGAATGATTCATGTGCACTTGAGAAAAATATGTATCCTGCTGTATTCTCGTGTAATGATCTGTATATGTCTATTAGATCCAGCTCCTCTAATATACTGTTCAAATATTTTGTTTCTTTAGTGATTCTGTTTTGAGATGTTCTGTCCAAAGTTGATAGTGGTGTATTAAAATCTCCCATTATAATCTTAGAGGCATCTATTCTTTCTCTTAGTTTTTCCAGTGTTTTCCTCATGTATTTGGAGGCACCTTTGTTAGGAGCATAAATATTTATGATTGTTCATTCTTCTTGAGAGATATCCCTTCCACTAATATGTATTATCCTTCTTTGTCTCTCACAATTGTAGCAATGCTTCAAAATGTGTTCATCAATTGTAACGAATGTATCACACTGATGAAAGCTGTTGTTAATATGGGAAGATGTGGGAGGGGAAGGAGATGTGGTGTCTCAGAATCCCCTATATTTTTATGTAAAATTTAGGCAATCAAAAGCTTGTTTAAAAATAAAAAAGTATTAAAAATGAATTAAAAATAAAATCCATGCCTATGTAGGTAGTTACCTTTTTCTTTAGAAATTTTGCAACTTTGTCTAAAATCAATTGTCTATAGAAACATGGGTTAATTTCTGAAATTTCAATCCTATTGCATTGGTTTAAATATCCATCCCTCTAACAGTCCAAAATTTTTACATGATTGTATATTTGTAAAGTATGGAAATTAGTAACTCTCAGTCTTCCAAATTAGTTCTTATTTTTCAAGAGATTTTGTCAAATTTGGGACATTTTGTAATTCTATATAAATTTGACTTTCACCTTTTCTATTTCTGAAAAATAAAAAATATTGATGGGATTACATTAAATTAGCAGATTTCTTTAGACTTTAGTGATGTCTTAACTATATTTGCTTCAAAATCTTAAGGTTGGGAGGTTAAATATTAATTTCCTGAAAAGAAAATAACAGTAGTTAACTATTCTTTTAATGGAATCAGATAAAGACTCTGGAAAATTTAAGCTGAGTTGGAAAGGATGAACATGAATTACCTAGATGAAAAAGGTAAAAAATACTTGAGGCTGATGGAAAGCTTATGCAAAAGATCCTTCTAAGAAATATCTTGGAGTGGATGGAAAGCTGAAATAAGACCCATCCATTTGAAGTGCTGGAATGAAGTGGGAGAAGGATGGGACAAGATTGCAGGAAGGACAGGGTGTTATTGGTTACGTTAACTATTAAATTTATACCCAAAGAAATGGAGAGGTACTGAATTGTTTTAGCAGGGTGATATTGTGAGGCAATTTACATTTCTGAAAGATTATCATAGCTGCTGTGTGAAGAAAGAATGAGGAAGGAGCAAGAGTAGTTGAAGAGAAACACAGAAAGAACACAAGATGGTGAATTAGACTTTGGAAAGTACTGTATGAATGCAGGATGAATCGATAATAGATTAGATGACTGAGATTTTATGACTGAATTAAGGATGACTCTCCAAGGATTTGTATAACATGGGTTGTGAAGACATTTTTATTAACTCTTGAGCCCCATGCAAAGGAAAAGAGGGGTTTGGTTGGGTCAGAACTTGAAGGAGTTTTAATGTTGGCCTAGGACTAAAGTATTTCTACTGAAAGTCATTGTCATGTCCTTCATCAGGGTCCAATGGGTGGTTTAAAGCAGGATGAACTCAGGCACAAATGGTCAAGGCAAAGGAAAGAGAAGGCGATCTGGGTGATCAGAAACCTGGTGTAGAGCAAATGTTTGTCTGAAATTGGGCAGCTACTTCAGGATATCAACTTCACTTGAATTCCAAAATGCATGATAGCAGAACAGGGGCAGGTGGGAAACAGGGCAGTATCAAGAGCAGCAGGGGAATAGAGGAAAGTCAAATTAAGCAACAGCAAAAGTGGATATGAAATTTATGCAAACCTCATTGAGAGGAAGGGCTAGTGACAGACAAGTGACAATTCCCACACTGTATTACTTCTGGCATTTAAGATGTACCCATTGTCATCATTGTCTCCTTCTATGTTACTTAGAAATTAAGTGTTTCTTTCCATTGCCTGAATACTGAATCCAAAGCCAGCTTTTTAAATTTTTAAAAAAATCTTTTGGTACTTTGTAGGTATTCTGATCTCTGTGTTTGATGTAAAAAAAAAAAAAGATAAGATAAATCTTCATAGACTGCAAATACATTCCAGTGTATCTACAGGTGGACTGATTTTTATTTATGTTACAAAGTAGCTCATATTGGTCATTTCAAGTGAAAAATATCAAGCTTACATTTTGGAAATTTCTCCCCCATTATTTCTTCTAATTTGGACTTTTTTGTTATTCACTGTATTCTTTCTTTCTGAAACTTTTTTAGTGATTGGAGCACTCAAGATCTCAATAAAACACATTTTCTTTTGTATTTTTCACTTTTTCAATATATTCTGAATTCTTGGTAAATTCCACAGTTCTATGACAAATTCTAATCTCTTGATTACTATGTTCAGATCTGGTCTGTGTTGTTAGGAGAGGGAAAGAGAAAAGAAAGGACAATAACATAAAGAGTGATAGAAAACAGAATAAAGGTGCTAGAAATAAAAACTCAGAAAAATCTGGAGCTAAACAAAGAGAGATGGAATTTAAGAGAAACAACAGAAATGGAAGATAGAAAGATGTAAAGGAAGGGGAATAGTGTTGGTAGCCAAAATCAGTACCCACAGAAAAGAGGAAATCAAGGATGAGGAAGCACAGCAAACAGGAAGCACTGCCTGCAACACCTAATACAAAAAAGAAGAAAAAAGGAAAAAAGGAAGAAAAAAGGAAAAATAAAAATAAAAGGTGGGGGGGGGGATAAAGAGGAAGGAAAGTCAATGAAACAAATGAGCAAAAAGGACCAGACAAGGCTTCAAGCAAGGAGTCATCTTTGCAATTGAATAAACTGCTTAGTAGTCTATCCTTCCCCCCTTCTCCCTTCCTCACTTCCCTCCGTCCCAGAGCAGCAGAAGGGCCATGTGAGAGCTCCCTTCTGAGATTCAAATGGGACCCTAGTGAACCAAATCACCACAGGAAATAATGACTCCTAGTCTCTTTGACAGAGAGCACCCACACCTTGCTGGGAACCCTAAATATGTTATTGGAAGCCTACCAAGCATTTCCTACTTTTCCCCTACCTTAGGTTTGTGCACAGTTCTAGTTAATTGCCTTAATCTGCCTTCTCCCAGAGGAATTTCCCTTATCCCAGGGTGTTTAGATAAATCAGCCTCTCTCAGCAGATTCAACTCTCCTCTCTTCCTAGCATCTCCCCAAGACAGCTGGCATGCTCCACTAAAAAAAGGGGCAGGAGGTGTTAGACAATTGAATCTGCATTCCTCAGGCCCCTCTGCACCACAGCAGAACCCTCCCACTCTCAGAGTTTGTCTGATACTGGTGGGAAAGGGGAATGCTGGAGTTTTGGGGGGTGCTGGGTTCCAGGAATGTGGGCTTGGGTGAATGTGGGCTTGAGGAACACAGGGTCAGGAAACACAGGTTATGGAAACACAGAGTTTGGGGAATGCGAGCTTCTGGGAATGCAAGTTTGGGGATCATGGGTATGTGGAACAAGAAGCTTGGGAACACTGTCATGCAACCAGGGGTGTTCAGGGAATGCTGTGGCTAGCAGCCTTAGGGGAAGGGTTTAGATTTCCCACAGCTTCGGGCTCAACAGTCAGAAACCCACACTTAAACCTTGAGCAAGCACTCCTTTTGTTGCACTCTCTCCAGATTGATGTCCAGAAACATCCTGCCTTGTGGATTTCCAAAACAGCTCTCTTGGCAGAATTCTGTCCCCACTTGGCTGTTTTATTGCAGGAGAGTTGACAAGGGTGTACTCACTTGGATGCCATCTTGCCCCACCTCAATATACTTCATTTAAATTCATTCTGAGATTCACCTTTTGGTTCTATTTTCTGTTGAGTGAATGCATCTCCCATTTTTTGCAGGCTGAGCAGTATCAATTACTAACAGTTTTCCTCATATCTTTCTCTCTCCTTCCATGCTCACTCCTCTCTACTTCAATCAGCACACAGGAACCTCTAACAAGTGATAGGATATTCATAAATATTTAAGAATAGTTTTTAAAATTCTGATCTTTCACAGGTAGGAGCCACAGAATTCCTTTGGAAAGACAGTTGCTGGAGGCAAGAAAGTAAGAGTGCTGAACTGCCCATCTTTGTGAGTAGTGGGCCACCTCATGGCCATCTTGCATGAGATGACAGGATCAAGAGTGGTGATGAGCTGCTGACTATCCATGCTCTAGACTTGACCAATTTAAATCCCAATGAGGTGGTGGCTATTCTGAAAGCCAGAGCTGCTTCCCCAGCTGTCACCCTTAAAGCACTGGAGATCCAGACTTTGGAGGAGCCACCACAGGCCATGGAAGAACACCAAGTGTTTTCAGTGAGAATGAATTCCATGCCAGGTGGTCCCCATCATGTTGCTTGGCCTTCCAAGAAACCTGCATGATTGCCATGATACAGTTTTAAGAGAAAGCTATTTGGGATGTAGGGGCCTTAGTATTGTTGGTAAATATGAAGAATGCCACACCGATCAGCCTTTCTTCCTTTTAACTATCATCCTTGGAATTCCTGCTTATTATGATGGAATTTTAAATTGTTATTTAATTGAGATCTCATTGTAGCAATGAATGGCCTATCCACCATGGGAATAAGCCATTCCACATTAGTCCCCATGCTAAAGGAGCAGAGCAATAAAATCACATTGACTGTTTTTCGTTGACCTGGAAGCCTCATGTAGATTTTTGAAGTTAGTTTTGAATTAAGCATCTTCTCTAGTGAAAAGAGGAATTTTTAAGGTAATTACAGTTGGTTGCTGAAGATCGTAAAATCTTCATTTACTTGAACAGTTCTGTAGCAGACATCACCTTCCCAGGGTCACATGATGGAGGAATAAAATATGGATTAGAGTGCACTTGCTGATATTCTACTGTGGAACTCTTGTGGCTAGAAATGGAAGAAATTGTGGCATTGATGTGGTGAGAGTGGCCATGGTAGTTGCTGAGGGTAGGGAGAGGGAGGAAGAGATGTGTTGTGGGGGCATTTGGGACTTGGAGTTGTCCTAAATGATATTGCAGGGACAGATGCAGGACATTATATATCCTGCCATAACCCACTGAATGGACTGGGGGAGTGTAAACTGCAATGTAAACCATTATCCATGTGGTGCAGCAGTGCTCCAAAATATCGTCACCAAATGCAATGAATGTGCCATAATGATGAAAGAGATTGTTGATGTGGGAGGAGTGGGGTGAGGGGGAGCAAGGGGTATATGGGAATCTCATGTTTTTTTAGTGTGACATTTAAAAAAAGAAAGAAAGAAAAAGAAAGATTCATTTCCCAAGTAATTTTTTGTCACATTGGAAAATACTGAAGCAGGTTTTGCTAAAAATCATTTCTGGAGTTTGTGTTATACTTATCAGCCATCTTGGCTGGAAGTCTTTTTGTGATTTATGCAACTAAAATGGATAATGATAAAACCATACCTCTATTAGATATAAACTCACACCTATATATCACAGCTGAGTAAGAGAAGGAGATCATTTATTTTATTCTCATAAGTGTCTTGCATGTTTTAGAATCCCTTGTTTTCCCCATTATTTCTTTACTTATGAACTTAATTCAAGTAAGAGATTGAAAATTTCTTTTTTTAAAAATCTGAAACAGTAGGTTTTTTAAAGAAAGGTTTATTTATTTATTTCTCTCCCCTCCCCCTGCCCCAGTTGTCTGTTCTCTGTGTCTATTTGCTGTGTCTTCTTTGTCTGCTTCTGTTCTTGTCAGTGGCATGGGAATCCCTGTTTCTTTTTGTTGTGTCATCTTGTTGTGTCAGCTCTCTGTGTGTGTGGTGCCATTCCTGGGCAGGCTGCACTTTCTTTCATGCTGGGTGGCTCTCCTTAATGGGGGCACACTCCTTGTGAGTGGGGCTCCCCTATGCAGGGACACCCCTGTATGGCAGGGCACTCTTTGTGCATATCAGTACTGCATGTGGACCCACTCCACACGGGTCAAGGAGGCCCGGGGTTTGAACCATGGACCTCTCATGTAGTAGATGGATGCCCTATCCACTGGGCCAAGTCCACTTCCCAACAGTAGGTTTTTGATGTTATCTTTCAATCAACTCCTGGTCATTAGACTATTTCATATTTTTGTAGTACTTTTGAAAGCAATGAGTACCCATTTTGCTGGCCCTTTATTCAATATGATTGTCCTCTGGAAGAACATAAAGAAGTGAATAAGAACAATTATCTTTATCTCACCAATATTATGCACAATTGAAAAAAGTTTCATTTAGAAACCAAGTTCAAAATCTGTCCTCATTTACAAATGACCTCTGAAGTAAATTGTCTGACCAGAAAATGTATTTCAAACACTGTATCTGTTTGAAGCATGACCTCTTTATTTCCCAACATAGTAGGTTCCTTGCTGGGATTTAGTGTATCTGCATGTCATTGATGATTTCAATTAGTTTAATAATGATTAAAAAAACATCTCTTTTGAATAAATGAGAAATGGGCATCATAATGCTTACTGATGTGTTCAACCCCTTTGTTACACTGTACGGTCAATATGTAACTGGGGCACAGTGAAGTGACCCCTACATTATATTACTGTTAGTGATGATTGGCTTTTGAAGTAAGTTGACATTGGAAGGCTTTGATATTCAGATTGATGTGGAACAAGTTTTATTCCCACTCTGTGGGTAGAATTTTATAACCTACTTTGCTATTTTTACAAACATTTTATAAGAGTACATCTTTTTCTTTGGAAGTAACCATCCATCTACAAATATCACAACTACTGGTTTGTTATATATGAAATACTTACATTGAATCCCATGGTATAAAGAGCATTTTTGGAGGAAAATTTTTTCAATGTTATTTTTATCATGGAAGACTTGGAATCAGCTTATACCATAGGTTTTTTCACAAAAGACTGTTGTTACTGGTCAGAATGATGTTTGGTGTTGGAAACTTATTCATAACTTATTGAAACTATGTAAATATTTGGATTTTTCTCATTTTAAGCTTCTCTGGCTAAATATTTTCATTTGCTCTGTGCCTTCTTTGAATTATTTCAGGATTTTTCACAGGTGTTTAGTTAATGATGTGTCTATTAGTCAGGGTTCTCTAGGGAATCAGAATCAACAAGAGATATTTGCTGAATGTAGAGGTTCTATAAGGGTCTTTCACATGACTATAGGTATGCACAAGTCCAGATTCCACAGGCAGGCTGCAGCCAGGGGCTCCAATGAAAGTCCAGAGACTGAAGTCCATGTAGCAGTTTGACAAAGTTATGAATTCCAAAAATAGATATTGGATTATGTTTACAATCTGGTCTGTACCTAGACATGATTAAGTTATGATTAAGACTTTGGGCTATGACATTCAGGTATTGAGTCCCCACCCCTTGGTGGATGGGGACTCACAGATAAAAGGCATGACAAAGGACTGAGTTGGGGGTTTTCAATGTTGGAGTTTTGATGTTGGAGTTTAATACTGAAGCCTTACACTGGAGCCCTGGATATAAGCTCACAGAGGAAACAGAAGCAAACCCCAGGAAGAGAGGAACTCTGAGCCTAGAGAGAAGCTAGTCCTAGGAAGTGAGGAACCCAGGAAGCCTGAACCCTCACAGACATTGGCAGTCATCTTGCTCCAACACATGAAAATAGCCTTGTTGAGGGAAGTAACTTATGCTTATGACCTGGTATCTGTAAGCCAATACCCCCAAATAAATACCCTTTATAAAAGCCAACCAATTTCTACTATTTTGCTTCAGCACACCTTTGGCTGACTAATACAATCCATAAATGCCCTTGTATTACAATTTGTCCAGTGCTTGCTTGACCAAACAACCTGGCACATTTATCTGGCTGAGTTGACACATTAGCCTAACCATCACAATTTGATAACCATTCTGGATGGAAACAGAAGTCATCCTTTCCATTAAAAAAATCCTGTCCTTAATCATAACAAATTCAGGAGACCTCAAGAGTTACATTTACATCACAAGTTCTGAGACTTATCCCCTCTCAGACCAAATGAGTTACTCCACAAGCATACAATATTTTACAGACACATGCCAATGCATGGAGTTTCAATCCCTCATCCCACAAGGTTCCACGTACTCCTACCTTAGGTGGAAAATAGAATAATCAAAATTTCAGTCATCAATCCAAAAATTAAAAGGAAAGAAATTCAGTTTCATAGATGGCCATCTTTGTTTCATCATGAATTATATAAAGAGACATTGATCCTTGAAATATAACAAAGGGCGGGCCAGTTGGGCATGACTAGTTACATTTAAAATTTTTTTTTATTTTTTCAAAATATTTTAGATTACATACGTGTTCCATGAAAAATATAGGGGATTCCTATATGTCTCACTCCCTCCCCCTCCCACACTTTCCCACATTAACAACATTCTTTGTTAGTATGGTAGATTTGTTACAATTGATGAACACATATTGAAGCATTACCATTAAGCGTGGATTATACTTTAAATTGTAGCTTACACTCTGTCCCACACAATTTAGTAAGTTATGACAAAATATATAATGGCTTGTATCCATCACTGCAATGTCATTCAGGACAATTCCAATGTCCACAAAATGCTCCATCTTATACCTGTTTTTCCCTTTCCCTACCCTCAGAGCCTCTGATGACTATTGTCTCCACCTCAATGATAAAAGATCTTACATTGCTATAATAACAATAAATATATAGCGGAATAACCATAAATCTTCTATAGTCCATCTTCATTCCCCAATCCTGAGGATACTCTGATGGTGATGCTAACCTCACCTCTCATTGGAAGGGTCTTAGATCCCATGGAGCTGATGAATAGGACTAGCAGTTTCAAATACTCTCTGTTCCCTGAGATGGATATGGTCCATCATCATCTCCTTGATACTCGTCCTGGGTGAGTCCAATGAACTGGAGAGTAGGTGCTGGAACTCAGTTGAGATTTAAGGACAACTGACACATGGACAGCCCAAAGATTTAAGTCTCTTGGACATACACCTATCAAGTTTAGTACTAACTATAGGTTCAAATAGAAAAGGCAGAAGAGCTATGTGTAGGGAAACCACAAATGAGTCTAACTCTGTCTCACTGGGGAGCATAAATTCCAAAGTATGGCCCATTGGCAGGGTGCAAAATACAGTTACATTGTGAGAGCTCTTTCTGCCAATTCAAATCACTTGGATCACATACATCCCAATAAACTTCAGCATAATATTCATCTCCCCACACAATTGTCTCAATACCCTCAAATATTGTAATGAACTTACCAGTACCTATGAGTGCAATAAAACCACAATGGAACATGCGTTATGTATGAACCTCACTACTACCAGGGACGGAGAGATAAAGCCACTTGTCTGTCCATGTTTTCTGATTTCTATAGTGTTATAGGACCCCTCCATCAACAGCCTCAAGGATCATTAAGTGGCCACAGTCAGAGGAGGTACATTTGATGTGGTATTTCCAAAGCATAGAACTTCCTGCCTTGACAATTGAATAACTTGTAAGTGTATGTGTCTGTGAGATGGGCACAACTTTAAATTCCCTTCCAAGTTAGTGGCCATAAGCACTTCATTTTTCACTCCAGGGTAATAAAAAGTTATAGGTGTTGCCTGTGTCTTTGATGTTTGATATGGTAAAGAGTTTATGGGGTACTACTGTTCCCTGCTTTGGGGTGACAAAATTAAGTTTTTCTGACATAACCCTATGTTCCCATACAAGTGCAAATATTAGGGAAAACTATCTGTATGTGTAGAAATGAATCAGCATTACTTGCTGATCTGTGGTTTTAACATAGTTTACAGGGGCTAAGGAGTAGATAAGGGTGTCAAATTTTAGGAATTAAAAATGTAATTTCATTTTTGCATTTACCTTAAGCTACCAATTTTAATTTTTGAATTTCACAAGACTGCTGCTTCCCAGGCAGAGAGATATTGGATCATCGGTGTTTCTGATCACAGGAATGGTATGCAGATCTCTATTTACCTTATGAGGCATGTTGTTTGCCTAACCTGAACCATAGTTGTGTGAGGCTGTCCATCCCTCTGTTGGGCCATGGAGTGCATGATTCCAGGATGTCCTTAGCTAAAACCTGACTGACATAAGCCCTTTTTGACAGAACACCCTTCTGATGCAATGAGCACCAGTTTATTGATTGGGCCTGGTTGATTGACAAGGGATAGCACTAAATCTTTCTGGAGAGAAGGTGTTCCCTGGGGCCTCACTATCCATGGCCTTGGGTGAAATCATAGCACATAAGTATAAGGAGGATAATCCAAAACATATTTTCCAACTCTTGTTTTTCACCTTGGCACAGAACCTCAGATGCAGAACCCCAGGGCAAAAAGTTTTAGAGATCCCCCTGACATGTACCCATTGATTTTCATTTCCTGCTCCTGCAACTTCCCTTTCTGCATGGAGATTAACAGATCCTACCTGTTTCCAGAGAAAGAAACCCAGTGTATTTAGGGATAAATATCTGACTATTGTGGGTTTTCTTTTCCCCCTTTATACATTTCTAACATACATTAGATTGGCTGAGCCTATCAAGGAAGTCTATTTGCAACAGTAAGTGCCTTTTTCATTACTTTCTGCATCATTGTTATGATGAGCGATGCCTAGTCAATTTACAGATGGCTGGATCAACTGCTCCACATTATTGTCCATGCCTTCCTACCTGCTCACCCACATCCCAGCTAGTCCTTAAACTTATGACTGATTTTTCCTTTCAAAGGAAAGTGAGACTATTCTATTTTTCTTCATTTTAGCCCTCATGACTTCCTCTTTTCCAATTCTGGAACATAAGGGATATATCCTTCTCCACCAAACTCCCCTCTCCTTGCCTCTCCTCTGGCCTTACCTGCCACCAGCAGTGGATGAATTTATATTTCTTAGAAACACAATCCACTGACATTAGGGCTTTGCTAGGAGGTTATAGAAAAATGCACCTCTTCCCCAAAGTAAGGGTCTGCTAATGATTCTTTCCCCTAGATATAATTGCTAATATTCCTACAAAGATGCCACAGATATCTGGGGTTCACTTGCATGGACAGATTTCTTACTGTTGACAGCTGGTTATACTTTGAAATATCTTTATATCATAACCTGCTTGTTATCCTCTCTGCCTCCTTGAGCTGCCAGACAGGCCAAGTTTAAAAGATGAAGGATCTGTGTGACATTTTCCACTCCAGCATGATTCTGATTCATTTAGGTATTTAAGCTAACTAGGTTTTTAGATTTATGTGAATGCCATTTCTTTAGCCAATGGTCTAATTAATGAACTGATAAATTAAAACCTCAGGGGAACAGGTTTCAAAATTTAAAAAGGTTTTTGATGCGATTCCAAAGGGTACAATCAATGATATTTGCATAATCACATGGTTGTGTGTTTATCACTTCAATAATTATTAGAGCATTTTCATTATTCCAGAAATTGTAATAATAATAATAAAAGGAAATAATGGGAAAACTCATCACCTCTCAGTCTTTCTATGCTTCCCATGCCATACCTAGGTGCTCTTCTATTTCTGTCTATCCAGTTTATTTATATTTACATTTTGTAAAAAATGGTCTTATACGTGCAATGTTACCCATATTCATATTTCACATGAGGTTTTACTATGTTTTATAACCCAATGTTAAATTTTTTTAGCTATCCTCTAGTATTATACATTTTCCTATATTTTACTTTTTGTCCTTTATCTTATCCATATAACTCTGCTAGTTACTAACACTATGATGTGCATTCTCCATTTCTATTCATTTCCAAAAATTTACAAGCACCATTTTTACAATTCTGCCAAGATTAACCATCAACTATTCATTCTGTACTGTCACTCCATTTTCTAATTATTAACTCCATGAATTTGCACAACATAATAGCACAATCATACAATATTTCTCCTGTGTTAACTTCTATAGAAATTTTATAGATTTGTTCTATCTTTGCAATACTGTTTTTAAGACTTTTGCATTCATTGATAGAGATTTATAAACTTATTCACAGGAGACACAACAAATTTTAAATCTATTGCTATCATACATATTTTCCCAAAAAGCTTTTATAAGCTATTTCTGTAATATTGAAAAGCCATTGACTGTTGTATTTATTTGTTTGATAACTGCCTTATCAATTAAATTTCCTATTCACATTTTCTCTTGGATTTCCCATTTGAACCATCTTATCCTCAGCAAAATACTGTGCTCATTGCTCTTTCCATTTTTTATTACCTGTTATTTTATTGCTTTATCTAATAATGAGCAGTTTCCTTCCATTCTTTCAAAGATGTTGCAAGATGCTCCACAGGTCTCCAGGGATCCCCAAACAGAAGCCTTAGATAGTTCTGCGTTATTACTAACTGTTCTGTAGGACAAGCTGACACTTGGAGCTCCTTATTTTGCCACCATATTGCCCTATCTATCCTCCATTCACTTTTATTTCTTTATTTTATTGGATGCTAATAATAAAATCGTGTTATGAAGCAGGGTTCACATAGGTTCATGGATGCTCCCTAATTTGGATATTCTGTCTTTAATCTTTGGACAAACTTCCTCACAAAATGATGTCTCTTTCAGCTGCACCTATTTCTAAAGAACATGCAATTTAAAAATCCTGCTGGTGAGCAAATGAATTTGGATGAGGCAAGGAAATTGGATGCCTGGTTTGACATTATTAACTTTTGGAAATTTCCAGAAGGTTTTGGTCTTAAAGCTAAGGTAGGACAATTTGCCTTAGATGTGTCACAAAATCAACAATATTTTGTATCTGAGGAGATGATAGAGTGGAACGCAGGATTTTCAGAGGTGAGTATGACCAAATCATCATAGTTTATGCATAAAGAAAATCTCTTTATGGGGGGTTACTTCCTCCTTACTGCTCAGTAAATGGCCACATCTGGGTATTCAACAACTTACCTTTCAATTTGAAAATTTTTCTTACCCATTGTCAAATGGATGGAAAAAAACACATTTATTCAAAAATATATTTATGAAATATTATTTATTTCACATGTACAATGAAAATGGTATCCTATCAAATAAACTGATTTATGTATTTAAAATTTAAATTTGTGAATAATTCTATACCCCTAACACTGTAGTTATTGGAGAGTTAAAGTCACAGTTACTAAGACGTATTTGATTTTCTCCCTGGACTCCCCACTCAGAATGCAGTGAGAAGTGTGTTTCTGGATTCATGAAAACCTCTCAGGAGGTAAAGCCTGCCTCCTGCTCTTCGTACTGTGTGCCCAGAGAATGAGATTTCCAATGAGACAGATAAGTTTATGCCCAGAAGAAAGTCTCCACTTCTCCTTTATATCTCCCACTCATACAAGATATTTAAAATTATTTAGGAAACTGCAGAGTCAAAATTCATCTTTCCTTTATTTAGCAATTTAATTTTATAATCAATAGTATTTTCCATTGATATGATACCCCTTCTCTGCACTTATCTAGCTTATTTGATAAGCTTTATACCCATTGCTGGCAAAGTCATCTCTAAGAAACACTTTTCTTGACTCCATAATAGTAAACTATGTTTCATCCTTATATTGTAACTAATACATTGTTACCTGCTTTTCATCCTGTTTGAAAGGATATTTAAATTTTATCAAAAGCTTGGATCTTAACAATTTTCATGACTTACACTGAGATGAAGAACAGATGCTCAGAAAGTTTGTGATGATTTTTAGAAATGTGTATTTCTAAAGTGTGCCACATGAGGACAATATAATGCACCCACAATGAATGGGTTTCAGTTTCTGTTCTCTCATATTTTGCAACTGATTGAGGAGACAAAACATAGGGACACTTTGTATCCATCCTTAAAACTGTAATTTGTGCATGTACAGAAACTTATGGGGCAGCAAATTCATAGGTTTGAGTGGTTCCACAGAGCTTTTCATAGAGACAGTAGCATTAGTATTATGTAAGATGAATGAAAGGCAATAAATTCTTGGCAGAATTATTAATGACAAAAAGTAAATCACCACTGAATGTAGTATTCAGAGATTCAGAGAACTGGAAAACAAAGGTTCACTGTGACTAGCTCACAGAGAATATTGGGAATGGAGACTGAGACATGATATAGAAATGGAAGAGAAAATCTTATGCCATGTTTCTTTCATAATATAATTTCTGAAATTCAACATATTCCTGATACTACATGCATATTCATGATATTACATACTGGAATAACATCTATTGTGGGAAATTTCTTATTTTCATTTCTTGATTAATATGTGGTTTAATTTTCTAAAATACTATTATTTCATTTTTTAAAGATGTGTTGAGATTAATGAAATAACCTTGCAGTGAATCAATTTGGGAAAATGATCCATGTACACATTAGTACAAGATAAGTTCAAGTATATCTTCTACATGTGCATATAAAGAATACTGTAACCATGAACTGCAGCTCCCACATGCTTGGAGATTAAGAAATATAATTTTCAACAACTTATTGTTTAATTTAGATAATATAAAAGTTTTTATAAAAATCTTTTGAAAATGAAAATGCTACATTTAAAGTCTTATTATGGGATAGAGTTAAGGCTGTCTTTGGAGAAAATATGTATAATCCTAGAATATATAATTTTTAAATTATTTAGTACATATATTTAAATGAAAAAGCTGAACTAACTATTCATTGAAAAATTAAAAAGAGCAAATAAAACCTAAAGAAAAGAGAAGATAGAAAGTAATAAATATAAGAAAGAAATTTAATAAAGTGCGACGGCTTGCTCGGTCGGTAGAGGTGGGGTCTGGCTGCGGACGAGGGGTCGGTCCAGCTCTGGACGAGGGGTCGGTCCCGCTTCGGACGAAGGGTCGGTCCCACTTGGGACGAGGGGTCGGTCCGGCAGCAGATGAGGGATCGGTCTCACAAGGGGTTGCGCGGTTCGGCTGACGGGGTCGCCTGGCAAAGCCGGCGATGAAGGGGTCGCCCGGGGAAGCCGGCGACGAAGGGGTCACCCAGGGAAGCAGACGACGAACTGGGGACAAGGGAGGCCAGGCCCTTGTCGGGGGCTCTCAGGACTGGAGGGCGCATGGCAGAAGAACTACTGCGGAGACAAGGTAAACACGCAAGTCCACTTTACTGAGGGAGAGGCAAACAGTTTTATAGGGGCTGGGGAAGGCTGATTGGTCGAAGCCACGCCCTGTTCTGATTGGTTGCCGGTGAAAGGTCAGTGGGCAGTACTGGATGGGGGAGGGGTGGTGGTTAGGGATTGGCTGTTGCTGTTGCTGGGGGAAGGGGCAGGGTTTAGGGATTGGTGGCTGCTGTTGCTGGGGTAGAGGACAGACTTGAGTTTCCCACCCACGCCTGGCTGTTGCTGCTGTCGGGGGAGGGGAAAGGGCAGACTGGATTTTTCCGCCCTGCGCCTGCACAGGGAGAAAGAAGGCATCGTGCGGCGCTACCCGGGAGGAGGCATGGCTGCCGAGAAGGGGAGACCCGAGGACACTCTGCGCCCATGCCGAGCTCCCTTCGGGGGTGGCGGTGAGTCCGACCAGCCACCCTATTATGGGGGCAGCAGCTTGGCCTGCCGCGGCTGCTCCCCGGCCAGACCAGCAAAGCACACTTCAGCCCGAGGGGTGACTGCAATAAAGGACAATACAGGTAGGATAAAAATGTCAAAGTGAACAGCAGATTTAGAAAAAAATATTAATAATCCCTAGAATGGTACATTAAGAATAAACAAAAAATTGCAAAATAAATAATACCAGGACTTAAGAATGTGCCCTCTGTGCAGAATTTTGCACCATAAAACTTAGCATAAATAATTACAGGCCCAAACATTTGAAATTATGAATCATATTCACCTATTCCTAGAAAAATAAAAGTTGCCAAAAAATATGCCCCCAAAATTACAAATCTGAAAAGTTTCGTATCTTATTTAGTTATTAAATCCATAGCTTAAAACATTCTCATAAATTTTCAAATTGACCAATGGCCTTACTGGGGAATTCCACCAAACTTTCAAGGAAAAAAGAATACTTATTTACTCAAACTCTTCCAAGGAATAGGACAAAAATGGGAAAACATCTCTATTCATTTATCATTACGGCTTAACATTTGTATCAAAATCTTATAAGGCCATAAAAAAATAAGAAATTTCAGGTTTCTAGCTTTTTTAAACATAAGCTCATATATAATAAAAAAATAATCTGCACTCTAATTCCAGCAATATTTTATAAAGAGGATTTATCATGACAAAGCAAAGTAATTCAGTATATGTGCCCCCTGAAAAGTAGAAACCGTCATCTCAGTGAATGAAGAAAAATATTTAATAAAATTCAATGCCCACCAGTGATTTTAGAACAAACAACAAAAGCATACCTTATCAAGTAGAAATAGAAGAGAACCATCTTCATCTCTTAAAAGATACTTCCTGAAAACTAACATAAATTTCACACCATATTGAAGTATTTCATGACTGGGAGATCAATAATGAAACAAAAATCTTCAATATTAACACATCTAACAATGCACTGGAGATCCTTCCCAATGCAATATTGGCAGGAAAAAGATTGGAAGGAATAATTATTTGGAAGGATAAAGTAAAATTGACATAATTTGGAAAGGATTTTATTGCATAAGTTGAAGATCTGGAAGCTTTTATAAACTCAGTTTAATGGTCTGAATACAGGGGTAATATAAAAGCTTCTTAAATATGCAAGTCATAGGGCTTTCTAAAATGAATCTTACAAAGATGATATTTGCAATATCTTGAAAGTATTAAATGCCTGAAAATAATATTTAGGAAAGTTTGGAAAGACTTCTGTATAATAAAGTTATCGAGAAAAATTTAAAGAAAACTAAATAAATGGAGGGATGAACCATGTTCATAGTTGAAAGGACTCAATATTGTAATGATATCATTATTCTCCAAATTGATTGACTGAGTCAATGCAATTGTTATCACAATCACAACTTTATGGGGCTATGACAACTTATTAAATCATTCCTATGAAATCAAATGCAAAATCTTTGCTAAGACAAACTTCAAGACAGAGAGTGAAATGGGAGTGCATATTCTACTTGTTTTTTTTTTTAAGTCACAATAATGTTGTTTCATCATAAGGATAGAAAAGGAAATAAAATGAACCAAATGACATATCTAGAAACAAATTGGTCACATACAAATTCATCAATATCAGGAAAATTGTAATTCTAAATGTAAAAATAAAAACCTTAAAGAAACAAAAAGGAGAAGAATGTTTTCATTTTCAAAGGAGAAAATTTCTTAAATAAGACATATATCATCATATATCATCAACCTTAAAGGAAAAGTTTAATGAATGTTAATTACACTAATACAGCTATTTTCTGTTAGGCAATGAATGGTCAAGCCACATCTGGAAGAAATTATTTAACAAAGATCTAGTCAATAATGAATTACATCAAGAGTATACAGGGACTGTCTACAGAAACAAGATAAGCAGAAAATCCACTAGAAAAAATACGATGTGTGGACAAGAAAAGATTGGAAGCTCAACAGTAAATAAATTACACTGTTATCAAATTGATGGACTGAATGTTTAAAAGAAAGCCAGAGGTCTAAGAGAAAGTTTAGGGAAAGAAAAGCAAGCACATTAAAGCACATGGTTATTTAAAATCATCACAAGCTGGACAAATTTGGCTGAAATTGTCCAATGTTATTCTTTTGGGTCCAGTGAATAAGTGAGAATTACTGAACATGGGCTGATGACACTTTGCATTTCTCACCAGATGTAGAACACTGTGTGAAGTGTCCAGATCATCAGAATGAAAACAATGAGAGACCTCATTCCCTCCAAAAGACCCTTTGGGGTAGACTCTGGTCTGCACAGCTCTTTGCTTCTCTTTCCTTGCTACTGTTATTCTTGGGGTCTTTGTGAAGCACCAAGACACTCCCATTGTCAAGGCCAATAACAGGATCCTCAGCTAAATCCTGCTCATCTCCCTTACCCTGTGTTTCCTATGCTCCTTGTTCTTCATCATTTATCCCAACACAGCCATCTGCATCCTCTGACAAATCACATTTAGAATTGTTTTTGCAGTGGCTGTGCCCACTGTTTTGGCCAAAACAATCACTGTGGTTCTGGAATTCAAGGTCCTTGCTCTAGGGAGAAGGATGTGGCAGTGTTTGGTATCAGGGGCACCTAACTTTGCTATTTCCATTTGCTCCCTAATCCAGATGATACTCTGTGGAATCTGGTACAGAACCTCTCCCCCATTCATTGATAAAGATGCACACAATGAGCATGGTTATATTACCATTGAGTGTCTTAAGGGCTCAGCTACTGCCTTCTACTGTGTCCTGGGATTCCTCGGCTGCTTGGCCCTCTGCAGCTTCAATGTAGCTTTCATGGCCAGGAACCTGCCTGACACCTTTGTTGGTGTTCTGCAGGGTTTGGGTCAGTTTCCTCTCTGTCTACCACAGCACCAAGGGGAAGGTCATGACAGCCATTGAAATCTTCTCCAGCTTGGCTTCCAGTGCTGGATTACTAGGCTACATCTTTGCTCCAAGGTGCTATATTATTTTATTAAGACCAGATAGGAACACTCACCGTGGATTATGGTATAGAACATATTCTGTGGACATTAAGACTTCTTAAGTTGTAACTGAATATTGTCCTGCAGTAAATAGAAGGCCTGAAGAAAATCAACACCACGCTTGCATTTTCCTTCACCAATTAAGAAGTGGGTTGGGGGGGGTGGGGTTGAATGGGACCTCATATATATATTTTTAATGTAATATTATTACAAAGTCAATAAAAAAAAAGAAGTGAATCACATTTTTTCTCTAATAATGGCAGGAGAATGACAGTCACATTATCCAACTTTTCAACATTAAATTACATTTTTTGTCCTTTTTCATTACATTATATATAACATTGAATATTCATATTGTAGTTAATTTTATATGTTTGAAATACATTTGAATAGACTTCCACTTTGGTTTTCAGTTTTTTGTTTATAAATTTCCTTTTCCTAATTATCCTGGAAGGCATGATAAAAGTTTCCCTCCTTTCTTCTGTCTGTGGTTATCGCAAAGATCCAACAACATTTTGGCAATATTCCTTATTTTTCCACATATTTGAATTGCTATATTTTGAGGATAATAAATACCTACATATAAGCTCTGTTTCAGGACACATTGTAGCAGTTTGATATTGATTATGAATTCCAAAAATAGATGTTAGATTTTGTCTGTGAACTGGTCAGCTCCTCTGGGCATATTAGATTAAATTAATTCAGAGGTTTCACTTTTACTTGATTGAATAATGAGCAAAGCTTTGATCAGGCCACATCTGTAGGACACTGGGTGTCCATACCTTTGGTTTCTGAGATTCCAGCTTTTGGACTCAGAAACCAATAATTCCACAACATCAGAATAGTTTGCAGTGCAAAAAATGCACAGATGAATACCCTGTTGCCCCTAGCCCTAGAGGTGCTCGCAGTCAAGACATGGAGACCAAGCTGATACGTAAACTTTAACTGACTTCTGTACCAAGAAACACAGCATTTTTCCATCACTAGAGGCTGCAGAAACAATGGCAGGCAGAAACAAGTAGTTCATTGAGGAAATAGCACAGACCAGGTGTGAAAACCACGTGGTGTATGAATGGTGGATTGGACCATTGTATAGCTCTTGTCCAGTCATTTTAGGTATCATATTAATCCATTTTTTGTACCCCTCTCTCACCTGAATGCATTAAAAATGAATATACTTGCTTACTAGAAGTAATAAAGTGGAAGATGAGATCAGATTTTTAATCACTCTACTTCTGAATCACATTTAACCTGTACAATTTGTAGTCACTCATACTGGATTACTGGACCTGAATTTACCCCTACATGAAATGGCATTATGAGTTTTACTCTTTAAGTCTTCAGAGGAAATGTTTCCTGTGCACAACACCTTGTGCACACTAGACATCAATATGTTAATTGAATACATTTGCAAATGTATAAAATTGTGATACTATGTGTGTATTTCATTTGTGTGTGTATGTTCATTCATTTAACATGTCTGCATTAATACATCTTAAGTATTTATTCCATGAAGATACAAAATTGAATACCATAGAGCCAGAAACTGTCCTCATTAGTCTAATCGAATAGTTCAATTGTTGGCATTGGACTTTGAAGGGCGATTCAGGATGCAAGGAGAAAATAGAATGGGATGCCCTAATCTGGATATGGCAATAAGAAAAACCCTTCCATGGTAAGGAAATTAGAGAAGATACCTCGAGGAGGAGCAGGAATTGAGATTAGGAAGGGAAAGGGGACATAGATGTAGAAAATGATTTTACAAGAATGGGGACAAGCTGAGCATAGACCCCAAATTTGACAGGTGCATTGAAGAAGACAGAGGATCTGGATTCCAATAAGGAGGGAGAAGTGAGAATAGATAGGCTTGAGTCAGACTGTTTAGAATTTGTAGTTCATTTTAGGGGGAGTATGAACAATTTTATGCTAATTTTATGCTAAAAAACTAGACAATGTAGATAAAATAGAAAAATTCCTAAGAATGTACAACCTACTGATGCTCAAAGAAATAGAAGATTCATTAAACCAATCACAAGTAAAGAGATTGAAACAGTCATTAAAAAGTTCCCCACAATGAAATGCCCTTGACCAGACAGTTTCACAGGTGAGTTCTACCAAGCATTCAAAGAAGATTTAATACCAATGTGACTCAAGCTCTTCCAAAATATTGAACAAGAAGGAATGCTACAAAACTCATTCTATGAAACCAATATCACCCTCACGCTAAAGCCAAATAAAGCTATTACAGAAAAATAAAGTTATAGACCCATTTCTCTAATGAATACAGATGCAAAAATCCTCAATAAGATACTTGCTAATCAAATCCAACAACACATTAAAAGAATTATCCTTCTTGATCAAGTGGATTGTATACAAGTCATGTAAGGCTGGTTCAACACAAGAAAATCAGCATAATATACCACATTAATAAATCACAGAAGAAAAATCATATGATCTTATCAATGACACAGAAAAGACATCTGACAAAATACAGTATCCTTTCTTGAGAAAAATACTACAAAAAAATAGGAATTGAAGGAAACTTCTCAACATGATAAAAGCCATAAAAGAAAAACCCACAGCTAACATTGTATTCAATGGTGAAAGACTGAAAACTTTCTGATTGAGATCAGGGAAAGGACAAGGATGCTTACTAACCCCATTGTTCTTCAATGTAGTGGTAGAGTTTCTAGCTAAAGCAATCAGTCAAGAAAAAGAAATAAAAGGCATCCAAATTGGAAAAGAAGAATTAAAATTTTCACTATTCGCAGATGATGATTATATATCTAGAAAGTCCTGAAAAATCTACAACAAAGCTGCTAGAGCTAATAAATTATTTCAGTAGAGAGTCAGGATATAAGATCAATAAGCAAAAATCAGTAGTGTTTCTTTACATGAATAATGGACAATCTGAGGAGGAAGTCAAGAAAAACACTCTATTTACCATAGCAACAAAAAGAATCAAATATTTAGGAATAAACTTAACCAAGGATGCAAAACACGTGTATTCAGAAAACTATAATGCATTGCAAAAAGGAATTTTGAAAGACCTAAATAATTGGAATAACATTTCTTGCTCATGGATTGGAAGACTAAATATCATTAAGATGTCAATTCTACCCGAATTGAGATACAGATTCAATGCAATACAAATACAAATTTCACCAGCATTTTTTTTTAGCAAATGGAAAACACAATTATCAAGTCTATCTGGAAGTGTAAGAGTCTCCAAATGGCCAGAAACATTTTCAAAAGGAAAAGTGAAGTTGGAGGACTCTCACTTTCAGACTTTAAATCATATTACCTAGCTACAGTGGTAAAAACAACATGATATGGTCATAAAGATAGATACATAGACCAATGGAACCAAATTGATGGTTTATAAACAGACACATCTATGGCCAAGTGATTTTTGACAATCCTGTCAAGCCCTCCCAGTTGGGGAAGAAAAGTTTATTCAAAAATTTTTGTTGAGAGAACAGGATATCCATAGCCAAAAGAAAGAAGACCCCTATCTCACATATTATACAAAAATAAACTCAAAGTGGATCAAAGACCTGAATATAAAAGGAAGTACAATAAAGCTTCTAGAAGAATATGTAGGGAAACATCTTCAAGATCTGGTGGTAGGTGATGGATTCATAAACCTTACACCAAAATCATGAGCAACAAAAAACCATGGGTAAATGGGACCTTCTCAAACTTAAACATTTCTATGATTCAAAGAACTTCATCAAGAAGGTGAAAAGGCACCAAGTCAGTGGGAGAAAATATTTGGAAACCAGTTATCTGATAAGGGTTTGATTTCCATGCTACATAAAGAGATCATACAACACAACAATAAAAACCAAGCAATAAATTTAAAAATGGACCAAGGATTTAAATAGACATTTCTCCAAAGAGGAAATACAAATGGCCAAAAAGCACATGAATAAATGTTTCATATCACTAGCTATTAGGGAAATGCAAATTAAAACAACAATATATCATCTACCACCACATAGAATGGCCATTATTAAAATAAAAAAAACAACAGACAACAATATGTGCTGGAGAGGATGTGGAGAAACAGGAACATTCCTGCACTGTTGGTGGGAGTGTAAAATGGTGCAGCCTTCATGGAATACAGTTTGGAGGTTCCTGAGGAAGATAAATATAGAACTGTCACATGATCCAGCAATTCCTCTACAAGGAATATATCCAGAAGAACTAAAAACTAGGCCATGAACAGACATCTGCACACCAATGTTCATAGCGAAGTTGTTCACAATTGCCAAAAGATGGAAACAACTCAAGTGTCCCTTCATGATTGAATGGATAAACAAATGTGGTCTATACAAACAATGGAATATTATGCTGCAGTAAGAAGAAATGAAATTGGGACATATGTGATAACATGGATGAGTCTTGAAGAAATTATACTAAGTGAAGTAAGCCAGACACAAAAGGACAAATATTGCATGGTCTCATTAATATAAACTAAATACAAATAATAAACACATGGAATTGTATATGTTATTAGGAGATAAAAGGAGTTTTGAGAAGAAATATAGATGCTTAATAAATGTAGAAGTTTTTTTTCTTTATTTTCTTTTAAATGTTACATTAAAAAAATAACAGGTCCCTATATACCTCCCACCACCCTCACCCCACTCCTCCCACAACAACAACCTCTTGCATCATCGTGGCACATTCACTGCACCTGGTGAATACATTTTGGAGCACTGCAGCACCACATGTATAGTGGTCTACATAGTAGTCTACACTCCTCCAGTCCACCCAGTGGGCCATGGCAGGACACACAATGTCCAGCATCTGTCCCTGCAGCATCACCCAGGACAACTCCAAATCCTGAAAATGCACCCACATCATATCTTTTCTTCCTTTTCCCTAACATCAGCAGCTACCGTGACCACTTTCTTCACATCACTACTACAATTTCTTCCCTTACTTATCACAATAGTTCCCCGGTAGAACACCAGTAAGTCAACTCTAATCTATATCCTATTCCTCCATCCTGTAGACCCTGGGAAGGTTCTGTCCAGTCCACATCTACATCAAGAAGGGGCTTACATTCCACAAGGATGATGGATGCAATTCTCCTGCTTGCAATTGTAGGCACTCGTGGCTCCTGGGTGTGGTGGTTAACCTTCTTCACCTCCCTGTTAGTGGCCAGGATAAGAGCAATAAACCAGAGGGTAGGAGTTGCAAGCCTGCTGAGGCTCAGGGCCTGACTGCCACATAGACAGTCCAGAGATTCAGGTCTCCTGAGTATACCCGAAACCCAAAGCCAACTACAGGTCTGGTAAAAGTAACAGAAGAGGCATGTGTAGAAAGATCACATCTGAGTCCATCTCCATCTCACTCAGCAACAGAAACTCAAAGTAGGGCCAACTGACATGGCACTGAATTCCAGAGCCATCTGCTATGAACATAGCGTCTCTGCAGCCCTCGGGCGAACCAGTACCTGGGTTTCTATCTACTTTGGCTGTCTCTGGGACCCTGCTGAGATGTGCATAAACGTTACTGCTCTGATGACGTCCCAACTGTTTTTGGAGACTCATAGCCATACAAACTCATTTGTCCTTTCCATTTCCCCCTTTTATCCAAAGACAAAAAGCAGTTGTTAACACTTGATATTACATGTAGGCTGAGATATTCTGCTGGTATGAGCTGACCCTTTTATTCAAGGTCTTTTTCTAGTTACGTCATCAACTGGTGCTTGGTAGAAATCCCTTGGCACCAGGGAGGTTCATCCTCAGAAGTCATGTTCCATGCCGGGGGGAAGGTAATGCACTAAATGTTGAATCTGGCTTAATGACCACATTTGAGCAAAATGGAGGCCCTCAGGAGGTAACTCTTTGGCACCCTGCAGCTCTACACCTAGTTCATATCTCAGGCACACAAGCTCATAATTGTAGTCATCAGTATAAAGGGCTCATTGCTGGGCCGTCCATCTTTATTGGTCTTTGACATTGCACTTGGAGTATTGTTGCTGTTTCATTGGGGATGTGATAGAGCTCCCCTGGATAGGAACTAACATTCCCTCAGTTGTCATTTTTAACTGAAACCACTATGAAAATATCCAAACATTTTCATGTACCCTGTGTACACACCCTGGAGTACTCTCTCCCAACCATGTGCCCCCTTTCAATAACACACCACACCAGTGTTCCTCCCCTGACATAGTTGAACCCTTCTGTAGTCCAAAACTTCTTTAAAAAGGAAGACTAATATTTTGCCAGATTACATAAATAGCAAAATGGAATATAATGATGGGTTTAAAGGTCAGATATAGAATATATACTAATTTAGAAAAATTAAATAAAGGAAGAATAAATTGGAGTATCAAAAAATGAAAAACTGAAAAAGTTTTGTTTTGACATTTTGCTTTTCATCACTGCTGTATGTGTTGCCCTGTATGTACCGTGGCCAGGCAATTTCTTCAATTTCTTCCTCAATGTCTACATACTTTCTTTTTCTTTTTCTTCCAATTATTAAGTTTCTTTTCACATAAGTTTTACATTACAGTAATTCACATACACAATATATGATACACCCACATATCCAACATCAAACCCTTTCTCCCTTCACAATGATCTTTTTACATGTTCATATTCTATTTGCTGCAGCTCATGTACAGATATTGAAACAATAGCTTTCAAACATGATTCCATTTGAGTTTCCATTATGGCTTATATTTTAGACTATACAGTTTTCTAAATTTTTAGTTATATTATGTTTTACATTGTCATTGATATTTTAGCCTATAGACTTTAATACATTTTTGGTGTAATTTAACATATCCTATATCCATCATTGCATGATCTTGTGGAATACTTCCATTGACCCACAGTTACACAGATTCCATCTATTCAACACCTTTTTCCCCATCCCCTCAGGGCCCACTGTGACAATCAATCTTCATTAAATGAAGGACCATATTCAGAGATACTTGCAACAGTGTTGAGAGCTTGATATACTCGAGTGCCCTAACCCACTGGGAGCCACCAATTCTCTCAAGAGATAAAATTTCCTCTATTTGGGAACATCAGTTCTCCCCAGGATGTGGGTATACGTTCACCCTCATTGTATGGGGGTCCACCCAATAGTATAAACCATTATTACAAAATGAACCCTCACACTCTCCCTAGAAGATTTCCATGTGTCAGAATCACCCCCCCCTTTAAGCATCCTGAACAGATAACCTTTTATAGTATATTTTCTAAAGAGTTTTCTCTAATTTGTAATTTCAACCACATACCTGACAGTCTCCTATGTTCAAATGTTCTGCCTACCGTCCCCCCCAAAAATTGGGCCATCTAATCGATCCTTTCATCTCCAGGCCCCTCATGCCCACAAAGCCCTGCCCCAAGGTATACTTATGCCCCCATTTTATCCCTCCTCTGTAGAGATACTTATCTCCAGCTTATCATAGATTTCACCCATGTAGGTGTCAGCTTGCAGCCTTTCTCTACTCCCCAACTACCTTTAAGCATATCATCCAGTCTTTAGCTCTCTGAAACATCTTGGTTTACTTATTTCTTATCAGAGAGGTCATGTTGTCCTTCAATGCCTGGGTTGCTTCACTCCACATAATGTTCTCAAGATTCATCCATGTTATCACATGTGTTTGTAGTGTATTTGTTCTTAGAGATGAGTAGTATTCCATTGTATGTATACACCACATTTTATTTATCCATTCATCACTTGATGGCATTTGGATTGATTCCAACTTTTGCCAACTGTGGATAGTGCTGCTATGAACATCGGTGTGCATATATCAGTTTGTGTCCTTGTTTTCAGATCTTCCGGGTATATACCCAGCAGTGGAATTGCTGGTTCATATGGTAAATCTGTATCTAGTTTTTTGAGGAACTACCAAACTGTCCTCCAGAATGGCTGGGTCCTTCTGCATTCCCACCAGCAGTGGATGAGAGTTCCCATTCCTCCACATTCTATCCAGCATCTGTAGCCTTCTGATTTTTTGATAGCTGCCAGTCTTATGGGAGTAGGATGGTATCTCATTGTGTTTTGACTTGCATTTCCCTAGTAGCTAGTGATTTTGAGCATTTTTTCATGTGCCTTTTAGCTATTTGTATAACTTCTTTTGAGAAGTGTCTGTTCAAATCTTTTTCCCATTTTTTAAATGATTTGCTTGTCTTTTTATTTTCAAGATATAGGAATTCTTTATAAATGCAGGATATTTCTCCTATAAGATATATGGTTACCAAATAATTTCTCCCAATATGTAGACTCTTTTTTCATTTTCTTGACAAAATTCTTTGAGGTGCAGAAGGCTTTAATTTTGAGGGAGTCCCATTTATCTATTTGTTCTTTGGCTGCTCATGCTTTGGGTGTGAAGTTCATAAAGCCGTTTCCTATTACAAGGTCCTGTAGATGCTTCCCTACATTACTTTCCAAAGTTTTTATGGTCTTGGCTCTTATATTTAGGTCTTTGTTCCATCTTGAGCTGATTTTTGTATAAGGTGTGAGTTGGTAATCCTCTTTCATTCTTTTAAATATGGATATCCAGTTCTCCAGGCACCATTTGCTGAAGAGGCCATTCTCTCCCAGTTGAGATGTTTTGGTGGTCTTGTTGAATACCATATGGCTGTTTATTCGAGAATCTATATCAGAACCCTCATTTCAAATCCATTGGTCAGTGTGTCTATCCTTGGGCCAAAACCATGCCATTTTCACTACTGTAGGTTTGTAGTACGTTTTGGAGTCAGGTAGTGTGATTCCTCCAATTTCGTTTTTCTTTATCAATATGTCTTTGGCTATATGGGACCTCTTTCCTTTCCAAATAAATATCATAGTTAGTTTATCTAGTTCATTAAAGAATGCTGTGTGGATTTTTATTGGGATTGCATTGAATCCATAGATCAGTTTTGGTAGGATAGACATTTTAATGATATTTAGTCTTCCTATCCATGAGCAGGGAATATTCTTCCATTTATTTAGGTCTTCTTTGATTTCCTTGAGCAGTGTTTGTAGTTTTCTGTGTATAAGTCCTTTACATCCTTAGTTAAATTTATTCCTAGGTATTTTATTTTTTTATTTACTATTGTAAATGTTATTTGATTCCTGATTTCATCCTCAGATTGATCATTATTGGTGTACAGAAATAGTGTTGATTATTGTGTATTGATTTTGTAACCTGTGACTTTACAGAACTCATTTATGAGTTCTAGAACCTTTTCTTGTAGACTTCCCAGGGTTTTCTATGTATAGGATCATATCGTCTGCAAATAGTGAAATTTTCACTTCTTCCTTTCCAATTTGGATGGCTCTTATGTCTGTTTCTTCCCTCAGTGCTTGAGCATGTACTTCTAAGACAATGTTAAATAGAAGGGCTGATAGTGGGCATCCTTGGTTTTTTTTTTTGATCTTAGAGGGAAAGATTTCAGATTTTCACCATTGTAAATGATGTTAGCTGTGGGTTTTTCATATATGCTCTTTATCATGTTGAGAAAGTTTCCTTCTATTCTGATCTTTTGCATTGTTTTTATTAGGAAAGTGTGCTGTATTTTGTCAAATGCTTTTTCTGCATCTATAGACATGATAATGTGATTCTTTTAACTTCAGTCTGTTTATATGGTGTATTACATTAATTGATTTTCCTATGTTGAACCATCCTTGCATACCTGGAATGATTCTCACTTGGTCATGGTGTATAATTTATTTAATGTATTGTTGAATATGATTAACAAGTATTTTTTTGACGATTTTCATGTCTAAGTTCATTAGAGGGATTGGTCTGTAATTTTCCCTTCTTGTGGCGTTGCTATTAGAGTAATGTTGGCATCATAGAATGAGTTAGGCAATGTTCTTTGTGTTTCGATTTTTTGGAAGAGTTTAAGCATGTTTGGTGTTAGTTTTTTCCAGAATGCTTGGTAGAATTCACCTGTGAATCTGTCTTGCCCAGGGCTCTTCTTAGGTGAGAGGTTTTTAATGACTGATTCTCTCTTTACTTGTGATTGGATTGTTGAGATGACAGTTTCTTCTTTCATTAATGTAGGCTGCTCATGTGTTTCTAGGAATTTGTCCATTTCCTCTAAATTGTCCTTTTTCTTGGAATATAGTTTTTCAAAGTATCCTTTTATAATAGTCTTTATTTCTGTGGGGACAATGATGATATCTCCTTTCTCATTTCTTATTTTCCTTATTTGCATCTTCTTTTTTTCTTTGTTAGTCTAGGTAATGGTTTGTCAATTTTATTGATCTTCTCAAAAAACCAGCACTTGATTTTGTTCATTTTTTCAAGTGCTTTCTTTTTTTCTATTTATTTTACTTCTTCACTGATCTTTGTTATTTCTTTCTTCCTTCTTCCTTTGTATTTAGTTAGCTTTTTTAATAATTCCTCCAATTGTGCAATTAGTTATTCAATTTTAGCTCTTTCTTCTTTTTTGATGTATGAATTTATGTCTATAACCGTCCCTCTCAGTACTGCTTTTGCTGCATCCCATAAGTTTGGATATGTTTTGTTATAATTTTCATTAGTTTTAAGGTAGCTACTAATTTCTTTTGTTATTTCCTCCTTGACCCACTGTTTTTCTAAGAGTGCTGTTTAACTTCCAAATCTTGGTGCCAAATCTCAGTCTCTGTCCCTTGCAAATTTCCAGCTTCATTCTACTGTGGCCAGAGAAATTATTTTGTATGATTTCAGTCTTTCTGAATTCATTGAGATTTTTTCTGTGGCCTAGCATGTAATTGGACAAGTATATATCTTGGGGTAGGCCTGTTGGAATTTATGCTGTTTGGAGTGCATTGTGCTTCCTGGACATGTACATCCATCTCCCTCAGTAGATTTGGGAAGTTTTCAGCCATTATTTCCTCCAACACTCCTTCTGTCCCCTTCTCTTCTCCTTCTGGGATGCCTGTAATGCATATGTTTGTGTCTTTTGCATTGTCATTCCGGTCCCTAAGTCCCTGTTGGAAGTTTTCTTTCTTTTTATTGATCAGTTCTACTATCTGTTTGATTTCAGATATACTGTCTTCCACACCACTATTTCTTTTCTGTGCCTCTTCGAGTCTGCTGTTATTTGTCGAGAGTGTATTTTTGATTTCTAGAATTGTGCTGTTCATCACCATCACATCTGTTATCTTTTTGTGTATGATTGCAATTTCTTCTGTATTCTCTCTAAGTGTTTTCTTCATATTCTTAATCTCTTCCTCCACCTCATCAAATTTGTCCCTAATATATGTTTTGAGAGCTTTAATTACTTGTTTGATGTTCTGTTACTCTTCCTGGTTTTAGTTTGTTCACTGGATTGGAGCATGTTTTCCGGATTATTATTTTTGTTTGTAATTTTTTGTTGCATCATTTTATCTTTTTTTTTATTGACTTTGTAATAATATTACATTAAAAATATATATGTGAGGTCCCATTCAACCCCCCCCCCACCCCCCCCCCAACAACACTCGTTCGCATCATCATGACACATCCATTGGATTTGGTAAGTACATCTTTGGGCACCTCTGCACCTCATAGACAATGGTCCACATCATGGCCCATACTCTCCTCCATTCCATCCAGTGGGCCCTGTGAGGATTGCATCATTTTATCTTGATGGTTTTAATCAGTTGCTTATCTTCTTTGTCTAGTTTGGGGTTTAATTAGTTTTTTTGCATGTGTTTTAATTCTTCTCTTTGTCACTTTGTTCTTCTTATTCTATTTCCTTGTTGTTGGTTAAGTTCAGTTGAAGGAAAATATAAGGGCAGGGAAAGCCAAAGAAGTAAGAGAAGAAAAATGAACAGTAGTAGCATTGATAATAAATATTAAGAGGAACCATGTGTGATCTAGGAGAATGGATATTTGGCTCATGTAAGGTATGTATACTTACAACAGTGCGAAAAGTAGTGTATGTATAATGAGACAGTAACTAAATATGGGGAGGAATATAGTGTTAATTAAAAGGCCAGTGTGTTCAGGAGAGAGGGAAAGAGAAAATAAAGGACAATAATATAAATAGTGAATATAAGACAGAAAACAGAGCAAAGTTATTAGAAATAAATTCAGAAAAATAGGGGGGCAAACAAAGAGATGTGTAATGTAAGAGAAACAATAAATGATGGAGGATAGAAAGATGTAGAGGAAATGGGATAGTGTTGGTGGCCCAAATCAATATACACACAAAAGTGGAATGGAGGATGAGGAAATACAGCAAATGTGAATAACTCCCTGCAGCACCTAATATAAAGAAAATAAAAAAAGAAGGCAATGAAAGAAAGAAAAGGGAAAAAAGGAACAAAAAGGAGGGGATAAGTAAGCAAGAAAAAGAAAAAGAGCAAAAAAGAAAAAAGAAAGAAAAAAGATCCTTGGGGGATAAAGAGAAAGCAAAAACAAAAACAAGAAGACAACCCAATAAAATGCCAGACAAAGTTTTAAGCAAGGTATCTCTTTGCAGTCAAATAAAATGCTTAGGGATTTGACATATCCCCTTTTTCCCCTCTTTACTTCCCTGTCTCCCAGGGCAGCAAGAAAGCTGCCTGAGAGGTCCAGTAGGAGATTCAAGTGGGTCCTTGTTGAACCAGCTCTGCAAAGAAAACAGTGACTTTTATTTCCAGAGAGAGCACCCACAGCTCACCAGGAACCCCAAGTATGCTACTGGAAGCTTGGAAAGGACCTCCTACAGTCCCTCTCCTTTAGGTGTGCTATGAGAGGGCTAGTTGATTTTCTGACTCCACCTTCTCCCAGACCAAGTTTCATATCACAGGGTATTTAGGTGAATTGGATTTTGTCAGCAGATTCACCACTCCTTTCTTCCCAGGCTCTCCCCAAGCCAGCTGGTATGCTCCTCGAAGTACAAATACACAGAAAATGGAGGGAGGGAGAACCAGAAAATTGAACCTGCACTCGCTTGGTCCCTTTGCTGCACCTCCTACCGAATCCCTCCCACTCACAGAGTCAGTCCAAAACCGGAGGGCTCAGGCAATCCCAGACCTCCAGAAGTGCTGGACTTGGGAAAGGGAAGCCCGGGACACTGCAGACTCAGAGTATGTAGGCGTCTGGAATGCGGAATATGGGGGCTGAGTGGACACAGACCTGAAGACCACGTATCTGGGGATCATGGTGCCCAGGAACACCACCACACAACTGACAGTTCTCAGGGAACACTGTGGCCGCCAGCCGTAAGTGGAAGGGTCCCGCCTCCCCACAGCTTCCAACTTCTGTGCTTGTAACCCACAATTTAACCTTTAGCAAGCACTACTTCTGTCACTGTCTCTAAAAAATAGACGTCCATACACCTCCTGCCTTGCAAGCCCCTGAAACAATCCGCTCCGGGAAGTCTCCAACACCACGTGGCTGCTTCTTTGCAGGAGAGACTGTGAGCTGCACTCACTCAGACACCATCTTGCCCTGCCTCCTCCTGTAGAAGTTTTAATTAACTCAACTTAAAAGTGTGGAGACGGATAGAGTTGATAATAACACATTATAGGGAGTAGTAACTGGATTATAGATGGGATTGTGGCTGAAAGAAAACTAAAGAATAACCAAGGGGGAAGGAGACTTGGCCCAGTGGCTAGGGCATCAATCCACCACATAGGACATCTGCAGTTCAAACACCAGGCCTCCTTGACCTGTGTGGGGCTGGCCTGTGTGCAGTGCTAATGCATGCAAGGAGTGCCCTGCCACACAGGGGTGTCCCCACATCGGGGAGCTCCATGCACAAGGAGCCCCATAAGGAGAGCTATCGAGTGCAAAAGAAATTTCAGCCTGCCCAGGAATGGCATGGCAACACACAGCAAGATGACGGAACAAAAAGAAACACAGATTCCCATGCCACTGACAACAACAGAAGTGGACAAAGAAGAACACACGGGATATAGACACAGAGAACAGACAACTGGGGCAGAGTGGGGGAGAGAAATAAATAAATAAATCTTTAAAGAAAAAAAAGAATACCCGAGGGACTGAAATACACAGTTGAGAGGCAGTTGAGAATTGTGGTTAAGGGTACAAATGCAAGCAAGTTCTTCTGTGAGCTAGAGCAGATGTATATCACTATTGTATATACATGGAAAACTACAGTTGGCGTGACCTATAGACTGTGGTTAACAGCAATACTATAATATTCTTGCATAAATGTCAAGCTGTACTGTGTTGATAATAGAGGTGTATGGAAAAAATGTGTCAAATGTATGCTATGGGCGGTGGACTTGGCCCAGTGGTTAGGGTGCCTGTCTACTACATGGGAGGTCTGCAGTTCAAACCCCGGGCCTCCTTGACCCGTGTGCAGCTGGCCCATGTGCAGTGCTGATGGATGCAAGGAGTGCCCTGCCATGCAGGGGTGTTCCCCGTGTAGGGGAGCCCCATGCGCAAGGAGTGTACCCCGTAAGGAGAGCCGCCCAGCATGAAAGAAAGTGCAGCCTGCCCAGGAATGGTGCCGCACACACGGAGAGGTGACACAACAAGATGACACAATAAAAAGAAACACAGATTCCTGTGCCGCTGACAACAACAGAAGCGGACAAAGAAGAAGATACAGCAAATAGACACAGAGAACAGACAACTGGGGTCGGGGGCGGGGGGAAGGGTAGTGAAATAAATAAATAAATAAATCTTTTTTTAAAAAAAGAAAGATAAAGGTTTGCATGACCCTAAAAAAAAAGTATGCTATGGACCATGATTGGTGGTAATAGTCTGGTCATATTGTCTCATAATCTGTAATAAATGTTCCACCAGAGTGTGGAGTTGTATGGGAAATTTACACATTTATATGATTGTTTTGCAAGTTCACAATATTTGTAATAAAAATATTATAAAAAAATAGTATGAGTTGGGGAAAAAATACACCAAGTGTAATATAGGATCTATAGTTGGTAGTAATATTGTGATGACGTTCATGTACAGTTTGTAGCAAATGTTTCACAATGCAAAGAGTTGGTGGAAGGGTGTTGTATGAGACCCCTGTGTGATGTTATGTATGTATATTTTGTAAGATCACAATCTTTAGTGTGCATGTTTATGTATGAATGATATACTTTCATAAAATATAAAAAGATTTTTAAGAATAGAGTGTTCAGAGATGATGAAGAAAGAGTTGGCCTTGCTGATTCTGAAACTTCAAGATTCAGAGAGCCACTTACGCACACATTGTTGTGACTGGCAATGGAAGAAATTGAGCATTGATGTGGAGTAAGTGGCCACAGTAGTTGCTGAGGGCAGGGAGAGGGAAGAAAAGAGGTGATGTGGGGACAATTTGGGGACTTGGAGTTGTCCTAAATGATATTGCAAGGACAGATGCTGGACATTATATATCCTGCCATAACCTACTGAATGGACTGGGGGAGAGTGTAAACTAAAATGTAAACTATAATCCACGTGGTGCAGCAGCGCTCCAAAATGTATCCACCAAATGCAACAAATGAACCACAATGATGAATGAGGTTGTTCATGTGGGAAGAGTGGGGTAGGGGGTTTATGGGAACCTCTTATTTTTTTAATGTAATTTGTTTGTGATATATGTATCAGCAAAAAATACGATTAAAAATGATACAGTTGGGAGTTGGGAGTGGGGTGTAAAGGAACTTCTTATACTTTTCAGTGTAACATTTTGGAAAAAATCTACTCATTCCCTATAAATGTGTATTATTTTCATAATTAATTATCTTTAAAGACATTTTCAATGATATGTTTTAAACTTTAAAAAAAGAAGTAATATTGGATATGAATGGACTCTGTAAAATAAAGCCAAAAGAAACTATGAAGTACAGTATTCTAATTAACAATGTACCAACCCACAATGTATGGATTAACAATTCTAATGCTTCTATGCATTTGCACTGGAATCAAGTTTCATAGATAGTTGACAGATGAGGAAATATTTTTCACACTGTGAAATAGGTGATTACAGATAAGCAAGGGAGGAGGCTAGAATGTTCTATATGTTAATAGTTTAGAATTATTAACTCATGTATAGGTAAATATAGATAGTGTTGTATGTAGACATATTTATAAATGTGTATATACACACATATGTCTCCTCACACTCTCTTCAGAGAAGCCTTAGCAGGCACAGTACCATTATCCAATAAGTGTCTTCTTGGAGAAATTATTGACTCTAGGAGAGAAACATGCTAGAAATGACTGGCACAATTTATAGTATCATAGAGTAAATATGTGCTAAAATAAAACTCTCAATGATGGGGTTATACTACAGATAAAGAGTACAGTTGACATTTCACCCCCATGGCCAAAAGTGGAACAAATTAAACAACAAGAAAAGTAGTATTGTATCACAACTAAAAGTATCATATAAATTTCATGAGTTCATCCTGATAGTAATAAATAATTGATTAAATAAAAAAGAAAAGACAAATCTCTCTTGCAGGAAAAAAATCAATAATTTATGTAGATCTTTCTCTTTCAAGGCGATGGAGAAAAATCCCACTCTTGAAATACGGGTTTCACTTAGTGACTTCTTCCCAAAGGAGATATAAGGAAGGTTAGAGAAATGAGGAACTTTATGCTGGGGAACCACAAAACATTGCTGAAAGAAGTCAATATCAACAATGATAAGTCAAGTTGATAAGATGCACCCTGGTTATGATGTGATGAAAATGATACTTTATCTCTGGTGTATTCTTCCAAAAACCCATAAACTCAGTCTAATCATGAGAAGAACATCAGAAAATTCAAACTGAGGGAAACTTTACAATATACCTTACCTACACTCCTCGAAAGTATCCAGGTTATCAAAACCAAGAAGAGTTTGAGAAGCTGCCACAATCACAAAGTGACTAAGAAGTTATGACAAATAAATATAAGGTGTTATTTTGGATGGCAGATGGTACGAACAGGGGAAAGGGGGTAAGAGGTTCTTGGAAACTATCTATAACATCCTTACAGGATTTCTGCAACTCTAAAACTGTTCTAAATATTAAGTTTATTAAGAAGTAAAATTTTTAGTGAAATGCAAATTCCTAGGATCATAAAACTCCAAGATTCAATCCGACACAATTACATGCATTGGAAAATTACTCTGATTTCATAGAGTAATTGGAATAACTAAATAAAATGATGAACATGAAATGACTGACATTATGCCAAGCATTAATAGTGAATACTTTATGATTCAACCCCACATATACTAACTCACCACACCTCCTTCCCTGCATCCACCATTCTATTTTCATCCCTCATCATCTCTCCAAAGTTTTTACAACAGATAGATTCACATTAACCCAGAGAAATCTTTCTACTTGGCAAGGGTTTTCATGAACATCACTGTCTCTAAACTCTACACAGACTCCAACAACCTGAAACATAAATATCCAATTTGTGGACAGAATGCAAGGCTCTCTGTTACAAGGCTCATTTTCCACTTTTCATGAATGCCCATCATTGTTCATCAGATATTTAGAACTATTTTTAAAACTGTACCACATTCTATGATTATACTGAACTCACATTTGTGTCCCTCCTACCACTTTTTGTTGTGCTTCTACCTCCACATCCTCATGGAATTATTCCAATTCCTCCTTTAAGGCTCAGTTCAATCATGAGGTCCCACATGATGCCTTCACTAACTCACACAGCACAGGATGAGTCCAAAGTTCTAGACCCTCTTCACCAGGAATTCAGAGCCAGCTCAGGATATGGCATGTACTCATTTCTATGTCTCTTAACCTGTTTAGATATAATCTTATTGTAAAAGAAACAATGTGTCATTCACTTCTTCATTCCCAGATTCATATTTAGTTCTTCATATTGTTTGATGCCTAAATGTCAGTTGAATTACTAAAAGAAAAAATGGATAAATGTGTTGAACTGGATTCTTCCCAAAATTTTAGAAAAAGAAAAAGCAGTGAAACAAAAATCTCTATCTATGAAATTGTGTTCCACTGTGTGTCTTCTCCTGCGTGTCTTCATGAGTGAGTGTTCATTTATATAGGACTCCAAGGGAGCAGGGACTCAACCCTGAGTACCACTAATGATATTCTCAAATCAAAGCTCTAACCTTGATTTAATCAAGTAAATGTAAAAAAAATGAATTTAAATCAATCAAAGGGTACCATATACAGAGGAACAGACCAGTTTACAAACATAATCTAAATCTCTTCTTGGAATTCATAAATAGTATCAACCTGCCACAGAGATCTTTAGGGATTTCATTTGCATGAAACTCATTAATGAGTTATTCTTTTATCTCTCTTCTTGATAAGATATACACTTCTCTGGAGGTAAGAAAGAAAACCACAAAGCAAACTCGTGCCAGTTTTGACCCTCAGAAGACAGATATGAAGAACCATGTCCATCTCTTATCCCACTGAACACCTTCCTTCCCTGTAGGAAGTCACCTTTCTTTAGATGTGAACTCTAATATTACAAGGTTTCCCAAAATGGCTTCTCTATCACTGATAGTAAAAAAGATTCTGGGTACACTAAAATATCTTGTTTCAAATCTGTCTCCTTTGGAGTCATGAGACTTCCCTCTGTTAACAAGTTTCCTTTTCTCTCACTTCTTCTCCATTCTCCCCAAAACTTAGCAATATATGTGCAACTCACTCAATCATTTATTTCTTAATCATTTAACAAATATTTATTCAACATTACTGTATGGTAAATAGTAAGTTATGTTCTGGGAATGAATAGAAGAGTGAGATATTTTGCTTCTGCTCAAACAGCTCACAGACTTTAGAAGGCATGAGATAAGCAAATAAGTAAATGCAACATAATAAGATGGTACTGGAGTCCTCCTGGAGTGTATTTCCATATAAATCAGGATCAGCTTTTCCATTTCTGCTAAAAAGGCTCTTAGGACTTAGGTGGGAATTACATTGAAGCTGTAGATAACTTTGGGTAGTACTGACATCTTAACAATATTAATTACCCCTATTCATTAACACAGAATACCTTGCCATTTACTTAGTTCTTTTATTATTTCATTCAACTTTTTTTTGAAGTTTTCATTGTGCATCCTGTTTAGTTAAAATTATTCCTATGCATTTTCTTCTTTTAGATGCTATGGTGAATGGATTTTTTTTATTGTCCATTTAAGAATATTCTTTCTGTTGTATAAAATAAACTTTTTTTTTCATGTAAACCTGATAGGTTTCATTTGGTTGAATTCATTTATGAGCTCTACGGTTTTTTTGGGGGCAGCTTGTCATGATGTAGATAAGGATAATCACATCTCTTTAAACATGATTTTACTTTTTCTTTCTAAATTGGGTAGCCTTTATTTAATTTTATGGCCTAATTTCTTAACTTCCACTATAATACTGAATAGCAATATTGAAAGCAGTCATCCTTGTTTTGTTCCAGATCTCAAAGAGATAACTTCCACTCTTTCAGGATTGAGGATAAGATTTCCTGTGTTTTCTTATATATTTTGTTTATTCTGTTTAGGGAGTTATTTATATTTTTATTTTTCTATGTATTTTTATCATGAAAAGGTGTTGGAATTTATCATTCACATTTTCTGCATCAATTGAGATTTTCATGTGATTTCCTTTTCATTGGGTTAATGGGCATATTACATTGATTTTCTTAAGTTGAACATTCATTTTGAATCCCATTTTGTCTTGGTGGGTAATTCTTGTAATATTCTCTTGGATTTGACATGCTAGTATTTGTTAAGTGTTTTGCATCTATATTTATGAGAGAAATTGCTCCTTGCTTTACTTTCTTTGATATGCTTTATGTAGTTTTGGCATCAAAATAACTTTAGTCTCATAGAATGAGTTTGGAGGCTATATGTATCAACTTCAAGATGAAAGATTATGAAAAATATTGTCATTAATTCTTCTTTGAATATTTCATAGATTTCATTTTAGAAGATGTCTGATCCTAGACTTCTAGTTTTGAGAAGTTGTTGATAACTAATTGAATTTCTTTACGCATTATGTTTTTGTTGAGATCTATTTCTTTCCAGTCAATTTAGATAACTTGCATGTTTTTAGGAATTGGTCCATTTCTTCTATTTTCTAGATTTCTGATAGACAATTGTTCATAGATTTAATTCATAATCCCTTTAATGTCAGCAATATCTAGCAACATCCCTGATTACATTTTTTATTTTGGCAATTTGCATCCTCTTTCTTGTTTCTTTTTCAATCTAAAAGAACCTTTTCTATTTTATTGATCTTTTCCAAGAACCAATTTCATTGGTTCACACAATTGTATTTTCTATAGTCTAGTTCATTTCTCTTCACTTAAATCTATATTATTTTTCTCCTTCTTCTAGATTTAGGTACAGTTTGCCCTTCTTTTTCTATTTCCCACAAATCTGTAGTTAGGCTTTTTAAAAAATTTTTTCTTTCCCCTTCTCCCTCCCCCCCCCCAGTTGTCTGTTCTCTGTGTCTATTTGATGCATGTTCTTCTTTGTCTGCTTCTGTTGTTGTCAGCAGCACAGGAATCTGTGTTTCTTTTCTGTTGTGTCATCTTGCTGCGTCAGCTCTCCATGTGTGCGGTGCCATTCCTGGGCAGGCTGAACTGTCTTTTGCAATGGGTGGCTCTCTTTATGGGGTGCACTCCTTGCACATGGGGCTCCCCTATGCAGGGACACCCCTGCGTGGCATGGTACTCCTTGCACGCAATAGCACTGTGCATGGCCAGCTGGACACGGGTAAAGGAGGCCCTGAGTTTGAACCGCAGACCTCCCAGGTGGACCTCCCATGTGGTAGACAGATGCCCTATTCACTGGACCAAGTCTGCTTCCCTGTAGATAGGCTTTTGATGTGTTATTTTTTAAAATGAGGATTCACACCTATAAATTTCCCTGAATATTTTAAATTCATCCCAAATCTGGCCTAACAGAATGAATTAGTTTAGCCACAAAATAATAAAACGACTGTGATGTGTAGTGGATTTCAAATGCCAGTTGCAGTTTTGAGAGACTATCCACATCAAGGAATTTGAGATTCCATATTACTAAATATGTTCCATATGAAAATGAATTAAAAAATTCTCCTAAGTGGAAACTCTGGTAAGAGATTCCGGTAAAAGATGGATCCTTAGAATTATAGTTGCATTGTAAAGGTTAACAAAGTATAAATACAGTAATCAATTATGTGTATGAAGAGACACACTTCTCCTGACCATGGTGGTACAAGTGCCAAAGCTCTCTGAATGAGATGTGATCTCTTTTCACAAGCATTTCATGCTGCTTTACTGGAATTGTCGTTGATGCTGAGGTTTAAGGTATATCTAGGGGATTTGAATCTCTGAACTGACAATATGATAGCCAGGACCTGAGCCTCAACTGACTTCTGCTCCTACGCTCTGATTTATTGGACTTACCCCACTCAGCTAACATGGAGTTGAAGAAGGTCAACCACCATACCATGGAGCCTAGAGTGCCTACAACTGAAAGCAGGAGCATTGCATCCAGTATCCATGTGGAATCTAAGCCCGCTCTTGACATAGTTGTGGAATGGACACAACCAAGCCAAGGTCCACAGGAAGGAGGAATACAGTGAAGATTAGAGTGGACTTAATGATATTCTATTCATGAACTATTGTGGTTAATAATCGAGAAAATGTAACATTGATGTGGAAAAGGTTTCCATGGTGGCTGCTGGGTGGGGAATGGGAGGAAGAGATGAGATGTGGAGGCATTTTTGGGACTTGGAGTTGTCCTGGGTGGTGCTGCAGGGACAATTACCGGACATTGTATGTCCTCCCATGGCCCACTGGATGGAATGTGGGAGAGTGTGGGGTATGGTGTGGACTACAGGCCATGGGGTGCAGTGATGCCCAGAGATGTATTCACCAGATGCAATGGATGTGTCATGATGATGGGGGAGAGTGTTACTGTGGGGGGAGTGGTGGGGTGGGGGAGGTGGGGTGAATGGGGACCTCATATTTTTTGAATGCAATATATTTTTAAAAAATGAATAAATAAAATAAAAAAAATTAAAGATTTTAACTCTAAAAAAAAAAAAAAGCTCTCTGAATGAGGATCCAGTATGCAATCTGAAATCAAGGAACCTATGTGACCTTAAAGGTGCACAACCTAACATTAAATTGTTTTAGCTTGCTAATTTCCAAATAATGTAAAATGTGAATCCTCTCTTTTCCACTGAGACCTCCAAGAATTCACACAAATATGTGCTCAAATTAAACAGAGCACAATTTTAAAACAATATGTCAATGGGTAAATTCTTCCATTGCTAGAATCACAATAAGTTCATAGTAAGATACCAGTAAGCCTACTTTAGACCAAATTTCATTCCCCAAACAAGAGGATTCTGGGATGATGATGTCTACTCCACATCTAATAGAGAAGGGCTGTGATCCATTAGAGCTGATGGATGGGACTCTTTTGTTTGCAGTTGTAGGTTTTCTCAGTTACTTGGTATGGTAGTTGTCCATCATCACCCCCTTGTCTGTTGTCTTGGGGGAAACCAATGAATTGGAGAGAAGTGTTGCAAATCTATTGAGATTCAGGGCCCAGCTGGCACATGGACAGCCCCAAATTTAAGTCTCTTGTACATAAACCTACCAACTCTAGTACTAGTTACAGTTTCAAATGAAAGGACAGAAAAGCCACATGTAAGGAATGTGAAGATAGTGGTCACTGGAGGTTCTGAGGGCAGAAAACAGGAAAAACAGTTATAATACAGGGGCGTTTTTTGGAATTGGGAATTGTCCTAAAAGACATTGCAATGACAGATGCAAACCATTATATATCTTGCCATAACTTATGGAATTGTGTTGAAGAGAGTATAAACTGCAATGTAAACATTTGTCTATGCTTAGGGGCAATGCTTCAGAATGTGTTCATCAATTGCAATGAATGTACTTCACTAATGAAAGATGTTGTTAATGTGGGAAAATGTGGGAGGTGTGGGGAGTGGGGCATATTTTGGAATCCCCTATCTTTTTTATGTGTCATTTGTGTAATCTATGTATCTTTTTAATAATTCAAAAATCTAAACAGACCCTAAGAAAGCAAGTTATCATAACAAAAAGACAGAAAAAAGACAGGCAATAGGAATAAAAGCCTTTAAGTGTTTCAGATTTTGAAAATATTCAGAGAATATGAAACAACACTTTTAAATGAGTTTTAGAAGATTAAAAAGAATATTGCAATTATATAAAATGGTATATTTCAATAATGAAATAAATAGAACCTATGAAACTAAAATATACAATGATGAAAATTTAGAATTTTCAAGTAATGGAAATGGGAGAAATTTATCTACAGTGGGAATCAAAGATCCACAAAGATCCAAAGATCCATGAAGCAGAAATGGAAAATAAATCAAATTTATATCTGTGGACCTCCTACACTTGACATTTTCTCTGTGTCCCTCCATTTACTGCCAGTAAAACATTACCTCTCATATTTTCTTCACAGTGAAACAGATCTACAGGTTGATTTCAGTGATTTATTGTTCCACTGATGGTTTCCTTCTTGGATAATAAATAAATACAAAATATTTTCATTCAGGAAACTTCAGGAAATGAAACATATATATAACCACACTTAGGATGATGTATCTCAGAGCTATTAATATGCAGGTGCTTCCGGTTCTTCTGAGAGGGGTGATCTGGAAATGAGAAATGGGAAGTGTGGCATTGGAGAAAGACATTAGGATGTGACATCCAGGACCTTCTCATTCAATACTGTTACTCTAGAATTTGCTTCTCTTGTAAACTCAGTTCTTGGCTGTGGAGGAAGGAGTAATTGTTCCCATGTTTGAAATATACTCAAACACAGGCTACCTTATTACAATACATTTTAACAGGTAAGGGCTCTGCTACAGTTTTCTACTTTCTTTTGGTTTAAATGATGTTCCTTGGACCTGGGTGTGTTTATTCTCACTTCCCCACTCTGGACAGGAAATCTTCAATTGACAGTATTCATCTTTTCTAAATTTCTCATGATAGGGTCCCAAAGTATTTATTCTACTCACACAACATTTAATTAAACAGAACAGAGCTCACTCAAAATGTATCTTGCCCTCCTTCTATGTAACATACATTTCATGGTTTTCAGACAGAAAATAAATCCCCCACTTCTCCAGGAAAAATACTAGTTTTCCCCTCTGTAACTTGTTGTTTATTCCTCACCAAATTTATGGAAGTGTCTTTAGATGAAATTTATATTTTAGGGACTCACTTCAAGGTTTCCCTTTAAAAAAAACACCCTAACTGTACTTAAGTTTCACTGATAACAGACAATATGATGCTTCCTCCCCTCCCCCGCCCTTAGAGCCATTAATAGACTCTTAAGGAATAAACTTAGTTTTACATGAGAACAAATTTATACCTTCAGTTTAGAGTGAATCATTGTTTCCACATATTTTAGGATCCTGGAGAAGAATAAAATTCTACTGACAAAACCAGGAATACATTTTTTTGAAAGAAAAAGAGAAGATGCAGGAATGGGGAAATAAGAAATGATCTCAGTAATAACATAAGTTCTAGGAGAATATAATAGATTTGAAAAGGTCTCCATTACTCACATATGATATTTGCTTAACAAAAATATTACCTTATGAATCAGTGCACCAGCTAAATATTTAGGAAAGCAATAGGAAGTTTCTTAGGGGATTTTGAAAGATACACAATCACCCTCTCTTCATAAATACACTCAAAGTGTAAGTAAGTTTGGCATCCACAACTGAGTCTTCTTAGGGTGTGAGATCAGTAAGGTACGTGATTCTTAGCAGTCTTTTCTCCCTCTTTCTGGCTTGTATTCCTGTCCTCCAGATGGGGAAACGGCAGGAGGTGGTGATTATTTAATCAATACTAAAGACATGAGCCTCTTTCTCCCTGACTGCAGAAAGGGGGCATATTTGTGTGGTCAATAATTCCAGTGGAGTCTTCTTGATTATACAATGTTCCTGATTATAACAGAAATATTGCCTTTCTTAGCTGGACTGTTTTTCACTGTTTTCTATACTTAATTATTGAAAGACATAACTCTAGTTTCTTCAATAAGATGAGTGTTCATGCTTACCATGTTTTTTCTCAAGATTCTTTTTCAAAATTTTCTTGACTTTTTTTATTTTTAAAGAAGCTTTAGATTATATAAATGTTACATTAAAAATTTAGGAGATTCCCATATGCTCTAGCCCTTCACCATCCCACACTTTACATTAACAACTTGTTTCATTAGAGTTGTACATTTGTTAACATTGAAGGACACATATTGAAGAATTTCTACTAACCATGGACTATATTTTAGATTATAGTTTACTCTCAATCTCACACAATTTTATAGGCTGTGACAAAATGTATAATGCCCCTGTTTCCATCATTGCAAGGTCATGTAGGAGAATTCCCATTTCTCCAATATGTCTCCATAGTACACCTATTCTTCTCTTCTCTCCCCTCAAAACCTCTGGTGGCCAATGCCTTTATAGCAATGATAAAATTCTTCAATTACAATAATATGTCTACAATAGAATAATAATAATTCTACTTATTATAATGTACAATGGACTAAAGTCAAAATTCTTAAAAGCTTTTATGTGGGAAGAGATTTCTGCTTGAAAATAAGCCTTTCATGTAAACTATTTTGTACAAGAACTGATAACAAAATAACAGTCTTGCAGGGTAGCAATTGGGAACTGATACATCACATTGTTGGGAGTGATAAGACCACTGACACTATTTCCATGTGATAAATGTACATAATTGCTCTTGTATAGCTTGGAAAAATGATTCACAATATATTGTTTACAGTAACATTTAAAGAATGCACCTAGGAAAGGTATTGACAAACTCGTTTATGTGATAAATGATTTTACTGAGAATCCTAATTCAAGTAATGTGGAATAAGGTGGAGCTCTTACTTGCATTGGAGAGAATTCCAGAAAAAAATGACAAAGTGAGGATTTTTAATTTTCAGATTATGGTGCAGTAAAAAAACACAGACATTTTATAAAAGTGCATGAATGATATATCTTTCCGTGAAAATTGCAGCCCTGATGAGTGTATGACTCACATCAGAGACTGAACCTGTGTGTTAATAAATTATAACTGAAAATGAATTCACAGCTTTACCAAAGAATATGAAGTGAATACAAATATGTAAGCAATTATTAACATTTTCAAAAATGACCATTAGCTCAGAGAAATCACTAATTCCAAAATGCCACTCTGGCTTGCCATTTGTAGTGATGGCAAGGAAATCAGTTGATAAATGAAGCATTCACCTTAGTCTACCTCAGAAGAAAACAGCAAGCCTACATAAAAGTCTGAAATTATGTCCTAATATCTGGGTTTAATAGTAAAATAAGATATAGTATGAAATGCAGAAAAACACATATTTGCTTTTTATCACCCATAAATGGGGACTATTATTGTAGGGAGTGCTGAAAGAAATTTCCAGATAATATCCTTCAATATGGAAATATTTTTTGAAGGGCAAACTTATGTCACTGGAAGAATGATAAAATTATTGAAATCATCATTGTTTGAAGAAGCATAGATTGTGTTGTTGATTACAAACTCCCTTGAATTACGATTTTGAAGGCACAGGAGAAAGGCACATATTGGAGACAGAATGTGGATTACTATAAAGCAGTCAGATGACATCTCCAGTGTAGGATGTGACCTCTTTAAGGAATTAATGAACAAACCTTGGTAGCTGGTAGGGAGCATTTGCTAGGAGAGCTTATTTTTCACTAACACCATAAAACACAAGCAGTTTCTTTCTCTGGGAGTGACTGCAATACACTTTCATCCCTCCAGCACCTGCTGTAATTTTATATATACAGAATAAACTGAATAAAATATTTTACTGCTGAAAATCCAGGCAACAGTTTCTATCTTCAATCCTGATTCCAGGAATACAATGAGATAGCACATAATGTAAAACAATACAAAAGAAGTAGGAATCCATGATATACAAAAATGAAACAAATATAAGTTTTTATTGGGTGAATGACAGATTATCTCTCTATACACTTCTAAAGTACCTAGATTAAGATCTCCTCTAATCCATATTTTATTCCTCCACCTTGTGTACCCTGGGATGGTGATGTCCACTCCACCTCTAAATTGAGAGTTGGCTTAGATCCCACATGGCTGATGGATGGAATTCTCCTACTTGCTCTTGAAGACTCTCTCGGTTCCCTGGTATGGTGGTTGACAGTCCTCCCTCCCTGTTAGCTGACAGGGAAATCCAATGAATTGGAGAGCAGGTGTTGCAACTCTGCTGAGGCTCATTCAAGTCTCCTGGCCATACAAAAACCCCAGCACAAACAACAGGTTGAGTAAAAGTGACAGAAGAGGAATGTGTAGAAAGAGCACATCTGAGTCCAACTCCATCACACTTCAGAGCACAAATTCCAAAGTAAGGCCTACTGGCAAAGCACAGAACTCCAGAGCCATCTGCCGTGACTGTAGGAATGAGGTATCTCTGTAGTCCTCAGGAGAACCACTGCCTGGGGTAGTATCTACTTAGGCTGTCTCTGAGATCCTGCTGAAAGGTGCATATGCCTAACCCATCTGATGACCTCCTGACTCATTTTGAAGTCTCTTAGATGTATGAACTCCTTTGTCTTTCCCATTTCCCCTTTTTATTCAAGGTATTTTTCTAATTGTGTCACCAGCTGGTGCTTGGTAGTAATTCCTCAGCACCAGAGATTCTCAACCCAGGGGACATGTCTCATGCTTGAGGGAAGGTAATGTTGAGTTGACTTAGGGAGTGGCCACATTTGAGCAACATGGAGGCTCTCAGGAGGTTATTCTTAGGCACCCTGCATCTCTAGACCTAGTTGAAATTTCAAGCTCAAAGCTCCTAAGCATAGTCATCAGTATCATGTGCAATCATTGAACCATCCTTCTTCACTGGTCTTTGTTCTTGCACTTGGGGGATAGTGGCTCCTCAATTGAGGAATGCAACATAGTTTCCCAGAACAGGAATTCAGCACTCCCTCAGTTGTCATGTGAATCTCTACCTACTATGAAAATACCCAATTAATATCCAAATATATTTATATACCCTGTATGAATGTCCTGGAGAACTGCCTCCCACCCATACATCCCCCATTAATGACATCCCACACCAGTGCTCCAGCTCTGCAATTGTGTAACCACTCCGTGATCCAAAACTTCTTCAAAATTATATGTTAATACATTTCCAAACTCAATTAATAGGAAAATGAAATAGTAGCAATAGGTTTAAAGATTAAAAATAGAATATTTTTATTCTATATTTAAGAAAAACTAAAATAAAGTTAAAAAATAAATTGGGGTATTAAAAATGCAAAATATCATAAAATATAGTTGACATTTTGCCTTCCTTTCATCACTGTAATAGGTGTTGCCCTGTATGTACAGTAGTAAAGCTATCTCCTCCATTCATTTCTTAGGGTCTTCATCCTTTGTTTTAAAAAAATTTTATTATGTCTTCAAAAAAGTTTTAGATCACAATGAAGTCACATATAAAATATAGGGGAATCTGATATGCCAACATCAAACACTTTTCTCCCTTCCCCAGCAATTATCTTTTTAATGTGCATATATTTGCTATAGTTGTTGTACAGATATTGAAACATAGATAAAAACCATGTTTCCACTATGGTTTACATTATGGTTTATATTTTAGATTGTACAATTTTATAAAAATTTGGTTGTGTTATGGTTTACATTTAATTTTTTGGTGAAATTTAACAAGGCCTATATCCATCACTGCATGATCTTGTGGAACACTTCCATTGCCCCCAGTTGCCCTCTCTTCCTTCTATTCTATTCTTCTTTCCCCCACTCCTTGGGGCCCACAGTGACAACTAAGCTTCACTGCTTGAAGGACAAGACTCACAGATACTTGCAACAATGCTGAGGATTTGCCACACTAGTCTGTCTGGAGACAGTGGCCATGGGAGTTGCTGAGTGATGGAAGAAGGAAGATGTGTGATATGGAGGCATTTTCAGGGCTTGAAGTTGTCCTGAATGATATAGCAGGGACAGATGAAGGACATTACATATCGTGCCATAAGCCACTGAATGGACTGTGGGAGAGTGTAAACTACAATGCAAATAATAATCCACACAATCAGAGGTTGTTGATGTGAGAGGAGGAGGGTGGGGTGGGGAGTGGTATATATGGGAAACTTGTATTTTTAATGTTACATTTTGTGTGATCTATGTATCTTTTAAAAAAGACAACAAAATATTTCATTTTCAAAAAGAATCTTCTAATGTTTGATCTCTGTTAATCATGAGCACTTTTGTAAACTTGAGACAAAGTATCCTTTTATAGACAGAATGTTTCCCAGCTTTTTAAAGGCCTGCTTTATGTCCTTGTTTCTAAGACTGTAAATAAAGGGGTTCAACATGGGTGTGACCACTGTATACATCACTGAGGCTATTGCATTTGCCCTTGAGTTTTGGGTAGCAGCAGAGCTAAGATACACTCCAAGACCTGTACCATAAAACAAGGTCACTACTGAGAGGTGAGACCCACAAGTAGAAAATGCTTTATATTTACCATGAGCTGTTGAGATTCTCAAAATTGAGGACACAATTTTATAGTAAGAGAAAAAGATCCCAGTGAATGGTATAATCCCCAGAAGTCCACCTGCAAAATACATCACAAGGTCATTGAGGAAGGTGTCAGAACAAGCATGTCTGACTACCTGATTAAGTTCACAGAAAAAGTGGGGCATTTCCATCTCTGTACAAAAAGACAATCGCAAAACCATCAAGTCATGCAAAAGAGAGTCCAAAACACTCAATAACCAGGATGCTAACAGCAGGAGGCCACAGAGCCAGGGGTTCATGATGACTGTGTAGTGCAGGGGGTGACAGATGGCCAGAAAGCGGTCATAGGCCATTGCAGTCAAGAAGGAGTTATCTAGTTGTACAAAAAGCATGAAAAAATACATCTGGGTGAAACAGTTTTCAAAAGTAATGATTTTGTTGCCTGTCTGGATGTTCAGCAGCATCTTTGGTACCGTTGTGGAGGTGAAATAGATATCAGTAAGAGACAGGTTGGCGAGGAAGAAGTACATGGGTGTGTGGAGATGGGAGTCCAAGATGATGGCCAAGATGATGAGCAGGTTGCCAATGAAGGTGACCAGGTACATGGACAGGAACATCCCAAAGAGGAGGGGCTGCACCTCTGTATTTTCTGAGAGCCCCAGGAGGATGAATTCTAAACCAGATGTTTGGTTTTCTGTTTCCATGTGGATGATGAATTTCCTGAGGAGATATTCAAAGCAGTGCAATTTAGCCTCAAGGAGTAATCAGAAAAATATCATAAATGGTACTGTTTGTATTGTAATTACATTAAGTTAATATTTTTATGGATTTTATAGAGATCTAGTACCCTTTTCTGAAAATGTCAGGGAAAACATATGTTCCTGCTTCTTCTTAATAGTTGTGATGGCTAGAAACCCTGGGCCATAATAGAATACACTTTGCCAAGGCAATAATTTCCATGATAAATTCTCTCAGACTTTATTTTAAGCAACAAACATTATGACGAGTTTTTTTGTACCCTGTAACAAAATAGAAAAGAAGAACAATATTGTAGGAATCATATTATTTGGTTGTAAGAGTTACTATAAAAACACAATAATTTAAAAAATTCTGTTGGTGAAATGGACAAATGACCCCACATAAATGGATTCCACTGATGTTTCACAGAGGACAAGGGTAATTCAATGCAGAAAGTATGATCTTTTCAAGAAGTGGTGGTGGAACAAAAGTGAAGCAGGCTAGTAAGATAGGGAATAGATGGATCTGGAACCTGACAGAGAGTCCACATGGACATCAAAAACCCCCAAGATGGCTGCTGGAGGAATCTCTCCCCTGGGATTCTGCTACCCAGGACAAAGACTCCTTCCTGAAAATATGAAAAAGCCCGGATGTTCCCTGGGAACTTTATCATTGGGTCATCACTAAGGAATTTATGGGCAGGGTAATCAATCCAAACAGCAAACAACTGGAACCTCCTTCCCTGTCATTAGCAAAGGAGTGGAATAATTAGTTTAAAAGCAAACCATGAGGCTTGAGCTTGCTCTTGCCTAGCTTTTTGCCTGTGGACCCATCTTGCCCTCTGCGTGTTGATTTCATCATTTTTCCTCTGCCATGTGACCATGCAAGTTACTCTGGGGACTTATAATCTATAATGGAGAATTGTAGTTTCTAAATCAGCCCTCTTCATCACTTTTTATCCCCTTCCTCACCACCTCGGACCATGTTCTGTTATTTTCTCCCATTTCTCTTCCCTTCCTACCTGAATAAATTACTGGCCTAACTCACCTGGCATTCTCTTGAAATTCACGTCTGCAGCATAGCCAAGAACTTAGTTAGAATCTGGTAACAATAGGATGCACTCATGCCAAACAAAAAAGGAACTTAGGTACTGATTGAATTCATTTCACAAAAATTAAATCAAAATGAATCATACCACTTTAAAGTAAAATACATTGTAAAAGTGCTAGACTAAAATGTGAAGAAAATCTAAGGGCCCATAGGTTGGAAATGAGTTTTTAGATATAGTAATGGAAGCATGATCCATGAGAGATTAAAATTTATAAGTCAGTTTTTATTCAAATGTAAAATATCTACTCTGTGAAAGACATTGATAACGAGTTGTAAGAAAACATACAGATTTGGAAAAATACTTACCAAACACATCTGATAAATGATTTGTATACAAATGTAGAAATTAATATTAACACCACAAAATAAGAAAGCATATGCTGAATTAAAAAATCTGCAAAAGATATAAACAGAATCCTAACATAGGAAGAAATTCAAAATACAAATACAAAATACAAAATATTAAAAAAAAATTCAACTTCACTGGCACCTAAGTATTATTACCAAATGCCAGCTAGCAATGTATCTGAAAAAGACCTTGACCAAAAAGGGGAAATATTCAGTGCAGATGAGATTTTATGGTTAAGAGATTTGAAAATGAGTTTGGAGGTCATTACAGAGGTTATGCTTATGCTCATCTCAGCAGAATCTCACTATCTGTTACAGTACACAGAGCCTCAAACAGTAGGGATCCTGATGGTTCTAGAGATAAGTAGTTCAGGAATCTCAGGAATTTGGCACCCTGTCAGTAGACCTTACTTTGGAATTTATGCTCCCCAGTGTAAAAGAGTTAGTCTCATTTGTAGATTCCCAACATATGGCTCTTCTCTACATATTATTTACATAAAGCCATGTGTTGGCACTATCCTTGTTAAATACATGAGCCAGAGCATTATGTTCTTGGTCTGTTCATGTGCCATTTGAACTCTTAATCTAAACAGAGTTTCAACACTTACTCTCCAGTTCATTGGACCTATGTAGAACAACTAATAAGGAGATGGTAATGGACAACACCTATCCTAAGGAGCAAAGAATGTCCGCACCTCTAGGCAAGATAGTTCCACCCATATATCCCATGTGATCTAAGCCCTCTCTCAATTAGAAAGAGTGGGCATCGCCATCACAAAATCCTGAAGATTGGAGAATGAACAATGGACTAAAGTAGACATTATTTTTATATTATAGACTTATTATTCTAGCAATGGAAGAATGTTTATCATTGATATAAAGGCCAGGGCCACCAGAGATTCTGAGAGGAGGGAGCAGGCAGAATAGGTATAATATCAGGGCATTTTCAGGACATTGGGATTGTTCTGCGTGACATTGCAATGATGGCTACAGGCCATTATATGTTTTATCAATACCTAAAATTGTGCAGGACAGGCTATTAACTATAATATAAACTATAATTCATTGTTAACAGCATTGTTTCTATATGCGTTCATCAATTGTAGCAAATGTACTATACTAATGAAAGGTGTTGTTACTATGGGAAAGAGTGGGAGGATGAAGGGGTAGGACATATGGGTCCCCTCTATATTTTATGTAACATTTATGTAATCTAAACCTACTTTAAAATTTTAAAAATTTAAATAAATAAATGAATAAATAAACTAATTAAAATCATTTAAAAATTAAACATCATCTGTCATTAGGGAATTGGAAGACTATGAACACAATGATATATGAACACATGCTTATTAGAAGAGATAAAAATCTAAAAACTGAGAATACCAATTGCTGTTGAGTATATGGAGCAATACATCTCTCAATCACTGCTAGTGAGAACACAAAATGTTTCGGCCAGAAGACAGTTTAGGTGTTTCTTGTAAAACTAAACATTGTCTTACCATACAATCCAGCAGTTTTGCTTTATATATATATGATATGAAAATTAGAGTCCACACAAAAGTCCACACATGAACATTTACAGCAGCTATATTTGTAATCTCCAAATCTGAAAACAAACAAAATGTTGGTCAACCACCACAACAGGGAACAGAGACAGTCCACAACTGCAAGCAGAATTCCATCCATCAGACATGTGGGATCTAAGGCCCCTCTTGATTTAGAGGTGGAGTGGTCATCACCATCCTCAGGATAGAGAATAAAATAAGAAGTAGAGTGGACTTAATGGTATTCTACTATAGACTCATTGTGACTCTAGCAATGGAAGAAATTGTGTCATTGTTGTGGAGACAGTGACCATTGGAGTTGTTGAATGCAGGGAGAGGGAAGAAGAGGGTATGATATGGTGGCTTTTATGGGGACTTGCAGTTCTCCTGAATGATATCACAGGGACAGATGCAGGATATTATATATCCTACCATATCACACTGAATGGACTGGGAGAGAGTATAAACTAACATGTAAACAAAAATCCAAGCTTTGTAGCAATGATCCAAAATGTATTCATCAAATAAAAGGAATGTGCCACACTGATGAAAGAGGTTGTTATTGTGGGAGGATGGGGAATTTAGGGAGTGGGGTAAATGGGAACGTCATATTTTTTAAAGTAAAATTTAGTGTGATCTATGTATCTTTAAAAAAGAAGACCATAAAAAATTTTGCTAAAGAAATCTCATAGCCCATTTATTAAAAAAAAAAAAGAACAAGAAAAATATTTACCTCTCAGAGAACATACTCTAATAATGACTGAAGTAATAAATGAACAATTATGTCATTATGGCAACTACAACAAATTTTACATGTCACAGGAATTGTATGCTTTTAAATATGTATCAATAAAGTTGATTTCTTTTTTAAAAAGAACTATTTTTAAAACCTCACCACACCATATAATTATATTGAGTCCATATTTGTGTCCATGTCATCTATTCTTCATGTACTTCTATCCTTTTCTCCTTCTGAAATTATTCTAAATCCTCCTTCAAGCCTTATTACAATTAAAATCTCCCTTGTGATGCCTTTACTAACCTCCCCAAGATGAGTCTGTAATTTTTGATCCACTTCACCAGTATTCCAGAGTCACATATATTGAATGACTAAAAGAAAAAAATGAATAAACACAGGTAAACAGATAATTTCTACAAGTGTAGAGAAAGAAGAATGAGTGAAACAAGTAAACAATGCTGCTGAGAGAGGGAAGACCCAAGAGTAAGAGATCAGAGGAAACAGATTGGGAAAAAAAATCTCTTTTAGTTTATCTGCTATTTCCACGCAGGCTTTTTAATAAGACAGAACTTTGTGTTTTAAGCTTTCTCTATAGTCATAATCTGTTGATTTCCTTAAAGCTTCTACCAATAAAAGGTGCCCATGGAGCCAAAAATACATTCCGCCAGTACCTGTGAAGATTCTGTAAGTCGCTCTGAAATTATCAAGGCAGGGTCTAAGTTCACCAATGCAGGTTCTTCCTTGAATGATGAAAGAAGTTGGAAGCTCTGCTCGCAAGAAGTAAAGTGAGATGGAACGAGTCATAAGGTCTGTAGAAGACACATTGTGTTTTCTTTGATATAGTGAAGGAGAAGCACATAGAGTATCCCAGCAATTAGGGATTTCATTCCCATGAACCACATTAATGAAGTATTCTTCTGTCTCAATCTCCCTGAGATAATTATTTCTCTGGAGATAAGAAAGGAAAACACAATGCAAATTTGAGCCAGTTTTGTCTCTTGTGACAGCTTTGGAGCTCCGTGATCATCACTTATCCCTGTGGACACCTAACTCCCAGGAGGAGGTCACCCTTAATAAGGTGTGGGCTCTAGTCTTGTCAGGTTTCCCATACTGATTTCCCTCTTGCTGTTTCTGGAGAAAGATTCTGAATACACTAAACTATCTTATTTCCCAATTTTTCTCCACTGGAGTTGGCTGTCATGAATCATGAATGGAGACACCCATTCGCAAGTGAATTTCCTCTTGTCTCACTGCTTCTCCTTTCTCCCCCATAATTAGCAATGCAATATCTGTTCAACCCACACAACCATTTGGTTTCTCAGTCATTCAACAATATTTATTCATCAATACTGTATGGTAAATCCTAAAGTACATTCTGGGAATGAAGAGAAGTCAAATGTACTGTGTTTCCAAACAAACTGTTCACAGTTTTAAAAAGCCAAGAAATGAGCACTCACACAATCCCTAGAAGCCTGCCCCTGGTGCACCTTGTGCCAGATGTCCACCATCCAATACCCTAAAACAATAACCCTTCCTCATTATATTCTATACAGTGTTTTCTCAAGGATGGATATAAGACATGTTAAATTACACCAAAAATATATAGGGGCTGATAGCCTAAAATGTAAATCATAATGAAAAACATAAGATAACTAAAAATTTAGAAAATTGTATAGTCTAAAATATCAACCACAATGTAAACACAAATGTTACCTTGTTTGAAAGCTATTGTCTCAATAATTGTACATCAGTTTTAGTAAATATGGTATGAATATGTTAAAAGATTATTGCCGTGGAAGGGAAAAGGTTTAATGGTGGATGTGTGGGAGTACTGTATATTGTATATATGAATTACTGTGATCTAAAACTCTTGTGAAGATAAGCTTAATAATTACAAAGAAGAAAAGAAAAACATAGGATGTAGAATTTTTCCAAATTAATAGGTATTCTATATCTAACCTTTAAACTCATCGCTATGTTCCATTTTACTATTAAGGGAACCTGGCAATACATTATTGGGCTTCACTTTTCAGGAAGTTTTGGATCACAGAAAGGTTCAAAAATGGCAGTGGAGGAATACTAGTGTGAGTTGTAATGGGCAGGGGACACATGTTTGGAAGGGAGTTCTACCCGGCATATACCCAAGGTACATAAAAATGTTTGGATATTTTCATAGTGGCAACAATTAAAAACAACAACTGAGGGAGTGCTGAGTTCCTAGCCAGGGGAGCTCTATCACAGTCCTGAAAGGAACAGCAACAATTCCCCAAGTGCAACAACAAGGACTGAAAAAGAAGGAAGGTCCAACAATGAGCCCCTGATACTAATGATATGTTTGTGAGCCTGTGCACCTGAAATAAGAACAAGGCCTAGAGCAGCAGTGTGTATAAGAGTTACCTCCTGAGAGCCTCCGTGTTTCTCAAATGTGGCCAGTCTTGAAGCCAAACGCAGCATGTAAATATGTTGCCTTCCCCCCAGCGTGGGACATGACTCCCAGGGATAAGTCCCTGGTGCCGAGGGATTACTATCAAGTACCAGCTGATGATGTAACCAGAAAATGACCTTGAATAAAAGGTTCAACTCAGACCAGCAGAATATCTCTGTCTACATATAACAACAGGAGTTAAAATGTTTTTTGACCTAAATCAAGGGGGAAATGGAAAGGACAAATGAGTTTATATGGCTATGAGTCTAAAAAAGAGCTGGGAGGTTATCAGAGGGTTTGCTGTTATGCACACCTGAGCAGAGTCCCAGAGGCAGATAAAGTATATACAACCCCAGGTATTGGTTCTTCTGAGGGATACAGAGACCCACAGGTATTATGGTCATGGCAGATGGAATTCACTGCCATGTCAGTTGGCCTTTCTTTGGAGTTTGTGTTTCTGTGTGATGGAGCTGGACTCAGATGTGACCTCTTTTCACAAGCCTTTCCTGTTACTTTACCAGAATTGTAGTTGGTGCTGGGGTTTAATATATACCCAGGGGATCTGAATCTCTGGACTGATCATATGATAGCCAGGCCCTGAGCCTGAACAGACTTCAGTTCCTACACTCTGGCTTTTTAGACTTACCCCACTCAGCTAACATGGAGTTGAAGAATGTCAACCACCACACCATGGAGCCAAGAGTGCCTACAACTGAAAGCAGGAGAATTGCATCCAGCATCCATGTGGAACCTAAGCCCCCTGTTGGCATAGATGTGGAATGGACAAAACCAATCCAAGGTCCACAGGATGGAGGAATAGAATATGGATTAGAGTGGACTTACTGATATTCTATTCATGAACTATTGTGAATAGTAATCAAAGAAAATGTGGCATTGGTGTGGAGAAATTGGCCATGGTGGCAGCTGGGTGTGGGGAATGGGGTGAAGAGATGAGATTTGGAGATGTTTTCGGGACTTGGAGTTGTCCTGGGTGGTGCTGCAGAGACAATTACCAGACATTGTGGGCCCTCCCATGGCCCACTGGATGGAACATGGTAGAGTGTGGGGTATGATGTGGACTACTGACCATGAGGTGCAGCGATGCTCAGAGATGTATTCACCAAATGCAATGGATGTCTCATTATGATGGAGGAGAATGTTGCTATGGGGGGAGGAGTGGTGTGAGGGGGTATATGGGGACCTCATATTTTTTCAATGTAATATGAAAAAAATGAATAAAGACATAAAAAATGAATATAAAATAAATAAAGATGAAGAATCAGGATTATAGTAAAAAAAAATAAAGTGTTTTCTCAACATTATAGTTTCAAACACATACCCATCAATCCTGCGTGTTCACCTTTTCCACCCCCAACATACCCACAATTCCATGGACCATCTGACCCAGTGTGTTATTTTTGTGGGTGTAGACCAATACAATGAGAAGGAATTGTTGTACACCGATAATGGAGAGGAAACATAGATGTTCTCAAATAGAGGGGAGAGTGTCTCTCAAGAGCAAGGCTGGCTCCTAATTTGAGAGGACAGACCAGTGTGTCAAGTCCTCAGCATTGTTGCAAGTATCTATGAATCTTGACCTTCAAGCAATGAACCTTGGTTGCCAATGTGGGCCCCAAGGAGAGGGAGAGAGAGAGCGAGAATAGATGGAAGAGGGGGTAACTGGGGGTCAATGGAAGTGTTCTGTATGATCTTGCAATATGGATACAGGCCATGATAAATTTCAACAAAAATTTATAAAAGTGTATGGTCTAAAATATAATCCATATTGTGGACTACTGAGCATGGTTGGTAGCTATGTCCCAATATTTGTACATCAGTTGTAGCAAATGTAACATCCACATGTAAAAACATCATTGGTGAGGTAGAGGATGTTGGGTATATGGGAGATACCTATATTCTGTGTATGACTTTACTGTGACCTTAAAATTTTGAAGACATAATGAAAAATAAAAGAGGTAAGACACTGAGGAAGAAATAGAAAAGATTGCCTTGCCACTATACATACAGAACAACACCTATTAGAAAGATGAAAGGCAAAACCTTAAAAAAAAATCATAAAAAGTTCATTTTTGTTTTCTTTATCTGAGGTCCTCATATACCCCCTCTATATGAAGTCCCCATATAACCCCCACCCCCCTTACCTCACTCCTCCCCCCATAACAACAACCTCCTCCATCATCATGAGACATTCATTGCATATGGTGAATACATCTCTGAGCACCGCTGCACCTCATGGTCAGTGGTCCACACCATAGAGCACACTCCCACATTCCACCCAGTGGGCCATGGGAGGACATACAATGTCTGGTAACTGTCCCTGCAGCACCACCCAGGACAACTCCAAGTCCCAAAATCACCCCCACATCTCATCTCCTCCCACTCCCTACCCCCAGCAGCCACAATGGCCCCTTTCTCCACACCAATGCCATATTTTCTTCGATTACTAATCACAATAGTTCATGAACAGAATATCAGTAAGTCCACTCTAATCCATACTCTATTCCTCCATCCTGTGGACCTTAGAATGGTTGTGTCCACTCCACATCTATATCAAGAGGGGACTTAGATTCCACATAGATGCTGGATGCACTTCTCCTTTCAGTTGTAGGCTCTCTTGGCTCCCTGGTGTGGTGGTTGACCTTCTTGACCTAGATGTTAGCTGAGTGGGGTAAGTCCAATAAACCACAGTGTAGGGGTTGCAAGTCTTTTGAGGCTCAGGACCTGGCTATCAGATGCTCAGTCCAGAGATTCAGGTCCCCTGGGTATACACTAAACTCCAGCACCAACTACAGATCCTGTAAAAGTAACAGGAGAGGCTTGTGGACAAAGAGCATATCTGAGTCCAGCTCCATCACACAGAAACACAAACTCCAAAGTAGGGCCATCTAATATGGCACTGAACTCCATCTGCCTTTACCATAGATCCTGTAGGTCTCTGTATCCCTCAGAAGAACCAATACCTGGGGTTCTATCTACTTTATTTGTCTCTGGGACTCTGCTGAGGTGTCTGTAAGGGCAACCCCTCTGATAACCTCCCAGCTCTTTTTTAGACTCATAGCCATATAAACTCATTTGTCCTTTTTTTTAATTGATTTTGTAAAAATATTACATTAAAAAAATATGAGGTCCCATTCGACCCCACCACCCCCATCGCACCCCCCCCCCCCAAGCAACACTCACTCCCATCATCATGACACATCCATTGCATTTGGTAAGTACATCTCTGGGTATCTCTGCACCTCATGGTCATTGGTCCACATCATGGCCCACACTCTCCCCCATTCCGTCCAGTGAGCCCTGGGAGGATTTAAAATGTCCGGTGATTGCCCCTGAAGCACCATCCAGGGCAACTCCAAGTCCCAAAGGTGCCTCCACATCTCATCTCTTCCTGCCATTCCCCATACCCATCAGCCACCATGTCCACTTTTCCCACTCCATTGCCACCTTTTCTCTGAAGTCCTTGGATTGGTTGTGTCCGTTGCACCTCTATGTCAAGAGGAGGCTCAGATTCCACATGGTTACTGAATGCAATCCTCCTGCTTTCAGTTGTAGGCACTCTAGGCTCCATGGTGTGGTGTTTGCCCTTCTTCAACTCCATCTTAGCTGAGTGAGGTGAGTCCAATAATTCAGATTGTAGGAGCTGGAGTCTGTTGAGGCTCAGGGCCTGGCTATCATATTGTCAGTAAAAAGATTCAATCCCCTAAATATATCTGAAACCCCAATACCAACTACAATTCCAGTAAAGTAGCATGATAGTCTTATGAAAAGAGATCCCCTCTGGGTTCAGTTTCATCACGCAGAAACACCAGCTCCATAGAAGGGCCATCTGACATGGCAGTGAACCCTATCTGCCATGACCGTAGAACCTGTGGATCCCTTTAGCCCTCAAAGGAACCAATACCTGGGGATTGTATCTACTTTATCTGTCTCTTAGACTCTGCTCAGTTGTGCATAAGGGAAATCCTTCTGACAGCCTCCAGACTCATTTTTTTTAGAGACTCATAGCCATATAAACTCATTTCTCCTTTTTATTTCCCCCTTACATTAGATCAAACAGCATTTTAAAGTCATATTATTCTATGTAGACAGGGATAGTCTACTGATCCGCATTGAACCTGCAATTCAAGGTCATTTTCCAGTTGCATTATCAGTTGTTAGTTGATAGTGATCCCTCGGTGCCAGGGAGGCTCATCCCCAGGTGTCATGTCCCACGCTGGGGGGAAGGCATTGCATTTAGATGCTGAGTTAGGTTTCGAGACTGGTCACATTTGAGTAACATAAAGGCTGTCAGGAGGAAATTCCCAGGCACCGTGCTGCTCTAGGCCTTGTTCTTATTTCAGGCCTATAGGCTCACAAGCATAGTCATTAGTATCAGAGGCTTACTGTTGGAACTTCATTCCTTCTCAGACCTTGCTGCTGCACTTGGGGGACTGCTGCTGCTCCCCTAGGGACCACGGCACAGCACCCCCGGCCAGGGACCCAGTACCCCCCCAGCTTTAGTTTTTAATTGTCATTTGTCCTTTCCATTTCCCCCTTTTATTCAGGTCAAAAAACATTTTTAACTCCTGGTATTCTATGTAGACTGAGATATTCTGCTGGTCTGAATCGACCCTTTTATTCAGGGTCATTTTCTTGTTACATCATCAGCTGGTACTTGGTAGTAATCCCTCAGTGCCAGGAAGGCTCATCCCCAGGAGTCATGCTAAGTTTGGCTTTGAGACTGGCCACATTTGAGCAACAAGGAGGCTCTCAGGAGGTAACTCTTAGGCACCCTGCAGCTCTAGGCCTTGTTCTTATTTCAGGTGCACAGGCTTACTAACATAGTCATTAGTATCAAAGGCTCATTGTTGGACCTTCCTTCTTTTTTGGTCTTTGTTGTTGCAGTGGGGGGATTGTTGCTGTTCCTTTCAGGACTGTGATAGAGGTCCCCTGGCTCGGAACTCAGCACTCCCTCAGTTGTTTTTAATTATTTCCACTATGAAAATATCCAAACATTGTTATGTACCCTGGATATATGCCCTGGAGAACTCCCTCCCCAATGTGCATCCCCTGCCCATAACGTCCCCGACCAGTATTCCTCCCCTGCCATTGTTGAGCCTCTCTGTGATCCAAAACTTCTTCAAAAATGAAGCCCAATATATTGCCATGTTCCATTAACAGTCAAATGGAACATAGTGATGAGTTTAAAAGTTAGATATAAAATACATATTAATTTAGAAAAAATAAGGTAAAAATAAATTGGGGAATCAAAAAATTAAAAAATGCAAAAGCTTTGTTTTTGATTCTCTGTCTTCCATCTCTGCAATACGTGTTGCCCTGTATGCAAATTGGCAAGGCAACTTCTTCCGTCTTTTCCTCAGTGTCTATGTCCTTTCTTTTTCTTTTTTTCCTAATTATTAAGCTTATCTTCACAAAAGTTTTAGAGCACAGGAATTCACATATACAATATACAGTACTCTCACATATCCAACATTAAACTCTTTTCCCTTCCACAGCAATAATTTTTTTCACATGTTCATACTATATTTACTGAAACTGATGTACAGATATTGAGATGATAGTTCTCAAAAAAGGTAACAGTTGGGTTTACATTGTGTTTTATATTTTAGACTATACAATTTTCTAAATTTTTAGTTATTTTATGTTTTACATTATGATTTACATTTTAGCCTATCAGCCCCTATACATTTTTGGTGTAATTTAACATGTCTTATATCCATCCTTGCGTAATCTTGTGGAACACTTCTATCGCCCACACAATTATAATGGTTCCATCTATTCAATACTTCTTTCCCCCTCCCATTAGGGCCCACAGTGACAGTCAATCTTCATTGCTTAAGGGTCATGTACAGAGATATTTGCAACAGTGTTGAGGGCTTGACATGCTCAACTGCCCTAATGCATTGGGAGCCACCATTTCTCTCAAGAGATATAATTTCCTCTATTTGAGAACATCAGTCTTCCGCAGGATGTGGGTATACCTTCACTCTCTTTATATGGGTCTCTACCCAATGGTATAACCCACTATGGCAAAGTGAGCACTCACACACTGCCTAGAAGCCTGTCCTGCATCAGATTATCACCTTTGAGCATCTTAAATAGGTAACTTTCCTTATTATATTTTTGAAAAAGTTTTCTCAGCATTATATTCTCAACCAAATACCTGACAATCTCCTATGTTCCTATGTTCCCCCACCGTCTCCCTAATTTCTTGGGCAATATTACCCATCCTCCCATCCCTAGCCCTCCTCAAGTCCACAAAGCCCTACCCAAAGTTAACCCTATGCCCCATTTTACCCCTTCCTTGTACAAATACCACCAGCTTATATAGATTTCTCCCATGTAGGTGTCAGCTTACATCCTTCCTCTACCCCCCAATAACCTTTAAGCCTATCATCCAGTTTCAAGCTCTCTGAGGCAGCTTGGTTTACTTATTTCATATCGAGATCATGTAGTATTTGTCCTTCAATGCTTGGATTGTTTCACTCAGCATAATGTTCTCAAGATTCATCCATGTTATCACTTGTGTTTTCAGTGTATTCATTCCTAAAGCTGAGTAGTATTCCATTGTATGGATATACCACATTTTGTTTATTTATTTATTTATCCATTCATCTGTTGGTGGGCATTTGGGTTGATTCCAACTTTTGGCAATAGGAAACAATGCTGCTATGAACATTGGTGTGCATATATCGATTTGTGTCCTTGTTTTCAGTTCTCCTGGGTATATACCCAGCAGTGGAATTGCTGGGTCATATGGCAAATCTATAGCTAGTTTTTTGAGAAACTGCCAAACTGTCCTCCGGAATGGCTGGATCCTTCTGTATTTCCACCAGCAATGGCTGAGTGTTCTCATTCCTCCACATCCTCTCCAGCACTTGTAGTCTGTGTTTTTGATAGCTGCCAGTTTCATGGGAGTAAGATGGTATCTCATTGTAATTTTGATTTGCGTTTCCCTAACATCTAGTGGTTTTGAGTATTTTTCATGTGCTTTTTAGCCATTTGTATTTCTTATTTGGAGAGGTGTCTGTTTAAGTCTTGCCACTTACTAAGATGGATATGTTGTCTTTTTATTTTTTGAGATATAGGAGTTCTTTATATTTGAAGGATATTAGTCTCCTATCATATACATGGTTACCAAATATTTTTTCCCACTGGGTAGGCTCTCTTTTCATTTTCTTGACAAAGTCCTTTGAGATGCAAAAGGCTTTAATTTTGAAGAAGTCTCATTTATCTATTTGTTCTTTTGCTGCTCGTGTTTTGGGTGTGAAGTTCATGAAGACATTTCCTATTACAAGGTCCTGTAGATGTTTCCCTAAATTGCTTCTAAGGTCCTTGAAGTCTTGGCTCTTACATTTAGGTCTTTGATCGATCTTGAGTTGGTTTTTGTGTAAGGTGTGAGCTGGTAATTCCCTTTCAGTGTGTTTGGTTTCCTTGGGAATATCATATGTCTGTATCTATAAGGTTCTATATCAGAATTTTCAAATTGGTTCTATTGATCAGTGTGCCTCTCCTTGTGCCAATACCATGCTGTTTTCACTAGTGTACTATGTTTTGAAGTCAGGTAGTGTGTTTCCTCCAATTTCATTTTTCTTTTTCAATACGTATTTGGGTATTCGTGGCCTCTTTCCTTTCCAAATAAATTTCATAACTAGTTTTTTCTAGTTCCTTAAAGAATGCTGTGTTGATTTTTATTGGAAATGCATTGAATGTGTAGATCAGTTTTGGTAAGCTAGACATCATAAGAATATTTAGCCTTCCTATCCATGAACAGGGAGTATTCTTCCATTTGTTTAAGTTTTCTTTGATTTCTTTGAACAGTGTTGTGTAGTTCTCTGTGTATAATTTTTTTTACATCTTTAGTTAAATTTACTCCTAGGTATTTGATTTTTTTATTTACTATTATAAATGGTATTTTTTTCTTGATTTCCTCCTCACATTTTTCATTATAGCCGTACTGATTTTTGCGCATCGATTTTATAACCTTCAACATTACTGAACTCATTTATAAGTTCTAGAAGTTACATTGTAGACTTCTCAGGGTTTTCTATGTGTAGGATCATATCATCTGCAAATAGTAAATTTTGACTTCTTCCTTTCCAATTTGAATGCCTTTTATGTTTGATTCTTGCCTCAATGCTCATGTAAGTACTTCTAACACAATATTAAAAAGAAGGGGTGATAATGGGCATCCTTGCCTTGTTCCTGATCTTAGCGGGAAAGATTTTCAGATTTCAAAATTGTAAATGATGTTAACTGGGGGTTTTTCATATATATCTTTTATCATGTTCAGAAAGCTTCCCTCTACTCCAATCTTTCGAAGTGTTTTTATTAAGAAATAGTGCTGTATTTTGTCAAATGCTTTTTCTGCATCTATAGATATGATCATATGATTTTTTTCCTTCAATCTGTTTATGTGATTTTTACATTAATGTATTTTCTTATGTTGAACCATCCTTGCATACCAAGAATGAATTCCACCTGGTCATGGAGTATAACTAATTTATTGTGCTGTTGAACATGATTAGTAAGTATTTTGTTGAGGATTTCCACATCTATGTTCATTAGAGAGATTGGTCTGTAATTTTCCTTTCCTGTGGTGTCTTTATTTGGCTTTCATATTAGGGTAATGTTGGCATCGTAGATGAGTTATGCAATGTTCTTCTGTTTCAAATTTTTGGAAGAGTTTCAGCAAGATTGGTGTTAGTTCTTTATGGAAATTTTGGTAGAATTCACCTGTGAAACCATTTGGCCCTGGGCTCTTCTTAGTTGGGAGGTTTTTAATGACTGATTCTATCTCTTTACTTGTGATTAGTTTGTTGAGACCATCAATTTCTTCTTTCATCAATACAGGGTGGTTATGTGTTTCTAGGAATTTGTCCATTTCCTCTGAATTGTCATTTTTGTTGGAATATAGTTTTTCAAAGTATCCACTTATGATAGTCTTTATTTCTGTGGGGTTAGTGGTGATATCTCCTTTGTCATTTCTTATTTTGTGTATATGCATCTTCTTTCTTTTTTTCTTTGTTAGTCTAGCTAAGGGTTTGTCAATTTTATTGACTTTCTCAGAGACTCAGCTCTTGGTCTTGTTTATCTTTTCAAGTGCTTTCTTATTTTCTATTTCATTTAGTTCTCCTCTTATCTTTGTTGTTTCCTTCCTTCTTCTTCCTGTGGGATTACTTTGTTGTTTTTTTACTAATTCCTCCAAATATGCAGTTAGTTCTTCAATTTTTGCTCTTCTTTTTTGATGCATGAATTTATGGCTATAAATTTCCCTCTCAGTACTGCTTTTGCTGCATCACATAAGTTTTGGTATGTTGTGTTATAATTTTCATTAGTTTCAAGGTAGTTATTAATTTCTTTTGAGATTTCCTCTTTGACCCACTGTATTTCAAAGAGTGTGCCGTTTAATTTCCATATGGTGTGAAATCTGGGCCTCTGGCCCTTGCAGATTTCCAGGTGATAGTGGTGTATTAAAGCCCCCCACTGTAATTGTAGAAGCATCTATTCCTTCCCTTAGTTTCTCCAGTGTTTGCCTCAGATATTTGGATGTATTCTTGTTAGGAGCATAAATGTTTATAACTGTTCTTTCTTTTTGAATGATTATCCCTTTCACTAATATGTAGTGTCCATATTTGTCTCTCATAATTGTTTTGCATTTAAAGTCTGTTTTGTCTGATATTAACATAGTTACTTCTGCCATTTTTGGTTATTATTTGCCTGTAAGATTGTTTTCCAGCCATTCACTTTCAACCTCCTTGAATCCCTGGGTCTAAGATGTTTTTCATGTAGACAACATATAGATGGATCATACTTTCTTATCCAATTTTCCAGTCTGAGTCTCTTGAGAGGTGAGTTTAATCCACTGAATTCACCATTATCATTTTCAAGGAATTATTTATATTAGCCATGTTTTCTTTGGATTTGTGTTTGTTATATTTTGTTTGGTTTTTACTTTTTTTGTCTTTTTAGTTGTTCTTACACTCTCCTCCAACTCTGTCTCTCCTGTTTTTTTCTTTCCTCCTATACAACTTCCTTTAGTATTTCTTGAAGGTCAGGTTTCTTGTTGGCATACTCTATTAATTTCTGTTTATCTGTGAGTATTTGAACTCTCTATCATATTTGAATGTTAGTTTAGCTGGATAGAGTATTCTTTCTTGGAATTTTTTTTTTTTTTAGTGCCTTGACTATGTCATACCACTGCCTTCTTGCCTCTATGGTTTCAGATGAGAAATCAGCACTCAATCTTATGAAGCCTCCTTTGTGTGTATGGTTATTTTCTCTTGCTGCTTTTAGAATTTTCTCTTTGTCTTGAGCATTGGATAATTTGACAGGTATATGTCTTTGGGTAGGCCTGTTGGGATTTATGCTATTTAGGGTGCATTGTGCTTCCTGGATGTGAATGTTCATCTGCATGCTTCTTTCTTTTCTTGTCTATCCTTCTTCTCCCCCTCAATAGGTTTGGGAAGTTTTTATCCATTGTTTCCTCCAACACCCTTTCTGTTCCCTTTCCCTTCTCTTCTTTTTCTGGGATGCCTATAATGCCTATGTTTTCACATTTTGCATTGTCATTCCGGTCCCAAAGTCCCTGTTGAATTTTTTCCCTCTTTTTATCTATCAATTCTACTATCTGTTTGATTTCAGATGTACTGTCTTCCACAGTTCCTCTCCCTCATAAAATGTGCTGTTATTTGCTGAGAGTGTGTTTTTGATTTCTTGGATTGTGCTGTTCCTCCCCATCAAATCTGTTGTCTTTTTTTTTTTTGCATGATTGCAATTTCTTCTCTATGTTCCCCAAGTGTTTTCTTCCTATTATTATCTCTTCTTTCACCTCATTAAATTGGCCCCTATTAAATGTTTTGAGAGCTTTAATTACTTGTTAGATATTCTACTCTTCTTCCTATTTTTTAGTTTGTTCATTGGATTGGGTCATGTTTTCCTGATTATTGGTTTGGTTTGTAGTTTTTTGTTGCTGTCTGGTCATCATTTTATCTTGCTAGTTTGATTAACTTCTTTGTCTAGTCTCAGGGATAATTAGTTGTTGTTTTTGCATACATGTTAAGTCTTCTCTTTGCCATTTTGTTCTTCTTATTCTATTTCCTTTCTGTTGGCTCAGTTCACTTGAAGGAAAATATTAGGGCAAGTGAAAGCAAAACAAGTAAGAAAAGAAAAAAGTAGAATAGTAGTATTGATAGTAAATGTTAGCAGAAGAACCTTGTAAGATCTAGGAGAATGGGTATTAGACTCATGTAAGCTGTGTAGAGTTAGAACAGTAAGAAAAATGGAGTATCTATAATGAGACAGTAAACTAAATATGGGGAGGAATATAGTATGAATTAAAAGACCAGTGTCGTCAGGAAAGTGGGAAAGAGAAAGGAAAGGACAATAATATAGAGAGTGAATAAAAGACAAAACAGCAGAAAGATATTAGAAATAAAAATTGAGGGCTAAATTAAGAGCAGTGGAATCTAAGAGAAACACTTAATAATGGAGGATAAAAAGATGTAGAGGAAAGGGGTTAGCATTGGAGGCCAAAGTCAGTACACACAGAAAAGAGGAAATCGAGGATGAGGAAACACAGCAAATGTGAATCAATTCCTGCCACACCTAATATAAAAAAAGAAGAGAAAGGGAAAAAAGGGGGGGAAGGGGGAAAATGGGGGGTAGAAATGCAAGCAAGAAAAACAGGAAGATGAAGAAGAAGAAGAGGAGGAGGAGGAGGAGGAAGGGGAGGAGGAGGAGGAGCAGGAGGAGGAAAGGGCTGTAGGGGTATAAAGAGGAAGGAAAAAACGAGAAAATAAACCAATAAAAAAGACCAAAGTTTCAAGCAAGGAATCCATTTTGCATTTAAATAAAATGCTTAGGATTCTGACCTTCCCCCTTTCTCCCTTTCTCACTTCCCTCTCTCCCGGGGCAGCAGTGAAGCTGTTTGAGGTGTCCAGTAGGAGATTCAAGTGGGTCCTTGGTTAAACAAATCACCAGAGAAAACAAAATGTCTTAATTTCGAAAGACAGAGTGCCCACACCTCACCAGGAAACCCAAATATGCTAATGGAAGTTTTCAAAACACATCTTACAGTCCATCTCCCTTAGGTGTGCTATAGGAGGGCTAGTTGATTTTCTGACTCCACCTTCTTCCAGACCAAGTTTCCTATTCCAGCACTTTTAGGTAAATTGGGCTTTCTCAGCAGATTTGTCTCTCCTTTCTTCCCCAGCTTTCCCCAAGCCAGCTGGTATGCTCCTCCAAGCTCAAAGAAAAAGGGGGGGCAGGACCTGAAAATTAAAACCACACTCATTTTTCTCCTCTGCACCTCCCACTCAAACCATCCAACTTACAGTGTCAGTCCAAAACTGAAGGGCTAGTGTATTCCCTCACCACAGGGAGCCCTGGATTTGGGAGTGGGAAGTCTGGAATATTGCAGACTTGGGGTCTGTGGGTCTGTGGAATGTGGGCTGTGGTGGCTTAGGGGTCACAAACCTGGTGACCATGCTTCTGGGGAACACAGGGCTTGGGAATGTCACCACACTACTGACAGTCCAGGGAACGCCTTAGGGGGAAGAATCCCACCTCTCCACAACTTCTGACCTCAGTGCTAGAAACCTACATTTCTACCTTAGCGAGCATAATTTCTGTCTCTCCAAATCGATGTCCAAACACCTCCTGCCTTGCAAGTCCCCAAAACAGCCCACTGCAGCAAGATTCCAACCCTACTCAGCTGCTCTTTTGTGGGAGCAATTATGAAGTGCATTCACTCAGATGCCATCTTGCCCCACCCATCAGCTATCATCTTTTAATATCTCCATTTGTTCACTCCAGCTTGTGCTTAAAGGGAAAGTACATGTCCCTCATTATTTAATAGAAGATGAAGAAATGCAAATGCTGGCTGTTCTTTAATCCTCCCCTTGTTAGCCATGTATATCACTCTGGCTGCTTAGATCCACCCGACAGTGAACTCAGACACTTGTTCTTGCTGGATTTGGGAAGTATCAGGTCTCAAACCTAATGCCAAGTTGCCTAAGTTTGTTTTTGCATTACTTTTTTCCTCTGCGTAGTAACACTAGGAAGCATTTCTACCAAATGCAAGGCACAAGGTAGAAAGTACAGTTAAAATAATGCAGCACTTATGCAGAGTATGTTGGAAAACCCAGTAATCCCCATGCTCACTGACTCCAGGAACACAGACTGGGTGAAAGCAGCTTCAATTGATCCTCTACAAACCCTTCACACATCTTCCATCTTGTGCAAGACACCTGGTCATTCTGGGAGAGGTCTGAAGGTAAGTCAGCCTGGTTGTTGTCCACAGTCACCCTGCTAAGGCCAACAAGGCAATCCTTAGTACTGTCTTAAAGTTCTTGAGAATACCAGGGGTGCCATACTAAAGAAACTTGTCTCACAGGGGCTGGAAATCCTGGTGTGCCTGTGCTCCAAGTCACTTTACAGGATGGGGAGGACAGAAAACCTCCCAGCATGGGCTCAGGGCTCATGCTCCCACACCACCGCTGGCCAGAACAAGCCCACCATATTTCAGCTTCCTCCCACTGCTGCCTTCAAGCTTGTCCACTTCTGGTGTGGGTCCACTGTGGCCTTCACTTCTGCAGAAAGCATCACCTCTAGTATGGCTCCTACACTCCGAGGTTAGCAAGAAGTCCAAACCATGGCCAGTGATAAAGCTTTCAGTGTTTGATACTGTGAAAACTGGATAGCTCTTTGGGTTAAAAATAAACTTGTATCTTCCCACTTCATTGTAGACAAAAGAAAATTCTGGATGGATTTTAAAAGGTAAGTGAAAAAACATCTCTAAGCGCCTTCTAATCATCAAAGCAATAGGGAGAAATCACAAAGAAAATATCAACCACTTTGACTATATGTATTAGTCAACAAAAGGGGTACTGATGCAAAGTACCAGAAATCTTTTGGCATTTACAAAGGGGATTTATTTTGGGTAGACGCTTATAGTCACAAGGTCATAAAATGTAAGTTACTTCCCTCATCAAAGTCTGTTGCCACATGTTGGAGCAAGATGGCTGCTGGTCTCTTTGAGGATTCAGCCTTCTTCTTCAGACTCCATGGTTCCAGCTTCTTCTGGTCTCAGCTGTAGGCTGGCATAAGGCTTGTCTCTGTGTCTGGGGCTTGTTTCTTTATGGGCTTGGCTGCTCTGGTGTCTCCACAAGGTCAGCTGTAGACCATCAGGTTCTCTCTCTTCCCAGGCCTCTGACATGTCTATGGAGCCATCTCTATTCCTCTGTGTTCTCTCCTGTGTGTTTACTTCCCCAGGTTCCAGCATCAAAACTCCAACTACTTCCTTTGCCATGTCTTTTTCTCGGTGAGACCCTGCCCATCAAAAGGGGAAGAATCGATGTCCTACTGATATGGGCCATTCGAACCCCTGATCATAATTTAATAAAGTAAAAGTGAAACCTCTGAAATTAATACAATCTATTATGCCAAGAGGAAGAGATCAGTTTACAAACATAATCCAATATCTATGTTTGGAATTCATAAACAATATCAAATGGCTACACTATATAAAAATTGAAGATATTTGAATTAAATCAAATAAAATCCAACATTTTGAAAAATGCATTACAACATGGAGAGATCATATTATCTTTAACATACATAACGTAGGATGTTGATTGGCTGAGAGTCTCCTCTAGGTGACAGTGTTATGTCCCCTTGAAGGAAACTTTGTAGGCAAACTCCCAGACCAGAAGGCCCTTCAGGAATCCAAGGAAGCCCAAGTGTCCCACACACTCTCCTGGGATGATGGAAGGTCAATTCTCCAAAGGAGGAACTTGGTCTCCTGTCAGGGAAAGTTCTGGAATCCAGAGGTTCAGAGTTACTGCCCAGCCCACTTGAGGACAGCTGGCAAGAAAGAAAGATAACATGAACCCCTGAAAAAATGGCAGCGATATCATCCAGTGCTCTGGAGGATCTTAGAAGCTGGACAAAGACTCCATCAACATTGAATTGAAGAAAGAGGAAAATACCAGGTAAGACACAGGAGTGGCATGTAACTCTTGTGTTATTTAAGATTGGGATACAAGAAGAAAATTTTGAACTCAAGGTGTCTTTTTCCAGACAGCTTTCTTCTTCTGTTTGTGTGGATTTGAATGAAAATCCAGAGGAAGATAGATTGCAGCTGAGGTATTGACAATGGAATCACAGGAGTTAATTACCTTCAAAGATGTAGCTGTAGACTTTACCCAGGAAGAGTGGGACATGCTAGATTCCTCCCAGAGAAAGCTATTCAGAGAAGTGATGCTGGAGAATATCAATCACCTGGTCTCAGCAGGTAGCAAAAGTGTCTCTAAAAAATGGGAAATGATAGAAATGATATTCAACCCACCTATCTGTAAGAAAGATACTTCTGAAATCATGTCATTGAGATCTAACATTAAAAGGAATTCCTTCAAATACAATTATTTGAAAGAAGATACCACTGACAGATCCACAGTGACACAATATGCTTTAATTTGCAAGACACAGAAACCATATTTAAGGAGTTCGATGGCAAAATTACACAGGGACCTCTCAGTTATTAGTCAGCATAAGCAGATTCATGAATGTCACTATTCTCATTTTAGAGAAAATTAAAGAACTCATACTGTCCAGAAACACTACTTATGCCATCTTTGGGGGAAATATTTTGTTCATTGCTCTTACCTTAAATGACATGAGGAGACTCATTCTGGAGAGAAACCCCATGAATGTCTTCTATGTGGGAAATGTTTCAGTCAACATTCTTCCCTTAAACAACATGTGAGAACTCACACTGGTGAGAAATCTTATCAATGTCATCTATGTGGCAAAGGCTTCCATCAATATTCTAACCTTAAACAACATGTGAGGACTCACACTGGTGAGAAACCCTATGCATGTTCTCTATGTGGGAAATGTTTCATTGATTACTCTTCCCTTAAACAACATGAGAGGATTCACACTGGAGAGAAACCCTATGAATGTCATCTTTTTGGGAAATGCTTCACTAATTGCTCTTCCTTTAAAAAACATAAGAGAACTCACACTGGAGAGAAACCCCATGAATGTCATCTATGTGGCAGATGTTTCAGTCAACATTCTCACCTTAAACAACATATGTTAACTCACACTGGACAGAAACCTCATCAATGTCATCTATGTGACAAAGGATTCAGTGGACATTCTGAACTTAAATGACATGTAAGAACTCATATCGGTGAGAAACCCTATGCATGTCATCTATGGGGGAACAAGGAAATCAAAGAAGACGTAAATAAATGGAAGAATATTCCCTATTCATGGATAGGAAGACTAAATATTATTAAGATGTCTATCCTACCAAAACTGATCTACACATTCAATGCAATCCCAATAAAAACCAACACAGCCTTCTTTAAGGAACTAGAAAAACTATCAAATTTATTTGGAAAGGAAAGAGGCCCTGAATAGCCAAAGACATACTGTAAAAGAAAAAGGAAATTGGAGGAATCACACTACCTGACTTCAAACCATACTACAAAGCAACAGTAGTGAAAACAGCATGGTATTGGCATAAGGAGAGACACACAGACCAATGGAATTGAATTGAAAGTTCTGATATAGAACCTCATATATAGAGCCATATAATATTCAATAAAGCCACCAAATCCTCTCAACTGGGAGAGAATGGCCTATTCAACAAATGGTGCCTCTAGAAATGGATATCCATATATAGAAGAATGAAAGAGGATTACCATCTCACACCTTATACAAAGATCAACTCAAGATGGATCAAAGACCTAAATATAAGAGCTAAGACCATAAAGACCTTGGAAAGCAGTGTAGGGAAACATCTACAAACCTTGTAATAGGAAATGGCTTCATGAACATCACACCAAAAGCATGAGAGGCAAAAGAACCAATAGATAAATGGGACTTCCTCAAAATTAAAGCCTTCTGCACCTCATAGGAGTTTGTCAAGAAAGTAAAAAGGGAACCAACACAATGGGAGAAAATATTTGGCCACCATATATCCGATAAGAGACTTATAACTTGCATATATAAAGAACACCTATATCTTGAAAATAAAAAGATAAGCAACCCATTTAAAAAATGGGAAAAAGATTTAAACAGACACTTCTCCAAAGAAGAAATACAAACGGCTAAAAAGCACATGGAAAAATGCTCCAAATCTTTAGCTATCAGGGAAATGCAAATCAAAACTACAGTGAGATAACATCTCACCCCCATAAGATTGGCAGCTATGAAAAAAAAAACAGAAGAATACAAATGCTGGAGAGGATGTGAAGAAATGGGAACACTCATCCACTGCTGGTAGGAATGCAGAAGGATCCAACCATTCTGGAGGACAGTTTGGCAGTTTCTCAAAAAACTAACCATAGATTTGCCATATGAACCAGCAATACCACTGCTGGGTATATACCATCAGAACTGAAAACAAGGACACAAACCGATATATGCACACCAATGTTCATAGCAGCATTGTTCACTATTGCCAAAAGTTGGAATCAACCCAAATGCCCATCAACGATGAGTGGATCAGTAAAATGTGGTATATACATACAATGGAATACTACTCGGCTGTAAGAACAAATACACTACAAACACACATGATAACATGGATGAATCTTGAGAACCTTATGTTGAGTGAAGCAACCCAGGCATTGAAGGACAAATACTACATGACCTCAATGATATGAAATAAGCAAGTTGCCTCAGAGAGCTAGAGACTGGAAGATAGGCTCACAGGAAATCGGGGTGTAGAGGAAGGATGTAAGCTGACATCTACATGGGCGAAATCTATGATAAGCTGGTGGTAAGTATGTGCACAAGGAAGAGATAAAATGGGGGCATAGGTTACCTTTGGGTGGGGTTTGCGGGTTTGACGGGGGCTAGGGATGGGCAGATGGGTAATATTGCCCAAGAAATTGGGGATAGGGAGGGGCAACATACAAATATAGGAGATTGTCAGGTGTTGGTTGAAAGTAAAATGCTGAGAAAACCTTTTCAAATAGAATTAGGAAAGTTACCTGTTTGAGATACTCAAAGGGGATAATTTGACACAGGACAGACTCCTAGGGAATATCTGAACACTCATTTTGCCAGAGTGGCTTATACCATTGGGTAGAAACCCATATAATGAGAGTGAAGGTAGACCCACATCCTGGGGAGGACTAATGCCATCAAATAGAGGGAACTGTATCTCTCAAGAGAAAGGGTGGCTCCCAGGGCATTAGGGCAGTTGAGCAAGTCAAGCCCTCAACACTGTTGCAAGTATCTCTGAACATGGCTCGTTAAGAAACAAAGATTGACTATCACTGTGGGGCCCAAGGGGAGGGGGAAATAGATATTGAATAGATGGAACCAAAGTAAATGTGAGGGCAAAAGAAGTGTTTCACAAGAGTTCACAAGGATGGATATAAAACATGCAATATTTCACCAAAAACATATAGGGGACGACAGACTAATAATGTAAACCATAATGTAAAACATAGGATAACTAAAAAAATTAGAAAACTGTATAGCCTAAAGTATAAACCACAATGTAAACAAAAATGTTACCTTGTTTGAAAGCTATTGTCTCAATATCTGTACATCAGTTTCAGTAAATATGACATGAATAAGTTAAAAGATTATTGTTGTGGAAGGGAAAAGGTTTTATAATGGATATGTGGGAGTACTGTATATTGTATAGATGAATTACTGTGATGTAAGGCTCTTGTGAAGAGAAGCTCAATAATTAGCCAAAAAGAAAAGAAAAAGTTAGGATGTAGAATTTTTCCAAATCAATATGTATTCTATATCTAACCTTTAAACTCATTGCTATATTCCATTTTACTATTAAGGGAATGTGACATTATACTGGGCTTCACTTTTCAGGAAGTTTTGGATCACAGAGTGGTTCAACAATGGCAGCAGAGGAATACTGGTATGGGATGTTATTGACAGGGGATATATGGTTGACAGGGAGTTATACAGGGCATGTGTCCAGGGTGCATGGAAATGTTTGGATATACTCATAGTGGAAACAATTAAAGACAACAGTGGGGGTGTACTGGGTTCCTGGCCTGCGGGGGCTCTATCTTGGTCCCTAGGGAAGCAGCAGCAGTCTCCCAGGTGCAATGCTAAGGACCAGGAAAGAATGAGGGTCCAACAGTGAGCCCCTGATACTAATAACTATGCTTGTGAGCCTATACACCTGAAATAAGAACAAGACCTAGAGCAGCACTGTGCCTAAGAGTTCCCTCCTGACAGCCTCCGTGTTACTCAAATGTGGCCAGTCTCGAAGCCAAACTCAGCATGTAAATGCACTGCCTTCCCCCCAGTGTGGACATGACACCCAAGGATGAGCCTCCCTGGCACTGAGGGATCACTACCAAGTACCAGCTGATGACATAACTAGAAAATGACCTTGAATTAAAGGTTCAACGTGAACCAGCAGAATATCCCTGTCTACATATAATAACAGGAGCTAAAAATGCTGTTTGACCTAAAGTAAGGAGGAAATGGAAAGGACAAATGAGTTCATATGGCTATGAGTCTCTAAAAAAGAGTCTGGAGATTATCAGAAGGATTGCCCTTATGCACACCTGAGCAGAGTCTCAGAGACAAACAAAGTAGATACAACCCCAGGTTTTGGTTCTTTTGAGGGCTAAAGACACCCACAGGTTCTATGATCATTGCAGATGGGGTTCACTGCCATGTTAGTTGGCCCTTCTTTGGAGCTGGTGTTTCTGTGTGATGGAGCTGGACTCAGATGGGATCTCTTTTCACAAGCCTTTCATGCTACTTTACTGGAATTGTAGTTGGTTCTGGGGTTTAAGATACATCTAGGGGATTTGAATTCTGGACTGACAAAATGATAGCCAGGCCCTGAGCCTCAACAGACTGCAGCTCCTACACTCTGATTTATTGGACTTACCCCACTCAGCTAACAGAGTTGAAGAATATCAACCACCATGCCATGGAGCCTAGAGTGCCTACAACTGAAAGCAGGAGGATTGCATCCAGTATCCATGTGGAATCTAAGCCCTCTCTTGACATAGATGTGGAATGGACACAACCAAGCCAAGGTCCACTGGAAGGAGGAATACAGTAAGGATTAGAGTGGACCTAATGATATTCTATTCATGAACTATTGTGGTTAATAATCGAGAAAATGTGTCATTGGTGTGGAAAAAGTCGCCATGGTGGCTGCTGGGGGCGGGGAATGGTAGGAAGAGATGAGATGTGGAGGCATTTTCGAACCTTGGAGTTGTCCTGGGTGGTGCTGCAGGGACAATTACCTGACATTTTATGTCCTCCCATGGCCCACTGGATGGAACGTGGGAGAGTGTGGGCTATGGTGTGGACCACTGGCCATGAGGTGCAGCGATGCCCAGAGATGTACTCACAAGATGCAATGGATGTGTCATGATTATGGGGGAGAGTGTTACTTGGGGGGGAGTCGTGGGGTGGGGGCGGTGGGGGTGAATGGGGACCTCATATTTTTTTAATGTAATATTTTTTTAAAAAATGAGTAAATTGAGTAGAATTTGGGAAAAAAAATAAAAGATAACATGCTCACCATCACTCAAACCACCTCCGTATGCCCAGTAAATTAAGGACTTAGAAGGAAGCTGGGATTCTGGTCGTTCTGTGGTTTAATTCCCACCTGGCCAGCCCACCAGTGGAACACATGTGTGGCTGGAGAAGAGCCACAGGGTTCAACACATAGACCAGGCCTCCAGACACCTAGTGGAGAGGTGGGAGGCACCATCCTCTCTCACACCTGAAAGGCTGGTACCAAAGTGGATAGGACAGCAAGTCAGCCAGCAGGGGGCAGCGCTAACAGCAGGAGAACAGGGAAACAGAAGATCCTCATGGAAAAGGCTAGACTTGGATTTCCTCTGACCCTTCTGAGCTGAGTAAGTCCCTAGAGTTCTTATTCTGAGGGGAAGATACTTAAGGGGAAGACGGACTCAAGAACAGAACATGCAACCACCCTGCACTGAATGTGAGAGCAAATGGCAATTTATTTTGTTCCCTAAGCTGGAGAAAACCAGAATAGAGTATGATATGCATAAAGACAGAAAAATGCTCGTTTCTCGTCCTTCTAATCAGTTTTAAAACTCACTTTAAAGTAAGAATGATGAGAAAGCAGCAATGTCTGCCTCCCAAGCCCTGGATTAGTTACCAGGAGCCTATCATAGCTCAGAATAACCTTCCTTAGCAATGTTGGTGGATGTTATCAGAATCTCAGACAGCTTTTCTTTGTAGGGATTTCACATATTCAGAACTTCTGCAGAACAAAATGAATTTTCTTATCACAGAAAAATAAAGAAAATAATATTCATCACCAGCCAGCCTCAGTTAGTAACATGGTTATCCATTTCCAACAACTAATCAAACTGAAAAATCTGCTTTTCCTTGATTTGTTTCATCAGTTTTTCTTCTTTCCTCTTTTTTTTCTTTCACTACTATATGGATTGAAGCAGAATGTCGTTAATAAAACCAATCCAGATTTAGATGCTACCACAAAACGGAGCTTCTGGGTTTATTGGTATTTCATTATTACCATTTCTGAAGGGATTTCTTGTTTCACACAGAATGTTGCTTTTTTTTATTGACTTTATAATAATATTACATTAAAAAAACATATATATGAGGTCCCATTCAACCCCACCACCCCCACCCTACCTCTCCCCCCCCCCCCAGCAACACTCATTCCCATCATCATGACACATCCATTGCATTTGGTAAGTACATCTTTGGGCACCTCTGCACCCCATGGTCAATGGTCCATATCATGGCCCATACTCTCCCCCATTCCATCCAGTGGGCCCTGTGAGGATTTACAATGTCTGGTGATTGCCCCTGAAGCACCATCCAGGGCAGCTCCATGTCCCAAAGATGCCTCCACCTCTCATCTCTTCCTGCCTTTCCCCATACCCATCGTCCACCATGTCCACTTTTCCCAATCCAATGCCACCTCTTCTATGTGGACATTGGATTGGTTGTGTCCATTGCACCTCTATGTCAAGACCAGGCTCATATTCCACATAGATACTGGATGCAATCCTCCCAATTTCAGTTGTAATCACTCTAGGCTCCATGGTGTGGTGGTTGTCCTTCTTCAACTCCATCTTAGCTGAGTGTGGCGAGTCCAATAAATCAGATTGTAGGTGCTGGAGTCTGTTGAGGCTCAGAACCTGGCTATCACATTGTCAGTCCAGAGATTCAAATCCCCTAAATATATCTTAAACCCCAACACTAACTGCAACTCCAGCACATTAGCATGAATGTCTTATGAAGAGAGATCCCATCTGAGTCCAGATTCATCACACATAAACACCAGTTCCAAAGAGGAGCCATCTGACCTGGTAGTTAACCCCATCTGCCATAACCATAACTCCCATGGGTCTCTTTAGCCCTCAAAGGAACCAATATCTGGGGGTTGTATCTGCTTTATCTGTCTCTCAGACTCTGCTCAGTTGTGCATAAGGGCAATCCTTCTGACAGCCTCCAGACTCTTTTTTAGAGACTCGTTGCCATACAAACTCTTTTCTCCTTTCCATTTCCCCCTTACATTAGGTCAAACAGCGTTTTAAAGTCATGTTATTTTATGTAGACAGGGATATTCTGCTGATCCGCATTGAACTTTCCATATAAGGTCATTTTCCAGTTGCATCATCAGTTGGTAGTTGATAGTGGTCCCTCGGTGCCAGGGAGGCTCATCCCCGGGTGTCATGTCCCACGCTGGGGGGAAGGCATTGCATTTACATGCTGAGTTTGGCTTCGAGACTGGCCACATTTGAGTAACATGAAGGCTGACAGGAGGAAATTCCCAGGCACAATGCTGCTCTAGGCCTTGTTCTTATTTTAGGCTTATCAGCTCACAAGCATAGTCATTAGTGTCAGGGGCTCACTGTTGAACCCTCACTCCCTCCCGGTCCCCGCTGCTGCACCTGGGAGACTGTCGCTGCTCCCTTAGGGACTACGACAGAGCACCACTGGCCAGGAACCCAGTACCCACCCTGCTGTGGTTTTTAATTGTTGTCACTATGAGTATATCCAAACATTACCATGCACCCTGGACATATGTTCTGTACAGCTCCCTGTCAGCCATATATATATATATATATATGTGTGTGTGTGTATATATATATATATATATATATATATATATATATATATATATATATATATGATGTTGCTTTTAAAACACAAAGCAAAGCAAACCCCATTTACCTTTCTCTCTTGATGTCCATTTGGCCCTTTGTGTTTTGGGTATTGTTGGAATTCAGTGTTTCCTGATACTGGTTTGGCTCTTGTTGCCTACCATCAGTTTTCTCTCATGAAATAGCTGATGTGTGAACAAAGTGGATGGTGACACAGAAATAGGGTTGTTGAGGTTGGTGGGGCTGCGGATAGGAAACGGACGTGACATTGGAGGAGACCTTGCTCCTGCCGGTAGAGCTGCTGGCTGAGAAATGGCACTTGGTAAGAGAAGCAAGGGCTTTCCAACAGTGGGAAATGGATCCAGAGGCCCAACCCCAGAGGGCTCTTCAGGATCAGCTGAGTGGTAGACGGCGCCAATAGCCAATTCTCCTCCACTCTTAGCCACCCACAGGAGTAACTGTCCCTGCTCCTCTGCTAGGTGCTTGCATGTGACCAAAGAGCCATGTGTGACTCTTCAGGCAGAAGCATGTAAGCACCCATGGCCAGGAGCTCCAGAGACTTCACACTGAAAGGACAACAGCCTGAGTGGTGGCCCTCCCTCCACCTCGGCTCCTGAGACTGGACTGAGCAGAACCTCCCTGCCACACACACACACACACACACACACACACACCCCTTGGGACAGGAAGTCTATCTTTACTTTTAGCCACTGTCTCAGTTTGCCAGGGCTGGTCTGACAATGCCCCAGAAATGCTCATTTAAGCCCCCAGGTTGAAGGTTCTATCATGTGCATCTCTGACAGTGACCAGATCAGGAATGAAAGGCTTGGCCCTGTGGACCCAATCCTTAGCAAAAGGGCACTGACCATCACTAGCCAAAGCCAATTACAGTCTATGGGGTGCAGCAGTGCCCCAAAATGTATTCACCAAATACAATAAATGTGGCACACTAATGAAAGAGATTGTTGATATGGGAGGAGTGGAGTGAGGGGGGTGGGGATATATGGGAAACTCGTATATTTTTTGAATGTAACATTTTTTGTGATCTATGTATCTTCAAAAAATACAACTAAAAAATGATTGGGGTGGGTGGTGGGGAGTGGGGTATATGGGAACCTCTTATGTTTTTTAATGTAATGTTTTGTGTGATCTATTAAATTTAAAAAAAGGTAATTAAAAAATTAAAAAATAAAAACAAAACAATAATTAGAGCTCCACTGACCCAGGGCTTACTGTGAGCCACTGTATGCACACTAATTACATTCATTCTCATAAGTGGTCCATTAGGTCGGTTCTGTTTGATCTGTCCTAGAATGGCAAAGTGAGATGGAGAGGCTGTGACTTGTGAAGGCTCCACAGCTAGTCACCACAGAGCTGATACTTCCACCTGGGACTCCTCACCCAGGGCTGCTAACCAACACACTGACTACTGTTAACTGTGCTCCAAAGAAATTGACTTAAGAAGTAATTTGATCAGTTTTGGTAGGGCCTGAAATAACTTGCAGTGAATTTTGGGGCAGTTCAGTCCTTCAGCAAACCTGTAGTACGGAATTCACCCTCTTTATGACCAATGATCCCAAGTTCAGAGGAACTTCTCCTGGAGCCCTGGAGTTGATCAGATACCAGTGCCCATAATCCCAATATTATGGTGTGAACATTGGTTCAAATAGACTTTGAAATGCTTTTTGCTGTTCTTGCTGCTTTTAATGCTCTTTTCTTTAGTTTTTAATTAATATTTATTTCGGTTGCATCATTTCCTTTTGGCATGTACAAAGCCCCAGGACTTGAATTTGCCTGTAACCTCAGCTAATCAAAACGGCCCTGAAATGCTTTAAACACAAAATCCCATTTGAATGAATGTATTCAAAAGACAATTCCCATTTTCCAGGGGGCAGTAAGGCATTTGAGCAGGAGCCAGCGACTTTCTCTGTAAAGGGCCAGGTGGGAACTCTCCTGCCCCAGGGGCTCTGTCACTATCACTCAACCCCAACATCCTAGACAGAGACGATAGAGAAATGAATGGGTGTGGCTGTGTTCTAATAAAACTTTGTCAAAACAGGCAGGGGCCAGGTCTTAGTTTGCCAACCCTGTCATATAGAAAGGCATGCTTATGGCTCATTCCTGATTTTCCTCCAAGGGACAGAGCCCCAGTCACTTCCTACCTCGGGGCCCCTATCCGGCCCTTGTTCAGTCAGCCATGGAAGGCTGCCAAATTCAGACCGCCAAATTCAGGAAGGAGAAACTGAGTCTTCAGGCTCACTCTGCCCTTCTCCCTCTTGGGCCTGGCCCACAGGGGGCAGGGGTTCTGCTCTGCTTTTCCACCACATTCGAGCTTCAGAAGCCACAAGCCCCACTGTGCAGTCCTCAGTGGTACCTTCCATCAGTGGCACCCCATCGAGGAGCAGTCTACAGTCCACCTTAGGGTGCTGTGGAAAGGGACTACTCAAAGGTACAAACAAAACGGTGTAGCGTGAACTCTCTTTGTTATTCTGAGAATCCAGATGAATTTTATATTCTCTCGATAAAGAAGCATTGAACAACTTCATACACCAAGATCCTGGCTTTTTGACTATTATCTCATGATGATCATCAACTCACTGGCAGTGTCATAGGTACCGTAGACTCAAAATGTAAACCCCACTTAATAAGTGAAACTATTTACAGTTGTTCAAAACCTATTGCTCACAGGAAGAAAACAGATGAGGTGTATGTTGGCAGAAGGTTGGGAACCCTTCCGTTCCACCTCCCTCCTGTTTTAATGGCCAGCAGAGTCAGGTACCTTGTCAGATGGCCCCGGAAATCCCCTTCCTCCATCCAGTCCTTCCACACACTAGAAGCCAGGCAGAGGGGTACCTCAGATGCAGGAGACATCCCGGGGGACAGGCTGAGGGCCATGGTTGCTTCAACTGGAAAGTATGCTTCTGTGTGTGAAGTGAAGCTCATGAGACTCAAGAGGCCTCCCACCAGTACTCCAGCGAGAGTTGACATGAACTGGGGACTTACCTAGGCACCACTAATTGTGGGTGGCTATGAGAAGAGGAAGGAGGCATTTTGTGGGATTATTTTATACACCATTAACTTCCTTTCCAAGGGAATCTGTGTTCCACGTTATGGGTTGAGCTGTGTACCCAAAAAAGATACCCTGAAGTCCTAATCCCAGGTACCTGGGAACACAAACTTTTTGCAAAAGTGTCATTGCAAGCAGAATCATTTAAACTGAATGAGGCCGACTGCAGTGGGTGGACCCTTAGTCCAGGATGCCTTGTGTCTTTAGAAGGGGGGTGTGGGCACAGACAGAAGGGGAGGGCGCCATGGGAAGAGAGACAGAGCAGGCCATAGGGTGACTGAGGAGACACGGAAAACCCAAGGCTTGCTGGCCAAGGGAGAGGCGCCCCAGGGGCCAGGACTGACCTACCAGCACAGCCCACGCACTTGTGGCTTCAGCCTGCAGGGCTGAGAGAGCAGTTCCTGGTGGTTTTTAGCCACCTAGTTCATGGCACTTGTGACAGCAGCCTGAGAAAAGTGAGGTGTCCCTCTTCTGGCAGTCCCATTCCTCCAGGAGGGCTGAGGGATAGTCCAGGTGCCCAGCTGTCCTCCAGGCTGAGGGTCCCCAAGGAAGGCTTTTATCTAATCAGGTGCTCTGTGGAACACCCTGGGGACTGACAGAAACAATGTTGAAAAGAAAGTAATGGGTGACCTGGACAACTCTGGACACCCTTCTCTTCCTTCCTTCCGCCTTCTCTTGGGGCCTTCAGCTGCTCAGACCCTCCAGCTCTTCCCACCACGCACACCTTCCCAGAGGGGCCAGGCCAGATGGTGCAGATGTATTTCTGGTTCTCCTTGGTGGGTGGGAAGGCTGCCCGAGGGTTCCTGGGGCCCAGGACCGTCCATTTGTCTGGCTGCTTATTCAAGGCCTTGGGAACCACCGTACATACTGCTCAGGGGGCCGCACCCCACACACTGGATACCCTCGAGGCCCCCGTTCTAGACTGTCTGTGTGCCCTTGGATGGCCGCGAGGCCCCTCCAGCTCCGGGGCGGGGTCGGGGGCGGGGGGTGGACTGTGTCTCACAGTACTAAAAGCTCTGCTCTTTCGGGTCCAGGCACCCATCTCACTGACCCCACCGAGAGCAGCACCTGCCCCCTCCATCCCAGGGCGCCCCATCCAGTCTTCCTCCCTGGTGAATATTCCCTCATCCCTCCCCCACCCCCCCGCCACTCGACCTTCCTGGTAGCCCTTTCCCACTATGTTATCCTGCTCCCACCCCCACAGAGCATCCCCCACCATGCCCGGGACCCACCCCCAAGCCCTGCCTGGCCCCCAGACCCCTTCCACGCGGTGCCGCTGGGTCTCCAGTCCCCGCTCCGGGTGGCACAACCCCGCCCCAGCCCCTCCCTGGCAGGAGACACCTGTCCCCAGCCCCGGCTTACCCCAGCCCCGCGGTGCCGCCCCTCCCACCTCACCCGGGCCTGGCGGGAGAAGTAGCTGCGCTCCTTGGGGTCCAGGCGCCCTGGCGGGACGTAGCTGAAGGCGGACAGCGCCGAGATGGGCGGCGGCCGGGGCTTGCCCGCAGCGTGGCGGCGGTGATCTCCTCCTTGTGCTCCAGGCCGCCCGCGTCCACCTTCTCCGCCGAGGCCAGGTCGGTTCCACCCCGCCAGGGGCCCCGCCCGAGTCCGCCTCCTGGCTGCCCAGCACCGGTGTTCGGCAGTTGCCGGGAAACCGCAGCCTCGCGTCACAAAGCTGGGCTGGGGGCGCAGGGCTGGGGTGCAGGGCCAGGGGCGCAGGGCGGAGGGCGCTGCTGGGATGGGAATGGGACCGTGCCCTCCCTTCACCTTGCGTGTCCCTGGAGGGCCCACTTGGGACGCGAGGAGCCATCTGCTGGACTGGGGGCCTGCTCCGGCTTGCCCTTGCCCTTGCCCTTGCGCTCCCGGAAGGTTCCAAGCGGGCTGTGCCCCCCCCCCCCCCCCCGCTTGAGGAGAAGTGCAGGCCACCCCAGCGAGGCATCTGAAACCGTCCAGGAGCTGCGGAACAGTAGTGGAAGGCACAGGTGGAATTCATTGCCTTCTTATATTAACTCTGTATCCGCAGCAGCATCGTGTCAATGTACCACGAGTTAGTTTTCAGCGCCTCGGTCAGCACGAGGGGCCACCGCTCACGGTACTGGCAGGTGCGGGTCTGCAGCGGCACGAATCGAATCCAGCCAAGTGGTATCTGGGAAAACTGAGCTGTTCCGCAGCGCTCTGCTGTTTCTTGAGTCAAATGCTGGTTCAAGAGGCGCGTTCCTTTTGTCGAAAATTCACTTAATTCTAAAGCCTCGAATGTGTGTGTGTGTATCAGTAAAAAGGAAAAGGGCAATTAAACAGGCCTTGGGAATACTTTAACCAGGGCGGCTCTAGGAAGGCTGGCTTGAAACATAAATGATAATGAGGAGCCAGACTTGTGAAATCTGGGGAACAGTCGGTCATTCCAGGAAGAGGGAAGAGCATCTGTGGTGACCCTGAGGCCAAGCCCATTGATGTGCAGGTGGTAGAACAGGAGGACAAGGGCTGTGCAACTTTCAGAAGGTGAAGGCAGCAGGGAGTGCAGATAGACAGACAGGCAGGGGAGGGGTGGCTTTCAGGCCCGGACCAAAGAGCCCCCTCTCGTTGCTTCTTGCCTGCAGGTCGTTGATTCAGGAAGAGGTTTTAGAGGTTTTTCAGTACCATGTCCTTGATGCTAGTTAACAAAAACAATAACCACACGTTTACAGTGGCACCCCTACAAGTAGAGCACCCTAGAAGTATGACATCCCTAGAAGTACAGCACACCTAGCAGTAGGGAACCCTAGAATTATGGCACCCCTAGAAGTATGACCCAGCAACCCAGTCTGTGCTCCTCCTACACCTCCTTACACATGGACACAACCCTTCTAAGGTCCACAGGATGGAGGAATAGATAATGGATTGGAGTGGACTTAACGATATTCTATTCATGAACTATTGTCATTAGTAATCAAAGATAATGTGGCATTGGTGTGGAGAAAGTGGCCATGGTGGCTTGGAGTTGTCCTGGGTGTTGCTGCAGGGACAGTTACTGGATATTGTATGTCCTCCCATGGCCCACTGGGTGGACTGTAGGAGAGTGTGGGCTATGGTGTGGACCATTGGCCGTGAGGTGCAGCGGTGCTCAGAGATGTATTCACCAAATTCAATGAATGTCTCATGACGATGGAGGAGGTTGTTGTTATGGGGAGAGGAGTGGGGTGAGCGGGGTGGGGGGTATAGGGTGGGGCAGGGAGGGGCAAGAGAGCTCACAGAAGGCAGAAGTGACACTGGGCTTGGACTCGGTAGTGAATAGGGACTGTGGATAGGTTTCTGAGGCATAGCATGATCCAGAATGGGGCTCAGGCCCAAAGCCATGAACTGCTCTAAGAACTGTAAGTGAGACCACTTCACAGGTTTCCAAGAGATGTGAGAATCCTTTTGGCCTGGCCCCCAGGTGAGCGGCAATTCACTTGGGTATATGAAGCATCCGAATCAATTGCAGCTCTCTCCTGGTCAATCTTTCATTTGCTTTTATTTGTCCCATTCCTTCTCTGCAAAGAAGCATAAAATTTAAAAGTGAACTTGGAGATCTAGAACTCATAGAGTTTCAATAACCTATGCTAAAGTTTAAAAAACCTTAAAAATTAAAGATAAAGAGATCTAAAAAGTTATAGCATGATGGGGTCATGCGATGGTTAATCACCGTCCAGTTGGTGCTGAGTCATTGGATGATGCAAGCCCTGGCCTGCCAGTGTGAGGGCATTCTGTAGGTGGTTTTTGACCATTAGGCAGTTGGTTGCAGCTATGGCTGATTATATCCACAAACAAGGGCGACTGCCTTCAGCAAGGAGGGGAGTCCCATTACCCCAGCAGCTGTAGGTCTTAAAGCAACACCGAGGCTCTCAGCAGTCGCGCACACATAAGAATGGAAGCTCCTTGAGGGCAAAGTCACAGCTATCTTACTCAGGTACTCCCAGAGCCCAGAATAATGCCTAGTGCATAATAAGAGCTCAATAAATATTTGTTGGTTAAATAAGAGGGATATTTAAAGAAGTATCAAACATGATTCCTGTCCTCAAAGACACAATCAATACTAGAAGTACACAACAAACCAGAGCAGCGTGTGTGAAGAAAATCAGCATTCCAGCTCTCAGAGGAGGTCAGGGTTTTAGATTGTGGGGAAAGAAGAGACCTGAGTGGGGTGCTGCTGAGTGGACAGAATTTAGTCATGGGGAGATGCTGTCTGGAGGGAGAGGGGGCACCTGCAAAGGAGCAAGGTGAGAGAGAATGGAGTGGGTTAGGTGGGAGGGAAGAGACCACCAGCTTGGAGCCAGGCAACAAGGTGCAGCCTCAGGGGGTCCCAAAAGTCAGAGCAGAGGAGGTTCTACTGTATCGTGTGAGCAGGAAAGAAAAAACGTTTCTGATCACAGGCTGGCACGCTGAGGGTTTTCAGAAGATTAATCTGGGATGTGCAAGATGAACTGGACAAGAGTAAGCCAGAGAGGAAACCAGGGAGCAGACTAGCACCAATACCTTAGAGAACTTGGGAAACTCATCTACATTCTAGTCGCTCATCATCATAATGCCTTATTAAGTAACTTACAAAGGAAACAATAAGGTCTCAGGTATTAGGGAGTGATGAAGATTATGGTTTTAGTGAGTCATCTTGTCTATTCTTACACTTACATCAGGAGGAAATTAAAACAGATATTCCAATAATTTAATAAGATTCTCAGTCCACTGGGCTAGCAGACAACTTAGGACCCTGGAAAAAGGAAGTATGAATTAGGGATTACTTTGGGTGGTGGAGGGAATGGACCCATACCTGGACAACTTGATAACCAAGTAAATGGAATTGCCGTTGTTTAATAGCCTCTTTTCTTAGTAAATTTTTGCTGTTAAAACAAACTCTTTTGGGGCCATTGATGCATAGTGCTACTCTGAAAAAAAATCAAAGAGAAATAAATTTACTTTTTATAACCAACCAAAATATTATTTTTCTGGCCAAAGTTTACTCAAGATTTGGCTTTTCCTAATGGCCAGTACTCTCACATGAATCATGAATGTGTTACTCTTTAGTCTACTGAAAAAGTACTTGGCTTAATTAATGATCCTGTTTATAAAATATTACAAGGAATTTCCAAAAAACATATCCTGAAATGTACTTTTAATTTCTGGAATCATCTATTTTTCTCACCTTTTTAAGAAAATGATCCTTTCCTATTCACCTCAACAGGCCTTGTAACATAAAAACAACAGCAGTTTCTTTACCTTTGGGCCCATCTTCATCAACTGTAAAAGGTAATATAAATCCTTTATCTAATTTAATTTCAATATCTGGTGAGATAAGAAAAAAGGTCTTCATGTGATACCCTCACAAACATTATCTTCCTTTACTTCTTTGTTCTATTTTGATTTCTTCCAAACTCTATTTATCAATAGGCAGAAGGCTGCAAAGAAATCACCACAACCAAATGAGGGTGAGGATGTTCACTCACTCAGCTTCAAGAACAAGCCTGTCAGCCTGAAATTAGGGAGGCTTCCTAGGCTAAAGCAAGGAGTAGGTCCTCAAATTAAAGGGGAGCAGTAGGAACCACATACTTCCTCCTTCTCTTTACAAATGGCAGCACACTTTGAATTCAGACAGTGAAGAAAATGTCCTAAGTTCAGCAAAATTAGACAACTAAACAGCTCAACACATCCATCTCTTCCAGTGCCTCCTGACACCTAATGCAGCCCATATCTGTGGCACCCCACAACTGCAACATCTGGCCAAGGGGCATGGCTAGAATTCCCTTCCCAGCCCTCTGGTGTATGCCATTCCTTCTGTAGAAAGGGCCATGAGAGAGGGGAGGTGGAACATGTGGCCATTTGAAGCCTATTAGAGATGGGTCTCTTTGAGATGACTTTTTAATTGATGAAAGGAAGGACTTGGAGTCAAAGTCAGCATAGTCCAGCAGCTATTTCTGGGAGGATTTGTGTGCTTATATCTGTGCTAATGTGGTAGCCACCAGCTATGGGAGGCTTTGGAGCACTTGAAATGTGATATATGATTAGGGAAATGAATTATAAACTTTACTTATATTTAATTTAAATTTAAGTAGTCATCTGCACTGGTGGCTACCATACTGGACAGTGCAGGCCTAAACAATAAGAGCAGCTAAACAGACATGAGCAATTACTGTGTTATTCCCTCATGTATTCCTTCTTACCATAGGTGTTTGAGGTCAATATTCTTCTTACTCGCATTTTACAGATGAGGAAGCAAACCGAAAAAGGTTAAAAAGGGTAAATACTCTGTGCAAAGACATTCTGCTAATCTGTGGCAAGCTGGATTCAAATATAGTCTATATACTATATTCTACCATCTACACTCTAGAGCCACATGCAGGGCAGGGAAGATTCCATTTTGCATTCTGTGGCTACTAAGCTCCACCTTTCTCCCAAAGAGATAACAATCCGCAAGGTTCTGTAAATAAATCCCCTGGTACTTACCTACTGTATACCAATAGGGTATTAACATTTTGGAAGCAAAGTAGGATCTTGCTCCTAAAAGGTCGATCAATTCAATTACCTCAGATTTATGAGAGTGAAAATCCAGAGGGGTCTCCAGGGAATGGTATGGAGTAAAAAATGATTTCATTTGATATTTAGGAAGGAGTTTGGGATTCTAAAAATCATATATTCAAACATAAGAGAGAAAAATAAGATACAAAACCAGAGAATAAAGTGAAGGTATTGAGTTACCTATGTATAAAAGTTTGATACAAAATTCCTTTAACAAATGGTATTTTTCTAGGACTTAAGACTGATATCATTCTTAACACAGCAATGAAAAATATTCTTGTTATAGTTAAAGTGTAATAGCTCAAAATATCTTTAAAATGTGTTTTGAAAGTAGTCACTGTAAAAAAGAACAATAAACATCATGACAATGCTGTCAAATTCAAGAAACATCACTGAAACTCTCAGAATTGCTTTAAGGACCTGAAGGACACTCAGTTAAAATTTTTAATCCAAGAAGAAATGATAAAACTGATATCTCACAACCCCCAGATATTGGTTCCTTTGAGGGCTAAAGAGACCCATAGGAGTTATGGTCATGGCTGATGGGGTTAACTACCAGGGCAGATGGCCCCTCTTTGGAAATGATGTTTATGTGTGATGAATCTGGACTCAGATGGGATCTCCCTTCATAAGACTTCATGCTAATGTGCTGGAGGTGCAGTTAATGTTGGGGTTTAAGATATATTTAGGGGATTTGAATCTCTGGACTGACAATGTGATAGCCAGGTCCTGAGCCTCAACAGACTCCAGCACCTACAATCTGATTTATTGGACTCGCCACACTCAGCTAAGATGGAGTTGAAGAAGGACAACCACCACACCATGGAGCCTAGAGTGATTACAACTGAAAGTGGGAGGATTGCATCCAGCATCCATGTGGAATCTGAGCCTCCTCTTGCCATAGAGGTGCAATTGACACAACCAATCCAATGTCCACATAGAAGAGGTGGCATTGGATTGGGAAAAGTGGACATGGTGGACGATGGGTATGGGGAAAGGCAGGAAGCGATGAGAGGTGGAGGCGTCTTTGGGACATGGAGCTGCCCTGGATGGTGCTTCAGAGGTAATCACCGGACTTTGTAAATCCTCACAGGGCCCACTGGATGGAATGGAGGAGAGTATGGGCCATGATGTGGACCATTGTCTATGAGGTGCAGAGGTGCCCAAAGATGTACTTACCAAATCCAATGGATGTGTCATGATGATGGGAACGAGCGTTGTTGGGGGGAGGAGAGGGGGGTTGTGGGGGTGGGGTTGAATGGGACCTCACATATATATTTTTAAGCTGTGGAGGCTCAAGCTGCCCTCATTGTGCCAGGGGCCAATGAAGCTTCTTCCAACTTTCTCCTTTGCCAGGGGTAGGGACAGAGTCACAGCTATGTAGAATAACCCAAGTGAAGGCCTGGACTGTAGTTGCCCAGTGAGACTGATGAGACTTCAAATCATTTTCTCCCCTGCCTGGGGCTGGGATGGAGCTGCAGGTGTGGGCAGCAATCTATGCAGTGCAGGTCCAAGATGACTGCAGTTGCCCTGGTAGACTTCTGATTTTCAGTCTTTTATAGCCAAAGTTACCTGCAGTTACCTGTATAGGCTGGTGCAGGGCTCCTCAGGTTTCTCCCCGCCATACGCAGAGCTGAAGGCCTAGGTGGCCTACAGGCTGATCTGCATGAAAGAAATTGGTTCCTGCCAACACTGAGAGTTTCAATCAGCCTGGCTTCCCCTCAGGCTGGAGGTGAAGTCAGAATGGTGGCTACTGGCCTCTTCCTGACTTCACCCCAGTTGTTCCCAGGGTTATATCTTAGCCATTGGCAGCCAACTGTCTCCTCCTTCCCATTTTTGGAAGTGGAGCTTCCAATTCCAGCCACAGAATAGACTCTGCGGAGGCTGCTGCAGCCAGAGTAGGATAGTCACCGACCACCATGGCTTGGCTGGTAATTTCCCAGAGAGGCCGTTGCAGGTCTCTGCAGCTTCCTCCTTGCTGGATGTGGCACTGGGGCCTAGGCTTGAGCCGTAATATGATCTGGGTGAGAAGAAGGCGGTCCCCACCAGCACTGGGATCCTCAGTCTACCCCACTTCCCCTCATGCCAGGCGCAGAGTTAAGATGGTGGCTCCCCACCTCTTTCTGACTTGGACAGGCTCAAACTTTAGCTGTTCTCAGGATTTTACCATAGCACACTGAATTTACTCATCACTAGGTGAAATTGGTGCCCAACTGACTCTTCCTCCTCCATTTTGGGGAAGTGGAGCTTTCAATTCCAGCTATAGAACAGTTCCCAAGGTGGCTTGTGCCTCCAGTGGAAGATAAGCACCAACCTCCATAGCATGGAACACTCTACTTATGAGTCTTCTCTGAAGATTCATCTTCAGATGAATCTTCTTCTCCTTCAAGGACATTGTAGGATGCTCTTCTGGCTTCCTGGAGCACCCAAACAGGTGCGTCAGCTAGCTCCAGAGAGCTCTTTGTGTTTACTAACTGCCCTGTAGCAGGACCTGACTCTAGGAGCTCTTTACTCTGCTGCCATCTTGCTAATTCCTCTAATATATAAAATAAATATATAAAGATACATAGGGCTCTTTGGGACCGTGCTGTTTCGGGGATTTTTGCTGGTTGGAAGGTGTCTGGACGTCAATTCGGTGGGAAGGTAACAGAGAGGATACGTCTATAATATATAAACGGAGGTCCCAGCTGGGCACGGGAAGTTCCCTCCTTGGGTGGGCGGAGATGCGGTAGTGGGCACTCCGGCAGCTCCGGAGCCGCGGCGGCCAGGGTTTTTGTTTTTTTTTTTTCCTTTTTCTAGAGGCTTTGCGGTGCTGAGAAATTCGCGGATACTGGGCTGGCTGGTGAGGGATTGTTGGGACAAGACTCCTTTGCAGATTGATTTGCGGAGACAGACGGTGTTTCCCTGTGAAGCAGAGGACGTTTTAGTCGCCGGACGGGGGGGTAGCGCTTCCGCCTGGAGCCCCATCCCCACAGGTCCAGCTGCTGATCTGCAACGGAATTGGATTTTGGACAATAAGGGGACACAATTGGGAGACTGTTGTAGGGTGCAGTGAGGGAGGAGGACACGTCTGGAAGCTGATTGGGGAATATTTTGCGAAGTTTGGGATTTCGGATCTTAGAGTCTGTTTTCGGCGTTTCCAGCTGAAGCCCACCCCACCCGGCGGGGCTTGGGATCTGGGTCATTGAACTGGCCGTGGTGTAGAGGCGCCCTCAAGTGGCCGTTGTGTGGGAGCACAGGGAGGGAGCTGTCCAAAGGCTGATACCCTGAGGAGTTAGGTGAATTGCAGGGATCAGACAATCAATATAGAATTCGCGGATCTGGCTTCCCCCATGGGGCTGGCACCCAGCTACGGGGATACCTGAGGGCTGTGTTGCACTGCGGGGCTCCTAAGCTTTCTGTGGACCAGATTTGAGGTTGCCAGGTCTGGGTCCCCTGGACTCTGGCGGTCCACACCCCAGACTCACACCTCTTGAGTCTTCAGTCTCTCAGACTTTCCACCCCTGAATCCATCAAGCCCTGGGGTCTACCTGGGGTCCTTGAGTGCCCTGGACCTTAACGTTTGCATTTTATCTTTATTGGTTCATATTGTTTTGTTTTTATTTTCACTTTATCTTATTTTTTACTCTTTTTGACGCCCTGATTGCTAATATTGCATTATCCCCTAGTCTTTTCTCCTAGCGTGTCCCCCAAAGTCCTTTTTTTTTATACAGTTATTTAGGGTTTTTTTTTTGCTTGTTGTTTTAGATAGTGTTGTAATTGTGACACGTGTATACCTGTATCTCTCTTCCCCCTATCTGTTCCCAACCGTTTGCCTATCCTCTTTTTCTTTCTTCCTTTCTTCTTGTCTTTCTTTTTTTCTTTATTATAATTAGTGTTTTTTTTCAGTTTTCTCTTTCCCTCTTGTCCCTCATTTTCCACTTATTTTATTTTAATTCAAGTACACAATAGGTGCTACAGGGAACACCTCATATTTGCTGGGTTTCCCCATCCTCCACTGCCTCATTTCTGTGTGAACTGATTTAGGCTTCCTACACTATCCCCCTTCCCCTGCATCTTGATATCCACTATCATCTACTGTCTCTCCTATATTCCACCCCCCACCTCCCATCCTTTGATCCACAAACTGTCTAACTCTTAATTTCTAATACCTTTGTTCTGTTTTCTGTCTGTTATCCACTCTTGAAACTATTACCTTTCTTTTCTTTTTCCCTCTCTCATGAAAACAATAGCTTTGTAGTTCATACCATATTCTGCCTATATTCAGTCATCTACTTCATAAAAGGTACTCTACCTACAGCTATAACTCTATACAATCTACATGAATCTAACCTCCATCCTCCCAGATCTCATATTCTTGCTTTGTTAACATACATTACTAATACTACTTTACACTTTTCCCTTGCTGACACAATTGCCTTTCCCCAACACTAATACTTTCTTCTAAAGTGAACTTAACCAACAACAAGTAACTTGAATAAGAAGAAAAAAGTGATGAAGAGAAGATATAACACCAATGCAAAAATAACAACTAATTAACCTCCAAAATTAGACAAAGAAGCTAAGGAACTGATTAAATTCGTCAAAATAAAGAGATGACCAGAAAGCACAAAAATCTACAAACCAAACCAATAATCAGGAAAACATGACTGATTCCAATCAACAAACCAATAATCACGAAAGGGAGCAAAACTTGGTACAAGCAATGAAAGAACTCAGAACATTTATCACCGACAAATTTGATGCAGTAATGAAAGAGGTTAACAACATGAAGACATCACTTGGAGGGGAAATTGCAGACATACGCAAAAACATAACAGATATGATGGGAATGAACACCACAGTTCAAGAAATCAAATACACTTGCAGCAAATATCAGCAGACTAGAAGAGACAGAGCAGAGAATTAGTGATGAGGAAGACAGTACATCAGAAATCAAACAGATAGTAGAAGGGGTCAATAAGAAGATAGAAAAAATCCAATTAGGATTTAGGGACCTGAATGACAATGCAAAATGCTCAAACATACGTATTATAGGCATTCCAGAAGGTGAAGAGAAGGGAAAGGGGTCAGAAGGAGTGTTGCAGGAAATAATGGCTGAAAACTTCCCAAATCTACTGAAAGAGACAGATGTACATATCCAAGAAGCACAGCACACTCCACAAGTCATAAACCCCAACAGGCCCACCCCAAGACATATACTTATCAAATTATCCAAGGCTCAAGACAAAGAGAAAATCCTAAAAGCAGCAAGAGAAAAGAAAACATCACATACAAGGGAAGCTCAATTAGATTAAGTGCTGATTTCTCTTCTGAAACCATGGAGGCAAGAAGACAATGGAATGATATAGTCAAGGTACTAAAGGAAAAAAACTTCCAACCAAGAATACTCTATCCAGCTAAACTAGCATTCAAACATGATGGAGAGTTCAAAATATTCACAGACAAACAGAAACTGAAAGAGTATACCAACAAGAAACCTCCCCTTCAAGAAATTCTAAAGGGAGTTCTGCAGGAAGAAAGGAAAAAAAAGGAAAGGCAAAGTTGGAGGAGAGAATAAGACCAACAACAACAAAAAAAAAGACAAAAAAATATATACAAACAAAATATGACAAACACAAATCCAATCAAAATATGGCTAACACAAATAATTCCTTGATAGTAATAACACTGAATGTCAATGGATTAAACTCACCTATCAAAAGATTCAGACTGGGACATTGGATAAGGAAATATGACCCATCCATATGCTGTCTACAAGAGACACATCTTAGACCCAGAGACGCATGGAGACTGAAAGTGAATGGCTGGAAAACAATCATACAAGCTAACAATAACCAAAAAAAGGCAGGAGTAGCTATATTAATATCAGACAAAATAGACTTTAAATGTGAAACAATTGTGAGAGACAAAGAAGGGTACTACATTTTAGTCCAAGGGAAAATCTGTCAAGAAGATCGAACAATCATAAATATCTATGCCCCTAACAAGGGTGCCTCTAAATACGTCAGGCAAACGCTGGAAAAACTAAGTGAAAGAATAGATACATCTACAATTATAGTGGGGGATTTTAATACACCACTATCAAATCTGGACAGAACATCTCAAAAGAGAATCACCAAAGAAACAAAACATCTGAATAGTATATTAGAGGAGCTCGATCTAATAGACATATATAGATCGCTACACCCAAACACAGCAGGATATACATTTTTCTCAAGCGCACATGGATCATTCTCCAAGATAGATCATATGCTAGGCCACAAAGAAAGGCTGAACGAATTCAGAAAGATTGAAATCATACAAAACATTATCTCTGACCACAGTGGAGTCAAGCTGGAGATTTGCAAGGGACAGAAGCCCAGATTTCACACCACGATTTGGAAATTAAACAGCACACTCTTAGAAAAACAGTGGGTCAAAGAGGAAATCTCAAAAGAAATCAATGACTACCTTGAAACAAATGATAATGATACCACAACATACCAAAATTTATGGGATGCAGCAAAAGCAGTACTGAGAGGGAAGTTTATAGCCATAAATTCATATATCAAAAAAGAAGAAAGAGCAAAAATTGAAGAACTAACTGCACATTTGAAGGAATTAGAAAAACAACAACAAAGTAACCCAACAGGAAGAAAAAGGAAGGAAATAACAAAGATAAGAGCAGAACTAAATGAAATAGAAAAGAAGAAAGCACTTGAACAGATAAACAAGACCAAGAGCTGGTTTTTTGAGAAGATTAACAAAATTGACAAACCTATAGCAACACTAACAAAGAAAAAAAGAGAGAAGATGCAAATACACAAAATAAGAAATGAGAAAGGCGATATCACCACTGACCTCACAGAAATAAAGACTATCATAAGAGGATATTTTGAAAAACTATATTCCAACAAAAATGACAATCTAGAGGAAATGGACAAATTCCTAGAAACACATAAGCAGCCCATATTGACGAAAGAAGAAATTGATGATCTTAACAAACCAATCACAAGCAGAGAGATAGAATCAGTTATCAAAAATCTCCCAACTAAGAAGACCCAGGGCCAGATGGTTTCACAGGTGAATTCTACAAAATATTCCGGAAAGAACTGACACCAATCTTGCTGAAACTATTCCAAAACATCGAAACGGAAAGAACATTTCCCAACTCCTTCTATGATGCCAACATTACCCTAGTACCAAAGCCAAACAAAGACATCACAAGAAAGGAAAATTACAGACCAATTTCTCTAATGAACCTAGACGCAAAAATACTTAACAAAATACTTGCTAATCGTATTCAACAACACATTAAACGTATTATACACCACGACCAAGTGGGATTCATCCCAGGTATGCAAGGATGGTTCAACATAAGAAAATCAATCAACGTAATACACCATATAAACAGATTGAAGGAAAAAAATCACATGATTATATCTATTGATGCAGAAAAAGCATTTGACAAAATACAGCACCCTTTCTTGATAAAAACACTCCAAAATATTGGAATACAAGGGAATTTTTTCAACATGATAAAGAGTATATATGAAAAACCTAAAGCCAATATTGTTTACAATGGAGAAATCCTAGACTCCTTCCCTCTAAACTCAGGAACAAGACAAGGATGCCCACTGTCTCTGCTCCTATTTAACATTGTCTTAGAAGTACTGGCTCGAGCACTGAGGCAAGAACCAGAAATAAAAGGCATTCAAATTGGAAAGGAAGAAGTCAAAATTTCATTATTTGCAGATGACATGATCCTATACATAGAAAACCCTGAGAGATCTACAACGAAGATTCTAGAACTCATAAATGAGTTTAGTAAAGTCGCAGGTTATAAGATCAATGCGCAAAAATCAGTAGCATTTCTGTACACCAATAATGAGCAAGATCAGGAGGAAATCAAGAAACAAATACCATTCACAATAGTAAATAAAAAAATCAAATACTTAGGAATAAATTTAACTAAAGAGGTAAAAACTTATACAACAAGAATTATACAGGATTGTTCAAGGAAATCAAAGAAGACCTAAATAATTGGAAGACTATTCCTTGTTCATGGATAGGAAGACTGAACATTATTAAGATGTCTATCCTACCAAAACTGATCTACACATTCAATGCAATCCCAATAAAAATCAACGCAGCCTTCTTTAAGGAACTAGAAAAACTAACTATGAAATTTATTTGGAAAGGAAAGAGACCCCGAATAGCCAAAGACATACTGAAAAAGAAAAACGAAATTGGAGGAATCACACTACCTGACTTCAAAACATACTATAAAGCTACGGTGGTGAAAACAGCATGGTATTGGCATAAGGAGAGACACATAGACCAATGGAATCGAATTGAAAGCTCTGATATAGAACCTCACATATACAGCCACATAATATTTGATAAAGCCACCAAACCCTCTCAATTGGGAGAGAGTGGCCTATTCAACAAATGGTGTCTGGAGAACTGGATAGCCATATGTAGAAGAATGAAAGAGGATTACCATTTCACACCTTATACAAAGATCAACTCAAGATGGATCAAAGACCTAAATATAAGAGCCAAGACAATAAAAACCTTAGAAAGCAGTGTAGGGAAACATCTACAGGACCTTGTAATAGGAAATGGATTTATGAATATCTCACCAAAAGCACGAGCAGCAAAAGAACTAATAGATAAATGGGACTTCCTCAAAATTAAAGCCTTCTGCACCTCAAAGGAGTTTGTCAAAAAAGTAAAAAGGGAGCCCACACAGTGGGAGAAAATATTTGGCAATCATATATCTGATAAGAAACTTTTAACTTGCATATATAAAGAACTCCTATATCTTGAAAATAAAAAGATAAACAACCCATTTAAAAAATGGGAAAAAGACTTAAACAGACACTTCTCTGAAGAAGAAATACAAATGGCAAGAAAGCACATGAAAAAATGTTCCAAATCTCTAGCTATCAGGGAAATGCAAATCAAAACTACAATGAGATACCATCTTACACCCATAAGATTGGCAGCTATGAAAAAAACAGAGGAATACAAGTGCTGGAGAGGATGTGAAGGAAGGGGAACACTCATCCACTGCTCGTGGGAATGCAGAAGGATCCAACCATTCTGGAGGACAGTATGGCGGTTTCTCAAAAAACTAGCCATAGATTTGCCATATGACCCAGCAATACCACTGCTGGGTATATACCCAGCAGAACTGAAAACAAGGACACAAACCGATATATATACACCAATGTTCATAGCAGCATTGTTCACTATTGCCAAAAGTTGGAATCAACCCAAATGCCCATCAACAGATGAGTGGATCAATAAAATGTGGTATATACACACAATGGAATACTACTCGGCTGTAAGAACAAACACACTACAAACACATGTGATAACATGGATGAATCTTGAGAACCTTATGTTGAGTGAAGCAACCCAGACATTGAAGGACAAATACTACATGACCTCAATGATATGAAATAAACAAGCTGCCCTAGATAGCAAGAGACTGAATGATAGGCTTACAGGAAATCGGCGGGTGGAGGAAGGATATGAGCCGATGTCTGCAGGGGTGGAATTTAAGACGAGATGGTGGTAAGTATGAACACAAAGAAGAGATAAAATGGGGGCAAGGGGTTGCCTTTGGTTGGGGCTTTACAGGTTTGAGGGTGGCTGGGGAGGGACGGTTGGGTAATGTTGCCCAAAAGTGGGGGGAGGGAGGGGTAGCATACGAACACAGGAGAGGGACAGGCGGTGGTGGAGAATAAAATGCCGAGAAAATCATAACAAAATATAATAAAGAAGGTTACCTGTTTAGAATGCTCGGAGGGGAGGGTCTGATGCAGGAAGGGCTCCTGGGGAATGTCTAAATGCTCATTCTGCCAGAGTGGGTGACATCATGGGGTAGAATCCCAAGTAGTGAGAGTGGGGGTGGACCCACATCCTGGGGAGGACTAATGCCACCAAATAGAGGGAACTCTATCCCTCGAGAGAAAGGGTGGCTCCCAGGGCATTGGGGCAGTTGAGCAAGTTAGGCGCTGAACACTATTCCATCTATCTCTGGAAGTGGCTCCTCAGGAAACAGAGGTTGGCTGTCACTGTGGGCACCAAGGTGGAAGGTAAAATGGACGTTAAATGTGTGGAACCAAAGTAAATGGGGGGCAAGAGAGGAGTTTCTTGAGAGTACACAAGGATGGATATAAAACATGTAATATTACACCATAACATATAGGAGATGACAGACTGATAATGTAAACCATAATGTAAAACATAGGATAACTAAAAATGTAAAGAACTGTGTATCCTAAAGTATGCACCATAATGTAAGCACAGATATTACATTGTTAGAAAGCTAATATCTCAGACTCTGTACATCACCTTAAGTAAATATGATGTGAATAGGGTGTAAGAGTATCGCTGTGGAAGGAAAAAGGTTTTGTGGTGGATGTAAGGGAGTGCTGTATATTATATATATGCATTGCTGTGGTCTAGGACTCCTAGGAAGAAATGCTGAATAAATAGGGGGGGGGGAAAAAAAAAGGATAGGATGTGGAATTTTTTCAAGTCAACATTCTTTATCTAAGTTCTTTATCTAACTTTATCTAAGTTCTTTATCTATCCTTTAAACCCATCGCTATATGCCATTCCCTAGTAAGGGACCATGACATTATATTGGGACTCAAATTTCGGGGAGTTCTGGATCACAGAGTGTTTCAACAATAGCAATGGAGGGATACTGGTATGGGATACAAATGACAGGTGATATATGGCTGACAGGGAGCTGTAAAGAACATATGTCCAGGGTGCATGGTAATGATTGGATATACTCATAGTGGCAACAATTAAAAACCACAGTAGGGGGGGTACTGGGTTCCTGGCCAGTGGTGCGATGCTGTGGTCCCTAGGGGAGCAGCGACAGTCTCCCAGGTACAGCGGCGGGGACCGGGAGGGAGTGAGGGTTCAACAGTGAGCCCCTGATGCTAATGACTATGCTTGTGAGCTGATAAACCTAAAATAAGAACAAGGCCTAGAGCAACATTGTGCCTGGGAATTTCCTCCTGTCAGCCTTCATGTTACTCAAATGTGGCCAGTCTCGAAGCCAAACTCAGCATGTAAATGCAATGCCTTCCCTCCAGCGTGGGACATGACACCCGGGGATGAGCCTCCCTGGCAACGAAGGACCACTATCAACTACCAACTGATGATGCAACTGGAAAAGGACCTTATACGGAAGGTTCAATGCGGATCAGCAGAATATCCATGTCTACATAAAATACCATGACTTTAAAATGCTGTTTGACCTAAAGTAAGGGGGAAATGGAAAGGAGAAATGAGTTTATATGGCTACGAGTTTCTAAAAGAGAGTCTGGAGGCTGGCAGAAGGATTGCCCTCATGCACAACTGAGCAGAGTCAGAGAGACAGATAAAGCAGATACAACCCCCAGATATTGGTTCCTTTGAAGGCTAAAGAGACCCATGAGAGTTATGGTCATGGCCGATGGGGTTAACTACCAGGGCAGATGGCCCCTCTTTGGAAATGGTGTTTATGTGTGATGAATCTGGACTCAGATGGGATCTCCCTTCATAAGACTTTCATGCTAATCTGCTGGAGGTGCAGTTAACATTGGGGTTTAAGATATATTTAGGGGATTTGAATCTCTGGACCGACAATGTGATAGCCAGGTCATGAGCCTCAACAGACTCCAGCACCTACAAGCTGATTTATTGGACTTACCACACTCAGCTAAGATGGAGTTGAAGAAGGACAATCACCACACCATGGAGCCTAGAGTGATTACAACTGAAAGTGGGAGGATTGCATCCAGCATCCATGTGGAATCTGAGCCTCCTCTTGACATAGAGGTGCAATGGACACAACCAATCCAATGTCCACATAGAAGAGGTGGCATTGGATTGGGAAAAGCGGACATGGTGGACGATGGGTATGGGGAAAAGCAGGAAGAGATGAGAGGTGGAGGCGTCTTTGGGACATGGAGCTGCCCTGGATGGTGCCTCAGAGGTAATCACTGGACATTGTAAATCCTCACAGGGCCCACTGGATGGAATGGAGGAGAGTAGGGACCATGATGTGAACCATTGTCTATGAGGTGCAGAGGTGCCCAAAGATGTACTTACCAAATCCAATGGATGTGTCATGATGATGGGAACGAGTGTTGTTGGGGGGGGGACCGGGGGGGTGGGGGGTGGGGATGAATGGGACCTCACATATATATTTTTAATGTAATATTATTACAAAGTCAATAAAAAAAATAAATATAAAATAAATAAATAAAAAAAGAAAACACCAATTAAAATCAATAAGGAACAACAAAAAAAAAGATACATAGACTGCACAAAATATTATATTAAAAAATTTGGGAGGTTCCCATATGGCCCACTTCCCACATCCCCCACTTTTCCTTCATCAACAACTTCTTTCATTAGTGTAGTGCATTCATTGTATTTGTTGAATACATTTTGGAACACTGATACACAGCATGAATGATAGTTTATGGTGTGGATTATACTACCCCAGTCCACCTAGTGGGTTATGGCAGGATATAAAATGTCCTTCATCTGTCCCTGCAATATCATTCAGGACAACTCCATGTCCACAAACTTCCCCATATCACACCTCTTACTCCCTCCCCCTGCCCTGAGTAGCTCCCATGACCACCATCTGCACATCAATGACATAATTTCTTCCATTGCTAGAGTCACAGTAGTTCTATAGTAGATTACCAGAAAGCCCACTAAAATCTGTAATATATTCTTCCATCCTGTGTAACCTGGGATGGAGATGTCCACTCCCTCTCTAAGTCAAAAGGAGGCTTAGATCCCACATGACTGATGGATGCAATCTCCTGCTTGCAGTTGTAGACACTCTTGGATGCCTGGTGTGGTGGTTGACCATTATACCTCCCCATCAGCTGATCTGGGTAAGTCCAATGAACCAGAGAGTAGGTGTTACAACTCTGTTAAGGTTCAGGGCCCAGCTGGCACATGGACCATCCAGAGATTCAAGTCTTCTGAGCATACACAAACTGCAGCATCAGTCACAGGTTCAGTAAAAATGACAGAAGAGGCATGTGTAGAGAGCTCACATCTGAGTCCAACTTCATCACAGTCAGGAGCACAAATTCCAAAGTAAGGCCCACTGCAAGGCAATGAATTCCAGAGCCATCTGTCATGACTATAGGACCTGTGTGTCTCCGTAGCCCTCAGGAGCACCAGTATCTGGGGTTGTATCTACTTTGGCTGTCTTTCAGATCCTACTGAGATGTACATACGCGCGACCCCTCTGATGACCTTCCAACTCATTTTGAAATCTCTTAGCCATATAAATTAATTTGTCTTTACCACTTCCCCCTTTGATTTAAGGAATTTTTCTAGTTGCATCACCAGCAGGTGATTGGTAGCAATCCATCAGTGCTAGGGAGACTCATCCCAGAGTGTCATGTCCCACACTGGGGGGAAGATCATGCATTTACATGCTGAGTTTGGCTTAGAGACTGGCCACATTTGAGCAACATGGAGGCTCTCAGGAGGTAACTCTTAGGCACCCTGCAGCTCAAGGCCTAGTTTAAATATCAAGCACAGAAGCTCATAAGCACAGTCATCAGTACAAAGTACCCATCATTGGACCATCCTTCTTCATGGGTCTTTTCCCTTGCACCTGGGGGATTATTCTCTTCCATTGGGGGATGCAACAGAGCTCCCCAGGATGGGAACGCAGCACTCCCTCAGTTGGCATGTGTAACTCTATTCACTATGACAATATCCAATGAACATCTAAACATATCTATATATCCTATTTGCATACCCTGGAGAACTCCCTCCCACCCATGTCTTCCGTTTCAATGACACCCCCCACCAGTACTCTTCCCCTGTCATAGTTGATCCCCTCTGTGTTCCAAAACTTCTTAAAAAATTAAGCTTAATATATTGCCAAATCCAATTAGTAGGGTAATGAAACAGTATTGACATGCTTACAGGTTAGAAATAGAATTTAGAATAATTTAGAAAAACTAAAATAAAGAAATAAATTGGGGTATTAAAAAATGAAAAATATAAAACTTTGTTCCTGATGTTTTGTGTTTCATCATAGTAATATGTGTTGCCCTGCAAGTACAGTGGCAAGGCAATCTCTTTCATTCCTTCTGCAGTATCTACATCATTTAAAAATTTTTTTAAATTTTATCTTCTAAAGTTTTAGATCATAGTCAAATCACGTATACAATATAGGGGACTCCCATATACCCAATATCAAACCCTTTTCTCCCTTCTTCAGCAATGATCTTTTCACATGTGGATGATGCATTTGCTACAGCTAATGTACAGATATTAAAATATAGCTACTAACCATGATTCCGTTATGGCTTACATTATGGCTTATATTTTAGACTGTATACTTTTTGGTTACAGTATGGTTTACATTATGTTTTACATTTTTGAGTATTCACTTTTATATATTTTTGGTGAAATTTAACAAGGTTTGCATCCACTTTTGTAAGATCTTGTGGAACACTTCCATTTCCCTCCAGTAACCCCCACTTCTATCTGTTCTATTCCTGTCTCCCACTCCCCTCAGGGCCCACAGTGATAACCAAACTTTACTGCTTGGAGGACAAGATTCATAGATACTTACAACAATGCAGAGGGCTTAATACTCTAGCCTGTCCTTCCCCTTTGGGAGCCACCCATGCTCTTGAGAGACACACTCTCCTCTGTTTGAGAATATCAGGCCTCCCCAGGATGAGGGTACAATACCTTCCCGCTCATTGTATGTATCTCCATCCACTAATAAAACACTATATGACAAGATGAACCCTCACACAGTCCCTACAATTCTGTCCCAGGTACATCCTGTGCCAGATGTTCCCCATAAAACACCTTCAACAAGTATCCTTTTATTATATTGTTAAAGAGTTTTCTCAACATTGTAGTTTTAATCACATACCTGACAATCTCCCATGTTCTCCCTCTCCCCCAAACCTTCTCCTCAACTACATGGACCAGCTTACCCACCCTCCAAAGCCTTCAAAGCCCCACCCAATAGTATGCCTATGCTCTCATCTTATCCCTTCACTCCACAATACTTACCCACATTTTATCATAGATTTCTCTCATGTAGGCATCAGCTCACAAACTTCCTCTCCCCCGCATTTCCTGTAAGCATATCGCCCAGTCTCTAGCTCTCTGAAACAGTCTGATTTGCTTAATTCATGTCAGAGAGGATATGTAATATTTGTCCTGCAATGTCTGGGTTACTTCACTCAACATAAGGTCCTCAAGGTTCATCCATGTTATCCCATGTGTTAGTACTGTATTCTTTCTTACAGATGAGTAGTATTCCGTTTTAAGTATATACTACATTTTGTTTATCCATTCATCTTTTGATGGGCATTTGGGTTGATTCCAACTTTTGGCAAAAGTGAATAATGCCGCTATGAACATTGGTGTGCATGTATCAGTTCATGTCCTGATTTTCAGTTCGTCTGGGGATATATCCAGCAGTAAAATTGCTGGTCATATGGCAAATCCATAGCTAGTTTTTTGAGGAACTGCCAAACTGTCCTCCAGAATCGCTGGATTCTTCTACATTTCCACCAATGGTGGATGTGGGTTCCCCTTCATCTGCATCCTCTCCAACACTTGTAATTCTCTATTTCTTTAATAGCCTCACGTCTAATTGCTATAAGATGGTATCTCATTGTAGCTTTGCTATGTATTTCCCTAATAGGTAGTGACATTGAGCATCTTTTCAAGTGTCTTTTATCCATTTGTATTTCTTCTTTGGAGAAGCATCTGCTCAAATCTCTTGCCTACATTTGGAATGGGTTGTTTTTCTTTTTATTTTTGAGAAATAGGATTTTTTATATATACATTGGATATTAGGCTCCTATCAGATATATGGTTATTAAATATTTTCTTCCATTGGGTAAGCTGTCTTTTTACTTTCTTGATAATCTCCTTTGAGGTGCAAAATGCTTTAATTTTGAGGAGGTCCCATTTATCTATTTTTTCTTTTGCTTTTGTGTTTTGGGTGTGAAGATCGTGTAGCAATTTCCTATTACAAGTTCCTGTAGATGCTTCCCTATATTGTCTTCCAAGGTCTTTATGGTCTTGGCTCTGATATTTAGATCTCTGATCTATTTGAGTTGATTTTTGTACAAGGCGTGTGTTGGTAATCCTCTCGTTCTTTTGCATATGGATATCCAGTTCTCCAAGGACCATTTGTTTAAGAGGCCATTCTTCCCAGTTTAGTGGGCTTTGTACTTCCTTGAATATCAGATGAGTGTATATGTGAGGATGTATGTCTGAACTCTCAATTCAGTTTCATTGGTCAGTGTGTTTATCCTTCTGCCAATATGATGCTGTTTTGACCACTGTAGCTTTATTGTATGATTTAACATCAGGTAATATGGTTCCTCACATTTCATTTTTCTTTTTCAAATGTCTTTGACTGTTTGGGGCCTCTTTCCCCTTCAAATAAATTTCATAGTTAGACTTTCCAGTTCATTAAAAAATGCTGTGTTGATTTTTATTTGGTTTGCATTAAATGTGTAGATGAGTTTGGATAGGATAGTCATCTTAATGATGTTTATTCTTCCTATTCATGAACAGGGAGTATTCTTCCATTTATTTAAGTGTTGATTTCCTTTAACAATGTTGTGTAGTTTTCTGTAATATAAGTCCTTTACATGTTCAGTTAAATTTATTCCTGGGTATTTGATTTTTTAATTGGTATTGCAAATGGTATTTTTTTTCTTGATTTCCTCCTCAGATTGTTTAATATGGGTGTAGAGAAATCCTACTGATTTTTACACATTGATATTACACCCTGTGACTTTACTGAACACATTTATAAGTTCTAGAAGCTTTGTTTTAGATTTCCCATGACTTTCTATGTAGAAAATCATGTCATCTATAAATAGTGAAATTTTACCTCTTCCTTTCCAATTTGGATGCCTTTTATATCTGTTTCTTGCCTCATGCCTGACAAGGTATTTTTAACACAATTTTAAATGGGAGGGGTGATGGTGGGTATTCTTGTCTTGTTCTTATTCTTAGAGGGAAAGATTTTACAATTTCAGCATGTATATGATGTTAGTTGTGTGTTTTTCATAGATATCCTTTATCCTGTTCAGAATGTTTCCTTCTATTATTGTCTTTTGCAGTATTTTTATTAGGAAAGGGTGGGTATTTTGTCAAATGCTTTTTCTACATGTATAGATATGATCATTTGATTTTTATTTGACCTGATTATATGGAGTATTACTCTGATTGATTTTCTTATGTTTAGATTTCCTTGTATACCAGGGATGAAATCCACTTGGTCATGGTGTATAATTCATTTGATGTGTTGCTGACTATAATTAGCAAATATTTTGTTAAGGATTTTAGTATCTAGGTTCATTCGAGAGTTTGGTCTGTTAATTTCCTTTCTTGTGGTGTCTTTGTTTGCCTTTGGTATTATGGTAATGTTGACACCATAAAATGAGTTACACAATGTTTCTTTTATTTCAATTTTTTGTAAGAGTTTAAGCAGAATTAGTGTTAGTTCCTTCCAGATGTTTGGTGGAAGTCACCTGTGAGGTTGTCTGACCCAGTGCTCTTCATAGTTGGGAGGATTTAAAGACAGATTCTTTCTCTTTACTTGTGATTGGTTTGTTGAGATCATCAATTTCTTCTTTTGTGAATGTCAATTGCTTATGTGTTCTTGTTGGTATATAGTTTTTCAAAATATCCTCCTATTATTCTTTTTATTTCTGTGGGTTCAGTGGTGATATCCCCTTTCTCATTTCTTATTTTGTCTATTCACATCTTTGCTCTTTTTTCTGTGTTAAAAAAAAACACAGAAAAAGCTAAGGGTTTGTCGATTTTATTGGTTTTCTCAAAGACCTAGCTCTTTGTTTTGTTTATTTTTTCTAGTGCTTTCTTATTTTTTTTTCATTTAGTTCTGCTCTGATCTTTGTTATTTCTTTCTTTTTTTTTTTTAGGGTCAACAGCAACTTTATTTTTCAGCTTTACTTCATCGCAATGTAGTAACAAAATTGGCACTGATATCAGGCGTAATTAAAGAAATACCTCTGGGCCCGTGGTAGGAAGATATACCAGAGATAAACATAGAAGTCGGAGTTTTTAAGTGAGTTCAAACATTAGTTCTACCATAACCTGCGAATGGAGGTCACTTCTTTGTAAGCCTGTTTTCTCTTATGTCAGGGTTTGGACTTATGAACACTCAAGTGACCACTAACATTCTAAGCCTTTTTTCACAATGTGTCTGTGGCCATGTGAGAGACTGGTATAGGTATTATTTCTTTCTTTATTCTTCCTTTGGGGTTATTTGTTCTTGCAATAATTCCTCTAAATGTGCAGTTATTTTATTTTAGCTATTTTTTCTCTTTTGATATATGAATTTATGGCTAAGAATTTCCCTCTCAGTACAGCTTTTGCTGCATCCCATAAGTTTTAATATGTTGTGTTATCATTTTCACTTATTTCAAAGTAGTTGCTGATTTCTTTTGAGATTTCCTCCTGGGCCCACTGTTTGTCCAAGAGTGTGTTGCTTGACTTCCATATCCTTGTGCCTAATCTGGTTCTCCAGCCCTTGCAGACTTTCAGTTTCATCCCACTGTGGTCAGATAAATTATTTTGTATAATTCCAATCTTTCTGAGTTCATTGAGATTTTCTCTGTGGCCTAGCCTGTGGTCTATCTTGGAGAATGATCCATATGCACTTGAGAAGAATGTATTTATGCTGTATTTTGTTGTAGTGTTCTGCATATGTCTATTAGGTTCAGATCCTCTGATATATTATTCAAATCTTTGTTTCTTTATTGATTCTCTGTCAAGATATTCTGTCTAGTGATGATAATGGTATATTAAAGTCTCCCACTATAATTGTGGAGTCATCTATTCCTTCATTTAGTTTATCCAGTGATTGCCTCATGTATTTTGAGGCACTCTGATTAGGTGCATAAAAAGAATATAAAGATTGTTCTTTCTTGATAGATTCCCACTTTTACTAATATGTAGTGCCCATTTTTGTCTCTCACAATAGTTTTGTTTTTAAAGTCTGTTTTGTCTGATATTAGTATAGCTACTTTTGCCTTTTTTGGTTATTATTTGCTTGTAAAATTATTTTTCAGCTATTCACTTTCATCCTTCTTGAATCTCTGGGTCTATGGTAAATTTCATATAGACAGCATATAGATGGGTCACGTTTCCTTATCCATTCTGCTAATCTGTGTCTCTTTTTAATCCATTGACATTCAGTGTTATTACTCACAAGAAATTTCTTATATTAGCCATATTTTCTTTGAATTTGTGTGTGTCATATGTTGTTTTTATTTCTTTTTTTTCTTTTTTGTTGGTCTTAAACTGTCCTTCAACTCCAACTTCTGTTTTTTTTCTTTCAAGCTACAGAATTCCCCTTAGTATTTCTTGAAGAGCACATTTATTATTGGCATACTCTACATGTTTCTGTTTATTTGTGAATATTTTGAGCTCTCCATCAACTTTGAATGCCAGTTCTACTCAATAGAGTATTCTTGGCTGGAAAATTTTTTCTTTTAGTATCTAGGCTATGACATACCACTGTCTTCTTCTCTCCATGGTTTCAGATGAGAAATCAGCACTTAATCTTATTGAGCTTCCCTTTTGTTCAATGGTTCTCTATTCTCTTGCTGTTTTCAATATTTTCTCTTGTCTTGAGCATTAGATAATTTCACAAGTATGTTTTGACCTAGGCCTTTTGGGATTTATACTGTTTGGGTTGTACTGTGATTCCTGGGCATGTACATCCATCTCCCTCAGTAGTTTTGGGAAGTTTTCAGGCCTTACTTCCTCCAAATCTGTCCCCTTTCCCTTATCTTCTCCTTCTGGGATGTTTGTGTATTTTGTGTTGTCATTCAGATCCCTAAGTCTTTATTGGATTTCTTCTATCTTTTTATCTAATAATTCTACTCTTTCTTTGATTTCAGTTGTACTGTTTTTTCCACCTCAGTAATTCTTTCCTCTGCCTATTCAATTCTGCTGTTATTTGCTTACAGTGTTATTTTTTTTTAAATTTCTTGGATTGTGCCATTCATTACCAACAAATCTGTTATCTTTTTCCATATGTTTACAATTTCTTCAGTATGCTCTGCAAGTGGTTTCTTAATATCCTTAATCTCTTCTTTCACTTCATTACACTGATCCGTGATATTAGTTTTGATATCTTTGATTATTTGTTCAATGTTCTGCTTCTCTTCCTGGTTTTAAGTTTGTTCATTGGTGTGGGCCATGTCTTCCTGATTATTGGCATGTTTTGTAATTTTTTGCTGCTCTCTGCTCTTCATTTTACCTTGATGTATTTCTTCAGTTGATTATCTCCTCCATGCAGTCTCAGGTTTTATTTAGTTGCTGTTTTTGTGTGTGTATTAAGTTTTCTATTTTACACTTTGTTCTTCTTATTCTATTTCCTTGTTGTTGTCTAAGTTTCCTTGATTGAAAAAGATTACATCCAGGGGAAGCAAAAGCAGTAAAAAAAGAAAAGATTTTAATAGAAATATTGATAGTAAATGTTAGCAGAAGAATCATATAAGACCTAAGGAATTGGATATTAAACTCATGTAACAGTGTAGAAATACAGGAATTAAAAAGTGGTGCACCTACACGGAAATGGAAAACTAAATAATCAAAAAGAATGTAGTGTGAATTAACAGTTCAGTGTGATGAAGAGAGAGGGAAAGAGAAAAGAAAGGATAAAAATGGAAAGTTAATAAAGGATAGAAAAAGAATGGTTAGAAATAAATAGTCAGAAAAATTGGGGACTAAACAAAGGTAATTGGAATGTAAGAACAACAGAAGGGGGAAGTTAGAAAGATGCAGGAGGGAAAAGAGACAGCATTGATTGCCAAAATAAGTACACACAGAAATGAGAAAATCAAGGAAGTGGAAACACAGCAATCAAGAAACAAGCTGGCATCATTGAATTTTAAAAGGCAAGGGATAAAACGGAAAGGTAAGGAAAAAAAAAAACAGACAAGCCCACAAGGAAACACTAAGAACAAACTGACTTCCCTCTTAAGCCTCTGTGGAGCTTGTCAGGCTACAATTATTCTGCAGTTTTCTTACTGCATATTTTGAAGTGAGTTTAGTGAGTATACTAAATTAAATTATATAACAAAATAACTTTTTTTAGGAAAAATAAGAGACCCAAGGGAAACTAATCCAAGGGTACTTTCCATGCTTTCCCTGTCCTGAAGTATCAGCTAGATATTTCATATCCCATTGAGTTGCTACTCTAAGAGGAGCCAGGAATTGAAATATAGACCTTGTATATTCAAGCCTGGAACTCCTCCATGGAGACAAACTTTCCTGCTGGGCTGATTGGCTCTTCAATATTGGGGAAGAATTGACACTTTGGAATTGGATAAATTGCAAATTAGGAATCTGTCCTTGTCCACCTTATTTTTCTAACTACTTTCTCTCCCAGGGCAACATTAAGCAAAAGCCCGTGTGAGAGTTCCCTTCTGAAATTCAAATGGGACCCTGTTGACTTATCTCACCACAGGAAAAAAATGACTCTCAGTCTCTTTGAAAGAGAGCACCCACACCTTGCTGGGAACCCTAAATATGCTCATGGAAGCTTATTAAGCACTTCCTACTGCCCCCCTCCCTTAGATGAGATGTACAGGACTAGTTAATTGCCTGGCTCCTCCTTCTCCCAGACCAATTTTCCCTATCCCAGGGAGGTTAGGTAAATCAGACTGCCTCAGCAGATTTACCTCTCCCTTCTTCCTGGTTTCTCCAGAGGCCAGGTGGTATGCTTCTCAAAGCTAAAAAAAGGGTTGTCCAGATCATAGAACCCACACTCAGGGGATTCCTCTCCACCTTTCACCAGAACCCTCCCACTCTCAGAATTTGTCTCTTCTAGCTGACTGACTGGCAAGGGTCAGGGAATGCTGTGGCTTCCTGCCCTGAGAGAGGGGTTCAGCTGTCCAATAGCTCCTGCCTGAAGCATCAGAAACTCATGGTTTGACCTTGCACAATCACGCTTTTTGTTATGCTCTCTGCAGATGGATGCCCTTAAGCTTCCTGCTTTTTGGGTTCCCAAAACAGCTCAATCAGGAAGGATTTTGCTGCACTCAGTTGTTTTATTTAGGAGAGATGATGTAGGTGCAATCTGTCACCATCTTGCCCCTCTCCATTTTTTGTTTTCTTGATTGAATTCTTTATACAAAGGCTTTGTTAATTTCAGAAGAAAATAAGTTAATATAGGAAGGAAGAGAAGGTGGGAAGAGTGCTGGTGAAGGAAGGGATGGGTCTGTGTGGAAGGACCTTTGTGCAGGAATGCCAGACCCAGCAGGTAGACAGGGTGAAAGACATGTCACTGCCATTTGATAGGATATGTCACCTTGTTGGTGAATGAATTGCAATTGCTTATAGAATTTTATCATATCACAGTTTACATAATGATTTCAAGTACTTTTTACAAGTGAGTCAATTTTCTCAGTTTATTCAACTATTTTAAAAGCAGAAAGCTGGGAATGATATCTACCCTTTTCCCCACATACCATCTAACTCTGTAGGGCACAGCTTTCTACTGGGATTCTCTCATTTTTGCCTGGAGTCAGAACCCACAGGCCAGATGAAAAGTGGCTCTTTTCATTCAAGACCCCCAGCCTTTGCTCTCTGAATTTGAGTCATTTTCTGGTTGCATAGCAAACAGGGAATCTTCTTCTCCTCCCTTGGGTCTGACCAAGGCCACCAGATATTGAGCAGTGGGGTCAGGGCTGATGAGACCACAGTAAGCAGTAGCCATGTTTAAGGGTAAAGAACACATGTTGAGGTCTGGACCTCAGAAATTCAGAGTCACCCCATTCCTCTCTGCACCCCACCTGGGTCTGCAGGCAACATCTTCAGACTATCACACATAGCTTCAGAGAGAGGGAACCCACCCCATTCCCTACAGACAAAGCACAAAACGTCAGCCAGAGTAGGGGTCCTGAATATGAAAGAGAGCCCAGTGCTGACCCTGGTTCTCCCTTGCCTCTTCAGGTTTATGGGTCTTGGTCTGTCCCTTTCCTTCACATGGCCTCAGTGTCCCCATCCCTAAATGAGGGCCTAGGACACACATGTCAATTGTAGAATTGGAATAGAGCCTGAGGGAGCTTTTGTTGATTCACTATCTTTTACCTAATCTATCCTTGAATAAGCCAGGATATGCAAACTCTTTCTAGAATTAAATTCATGATCATCTTTGGGAATGGTTATTATGAAAAGGAAAATAATATTTCTTTGTTTAAAAATTATTTCAAAGCTGTTTTGACTCTTGACCCCTAACTGAAATCCTAAAATGACTGGGCATGAATAAGACATTAACAGAGTAAGGGATTTATTGTTCTTTTATTATTCTCCCAATTACTATGAACAATTAAAAGAATCAGGGAGTTATTGTTATGTAAAAACAGTTCAGGAGACTGGCTGTGGCTCACGTATTGAGTGCCTGCATCCCACATGGGAGATCCTGGGTTTGGTTCCTGGAGCCTTCTAAAAAACACAACAAAAAAGAAACACCAAGGAAACAAATAAAAAAAAATGAACTCAGTGGTTACATGATGGTTTCTCACTTTAAAGTTCCCAGGTTCAATCCCTGGCCCTGGAAACTCAAAAAAACCCACCACATCACAAAAATTCAAAGCCCCTTACCTGGCAGATTCAGTCACAGAAATTCCTCTATTGTTTTATTTTTCCATGAATAATATAACACCAGTTTGTTATTTCATTTATATACCAAACTCTCCAACTGGCTCTCTTATTCATAGAATTCCTTTAAATAAAATACATGCCAAGAACTAAAAGCGTCTGTATGTAGTTAAGATTTCTACTTTGAAATCATCATCAGGACTAACAGGGAGGCCTAGGCCCAGCATGACCCTGGACCACCACATGGCATTAATCTGCATCTTCTGAACACAGGATCAGAGCCGTGAAAGGGGGGCTGTGTATCTGTGGGTCTTGGGCCTAGGAGGAACAGGACTCAGAGTAGGTGACCACTCAGGGGATGGCTGGTGGGGAAAGACAGAGAATGAGCAGGATTCTGCTGACCAAAAACAGCATTTGTCCTGAGCTTAGGGAGGGTTGGGAGGGTTAGGGAATATATAAAAAGGACAGGGAGGGGGAAAGGAGTTGTCTTAAATTGTCATGTTTCCATGCAAATAAAAATCATATACAAGTATGTCAAAGCACCTATAAACAGAGTGATAGAGAGGGTATATTGTGTACTTTTAAGTTAATATGCATAGACATATATAAATAGGTAGACATTAAAACTGGTGTGAATGTGTCTGTGGGTAAATATAGCCACAGTTAGTTTGGCCTCACTGGGCCCAGGGCCTATAGTCAACCTTATTTAGGCAACTGCCTGAAGTAGGAAACAGGGCTGTGGTCTGTAGACCAGGACAGAAAGTGGTCATAAGAGACCCAGGTGGGACTTTGCCTTGATTTAGGAGTCCCCATGAGGCTTTACTTTAAGAAAGTCAGTTGACTTTTAAAAAAGAATGAGGAAGCCATTATAAATGGCATTACTTGGCCTAGAATTGTCTCTTAATAAACAAACTTCTATCTACTGTTATAGATTAGTGAAAGTTCCAATTGAGAGCTTCATTAGCCATGCAGCAACTGTGTCATCCTATGCAGAGTAGAGAGAAGCGCCGAGTTAAGGGAAGAGGTGTTTTTATAGCCTTTCAGGAGGGGGAGGTGGTTACTAGCAAGCAAGCAGGCACATAAGCAGAACACTGTGGTTAACTGAAGATAGTATATCTATTTTTTTCTTTTTTCAGAGCCCTTTCTTGTGAGCAGTCCCATGTTATTTATTGGCCCTTTTCTTGGGGACAGCCTTAAGTTATTTACTGACACTCTCCTTGGAGACAGCCTAAGTTATTTATTTATCTGAAGGCACATGCAATTCCCATTTCCTAATGTAGTTCTATTCCTATTGTCTCAATGTGGCCTTATCCTTACACTACCAAGAAATGAAAGACCTTCCAAATGGTGTGTTTGACTCTTATGATGATTGTCATCCTGTGCACCAGCCCTTGGGGATGCATCCCTAGGAGGAGGCTTCCCTAGGAATCCCTCCACATTGAAAGCCCTCAGCACAGGGTCAAGGACAAATCATTTGTGGGAGGGGCTTAGTAGTGTTGGGAATACAGATGAGTCATTTCAGATATAATAGCTTTAAAACTCTCATGACTGGCTTGCCTCGCTGTCACTTTTGCAGAAAATCCTCTTGAGAAAATACCTGTGAAGAAAGAAATTTATTTTGAGATATTTGGGGCACAGCTAAACTCAAATAATTACACATGCAATTGTCTTAAAATTAGCCCAATAAACATTTTTTAGGCATTTAGCATTAACTTGTTTTGCATACCCCAGGAAATTAGCCCAACATAGGCTCTCAATTTGTAGGTAGGCAGGGATGTTTATATGGTCCCAAGCTGCCTTGGCATGCCTTGCCCTGCTTCCCCTTCAGCGGACTACTTCCCACCTGTGGCCTTTGGAAGCTTTTCTGTAAGGGTCCATCCTACAAAACAGTCAACACCATGCCCGATGAATAGATTGTCACTGCCAATCTATGTCTTCTGGGTCAACAACAAAATCCTCCTTTTAAATTCCCCACAGTTGCACATCCTGCTAAAGTGCTTCTTGTGTTCCCTGAGCATGTGACTTGTGGAATTTCCTTTCTGACCTGAAAAGGGGCTTCACCTGGTGTTCCACTCCTTTTTCTTTAGCTGCCCCAAGGGCAGAGACGGGAGCTGTGGAAGGGGAGCAGATACCTGGATCCTGGCCCCAGATTTGGACAGGAGGTACATCCCAAGTGGGAAACATGTCATGGGGAGTCAAGAAGGAGGAACAGGTGCCAGAGAGCATCCTCCCTTCACCCAGACTCTTCTCTCTATATTTTATCCCAGCTCCAGCTGTCACGCCCAGGCTCCGATTGTAGCACCGGGGACATCTTGATCAGACATGTGATGTTACACTGGGGCACCACTTCACATCACCCTCTTCCCCCCAGGTGCTTGGCTCCCTCCATGGAGTCCCCACCCACTCAGAGCCCTCCCTCTCTTATGCCCATCAACTCTCTGCTGTGTCCTTTTAGGAAATGTCCACAGAGATCTAGAAAGTTCATCTGGGTAGAAGCTAAATGTCTGCCTCCATTCTCTAATAGGGGTAGGAAAAGTGAGGAATGGGATTTGCCCCAGACTGGGGGATTCCCAGAGGCCCTCTAATTTTCAACCTGTGACCTGCAGGTGCAGGGGGAGTAGTTGAAAGAAGCCTGTGGCTATATCCCATACTCCATTTACACTGATGCTTCTTTCAAATGTCTGCATTTGAAAGAAGTGATTGAAATCTGCTATAGGTTTGGAAGCAAAGGTAAGGGATTGTATTTTTTTTTCTATCTGGTTGCACCATCCTCTTTTTGGTGCTTCATTTTGCATGTGGGGTCAGGGGCTGCACCTCACTGCACAGGTCTGGGATGCCTTTATTTTTTAACAGGAGGTTCCAGGAATTGAACCTGAGTCCTACATATGGTAAATGGGAGCTCAATTGCTTGAGACACAGCTGCTTCCTTAGAGTTGCATCTTAAATGATCAACCAAGCCTGAAGCCATCTATAGGAAATTATTCTCAGATAACTAAAAGAACTTCATTAATGCCACATTTGGGAACCTGCACTAAATTCCTGTGACAGGTGACATCGTTCCATCTAAGTTCAGAAGCTTCCTGTGGAATAACAGTGTGAGGACTGGTCTCTAAAGGTAAGTTAATTCTTAAGCTGAAATTCAGCAAGTGTTTTAGGCAAAGTTCCCATAGTGGTGACCCATTTGGGGATGAGACCTTTATCCTGGGACTGCCCTTCATATATCTCTGCTTTGGGATCTGGCTTTGGCTGAGAAAATCCTGGGGAGGCCTGTGGAAGGAGGTTGGTAGGGGAAGACCATAAGATGGCCAGCCAGTGGCCACTATATGGGGCTGAAGCCACCCTTGACCTGAGAACACAGAGACCGCTGATCCCCAGATCTTGGGGAAGAGCAAATGGGAACCATCTGTGATCTTATGTATGCAATTGTCAGGGATTCTGTTTATTCCAGGCAAGGTGTTAAAACATCAATAACAATACTACGGGAAGTAAGACCAATTGAAGTGACTACTAGTCACTGCTCTCGGGTAAGAATTGTTCCAATAGTCACAGTTCCTCAAGGGGCAGGGGACTGGGCTTTTTATACAGGAGGAGGAGGCCGGGACACTTCTGTAAAGGGGTGTGTGGACCCATGTAGATTGGGTGCCTGGGTTTGATCTGTGACTGATGTGTGACTCTCCCTCCTGCTGATAGCTCACCTGGCCCAAGGCTTGCTGGCAGTAGGAGCCTTGGTTGATCCAGGCTGCCTGGTAACATGGGCAGAGGGATTTCCTCACAAAAAATGTCCCATGACTGTGTCAAAGGGGCCTCCCCAAGGCTGAAGATATACTCAGGGTATCTTCTATCTCAAGGCTCAAAGAAAAGTTCTGTCCATACCATCATCTCCATCTTTTTATGTAAAAACGTGGTCTTAGGAATTCTTGGTGGGAATCTGCCTTGTCTATCAGCCAACTCTGCAGAGATCTGTCTCTCTCCTTTTGTATGTAAATAGAGGAGGGCCTCAGAGTCTTTAGTGTTAGGAGTCAATTACCTCTGTCTCTTTTTTTCCTGGGATGAGAGGGGCCACTCACACCCCCAGTTACACTTACCAGGCTGCCCTTTCTCCTCATTCCCCTATTTTTCACCCTGTTCATGATCATTTTTATTTTTATTTTTTTGAGTTCTTGTGAGCAAGAAAACAGCTGCTTAAAGATTTGTGTACAAGATTGTATGTGGAAATATTTTCCATTCTCTTGAGTAAATATGTACAAGTGGGACTAAAGGACTATTTGTTAAGTGAATGATTTACTTTAGAAGAAACTGATATTATATTCCAAAGTGGCAGTTTTGTTTTGTTTGGTATTCATATAAGTAAAACATATGAGTTCCTGTTGTTCTGCATTCATGCCACTATTTGATATTCTCATTTTTTTCAAACTAGTGGTAGTGGTGTCTTACGAGGTTCTAATTTGCATTTCCCTCATGGCTAATACGTAGAACTTTTTTTCATATATTTTTTCCTACCTATGTATTTTTTTAAAAGGTACTATTAGGATCACTTAGCTATTTCTAAAATTAGAATGTTTGTATTCTTATGGTTGAGGTTTTTTCTAATGGTCAAAGAAGAAGCTTCCTTCCTTCATTTTTCTCCCCATCGAAAGTAACTGTGACATTCAGAACATAGCCTGCTGCAAACACACAATGAGACATTTAATCATGAGCTGTACTAGGTTAGACATGCTTATGATTAACCAGGAAAATAAATTCATGTGTTATGATTCATTGTTAATTCTCCATCAATGCTAGAAACAGGAGAATATATATGGTTGAGTTTGGAGTATTCTTTGTATATATCTCTAAGGAAGAAATACAAATGGCCAAAAAGCACATGAAAAGATCCACATTTCTGTGGTAACTGCTCTGGTCAAGGGCAGTCTGGGGCACCTTCCTGAAAAAAAACCTCTTTCTAGTCCCGAGCTTATACCGACCTGCTTAGGCTAAGAGGCTCCTTGTGTTCCCACAAGGGACACAGCTGGGGATGGTTGAAACAAAAGGCCGAGTGAGTGTTGTGCAGTGTCAACATGCAGAGGAAACATTGGAAGCACACAAAGTAGGACCTCATTAAGTTAAATGCAGAAAAACTTTCCCTGAGTTTTCCACGAAGATGTGGCATAAAGTTCTAGCCAGGAAATGTTAGAATGCTTTGTGAACTACAATGGCTGGCTTTTGGCATGGGCTGGCCCCAGGAGGGCACCTTTGACCCCGGATCATCTGTAAAGTCCATGAGATGTTAACGAGAAAACCAGAGTGCCCTGGCCAGTTCCCCTACATTGATGCCTGGCAGGACACTGCAAGTCAAAGTCCACCCTAGTTAAGGAAATGTACGAGTAAGGAAGCCAGGATTTGCCTGATACAAAAGCCCACAGGTGCTGTCTCAGGAACCAGGCCAAACAGGTGCCTTGCAAAGGGTCCAGAGAAAGTAAGCCCCAAATCTAGTGACAACCCACCTATTCTAGAGGGGCCACCACCTTATGAGATTTTTCCTACAGTGCCAGTGCCGAGGAGTGGGGATGAGCCAATTTCCCCAAGCAATGCAACCTCGCTGCCCTGAAGGCCATCTCCACTGCTGTCCTCCCTGAGCAGTATGACCTCGCTAACCTGACAGCTGTCTCCACTGCCATCCTTCCTGAACAGCGTGACCTCACTGGCCCCACACCCACCGTCCTCCCTGAGCAGCACTTCCTCGCAGCCATTCCTGCAGCCGCTTCCACAGCCATTCCCACAGCCGATTCTGCAGCTGCTTTCTCCAAGCAACACAGCCCAGTTGTTCCTACAGCCACTTCCACAGTCCTTTCCACAGCCCGTTCAGTTCCACGGCCGCTTTCTCCAAGAAACAGGAGCCAGCTGCTCCTGCAGCTGTTTCCACAGCCGGTTTCGCAGCTGCTTTCTCCAAGCAACACAGCGCAGCTGCTGCAGCAGCCGCTCCCACAGGAGGTTCTGCAGGCAATTTCTTCAAGCAACATGGCCCAGCCACTCTCGCAGCCACTCCCGCAGCTGCTTTCCCCAAACAATGCAGTCTCTGCACCTCTGCAGCGGCTGTTTCCACCAATCTTTGTTTTTTTTATGTTAAAACCAATTTAAAAAAAATTTTTTTTAATAGATTTTGTAAAAATATTACATTACAAAAAATATATGAGGACCCCTTCAACCCCACCACCCCCACCCCACCACTCCCCCCGCAGCAACACTCATTCCCATCTTCATGACACATCCATTTCATTTGGTAAGTACGTCTCTGGGCACTTCTGCACCTCATGGTCAATGGTCCACATCATGGCCCATACTCTCCCACATTCCATCCAGTGGGCCCTGTGAAGATTTATAATGTCGGGTGATTGCCCCTGAAGCACCATCCAGGGCAGCTCCAAGTCCCTAAGACACTTCCACATATCGTCTCTTCCTGCCACTCCCCATACCCATTAGCCACCATGTTCACTTTTCCCACTCCAATGCCACCTTTTCTCTGTGGACATTGGATTGGTTGTGTCCATTGCACCTCTATGTCAAGAGGAGGCTCCGATTCCTCATGGATACTGGATGCAATCCTCTCGCTTTCAGTTGTAGGCACTCTAGGCTCCGTGGTGTGGTGGTTATCCTTCTTCAACTCCATCTTAGCTGAGTGAGGTGAGTCCAATAAATCAGATTGTAGGTGCTGGAGTCTGTTGAGGCTCAGGGCCTGGCTATCACATTGTCAGTCCAGAGATTCAGATCCCCTAAATATATCTTAAGCCCCGACACCAACTACAACTCCAGCACAGCAGCATGAAAGTCTTAAGAAGAGAGATCCCATCTGAGTCCAGATTCATCACGCATAAACACCAGCTCCAAAGAAGGGCCATCTGACATGGCAGTTAATCCCATCTGCCATGACATTAGCACCCATGGGCCTCTTTAGCCCTCAATGGAACCAATATCTGGGGGTTGTATCTACTTTATCTGTCTCTTAGATTCTGCTCAATTGTGCATAAAGGCAATCCTTCTGGCAGCCTCCAGACTCTTTTTTAGAGACTCGTAGCCATATAAACTCATTTCTCCTTTCCACTTCCCCCTTAGATTAGGTCAAACAGCATTTTAAAGTCATGTTATTTTATGTATACAGGGATATTCTGCTGATCTGCATTGAACCTTCCATTCAAGGTCATTCTCCCGTTGCATCATCAGTTGGTAGTTGATAGTGATACCTCGGTGCCAGGGAGGCTCATCCCCGGGTGTCATGTCCCATGCTGGGGGGAAGGCATTGCATTTACATGCTGAGTTTGGCTTCGAGACTGGACACATTTGAGCAACATGAAGGCTGTCCTCGGCCTAAGGCACCAGACTCAAGCATCACTTCCAATCTTGACCACTGGCAGCATAGTGCTGGCCATCACTCAGGAAGGAGTCCCTGAAAGATGACAACTCAGACCACGAGGAGCCCCAGGGACAGGTGGAGCAGGGAGAAGGGCCACCCTACAGCTCCCTCTCTCTGAAGCCTGGGCTCCAATTTATTATGATGCTGATGACCATATACAAGGAGGACACTTCACTACTACTGATCTCTTTATCTGGAAAAGTCACACCCCACATACCTGGAGAAGCCTCAGGTCATGATGGACCTCTTCCAGTCTATCATTCAAACCTGCAAACCCACCTGGGCTGACTGACTGTAAGCAGCTCCTTATGACCTTACTCAACTTCAAGGAGAGAATGTGAGTCACAAAGGAGCTTTCACCTGGCTCAAGGAGCACCCATCTGGGGGAAGCCTGGACAGGGATCAATATGCCCACACACAGTTCCCAGACAAGGACCCCCAATTGGATCCCAATGACATGACCAGGTCCAACTGATTAGAAAATTTCCATAGGGCCTTAGTTGAAGGGTTCAGAGCTGGGAGCCAAAAGGTAGTAAACATGGCAAAGACAACCCAAGTCCTACAGACTCTAGAGGGAAGTTGGCTCAATTCTGACAGGATTGACTCCTGACATTTATTTCAAACTTTGGGGTGTGATACGATACTACTTTTGTTGTTGATTTTCAATTTGTTCTACTTTTTAGCCATGGTAGCTCTTTGCAGTGCATTCTATTGCTCTTTACTATAACCCTATCATTGAGGGGTTCATTTTACATCTATTTACTTTTTGGTACTACAAAATATTCCAGATCCTTCTTGCATATTTCTTTCCTAGAAAGAGCAATTTCTCTAAGAAGGCATTTATTGGAGAATGGTTTTAAAACCTAGAGCCTGGGCATTATCTCTGCTCATTGTTACTGCAGCCTTGAGGGCCTCTCTGCAGAGAGTATAAGGAAATATATGTGTATATACTAAGATGTGTACATGCACATATCTAGAACAAGAAACCTTCCCTTCAAGAAATTCTAAAGAGAATTCTACAGGAAGAAAGGAAAAAGCAGGACAGGCAGAGTTCGAGGAGAGTGTAAGAGCAACAAAAAAGACAAAAAGACAAGGGGAAAAAAAGCACACAAAATATGAAAAACACAACTACAATCAAAATATGGCTAACACAAATAATTCCTTGAAAGTGATAACACTGAATGTCAATGGACTTAACTCACCTATCAAAAGATTCAGACTGGGACATTGGTTAAGGAAATATGACCCATCTATATGCTGTCTACAAGAGACACATCTTAGACCCAGAGACTCATGGAGGTTGAAAGTGAATGGCTGGAAAATAATTTTACAAGCAAACAATAATCAAAAAATTGCAGGAGTAGCTATATTAATATCAGACAAAATAGACTTTAAATGTGAAACTATGTTGAGAGACAAAGAAGGATACTGCATTTTAGTATAAGGGAAAATCTGTCAAGAAGATGAAACAATCATAAATATTTATGCTCCTAACAAGGGCACCTCTAAATATGTGAGGCAAACGCTGGAAAAACTAAGTGAAAGAATAGATGCATCTACAATTATAGTGGGGGATTTTAAAACACCATTATCAACTCTGGACAGAACATCTCAAAAGAGAATCACTAAAGAAACAAAACATTTGGACAGTATATTAGAGGAGCTGGATCTAATAGACATATATAGATCATTACACCCAAACACAGCAAGATATACATTTTTCTCAAGTGCACATGGATCATTCTCCAAGATAGACCATATGCTAGGCCACAAAGAAAGACTTAATGAATTCAGAAAGATCGAAATCATACAAAATAATATCTCTGACCACAGTGGAGTGAAGCTGGAAATTTGCAAGGGTCAGAGGCCCAGATTTCAGACCATGATTTGGAAATTAAACAGCACACTCTTAGAAAAACAGTGGGTCAAAGAGGAAATCTCAAAAGAAATCAAAGGCTACCTTGAAACAAATGATAATGATAACACAACATACAAAAATTTATGGGATGCAGCAAAAGCAGTACTGAGAGGGAAATTGATAGCCATAAATTCATATATCAAAAAGAAGAAAGAGCAAAAATTGAAGAACTAACTGCACATTTGGAGAAATTAGAAAAACAACAACAAAGTAATCTAATAGGAAGAAGAAGAATGGAAATAACAAAGATAAGAGCAGATCTAAACAAAATAAAAAATAAGAAAGCACTTGAAAAGATAAACAAGACCAAGAGCTGTTTTTTTAGAAGATCAACAAAATTGACAAATCTTTAGCAAGACTAAAAGAAAAAAAAGAAAAAGATGCAAATAAGAAACAAGAAAGGCTATATCACCACTGACCCCACAGAAATAAATACTATCATAAGAGGATACTTTGAAAAACTATATTCCAACAAAAATGAGAATTCAGAGGAAACAGACAAATTCCTAGAAACACATAAGCAGCCCATATTGACAAAAGAAGAAATTGATGATCTCAACAAACCAATCAAAGTAAAGAGATAGAATCAGCCATTAAAAACCTCCCAACTAAGAAGAGCCCAGGGCAAGACGACTTCACAGGTGAATTCTACAAAACATTCCAGAAAGAACTAATACCAATCCTGCTGAAACTATTCCAAAAAACTGAAACAGAATGAACATTGCTGAACTGCTTCCATGATGCCAACATTACCCTAGTACCAAAGCCAAACAAAGACACCACAAGAAAAGAAAATTACAGACCAATTTCTCTAATGAACCTAGATGCAAAAATACTTAACAAAATACTTGCTAATTGTATTCAACAACACATTAAACGAATTATACACCATGACCAAGTGAGATTCATTCCAGGTATGCAAGGATGGTTCAACATAAGAAAATCAATCAATGTAATACACCGTATAAATAGATTGAAGGAAAAAAAATCACATGATTATATCTATAGATGCAGAAAAACCATTTGACAAATTGCAGCACACTTTCTTGATAAAAATCCTCCAAAAGATCAGAATACAAGGCAATTTTTTTAACATGATAAAGAGTATATATGAAAAACCCACAGCCAACATCGTTTACAATGGAGAAATCCTAAATTCCTTCTCTCTAAAGTCAGGAACAAGACAAGGATGCCCATTGTCTCCCCTTCTATTTAACATTGTCTTAAAAGTACTTGCTGAAACACTGAGGCAAGAACCAGACATAAAAAGTATTCAAATTGGAAAGGAAGCAGTCAAAATTTCATTATTTGAAGATGACATGATCCTATACATAGAAAACCCTGAGAGATCTACAACAAAGCTTCCAGGACTGATAAATGAGTTTAGGAAAATCGCAGGTTATAAGTTCAATGTGCAAAAATCAGTAGCATTTTTGTACACCAATAATGAGCAAGATCAGGAGGAAATCAGGAAACAAATACCATTTACAATAGTAAGTAAAAAATAAAATATTTAGGAATAAATTTAACTAAAGATGTAAAAAACTTATACACTGAGAACTATACAAGACTGTTCAAGGAAATCAAAGAAGACCTAAATAAATGGAAGAATATTCCCTGTTCATGGATAGGAAGACTAAATATTACTAAGATGTCTATCCTACCAAAACTGATCTACACATTCAATGCAATCCCAATAAAAACCAACACAGCCTTCTTTAAGGAACTAGAAAAACTAACTATGAAATTTATTTGGAAAGGAAAGAGGCACGAATAGCCAAGGACATATTGAAAAAGCAAAATGAAATTCGAGGAATCACACTACCTGACTTCAAAACATACTACAAAGCAACAGTAATGAAAACACCATGGTATTGGCCTAAGGAGAGACACACAGACCAATGGAATTGAATTGAAAGTTATGATATAGAACCTCATATATATAGCCATATAATATGTGATAAAGCCACCAAACCCTCCATTCTGGAGGACAGTTTGGTGGTTTCTCAAAAAGCTAACCATAGATTTGCCATATGACCCAGCAAAACCACTGCTGGGTATATACCCAGCAGAACTGAAAACAAGGACACAAGCCGATATATGTACACCAATGTTCATAGCAGCATTGTTTACTATCGCCAAAAGTTGGAATCAACCTAAATGCCCATGAACAGACGAGTGGATCAATAAAATGTGGTATATACATACAATGGAATACTACTCGGATGTAAGAACAAATACACTACAAACACACGTGATAACATGGATGAATCTTGAGAACCTTATGTTGAGTGAAGCAACCCAGGCATTGACGGACAAATACTACATGACCTCAATGATATCAAATAAGCAAGCTGCTTCAGAGAGCTACAGACTGGAAGATAGGCTTACAGGAAATCGGGGGGTGGAGGAAGGATGTGAGCTGACGTCTGCTGGTGTGGAATCTATGATGATCTGGCGGTAAGTATGAGCACAAAGAAGAGATAAAATGGGGGCAAGGGGTTGCCTTTGGATGGGACTTTGCAGATTTGAGGGGGGCTAGGGATGGGCGGATGGGTAATATTGCCCAAAAATTGGGAGGAGAGAGGGGCAACATATGAACATAGGAGAGAGTCAGGTGTTGGTTAAGAGTAAAATACTGAGAAAATCATATCAAAATATAATTAGGAGTGTTACCTGTTTAGGATGCTCGGATGGGATGGTCTGATGCGGGATGGACTCCTGGGGAATGTCTGAATGCTCATTTTGCCAGGGTGGGTTGTACCATTGGGTAGAGACCCAAGTAGTGAGAGTGGGGGTGGACCCACATCCTGGGGAGGACTAATGCCATCAAATAGAGGGAACTGTATCTCTCGAGAGAAAGGATGACTCCCAGGGCATTAGGACAGCTGAGCAAGTCAGGCCCTGAACACTGTTGCAAGTATCTCTGTACATGACTCCTTGGGAAATGGAGGTTGACTGTCACTGTGGACCCCAAGGGGAGGGGAAAATGGATGTTGAATGGATAGAACCAAGGTAAATGTAGGGATAAGAGAGGAGGTTCGCGAGAGTACACAAGGATGGATATAAAACATGTGATATTACACCATAAACATATAGGGGATGTCAGACTAATAATGTAAACCATAATGTAAAACATAGGATAACTAAAAATTTAGAAACCTGTGTATCCTAATGTGTGGACCACGATTTAAGCACAGATGTCACCTTGTTTGAAAGCTATTGTCTCAGAGTCTGTACATCAGTTTCAGTAAATATGATATGAATAAGTTATTAGAATATCACTGTGGAAGGGAAAAGGTTTTATGGTGGATGTGTGGGAGTACTGTATATTGTATATATGAATTACTGTGATCTAGGGCTCTTGTGAAGAGAAGCTCAATAATTAGGAGAAAAGAAAAGAAAAAGAGAGGACATAGACACTGAGGAAAAGACGGAAGTACTTGCCTTGCCCATTTTCATACAGGGCAACACTTATTGCAGTGACAGAAGTTAAAACATCCAAAACAAAGCTTTTGCATTTTTAAATTTTTTGATACCCCAATTTATTTTTACCTTAATTTTTCCAAGTTAATATGTATTCTATATCTAACCTTTAAACTCATCACTATATTCCATTTTACTATTAATGGAACCTGGCAATATATTGGGTTTCACTTTACATGATGTTTTGGATCACAGAGAGGTTCATCAATTGCAGGGGAGGAATACTGGTGTAGGATGTTATTGACAGGGGACACATGGTTGGCAGGATGTTCTACAGGGCATATATCCAGGGTACATAAAAATGTTTGGATATTTTCATAGTGGATACAATTAAAAACAACAACTGAGGGAGTGCTGAGTTCCTAGCCAGGGGAGCTCTACCACAGCCCCTAAAGAAACAGTAACAATCCCCCAAGTGCAATAGCAAAGACCAAAAAATAAGTAAGGTCCAACAATGAGCCCTTGGTACTAATGACTATGCTTGTGAGGCTGTGTACCTGAAATAAGAATAAGGCCTAGAGCTGCAGGGTGCCTAAGAGTTACCTCCTGAGAGCCTTGGTGTTGCTCAAATGTGGCCAGTCTTGAAGCCAAACTCAGCATGTAAATGCATTGCCTCCCCCCCAGCATGGGACATGACTCCCAGGAATGAGCCTCCCTGGCATGGAGGGATTACTACCAAGTACCAGCTGATGATATAACTAGAAAATGACCTTGAATAAAAGGTCAACTCGGGCCAGCAAAATATCTCAATCTACATATAATACCAGGAGTTAAAAATGCTGTGTGATCTGAATCGAAGGGGGAAATGGAAAGGACAAATTAGTCTATATGGCCGTGAGTCTCCAAAAAGATCCAGGAGATTATCAAAGGGGTTGCCCTTATGCATTACTCAGCAGAGTCCCAGTGACAGATAAAGTAGATATAACCCCCGGTATTGGTTCTTTGGAGGGCTACAGAGATCCACAGGTCCTATGGTCATGGCACTTGGAATTCAGTGCCATGTCAGTTGGCCCTACTTTGGAGTTTGTTTTTCTGTGTGATGGAGCTGGACTCAGATGTGATCTTTGTTCACAAGCCTCTCCTGTTGATATAGATGTGGAGTGGACACAACCATTCCAAGGTCCACAGGATGGAGGAATAGAGTATGGATTAGAGTGGACTTACTGATATTCTATTCATGAAATATTGTGATTAGTAATCGAAGAAAATGTGGCATTGGTGTGGAGAAAGCGGTCATGGTGGCTGCTGGGGGTAGGGAATGGCAGGAAGAGATGAGATGTGGGGGCATTTTCAGGACTTGACATTGTTCTGGTTGGTGCTGCATGGACAGTTACTAGACATTGTATGTCCCCCCATGGCCCAGTGGGTGGAATATGGGAGAGTGTGAGTTATGATGTGGACCATTGACCATGAGGTGCAGTGGTGCTCAGAGATGTATTCACCAAATGCAATAAATGTATCATGATGATGGAGGAGGTTGTTGTTATGGGGGGAAAGTGGGGTGAGGGGGTTGGGGGGTGTATGGGGACCTCATATTTTTTTAATGTAATATTAAAAAAATAAAGACAAAAAATAAATGATATTCACCTATTCCTAGAAAAATAAAAGTTGCCAAAAAATAGGCCCCCAAAATTAAAAATCTGAAAAGTTTCATATCTTCTTCAGTTATTGAATCCATAGTTTAAAACATTCTCATAAATTTTCATATTGACCAATGGCCTTATTGGGGAATTCCACTAAACCTTCAAGGAAAAAATAATATTTATTTACTCAAACTTTTCCAAGGAATAGGAAAAAAATGGGAAAATACCTCCATTTATGATTATGGCTTAACATTTGTATCAAAATCTTATAAGGCCATTAAAAATAGGAAATTTACAAGTTCTTTATCTATCCTTTAAACCCATCGCTATATGCCATTCTCTAGTAAGGGACCATAACATTATATTAGGCTTCAAATTTTGGGGAGTTCTGGATCACAGAGTGTTTCAACAATGGCAATGGAGGGATACTGGTATGGGATACCAATGACAGGTGATATATGGCTGACAGGGAGCTGTACAGAACATATGTCCAGGGTGCATGGTAATGTTTGGATATACTCATAGTGGCAACAATTAAAAACCACAGTAGGGGGGGTACTGGGTTCCTGGCCAGTGGTGCTCTGTTGTGGTCCCTAGGGGAGCAGCGACAGTCTCCCAGGTACAGTGGCGGGGACCGGGAGGGAGTGAGGGTTCAACAGTGAGCCCCTGATGCTAATGACTATGCTTGTGAGCTGATAAACCTAAAATAAGAACAAGGCCTAGAGCAACATTGTGCCTGGGAATTTCCTCCTGTCAGCCTTCATGTTACTCAAATGTGGCCAGTCTCGAAGCCAAACTCAGCATGTAAATGCAATGCCTTCCCCCCAGCATGGGACATGACACCCGGGGATGAGCCTCCCTGGCAACGAGGGACCACTATCAACTACCAACTGATGATGCAACTAGAAAATGACCTTATACGGAAGGTTCAATGCGGATCAGCAGAATATCCATGTCTACATAAAATACCATGACTTTAAAATGCTGTTTGACCTAAAGTAAGGGGGAAATGGAAAGAAGAAATGAGTTTATATGGCTACGAGTTTCTAAAAAAGAGTCTGGAGGCTGGCAGAAGGATTGCCCTCATGCACAACTGAGCAGAGTCAGAGAGACAGATAAAGCAGATACAACCCCCAGATATTGGTTCCTTTGAGGGCTAAAGAGACCCATAGGAGTTATGGTCATGGCCGATGGGGTTAACTACTAGGGCAGATGGCCCCTCTTTGGAAATGGTGTTTATGTGTGATGAATCTGGACTCAGATGGGATCTCCCTTCATAAGACTTTCATGCTAATGTGCTGGATGTGCAGTTAATGTTGGGGTTTAAGATATATTTAGGGGATTTGAATCTCTGGACTGACAATGTGATAGCCAGGTCCTGAGCCTCAACAGACTCCAGCACCTATAATCTGATTTATTGGACTTACCACATTCAGCTAAGATGGAGTTGAAGAAGGACAACCACCACACCATGGAGCCTAGAGTGATTACAACTGAAAATGGGAGGATTGCATCCAGCATCCATGTGGAATCTGAGCCTCCTCTTGACATAGAGGTGCAATGGACACAACCAATCCAGTGTCCACATAGAAGAGGTGGCATTGGATTGGGAAAAGTGGACATGGTGGATGATGGGTATAGGGAAAGGCAGGAAGAGATGAGAGGTGGAGGCGTCTTTGGGATATGGAGCTGCCCTGGATGGTGCTGTAAATTTCCTATTTTTTTTCCTTTTTTATTGACTTTGTAATAATATTACATTAAAAATATATATGTGAGGTCGCATTCAACCCCACCCCACCCCCCAACAACACTCGTTCCCATCATCATGACACATCCATTGGACTTGGTAAGTACATCTTTGGGCACCTCTGCACCTCATAGACAATGGTTCACATCATGACCCATACTCTCCTCCATTCCATCCAGTGGGCCCTGTGAGGATTTACAATGTCCGGCGATTACCTCTGAAGCACCATCCAGGGCAGCTCCATGTCCCAAAGACGCCTCCACCTCTCATCTCTTCCTGCCTTTCCCCATACCCATCGTCCACCATGTCCACTTTTTTGAAGACACAATAATGTTGTTTCATCATAAGGAAAAAAGGAAATAAAATGAACCAAATATCTAGAAACAAATTGGTCACATGCAGATTCATCAATATCAGGAAAATTGTAATTCTAAATGTAAAAATAAAAACCTTAAAGAAACAAAAAAGAGAAGAATGTTTTCATTTTCAAGGAGAAAATTTGTTTAATAAGACATGTATCATCATATATCATCAACCTTAAAGGAAAAGTTTAATGAATGTTAATACTGATATTTTCTGTTTGGCAATGAATGGTCAAGCCACAAGTGGAATAAATTATTTAACATAGATCTAGTCAATAGTGAATTATATCAAAATTATACAGGGACCATCTACAGAAACAAGCAGAAAATCCACTAGAAAAAGTACGATGTGTGGACAAGGAAAGAATGGAAGCTCAACAGTAAATAAAGTACGCTGTTATCAAATTGATGGACTGAATGTTTAAAAGAAAGCCAGAGGTCTAAGAGAAAGTTTAGGGAAGGAAAAACAAGCACATTAAAGCACAGGGTTATTTAAAATCATCACAAGCTGGACAAATTTGGCTGAAATTGTCCAATGTTATTCTTTTGGGTCCAGTGTTCATTTCATGTGTGTGTGTATGTTCATTCATTCAACATGTCTGCATTAATACAGCTTACGTATTTATTCCATGAAGATACAAAATTGAATACCATAGAGCCAGAAACTGTCCTCATTATTCTAACTGAAAAGTTCAATTGTTGGCATTGGCCTTTGAAGGTCGAGTCAGGATGCAAGGAGAAAATAGAATGGGATGTCCTAATCTGGATATGGCAATAAGAAAAAGCCTTCCATGGTAAGGAAATTAGAGAAGATACCTCGAGGAGGAGCAGGAATTGAGACTAGGAAGGGAAAGGGGACATAGATGTAGAAAATGATATTACAAACATGGGGACAAGCTGAGCATAGACCCCAAGTTTGACAGGTGCATTGAAGAAGACAGAGGCTCTGGAATCCAATGAGGAGGGAGAAGTGAGAATAGATAGGCATGAGTCAGACTGTATAGATTTTGTAGTTCATTTTAGTGGGAGTATGAACAATTTTATGCTACTTTTATGCTAAAAAAACTAGACAATGTAGATAAAATAGAAAACTTCCTAAGAATGTACAAACAACCTACACTGATGCTTAAAGAAATAGAAGACTCACCAAACCAATCACAAGTAAAGACATTGAAACAATCATTTAACAGTTCATCACAATGAAAAGCCCTTGAACAGACAGTTTCACAGGTGAGTACTACCAAGCATTCAAAGAAGATTTAATACCAATGTGACTCAAGCTCTTCCAAAAAATTGAACAAGAAGGAATGCTACAAAACTCATTCTATGAAACCAATATCACCCTAACACTAAAGCCAAATAAAGCTATTACAAAAAAATAAAGCTATAGGCCCATTTCTCTAATGAATATAGATGCAAAAATCCTCAATAAAATACTTGTTAATCAAATCCAACAACACATTAAAAGAATTATCCTTCTTTATCAAGTGGATTATATACAAGGCATGTAAGTCTGGTTCAACACAAGAAAATCAATCAGCGTAATACACCACATTAATAAGTCAAAGAAGAAAAATCACATGATCTTATCAATTGACACAGAAAAGGCATCTGACAAAATACAGTATCCTTTCTTGAGAAAAATATGCAAAGAAATAGGAATTGAAGGAAACTTCTCAACTTGATAAAAGCCATAGAAGAAAAACCCACAGCTAACATTGTATTCAATGGTGAAAGACTGAAAACTTTCTGACTGACATCAGGGAAAGGACAAGGATGCTCACTAAACCCATTGTTCTTCAATGTAGTGGTAGAGTTTCTAGCTAAAGCAATTAGACAAGAAAAAGAAATAAAAGGCATACAAATTGGAAAAGAAGAATTATAACTTTTACTATTCGCAGATGATGATTATATATCTAGAAAGTCCTGAAAAATCTACAACAAAGCTGCTAGAGCTAATAAATTATTTCAGTAGAGTGTCAGGATTCAAGATAAATAAGCAAAAATCAGTAGTGTTTCTTTACATGAAAAATGCACAATCTGAGGAAGAAGTCAAGAAAAACACTCCATGTACAATAGCAACAAAAAGAATTAAATATTTAGGAATAAACTTAACCTAGGATGCAAAACACTTGTATTCAGAAAACTATAATGCGTTGCAAAAAGGAATTTAAAACACCTAAATAATTGGAATAACATTTCTTGCTCATGGATTGGAAGACTAAATATCATTAAGATGTCAATTCTACCCAAATTGATATACAGATTCAATGCAATACAAATAAAAATTCCACCAGTATTTTTTTTTAGCAAATGGAAAACACAATTATCAAGTCTATGTGGAAGTGTAAGAGTCCCAAAATGGCCAGAAACATTTTCAAAAGGAAAAATGATGTTGGAGGACTCTCACTTACAGACTTTAAATCATATAATTAGCTACAGTGGTAAAAACAACATGGTATTGTCATAAACATAGACACATAGACCAATGGAACCGAATTGATGGTTCAGAAACAGACACTCACATCTATGGCCAAGTGATTTTTGACAATCCTGTCAAGCCCTCCCAGTTGGGGAAGAAAAGCTTATTCAAAAAATTTTGTTGGGAGAACTGGATATCCATAGCCAAAAGAAAGAAAGAAGACCCCTATCTCACATATTATACAAAAATAAACTCAAAGTCGACCAAAGACCTGAATATAAAAGGAAGTACAATAAAGCTTCTAGAAGAATATGTAGGAAAATATCTTCAAGACCTGGTGGTAGGTGAAGGATTCATAAACCTTACACCAAAAGCATGAGCAAAAAAAGAAAGCATGGATAAATGGGACCTCCTCAAACTTAAATATTTCTATGATTCAAAGGGCTTCATCAAGAAGGTGAAAAGTTATCAAGACAACGGGAGAAAATATTTGGAAACCAATTATCTGATAAGGGTTTGATTTCCATGCTATGTAAAGAGATCATACAACACAACAATAAAAAAGCAAGCAATAAATTTAAAAATGGACAAAAGATTTAAATAGACATTTCTCCAAAGAGGAAATACAAATGGCCAAAAAGCACATGAATAAATGTTTCATATCACTAGCTATTAGGGAAATGCAAATTGAAACAACAATAAGATATCATTTAACACCACATAGAAAGGCCATTATTAAAAAAAATAAACAGACAACAATATGTGCTGGAGAGGATGTGGAGAAACAGGAACACTCCTTCACTGTTGGTGGGAGAGTAAAATGGTGCAGCCTTCATGGAATACAGTTTGGAGGTTTCATAGGAAGATAAATATAGAATTGTCACATGATCCAGCAATTCCTCTACAAGGAATATATCCAGAAGAACTAAAAACTAGGCCATAAACAAAAATCTGCACACCAATGTTCATAGCGAAGTTGTTCACAATTGCCAAAAGATGGAAACAACTCAAGTGTCCCTTCATGATTTAATGTATAAACAAATGTGGTCTATACAAAGGAATATTATGCTGCAGTAAGAAGAAATGAAATTGGGACATATGTGATAACATGGATGAGTCTTGAAGACATTATACTAAGTGAAGTAAGCCAGACACAAAAGAACAAATATTGCATGGTCTCATTAATATAAACTAAATACAAATAATAAACACATGGAATTGTATATGTTATTAGGAGATAAGAGGAGTTTTGAGAATAAAGATGCTTAATGTATGTAGAAGTTTTTTTCTTTATTTTCTTTTACATGTTACATTAAAAAAATAACAGGCCCCTTTATACCTCCCACCACCCTCACCCCACTCCTCCCACAACAACAACCTCTTGCATCATCATGGCACATTCACTGCACCTGGTGAATACATTTTGGAGCACTGCAGCATGACATATACAGTGGTCTACATAATAGTCTACACTCTTCTCCAGTCCACCCAGTGGGCCATGGCACGACACACAATGTCCAGCATCTGTCCCTGCATCATTACCCAGGACAACTCCAAATCCTGAAAATGCACCCACATCATATCTTTTCTTCCTTCTCCCTAACATCAGCGGCTACCGTGACCATTTTCTTCACATCACTACTACAATTTCTTCCCTTACTAATCACAATAGTTCCCCAGCAGAACACCAGTAAGTCAACTCTAATCTATATCCTACTCCTCCATCCTGTAGACCCTGGGATGGTTCTGTCCGGTCCACCTCTACATCAAGAATGGGCTAACATTCCACATGGATGATGGATGCAATTCTCCTGTTTTCAGTTGTAAGCACTCTTGGCTGCCTGGTGTGGTGGTTGACCTTCTTCACCTCCCTGTTAGCAGGCCAGGATAAAAGCAATAAACCAGAGGATAAGAGTTGCAAGCCTGCTGAGGCTCAGGGCCTGACTGTCACATGGACAGTCCAGAGATTCAGGCCTCCTGAGTATACCCGAAACCCAAAGCCAACTACAGGTCTGGTAAAAGTAACAGAAGAGGCATGTGTAGAAAGATCACATCTGAGTCTAACTCCATCTCACTCAGGAACGCAAACTCAAAGCAGGGCCAACTGACATGGCACTGAACTGCAGAGCCATCTGCCATGAACATAGGGTCTCTGTAGCCCTCAGGAGAACCAGTACCTGGGTTTCTATCTACTTTGGCTGTCTCTGGGACCCTTCTGAGATGTGCATAAACGTTACTCCACTGATGACCTCCCAACTGTTTTTGGAGAATCATAGCCATACAAACTCATTTGTCCTTTCCATTTCCCCCTTTTTTCCAAAGACAAAAAGCAGTTTTAAACACTTGATATTACATGTAGGCTGAGATATTCTGCTGGTCTGAGTTGACCCTTTTATTTAAGGTCTTTTTCTAATTACATCATCAAATGGTGCTTGGTAGTAATGCCTTGGCACCAGGGAGGTTCATCCCCAGAAGTCATGTTCCATGCTGGGGGGAAGATAATGCATTTACATGCTAAGTTTGGCTTAGTGACCACATTTGAGCAACATGGAGGACCTCAGGAGGTAACTCTTCGGCACCTTGCAGCTCTACGCCTAGTTCATATTTCAGGCACACAAGCTCATAATCATAGCCATCAGTATCAAGGGCTCATTGCTGGGCCGCCCATCTTTATTGGTTTTTGACATTGCACTTGGGGTATTGTTGCTGTTCAATTGGGAATGTGATAGAGCTCCCCTGGATTGGAACTCAGCACTCCCTCAGTTGTCATTTTTAACTGAAACCACTACGAAAATATCCAAACATTTTCATGTACCCTGTGTAAACCCCATGGAGAACTCCCTCCCAATCACGTGCCCCCTTTCAATAACACACCACACCAGTATTCCTCCCCTGCCATAGTTGAACCCTTCTGTACTCCAAAACTTCTTTAAAAAGGAAGCCTAATATATTGCCAGATTCCATAAATAGCAAAATGGGATATAATGATGGGTTTAAAGGTTAGATATAGAATATATACTAATTTAGAAAAATTTTAAAAAGGAAAAATAAATTGGAGTATCAAAAAATGAAAAACTGAAAGTTTTGTTTTAACATTTTGCCTTTCATCACTGCTGTAGGTGTTGCCCTGCATGTACCGTGGCAAGGCAATTTCTTCAATTTCTTCCTCTGTGTCTACATACTTTCTTTTTTTTTCTTCTTCCAGCTATTAAGTTTATCTTTACATAAGTTTTAGATCACAATAATTCACATATACAATATATGGTACTCCCACATATCCAACATCAAACCCTTTGTCCGTTCACAAACATTGATCTTTCTACATGTTCATATTCGATTTGCTGCAGTTCATGTACAGATATTGAAACAATAGGTTTCAAACATGATTCTATTTGAGTTTCCATTATGGTTTATATTTTAGACTATACAATTTTCTAAATTTTTAGTTATCTTATGTTTTACATTATCATTTATATTTTAGCCTATAGATTTTAATACATTTTTGGTGTAATTTAACATGGCCTATATCCATCACTGCATGATCTTATGGAATACTTCCATTGACCCACAGTTACACTGATTCCATCTATTCAACACCTTTTTCCCAATCCTCTCAGGGCCCACTGTGACATTCAATCTTCATTACATGAAGGACCATATTCAGAGATACTTGCAACAATGTTGAGAGCTTGACATACTTGACTGCCCTAACCCACTGGGAGCCACCAATTCTCTCAAGAGGTAAAATTCCCTCTATTTGAGAACATCAGTTCTCCCCAGGATGTGGGTATACATTCACCCTCATTGTATGGGTCTCCTCCCAATAGTATAACCCATTATGACACTCTCCCTAGAAGCTTTCCATGTGTCAGAAGCCCCCCCGCCTTAAGCATCTTAAAACAGGTAACCTTCCATACTATATTTTCTAGAGTTTTCTCTAATTTATAATTTCAACCACATACCTGACAGTTTCCTATGTTCAAATGTTCTGCCCACCGTCCCCCCCAAAAATTGGGCCATCTGATCCATCCTTTCATCTCCAGCCCCCCTCATGCTCACAAAGCCCTGCCTCGAGGTATCCTTATGCCCCCATTTTATCCCTCCTCTGTGCAAATACTTATATTCAGCTTATCATAGCTTTCACCCATGCAGGTGTCAGCTTGCACCCTTTCTCTACTCCCCAACTTCCTTTAAGCATATCATCCAGTCACTCTGAAGCTGTTTCTATCTCTCTGAAACAGCTTGGTTTACTTATTTCTTATCAGAGAGGTCATGTAGTATTTGTCCTTCAATGCCTGGGTTACTTCACTCAATATAAAGTTCTCAAGATTCATCCATGTTATCAAATGTGTTTGTAGTGTATTTGTTCTTAGAGCTGAGTAGTATTCCATTGTATGTATACACATTTTATTTATCCATTCATCTCTTGATGGCATTTGGATTGATTCCAACTTTTGCCAACAGTGGAGAGTGCTGCTATGAACATTGGTGTGTGTATATCAGCTTGTGTCCTTGTTTTCAGATCTTCTGGGTATATACCCAGCAGTGGAATTGCTGGTTCATATGGTAAATCTGTATCTAGTTTTTTGAGAAACTACCAAACTGTCCTCCAGAATGGCTGGGTCTTTCTGCATTCCAACCAGCAGTGGATGAGAGTTCTCATTCCTCCACATTCTCTCCAGCACCTGTAGATCTCTGATTTTTTGATAGCTGCCAGAATTATGGGAGTAATATTGTATCTCATTGTGTTTTGACTTGCATTTCCCTAGTAGCTAGTGATTTGGAGCATTTTTTCATGTGCCTTTTAGCTATTTGTAAAACTTCTTTTGAGAAGCATCTGTTAAAATCTTTTTCCCATTTTTAAATGGGTTGCTTGTGTTTTTATTTTCAAGATATAGGAATTCTTTATAAATGCAGGATATTTCTCCCATAAGATATATGGTTACCAAATAATTTCTCCCAATGTGTAGACTCCCTTTTCACTTTCTTGACAAAATCCTTTGAGGTGCAGAAGGCCTTAATTTTGAGGAAGTCCCATTTATCTATTTGTTCTTTGGCTGCTCATGCTTTTGGTGTGAAGTTCATGAAGCCATTTCCTATTACAAGGTCCTGTAGATGCTTCCCTACATTGCTTTCCAAAGTCTTTATGGTCTTGGCTCTTATACTTAGGTCTTTCATCCATCCTGAGTTGATTTTTGTAAAAGGTGTGAATTGGTAATCCTCTTTCATTCTTTTAAATATGGATATCCAGTTCTCCAGACACCATTTGTTGAAGAGGCCATTCTCTCACAGTTGAGAGGTTTTGGTGGCCTTGTTGAATACCATATGGCTGTTTATTTGAGGATCTATATCAGAACTCTTATTTCAAGTCCATTGGTCAGTATGTCTATCCTTCTGTCAATACCATGCCATTTTCACAACTATAGCTTTGTAGTATGTTTTGGAGTCAGGTAGTGTGATTCCTCCAATTTCATTTTTCTTTTTCAATATGTCTTTGGCTATTTGGGACCTCTTTCTTTTCCAAATAAATATCATGGTTAGTTTATCTAGTTCATTAAAGAATGCTGCATGGATTTTTATTGGGATTGCATTGAATCCATAGATCAGTTTTGGTAGGATAGACATTTTAATGATATTTAGTCTTCCTATCCATGTGCAGGGAATATTCTTCCGTTTATTTAGGTCTTCTTTGATTTCCTTGAGCAGTGTTTGTAGTTTTCTGTGTATAAGTCCTTTACATCTTTAGTTAAATTTATTCCTAGGTATTTTTTTTAGTTTAATATTGGAAATGGTATTTGATTCCTGATTTCATCCTCAGATTGATCATTATTGGTATACAGAAATGGTATTGATTATTGCATATTGATTTTGTAACCTGTGACTTTACTGAACTCATTTATGAGTTCTAGAAGATTTCTTGTAGACTTCCCAGGGTTTTCTATGTATAGGATCATATCATCTGCAAATAGTGAAATTTTCACTTCTTCCTTTCCAATTTGGATGGCTCTTACGTCTGGTTCTTCCCTCAGTGCTTGAGCAAGTAGTTCTAAGACAATGTTAAATAGAAGGACTGATAGTGGGCATCCTTCTTTTGTTCTTGATCTTAGAGAGAAAGATTTTAGATCTTCAACATTGTAAATGATGTTAGCTGTGGGTTTTTCATATATGCTCTTTATCATGCTGAGAAAGTTTCCTTCTATTTTGATCATTTGCATTGTTTTTATTAGGAAAGTGTGCTGTATTTTGTCAAATGCTTTTTCTGCATCTATAGATATGATCATGTGATTCTTTTCCTTCAGTCTGTTTATATGGTGTATTACATTAATTGATTTTCCTATGTTGACCCATCCTTGCATACCTGGAATGAATCTCACTAGGTCATGGTGTATAATTTATTTAGTGTATTGTTGAATATGATTAGCAAGTATTTCTTTGAGGATTTTCATGTCTAAGTTCATTAGAGGGATTGGTCTGTAATTTTCCCTTCTTGTGGTGTCTTTGGCTTTGGTATTAGAGTAATGTTGGCATCATAGAATGAGTTAGGCAATGTTCCTTGTATTTTTATTTTTTGGAAGAGTTTAAGCATGATTGGTGTTAGTTTTTTCTGGAATGCTTGGTAGAATTCACCTGTGAAGCTGACTGGCCCAGGGCTCTTCTTAGTTGAGAGGTTTTTGACTGATTCTATCTCTTTACTTGTGATTGATTTGTTGAGATCATCAGTTTCTTCTTTCATCAATGTAAGCTGCTTATGTGTTTCTAGGAATTTGTCCATTTCCTCTAAATTGTCCTTTTTCTTGGAATATAGTTTTTCAAAGTATCCTTTTATAATAGTCTTTATTTCTGTGGGGTCAATGTTGATATCTCCTTTCTCATTTCTTATTTTGCATATTTGCATCTTCTTTCTTTTTTTCTTTGTTAGTCTAGGTAACGGTTTGTCAATTTTATTGATCTCAAAAAATCAGCTCTTGGTTTTGTTCATTTTTTCAAGTGCTTTCTTTTTTTCTATTTCATTTAGTTCTTTACTGATCTTTGTTATTTCTTTCTTTCTTCTTCCTTTGTATTTAGTTTGTTGTTGTTTTTTCACTAATTCCTCCAATTGTACAATTAGTTATTCAATTTTAGCTCTTTCTTCTTTTTTGATATATGAATTTATGGTTATAAATTTCCCTATTGGTATTGTTTTTGCTGCATCCCATAAGTTTGGATATGTTGTGTTATAATTTTCATTAGTTTTAAGGTAGTTATTAATTTCTTTTGTGATTTCCTCCTTGACCCACTGTTTTTCTAAAAGTGCTGTTTAACTTCCAACTCTTGGTGCCAAATCTCGGTCTCTGTCCCTTGAAGATTTCCAGCTTCATTCCACTGTGGTCAGAGAAATTATTTTGTAGGATTTCAGTCTTTCTGAATTCATTGAGACTTTTTCTGTGGCCTAGCATGTAATTGGACAAGTATATGTCTTGGGGTAGGCCTGTTGGAATTTATGCTGTTTGGAGTGCATTGTGCTTCCTGGACATGTACATCCATCTCCCTCAGTAGATTTGGGAAGTTTTCAGCTATTATTTCCTCCAACACCCCTTCTATCCCCTTTCCCTTCTCTTCTCCTTCTGGGATGCCTGTAATGCATATGTTTGTGTGTTTTCCATTGTCATTCGGGTCTCTAAATCCCTGCTGGAATTTTTCTTTCTTTTTATTGATCACTTCTACTATCTGTTTGATTTCAGATATACTCTCTTCCACACCACTAATTATTTTCTGTGCCTCTTCGAGTCTGCTGTTATTTGTCGAGAGTGTATTTTTGATTTCTAGAATTGTGCTGTACATCACCATCACACCTGTTACCTTTTTGTGTATGATTGCAATTTCTTCTGTATTCTCTCTAAGTGTTTTCTTCATATTCTTAAACTCTTCCTCCACCTCATGAAATTTGTCCCTAATATATGTTTTGAGAGCTTTAATTACTTGTTTGATGTTCTGTTACTCTTCCTGGTTTTAGTTTGTTCATTGGATTGGAGCATGTTTTCCTGATTATTATTTTGGTTTGTAATTTTTTGTTGCTGCCTTGTCATCATTTTATCTTGATGGTTTTAATCAGTTGCTTAGCTTCTTTGTCTAGTTTGGTGTTTAATTGGTTGTTTTTGCATGTGTGTTAAGTCTTCTCTTTGTCACTTTGTTCTTCTTATTCTATTTCCTTGTTGGCTAAGTTCACTTGAAGGAAAATATTAAGGTCAGGGAAAGCCAAAGAAGTAAGAGAAGAAAAATGAACAATAGTAGCATTGATAATAAATATTAAGAGGAACCATGTGTGATCTAGGAGAATGGATATTTGACTTATGTAAGGTATGTATACTTATAACAGTATGAAAAGTAGTGTATGTATAATGAGACAGCAAACTAAATATGGGGAGGAATATAGTGTGAATTAAAAGGTCAGTGTGTTCAGGAGAGAGGGAAAAAGAAAAGAAAGGACCGTAATATAAAGAGTGAATATAAGACAGAAAACAGTGCAAAGGTATTAGAAATAAATTCAGAAAAATAAGGGGGCAAACAAAGAGATGTGTAATGTAAGAGAAACAATAAATGATGGAGGATAGAAAGATGTAGAGGAAAGGGGATAGTGTTGGTGGCCCAAATCAATATACACACAAAAGTGGAATGGAGAATGAGGAAATACAGCAAATGTGAAGCACTCCCTGCAGCACCTAATATTTTAAAGAATTTAAAAAAGAAGAGATGAAAGAAAGAAATGGAAAAAAAGGGACAAAAAGGAGGGGGTAAGTAAGCAAGAAAAAGAAAAAGAGAAAAAAGAAAAAAGAAAGAGAAAAAGGACCTTGGGGGATAAAGAGGAAGAAAACAAGAAGACAACCCAATAAAATGCCAGCCAAAGTTTCAAGCAAGGTATCTCTTTGCAGTTAAATAAAATGCTTAGGGATTTGACATTCCCCCCTTTTCCCTTCCTTACTTCCCTGTCACCCAGGGCAGAAGGAAAGCTGCCTGAGAGGTCCAGTAGGAGATTCAAGTGGGTTGAACCAGCTCTGCACAGAAAACAGTGACTTTTGTTTTCCAGAGAGAGAGCACTCACAGCTCACCTGGAACCCCAAGTATGCTATTGGAAGCTTGGAAAGCACCTCCTACATTCCCTCTCTTTTAGGTGTGCTATGAGAGGGCTAGTTGATTTTCTGACTCCACCTTCTCCTAGACCAAGTTTCATATCACTGGGTATTTAGGTGAATTGGGTTTTGTCAGCAGATTCACTACTCCTTTCTTCCCAGGCTCTCCCCAAGCCAGCCGGTATGCTCCTCGAAGCACAGATACACAGAAAAAGGAGGGAGGAAGAACCAGAAAATTGAACCTGCACTCGCTTGGCCCCTTTGCTGCACCTCCTACCGAATCCCTCCCACTCATGGAGTCAGTCCAAAACTGGAGGGCTCGGGCAATCCCGGAACTCCAGAAGTGCTGGACTTGGGAAAGGGAAGCCCAGGACACTGCACACTCAGAGTATGTAGGTGTGTGGAATGTGGGCTATGGAGCTTAGGGGACACAGACCTGGGGACTATGTATCTGGGGATCATGGTGCCCAGGGACACCACCACACAACTGACAATTCTCAGGGAACATTGTGGCCACCAGCCGTAAGTGGAAGGGTCCTGACTCCCCACAGCTTTCAACCTCTGTGCTTGTAATCTGCAATTCTACATTTAGCAAGCACTACTTCTGTCACTGTCTCTAAAAAACAGACGTCCATACACCACCTGCCTTGTAAGGTTCTGAAACAGCCTGCTCTGGCAAGACTCCAACACCACTTTGCTGCTTCTTTGCAGTTGCACTCACTCAGACACCATCTTGCCCTGCCTCCTCCTGTAGAAGTTTTAATTAACTGGACTTAAAAGTGTGGTGATGGGTAGAGTTGATAATAACACATTATAGTGAGTAGTAACTGGAGTATAAATGGGATTGTGGCTGAAAAATTTAGTCTGGGGAAGTAAATGTCAATAGAAAGAAAGCTAAAGAATAACTGAGGGGGGAGCAGACTTGGCCCAGTGGATAGGGCATCCATCTACCACATAGGAGGTCCGCGGTTCAAACCCCGGGCCTCCTTGACCCGTGTGGAGCTGGCCCATGTGCAGTGCTGATGCACGCAAGGGTATGCCCACATAAGGGAGCTCCATGCGGAAGGAGTGAGCCCCATAAGGAGAGCCGTCCAGTGCAGAAGAAATTTCAGCCTGCCCAGGAATGGCAGGCAACACACAGCAAGATGACGCAACAAAAAGAAACACGGATTCCCATGCCACTAACAATAAGAGAAGCGGACAAAGAAGAAAACATAGGAGATAGACACAGAGAACAGACAACTGGGGCATGGTGGGGGGGAGAAATAAATAAATAAATCTTTAAAAAAAATAAAAGAATACCTGAAGGACTGAAATACACAGTAAACCCAGAGGCAGTTGAGAATTGTGGTTAAGGGTGCAAATACAAGCAAGTTCTTCTGTGAGCTAGAGCAGATGTATATCACTATTGTATATACATGGAAAACTACAGATGGCGTGATCTATAGACTGTGGTTAACAGCAATACTATAATATTCTTGCATAAATGTCAAGCTGTACTGTGTTGATAAAGGAGGTGTATGGAAAAAGTGTGCTAAATGTATGCTATGGGCAGAGGACGTGGCCCAGTGGTTCGGGCATCCATCTACCACATGGGAGGTCTGCAGTTCAAACCCTGGGCCTCCTTGACCCATGTGCAGCTGGCCCATGCGCAGTCCTGATGCACGCAAGGAGTGCCCTGCCATGCAGGGGTGTCTCCTATGTAGGGGAGCCCCATGCACAAGGAGGGCACCCCAGAAGGAGAGCTGCCCAGTGCGAAAGAAAGTGCAGCCTGCCCAGGAATGGTGCCACACACACAGAGAGCTTACACAATAAGATGACACAACAAAAAGAAACACAGGTTCCTGTGCTGCTGACAATAACAGAAGCGGACAAAGAAGACACAGCAAATAGACCCAGAGAACAGACAACTGGGGTCGGGCTGGGGAAGGGTAGAGAAATAAATAAATCTTAAAAAAAAAGAGAAAGATAAAGGTTTGCATGACTCTAAAAAAAAAAAAGGATGCTAATGGACCATGATTGGTAGTAATAGTCTGGTCATATTGTCTCATAATCTGTAACAAATGTTCCGTCAGGGTGTGGAATTGTATGGGAAATTTACACATCTGTATGATTGCTTTGCAAGTCCACAATATTTGTAATAAAATATATTTTAAAAAATAGTATGGGTTGGGGAAAAAATACACCAAATGTAAGATAGTAACTATAGTTGGTAGTAATATTGTGATGATGTTCATGCACAGTTTGTAACAAATGTTTCACAATGCAAAGAGTTGGTGGAAGGGTGATGTATGAGACACCTGTGTGATGTTACGTATGTATATTTTGTAAGATCACAATCTTTAGTGTGCATGTTAATGTATGAATGATATACTTCCATAAAATATAAAAAGCTTTTTAAGAATAGAGTATTCAGAGATGAAGAAAGAGTTGGCCTTGCTGATTCTGAAACTTCAAGATTGAGAGCCACATACTCACACATTGTTGTGACTGGTAATGGAAGAAATTGAGCATTGATGTGGAGTAAGTGGCCACAGTAGTTGCTGAGGGCAGGGAGAGGGAAGAAAAGAGGTGATGTGGGGACAATTTGGGGACTTGGAGTTGTCCTAAATGATATTGCAAGGACAGATGCTGGACATTATATATCCTGCCATAACCTACTGAATGGACTGGGGGAGAGTGTAAACTAAAATGTAAACTATAATCCACGTGGTGCAGCAGCGCTCCAAAATGTATCCACCAAATGCAACAAATGTACCACAATGATGAATGAGGTTGTTGATGTGGGAAGAGTGGGGTAGGGGGTTTATGGGAACCTCTTATTTTTTTTATGTAATTTGTGATCTATGTATCAATACAATTAAAAATGATGCAGTTGGGAGTGGGGAGTGGGGTGTAAAGGAATTTCTTATATTTTTCAGTGTAACATTTTGGAAAAAAATCTACTCATTCCCTATAAATGTGTATTATTTTCATAATTAATTATCTTTAAAGACATTTTCAATGATATGTTTTAAACTTTAAAAAAGAAGTAATAGTGGATATGAATGGACTCTGTAAAATAAAGCCAAAAGAAACTATGAAAGTACAGTACTCTAATTAACAATGTACCAACCCACCATGTATGGATTAACAATTCTAATACTTCTATGCATTTGCACTGGAATCAAGTTTCATAGACAGTTGACAGATGAGGGAATATTTTTCACACTGTGAAATAGGTGATTATAGATAAGCAAGGGAGGAGGCTAGAATGTTCTATATGTTAATAGTTTAGATTTATTAACTCATGTATCGGTAAATATAGATAGAGTGTTGTATGTAGGCATGTTTATAAATGTGTATATACACACATATGTTTCCACACATTCTCTTCAGAGAGGCCTTAGAAGGCACAGTACCATGGAACTCAGAACATGGAATTTATCACCATTATCCAATAAGTGTCTTCTTAGAGAAATTGTTGACTCTAGGAGAGAAACGTGCAAGAAATGACTGGCACAATTTATAGTACCATAGAGTAAATATGTGCTAAAATAAAACTCTCAATGATGGGGTTGTACTACAGATAAAGAGTACAGTTGACAATTCACCCCCATGGCCAAAAGTGGAACAAATTAAACAACAAGAAAAGTAATATTGTATCACTACTAAAAGTATCATATAAATTTCATGAGTTCATCCTGATATTAATAAATAATTGATTAAATAAATAAGAAGAGACAAATCTCTCTTGCAGGAAAAAAATAAATAATTTATGTAGATATTTCTTTTTCAAGGCCATGGAGAAAAATCCCACTCTTGAAGTATGGGTTTCACTTAGTGACTTCTTCCCAAAGGTGATATAAGGAAGGTTAGAGAAATGAGGAACTTTATGCTGGGGAACCACAAAACATTGCTGAAAGAAGTCAATATCAACAATGATAAGTCATGTTGATAGGATGCACCCTGGTTGTGATGGGATGAAAATGATACTTTATTTCTGGTGCATTCTTCCCAAAACCCATAAACTCAGTCTAATCATGAAAAGAACATCAGAAAATTCAAACTGAGGGAAACTTTACAATATACCTTACCTACACTCCTCGAAAATATCCAGGTTATCAAAACCAAGAAGAGTCTGAGAAGCTGCCACAATCACAAAGTGACTAAGAAGTTATGACAAATAAATATAAGGTGTTATTTTGGATGGCAGATGGTACGAACAGGGGAAAGGAGGTAAGAGGTTCTTGGAAACTATCTATAACATCCTTACAGGATTTCTGCAACTCTAAAACTGTTCTAAATATTACAATTATTAAGAAGTAAAATTTTTAGTGAAATGCAAATTCCTGGGATCATAAAACTCCAAGATTCAATACCGACACAATTATATGCAATGGAAAATTACTCTGATTTCACAGAGTAATTGGAATAACTAAATAAAATGATAAACATGAAATGACTGACATTATGCCAAGCATTAATAGTGAATACTTTATGATTCAACCCCACATGTACTAACTCATCACACCTCCTTCCATGCATCCACTCTTCTATTTTCATCCCTTATCATCTTTCCAAAATTTTTACAACAGGTAGAGTCATATTAATCCAGAGAAATATTTCTAATTGGCAAGGGCTTTCATGAACATCACTGTCTCTAAACCATACACAGATTCCAATAACCTAAAACATAAAGATCCAATTTGTGGACAGAATACAAGACTCTCTTTTACAAGGCTCATTTTCCACTTTTCATGAATGCCCATCATTGTTCATCAGATATTCAGAACTATTTCTAAAACTGCACCACATCCTATGGTTATACTGAACTCACATTTGTGTCCCTCTTATCTCTTTTTGTTGTGCTTCTACCTCCACTTCCTCATGGAATTATTCCAATTCCTCCTTCAAGGCTCAGTTCAATCATGAGGTCCCATATGATTCCTTCATTAACTCGCACAGCACAGGATGAGTCCAAAGTTCTAGACCCTCTTCACCAGGAATTAAGAGCCAGCTAAGGATATTGCATGTACTCATTTCTATGTCTCTTAAACTGTTTAGATATAATCTTTTTGTAAAAGAAACAATGTGTCACTCACTTCTTCAATCCCAAATTCATATTTAGTTCTTCATATTGTTTGATGACTAAATGTCAGTTGAATTACTAAAAGAAAAAATGGGTGAATGTGTTGAACCGGATTCTTCCCAAAATTTTAGAAAAAGAAAAAGCAGTGAAACAAAAATCTCTATCTATGAAATTATGTTCCAGTGTGTGTCTTCTCCTGTGTATCTTCATGAGTGAGTGTTCATTTATATAGGACTCCAAGGGGGCAGGGACTCAACCCTGAGTACCACCAGTGATATGATCAAATCAAAGCTCTAATCTTGATTTAATTAAGTAAATGCAAAAAAAAAAGAATTTAAATCAATCAAAGGATATGATATACAGAGGAACAGACCAGTTTACAATCATAATTGAAATCTCTTCTTGGAATTCATAAATAGTATCAACCTACCACAGAGACCTTTAGGGATTTCATTCACATGAAACTCATTAATGAATTATTCTTTTGTCTCTCTTCTTGATAAGATACATACTTCTCTGGAGGTAAGAAAGAAAACCACAAAGCAAACTCGTGCCAGTTTTGACCCTCAGAAGACAGATATGGAGAACCATGTCCATCTCTTATCCCACTGAACACCTTCCTTCCCTGTAGGAAGTCACCTTTCTTTAGATGTGAACTCTAATATTACAAAGTTTCCCAAAATGTTTTCTCTATCACTGATAGTAAAAAAGATTCTGGGTACACTAAAATATCTTGTTTCAAATCTGTCACCTTTGGAATCATGGGACTTCCCTCTCTTAACAAGATTTTCTTTTCTCTCCCTGCTTCTCCATTCTCCCCAAAACTTAGCAATATATGTGCAACTCACTCAATCATTTATTTCTTAGTCATTTGACAAATATTTATTCAACAATACTGTATGGTAAATAGTAAGTTATGTTCTGGGAATGAATAGAAGAGTGAGATATTTTGCTTCTGCTCAAACAGCTCACAGACTTTATAAGGCATGAGATAAGCAAATAAGTAAATGAAACATAATAAGATGGTACTGGAGCCCTCCTGGAGTGTATTTCCATATAAATCAGGATCAGCTTTTCCATTTCTGCTAAAAAGGCTCTTAGGACTTAGATGGGAATTACATTGAAGCTGTAGATAACTTTGGGTAGTACTGACATCTTAACAATATTAATTCTCCCTATTCATGAACACAGAATACCTTGCCAATTACTTAGTTCTTTTATTATTTCATTCAACTTTTTTTTGAAGTTTTCATTGTGCATCCTGTTTAGTTAAAGTTATTCCTATGCATTTTCTTCTTTTAGATGCTATGGTGAGTGGATTTTTTTATTGTCCATTTAAGAATGTTCTTTCTGTTGCATAAAATAAAACTTTTTTTTTCATGTAAACCTGATAGGTTTCATTTGGTTGAATTCATTTATGATTTCTAGGGTCTTCTTGGGGCAGCTTGTCATGATATAGATAAGGATCACCACATTTTTTAAAACAGATGATTTTACTTTTTCTTTCTAAATTGTGTAGACTTTATTTAGTTTTATGGCCTAATTTCTTAACTTCCAGTATAATACTGAATAGCAATATTGAAAGCAGTCATCCTTGTTTTGTTCCAGATCTCAAAGAGATAACTTCCACTCTTTCAGGATTGAGGATAAGATTACCTGTGTTTTCTTATATATTTTGTTTATTCTGTTTAGGGAGTTATTTATATTCTTATTTTTCTAAGTATTTTTATCATGAAAAGGTGTTGGAATTTATCATTCACATTTTCTGCATCAATTTAGATTTTCATGTGATTTCCTTTTCATTAGGTTAATGGGTATATTACATTGATTTTCTTAAGTTGAACATTCATTTTGAATCCCATTTTGTCTTGGTGCGTAATTCTTGTAATATTCTCTTGGATTTGACATGCTAGTATTTGTTAAGTGTTTTGCATCTATATTTATGAGAGAAATTGCTCCTTGCTTTACTTTCTTTGATATGCTTTATGTAGTTTTGACATCAAAATAACTTTAGTCTCATAGAATGAGTTTGGAGACTATATGTATCTTGACTTCAAGTTGGAAGGTTATGAAAAATATTGTCATTAATTCTTCTTTGAATATTTCATAGATTTCATTTTGGAAATATGTCTGATCCTAGACTTCTAGTTTTGAGAAGTTTTTGATAACTAATTGAATTTCTTTACTCATTATGTTTTTGTTGAGATCTATTTCTTTTCAGTCAATTTAGATAAATTGCATGTTTTTAGGAATTGGTCCATTTTCTTCTATTTTCTAGATTTTGGTAGACAATTATTCATAGATTTAATTCATAATCCCTTTAATGTCAGCAATATTTAGCAACATCCCCGATTACATTTTTTATTTTGGTAATTTGCATCCTCTTTCTTGTTTCTTTTTCAATCTAAATGAGCCTTTTCTATTTTATTGATCTTTTCCAAGAAACAATTGCATTGGTTCACACAATTGCTTTTTCTATACTCTAGTTCATTTCTTTTCACTGAAATCTCTATTGTTTTTCTCCTTCTACTAGATTTAGGTACAGTTTGCGCTTCTTTTTCTATTTCCCACTAATCTGTAGTTAGGCTTTTTAAAAAAAAAATTTCTCTCCCCTTCCTCCCTCCCCCCTCCCCCCAGTTGTCTGTTCTCTGTGTCTATTTGCAGCATGTTCCTTGTTCACTTCTGTTGTTGTCAGCAGCACGGGAATCTGTGTTTCTTTTTTGTTGTGTCATTTTGCTGCGTGAGCTCTCTGTGTGTGCGGTGCCATTCCTGGGCATGCTGAACTTTCTTTCACACTGGGTGGCTCTCTTTATGGGGTGCACTCCTTGTGCATGGGGCTCCCCTATGCAGGGACACCCCTGCGTGGCATGGTATTCCTTGCATGCAATAGCACTGTGTGTGGCCAACTGGACACAGGTCAAGGAGGCTCTGATTTGAACCGCGGACCTCCCATGTCGACCTCCCATGTGGTAGACAGATGCCCTATCCACTGGGCCAAGTCTGCTTCCCTGTAGATAGATTTTGATGTGTTGTTTTTTAAAATATGAGGATTCACACCTTCAAATTTCCCTGAATATTTTAAATTCATCCCAAATCTGGCCTAACAGAATGAATTAGTTTAGCCACAAAATAAATAATAAAATGGACTGTGATGTGTAGTGGATTTCAAATGCCAGCTGCAGTTTTGAAAGACTGTCCACATTAAGGAATTTGAGATTCCATATTACTAAATATGTTCTATATGAAAATGAATTAAAAAATTCTCCTAAGTGGAAACTCTGGTAAGAGATTGCTGTATAAAAGATGGATCCTTAGAATTATAGTTGCATTGTAAAGGTTAACAAAGTATAAATACATTAATCAAGTATGTGTATGAAGAGACACACTTCTCCTGACCATGGTGCTACAAGTGCCAAAGCTCTCTGAATGAGGATCCAGCATGCAGTCTGAAATCACAGAACCAATGTGACCTTAAAGGCTCAAAGTGCACAACTTAACATTAAATTGTTTTAGCTTGCTAATTTCCAAATAATGTAAAATGTGAATATTCTCTTTTCCACTGAGACCGCCAAGAATTCACATAAATATGTACTCAAATTAAACAGCACAATTTTAAAACTCAGTATAACAATGGGTAAATTCTTCCATTGCTAGAATCACAATAAGTCCATAGTAAGATACCAGTAAATCTACTTTAGTCCAAATTTCATTCCCAAAACCAGAGGATTCTGGGATGGGGATGTCTACTCCACATCTAATAGAGAGGGGCTGTGATCCTTTAGAGCTGATGGATGGGACTATATTGCTTGCAGTTTTAGGCTTTCTCAGTTACTTGGTATGTAGTTGTCCATCATCACCCCTTGCCTGTTGTCTTGGGTGAAAGCAATGAACTGTAGAGTAGGTGTTGCAAATCTATTGAGATTCAGGGCCCAGCTGGCACATGGGCAGCCCCCAAACTTAAGTCACTTGTACATAAACCTACAAACTCTAGTACTAATTACAAGTACAAATGAAAGGACTGAAAAGCCACATGTAGGGAATCTGAAGGTAGTGGTCACTGGAGGTTCTGAGGGTAGGAAACAGTAAAAAGTGTTATAAGACAGGGGCATTTTTTGGAATTGGGAATTGTCCTAAAAGTCATTGCAATAACAGATGCAAACCATTATATATCTTGCCATAACCTATGGAATTATGTCGAAGAGAGTGTAAACTACAATGTAAACATTTGTCCATGCTTAGTGGCAATGCTCCACAGTTTGTTCATCAATTGCAATGAATGTACCTCACTAATGAAAGATGTTGTTCATGTGGGAAAATGTGGGAAGTGTGGGGAGTGGGGCATATTAGAATCCCCTATCTTTTTCATATGATATTTGTGTAATCTAAGTATCTTTTCAAAAATTAAAAATATCTATACAGACCCTAAGAAAGCGAGTTATCATGACTAAAAGACAGAAAAAAAGACAGACAATAGGAATAAAAGCTTTTAAGTTTTTCAGATTTTGAAAATATTCAGAGAATATGAAACACTTTTTAATGAGTTTTAGAAGATTAAAAAGAATATTGCAATTATATAAAATGGTATATTTCAATAATTAAATAAATAGAACCTCTGAAGCTAAAATGTACAATGATGAAAATGTAAAATTTCCAAGTAGGAATGGGAGAAATTTATCTACAATGGAAATCAAAGACCCACTAATCCTGAAACAGAAATGGAAAATAAACCAAATTTATATCTGTGGACCTTCTACACTTGACATTTTATCCGTGTCCCTCCATTTACTGCCAGTAAAACATTCCCTTTCATATTTTCTTTGCACAGCGAAACAGATCTACAGGTTGATTTCAGTGATTTATTGTTCCACTGATGTTTTCCTTCTTGGATAATAAATAAATACAAAATATTTTCATTCAGGAAGCTTCAGGAAATGAAAAAATATATATATAACCACAGTTAGGGTGATGTATCTCAGAGCTATTAATATGCAGGTGCTTCCAATGACATTAGAATGTGAAATCCAGGACCTTCTCATTCAATACTGTTACTCTAGAATTTGCTTCTCTTGCAAACTCGGTTCTTGGCAGTGGAGGAAGGAGTAATTGCTCCTATGTTTGAAATATATTCACTTAGACATGGGCTACCTTATTACAATGCATTATAATAGGTAAGCATTCTGTTACAGTTTTCTACTTTCTCTTGGTTTAAATGATGTTCCTTGGACCTGGGTGTGTTTATTCTCACTTCCCCACTCTGGACAGTAAATCTTCAATTGGCAGTATTCATCTTTTCTAAATTTCTCATGTTAGGGTCCCAAAGTATTTATTCTACTCATACAACATTCAATTAAACAGAACAGAGCTCACGCAAAATGTATCTTGCCCTCCTTCTATGTAACATATATTTCATGGTTTTCAGACAGCAAATAAATCCCCCACTTATCCAGGAAAAAAAAACAGTTTTTCCCTCTGTAACTTGGTGTTTATCTCTCACTGAAATTATGGAAGTGTCCTTCAATGAAATCTATATTTTAGGAACTCTCTTCAAGGTTTCCCTTTTTAAAAAAAAACCTAACTGTACTTAAGTTTCACTGATAAAAGACAATATGATGCTTTTTTCCCTTATAGTCATTTATAGACTCTTAAGGAATAAACTTTGTTTAATATGAGAAAAAATTTTACCCTCAGTTTAGAGTGAAACATTGTTTCCACATATTTTAGGATCCTGGAGAAGAATAAAATTCTACTGACAAAACCAGGAATACTTTTTTATTTTAAAGGAAAAGAGAAGATGCAGGAATGGGGAAATAAGAAAAGATCTTTGTAATAACATAAGTTCTAGGAGAACATAATAGAGTTGAAAAGGTCTCCATCACTCATATATGATATTTGCTTAATAAAAATGTTACCTTATGAATCAGTGTACCAGTTAAATATTTAGAAAGGAAACAGGAAGTTTCTTAGGGGATTTTGAAAGATACCAATCACCCTCTCTTCATAAATACAATCAAAGTGTAAGTAAGTTTGGCATCCACAACTGAGTCTTCTTAGGGTGTGACATCAGTAGGGTAGGTGATTCTTAGCAGTCTTTTCTCCCTCTTTCTGGTTTGTATTCCTGTCCTCCAGATGGGGAAACTGCAGGTGGTGGTGCCTATTTAATCAATACTGAAGACATGAGCCTGCTTCTCCCTGACTGCAGAAAGGGGGCATATTTGTGTGGTCAATAATTCCAGTGGAGTCTTCTTGATTATACAGTGTCCCTGATTATAACAGAAGTATCACTTTTCTTAGCTGGACTGTTTTTCACTCTTTTCTATACTTCCAATTATTGAAAGACATAACTCTAGTTTCTTCAGTAAGATGAGTGTTCATGACTACCACGTTTTTTCTCAAGATTCTTTTTCAAAATTTTCTTAACGTTTTTATTTTTAAAGAAGCTTTAGATTACATAAATGTTACATTAAAAATACAGGAGATTCCCATATGCTCCAGCCCCTGAAGATCCCACACTTTACCACATTAAAAACTTGTTTCATTAGGGTTGTACATTTGTTAACATTGAAGAACACATATTGAAGCATTGCTACCAACGATGGACTACACTGTAGATTATAGTTTACCCTCAGTCTCAGACAATTTTGTAGGCTGTGACAAAATGTATAATGGCCTTGTTTCCATCATTGAAAGGTCATGTAGGAGAATTTCCATGTCTCCAAAATGTCTCCATATTACTCCTATTCTTCCCTTCCCTCCCCTCAAAAACTCTGGTGGCCAATGCCTTTATTTCAATGATAAAATTCTTCAATTACTATAATAATACATGTATAATAGAATAATAATGTCTAGTTATTATAATGTACAATGGACTAAAGTCAAAATTCTTAAAAGCTTTTATTTGGAAAGAGATTTCTGTTCAAAAATAAGCCTTTCATGTAAACTATTTTGTACAAGAACTGATTTCAAAATAGCAGTCTTGTAGGGTAGCAATTGGGAATTGATACGTCAAGTTGTTGGGAGTGAGAAGACCACTGACACTATTTCCATGTGATAAATGTATATAGTTGCTCTTGTATAGCTTGGAAAAAATGATTCACAATATATTGTTTTCAGTAACATTTAAAGAAACCACCTAGGAAAGGTATTGACAAACTGGTTTATGTGAAAAATGATTTTACTGAGAATCCTAATTCAAGTTAATGTGGAATAAGGTGGGGCTCTTACTTGCACTGGAGAGAATTCCAGAAAAAAGGGACAAGGTGAGGATTTTTAATTTTCAGATTAAGGTGTAAGCAAAACATAGACATTTTATAAAACTGCATGAATGAAATATCTTTTCCTGAAATTTGCAGTTCTGATAAGTGTATGACTCACATCAGAGACTGAACCTGTGTGTTAATAAATTACAAGTGAAAATGAATTCACAGCTTTGCCAAAGAATTTGAAGTGAATACAAATATGTAAGCAATTATTAACATCTTCAAATATGACCATTAGCTCAGAGAAATCATTAATTCCAAAATGCCGCTCTGGTTTGCCATTTGTAGTGATGGCAAGGAAATCAGTTGGTGAATGAAGTATTCACCTTAGTTTACCCAGAAGAAAACAGCAAGCTTACATAAAAGTCTGAAATTATGTCCTAATATCTGGGTTTAATATAAGAATAAGATATAGTAGGAAAGGCAGAAAAACACATATTTGCTTTTTATGATCCATAAATGAGGACTATTGTTTTAGGGAGTGCTGAAAGAAATTTCCAGAAAATATCCTTCAATATGGAAATATTTTTTAAAGGGCAAATTTATGTCGCTGGAAGAATGATAGAAATTATTGAAACCATCATTGTTTGAAAAATCAGGGAATGTGTTGTTGATTACAACCTCACTTGAATTATGATTTTGAAGGTGCAGGAGAAAGGCACATATTGGAGATGGAATGTGGATTACTATAAAGCAGTCAGATGACATCTCCAGTTCAGGATGTGACCTCTTTCAGGAACTAATGAACAAACCTTGGTAGCTGGTACAGAGCCTTTGCTAGGAGAGCTTATTTTTCACTAACACCATAAAACACAAGCAGTTTCTTTCATCTGGGAGTGACTGCAGTACACTTTCATCCCTCCAGCACCTGCTATAATTTTATACATACAGAATAAACTGAATGAAATATTTTACTGCTGAAAATCCAGGAGGCAGTTTCTATCTTCAATCCTGAATCCAGGAATACAATGAGAGAACACATGATGTAAAAATAATACAAAAGAAATAGGAATCCGTGATATACCAGAATGAAACAAATGTAAATTTTTATTAGACAAATGCAAGATTATCTCTCTATACACTTACAAAGTACCTAGATTAAGATCTCCTCTAATCCAAATTTTATTCCTCCACCTTGTGTACCCTGGGATGGTGATGTCCACTCCACCTCTAAATTGAAAGTTGGCTTAGATCCCACATGGCTGATGGGTGGAATTCTCCTGCTTGCACTTGTAGACTCTCTCGGTTCCCTGGTATGGTGGTTGACCATCCTCACCTCCCTGTTAGCTGACACTGGCAAATCCAATGAATTGGAGAGCAGGTGTTGCAACTCTCCTGAGGCTCATTCAAGGCTCCTGACCATAAAACAACCCCAGCACCAACAAAAGGTTGAGTAAAAGTGACTGAGAGGCACATGTAGAAAGATCACATCTGAGTCCAACTCCATCACACTTCAGGGTACAAATTCCAAAGTAGGATATTCTGGCAAGGCACAGAACTCCAGAATCATCTGCCATGACCATAGGAATGAAGTGTCCCTGTAGTCCTCAGGAGAACCACTACCTGGGGTAGTACTTACTTAGGCTGTCTCTGAGATCCTGCTGAAAGGTGCATAAGCCCAACTCATCTGAAGACCTGACACATTTTGAAGTCTCTTAGCCATATGAACTCATTTGTCATTCCCATTTCCCCTTTTTGTTCAAGGTATTTTTCTAATTGTATCACCAGCTTGTGGTTGGTAGTAATTCCTCAGCACCAGGGATTCTCAACCCAAGGAATATGTCCCATGCTGAAGGGAAGGTAATGTTGATTTGACTTAGGGAGTGGCCACATTTGAGCAACATGGAGGCTCTCAGGAGGTTACTCTTAGGCACCTTGCATCTCTAGACCTAGGTGAAATTTCAAGCACACAGGCCCATAAGCATAGTCATCAGTATCAAGGGCCCATCATTGGACCATCCTTCTTCATTGGTCTTTGTTCTTGCATTTGGGGAATAGTTGCTCCTCAACTGGGGAGTGCAACATCGTTTCCCAGAATAGGAACTCAGCACTTCCTCAGTTGTCATGTCAAACTCTACCTACTATGACAATTAATATCCAAAATATATTTATATACCCTGCATGAATGCCCTGGAGAACTGCCCCCTGCCCATGCATCCCCCATCAATGACATCCCACACCAGTACTCCTGCCCTGCAATTGTTGAACCAGTCTGTGATTCAAAACTTCTTCAAAACTATATGCTAATATATTTCTAAACTCAATTAACAGGAAAATGAAATATTAGTGATAGGTTTAAAGATAAAAAATAGAATATTTTTATTCTATATTTAAGAAAAAATAAAGTAAAAAATAAATCAGGGTATTAAAATGCAAAATATCATAAAATATATTTTACATTTTGCCTTCATCACTGTAATAAGTGTTGCTGTGTATGTACAGTAGAAAAGCTCTCTCTCCCATTATTTTCTCAGGGTCTTCATCCTTTGTTTAAAAAAAATTATAATGTCTTCAAAAAAGTTTTAGATCACAATAAAGTCACATATACAATATAAGGGAATCTGATATGTCAACATCAAACACTTTTCTCTCTTCCCCCCGCAATTATCTTTTTAATGTGCATATATTTGCTATAGCTGATGAACAGATATTGAAACATAGATACAAACCATGGTTTCACTATGGTTTACATTATGGTTTATATTTTAGATTGTACAATTTTATAAAAATTTGGTTGTACTATGGTTTACATTTAATTTTTTGGTGAAATTTAACAACACCTATATCCATCACTGCATAATCTTGTGGAACACTTCCACTGTCCCCAGTTGCCCCCTCTTCCATCTATTCTATTCCTCTCTCCTCCACCCCTTGGGGCCCACAGTGACAACCAAGCTTCACTGCCTGAAAGACACGATTCACAGATACTTGCGACAATGCTGAGGATTTGACACACTACTCTGTTTGGAGACAGTGGCCGTGGGATTTGCTGAGTGCTGGAAGAGGGAAGATGTGTGATATGGAGGCATTTTTAGGACTTGAAGTTGGCCTGAATGATATAGTAGGGATAGATGAAGGACATTACATATCATGCCTTAAAGCATTGAATGGACTGTGGGGAAGTGCAAACTAAAATGCAAATGATAATCCACACAACCAGAAGTTGTTGGTGTGAGAGGAGTGGGGGTGGGGTGGGGAGTGGTATATATGGGAACCTCATATTTTTAATGTTACATTTTGCATTATCTATGTATCTTCAAAAAAAGACAACAAAATATTTCATTTTCAATAAAAGAATCTTCTAGTGTTTCATCTCTGTTAATCATGAGCACTTTTGTAAACTTGAGACAAAGTATCCTTTTATAGACAGAATGTTTCCCAGCTTTTTAAAGGCCTGCTTTATGTCCTTGTTTCTAAGAATGTAAATAAAGGGGTTCTACATGGGAGTAATCACTGTGTACATCACTGAGGCTATTGCATTTGCCTTTGAGTTTTTGGTAGCAGCAGAGCTAAGATACACTCCAATACCTACCATAAAACAAGGTCACTAATGAGAGGTGAGATCCACAAGTAGAAAATGCTTTATATTTACCACGAGCTGTTGAGATTCTCAAAATTGAGGATATAATTTTATAGTAAGAGAAAAAGATCCCAGTGAGTGGTATAACCCCCAGAAGTCCAGCTGCAAAATACATCACAAGGTCATTGAGGAAGGTGTCAGAACAAGCATGTCTGACTACCTGATTAAGTTCACAGAAAAAGTGGGTCATTTCCATCTCTGTACAAAAAGACAATTGCAAAACCATTAAGTCATGCAAAAGAGAGTCCAAAACACTCAATAACCAGGATGCTAACAGCAGGAGACCACAGAGCCACGGGTTCATGATGACTGTGTAGTGCAGGGGGTGACAGATGGCCACGGAGCAGTCATAGGCCATTGCAGTCAAGAAGGAGTTATCTAATTGTCCAAAAGGCATGAAAAAATATATCTGGGTGAGACAGTTTTCAAAAGTAATGATTTTGTTGCCTGTCTGAATCTTCAGCAGCAACTTTGTTTTCGTGGTGGAGGTGAAACAGATATCAGTAAAAGACAGTTTGGAGAGGAAGAAGTACATGGGTGTGTGGAGAAGGGAGTCCAAGATGATGGCCAGGATGATGAGCAGGCTGCCAATGAATGTAACCAGGTACATAGACAGGAACATCCCAAAGAGGAGGGACTGCACCTCTGTATTTTCTGAGAGCCCCAGGAGGATGAATTCTAAAGCATATGTTTGGTTTTCTGTTTCCATGTGGTTGATGAATTTCCTGGAGATATTCAAAACAATGCAATTTAGCCTCAAGCCATAATCAGAAAAATATCATAAATGGTACTGTTTGTATTGTAATTACATTAAGTTAATATTTTTATGGATTTTATAGAGATCTAGTACCCTTTTCTGAAAATAGGGAAAACATATGTTCCTGCTTCTCCTTGATAGTTGTGATGGCTAGAAACCCTGGGCCATAATAGAATACACTTTGCCAACGCAATAATTTCAATGATAAATTCTCTCAGACTTTATTTTAAGCAACAAACATTATGACCATGTTTTTGTACCCTGTGACAAAATAGAAAAGAAGAACAAAGTAGTAGGAACCATGTTATTTGGTTGTAACAGTTATTATAAAAACACAATAATTTAAAAAATCTTTTTGGTGAAATGGACAAATGACCCACACAAATGTGTTCCACTAATGTTTCACAGAGGACAAGGGTAATTCAGTGTAGAAAGTATGATCTTTTCAAGAAGTGGTGTTGGAACAGAAGTGAAGCAGGCTAGTAAGATAGGGAATAGATGGATCTAGAACCTGACAGAGTCCAAGTGGACATCAAAACCCCCTAAGATGGCTGCTGGAGGAATCTCACCCTGGGATTCTGCTACCCAGAACAAAGCCTCCTTCCTGAGAATATGGAAAAGCCTGGATCTTCAATAGGAACTTTATCACTGGGTCTTCACTAAGGAATTGATGGGCAGGGTAATCAATCCAAAGAGCAAACAGCTGAAACCCCCACCCTGCCATGAGCAAAGGGGTGGAATAACTAACAGTTTAAAAGCAAACCATGAGGATTGAGCTTGCTCTTGCCTAGCTTTTTGCCTATGGACCCCTCTTGCCTTCTGCGTGTCACTTTCATCATTTTTCCTCTGCCATGTGGCCATGCAAGTTACCCTGGGGACTTATAATCTATAAAGGGGAATTGTAGCTTGTAAATTAGTCCTCTTCATCACTTTTCAGCCCCTTCCTCAGTACCTGCTGGGGCCCTGCTCTGTTATTTTCTCCCATTTCTCTTCCTTTCCTACCTGAATTAATTACTGGCCTAACTCACCTGGCGTGTTCTTGAAATTCACTTCTGCAGCATAGCCAAGAACTTAGTTAGAATCTGGTAACAATGGATGCACTCATGCCAAACAAAAAAAGGAACTTAGGCACTGATTGAATTCATTTCACAAAAATTAAATCAAAATGAATCATACCATTTTAAAGTAAAATGCATTGTAAAAGTGCTAGACTAAAATGTGAAGAAAATCTAAGGGCCCATAGTTTGGAAAAGAGTTTTTAGATATAGTAATGGAAGCATGATTCATGAGAGATTAAAATTTATAAGTCAGTTTTTATTCAAATGTAAAATATCTACTCTGTGAAAGACATTGGTAAGGGGTTGTAAGAAAACATACAGATTTTGAAAAATACTTACAAAACACATCTGATAAATGATTTGTATACAAATGTAGAAATTAATATTAACACCACAAAATAAGAAAACATGTGCTGAATTTAAAAAATCTGCAAAAGATATAAACAGAATCCTAACTTAGGAAGAAATTCAAAATACAAATACAAAATATAAAAAGAAATTCAACTTCACTGGCACCTAGGTATTATGACCAAATGCCAACTAGCAATGTCTCTGAAAATGACCTTGACCAAAAAGGGGAAATATTCAGTGCAGATGAGATTTTATGATTAAGAGATTTCAAAGTGAGTTTGGTGGTCATTCCAGAGGTTAAGCTTATGCTCATCTCAGCAGAATCTCACTATCTGTTACAGTAAACAGTGCCTCAAACAGTAGGGATCCTGATGGTTCTAGAGATATCTAGACACTATAAGTAGTGCAGGGAATCTCAGGAATTTGGCACCCTGTCAGTAGACCTTACTTTGGAATTTATGCTCCCCAGTTTAAAAGAGTTAGCCTCATTTGTAGATTCCCAACCTGTGGCTCTTCTCTACATGTTATTTACATAAAGCCATGTGTTGGCACTATTCTTGTTAAATACATGAGCCAGAGCCTTATGTTTTTGGTCTTTTCATGTGCCAGTTGAACCCTTAATCTAAGCAGAGTTTCAACACTTACTCGCCAGGTCATTGGACCTATGTAGAACATCTAATAAGGAGATGGTAATGGACAACACCTATCCCAAGGAGCAAAGAATGTCTGCACCTCTAAGCAAGCTAGTTCCACCCATATATCCCAAGGGATCTAAGCCCCCTCTCAATTAGAATTAGTGGGCATCACCATCACAAAATCCTGAAGATTGGGGAATGAACAATGGACTAAAGTAGACATTATTTTTATATTATAGACTTACTATTCTAGCAATGGAAGAATGTTTATCATTGATATAAAGGCCATGGCCACCAGAGATTCTGAGAGGAGGGAGCCAGCAGAATAGGTGTAATATCAGGGCATTTTCAGGACATTGGGATTGTTCTGCATGACATTGCAATGATGGATATAGGCCATTATATGTTTGTCATTACCTAAAAGTGTGCAGGACAGGCTATTAACTATAATATAAACTATAATTCATGGTTAGCAGCATTGTTTCTATATGCATTCATCAATTGTAGCAAATGTACTATACTAATGAAAGTTGTTGTTACTATGGGAAAGAGTGGGAGGGTGAAGGGGTGGGGCATATGGGTCCCCTCTATATTTTATGTAACATTTATGTAATCTAAACCTGTTTTAAAATTTAAAAATTTAAATAAATAAATGAATTAATAAACTCATTTAAAAATATTTTAAAAATTAAACATCATCTGTCATTAGGGAATTGGAAGACTATGAACACAATAATATATGACCACATGCTTCTTAGAAGAGATAAAAACCTAAAAACTGAGAATACCAATTGCTGTTCAGTATATGGAGCAATACATCTCTCATTCACTGCTAGTGAGAACACAAAATGGTTCATCCAGAAGACAGTTTCTTTTAAAACTAAACATTGTCTTACCATACAATCCAGCAGTTTTGCTTTTAGGTATATATATATATATGATATGAAAATTAGAGTCCACACAAAAGTCCACACATGAATGTTTACAGCAGCTATATTTGTAAACTCCAAATCTGAAAGCAAACAAAATGTTTGTCAACCACCACAACAGGGAACAGAGAGAGTCCACAACTGCAAGCAGAATTCCATCCATCAGACATGTGGGATCTAAGGCCCCTCTTGATTTAGAGGTGGAGTGGTCATCACCATCCCAAGATCCTCAAGATAGAGGAATAAAATAAGAATTAGAGTGGACTTAATGGTATTCTACTATAGACTTATTGTGACTCTAGCAATGGAAGAAATTGTGTCACTGTCATGGAGACAGTGACCACTGGAGTTGTTGAGTGCAGGGAGAGGGAAGAAGAGGGTGTGATATGGTGGCTTTTTTGGGGACTTGGGGTTGTCCTGAAATATATCACATGGACAGATGCAGGATATTATATATCCTACCATATCACGCTGAATGGACTGGAAGAGAGTGTAAACTAACATGTAAACAATAATCCAAGCTTTGTAGCAATGATCCAAAATGTATTCATTAAATAAAAGGAATGTGCCACACTGATGAAAGGTTGTTAATGTGGGAGGATGGGGAGTTTAGGGAGTGGGGTATATGGGAACGTCATATTTTTTAATGTAAAATTTATTGTCATCTATGTATCTTAAAAAAAAGAAGACCATAATAATTTTTGCGAAAGAAATCTCATAGCGAATTTATAAAAACAAACAAGAAAAATCTTTACTTCTCAGTGAACATACTCTAATAATGACTGAAGTAATAAATGCACAATTATGTCATTATGGCAAATACAACAAATTTTACATGTCACAGGAATTGTATGCTTTTTTTTAAAATTAAAATTATTTATTTTTACAAATTACATTAAAAAAATACGAGGTCCCAATCAACCCCACCGCCCCCACCCCCCATGCCCCCCACAGCAACACGCTCTCCCATCATCGTGAGACATCCATTGCACCCAGTAAGTACATCTCTGAACATCACTACACCCCGTAGTCAGTGGTCCACATCATAGCCCACACTCTCCCACGTTCCATCCAGTGGGCCCTGGGGGGATCTATGATGTCCTGTAATTGTCCGTGAAGCACCACCCAGGACAACTCCACATCCCAAAAATGCCTCCACATCTCATCTCTTCCTCCCATTCCCCAAACCCAGCAGCCACCATGGCTACCCTTCCCACACCCATTCCACATTTTCTCTGTGGACATTGGATTGGTTGTGTCCATTGCACATCTATGTCAAGTGGGGGCTTAGATTCCACATGGATACTGGTTGCACTCCTCCTGCTTTCAGTTGTAGACACTCTAGGCTCCATGGTGTGGTGGTTGACCTTCCTCAACTCCATGTTAGCTGAGTGTGGTCAGTCCAATAAATCAAAGTGTAGGAGCTGAAGTCTGTTGAGGCTCTGGGCCTGGGTATCTTATTATCAGTCCAGAGATTCAAATCCCCTAAATATATCTTAAACCCCAGCACCAACAACAATTCCAATAAAGTAGCATGCAAGTCTTGTGGGAAGAGATCACCTCCGAGTTCAATTCCATCATGTAGAAACACCAGCTCCAAAGAAGGGCCATCTGCCATGGCAGTGAACCCCATCTGCCATGACCATAGGACCCATGGGTCTCTTTATCCCTCAGAAGAACCAATACCTGGGGCTGTATCTACTTTATCTTTCTCTTAGACTCTGCTCAGTTGTGCATAAGGGCATTCCTTCTGACAACCTTCAGACTCATTTTTAGAGACTCATAGCCTTATAATCTCATTTCTCCTTTCCATTTCCCCCTTATATTAGGTCAAACAGCATTTTGAAGTCATGTTATTATATGTAGACAGGGATATTCTGCTGATCCGTATTGAACCTTTAATTCAAGGTCATTTTCTAGTTGCATCTTCAGCTGGTATGTGGTAGTGATCCCTTGGTGCCAGGGAGGCTCATCCCTGGGTGTCATGTCCCATGTTGGGGGGAATGCACTGCATCTACATGCTGAGTTTGGCTGTGAGAGTGGCCACATTTGAGTAACATGAAGGCTATCAGGAGGAAACTCCCAGGCACAGTGCTACTCTAGGCCTTATTCTTATTGCAGATGTATAGGCTCAAAAGCATAGCCATTAGTATCAGGAACCCACTGCTGGGCCCTCCTTCCTTCCTGGTTCTTGCCGTTGCCCCTGGCGGACTGCCGCTGCTCCCCAGGGTCCATGACTGTGACCCCCCGGCCAGGCGCCCAGTACCCGCCCCAGCTGTTGTTTTTAATTGTTTCCACTATGAGTATATCTAGACATTACTATATACCCTGGGCATATGCCCTGTATAACTCCCTGTCAGCCATATATATCCTGTCAATAACATCCTGTATCAGTATTCCTCTGCTGCCATTGTTGAACCACTCTGTGATTCAAAACTTCCTGTAAAGTGAATCCCAACATAATGTCAGCTTCACAAGAGTCTTAGATCACTGAAATTCATATATACAATATACAGTACTTCCCCAGATCCACCATAAAACCTTTTCCCTTCCATAGCGATAATCTTTTAGCTTATTCATATCATATTTCCTGATACTGATGTATGGATTCCGGGACAATAGCTTTCAAACAAGGTGACATCTGTGCTTACTATGTGGTCCATGCTTTAGATTGTACAGTTTTCTAAATTTTTTAGTTATCCTATGTTTTGCCTTATGGTTTACATTATTAGTCTGTTGTCCCCTATATGTTTCTGGTGTAATATTACATGTTTTATATTCATCCTCGTGTACTCTCACAGAAATCCTCTCTTGCCCCCATATTCACCTTGGTTCCATCCATTCCACATCCATTTTCCCCCTCCCCTTGAGGCCCACAATGCCAGCCAATCTCTATTTCCCAAGAAGCCATGTCCAGAGATCCTTGCAGCAGTATTCAGGGGCTGACTTTCTCAACTACCCTAATGCCCTGGGAGCCATCCTTTCTCATGAGAGATACCGTTCTCTCTATTTGATGGCATTAGTCCTCCCCAGGGTGTGGGTCCACCCCAACTCTCACTTCTTGGGTCTCTTCCCAGTGGTACAACCCACCTTGGCAAAATGAGCCTTCAGCTATTCCCCCAGAGTCCGTCCCGCATCAGACTATACCCCCTGAGCATCCTAACCAGGTGTCCCTCCTACTTATACTTTGATACGATTTTCTCAACTTTTTGTTCTCAATGGACACCTACACTCTCCCATGTTTGTATGTTGCCCCTCCCTCCCCTGAATTTTTGGACAATATTACCCCTCTTCCCATCCCCAGCCCCCCTCAAACCAACAAAGCCCCACCCGAAGGCAACCCCTTGCCCCATTTTGTCCCTTCTTTGTGCTCATACTTACCGCCAGCTCATCACAGATTCCACTCCTGCAGACGTTAACTCACATCCTTCCTCCACCCCCCGCTTTCCTGTAAGCCTCTTTTCCAGACTCTAGCTCTCTGAGGCAGTTTGCTTATTTCACATCATTGAGGTCATGTAGTATTTGTCCTTCAATGCCTGGGTTGCTTCACTCAACATAAGGTTCTCAAGATTCATCCATGTTATCACGCGTGATTGTAGTGTATTTGTTCTAACAGCCGAGTAGTATTCCATTGTGTGTATATACCACATTTTATTGATCCACTCATCTGTTGATGGGCATTTGGATTGATTCCAAATTTTGGAGATAGGGAACAATGCTGCTATGAACATTGGTGTACATATATCGGTTTGTGTCCTTGTTTTCAGTTCTGATGGGTATATACCTAGCAGTGGTATTGCTGGGTCATATGGCAAATCTATGGTTAGGTTTTTGAGAAACTGCCAAACTGTCCTCCAGAATGGTTGGATCCTTCTGCATTCCCACCAGCAGTGGATGAGTGTTCCCCTCTCTTCACATCCTCTCCAGCATTTGTATTCTTCTGTTTTTTTCATAGCTACCAATCTTATGGGAGTAAGATGGTATCTCATTGTGGTTTTGATTTGCATTTCCCTGATAGCTAGAGATTTGGAGCATTTTTTCATGTGCTTTTTAGCCATTTGTGTTTCTTCTTTGGAGAAGTGTCTGTTTAATTCTTTTTCCCATTTTTTAAATGGGTGGTTTATCTTTTTGTTTTCAAGATATATGAGTTCTTTTTATATGCAAGATATAAGTCTCTTATCAGATATATGGTTGCCAAATATTTTCTCCCATTGTGTGGGTTCCCTTTTTACTTTCTTGACAAACTCCTTTGAGGTGAAGAAGGCTTTAATTTTGAGGAAGTCCCATTTATCTATTTCTTCTTTTGCTGCTCATGCTTTTGGTGTGATATTCACAAAGCCATTTCCTATTACAAGGTCCTGTAGATGTTTCCCTACACTGCTTTCCAAGATCTTTATGGTCTTGGCTCTTATATTTATGTCTTTGATCCATCTTGAGTTGATCTTTGTATAAGGTGTGAGATGGTAATCCTATTTCATTCTTCTACATATGGATATCCAGTTCTCCAGGCACCATTTGTTGAATAGGCCATTCTCTCCCAGTTGCGAGGGTTTGATGGCTTTATCGAATATTATATGGCTATATACATGAGGTTCTATATCTGAACTTTCAATTTGATTCCATTGGTCTGTGTGTCTCTCCTTATTCCATTACCACGCTGTTTTCACTACTGTAGCTTTGTAGTATGTTTTGAAGTCAGGAAGTGTGATTCCTCCTATTTCATTTTTCTTTTTCAGAATGTCTTTGGCTATTCGGGGCCTCTTTCCTTTCCAAATAAATTTCATAGTTAGTTTTTCTAGTTCCTTGAAGAAGGCTGTGTTGATTTTTATTGGGATTGCATTGAATGTGTAGATCAGTTTTGGTAGGATAGACATCTTAATAATATTTAGTCTTCCTATCCATGAACAAGGAATATTCTTCCATTTATTTAGGTCTTCTTTGATTTCCTTGTATAGTTCTCGGTGTATAGGTTTTTTACCTCTTTAGTTAAATTTATTCCTAAGTATTTGATTTTTTTATTTACTATTGTGAATGGTATTTGTTTCTTGATTTCCTACTGATATTGCTCATTATTGGTGTACAGAAATGCTACTGATTTTTCGCATTGATCTTATAACCTGCAACTTTGCTGAACTCATTTATGAGTTCTAGAAGCTTTGTTGTAGATCTCTCAGGGTTTTCTATGTATAGGATCATGTCATCTGCAAATAATGAAATTTTGACTTCTTCCCTTCCAATTTGAATGCCTTTTATATCTGGATCTTGCCTAAGTGCTTGAGCAAGTATTTCCAAGACAATGTTAAATAGGAGCCGAGACAATGGGCATCCTTGTCTTGTTCCTGAGTTTAGAGGGAAGGATTTCAAGATTTCTCCATTGTAAAGAATGTTGTCTGTAGGTTTTTCATATATACTCTTTATCATGTTCAAAAAATTTCCTTGTATTCTGATCTTTTGGAGTGTTTTTATCAAGAAGGGGTGCTGTATTTTGTCAAATGCCTTTTCTGCATCTATAGATATAATCATGTGATTTTTTTTCCTTGAATCTGTTTATATGGTGTATCACACTGATTGATTTTCTTATGTTGAACCATCCTTGCATACCTGGAATAAATCCCACTTGGTCATGGTGTATAATTCGTTTAATGTGTTGTTGAATACGATTAGCAAGTATTTTGTTAAGTATTTTTCATCTAGGTTCATTAGAGAAATTGGTCTGTAATTTTCCTTTCTTGTGGTGTCTTTGTTTGGCTTTGGTACTACGATAATGTTGGCCTCATAGAAGGGGTTCGGCAATGTTCCTTCTTTTTCAATTTTTTGGAATAGTTTCAACAGGATTGGTGTTAGTTCTTTCCTGAATGTTTTGTAGAATTCACCTGTGAAGCCATCTGGCCCTGGGCTCTTCTTAGTTGGGAGATTTTTAATGACTGATTCTATCTCTTTGCTTGTGATTGGTTTGTTAAGATCATCAATTTCTTCTTTCGTCAATATGGGCTGCTTATGTGTTTCTAGGAATTTGTCCATTGACTCTGAATTCTCATTTTTGTTGGAATATAGTTTTTCAAAGTATCCTCTTATGATAGTCTTTATTGCTGTGGGGCCAGTGGTGATATCCCCTTTCTCATTTCTTATTTTGTGTATTTGCATCTTTTCTCTTTTTTTCTTTGTTACTCTCACTAAAGGTTTGTCAATTTTGTTGATCTTCTCAAAAAACCAGCTCTTGGTATTGTTTATTTTTTCAAGTGCTTTTTTAGTTTCTATTTCATTTAGTTCTGCTCTTATCTTTGTTATTTCCTTCCTTCTTCTTTCTGTTGGGTTACTTTTTTGTTGTTTTTCTAATTCTGTCAAAAGTGCAGTTAGTTCTTCAATTTTTGCTCTTTCTTCTTTTTTGATATGTGAATTTATGGCTATAAATTTCCCTCTCAGTACTGCTTTTGCTGCATCCCATAAATTTTGGTATGTTGTGTTATCATTATCGTTTGTTTCAAGGTAGTCATTGATTTGTTTTGAGATTTCCTCTTTGACCCACTGTTTTTCTAAGAATGTGCTGTTTAATTTCCAAATTGTGGTGTGAAGTCTGGGCCTCCGTCCCTTGCGAATTTCCAGCTTCACTCCACTGTGGTCAGAGATATTGTTTTGTATGATTTCAATCTTTCTGAATTCATTCAGCCTTTCTTTGTGGCCTAGCATATGGTCTATCTTGGAGAATGTTCCATGTGCGCTTGAGAAAAATGTATATCCTGCTGTGTTTGGGTGTAATGATCTATATATGTCTATTAGGTCCAGCTCTTCTAATATACTGTTCAAATGTTTTGTTTCCTTAGTGATTCTCTTTTGAGATGTTCTGTCCTGTCCAGAGTTGATAGTGGTTATTAAAATCCCCCACTATAATTGTAGATGCATCTATTTTTTCACTTAGTTTTCCAGCGTTTGTCTCACATATTTAGAATCACCCTTGTTAGGAGCATAAATATTTATGATCGTTCGATCTTCTTGACAGATTGTCCCTTTCACTAAAATGTAGTATCCTTCTTTGTCTCTCACAATTGTTTCTCATTTAAAGTCTATTTTGTCTGATATTAATATAGCTACTCCTGCTTTTTTTTGGTTGTTGTTTGCTTGTATGATTGTTTTCCAGCCATTCACTTTCAATCTCCATGCGTCTCTGGGTCTAAGATGTGTCTCTTGTAGACAGCATATAGATGGGTCATATTTCCTTATCCAGTGTCCCAGTCTGAATCTTTTGATAGGTGAGTTTAATCCATTGACATTCAGTGTTATTACGCTCATAGAATTATTTGTGGTAGCCATATTTTGGTTGGATTTGTGTTTGTTATATTTTGTTTGTATTATTATATTTTCCCCTTCTAATTTTGTCTTTTTTGTTGCTCTTATGCTCTCCTCCATCTCTGACTGTCCTGTTTTTTCCTCTCTTCCTGCAGAACTATCTTAAGAATTTCTTGAAGGGGAGGTTTCTTGTTGACATACTCTTTAAGTTTCTGTTTATCTGGGAATATTTTGAACTCTCCATCATTTTTGAATGCTAGTTTAGCTGGATAGAGTATTCTTGGTTGGAAATTTTTTTCCTTTAGTACCTTGCCTATATCATACCACTGCCTTCTTGCCTCCATGGTTTCAGATGAGAAATCAGCACTTAATCTTATGGAGCTTCCCTTGTATGTGATGGTTTTCTTTTCTCTTGCTGCTTTTAGAATTTTCTCTTTCTCTTGAGCATTGGATAATTTGACAAGTATATTTCTTGGGGTGGGCCTGTTGGGGTTTATGGCCAGTGGAGTGCGCTGTGCTTCTTGGATATGTACATCTGTCTCTTTCAGTAGATTTGGGAAGTTTTCAGTCATTATTTCCTGCAACATTCCTTCTGACCCCTTTCCCTTCTCTTCTCCTTCTGGAATGCCTATAATACGTATGTTTGAGTGTTTTGCATTATTATTCAGGTCCCTAAGTTCTATCTGGATTTTTTCTACCTTTTTATTGACCACTTCTACTATCTGTTTGATTTCCAATGCACTGTCTTCCACATCACTAATTCTCTGCTCTGCCTCTTCTAGTCTGCTGATATTTGCTGCAAGTATATTTTTGATTTCTTGAATTGTGGCATTCATTTCCATCATATCTGTTATTTTTTTGCGCATGTCTGCAATTTCCCCTCCAAGTGTTGTCTTCATGTTGTTAACCTCTTTCATTACTTCATCAAATTTGTTGGTGATAAATGTTTTGAGATCTTTCATTGCTTGTGCGAAGTTCTGCTCCCCTACCTGATTTTTAGTTTTTTGATAGGATTTAGTCGTGTTTTCCTGATTACTGGTTTGGTTTGTAGATTTTTTTGCTGTCTTGTCATCATTTTTCCTTGATGGGTTTAATCAGATCTGTAGCTTCTTTGTCTAGTCTTGGAGATTAATTAGCTGTTTTTTTTTTTGCGTAAGTGTTATATCTTCTTTTGTCACTTTGTTCTTCCTATTCGAATTTCTTATTGCTGGTTAAGTTCACTTTAAAGGAAAGTATTAGTGCTGGGGAAAGGCAATTGTGTAAGGAAGGAAAAAGTGTAAAGTAGTATTTGTGATATATGTTAACAAAGCATCAATATGAGTTCTGGGAGGATGGAGGTTAGATCATGTAAATTGTGTAGAGTTGTAGTAGTAGGAAAGTACCTATAATAAGGTAGATGACTGAATATGGTAGGAATATGGTACATACTAAGAAGCTATTGTTTTTGTGAGAGAGGGAAAGAGAAAAGAAAGATAATCATTTCAAGGGCACATACCAGATGGAAAACTGAACAAAGGTATTAGAAATTAAGAGTTAGACGCTTAGTGGATCAAAGAAAGGGAGGTGGAATGTAGGAGAGATAGTAGATGGTGGAGGATATCAAGTTGTAGGGGAAAGGGGTTAGTGTAGATAGCCTAAATCTATTCACAGAGAAATGAGGCAGTGGAGGATGAGGAAACCCAGTAAATGTGAGGTGTTTCCTGCAGGACCTATCGTATTGTTAAGATAAAATAGAATAAGAAGAAGATCGGGGACAAGAAAGAGAGGATAAAAAAAAAAAGGAAAAAGAGACTTTGGGGCATACGCTGGGAGAAAATACTAGGGGATAATGCAATTCCAGGAATCAGAACATTAAAAAACTGGAATAAAAAAAAATAGAAATAGAATAAAAATAAAAGCAAAACAAAATAAAATAAAGAAGAAAAATGCAAACTTTTAGGGATAGGATATTCAAGGGCCTCAGATGAACCTCAGGGCGTGGTGGATTCAGGGATTGACAGTCTGAGGTATTAAGACCTCAAGCAGTGTGAGTATCTGGCGTGTGGGCCGCCAGAGTCCAGGGAACTCAGACCTGGCAACCTCAAGTCCAGTTAACGGGAATCCTGGGAGCACCACAGTGCATCACAGCCTTCAGGTATCCCCGTAGCTGGGTGCCAGCTCTATGGGTGAGGTCTCATCCACAAGCTCTATCCTGTGTTCTGTGTCCTACAATTCACTCACTTACTAGGGTCTATTGTGTGGATATATCACCAATTGACTTCAGTAACCCTCCCACCCTGTGGTCCCCAGGAACGTCCACCTGGGGGCTCCTCTAGGCTGCAGCCAATTTAATGACTCAGATCAAATATCCAGGTCCAGGGGAGGGGCTCCAGCCAGAAACGCTAATAGCAGAGTCCAAACCTGAAATTCCCACGCTTCGCAAAATATTCCCCTAATCAGTTTCCAAATGTCTGCCACCCCATGAAACCCTGGTAGCATCTATTTGTTGCTATCACTTTGAGACTGCTGTAGTTCTGCAGCAGGGGTGAGGGGGGTGGGGGCGTGGCTCTAGGCGGAAACGCTATTGTTTGTGTCCGCAATCACAACTTCCCCCTGCTTTGCCCTAAAACCCCCGTCTGTCTGCCCAAATGGGTCTGCAAGCACCTCCCTTCCCACAAACCCCCAATAGGCCACCCAGGGCCCAGGAACTCCCCAGTACTGTAGAGGCTCCAAAAAAAAAAAAATAAATAAATAAAATAAATAAAAAAATTAAAAAAAAACAAAGAACAGAAACCCTGTCTCAAGCCCGGCTCTGCCCGCCGCTGCCCGCCGCTGCGGCCCCAGCCCGACTCCGGTGTCCGCCGCCCGCCACCATGGCCCAGACTGGCTCCGCCCGGCTCCGCTCGCTACAGCGGCCCAGCCCGGCTCCTGTGTCCACCACCCGCCGCCGTGGCCTGGTCCGGCTCCGCCCGGCTCAGTACCCTGCCACGGACCAGCCCGGCTCCACCCACCGCCATGGCCCGGCTCAGACCTGCCCGGCCCCCTCGCCGCCGCTGCAGCCCGTCCCGGCTCCGTATTCTGCCGCGGCCTGGCCCGGCTCTGGCGTCTGCCACTGCGGCCCGGCCTGGCTCAGCCCCACTGTGCGGAGCTAGAATCCTTGGCTCCGCCTACCCAAGGAGGGAATCCTCCACACGTAGCTGGGATCTCCATGTATATTTCACAGACGGATCCTCTCTGTTACCTTCCCTCCAAATCGATGTCCAGACACCTCCGGACCAGCAAAAATCCCAGAACAATCCAGTCCCAAAAGCTGTATGCTTTTTAATATGTATCAATAAACTTCATTTCTTTTTTAAAAAGAACTATTTTTAAAACCTCACCACACCATATACTTATTGACTCCATATTTGTGTCCATGTCATCTCTTCTTCATGTACTTCTAGTCTTTTCTCCTTCTGAAATTACTCTAAATCCTCCTTCAAGCCTTATTACAATTAAAATCTCCCTTGTGATGCCTTTACTAACCTCCCCAGGATGAGTCTGTAATTTCTGATCCACTTCACTAGAATTCCAGAGCCACATATATTGAATGACTAAAAGAAAAAAAATGAATAAACACAGGTAAACAGATAATTTCTACAAGTGTAGAGAAAGAAGAATGAGTGAAACAAGGAAACAATGCTTCTGAGAGAGGGAAGACCCAAAAGTAAGAGATCAGAGGAAACAGATTGGGAAAAAAAATCTATTTTAGTTTATCTGCTATTTTCACTCAGGCTTTTTAATAAGACAGGACTTAGTGTTTTAAGCTTTCTCTGTGGTCATAATCTGCTGATTTCCTTAAAGCTTCTATGAATAAAAGGTGTCCATGGAGTCAAAAATATATTCCCCCAGTACCTGTGAAGATTCTATAAGTCGCTCTGAAATTATCAAGTCAGGCTCTAAGTTCACCAATGCAGGTTCTTCCTTGAATGATGAAAGAAGTTGGAAGCTCTGTTCCCAAGAAGTGAAGTGAGATGGAACGAGTCATAAGGTCTGTAGAAGACAAATTGTGTTTTCTTTGATATAGTGAAGGAGAAGCACATAGAGTATCTGAGCAATTAGGGATTCCATTCCCATGAACCACATTAATGAAGTATTCTTTTGTCTCAATCTCCCTGAGATAATTATTTCTCTGGAGATAAGAAAGGAAAACACAATGCAAATTTGTGCCAGTTTAGTCCCTTGTGACCGCTTTGGAGCTCCATGTTCATCTCTTATCCCTGTGGACACCTACCTCCCAGGAGGAGGTCACCCTTATTAAAGTGTGGGCTCTAGTCTTGTCAGGTTTCCCATACTGATTTCCCTCTTGTTGCTTCTGGAGAAAGATTCTGAATACATTAAACTATCTTATTTCCCAATTTTTCTCCTCTGGAGTTGGCTGTCATGAATGGAGACACCCACTCACAAGGGAATTTCCTCTTGTCTCACTGCTTCTCCTTTCTCCCCCATAATTAGCAATATCTGTTCAACCCACACAACCATCTGGTTTCTCAGTCATTCAACAATATTTATTCAGCAATACTGTATGGTAAATCCTAAAGTACATTCTGTGAATGAAGAGAAGACAAAGGTACTGTGTTTCCTAACAAACTGTTCACAGTTTTAAAAAGCCAAGAAATGAGCACTTACACAATCCTTAGAAGTCTGCCCCTGGTGCACCTTGTGCCAGATGTCCACCATCCAATACCCTAAAACAGTAACCCTTCCTTATTATATCATCTACAGTGTTTTCTCAAGGATGGATATAAGACATTTAAAATTACACAAAAAATATATAGGGGCTGATAGGCTAAATATAAATCATAACGTAAAACATAAGATAACTAAAAATATAGAAAATTGTATAGTCTAAAAAATAAACCACAATGTAAACACAAATGTTACCTTATTTGAAAGCTATTGTCTCATATCTGTACATCAGTTTTACTAAATATGGTATGACTATGTTAAAAGATTACTGCTGTGGAAGGGAAAAGATATTATGTGGGATATGTGGGATTACTGTATATTGTATATATGAATTACTGTGATCTAAAACTCTTGTGAAGATAAGCTTAATAATTAGAAAAAAGAAAAGAAAAAGATAGGATTTTGAATTTTTCCAAATTAATATGTACTCTATATCTAACCTTTAAACTCATCGCTATATTCCATTTTATTATTAAGGGAACCTGGCAATATATTGGGCTTCACTTTTTAGGAAGCTTTGGATCACAGAGAGGTTCAACAATGGCAGGGGAGGAATACTGGTGTGGGATGTTATTGACAGGGGACACATGGTTGACAGGGAGTTCTACAGGGCATATATCCAAGGTACATAAAAATGTTTGGATATTTTCATAGTGGAAACAATTAAAAACAACTGAGGGAGTGCTGAGTTCCTAGCAAGGGGAGCTCTATCACAGTCCCTAAAGGAACAACAACAATCCCCCAAGTGCAACAACAAAGACAAATAAGAATGAAGGTCCAATAATGAGCCCCTGATACTAATGACTATGCTTGTGAGCCTGTGCACCTGTAATAAGAACAAGGCCTAGAGCAGCAATGTGCCTAAGAGTTACCTCCTGAGAGCCTCTGTGTTACGCAAATATGGCCAGTCTTGAAGCCAAACTCAGCATGTAAATTTGTTGCCTTCCCCCCCAGTGTGGGACATGAATCCCAGGGATAAGCCTCCCTAGTGCCGAGGGATTAATACCAAGTAGCAGCTTATGATGTAACTAGAAAATGACCTTGAATAAAAGGTTCAACTCGGACCAGCAGAATATCTCTGTCTACATATAATAACAGGAGTTAAAAATGCTTTTTGACCTAAATCAAAGGCAAATGGAAAGGGCAAATGACATTATATGGCTATGAGTCCAAAAAAGAGCTGGGAGTTTATCAGAGGGGTTGCCCTTATGCACAACTCAGCAGAGTCTTAGAGACAGATAAAGTAGATAGAACCCGAGGTATTTGTTCTTCTGAGGGCTACAGAGACCCACAGGTTTTATGGTCATGGCAGATGGAGTTCAGTGTCATGTCAGTTGGCCCTTCTTTGGAGTTTGTGTTTCTGTGTGATGGAGCTGGACTCAGATGTGATCACTTTTCAGAAGCCTTTCCTATTACTTTACCAGAATTGTAGTTGGTGCTGGGGGTTAATATAAACCCAGGGGATCTGAATCTCTGGACTGACCATATGATAGCCAGGCCCTGAGCCTCAGTAGACTTCAGCTCCTACACTCTGGTTTATTGGACTTACCCCACTCAGATAACATGGAGTTGAAGAAGGTCAACCACCATACCATGGAGTCAAGAGTGCCTACAACTGAAAGCAGGAGAATTGCATCCAGCATCCGTGTGGAATCTAAGCCCCCTGTTGAAATAGATGTGGAATGGACACAACCAATCCGAAGTCCACAGGATGTAGGAATAGAATATGGATTAGAATGCACTTACTGATATTCTACTCATGAACTATTGTGATTAGTAATCGAAGAAAATGTGGCATTGGTGTGGAGAAATTGGCCATGGTGGCTGCTGAGTGTGGGGAATGGGATGAAGAGATGAGATGTGGAGGCGTTTTGGGGTCTTGGAGTTGTCCTGGGTGGTGCTGCAGGGACAATTAGCAGACATTGTAGGTCCTCCCATGGCCCACTGGATGGAACATGGGAGAGTGTAGGCTATGATGTGGACCATTCACCATGAGGTGCAGCGATGCTCAGACATGTATTCACCAAATGCAATGAACATGTCATGATGATGGAGGAGAATGTTGCTATGGGGGGAGTAGTGGGGTGCCGGGAGTAGGGGGTATATGGGGACCTCGTATTTTTTGAATGTAATATTAAAAAAATGAATAAAGACCAAAAAAGTGAAAATAAAATAAAGATGCAGAATCAGGATTATAGTAAAAAAAAAAGTGTTTTCTCAACATTATAATTTCAACCACGCACACATCAATCCTGCGTGTTCACCTTTCCACCCCGAACATACCCACAATTCCATGGACCATCTGACCCAGTGTGTTATATTCGTGGGTGTAGAGCAATACAATGAGCAAGAATTGTTGTACTCCGATAATGAAGAGGACACATAGATGTTCTCAAATAGAGGGGAGAGTATCTCTCAAGAGGAAGGCTTGCTCCTAATGGGACAGGATAGACCAGTTTGTCAAGCCCTCAGCATTGTTGCAAGTATCTATGAATCTTGTCCTTCAAGAAATGAAGCTTGGTTGCCAATGTGGGCCCCAAGGAGAGGGAGAGAGAGAGAAAATAGATGGAAGAGGGGGTAACTGGGGGTAAATGGAAGTGTTCTGTATGATCATGCAATGATGGATACAGGCCACGATAAATTTCAACAAAAATTTATAAAAGTGTATGGTCTAAATTGTAAACCATATTGTGTACTACTGAGCATGGTTGGTAGCTATCCAATATTTGTACATCAGTTGTAGCATATGTAACATCCACATGTAAAAACATCATTGGTGAGGAAGAGGGAGGATGTTGGGTATATGGGAGATACCTATGTTCTGTGCATGACTTTACTGTGACCTTAAACTTTTTTGAAGATATAATGAAAAATAAAAGAGGCAAGCAAGACACTGAGGAAGAAATGGAAGAGATTGCCTTGCCACTATATATAAAAGACAACACCTATTAGAGTGATGAAAGGCAAAACCTTAAAAAAAATTTATAAAAATTTTCATTTTTGTTTTCTTTATATGAGGTCCTCATATACTCCCTCTATATGAGGTCCCCATATACCCCCCACACCCTCACCACACTCCTCCCCCCATAACAACAATCTCCTCCATCATCATGAGACATTCATTGCATTTGATGAATACATCTCTGAGCACCACTGTACCTCATGGTAAGTGGTCCACACCGTAGTGCACACTCCCACATTCCACCCAGTGGGCCATGGGAGGACATACAATGTCTTCTAACTATCCCTGCAGCACCATCCAGGACAACTCCAAGTCTGGAAATCGCCCCCACATCTCATCTCCTCCCACTCACTACCCCAGAAGCCACCATGGCCACTTTCTCTACACCAATGCCTTATTTTCTTCGATTACTAATCACAATAGTTCATGAATAGAATATCAGTAAGTCCACTCTAATCCATACTCTATTCCTCCATCCTGTGGACCTTAGAATGGTTGTGTCCACTCCACATCTATATCAAGAGGGGGCTTAGATTCCACATAGATCCCGGGTGCACTTCTCCTGCTTTCAGTTGTAGGCTCTCTTGGCTTCCTGGTGTGGTGGTTGACCTTCTTGACCTTCATGTTATCTGAATGGGGTAAGTCCAATAAACCAGAGTACAGGGGTTGCAAGTCTGTTGGGGCTCAGGGCGTGGCTATCAGATGGTCAGTCCAGATATTCAGGTCCTTGGGGTATACACTAAACCCTAGCACCAACTACAGATCCAGTAAAAGCAACAGTAGAGGCTTGTGGACAAAGAACACATCTGAGTTCAGCTCCATCACACAGAAACACAAACTCCAAAGTAGGGCCATCTGACAAGGCACTGAATTCCATCTTCCATTACCATAAAACCTGTGGGTCTCTGTAGCCCTCAGAAGAACCAATACCTGAGGTTGTATCTACTTTATCTGTCTCTGGGACTCTGCTGAGGTGTGCGTAAGGGCAACCCCTCTAATAAGCTCTCAGCTATTTTGGAGACTCAAAGCCATATAAACTCATTTGTCCTTTCCATTTTCCCTTTTTATTCAGGTCAAAAAACATTTTAACTCCTGGTATTCTATGTAGACTGATATATTCTGCTGGTCTGAGTTGACCCTTTTATTCAAGGTCATTTTCTAGTTAAATCATCAGCTGGTACTTGGTAGTAATCCCTCAGTGCCAGGAAGGCTCATCCCCAGGAGTCATTTCCCACGCTGGGGGGAAGGCAACACATTTACGTGCTGAGTTTGGCTTTGAGACTGGCCACATTGTAGCAACACGGAGGCTCTCAGGAGGTAACTCTTAGGCACCCTGCAGGTCTAGGCCTTGTTTTTATTTCAGGTGCACAGGCTTAAGAGCATAGTCATTAGTATCAAGGGCTCATTGTTGGACCTTCCTTCTTTTTTGGTCTTTGCCATTGCACTTGGAGGATTGTTGCTGTTCATTTCAGGACTGTGATAGAGCTCCCCTGACTAGGAACTCAGCACTCCCTTAGTTGTTTTTAATTGTAAGCACTATGAAAATATCCAAACATTTTTATGTACCCTGGATATATGCCCTAGAAAACTCCCTCCCAAACGTGCATCACCTGTCCATAACATCCCACACCAGTATTCCTACCCTGTCATTGTTGAGCTTCTCTGTGATCCAAAACTTCTTCAAAAATGAAGCCCAATATATTGCCAGGTCCATTAATAGTAAAAAGGAACATAGTGATGAGTGTAAAGGTTAGATATAGAATACATATTAATTTAGAAAAAATAACGTACAAATAAATTGGGGAATCAAAAAATTAAAAAATTCAAAGCTTTGTTTTTGATGCTCTGTCTTCCATCACTGCAATAAGTGTTGCACTGTATGCACATTGGCAAGGCAACTTCTTCCGTCTTTTCCTCACTGTCTATGTCCTTTCTTTTTCATTTATTTCCTAATTATTAAGCTTACCTTCACAAAAGTTTTAGGGCACCGTAATTCACATATACAATATACAGTACTCTCACATATCCAACATTAAACCCTTTTCCGTTCCACAGCAATAATTTTTTTTTACATATTCATACTATATTTACTGAAACTGATGTACAGATATTGACACAATAGCTTTCAAACAAGGTAACAGTTGTGTTTACATTGTGGTTTATATTTTAGACTATACAATTTTCTAAATTTTTAGTTATCTTATGTTTTACATTATGATTTACATCTTAGCCTATCAGCCCCTATACATTTTTGGTGTAATTTAACATGTCTTATATCCATCCTTGCATAATCTTGTGGAACACTTCTATTGCCCACACAGTTATATTGGTTCCATCTATTCAATACTTCTTTTCCCCTCCCATCAGGGCCCACAGTGACAGCCAATCTTCACTGCTTGAAGGGCCATGTACAGAGATACTTGCAACAGTGTTGAGGGCTTGACATGCTCAACTGCCCTAATGCATTGGGTGCCACCATTTCTCTCAAGAGATACAATTTTCTCTATTTGAGAACATCAGTCCTCCCCAGGAAATGGGTATAACTTTGCTCTCATTATATGGGTCTCTATCCAATGATATAACCCGCTATGGCAAAATGAGCACTCACACACTGCCTAGAAGCCTGTTCTGCATCAGATTATCACCTTTGAGCATCTTAAATAGGTAACTTTCCTTATATTTTTGAAAAAGTTTTTTCAGCATTGTAGTCTCAACCAAATACCTGACAATCTCCTATGTTCCTATGTTCCCCCACCATCCTCCTAATTTCTTGGGCAATATTACCCATCCTCCCATTGCTAGGCCCCCTCAAGTCCACAAAGCCCTACCCAAATTTAGCCCTATGTCCCATTTTACCCCTTCCTTGTGCAAATATCTTCAGCTTATATAGATTTCTCCCATGTAGGTGTCAGCTTACATCTTTCCTCTACCCCCCAATATTCTTTAAACCTATCATCCAGTCTCTAGCTCTCTGAGGCAGCTTGGTTTACTTATTTCATATCATTGAGATCATGTAGTATTTGTCCTTCAATGCTTGGGTTGTTTCACTCAGTATAAGGGTCTCAAGATTCATCCATGTATTCACTTGTGTTTGTAGTGTATTCATTCTTAAAGCTGAGTAGTATTCCATTGGATGTATATACCACATTTTATTTATTTATTTATCCATTCATCTGTTGGTGGGCATTTGTGTTGATTCCAACTTTTGGCAATAGTGAACAATGCTGCTATGAACATTGGTGAGCATATATCGGTTTGTGTCCTTGTTTTCAGTTCTACTGGGTATATACCCAGCAGTGGAATTGCTGGGTCATATGGCAAATCTATAGCTAGTTTTTTGAGAAACTGCCAAACGGTCCTCCAGAATGGTTGGATCCTTCTGCATTTCCACCAGCAATGGCTGAGTGTTCCCATTCCTCCACATCCTCTCCAGCACTTGTATTCCTCTGTGTTTTTGATAGCTGCCAGTCCCATGGGAGTAAGATGATATCTCATTGTAATTTTGATTTGCGTTTCCATAATATCTAGTGATTTTGAGTATTTTCATATGCTTTTTAGCCATTTGAATTTTTTATTTGGAGAAGTGTCTGTTTAAGTCTTGCCACTTTTTAAGATGTGTAGGTTGTCTTTTTATTTTTTGAGATATAGAAGTTCTTTATATTTGAAGGATATTAATCTCCTATCATATACATGGTTACCAAATATTTTTTCCCATTGGGTAGGCTCTCTTTTCATTTTCTTGACAAAGTCCTTTGAGGTGCAAAAGGCTCTAATTTTGAAGAAGTCTCATTTATCTATTTGTTCTTTTGCTGCTCGTGTTTTGGGTGTGAAATTCATGAAGTCACTTCCTATTACAAGGTCCTGTAGATGTTTCCCTACATTGCTTTCTAAGGTCCTTATAGTCTTGGCTCTTATATTTAGGTCTTTGATTCACCTTGAGTTGGTTTTTGTATAAGGTGTGAGTTGGTAATTCCCTTTCAGTGTGTTTGGTGGACTTCGGAATATCACGTGTCTGTATCTATGAGGATCTATATCAGAATTTTCAAATTGGTTCCATTGATCAGTGTGCCTCTCCTTGTGCCAATACCATGCTGTTTTCACTAGTGTACTATGTTTTGAAATCAGGTAGTGTGATTCCTCCAATTTCATTTTTCTTTTTCAATAATCTTTGGATATTCGTGGCCTCTTTCCTTTCCAAATAAATTTCATAGCTAGTTTTTCTAGTTCCTTAAAGAATGCTGTGTTGATTTTTATTGGGATTGTATTGAATGTGTAGATCAGTTTTGGTAGGATAGACATCATACGAATATTTAGCCTTCCTATCCATGAACAGGGAGTATTCTTCCTTTTGTTCAAGTTTTCTTTGGTTTCATTGAATAGTGTTGTGTAGTTTTCTGTGTATAAATTTTTTACACCTTTAGTTAAATTTACGCCTAGGTATTTGATTTTTAATTTACTATTGTAAATGGTATTTTTTTCTTGATTGCACCCTCACATTTTTCATTATTGGTGTACAGACATGCTACTGATTTTTGCGCATTGATTTTATAACCTTCAACATTACTGAACTCATTTATAAGTTCTAGAAGTTTCGTTGTAGACTTCTCAGGGTTTTCTATGTATAGGATCATATCATCTGCAAACAGTAAATTTTGACTTCTTCCTTTCCAATTTGAATGCCTTTTATGTCTGATTCTTGCTTCAATGCTCACCCAAGTACTTCTAACAAATATTAAATAGAAGGGGTGATAATGGGTTCCTTGCCTTGTTCCTGATCTTAGAGGGAAAGATTTTCAGATTTCAAAATTGTAAATGATGTTAACTGGAGGTTTTCATGTATATCTTTTATTATGTTCAGAAAGTTTCCCTTTACTCCAGTCTTTTGCAGTGCTTTTATTAAGAAATAGTGCTGTATTTTGTCAAATGCGGTTTCTGCATCTATAGATATGATCATGTGATTTTTTTCCTTTAATCTGTTTATGTGGTTTTTACATTAATGTATTTTCTTATGGTGAACAATCCTTGCACACCAGGAATGAATTCCACCAGGTCATGGAGTGTAATTGATTTATGGTGCTGTTGAATATGATTAGTAAGTATTTTGTTGAGGATTTCCACATCTATGTTGATTAGGGAGATTGGTCTGTACTTTTCCTTTCCTGTGGTCTCTTTGTTTGGCTTTCATATTAGGATAATTTTGGCATCATTGTATGAGTTATGCAATGTTCTTCTGTTTCAAATTTTTGGAAGATTTTCAGCAAGATTTGTGTTAGTTCTTTATGGAAAGTTTGGTAGAATTCACCTGTGAAGCCATTTGGCCAAGGGCTCTTAGTTGGGAGGTTTTTAATGACTGATTCTATCTCTTTACTTGTGATTAGTTTGTTGAGATCATCAATTTCTTCTTTCATCAATATAGGCTGGTATGTACTTCTAGAAATTTGTCCATTTCCTCTGAATTGTCATTTTTGTTGGAATATAGTTTTTCAAAGTATCCTCTTATGATAGTCTTTATTTCTGTGGGGCCAGTGGTGATATCTCCTTTGTTATTTCTTATTTTGTGTATTTGCATCTTCTCTATTTTTTTCTTTGCTAGTCTAGCTAAGGGTTTGTCAATTTTATTGATCTTCTCAAAGATCCATCTCTTGGTTTTGTTTATCTTTTCAAGTGCTTTCTTATTTTCTATTTCACTTAGTTCTGCTCTTATCTTTGTTCTTTCTTTCTTTCTTCTTCCGGCGGGGTTAATTTGTGTTTTTTTTTTTCTAATTCCTCCAAATGTTCAGTTAGTTCCTCAATTTTTCCTCTTTCTTCTTTTTTGATGTATGAATTTATGGTTATAAGTTTCACTCTCAGTACTGCTTTTGCTGCATCCCATAAGTTTTGGTATGTTGTGTTATAATTTTCATTAGTTTCATGGTAGTTATTAATTTCTTTTGAGATTTCCTCTTTGACCCACTGTATTTCTAAGAGTGTGCTGTTTAATTTCCATATCTTGGTGTGAAATCTGGGCCTCTGGCCCTTGCAGATTTACAGCTTGATAGTGGTGTATTAAAGTCCCCCACTATAATTGTAGAGACATCTATTCCTTCCCTTAGTTTCTCCAATGTTTGCCTCAGATATTTGGAGGTACCCTTGTTAGGAGCATAAATGTTTATAACTGTTCTTTCTGTTTGAATGATTATCCCTTTCACTAATATGTAGTGTCCATATTTGTCTCTCACAATTGTTTTGCATTTAAAGTCTGTTTTGTCTGATATTAACATAGTTACTCCTGCCCTTTTTTGGTTATTATTTGCTTGTAAGATTCTTTTCCAGCCATTGATTTTCAACCTCCTTGAATGCCTGGGTCTAAGATGTTTTTCATGTAGACAACATATAGATGGAACATACTTTCTTATCCAATTTTCCAGTCTGAGACTCTGGACAGGTGAGTTTAATTCATTGACATTCAGTGTTATCACTTTCAAGGAATTATTTATACTAGCAATTTTTTCTTTGGATTTGTGTTTGTTATATTTTGTTTGTTTTTTTTAGTCTTTTTAGTTGTTCTTACACTCTTCTCCAACTCTGTCTCTCCTGTTTTTTTCTTTCCTTCTATAGAATTTCCTTTAGTATTTCTTGAAGGGCAGGATTCTTGTTGGCATACTCTATTAATTTCTGTTTATCTGTGAGTATTTGAACTCTCTAACATATTTGATTGTTAGTTTAGGTGGAAAGAGTATTCTTCTTTGGGAATTTTTTTTCATTTAGTACCTTGACTATGTCATACCACTACCTTCTTGCCTCCATGGTTTCAGATGAGAAATCAGCACTCAATCTTATGAAGCCTCCTTTGTATGTGTGTTTTTTTTCTCTTGCTGCTTTTAGAATTTTCTCGTTGTCTTGAGCATTGGATAATTTGACAAGTATACGTCTTTGGGTAGGCCTGTTGGGATTTATGCTATTTAGGGTGCATTGTGTTTCCTGGATGTGGACGTTCATCTCCCTCACTAGGTTTGGGAAGTTTTTATCCATTATTTCCTCCAACACCCCTTCTGTTCCCTTTCCCTTCTCTTCTTTTTCTGGGATGCCTATAATGCATATGTTTTCACATTTTGCATTGTCATTCAGGTCCCAAAGTTCCTGTTGAATTTTTTCTCTCTTTTTATCTGTCAATTCTACTAACTGTTTGATTTCAGATGTACTGTCTTCCACATCACTAGTTCCTCTCCCTCTTCAAATGTACTGTCATTTGCTGAGAGTGTATATTTGATTTCTTGGATTATGCTGTTCCTTCCCATCACATCCGTTGTCTTTTTTTTTTTTCATGATTGCAATTTCTCCTGCATGCTCTCCAAGTGTTTTCTTCATATTCTTATCTCTTACTTCACCTCATTAAATTGGCCCCTATTTAATGTTTTGAGAGGTTTAAATACTTGCTTGATGTTCTGCTGTTCTTCCTAATTTTAGTTTGTTCACTGGATTGGATCATGTTTTCCTGATTATTGGTTTGGTTTGTAGATTCTTTTTGCTGTCTGGTCATCATTTTATCTTTTTGGTTTCATTAACTTCTTTGTCTAGTCTCAGGGATAACTAGTTGTTTTTGCGTGTGTGTTAAGTCTTCTCTTTGCCACTTTGTTCTTCTTATTCTATTTCCTTGCTGTTGGCTAAGTTCACTTGAAGGAAAATATTAGGGCAAGTGAAAACAAAACAAGTAAGAAAAGAAAAAAGTAGAATAGTAGTATTGATAGTAAATGTTAGCAGAAGAACCATGTGAGATCTAGGAGAATGGGTATTAGACTCATGTAAACTGTGTAGAGTTAGAACAGTAAGAAAAATGGAGTATCTATAATGAGACAGTAAACTGAATATGGGGAGGAATATAGTATGAATTAAAAGACCAGTGTGGTCAGGAAAGTGGGAAAGAGAAAGGAAAAGACAATAATATGGAGAGCGAGTAAAAGACAAAACCACACAAAGGTATTAGAAATGAAAATTGAGGGCTAAATTAAGAGCAGTGGAATGTAAGAGAAACATTAAATGATGGAGGATAAAAAGATGTAGAGGAAAGGAGTTAGCATTGGTAGCCAAAATCAGTACACACAGAAAAGAGGAAATCGAGGATGAGGAAACACAGCAAATGTGAATCACTTCCTGGAACACCTAATATAAAAAAAGAAGAGAAGGAAAAAAGGGGGGAAGGGGGAAAACGGGGTTGGAAATGCAAGCAAGAAAAACAGGAAGATGAAGAAAAAGAAGAAGAAGAGGAGGAGGAGGAGGAAAGGGCTGTCGGGGTATAAAGAGGAAGGAAAAAATAAGAAAATAAACCAATAAAAAAGACCAAAATTTCAAGCAAGGAATCCTTTCTGTATTTAAATAAAATGCTTAGGAGTCTGGCCTTCCCTCTTTCTCCCTTTCTCACTTCCCTCTCTCCCAGGGCAGCAGGGAAGCTGTGTGATGTGTCCAGTAGGAGATTCAAGTGGGTCCTTGGTGTACCAAATCACCACAGAAAACAAAGTGTCTTAATTTCCAAAGACAGAGTGGCCCCACCTCACCAGAAACTCCAAATATGCTAATGGAAGTTTTCAAAACACATCTTACAGCTATCTCCCTTAGGTGTGCTACAGGAGGGGCAGTTAATTTTCTGACTCCACCTTCTTCCAGACCAAGTTTCCTAACCCAGCATTTTTAGGTAAATAGGGCTTTCTCAGCAGATTTGCCTCTCCTTTCTTCCCCAGCTTTCCCCAAGCCAGCTGGTATGCTCCTCCAAGTTAAAAAAAAAAAAAAGGGGAGGGGCAGGACATGAAAATGAACCCGCACTCATTTTGCCCCTCTACACCTCCCACCCAACCCTCCAACTCACAAAGTCAGTCCAAAACTGAATGGCTAGTGTATTCTTTTACAGCAGGGAGCTCTGGATTTGGGAGTGAGAAGTCTGGGATATTGCAGACTTAGGGTATGTAGGTCTGTGGAACGTCCGCTGTGGTGACTTAGGGGTCATGGCTCTGGAGACCATGCTTCTGGGGAACACAGGGCCTATGAATGCCACCACACTACTGACAGTCCAGGGAATGCCTAAGGGGGAAGAGTCCCACCTCTCCACAACTTCCGACCTCGGTGCTAGAAATCTACAATTCTACCTTAGCAAGCATGATTTCTGTCTCTCCAAATCAATGTCCAAACACCTCCTGCCTTGCAAGTTCCCAAAAGAGCCCACTGCAGCAAGATTCCAACCCTACTCAGCCGCTCTCCTGAGGGCGCAATTATGAAGTGCATTCACTCAGATGCCATCTTGCCCCACCCATCAGCTATCATCTTTTAATATCTCCATTTGTTCACCCCAGCTTGTCCTTAAAGGGAAAGTACATCTGCCTCATTATCTAATAAAAGATGAAGAAATGCACATGCTGGCTGTTCTTTAATCCTCCCCTGGTCAGCCATGTATATCACTCTGGCTGCTTAGATACTCCCAACAGTGAACTCAGACACTTGTTCTTGCTGGATTTGGGAAGTATCAGGTCTCGAACCTAATGCCAGGTTGCCTAAGTTTGTTTTTGCATTACTTTTTGCCTCTGGGTAGTAACGCTAAGAAGCATTTCTACCAACTGCAAGGCACAAGGCAGAAAGTACAGTGAAGAGAATGCAGCACATATGCAGAGTATGTTGGAAAACCCAGTAACGCCCATGCTCACTGACCCCAGGAACTCAGACTGGGTGAAAGCAGCTTCAAATGAGCCTCTATAAACCCTTCACACACCTTCCATCCTGTGAAAAACACCTGGTCATTCTGGGAGAGGTGTGAAGATAAGTCAGCCTGGTGGTTGTCCACAGCCACCTGCTAAGGCCAACAAGGCAATCCTTAGTATTGTCTTAAAGTTCTTAAGAACTCCAGGGGTGCCATACGAAAGGAACTTGTCCCACGGCTGCTGGAAATCCTGGTGTGCCTGTGCTCCAAGTCACTTTACAGGACGGGGAGGACAGAAAACCTCCCAGCATGGGCTCAGGGCTCCTGCTCCCACACCATGGCTAGCCAGAACCAGCCCGCCATACCCGAGCTTCCTCCCACTGCTGCCTTCAAGCTTGTCCATTTCTGGCATGGTCACAGGATGCCCTGGTCCACTGTGGCCTTCACTTCTGTGGAAAGCATCTCCTCCAGTATGGCTCCTACACTCCTAGGTTAACAAGAAGCACAAACAATGGCCAGTGATAAAGTTTTCAGTGTTTGGTACTGTGAAAGTTGGATAGCTCTTTAGGTTAAAAATAAATTTGTATCTTCCCACTTCATTGTAGACAAAAGAAAATTCTGGTTGGATTTTAAAAGGTGAAAAAACAGCTCTAAGGGTCTTCTAATCATCAAAGCAATGGGGAGAAATCACAAAAAAATATCAACCACTTTGACTATATGTATTAGTCAACTAAAGGGGTACTGATGCAAAGTACCAGAAAGCTGTTGATATTTACAAAGAGGGTTTATTTTGTGTAGAAGCTTACAGTCACATGATCATAAAGTGTAAGTTACTTCCCTTACCAAAGTCTGTTGCCACTTGTTGGAGCAAGATGGCTGCTGGTCTCTGTGAGGATTCAGGCTTCTTCTTCACACTCCATGGTCCCAGCTTCTTCTGGTCTCAGATGTAGACTGATGTAGGGCTTGTCTCTCTATCTTGCACTTGTTACTTTATGGGCTTGGCTTCTCTGGTCTCTCCACAAGGTCAGCTGTATACCCTGAGGTTATCTCTCTTCCTAGGCCTCTGCCATGTCTACGGAGACATCTCTATTTCTCTGTGTTCTTCTCCTGTGTGTTTACTTCCCCAGGTTCCAGCATCAAAACTCCAACTACTTCCTTTGCCATGTCTTTCTCTTGCTGAGTCCCTGCCCACCAAGGGGGTGAAGACTCAATGTCCTACTGACATGGGTCATTCAAACCCCTGATCATAATTTAATACATAAAAATTAAACCTATGAAGTTAATACAATCTATCATGCCCAGAGGAACAGAACAGTTTACAAACATAATCCAATATCTATGTTTGGAATTCATAAACAATATCAAATGGCTACACTATATAAAAATTAAAGATATTTGAATTAAATCAAATAAAATCCAACAGTTTAAAAAACGTAATGCACCATGGAGAGATCACATTATCTTTAACATACATAACGTAGGATGTTGATTGGCCGAGAGTCACCTCTAGCTAGCAGTGTTATGTCCTCTAGAAGGAAACTTTGTAGGTAAGCCCCTAGACCAGAAGGCCCTTCAGGAGCCCAAGGAAGCCCAAGCACCCAACCCACACTCCTGGGATGATGGAAGGTCAATTCTCCAAAGAAGAAACTTGGTCTCCTGTCAGGCAAAGTTCTGGAATCCAGAGGTTCAGAGTTATTGCCCAGCCCACTTGAGGCCAGCTGGCAAGAAAGAAAGATGACATGCTCTCCATCACTCACACCACTTCCATATGCCCAGTAAATTAAGGACTTAGAAGGGAGCTGGGCTCCTGGTCATTCTGTGGCTTAAGTCACTCCTGGCCAGCCCACCCGTGGAACACATATGTGGCTGGAGAACACATAGACCAGGCCTGCAGGCACCTGGTGGAGAGGTGGGAGGCACCTTCCTCTCTCAAATCTGAAATCCTGGTGCCAAAGTGGATAGGGCAGTAGGTCAGCTAGCTGGGGGCAGCACTAACAGTAGGGGAACAGGGAAAGGGAAGATCCTCATGGAAGAGGCTGGGCTTGTGCTTTCCCCTGATCCTTCTGCACTGAGTAAGCCCCTAGGGTTCTTATTCTGAGGGGAAGATCCTAAAGGGGAAGAAGGGACTCAAGAACAGAACATGCAATCAACCTACACTGAATGTGAGAGCAAATGGCACTTTATTTTGTTCCCTAAGCTGGAGAAAATCAGCATAATAGAGTATGATATGCAACACTACAGAAAAATGCCCATTTCTTCTCCTTCTAATTAGTTCTAAAACTCTCTTTAATGTGAGAATGATAAGAAAGCAGCAATGCCTGCCTCCCAAGCCCTGGATTAGTTACCAGGAGCCTATCATAGCTCAGAATAACCTTCCTTAACAATGCTGGTTGATGTTATCAGAATCTTAGATAGGTCTTCTTTGTGGGGATTTCATGTCTTCAGAAATTTTGCAGAACAAAATGAAATTTTTTTAATCACAGAAAAATAAAGAAAATAGTATTCATCACCAGTCAACCTCAGTTAATAACATGACTATCCATTTCCAACAACTAATCAAACTGAAAAATCTGCTTTTCCTTGATTTGTGTCATCAATTTTTCTTCTTTCCTCTTTTTTTTTTCTTTCACTACTTTATGGATTGAAGCAGAATGTCATTAATAAAACTGATCCAGATTTAGATGCTACCACAAAACGGAGCTTCTGGGTTTATTGGTATTTCATTATTACCATTTCTCAAGGGAGTTCTTGTTTCACAAAGGACGTTGCTTTTAAAACACAAAGCAAGGTTATACTCGGGTAAGACGGCATCTGAGTGAGTGCACCTTATAACCTCTCCTGCAAAGAAGCAGCTGAATAGGGTTGGGATTTTGCTGGACTGGGCTGTTTCAGGCATTTGCAGGGCAGGAAGTGTCTGGATATCGAATTAGTGGCACTGTGAAAAAGAAGATTCATGTATAATGTAGAATTTTGGGTCTCTTTCATGGAGATTGGGGCTGCTCGTATTAAGCTTCCCCCTGGGGTGGGCAGTCCTGGAGACTTTGCTGCACCAGGGAATTCCCAAGACCTGAGCGGGCTATTTGGGGGCTTCCAGGGTGGGAGGTGTCTGGAAGTCGATTTGGTGAGACAGAGATGGAAGCATTCTTGCAAGACGTGGAAATTTGGGTTTCTGACACAGAGATCAGAGCTTCCAGATAGAGCCCCTCCAACTGGAGCAGACAGCCCATCTGTGGCATCCCCAAACTGCTTGTAGTACAGTGGTGCCCCCAGCAGGCTGTTTCAGGGGCTTGCAGGTTGGGAGGTGTCTGGAAGCCAATTAGACAAAGATGGAGATTTTTGCGAGATGTGGAATTTTGGATTTCTGACATGGAGCTCAGAGCTCCCAGCTAGAGCCCCTTCTCGTAGGACTGGCGGCCCATCTGCACCAGTCCCTGAATTGTCTATAGTACAGTGGCATCCCCAGCAGGCTGTTTCAGGGGCTTGCAGGGCAGGAGGTGTCCTGAAGTTGACTTGGTGAGACAGTGACAGAAGAGACTCCTGTGAGAGGGGGAATTTTGGGTTTCTGACATAGAGGTCAGAGTTTGTGGGCATGACCCCTCCCCATAGGGCTGGTGCCAAGCTGCGGGGATCCCTGAAGGCTGTGTTGCACTGTGGTGCTCCCAGGCTCCCTGTTAACTGGATTCGTGGTTCCCAGGTCTGTGCCCCCTAAACCCTGGTGGCTCACACCCCAGAGACTCACACCTCTTGAGTCTGCAATATCACAGACTTCCTATCCCTGAATCTTCCATGCCCTGAGGGCCATCAGACGTCCTTGACTGTCCTAGCACTTGGAGTTTGTGGGTTTTTTTTTCCTTTTTCCTTTTTTAAAATTGTCTTGGTTGCTAATATTGCATTATCTCCTGGTCTTTTCTCCCATTGTATCCCCCAAGGTCCTTTTTTGTTTATTGGGTTTTTTTTCTTTCTTCTTTTCTTTTTCTTGCTTGTTTCCCTCTCTTTTCTTTGCCCACCCCCTTTTTTTCCTTCTCTTTTTTTCTTTTCTCTCTTTTTCTTCCTATTTTAAATTATTTTATTTATAAAATAGGTGCTGCAGGGAGCGCCTCACTTTTGCTGTGTTTCCTCATCCTCCATTTGCTCAGTTCTGTGTGAATTGATTTTGGTCACCTACACTAACACCTTTCCCCCACATCTTTCTATCCTCTACCATCTACTGTTTTTCTTACATTCCACCTCCATTTCTTTGGTCCCCAAATAGTCTAACTTTTAATTTCTAATACCTTTGTTCTGTTTTCTGTCTTTTATCCACTCTTGATACTATTGACTTTCTTTTCTCTTTCCTCTCTCATGAAAACACTGGCCTTTTAATTCGTACTATATTCCCCCCATAATCAGTTGACTGTCTCATTATAGGTACTTTAATTACTGTTATAACTCTGCACAACTTACATGAATCTAATATCCATTCTCCCAGATCTCATATTGTTGCTCTGTTAACATTTATTACCAATACTACTTTAAACATTTTCTTTTCTTACACAATTTCCTTTCCCTGGCCCTAATATTTTCCTTCAAAGTGAACTCATCCAGCAACAAGAAATTAGAATAAGAAGAACAAAGTTACAAAGAGAAGATTTGACACTTATGCAAGAACATCAACTAATTAATCTCCTAGACTAGACAAAGAAACTAAGGATGATTAAACTCATGAAGATAAAACGATGGCCAGACAGCAAAAAAAAGCTACAAACCAAAAGAATAATCAGGAAAACATGCTGAATCCAATGAACAAACTAAAAACCAGGAAGGGGCAGAACATTGGACAAGTAATTAAAGATCTCAGAACATATATTAGAGACCAACTTAATGAAGTAAAGGAAGAGTTTAAAAATATGAAGAAAGCACTTGGAGAGGAAATTGCAGACATACATAAAAAGATAACAGATATGATGGGAATGAATGCCACAGTTCAACAGTTCAAGAAATCAAAAATACACCCGCAGCAAATAGCAGATTAGAAGAGGCAGAGGAGAGAATTAGCAACGTGGAAGGCAGTACATCGGAAATCAAACAGATATTAGAATTCATCGATAAAAAGATAGAAAAAATCCAGCTAGGACTTAGGGACCTGAATGACAATGCAAAATGCACAAACATTCGTATTATAGGCATCCCAGAAGGAGTAGAGAAGGGAGAGGGGTCAGAAGGGGTGTTGCAGGAAATAATGGCTGAAAATTTCCCAAATCTACTGAGAGAGACAGATGTACATATCCAGGAAGCACAATACACCCCAAACATCATAAATCCCAACAGGCCCACCCCAGGACATATACTTGTCATATTATCCAATGCTCAAGACAAAGAGAAAATTCTAAAAGAAGTAAGAGAAAAGAAAACGATCACATACAAGGAGGGTCCATAAGATTAAGTGTTGATTTCTCTTCTGAAACCATGGAGGCAAGAAGGCAGTGGTATGCTATAGTCAACGTACTAAAAGAAAAAATTCCAACCCAGAATACTCTACCAAGCTAAACTAGCATTCAAAATGATGGAGAGTTCAAAATATTCACAGATAAACAGAAATTGAAAGAGTATGCCAACAAGAAACCTCCCCTTCAAGAAATACAAAAGGGAGCTCTGCAGGAAGAAAGGAAAATACAGGAGAGACAGAGTTTGAAGAGAGTGTAAGAGCAACAAAAAGACAAAAAGAGAAGGAAAAAAAAACAGACAAAATATGACAAACCCAAGTCCAATCAAAATATGGCTAACATAAATAATTCCTTGAAAGTAATAACAATGAATGTCAATGGATTAAGCTCACCTATCAAAAGATTCAGACTGAGACATTGGATAAGGAAATATGACCCATCTATATGCTGTCTACAAGAAGCACATCTTAGACCCAGCAATTCATGGAGGCTGTAAGTGAATAGTTGGAAAACAATCTTACAAGCAAACAATAACCAAAAAAAAAAAAAAAAAGAAAAAGGCAGCAGCTATATTTTTATCAGACAAAATGGACTTTAATTGCAAAACAATTGTGAGAGACAAAGAAGGATACTACATATTAGTGAAAGGGGCAATCTCTCAAGAAGAATGAACAATCATAAATATTTATGCTCCTAACTAGGGTGCCTCCAAATACGTGAGGCAAACACTGGAAAAACTAAGAGAAAGAATAGATGCCTCTATGACTATAATGGGAGATTTTTTTTTTAAATATTACATTCAAAAAATTTGAGGTCCCATTCAACCCCACCACCCCCACCCCCCCACTCCTCCCACAGCAACACTCTCTCCCATCATCATGACACATCCATTGCACCTGGTAAGTACATCTCTGAGCATCACTGTGCCCCATAGTCAATGGTCCACATCATAGCCCACACTCTCCCACGTTCCATCCAGTGGGCCCTGGGGGGATCTACAATGTCCTGTAATTGTCCATGAAGCACCACCCAGGACAACTCCACGTCCCGAAAATGACTCCCCATCTCATCTCTTCCTCCCATTCCCCACACCCAGCAGCCACCATGGCCACCCTTCCCACACCCATGTCACATTTTCTCTGTGGACATTGGATTGGTTGTGTCCATTGCACATCTATATCAAGTGGGGGCTTGGATTCCACATGGATACTGGATGCACTCCTCCTGCTTTCAGTTGTAGGCACTCTAGGCTCCATGGTGTTGTGGTTGACCTTCTTCAACTCCATGTTAGCTGAGTGGGGTAAGTCCAATAAATCAGAGTGTAGGAGTTGAAGTCTGTTGAGGCTCAGGGCCTGGCTATCATGTTGTCAGTCCAGAGATTCTAATCCCCTAAATATATCTCAAACCCCAGCACCAACTACAATTCCAGTAAAGTAGCATGCGAGTCTTGTGAAAAGAGATCCCCTCTGAGTCCAGTTCCATCATGCAGAAACACCAACTCCAAAGAAGGGCCATCTGACATGGCAGTGAGCCCCATCTGTATAATGGGAGATTTTAAACACCACTATCAACTTTGGACAGAACATTTCAAAACAGAATCACTAAAGAAAGAAAATATTTGAACAGTATATTAGAGGAGCTGGATCTAATAGACATATAAAGATCATTACACCAGAATACAGCAGAATATACATTTTTCTCAAGGATACATGGATCATTCTCCAAGACAGACCATATGCTAGGCCACAAAGAAAGGCTTAATGAATTCAGAAAGATTGAAATCATACAAAATAATATCTCTGACCACAGTGGAGTGAAGCTGGAAATCTGCAAGGGCCAGAGGCCTAGATTTCACACCAAGATATGGAAATTAAACAGCACACTCTTAGAAAAACAGTGGGTAAAAGAGGAAATCTCAAATGAACTTAATATCTACCTTGAAACTAATGATAATGATAATAAAACATACCAAAATTTATGGGATGCAGCAAAAGCAGTACTGACAGGGAAATTTATAACCATAAATTCATACATCAAAAAAGAAGAAAGAGCAATAATTAAAGAACTGCACATTTGGAGGATTTAGGAAAAAAAACAACAAAGTAACCCCATAGGAAGAAGAAAGAAAGAAAGAACAAAGATAAGAGCAGAACTAAATGAAATAGAAAATAAGAAAGCACTTGAATAGATAAACAAGACCAAGAGCTGGTTGTTTGAGAAGAGGAATAAAAATGACAAGCCCTTAGCTACACTAACAAAGAAAAAAATAGAAAATATGCAAATACACAAAATATGAAATGAGAAAGGACATATCACCCCTGACCCCACAGAAATAAAGACTATCATAAGAGGATACTTTGAAAAAGTATGTTCCAACAAAAATGACAATTCATAGGAAATGGAGAAATTCATAGAAACACATAGGCAGCCTATACTGACAAAAGAAGAAATTACTGATCTCAACAAACCAATCACAAGTAAATAGATAGAGTCAGTCTTTAAAAACCTCCCAACTAAGAAGAGCCCAGGGCCAGATGGCTTCACAGGTGAATTCTACAAAACATTCCAGAAAGAACTAACACCAATCTTGCTAAAACTCTTCCAAAAAAACGAAACAGAAGGAACATTTTCAAACTCATTCTATGATGCCAACAATACTCTAGTACCAAAGCCAAACAAAGACACCACAAGAAAGGAAAATTACAGACCAATTTCTCTAATGAACTTAGATGCAAAAATACTTAACAAATACTTGCTAACCATATTCAACAACACATTAAATGAATTATACACCATGACCAATTGGGATTCATTCCAGGTATGCAAGGATGGTTCAACATAAGAAAATCAATGAAAGTAATACACCATATAAACAGATTGAATGAAAAAAATGAGGTGATTATATTTATAGATACAGAAAAAGCATTTGACAAAATACAGCACCTTTTCATGATAAAAACACTGCAAAAGATTGGAATACAAGGAAATTTTTTGAACATGATAAAGAGTATATATGAAAAACCCACAGCCAACATCGTTTACAATGGTGAAATCCTAAAATTCTTCCTCGAAGATCAGGAACAAGACAAGGATGTCCACTATCACGTCTTCTATTAAACATTGTCTTAGAAGTACTTGCTCAAGGACTGAGGCAAGAACCAGATATAAAAGGCATTCAAATTGGAAACGAAGGAGTCAAAATTTCATTATTTGCAGATGACATGATCCTATACATAGAAAACCCTGAGAGGTCTCCAACAAAGCTTCTATAACTCATAAATGAGTTTAGTAAAGTCGCAGGTTATAATATCAATGCGCAAAAATCAGTAGCATTTCTGTACACCAATAATGAGCAAGCTCAGGAGGAAATCAAGAAACAAATAGCATTTACAATAGTCAATAAAAAAATCAAATACCTAGGAATAAACTTAACTAAAGAGGTAAAGAACTTATACACACAGAACTACACAAGATTGTTCTAGGAAATCAAAGAAGACCTAAATAAATAGAAGAATATTCCCTGTTCATGGATAGGAAGACTAAATATTATTAAGATGTCTATCCTACCAAAACTAATCTACACATTCAATGCAATCCCAATAAAAACCAACACAGCATTCTTTAAGGAACTAGAAAAACTAACTGTGAAATTTATTTGGAAAGGAAAGAGGCCTGGAATAGCCAAAGACATATTGAAAAAGAAAAATGAAATTGGAGGAATCACACTACCTGACTTCAAAACATACTACAAAGCTACAATAGTGAAAACAGCATGGTATTGGCATAAGGAGAGACACACAGACCAATGGAACCGAACTGAAAGTTCTGACATAGATTCTCATATATATAGCCATATAATATTTGATAAAGCCACCATACACTCTCAACTGGGAGAGAATGGCCTATTCAACAAATGGTGCCTGGAGAACTGGATATCCATATGTAAAAGAGTGAAAGAGGATTACCATCTCACACCTTATACAAAGATCAACTCAAGATGGATCAAAGACCTAAATATAAGAGTCAAGTAATAGGAAATGGCTTCATGAACTTCACACCAAAAGCACACGCAGCAAAAGAACAAATAGATAAATGGGACTTCCTGAAAATTAAAGCCTTCTGGACCTCAAAGGAGTTTGTCAAGAAAGTAAAAAGGGAGCCTACACAATGGGAGAAAATATTTGGTAACCATATATCAGATAGGAGACTTATAACTTGCATATATAAAGAAATCCTATATCTTGAAAATAAAAAGATAAACAACCCATTTAAAAAATGGGGGAAAGTTTTAAATAGACACTACTCCAAAGAAGAAATACAAATGGCTAAAAAGGACATGAAAAAATGCTCCAAAGCTCTAGCTATCAGGGAAATGTAAATCAAAACTACAATGAGATACCATCTTACTCCCATAAGATTGGCAGCTATGAAAAAAACAAAAGAGTACAAATGCTGGAGAGGATGTGGAGGAATGGGAACACTCATCCACAGCTGGTGGGAATGCAGAAGGATCCAACCATTCTGGAGGACATTTTGGCTGTTGCTCAAAACTAACCATAGATTCGCCATATGACCCAGCAATTCCGCTGCTGGGTATATACGCAGCAGAACTGAAAACAAGGACACAAACTGATAGATGCACACCAGTGTTCATAGCAGCATTGTTCACTGTTGCCAAAAGTTGGAATCAACCCAAATGCCCATCAACAGATGAATGGATCAACAAAATGTGGTATATACATACAATGGAATACTACTTGGCTTTAAGAACAAATACACTACAAACACATGTGATAACATGGATGAATCTTGAGAACCTTATATTGAGTGAAGCAACCCAGGCATTGAAGGACAAATACTACATGACATTAATCATATGAAATAAGTAAACACAAGGTGCCTTAGAGAGCTAGAGACTGGATGATAGGCTTACAGGAAATCGTGGTGTAGAGGAAGGATGTAAGCTGACATCTACATGGGTGAATCTGTGATAAGCTGGAGGTAAATATGTGTACCCGGAAGGGATAAAATTGGGGCATAGGGTTACCTTTGGATGGGACTTTGTGGGTTTTAGGGGGGCTAGGGATAGGCAAATGGGTAATATTGCCAAGAAATTGGGGGGAGTTTGGGGCAACATACGAACATAGAAGATTGTCAGGTATTTGGTTGAGAGTATAATGCTGAGAAAACCTTTTCAAAAATATAATAAGGAAAGTGACCTGTTTAACATCCTTAAAGGGAATAATCTGATGCAGGACAGACTCCTAGGGAATATGTGAATTTCCATTTTGCCAGAGAGGGTTATATCACTGGGTAGACACCCATATAATGAGAGTGAAGGTATACCCACATCCTGGGGAGGACTGATGCCATCAAATAGAGGGACCTGTATCTCTCAAGAGAAATGGTGGCTCCCAGGGCATTAGGGCAGTTGAGCATGTCAAGCCCTCAACACTGTTGCAAGTATCTCTGAACATGGCTCTTCAAGAAATGAAGATGGACTGTCACTGTAGGCCCTAAGGGGAGGGGGAAATAGGTATTGAATAGATGGAACCAACATAACTGTGAGGGCAATAGAAGTTTTTCATAAGAGTACGCAAGGATGGATATAAGACATGTAAAATTACACCAAAAATACATAGGGGCTGATAGGCTAAAATGTAAATCATAATGTAAAACATAGGATAACTGAAAATTTAGAAAATCGTATAGCCTAAAGTATAAACCACAATGTAAACACAAATGTTACCTTGTTTGAAAGCTATTGTCTCAATGTCTGTACATAAGTTTCAGTAAATATGGTATGACTATGTTAAAAGATTATTGCTGTGGAAGGAAAAAGGTTTTATGTTGGATATGTGAGATTACTATATATTGTATATATGAATTACTGTGATCTAAAACTCTTGTGAAGATAAGCTTAATAATTAGAAAAAAGAAAAGAAAAAGATAGGATGTTGAATTTTTCCAAATTAGTATGTACTCTATATCTAACCTTAAAACTCATTGCTATATTCCATTTTACTATTAAGGGAACCTGGCAATATATTGGGCTTCACTTTTCAGGAAGTTTTGGATCACAGAGTAGTTCAACAATGGCAGCAGAGGAATACTGGTGTGGTATGTTATTGACAGGGGACATATGGTTGACAGGGAGTTCTACAGGGCATATATGTTTGGATATTTTCTTAGTGGAAACAATTAAAAATAACTACTGAGGGAGTGCTGTATTCCTAACCAGGGAGCTCTATCACAGTCCCTAAGGGAACGGCAACAATCCCCCAAGTGCAACGGCAAAGACAAAAAAGGAATGAAGTTCCAACAATGTGCCCGTGATCCTAATGACTATGCTTGTGAGTCTGTGCACCGGAAATAAGAGCAAGGCCTAAAGCAGTAGTGTGCCTAAGAGTTACCTCCTGAGAGCCTCCGTGTTGCTCAAATATGGCAAGTCTCGAAGCCAAACTCAGCATGTAAATGCATTGCCTTCCCCCCCCCCCCCCCAGCATGGGACATGACTCCTGGGGATGAGCCTCCCTGGTGCCGAGGGATCACTACCGAGTACCAGCTGATGACGTAACTAGACAATGACCTTGAATAAATGGTTCAACTCGGACCAGCAGAATATCCCTGTCTACATATAATAACAGGAGTTAAAAACGCTTTTGGGCCTAAATCAAGGGGGAAATGGAAAGGACAAATGAGTTTATATGGCTATGAGTCTCTACAAAAGAGCCTGGAGGTTATCAGAGGGTTTGCCATTATGCACACCTGAGCAGTCTCAGAGACAGATAAAGTAGATACAACCCCAGGTATTGGTTCTTCTGAGGGCTACAGAGACCCACAGGTCTTATGGTCATGGCAGATGGAGTTCAGTGCCATGTCAGTTGGCCCTTCTTTGGAGTTTGTGTTTCTGTGTGATAGAGCTGGACTCAGATGTGATCTCTTTTCACAAGCCTTTCCTGTTACTTTATCAGAATTGTAGTTGGTGCTCGGGTTTAAGATATTTCTAGGGCATCTGAATCTCTGGACTGACCACGTGATAGTCAGGCCCTGAGCCTCAACAGACTTCAGCTCCTACACTCTGGTTTATTGGACTTACCCCACTCAGATAACATGGAGATGAAGAAGGTCAATCACCACACCATGAAGCCTAGAGTGCCTACAACTGAAAGCAGGAGGAATGCATCCAGCATCCATGTGGAATCTGAGCCCCCTGTTGACATAGATGTGGAATGGACACAACCAATCCAAGGTCCACAGGATGGAGGGATAGAATATGGATTAGAGTGGACTTACTGATATTCTATTCATGAACTATTGTGGTTAGTATTCAAAGAAAATGTGGCATTGGTGTGGAAAAAGTGGCCATGGTGGCTGCTGGGTGTGGGGAATGGGAGGAAGAGATGAGATGTGGAGGGTTTCTCAGGACTTGGAGTTGTCCTGGGTGGTGCTGCAGGGACAATTACTGGACACTGTAGATCTTCCCATGGCCCATTGGATGGAACGTGGGAGAGTGTGGGCTATGATGTGGACCTTTGACCTTGAGGTGCAGCGCTGCTCAGAGATGTATTCACCAAATTCAATGAATGTGTCATGATGATGGAGGAGAATGTTGCTATGGGGGGAGTAGTGGGGTTAGGGGGATGGGGGGTACATGCAGACCTCATATTTTTTTAATGTAATATTTTAAAAAATGAATTAAAAAAAATAAAAACACAAAGCAAAACAAACTCCATTTACCTTTCTCTCTTGATAGCCATTTGGCCCTTTGTGTTTTGAGTATTGTTGAAATTCAGTGTTTCCTGATCCTGGTTTGGCCCTTGTTGTGTACCATCAGTTTTCCCTCAGGAAATAGCTGAGGTGTGAACAAAGTGCAGGTGACACAGAAGGAGGGTTGCTGCTGTTGGTGGTGCTGGGGGTAGGAAACGGACATGACAGTGGAGGAGACCTTGGTACTGCAGATAGAGCTGCTGGCTGAGAAAGGGCACTTGGTAGGAGAAGCAAGGGCTTTCCAGCAGTGGGAAATGCAGCCAGAGACCCAACCCTGGAGGGCACTTCAGGATCAGCTGAGTGGTAGATGGCACCAATAGCCAATTCTCCTGCACTCCCAGCCACCCACAGGAATAACCGTCCCTGCTCCTCTGCTAGGTGCTTGCATGTGATCAAGGAGCCATGTGTGACTCTTCAGGCAGAAGCATGTAAGCACCCATGGCCAGGAGCTCCAAAGACTTCACACTGAAAGGACAACAGCCTGACTGGTGACCCTCCCTCCACCTGGGTTCCTGAGACTGGACTGAGCAGAGCCTCCCTGCCACACACACACACACACACACACACACACACACACACACACACACACCCCTTGGCATGGGAAGTCTATCTTTACTTTTAGCCACTGTCTCAGTTTGCCAGGGCTAGTCTGACAATACCCCAGAACTGCTTATTTAAGCCCCCAGGTTGAAGGTTCTATCATGTGCCTCTCTGACAGTGACCAGATCAGGAAGGAAAGGCTTGGCCCTGTCGACCCAGTCCTCAGCAAAAGGGCACTGACCATCACTAGCCAAAGCCAATTAGTCTATGGGGTGTAGCAGTGTTCCAAAATGTATTCACCAAATCGAAGGAATGTGCCACACTAATGAAAGAGGTTGATGATGTGGGAGGAGTGGACTGAGGGGGGTGGGGGTATATGGGAACCTCTTATATTTTTTGAATGTAACTTTTTTTTTGATCTATGTATCTTTAAAAAATACAACTAAAAAATTGATGGGAGTGGGGAGTGGAGTATATGGGAACCTCTTATGTTTTTTAATGTAACTTTTTGTGTGATCTATTAACTTTAAAAAAAGATAATTAAAAGATTAAAAATTAAAAACCAAACAGTAATTAGAGCTCCACTGACCCAGGGCTTACTGCGAGCCACTGTATGCATGCTAATTACATTCATTCTTATAAGTGGTCCATGAGGTCTGTTCTGTTTGATCTGTCCTAGAATGGCAAAGTGAGTCAGAGAGGCTGTGACTTGTGAAGGCTCCACAGCTAGTCACCGTAGCGCTGATACTTCCACCCGGGACTCCTCAGCCTGGGATGCTAACCAACACACTGACTACTGTTAACTGTGCTCCAAGGAAATTGACTTAGGAAGTAATTTGATCAGCTTTGTTAGGGGCTGAAAGTACCTGCAATGAATTTTGGGGCAGTTTGGTCCTTCAGCAAACCTGTAGTACATAATTCACCCTCTTTATGATCAATGATCCCAAGGTCGGAGAAACTGCTCCTGGAGCCCTGGAGTTGATCAGATACCAGTGCCCATAATCCCAGTACCATGGTGAGAACATTGGTACAAATGGACTTTGAAATGCCTTTTGCTGTTCTTGTTGTTTTTAAGGTTCTTTTCTTTAGATTTTAATTAATATTTATTTCAGTTGCATCATTTCCTTTTGGCATACACAAAGCCCCAGAACTTGAATTTGCCTGTAACCCCAGCTAATCAAAACGGCCATGAAATGCTTTAAACACATAAAATCCCATTTGAATGAATGTATTCTAAGGACAATTCCCATTTTCCAGGCAGCAGTAAAGCATTAGAGGAGGAGTCAGCGACTTTCTCTGTGAAGGGCCAGGTGGGAAATTTCCTGTCCCAGTGGCTCTGCCACTATCACTCAACCCCAACATCCTACACAGGGAGGATAGAGAAATGAATGGGTGTGGCTATGTCCTAATAAAACTTTATCAAAACTGGCTGGGGGCCAGATTTGGCCCACGGGTTTAGTGTGCCGACAGTGTCATATAGAAAGGCGTGCTTATGGCTCATTCTTGATTTCCCTCCAAGGGGCAGAGCCCCAGTCACTTCCTACCTCCAGGCCCCTCTCCGGCCCTTGTTCAGTCAGCCCTGGAAGGTGGGACTGCTTATCAGACCGGCAAATTCAAAAAGGAGATACTGAGTCTTCAGGCTCACTCTGCCCTTCTCCGTCTTGGGCCTGGCCCGCAGGGGGCAGGGGTTCTGCTCTGCTCTTCACCACATTTGAGATTCAGAAGCTACAAGCCCCACTGTGCAGTCCTCAGCGGTACTTTCCATCAGTGATACCCTATCAAGGAGTAATCTACAATCCACCTTAGGGTGCTATGGAAAGGGACTCCTCAAAGGTACAAACAAACCGGTGTAGCATGAACTCTCTTTGTTATTCTGAAAATCCAGATGAATTTTATATTCTCTCGATAAAGAAGCATTGAACAACTTCAGACACCAAGAGTTCTGGCTTTTTCACTATTATCACATGATGGCCATCAACTCACTGGAAATATCATAGGTACCGTGGACTCAAAATGTAAACCCCACTTAATAAGTGAAACTATTTACAGTTGTTCAAAACCTATTGCTTACAGGAAGAAAATAAACGAAGTGTGTGTTGGCAGAAGGTCGGGAACCCTTCCGTTCCACCCCTCTCCTGTTTCAATGGCCAGCAGAGACAGGTACCTTGTCAGATGCTCCCAGAAGTCCCCTTCCTTCCTTCCTCCATCCAGTCCTTCCACATTCTAGAAGCCAGGCAGAGGGGTACCTCGGATTCAAGAGACATACCGGGGAGCAGGCTGAGGGCCATGGTTGCTTCAACTGGAAACTATGCTTCTATGTGTGAAGTGAAGCTCATGAGACTCAAGAGGCCTCCCACTAGTACTCCAGCAAGAGTTGACCAGAACTGGGGACTCATCTGGGCACCACTGATATTGGGTGGCTAGGAGAAGAGGAAGGAGGCATTTCTGGGGATTATTTTACACACCATTAACTTCCTTTCCAAGGGAATCTGTGTTCCACGTTATGGGTTGAGCTGTGTACCCCAAAAAGATACCTTTAAGTCCTAATCCCAGGTACCTGGGAACATGAACTTTTTGCAAAAGCATTATTGCAAGCAGAATCATTTAAACTGAATGAGGCCGACTGCAGTGGGTGGACCTTTAGTCCAGGATGGCTGGTGTCTTTAGAAGGGGGGTGTGGGCACAGATAGAAGGGGAGGGCGCCATGGGAAGAGAGACTGAGCAGGCCATAGAGTGAATGAGGAGGCACTGAAAACCCAAGGCTTGCTGGCCAAGGGACAGGTGCCCCAGCGGCCAGGACTGACCCACCAGCACAGCCCATGCACTTGAAGCTTCAGTCTGCAGGGCTGAGAGAGTGGTTCCTGGTGTTTTTAGCCACCTAGTTCGTGGCACTTGTGACAGCAGCCTGAGAAAAGTGAGGTGTCCCTCTTCTGGCAGTCCCATCCCTCCAGGAGGCCTGAGGGATAGCCCAGGTGCCCAGCTGTCCTCCAGGCTGAGAGTCTCCAACCAAGGCTTTTATCTAATCAGATGCCCTGAGGAACGCCCTGGGGACAGACAGAAACAATGTTGAAAAGAAAGGAATGGGTGACCTGGACAACTCTGAACACCCTTCTCTTCCTTCCTTCCGCCCTCTCTTGGGTGCTTCAGCTGCTTAGACCCCAGAGCTCTTCCCACCACGCACACCTTCCCAGAGGGGCCGGGCCAGACGGTGCAGACCTATTCCTGGTTGTCGGTGGGTGGGAAGGCGGCCCGAGGGTTCCCGTGGTGGCACAGGACCGTCCATTAGCCTGGCTGCTTATTCACAGCCCCGGGAACCACCGCACATACTGCTCAGGGGGACGCATCCTGTACGCTCCCTTTCTAGACTCTTCGAACACCCCCGGATTGCCGCGGGGCCCCTCCAGCTCTGGGGGGAAGGGGTGCCTCTGTGTCTCTCAGTACTAGAAGCTCTGCTCTTTCGGGTCCAGGTGCCCATCCCAGCGACCCCGCCAAGCAGCCCCTGCCCCCTCCACCCCCGGGCGCCCCATGGAGTCTTCCTGGTGAGCACTCCCTCCTTGCCCCCCACCCCCCCACCGTCACTTGACCTCCCCGGTAGCCCTTTCCTACTATGATGTCCTGCTCCCACCCCCACAGAAGTATCCCCCACCCTGCCCGGGCCCCGCCCCCACCCCCTGCCTGGTCCCCAGACCCCTTCCACGCGGTGCCGCTGGGTGTCCAGTACCCGCTCCGGGTGACACAGCCCCGCCCCAGCCCCTCCCTGGCAGGGGACCCCTGCCCACAGCCCCGCCTCACCCCCGCCGCTCGATGCCGCCCCTCCCCTCTCACCCTGGCCTGGCGGGAGAAGTAGCTGTGCTCCTCGGCGTCCAGGCGCCGCGGCGGGAAGTAGCTGAAGGCGACAGCGCCGAGGTGGGCGGCGGCTGGGGCTTGCCCCGCAGCGTGGCGGCCACGATCTCCTCGTCCCCCAGGCCGCCCCGATCCAGCTTCTCCGCCCCTGCCAGGTCGGTCCCACCCGGCCAGGGGCGCGGCCCGAGTCCGCCGGCCAGGGTGCCCTGCGCCCGCGTTCGGCAGTTGCCGGGAAACCGCAGCCTCACGTCACAAAGCTGGGTGGGGAGCGCAGGGCCTGGGGCGCAGGGCCGAGGGCGCAGCCGGGATGGGGATGGGACCGTGCCCTCCCGTCTCCCTGAGGGTCCCTGGAGCGCCCACTTGGGACGCGAGGAGCCGCGTCTGCTGGACTGGCGGCCTGCGCAGGCTTGCCCTTGCCCTTGCCCTTGAGCTCAGGGAGGGTCCCAAGCCGGCTGTCTGGAAGAAGTGCAGGCCACCCGCGCGCTGCATCTGAAACCCTCCAGGAGCCGCGGAACAGTAGTGGAAGAAACAGGTGGAATTCATTGCCATCGTATATTAACTCTGTGTCCGCTGCAGCATCGTGTCAACGTGCAACGAATCAGTTTTCAGCGCCTCGGTCACCACGAGGGGTCACCGCTCACGGTACTGGCAGGTGCGGCACGAATCGAATCCAGCCAAGTAATATCTGGGAAAACTGAGCTGTTCCGCAGCGCTCTGCTGTTTCTTTTCTTTTTTATTTTTTTTAAAGATTTATTTATTTATTTAATTTCCCCCCCTCCCCTGGTTGTCTGTTCTTGGTGTCTATTTGCTGCGTCTTGTTTCTTTGTACGCTTCTGTTGTCGTCAGCGGCTCGGGAAGTGTGGGCGGTGCCATTCCTGGGCAGTCTGCTCTTTCTTTTCACGCTGGGCGGCTTTCCTCACTGGTGCACTCCTTGAGCGTGGGGCTCCCCGACGCGGGGGACACCCTTGCGTGGCAGGGCACTCCTTGCGCGCATCAGCGCTGCGCATGGCCAGCTCCACACGGGTCAAGGAGGCCCGGGGTTTGAACCACGGACCTTCCATGTGGTAGAAGGACGCCCTAACCAGTGGGCCAAAGCCAAAGTCCTGTTTCTTGAGTCAAATGCTGGTTTGGCCCAGTGGTTACGGCGTCCGTCTACCACATGGGAGGTCCGCGGTTCAAACCCCGGGCCTCCTTGACCCGTGTGGAGCTGGCCATGCGCAGCGCTGATGCGCGCAAGGAGTGCCCTGCCACGCAAGGGTGTCCCCCGCGTCGGGGAGCCCCACGCGCAAGGAGTGCACCCGTGAGGAAAGCCGCCCAGCGTGAAAAGAAAGAGCAGCCTGCCCAGGAATGGTGCCGCCCATACTTCCCGTGCCGCTGACGACAACAGAAGCGGACCATTGACTATGGGGTGCAGTGATGCTCAGAGATGGACTTACCAGGTGCAATGGATGTGTCATGATGATGGGAGAGAGTGTTGCTGTGGGGGCGGTGGGGTTGAATGGGACCTCATATTTTTCATAATGTAATTAAAAATAATAATAATAAATAATTAAAAAAATAAAACAAACTGATTGCCAAAAAAAAAAAAAAAAGAAACAAGACGCAGCAAATAGACACCAAGATCAGACAACCAGGGGAGGGGGGGGAATTAAATATATAAATAAATCTTAAAAAAAAAAAAAGAAGTGCGTTCCTTTTGTCGAAAATTCACTTAATTCTAAAGCCTCGAATGTGTGTGTGTGTATCAGTAAAAAGGAAAAGGGGAACAAAACTGGCCTTGGGAATACTTTAACCAGGGCGGCTCTACGAAGACCGGCTTTGAAACATAAATGATAATGAGGAGCCAGACTTGTGAAATCTGGGGAACAGTGGGTCATTCCAGACAGAGGGAAGAGCATCTGTGGTGGCCCTGAGGCCGAGCCCATTGATGTGCAGGCGGCAGAAAGGGAGGAGAAGGGGTAGGCAGCAGGGAGTGCAGGTGGACAGGCAGGCAGGGGAGGGGTAGCTCTCAGGCCGGGACCAACGAGCACCCCTCTCAAGGGGCTTCTTGCCTGCAGGTCCTTGATTCAGGCAGAGGTTTTAGAGATTTTTCAGTACCATGTCCTTGATGCTAATTAACAAAAACAGTAACCACACATTCACAGTGGCACCCCTAGAAGTAGAGGACCCTAGAAGTATGATACCCCTAGAAGTACAGCACACTAGCAGAAGGGAACCCTAGAATTATGGCACCCCTAGAAGTATGACCCAGCAAGCCAGTCTGTGCTTCTCCTACCCTTCCTTACATGTACCCTCACCAAAAGCTGTGTCAATAAAATCTGACTGGAAAAGAAAGCACCCTAGAACCTCTATGAGAAGCGATGATAGCACCTGCCATTGACTAAGCATTCCCTTCACTGTTTGCCAGGTGCTGCCCTAAGCAATTCCATGGCATGTTTCATTGACTATCCTACAATATTTAGACTACACTTGTTTGAAATTTTGGGGATATCTCAGCCTCCAGAGGTGCTCAGTTCACCAATGAGCCAAAATCCCTTCTGGATTTGTGGCCCAAGCCCTTGTGGTGTGGAGTATTTTTGGAGGGAACTGACTGCTCTTCTTCCCCAGGACTATCTCAACTACACTGATTTCTGCTCCTCCCTAGTCTTCCTTCCATCTGACAAGCATTCCCCAAGTTCCCTATGCACCAGCCTACGAAGGCTTGGAAGGCAGCAACTTTAGGACCACACTCTCCACAGGCACCTCTCCCAGCAGCACCATCCCTCTGCTTCCAGGCCTGGCTCAGGCAAAGTGCTTCTTCACTGGGAGGAAGGTAAGCAGTGCAAGAGAAACTGCTCCCCTTTTGCTCAGCCGGAACTGTCACTGTACCGTTCTGCAGCTACTGCTCTGCCCAGCAATTACAGGATCCAGGGACCATCCAGAGTTTCAAGGGTGGCCAATAAATCTACTAAGTTTTGCTGCCCCCTACTGACCGGAGAATACCTCCATTGCTTAAGAGGTGATGCTCACAAGTACAGCTCTTTTTAATCATATTCCTTTCTCTGCTTTAATTTTGAAGACTAATGGCAAGAAGATGCTGTGTTCAAAATTATCTTCAAATGCATGGCTCCAATACTTCCAACAGGGACACTGGGGAATGTTTTGCTAATCTCTAACCATTTACGTGAATGTCACCTCAAATTCTTCAGGGTCATCATCAGAGACCAGTGCTACGCAGTGAATACTAAAATGGTTTGAATCTTGGTTTCACTTGCTACTAGATGTCACCTGCTTTGTCTAACACCACTACAGAGTTGGTGGGCAGAGTATATGGGGAAGTCAGATGGCCCCAGCATTATCGCCCATTTGGCTTGTGTCTATAGAAACATTAGAATTAGATATACATGAGGATTCGGGTCGTAAGGACTGGACTTTGAAATCTAACAACTTGTCAAATCCCTCCCCTTGTAGTGGGATGGATAGTGAACGCAGCAGTCATGTACTCAGTAGCTTAAATTTTTCATAACAAGCACATGCATTCTTGCAGGATGAAACATTTTAAGCAGTTGCAGAAGGAGCGCCAGCCCCGTGGCCTGACTTTGCTTCATGCTTTGCACAGTGTGCTGCAGCCGGCGCCATGTCTCAGATGCTCCCCATCCATGGCAGCCTGCAACTCAGGAACCCACCCAAGGGCCTCCTCTCACTCCCTGGGCTGGCCTGAAGTCTCATGCACTCCCGCAGAGGTTTGCAGGATGCCGGCTGCACATCACTGGAATGTGGACTCACTTATCTCTTTGTCCCACACAACTGCTAAGGCAAGCACAGGGGATCTTTTCTCCTTTACCCTGGAGCACTTAGCACAACACCTGGAATCCCTTATATGATAGATGTGTGAAGTGGGCAGGGGGAGGCCAGATGAGGCAAGGGCTCCATGGAGGAGGGAACTGAAAGAGCAATGCAGGAAAAGGCCATGATGGATGAGGACCTGAGTGGAGAGGGTGGAGGAATGTTCTAGGCTGCACGTTTTCTTCACATTATTCACAACCACATTACCAATGTGCATGGCAATGTAGTCAGGTCTCCCCTCTTTACACTCTAAACTCAGGGTTTACTTTCATACCAAGGGTGAGCTGAGAAATAAGGAGGATGGACTAGAGTTGTGGGTTGGTGGGGGAGGGCTGCAAGGTGGGGCAGAGAAGGACAAGAGAGCTCAGAGAAGACAGAAGTGACACTGAGCTTGGTCTCGGTAGCAAAGAGGGACTGTGGAAGGGTTTCTGAGGCATAGAATGATCCAGAACAGGGCTCAGGCCCAAAGCCATGAACTGCATGAACTGTAAGTAAGTACTGCTAAGAACTGTAAATGAGACCACTTCACATGTTTCCAAGATGTGAGAGTCCTTTCAGCCTGGCCCCCAGGTGAGTGGCAATTCACTTGGGCATATGAACACATCCGAATCGATTGCATCTCTCTCCCGGTCAATCTTTAATTTGATTCTATATGTCTCATTCCTTCTCTGCAAAGAAGCATAAAATTTTAAAGGGAACTTAGAGCTCTAGAACTCATAGAGTTTCAATAACCTATGCTAAAGATTAAAAAAAGTTTAAAAAGTAAAGATAAAGAGATCTAAAAAGTTACATGTGATGGTTAATCACCATCCAGTTGGTGCCGAGTCATTGGATGATGCAAGCCCTGGCCTGCCACTGTGAGGACATTCTGTCGGTAACTTTAGATTATTAGGCAGTTGGTTGCATCTAAGGCTGGTTACATCCACAAACAAGGGTGACTGCCTTCAGCAAGGAGGGGAGTCCCATCACCCCAGCAGCTGGAGGTCTTAAAGCAACAACAAGTCTCTCAGCAGTCACAACTCCTTTCTCTACTTCTCCAGCTTCTCCCGAGGAAGTCATCTCCTGTGCTGTTTCCAATGCATGGCCTGCCCTAGGAAATCTGAACTTGCCTATCCCCAGGGTCACTAAGCCAATTCTACTAACAAATCCCTTCCTATTTACATATGGCCCCATATCCTATTGGCTGTTTCTTCAGAGAACCCTAATACTGGTAGAAATGCAGACATTACTAGCTAATATGTCCTGTGATTACTTTGTGGTGGGCCTTTTGCTAAATGTTTTTATGTGTATTAACTCATTTCATCCTTATTTTCTGATTAGCCATTTGGAAATGAGGCCCAAGGTTATACAATTTGCAAGAGAGGTTGAAATCAACCCCACGTGCCTGACTCCTGAACACAGATTCTCAGTCCTCTGCTGCATCGCTGCTCAGACCAGGTTCAAGTCTCATCTTCACCCGTGGTTCTGTACCCAAGGCACACATTGACCATCTCTGAGCTTTGGAGAGGGAACACTGCCCAAGTCCAAGGCCCTTGGAAGTCATACAGGCCTGTGTTCAAGTGCTTAGCATGGAGCTCGGCACAGAGCAGGTGAAAAGTAAATGGCAGCTACTTCCCCTGTTCAAGGTCCCAGAAATAGCCGGAGGTAGAAACCCAGTCTCCTAACTCTGCAGCCCTTTCCACACCTGCCTGCCTTTTCTCACTCTCCCCTTAAGCTTTAACCTGAGCGTAATGGGCATCTGTACTTCACTAAATACAATGTAATTCACTCATGATTTACATTTTAGAAGATTTCCCCCACAATCAAACCTGCCCCCTCACAACCCTCCCTAAATTTACTTTACTTCATTGTACATTTAAAAGAAAAGCTCCTGAATACATATATATTTAAGATTTTATTTTAATTGACCCCCCAGTTGTTTGCACTTGCTGTCTGCTCATCTTCTTTTTAGGAGGCACTGGGAACAGAACCTGGGGCCTCCCATGTGGGAGGGAGGCACCTAATTACTCAAACCACCTCTGCTCCATTTGATATGTCTCATTGTGTTTCTTCACTGTGTCTCTTAGTTACATCACTCACTGCATCATCTGGTTGCATCAGCTCACTGTGTCACCTTGTTGCATCTGCTCACCAAGTCAGCTCGTCCTGCAAGGTGCAGCCTGCAGGGGTCACAAAACTCAGCAGAGGAGGTTCTACTGTGTCCTGTGAGTAGGAAAGAGACAACGTTTTTGATCACAGGCTGGCATGCTGAGGGTTTTCAGAAGATTAGTCTGGGGTGTGCAAGATGAACTGGATAAGAGTAAGCTAAAGAGGAAACCGGGGAGCAGACTAGAACCAATACCTTAGAGAACTTGGGAAACTCATCTACATTCTAGTCACTCATCATCATAATGCCTTATTAAGTAACTTACAAAGGAAACAATAAAGTCTTAGGCATTAGGGAGTGATGAAGATATTGGTTTTAGTGAGTCATCTTGTCCATTCTTTCCCTTATACCAGGGGGAAATTAAAACAGATATTCCAAAAATTTAATAACTCTAAAAACAGAGTTGAGCATAGCTTATGAAGAATATATGCATGTTCTGCTTTTGGAAAACTGAAGGTAAGACAATTCCATATTTCAAAACAGAAGCCAAAGATTTATAAAAAATATCCAGTACCCAGAAAAGCCTAATTAACAAAGTGGGTATTAAATTAGAGATATGAGATTCTTAGTTCACTGGGCTAGCAGACTACTTAGGACCCTGGAAAAAGCAAGTTTGAATTAGGGATTACTTTGGGGGTGGGGGAAATGGAACCATACCTGGACAACTTGATAATCAAGTAACTGGAAGTGCCATTGTTTAATAGCCTCTTTTCCTAGTAAATGTTTGCTGTTAAAATCTTTTGGGGACATTAATGAGTAGTGTTACTCTGAAAAAAAATAGAAAAATAAACATATTTTTTATAACAATCCAAAACATTTTTAATATTTTTTGGCCAAAGTTTACTCAAGATTTGGCTTTTCCTAATGGCCAATACTTTCACATCAATCACAAATCTGTTACTCTTTAGTCTACTGAAAAAGTACTTGGCTTTATTAATGATGCTATTTATAAAATATTATAAGGAATTTAAAAAGAAAATATATCCTGAAAAGTAGTTTTAATTTCTGAAATCATCTATTTTTCTCACCCTTTTAAGAAAATAATCCTTGCCTATTCACTTCAACAGGCCTTGTAACATAAAAACCACAACAGTTTCTTTACCTTTTGTGTACATCTTCATCAACTGTAAAAGGTAATACAAATCCTTCTTTATCTAATTTAATTTCAATATCTAGTGAGAGAAGGAAAAAATTCTTCATGTGATACCCTCACAAACACTATCTTCCTTTACTTCTTTGTTCTGTTTTGATTTCTTCCAAACTGTATTTACCAATAGGACAGAAGGCTGCAAAGAAATGACCACAACCAAATGAGGATGTTCACTCACTCAGCTTCAAGAACAAGCCTGTCAGCCTGAAATTAAGGAGGCTTCCTGGGCTAAAGCAAGGAGTAGGTCCTCAAATTAACAGGGGAGCAGTAGGAACCACACACTTTCTCCTTCTTCTTACAAATGGTGGCACACTCTCAATTCAGACAGTGAAGAAAATCTTCTAAGGTCAGCAAAGTTAGACACCTAAGCAGCTCAACACATCCATCTCTTCCATGTCTCCTGACAGCTAATGCAGCCCATGACCGCGGCACCCCACGACTGCAACATGTGGCCAAGGGGAGTGGCTGGAGTTCCCTTCCCAGCCCTCTGGTATATGCCATTCCTTCTGTAGAAAGGACCATGAGAGCAGCAGAGGTGGAACATGTGACATGAAGCCTATCAGAGATGGTCCTCTTTGAGATGACTTTTTAATTAATGAAAGGAAGGATTTGGACTTGAAGTCACCATAGTCCAGTAGCTATTTCCGGGATGATTCATGTGCTTACATCTGTGCTAACGTGGTAGCCACCAGCAATGGGAGGCCTTGGAGCACTTGAAATGTGATTTATGACTAGGGAAATGAATTTTAAATTTTACTTATGTTTAATTTAAATTTAAGTAGCCATCTGCACTAGTGGCTACTATACTGAACAGCACAGGCCTAAACTATAAGAACAGCTAAACAGACATGAGCACTTCTTGTGTTATTCCCTCATTTATACCCTCTTGCCATATGTGTTTGAGGTCAATATTCTTCTTACTCACATTTTACAGATGAGGAAGTAAAGAGAAAAAGGTTAAGAAGGGTAAATACACTGTGCAAAGACATTCTGCTGATCTGTGGCAAGCTGGATTCAAATACAATCTATATACTATATTCTACCATCTACACTCTAGAACCTCATGCGGAGCAGGGAAGATTCCATTTTGTATTCTGTGGCTACTAAGCTCCATCTGTCTCCCAAAGAGATAACAACCACTAAGGTTCTGTAAACAAACCCCCTGATACTTACCTTTTGTATACCAATAGGGTGTTACATTTTGGAAGCAAAGTAGGATCTTGCTACTAAAAGGTCAACCAATCCAATCACTAAAGATTTATGAAAGTGAAAATCCACAGGGGTCTCCAGGGAATGGTATGGAATAAGAAATGATTTCACTTGATATTTAGGAAGAAGTTTGGGACCCTAAAAATTATATATACAAACATGAGAGAGATAAACAAGATAGAAAACCAGAGAATAAAGTGTAGGTAGTGAGTTACCTATGTATAAAAGTTTGATACAAAATTCCTTTAATAAATGATGCTTTTCCAGGACTTAGGACTGATACCTTTCTTAACACAGCAATGAAAAATATCCTTGTTATAGTTCAAGTCTAATAGCTCAAAATATCTTTAAAATGTGTTTTAAAAGTAGTCACTGGAAAAAGAACAATAAACATAATGACAATGCTGTCAAGTTCAAGAAACATCTCTGAAAATCTCAGAATTGCTTTAAGGACCTGAAGGACACTCAGTTAAATTTTTTAATCCAAGAAGAAATGATAAAACTGACATCTCAATTCAATAAATAAAGGATTGCAATGGAACAAATAGTGATGGAAAATTGGTTATCTGTCTAGAAAAGAACAGGTAAACTCCTACCAAACATCAGACTATGGGCATATCTCCTTTTACAGAGTTTTGCTTTATTGCACTTTGCAGATATTGTGTTTGTTTGTCTTTTTTAAATAGACTGAGGGTTTGTGGCAATCCTGTGTCAAGCAAGTCTATCAGTGCCAGTTTTCCAATAACGTGTGCTTGCTTCATCAGTGTCACATTTTATTTTGCCCGTTTTCCAACAACATGTGCTCGCTTCATCTGTGTCACATTTTAATTGAAGTATATGTATTTAAAAATAAAAAATAATGTTATAGCATACTTAAAAGACTATAGTATATGTGCACTGGGAAACCAAAACATGCATGTAACTCACTTTATTTTGGTGGTCTGGAACTGAACCTGCCAAATCTCTGAGGTATACCTATATAATAAATCCCAGGTGGATTAAAGATCCAATGGGGAAAAATTAGTAAAATATTTGCACTAACACATATTTAGTGAAATAATCTTGTACATGATGGGAAAGTCAGGAACCATTAAATGACATGGAGATTTGGTCACACAAATCTTAAAAACACAACGCAATAGAAAGATGAGTTAGGGAGCAGGAAGGCAATTCCTAGAAAATAGAAATGGCCAATAAACATTTGACAAAATGCTCAACTTCATTATTGCTCACTCAAATGCAATTTAAATACATGACAAGACACCCCTTTCCACTGAATTGAGCGGCAAAAGCTAACAGGACAAAAAAACTGTACAGTGGAGGTGGGGGTGACAAAGCCACCTTCACTCTCTGCTGGGGAGGTATGACATCTACCATTCAGAATCACTATCTACTGACATTACACTGGTAGTCCCACTCTTAACATTCTATTCTGCCGCTTGAAGGAACATGGGCCCCAGTAGAATGACATGCAAGGATGTTTACTACAGCATTGTGGATAGAGACCAAAGATGGAAAGAACCTGAAAGATTATAAGCTGGGGAACTGGTGAGTAAGTCCCATAAAATACACCACTTGAAAAAGAACATATTTGATCCACACACATTGGTCTTGAGGAAGGTCTACGTATACTGGACATAACGGTAAATTGTATGATACACTGGACATAACAAAGAGAAAGGAAAATTGGTTTCCATATTTGTGTATGTTTGACATAGAAAGCACAGTTACAAATTTGTTATTTCAGGGAATTGAGGTGGTTGGGGTTAACTAATTTTAGTGTTTATCTTTATAGGCCTTGGCATTGTTAAAAAATGTTTAAAAGAAAAGAGTAATGACTTTTCATGTATTTAGCTTTTACCAGAATATGATCCTGAGTCAAGTTTGAAGGACAAAGCAAAAGGTGTTGAAGTCTGTTGAGACTATTTCCAATCACACAAAAAAGGTGTGCTGTGAAATTTATGAGAGTGAATCTTTATAGCTCAGATACCACCTAAACTAAAGTCTCCCAGAGAAGAGTGAAATATCTGACTTGGTTTAAAAATGCACTCAGAAATAATTAGGATTTATAGAGTTCAGAGATTCAGACTTTTTAATCAAATGGCTATTGTGTGTGCTAAACCCTTTAAAACCCTTGAAGTGAATCAAGGAATACTAAGACTCATACACCTTCAACACTTGAAACCATCTAGAAATCTCATACAGCAGGAACTGGTCTTATAGGACAAGACAGAAATGGGGTCAATTTACCAAAGAAAAGGCCAGCTATTGCACATAGCTCTAAGTAAATGAAAGTTTTCCCTTTTAATAAAGTTATGGAGAAAGGTCAAAAGAGAAGCGACTTAGTTTTCAGAAGGAGCACAAGAAAACTGTTCGCCCTCAGTGAAATAATGCCATATACTTTTTGTTTTTACCTTATAGAAAGGATATTCTAGAACTGAGGATAAGTACAGTTGTGTCAGTTGTGCTAGACTCAGTCTGTCCAGACATGATTCTTCACCTGAAATGAAAAGCATCCCAATCAGTTACGTTTCAATTTTCCTACATGTAATGAAAAAAATCATGAACATCCAGCACTAATTAATTCATTCCAGAATTGTGATGGATTTTTAAGTGACAGTAGAAAATGAACTTGTTAGAATTATGCCCTCATGCTTGCTTAACCAGTGACATCTCATTTTGACTTCTACAAACCCAAGCTCCTTACTTCTGCCCCTTGTTGGGATTCAGGCTGTTATAGCAGCAGACCCCTGCTAATGGGAGCATCTTGATGATCCCCCACAGGAGCATGAATGGCCTGTTGATGTGCTGATGGCTTCCACCTATAGGAAGCACATCCACCAGCCCATCAAGCCACTGAACCACCACCATGGCAGCGCCAACCAGTGAGGGCTGACTTCTAAGGAAGAACGACATCCCCAGCATCAAGGCTCCTGGCTTTAGGTACTTTTCTCCAGCCTGAGGGTCACCCCAGGCCCCAAAGGCCCAGGATCTCCTTTCACGGGGGAGGAGGGACACCTGGGGCCTTAAATCCTCATTGTGCTGACATCTCAAAATTGCAGAGATTCCCCCATTTGGCCTTATGGTGGGGACAATGAACGACAAGCAGCTTCCCTAAGGGGCCCTGGTCAAGAACCTGGCAGACACCTTAGAATGTAGGCACATCCAGCAGATGGATTTTTACATGAGGCTATTTCAGATTAAGTGATGCTGGTGGCTCATTCACTGCGGGCACCTTCACAACATTAAAAATATCCCCCCCACCTTAAGTGACTGGGATTTGTGTTCATGGGCTTTCTGCATTTGTATTCTGAGAGGGGTGTGCAGATATTTTCCTAATAGCCACAGAAGCCACTACTGCCTGATATTATCTCTAGTGTACCTAAAACAATGCTTGCAATTTACTTTCTTCAAGAGGAAATATCAGGAAAGTTACATTTTAGCACAACTGAACTCTAGATATACTGCAGTGCAATTTCTCCCCAGTGGTCTGAAATGCAAATAATGGAATTTTGTTCACTCGAGGACAAAAATCCCTAGGAAGGATGGATGGCCCTGGTGGCCAGCATTTTCTGTTGTCTCTCTGTAAGTGAGAAGCAGCTGAGGTCATGAGGAAAACATGGGGCTTGGCATTCACCAGCGTTGGGTAGAATTCTGGCTCCTCCATTTTCTAGCTCTGAGGTCTAGTGTAAGTCATATCATCTCTCTGAGCCTACATTCCCTCATCTTTACAGTGGGGAATGCTAACCTTGTCTGTGTCTGAGTCTGACTGGTAAACTTTGACACATACCATGGGCAGCAGGAATTCAGTGTCTCAGGGCTTGGAGGCTAGACATCAGATCAAGGGATTAGCAACCACACAGTCCTGCAGGGGGGCATCCTGATGTTGGCTCAGCCTCTGCTCATCACATGGCCATCTGAATCCTGTGGTCTCCACTTCTGCAGAGGGGTACATCTGTCTAGATCCCCTCCTTGTGAGGTCTCCGGTCCTGTAGGATGAAGGCCCTCCTGGCTCAATTTGGTTTCATCTTAAAAGGATCTTTGAGATTCTTCCAAATAGCTCCCACCCACAGCACTAGGGACCAGGATTTGAATTTGTCTTGGAGGATATGAGTCAGCCCCCATCACTAAGTCTGTGAGGGGCTTGGTGAGCTCACAGAGTTGGTCATAAAACAGGTGGTCCTCTGGTACACCACCCTGCTCATCAATCGTACTGATGATCATCAACTTTTGATGATTTTAAAGCAGTTGCTTTTTTTTTCAAATTCTACTCAATTTATTCATTTTTTAAAAAGATATTACATTAAAAAAAAATGAGGTCCCCATTCACCCCCACCAGCACCACCCCACCACTCCCCCGACAGTAACACTCTCCCCCATCATCATGTCACATCCATTGCATCTGGCGAGTACATCTCCAGGCATCGCTGTACCCCATGTCCCGTACTCCACACCATAGCCCACACTTTCCCACCTTCCATCGGGTGGGCCATGGGAGGACAAACAACATCCGGCAATTGTCCCTGGGGCACCACCCAGGACAACTCCAAGTCCTGAGAATGCCTCCACATATCTTCTCTTCCTCCCCTTCCCTGCACCCAGCAGCCACCATGGCCACTTTTTCCTCATCAATGCCACATTTTCTCGATTATTAACCACAATAGCTCATGAATAGAATATCATTAAGTCCACTCTGATCCTTACTGTATTCCTCCTTCCTGTTGACCTTGGCTTGGTTGTGTCCATTCTACATCTATGTCAAGAGGGGGTTTAGATTCCACATGGATATTGGATGCAATCCTCCTGCTTTCAGTTGTAGGCACTCTAGGTTCCATGTTGTGGTGGTTGACATTCTTCAACTCCATGTTAGCTGAGTGGAGTAAGTCCAATAAATCAGAGTGTAGGAGCTGAAGTCTGTTGAGGGCAGGGCCTGCCTATCATATTGTCAGTCCAGAAATTCAAACCCCCAAGATATATCTTAAGCCCCAGCACCAACTACAATTCCAGTAAAGTAGCATGAAAGGCTTGTGAAAAGAGATACCATCTGAGTCCAGCTTCATCACGCAGAAGCACTAGTTCCAAAGAAGGGCCATCTGACATGGCAGTGAACCCCATCTGCCATGACCATAGAAACTGTGGGTCTCTTTAGCCCTCAAAAGGACCAATACCTGGGGGTGTATTTACTTTATCTGTCTCTAAGACTCTGCTCAGGTGTGCATATGGGCAATTCTTCTGACAACCTCCAGACTCTTTTTTAGAGACTCATAGCCATATAAACTCATTTGTCCTTTCCATTTCCGCCTTAATTTAGGTTAAACAGCATTTTTAACTCCTGTTATTATATGTAGATAGGGATATTCTGCTGGTCCGCATTGAACCTTTAATTCAAGGTCATTTTCTAGTTACATCATCAGCTGGTACTTGGAAGTGACCCCTCGGTGCCAGGAAGGCTCATCCCCGGATGTCATGTCCCACGCTGGTGGGAAAGCATTGCATTTACATGCTGAGTTTGGCTTCGAGACTGGCCACATTTGAGTAACACTGAGGCTGTCAGGAGGGAACTCCTAGGCACAGTGCTGCTCTAGGCCTTGTTCTTATTTCAGGTGTATAGGCTCACAAGCATAGTCATTAGTATCAGGGGCACACTGTTGGACCCTCATTCCTTCCTGATCCTTACCGTTGCACCTGGGGGACTACCGCTGCTCCCCTCCAGACAATGGCAGAGCCCCACTGGCCAGTAACTCAGTACCCCCCCAGCGGTTGTATTTAATTTTTTCCACTATGAGTATATCCAAACATTTCCATACCTTCTGGATGTATGCCTTGTATAACTCCCTGTCAATCATATATCGCCTGTCAATAACATCCCATACCAGTATTCCTCCACTGCCATTGTTGAACCACTCTGTGATCCAAAACTTCCTGAAGAGTAAAGCCCAATATAATGTCAGGTTCCCTTACTAGTAAAATGGAATATAGCGATGAGTTTAAAGGTTAGATATAGAATGCATATTGATTTGGAAAAATTCTACATCCTATCTTTTTCATTTCTTTTTTCCTAATTATACAGCTTCTCTTCAGAGGAGCCCCAGATCACAGTAATTCATATATACAATGTATAGTACTCCCACACATCCACCATAAAACCTTTTCCCTTCCACAGCGATAATCTTTCAACTTATTCATATCATATTTACTGAAACTGATGTACAGAATCTGAGACAATAGCTTTCAAACAAGGTGACATCTGTGCTTACATTGTGGTCCATACTTTAGGCTATACAGTTTTCTAAATTTTTTAGTTATCCTATGTTTTACATTATGGTTTACATTATTAGTCTGTCGTCCCCTATATGTTTTTGGTGTAATATTACATGTTTTATATTCATCCTTGTGTATTCTCGCGAAACTCCTCTCTTGCCCCCACATTTACATGGCTCCATCCATTCAACATCCATTTTCCCCTCCCCTTGGGTCCCACAGCGACAGCCAATCTCCATTTCCCAAGGAGCCACGCCCAGATATACTTGCAACAGTGTTCAGGGCCTGACTTGCTCAACTGACCTAATGCCCTGGGAGCCATCCTTTCTCTCGATTGATACAGTTCCCTCTGTTTGATGGCATTAGTCCTCCCCAGGATGTGGGTCCACCCCCACTCTCACTAGTTGGGTCTCTACCCAATGGTACAACCCACCCTGGCAAAATGAGCATTCAGACATTCCCCAGGAGTCTGTCCCGCATCAGACCGTTCCCTCCCAGCATCCTAAACAGGTAACCCTCCTAATTATATTTTGATACGGTTTTCTCTGCATTTCACTCTCAACCAACACCTGACACTCTCATATGTTCATATGTTACCCCTCCCTCCCCCAATTTTTTTCACAATATTACCCTTCCGCCCATCCCCAGGCCCCCTCAAACCCGCAAAGCCCCACCCAAAGGCAACCCCTTGACCCCATTTTATCTCTTCTTTGTGCTCATACTTACCGCCAGATCATCATAGATTCCACCCCTGCAGACGTCAGCTTACATCCTTCCTCTACCCACCAATTTCCTGTAAGCCTATCTTCCAGTCTCTAGCTCTCTGAGACAGCTTGCTTATTTCATATCATTGAGGTTATGTAGTATTTGTCCTTCAATGCCTGGGTTGCTTCACTCAATATAAGGTTCTCAAGATTCATCCATGTTATCACGTGTGTTTGTAGTGCATTTGTTCTTAAAGCCGAGTGGTATTCCATTGTATATATATACCACATTTTATTGATCCCCTCATCTGTTAATGGACATTTGGGTTGATTTCAACTTTTGGCAATAGTGAACAATGCTGCTGTGAACATTCGTGGGCATATATCAGTTTGTGTCCTTGTTTTCAGTTCTGCTGGGTATATACCCGCAGTGGTATTGCTGGGTCAAATGGCGAATCTATGGTTAATTTTTTGAGAAACCACCAAACTGTCCTCCAGAATTGTTGGATCCTTCTGCATTCCCACCAGCAGTGGATGAGTGTTCCCATTTCTTCACATCCTCTCCAGCATTTGTACTCATCTGTTATTTTCATAGCTGCCAATCTTAAGGGAGTAAGATGGTACCTCATTGTAGTTTTGATTTGCATTTCCCTGATAGCTAAAGATTTGGAGCATTTTTTCGTGTCCTTTTTAGCCATTTGTATTTCTTCTTTGGAGAAGTGTCTGTTTAAACCTTTCTCCCATATTTTAAATGGGTTGTTTATCTTTTTATTTTCAAGATATAGGAGTTCTTTATATATGCAAGTTATTCATCTCTTATCAGATATATGGTTGCCAAATATTTTCTCCCATTGTGTGGGTTCCCTTTTTACTTCCTTGACAAACTCCTTTGAGGTGTAGAAGGCTTTAATTTTGAGGAAGTCCCATTTAACTATTTGTTCTTTTGCTACTCGTGCTTTTGGTGTGATGTTCATGAACCCATTTCCTATTACAAGGTCTTGTAGATGTTTCCCGACCCTGCTTTCCAAGGTCTTTATGTTTTTGGCTCTTATATTTAGGTCTTTGATCCATCTTGAGTTGATCTTTGTATAAGGTGTGAGATGGTAATCCTCTTTCATTCTTCTACATATGGATATCCAGTTCTCCAGGCACCATTTGTTGAATAGGCCATTCTCTCCCAGTTGAGAGGGTTTGGTGTCTTTATCGAATATTATATGGCTATATATATGAAGTTCTATATCAGAACTTTCAATTCAATTTCATTGGTCTGTGTGTCTCTTCTTATGCCCATTCCATGCTGTTTTCACTTCTGTAGCTTTGTAGTATGTTTTGAAGTCAGGTAGTGTGATTACTCCAATTTTGTTTTTCTTTTTCAATATGTCTTTGGCTATTCGGGGCCGCTTTCCTTTCCAAATAAATTTCATAGTTAGTTTTTCTAGTTCCTTAAAGAAGGCTGTGTTGATTTTTATTGGGATTGCATTGAATGTGTAGATCAGCTTTGGTAGGATAGACATCTTAATAATATTTAGTCTTCCTATCCATGAGCAGGGAATATTCTTCCATTTATTTAGGTCTTCTTTGATTTCCTTGAACAGTCTTCTGTAGTTCTCAGTGTATAAGTTTTTTACCTCTTTAGCTAAATTTATTCCTAAATACTTGGTTTTTAAATTTACTATTGTGAATGGTATTTGTTTCTTGATTTCCTCCTGATCTTGCTCATTATTGGTGTACAGAAATGCTACTGATTTTTGCGCATTGGTCTTGTAACCTGTGACTTTACTAAACTCATATATGAGTTCTAGAAGCTTTGTTGTAGACCTCTCAGGGTTTTCTATGTATAGGATCATGTCATCTGCAAATAATGAAATTTTGACTTCTTCCTTTCTAATTTGAATTCCTTTTATATCTAATTTGAATTCCTTTGAATTCTTGCCTCAGTGCTCGATCAAGTACTTCTAAGACAATGTTTAATAGAAGGGGAGACAGTGGGCATCCTTTTCTTGTTCCTGAGTTTAGAGGGAAGGATTTTAGGATTTCTCCATTGTAAACAATGTTGACTGTAAGTTTTTCATATATACTCTTTATCATGGTCAAAAAATTTCCTTGTATTCCAATCTTTTGGAGTGTTTTTATCAAGAAAGCGTGCTCTATTTTGTCAAACACTTTTTCTATATCTATAGATATAATCATGTGATTTTTTTCCTTCAGTCTGTTTATATGGTGTATTACATTGATTGATTTTCTTATGTTGAACCATGCTTGCATACCTGGAATGAATCCCACTTGGTCGTGGTGTATAATTCGTTTAATGTGTTGTTGAATATGATTAGCAAGTATTTTGTTAAGTGTTTTTGCGTCTAAGTTCATTAGAAAAATTGGTCTGTAATTTTCCTTTCTTGTGGTGTCTTTGTTTGGCTTTCGTCCTAGGGTAATGTTGGCAAGAAAGAAGGAGTTAGGTAATGTTCCTTCTGTTTCGATTTTTTTCGAAGAGCTTCACCAGGATTGGTGTTAATTTTTTCTGGAATGTTTTGTAGAATTCACCTGTGAAGCTGTTTGGCCCTGGGCTCTTCTTAGCTGCAAGGTTTTTAATGACTGATTCTATCTCTTTACTTGTGATTGGTTTGTTGAGATCATCAATTTCTTCTTTCATCAATATAGGCTGCTTATGTGTTTCTAGGAATTTGTCCATTTCCTCTGAATTGTTATTTTTGTTGGAATATAGCTTTTCAAAGTATCCTTTTATGATAGTCTTTATTTCTGTTGGGTCAGTGGTGATATCTCCTTTCTTGTTTCTTATTTTGTGTATTTGCATCTTCTCTCTTTTTTCTTTGTTAGTCTTGCTAAAGGTTTGTCAATTTTATTTATGTTCTCAAAAAAACAGCTCTTGGTCTTGTTTATCTTTTCAAGTGCTTTCTTATTTTCTATTTCATTTAGTTCTGCTCTTATCTTTGTTATTTCCTTCCTTCTTCTTCCTGTGGGATTACTTTGTTGTTTGTTTTCTAATTCCTCCAAATATGCAGTTAGTTCTTCAATTTTTGCTCTTTCTTCTTTTTTGATGTATGAATTTATGGCTATAAATTTCACTGCCAGTACTGCTTTTGCTGCATCTCATAAATTTTGGTATGTTGTGTTATCATAATCGTTTGTTTCAAGGTAGTCATTGATTTCTTTTGAGATTTCTTCTTTGACCCACTGTTTTTCTAAGAGTATTCTGTTTAATTTCATTATTTTGGTGGGAAATCTGGGCCTCTGGCCCTTGCAGATTTCCAGCTTCACTCCACTGTGGACAGAGATATTATTTTGTATGATTTCGATCTTTCTGAATTCATTAAGCCTTTCTTTGTGGCCTAGCATAGGTCTCTCTTGGAGAATGATCCATGTGCACTTGAGAAAAATGTATATCCTGCTGTGTTTGGGTGTAATGATCTGTATATATCTATTAGACAAGCTCCTCTAATATACTGTTCAAATATTTCATTTCTTTGGTGATTCTCTTTTGAGAAGTTCTGTCCAGAGTTGATAGTGGTGTATTAAAATCCCCCACTATAATTGTAGATGTGTCTATTCTTTCACTTAGTTTTTCCAGCATTTGCCTCACGTATTTAGAGGAGCTCTTCTTAGGAGCATAAGTAGTTATGATTGTTCATTCTTCTTGACAGATTGTCCCTTTCACTAATATGTAGTATCCTTCTTTGTCTCTCACAATTGATTTGCATTTAAAGTCTACTTTGTCTGATATTAATATAGCTACTCTTGCCTTTTTTTGGTTATTGTTTGCTTGTAAGATTGTTTTCCAACCATTCATTTTCAGCCTCCATGAATCTCTGGCTCTAAGATGTGTCTCTTGTAGACAACATATAGATGGGTCATATTTTCTTATCCAATGTTCCAGTCTGAATCTTCTCATAGGTGATTTTAATCCATTGACATTCAGTGTTATTACTTTCAAGATATTATTTATGTTAGCCATATTTTGATTGGACTTCTATTTGTCATATTTTGTTTTTTTTTTCTTCTTCTCTTTTTGTCTTTTTTGTTGCTCTTACACTCTCCTTCACCTCTGCCTGTCCTGTATTGTCCTTTCTTCCTGCAGAACTCCCTTTAGAATTTCTTGAGGGGGAAGTTTCTTGTTGGCATACTCTTTCAATTTCTGTTTATCTGTGATTATTTTGAACTCTCCATTATTTTTGAATGCTGGTTTATCTGGATAGAGTATTCTTGGTCAGAAATTTTTTTGCTTTAGTACTTTGACTATATCATACCACTGCCTTGCCTCCATGGTTTCAGATGAGAAATCAGCACTTAATTTTTTGGAGCTTCCCTTGTATGTGACGGTTTTCTTTTCTCTTGCTGCTTTTAGAATTTTCTCTTTGTCTTGAGCGTTGGATAATTTGACAAGTATGTGTCTTGGGGTAGGCCTGTTGGGGTTTTTGATGTTTGGGGTTCACTGTGCTTCTTGGATATGTACATCTGTCTCTTTCAGTAGATTTGGGAAGTTTTCGGCCATTATTTCCTGCAACACTCCTTCTGACTCCTTTCTCTTCTCTTCTCCTTCTGGGATGCCTATAATACGTATGTTTGTGCATTTTGCATTGTCATTCATGTCTCTAAGTCCTAGCTGGATATTTTCTATCTTTTTATCAATCAATTTTTCTATCTCTTTGATTTCCGGTGTACTGTCTTCCACATCACTAATTCTCTGCTCTGCCTCTTCTAATCTGCTGCTATTTGCTGCAGGTGTATTTTTGATTTCTTGAACCGTGGTGTTCATTCCCATCATATCTGTTATCTTTTTGCATATGTCTGCAATTTCCCCTCCAAATGTTGACTTCATATTGTTAACCTCTTCCTTTACTTCATTAAATTTGTCTGTGATATATGTTCTGAGATCTTTAATTACTTGTGCGAAGTTCTGCTCCCCTTCCTGATTTTTAGTTCGTTCATTGGATTCAGCCATGTTTTCCTGATTACTGGTTCGTTTTGTAGTTTTTTGTTGCTGTCTGGTCATCATTTTATCTTGATGGGTTAATCAGTTTCTTAGCTTCTTTGACTAGTCTTGGGGATTAATTAGCTGTTGTTTTTGTGTAAGTGTTATATCTTCTCTTTGTCACTTTGTTCTTCTCATTCTAATTTCTTGTTGCTGGATGAGTTCACTTTGGAGGAAAGTATTAGGGCCAGGGAAAGGCAATTGTGTAAGAAAGGAAAATGCATAAAGTAGTATTGGTAATAAATGTTACCAGAGCAACAATATGAGTTCTGGGAGAATGGATATTAGGTTCATGTATGTTGTGTAGAGTTATAGCAGTAGGTAGAGTACCTATAATGAGGTAGTTGACTGAATATGGGAGGAATATGGTATGAATTAAAAAGCTAGTGTTTTCGTTAGAGAGGGAAAGAGAAAAGAAAGGCAATAGTTTCAAGAGTGGATAAAAGACAGAAAACAAAACAAAGGTATTAGTAATTGACAGTTAGACAATTTTGGGGATCAAAGAAAGGGAGGTGGAATATAGGAGAAACAATAGATGATGGAGGATATCAAGATGTGGGGGAAAGGGGATAGTGTAGGTAGCCAAAATCAATTCACACAGAAATGAGGCAGTGGAGGATGAGGAAACCTAGCAAATGTGTGGTGTTCCCTCCAGCACCTATTGTATAAGTAAGATAAAATAAGAAGAAAATGAGTGACAAGAGAGAAAGAAGAAAAAAAAAGACCTTGCGGGATACAATGGGAGAAAAGATTAGGAGATAATGCAATGTTAGCAATCACTACAATAAAAAATAAAAAAAATAAAACAAAACAAAACAAAAAAACAAAAAAGAAAAAACAAATGTTGAGGGCTAGGACATTCAATGACATCAGATGGACCTCAGGGCGTGGTGGATTCAGGGATGGAAAGTCTGTGATATTGCAGACTCAAGAGGTATGATTCTTGGGGTGTAGGTCACCAGGGTTTAGGGGACACAGACCTGGCAACCTCAAATCTGGTTAACAGGGAGCCTAGGAGCACCGCAGTGCAACACAGCCTTCAGGGATCCCCACAGCTCAGTGCCAGACGTATGGGGGAGATCACATCCACAAACTCTGACCTATGCTTCAGAACCCCACAATTCACCCTCTCACTAGTGTCTCCTCTGTGGCTGTATCACTAATTCGAATTCAGGACAGCTCCCGCCCTGCAATCACCCGAAACAGCCACCTCTGGGTCCCTCTACACTGCAGCCAATTTAATGACGCTGCAGATCAACAGCCAGGCCCAGCCGGCGTGGCTCCAGCCAGAAGCGCAGATATCAGTGTCCTAACCCGAAATTCCCATGCCTCGCAAAAGATTCCCCTAATCGGCTTCCAGACATCTCCCACCCTGCAGGCCCCTGAACCAACCTCCTGGTGATGTCTTTTTTTTGTGAGTGATTTAAGGCTGCTACAGATTGGCAGCCAGCCTTGGGGGTGGGGCTCTAGGCGGAAGCACTATCATTCATGTCAGAAATAAAAAATTTTCCCACCTCACACAAAACTCCCATCTGTCTCATCAAATCAGTCTGCGAAGGCCTCCTGCAGCTCCACCCACCCCAGCAGGGAACGTCCCACACACAGCCCCCACCACTGTGTAAGAGAAACTCAATTTTATCTTATACATGAATTTTCTCTATTGCCTTCCCACCAAATCAATGTCCAGACACCTCCTGCCCTGTAAAATCCTGAAACAGCCTGGTCCCAAAGAATTTCCAATGCTGCCCAGTTGCTTCTATGCAGGAGAGACACTCAGGTGCACTCACTCAACCACCATCTTGCCCCATCCCTCTCCCCCTGCCTTTGAATTCAGCCCCCTGCCCTCCAGCAAGTGTGAGGGAGGAACAATTCTTATCCAACAGTGACCCCTAGTGGTGGTAGTTTTGCCTCTGACTTTCCACCACAGAGCCGCTTTCTTTTTCCTATAGCTTCTTCTGCCTCTTTTCTTCCCATCAGACATACATGAGAGAACTGTCCAGGACACAAGAGCAGAGGTTCTCGTCTCACAAAATGATTTTAAGAGCCAAAGATGGGTTCCACATATTAGTAAAAGGGGTAAACTTTCAAGAAGAAAGAATGAAAATAAACTTTTATGCACCTAAGCACGAGGCTCAAAATACATGAGGCAAACACTGGGAAAATTAAGTGGAGAAATAAATGCTTATACAAGTATAGTGGGGGGATTTAATACAAAATTATTATGACTAGACAGAACATCTCAACAGAGAATCAATAAAGAAACAAAGACTCTGAATAATACACTAGAGGATCTCGACCTAACTGACATATACAGAACAATACACCCAAATACAGTGGGATATACTTTCTTCTCAAGTGCACATGGACAATTACCCAATATACACCACATACTAAGCCACAGAATAACACTCAAAGAATTAAAAAAGATTGAAATTATACAAAGTAATTTCTCTGATTATAATGGTATGAAGCTTGTAATTAGCAGCGGCCAGAAAACTAGGTCAGACACAAATATATGGAAATTAAACAACACACTCTACAACAAACACTGGGTCAAGGAGGAAATTACAAAAGAAATCAGGAAATACCTTGAAATGAATGAAAAGGACAACAATACATATCAAAACTTATTGGATTCAGCCAAAGATGTATTGAGAGGGAAATTTATAGACATAAATATATAAATGAAAAAAAAAAAAGAAGAGCAAAAATCAAAGACCTAACAACACACCTGTAGGAATTAGATAAAGAAAAACAAACTAACCCCAAATGAAGTAGAAAGAACTAAATAAAGAGTAGAGTAGAATTAAATGAAATAGAAAATAAGAAATCACTAGAAAAAATTAAGAAAACTAAAACCTGGCTCTTTGAGAAGATCATTAAAATTGAAAAACTCTTAGCTATACCAACAAAGAAAAAAGGAGATAAGATGTAAATACACAAAATAATAAATGAAGAAGGGGATATCACCATTAACTCCATAGAAATAGAGTACCAGAAGAGGATACTTTGAGAAATTATATGCCAACAAGAAGGATAATTTAAAGGAAATGAAATATTTCTTAGAAACACACAAGCAGCTTACATTGACAAAAGAATTTGAAGAACTCAACAGACCAATCACAAGTAAATATGGAATCAGAACCTCCCAAATAAGAAGAGTGCAGGATCAGACAGCTTCACAGGTGAATTCTACCAAACATTCCACAGAGAACTAACACCAATCCTGCTTAAACTCTTCCAAAAAAAACAGAAGTAGAAGGACCGTTGCCTAGCTCATTCTATGATGCCAACATTACCCTAAAAACAAAGCCAAACAAAGACACCACAAGAAAGGAAAAATACAGACCAATTTCTGCAATGTCCTTAGATGCTAAAATCCTCAAAAAATACTTGCTAATCATATTCAAAAATACATCAAATGAATTATATACCATAACCAAGTGAGTTTCATCCCAGGTATATAAGGATTATCCAACAAAAGAAAATCAATCAATGTAATACACCACATAAACAGATTGAAATAAAAAATCACATGATCATATCTACAGATGCAGAAAAGCATTCACCAAAATACATCACCCTTTTCCTGATAAAAATCCTGCAAAAGAGATAGTAATAGGAGGAAAATTTTTGAACAAGAGTATATATGAAAAAGCCACAGCTAACAACATGTACAATGGTGAAATCCTAAAACCTTTCCCACTAAGATCAAGAACAAGACAAGGATCTCCACTGCCACTGCTTCTATTTAACATTGTGTTAGAAGTACTTACTCAAGCACTTAGGCAAGAAAAAGATATAAAATGCATCCAAATTGAAAGGAAGAAGTCAAAATTTCACTATTTGCAGATATCATGATCCAATGTATGAAAGGCCCTGAGAAATCTACACCAAAACTTGTAGAACTTATAAATGATTTCAGTAATGTCATAGGTTATAATATTAATGCACTAAAGTCAGTAGCATTTCTGTACACTAGTAATGAGCAATCTGTGAAGGAAATCATGACAAAAATCCAATGTACAAGATCAAATAAAAGAATCCAATACCTAGGAATAAACTTATTGAAAATGTAAAGGATTTCTACACAGAAAACTACACAGCCCTGTTAAAGTAAATCAAAGAAGACTTTTTAAAAAATGAAGAATATTCCATTTTCATGGATGGGAAGACCAAACTTCATTAAGATGTCCATCCTACTGAAAATGATCTACACATTTAAAACAATCTCAATAGAAATCAACACATCCTTTTTATTGAATTGGAAAAACTAAATATGAAATTTAAATGGAAGGGCAAGTGTCCCCAAATAGCAAAAGATATATTGAAAAAGAAAAATGAAATTGGAGGAATCACACTTTTTGACTTTAAAACATTCTATAAAGCTACAGTGGTCAAAACTTCATGGTATTGACACAAGGATAAACATACCAACAAATTGAGCCAATTTGAGAGTTCTGATATAGAATCAGATATTCAAAAAGGCCACCAAACACATTCAACTGGGAGAGAATGCCATCTCCAACAAATTGTGCTTGGAAAACTGGAATCCATATCCAAAAGAATGTGAGAGAAACACCATCTCACACCATATACAAAAATCAACTCAGGATTGATCAAAGATCTAAATGTAAGAGCAAACAGCATAAAGACCTTGAAAGATAATCTAGTGGAGCATTTACAGGACCTTGTAATAGGGAATATTTTTTCATCTTTTTATTGTTTTTAATGTTACATTAAAAAAATATGAGGCCTCCATATACCCCCCACCCCCCTCACCCCACTCCTCCCACATCAAAAACTTCTTTCATGATTGTGGGATATTCATTGCATTTGGTGAATATAATTTGGAGCACTGCTTCACCACATGGATAGTGGTTTACATTGTAGTTTACACTCTCTCCCAGTCCACCTAGTGAGCCATGGCAGGACATACATTGCACAGTGTCTTTCCTTGCAGTACCACCGAGGACAACTCCAAGTCCTGAAAATGCCCCCACATCATATCTCTTCTTCCCTCTCCCTAACCTCAGCAGGTACTGTGGCCACTTTCTCCACATCAATGCTACAAATTCTTCCATTACTAATCACAATAGTTCCATAGTTGAATATATCAGTAAGTTTACTCTAATCCATACTCTAATCCTCCAGCGTGTGGACCCTGGGATGTTTATGTCCACTCCACCTCTATATTGCAGGAGCTTAGGTTCCACATGGATGAAGGATGCAATTTTCCTGCTTGCAGGTGTAGGCACTCTTGGATCTGTGGTGTGGTGGTTGACCTTCTTCACCTCTCTGTTAGGTGGCCAGGGTAAGTCCAATAAACCAGACAGTATAAGTTGCAAGTCTGCTGAGGCTTAGGGCCTGACTATCACTTGGACAGTCCAGAGATTCAGGTCTCCTGAATATACACCAACCCCAGCGCTAACCACAGGTCCAGTAAAAGTGACAGAAGAAGCATGTGTAGAAAGGTCATCTGTGAATCCAACTCCATCATACTCAGGAACACAAACTCCAGAGTAGGGCCCACTGACATGGCACTGAACTCCAGAGCCATCTGCCATGACCATAGAACCTGTGGGTCTCTATAGCCCTCAGGAGAACCAGTACCTGAGGTTGTATCTACTTTGGCTGTCTCTGTGACCTTGCTGAGGTGTGTGTAAGCACAACCTCTCTGATGACCTCCTGACTCTCTTTTAGAGACTCATAGCCATATAAACTCATTTGTTCTTTTCATTTCCTTTTATTCAAGATCATAAAGCAGTTTTTAATGCCTAATATTACATGTAGGCTGAGGTAGTCTGCTCTTCTGAGTTGACCCTTTTATTCAAAGTCTTTTTCTAGTTACATCACCAGCTGGTGCTTGGTAGTAATTCCTCAGCACTAGGGAGGTTCATCCCTGGGAGTTGTGTCCCATGATGGGGGGAAGGTAATGCATTTACATTCTGAGTTTGGCTTGAACTTCACATCCAAATCCCAAGCAGTGAAAGAAAAAAATAGATAAATCGGAACTCCTCAAAATTAAAACTTTTACACCTCAAAGGTGTGATGGAAGAAAATATTTGGTAATTATATATCTGATAGGAGCCTAACATACAGCATATATAAAGAAAACATATCTAAAAACAAAAGACAAACAACCCTTTTAAAAATGGGGAAAAGAGAAAGACAAAGTAGATACACCTCCAGGTATTGGTGCTACACAGATTCTACGGTCATGGCAGATGGCTCTGGAGTGGGCCTTACTATGGAAATTGTGCTCCTGAGTGTGATGGAATTGGACTCAGATGTGACCTTTCTACACATGCCTCTTTTGTCACTTTTATTGAACTTGTAGTTTGTCACTGGGGTTGGTGTATCCTAAGAAGACTTGAAGCTATGGACTGGCCATGTGGCAGCTGGGCTCTAAGCCTCAGCAGATTTGAACTCCTATTCTCTGGTTTGCTGAACTTGCACAGGCCAGCTAACAGGAAAGTGAAAATGGCTAACCACCACACCAGGGAACTGAGATTGCCTACAACTTTAAGTAAGAGAATCATATCCACCAACCATGTTGGATATAAGTCCCCTCTCAATATAGAGGTGGAATGGACATCACCAACCGAGGGTCTACAGGATGGAGGAATAAATTATGGAATAGTGTGAACTTATTGGTATTCTTCTGTAAAATTATTTTGAATAGTAAGGGAAGCAGCTGTAACATTGATCTGGAGAAAGTGGCTATGGTAGTTGCTGAGGGAAGGGAGAAGGAAGAGTTGAGATGTGGGACATTTTTGCTACTTGGAGTTGTCCTAAATGATATTGCAGGGACAGATGCTGGACATTATATATCCTGCCATAACCCACTGAATGTACTGGGGAGAGTGTAAACTACAATGTAAATTATAATCCATGCGGTCTGGCAACGCTCCAAAATGTAGTCACCAAATGCAAATAATATGCCACAATGATAAACAAGGTTTTTGATGTGGGAGGAGTGGGAGGGTGGTGTGTCGGAAATGGAAGAACCTTTTACTTTTTTTAATACAACTTTATTTTGTGATCTATGTATCTTTAAGAAACATACAATTTAATAAGTAAAAAGAAAGAATACGGAACTAGCTCATGGAATAACATGGATGAACCTTGAGGTCCTTATGTTGAGTGAAGCAAGTCAGACATTGAAGGACAAATATTACATGACTTTTGATATAAATTAAGCAAATCAAGCAGACTCAGAGAGCTATTGTCTGTAAGAGATATTTAGAGGAAATATAAAGGGAGAAGTTTGTGAGCCAATGCCCATATGGACCAAATCTATGATAAGGTGAACGTGTGTCATTGGGTAGTGAAGGACTATGACAAAACATTGGTGATACTATTGGGTTAGGCATTGCTGGTTTGACAGGGGTGGGGTAGTGAGGGTAGGTTGGACGGCTCATGGAACTGGGGGAGGGTTGGGCAATGGACCATGTGACACTGGGAATTGTCAGGTATGTGGTTGAATGTAAAAAGTTGAGAACACTCCTATGGCAATATGACAAGGGAGGGTTACTGCCTTATGGTGTTGGATGGGGAGCATTCAGGACAGGGTGCACCTGGGGCAGGCTTCTAGGGAGAATGTGCGTGATCATTTTGTCATAATGTTTTGTGTCGGTGTGTGGAAACCCACATAATGAGTGGGAAGCTGTTGAACTCCCATCCTGGGGAGAACCTATATCTTCTCAAACAATGGGACAGGAGTCATTTGAGGGCATAGGTGATTCCTAAGAGGGGAGGACAAACCAGAATGTCAGAACTTCAGTGTTGCAAGTAACTATGAATCTTATCCAAGTAGTGAAACCAGATAATCAATATTGGCCCCAAGGGGAGGCAGAGGGAGCACACAGCATATATGAAAGAGGGTTATTTATTGGGCAATGGAAGTGTTCTACATGATCTTACAATGATGGACCCTGGTCATGTTAAATGTCATCAAAATTTATAAATGACCACACCATGGAGCCTAGAGTGTCTACAACTGAAAGCAGGAGGAGTGCATCCAGTCTCCATCTGGAATTTAAGCCCCCACTTGACATAGATGTGCAATGGACACGACCAATCCAATGTCCACAGAGAAAATGTGGAATGGGTGTGGGAAGGGTAGCCATGGTGGCTGCTGGGTTTGGGGAATGGGAGGAAGAGATGAGATGTGGAGGCATTTTCGGAACGAGGAAAAGTCCTGGGTGGTGCTTCATGGACAATTACGGGACATTGTAGATCCCCCCAGGGCCCACTGGATGGAACGTGGGAGAGTGTGGGCTATGATGTGGACCACTGACTAGGGGTGCAGTGATACTCAGAGATGTACTTACCAGGTGCAATGGATGAGTCACGATGATGGGAGAGAGTGTTGCTCTGGGCGGAGTGGGGGGTAGGGGTGGTGGGGTTGAATGTGAGTTCATATTTTTTGAATGTAATTTTTAAAAATAAATAAATAATCTATTAAATAATTTAAAAATTAATGTGCTGTAAAATGTAAACCATAATATAAACCATTGACCGTGGTTAGTAGCTATGATTTACTGCTTGTATAACAGTTGAAACAAATGTACCATCCACATGTAAAACGGTATTAACATGTGAAGGGGAAAAGGGGGGAGGATGTTGGGTATATCGGGTCCCCTATATGCTGTGCGTGACTTTTCTGTGACCTAAAACTTCTTTGAAAACAAAATTTTATACTTTTGTTTAATGGAATAAACAAAATGGAGTAAATGGAAGGAAATGTCAGTATACACACAGTACAATATATATTAAACTGATGAAAGAAAAAAGTTTTTAAGAAAATAATAGTTTTCATTATTTTGTAATATCCCAAATTTTAAATTTTATTTTAATTTTTTTTGTATTTTATTTTTAATATTTAACCTATCATTATTATTTGATTTTCCTAATAATTGTATTTGGCTATTTTATTGGCTTCATTTTTGAAGAAGCTTTGGATCACAGGAGAGTTACAATTGGAGAAGGGGAGAATCATTAGTGTGGAGTGTCAGTAATGAGGGATACATGGGAGGAATTTCTCCTGGAAATACACGTAAGGTATATAAATGTTTTCACATATTCATGTGGCATTGCCACAGTGGGTGGAGAGACACACAATAACTGAGAGAATATTGAATTCTAATCCTGGAGAGCTCTGCTACATTCTCTAATGGAACAGCAGCAATCCCCCAAGTACAGGGGCAATGACTAGTGAAGAAAAATGGCCCATTGATGGACCCTTGATATTGATGACTATGCTTATGAGCCTTTGCTCTTGAAATTGAAACTTAGCCTTGTGTTTAGGGTGCCTAAAATTACCTTCTGAGATCCTCCTTGTTGCTCAAATGTAGCCTCTTTCTAAGACAAATTCAGCATACAAATGCGTTGTCTTCCCGCCAGAGTAGGACATGACTCCTAGGGATGAGCCTTCTGTACATTGAGGGATTACCATCACCAATCAAATAGCAGGGTAACTGGAAAAAGATGTAAAGAAAAGGGGGGGGGGATGTAAAAACAAATGAGTTCAGAAGGCCAAGAGACTTCAAAGTGAATTGGGAGGTCATTTCAGAGGTAGCACTTATGCACATCTCAGCAGGATCTCATAGACTGCCAAAATAGATACTACCCCAAATAGTCTCCTGAGAGCTCTGGAGACACCTAGGTCCTATGGTCATGATAGATAGGTCAGGAATTTGGTGCCTTCCCAGTGGGCCTACCTTGGGGTTTGTGCTCCCCATTGTGACAGAGTTGGGACTCAGTTATGACTTCCCTACACATAGCTCATCTGTCCCTTCTATTTGAACTTGTACTTGGTCATGATGTTAGTAGATGTACACCCAAGAAACTTAAGTCTTTGGACTGCCCATGTGCCAGCTGTGCCCTGAGCCTCAGTGGAGTTGCAACACCTACTCTCCAGTTCATTGGACCCACTCAGGGTAATTAACAAAGAGGTGAGGATGGGCAACCACTATACCAAGGAAATAAGAAAGCCTACAACTGCCAGCAAGATTATCCCATCCATATATGGGATCAAATTCCCCTCTCAATTAGAGGTGGATTAGGCATCACCATCCCAGATTCCTTAAGAATGGGAAAGAACTATGGACTAGAGTGGACTTACTGGTATTCTTCTATAGCCTTATTGTCTATACTTATTGTTACTTATTGTAATTCTAGCAATGGAAGAAATTATAACATTGGTGTGGAGGCAGTGACCGCTGGAGGATCTGAGGGCAAGGAGAGGGAAAAACAGTTGTAACATGGGGGCGTTTTGGGGACTTGGAGTTGTTCTGAATGGCTTTGCAATGACAGATAAAGGCCATTATATGTCTTCCCATAACCTACAAAATTATGTGGGAGAGAGTGTCAACTACAATGTAAACTATAATCAATGCTCAGTAGCAATATCCTGAAATGTGTTTATCAATTGCAATGAATGTATGTCCCTAATGAAAGATGTTGTTTATGTGGGAGAATGTGGGAGCTACGAGGAGCAGGGTATATGGAAATTCCTACACTTTTTATGTAACATTTATGTAATCTAAGTACCTATAAAATAATTTTTAAAAAATATTTTTTAAAAAAGAAACCAGTCTAATAGGATAAGACAAAACAGCAGAGATATTAGAATGATCACTGTTTGCCCAGGCCTTAGGCAGAGGGAGGTACATTGAGTAGGTGAAGCTCAGAAATTTTCAGAACAGTGAAATTATTCTCTATTATACTGGGATTGCAGGCATATGACATTATGCATTTTTCAAAACCCATTGAACTTGACAACATCCAAGTTCAAAAATAATCTAACTGTATTGTAAATGCATCAAATGCCCTATCTGAGGGGTATGGGAGGAAAAGATGCTGGATTAGTAATATTGGATATGAACAGTGTCTGTAATATGAAATCAATGGGCACTGTACACAGGTATGCTACTCTATTTGATATTGTGTCCCATCAGGGTATGGGTTAACAAATTTTACTTTTATACATGTACACTGGAATTAAGCAATGAAGTAAATGAATGGAATATGGGAAATATGCTTCCCAACATGGTGTGGAAGGACTCAGATAAGCAAGGGGAGGATGTTAGATTGTTCTGTTAATGATTTAGAGACAGACACATCAGTGTGAATTCGTGTGGAGGTAAATATAGTTACACAGGGTTGCATGTAGAAATATTTGCAGATATGTATATATACATAGGATTGTGTACACACATGTGTGTTTTTGTAATATCCATGGAGATGGCCCAGTAGCAAGGCACATATATCGTCCAGACTTTAGATATTAAAAGCATTTTTGCAATAAGAATTTTCTTGGAGAAATAGCTGCCTGCAGGACTAGGTCAAGAAATATACAAAAAGAGTCTGGAGTATCTCTTAGTACCAAAAAGTTAGTATGTGTTAAAATAAAACTGGTAATGTTGGGGATAATTTCAAATAGACACAGGACATAGCCAAAAGGGTTCCAAAGGTCAAAACTGGAATAAACTGAAAAACAAAATAAAGTAGTACTGTATCACAACCCAAAGTAAGAAATAAATGTCATGAGGCAATCCTAATATAAATAATTGATTTTTAAAAGATACATATTTATTGTGAAGATGAATTCCATAATATATGGAGATATTTTTCTCTCAAGGCAGTGGCACAAACATCACACTCCTGAATGTGGGCTTCATGTATTAATTTCATTCCAAAAGCCATATATGGAAATGCAGAGAATGATGAGTATTGGGGAAGCTAGGAAAGCTCCAAACACTGTTGATCAAGGTCAACATCAAGAGTGATAAGTCATGTTGATAGGATGCACCCTAGATATGATGCAATGAAAATAACACATTATCCTGGGATCTTCCTCCAAAATCCCATTAACCCTGTCTAAACATGAGAAGAATATCAGGCAAATTCAGAGTGAGGGGCACTTTACAAAATACCCGACCTACACTCCTCAAAAGTATACAAGTCATAAAACATGAGGAGAAAATCTGAGACATTGTCACTGCCTGAATGGCTTAAGAATTTTTGAAAATAAATATAATTTGCTATTCTGGCTTGGAGGTGTTAAGATATTGGAAAAGTATGTGAGAAGTTCTTGAAAATCCTCTCTACTATCCTTACACCTTTTCTGTAAATCTAACACAGTTTTAAAATATTAATTTTATTAATAAATAAATTATTAGTTAAGTGCAAAATTCTAGAAACTTTGAACTCCAAGGTTCAATCCATGACAATTACATTTACATACCTTGGATAAGAATATAGCATTGCTGCCTCACATTATTCTTCCATTAAATCAGAATAGTGAAAAACAATTTTATGGAATAATTGAATTAAATGAAATAATGAATACAAAATGCGTGGCATTGTGCTTAGGATAAAAATGAATATTTTTCTTTGTAGTCCAAGCCCACACAGATTCACTTCCCACTACAATTGTGCTATTTCCATCCCTCATCCTCTCTGTAGGGTTTTGGCAACAGCGATCGTCATGTTGACTGAGAGTAAGCTTTCATCATGGCAAGTAATTTCACGACCATCACCTTCTATAAACCTGCCCTGACTCTCAGTAATTTAAAACATAAATATCCATGTTCTGCACAAAACACCAGGCTCTCTATACTATGGCTACTGCCAAACTGGTCAGGCTGCTTATCCCCTTTTCACATCCTACCCCTTCATTGTTCATCAGATAGCAAGAACTAATTTTAAAACTTTACCACACCATATGGTTACCTTGATTGGATTGTTTCCCTCTTGTTTCTTCTTGGTGCGTTTCTGCACCTTTCTCCTCTTGAAGTTACCCCAATCTCTACTTTCAGTGTCAGTGCAGTCATCTCCCTTGTGAAGCCTTCACTTGTCTCCACAGAATGAGCATAAACTTTTAGATCCACTTCACCAGGATGTCAGTGCCATCTCAGGGTATTTCACGTAGTCACTACTATTTTTGCTTGAACATAATCTCTATAAGATGTGGAAGAATATTTTACTTATCTCTTTATTCACAAAATATTATTTAGTAACTTCCATGATGTGTTTGATGACTAAATGGTTGTTGAATGACTAAAATTAAAAATGAATGAGGGATGTGCAGAAAGGTCACATCTGAGTAAAATTCCATCATACTCAGGAATACAAACTCCAAAGTAGGGCCCACTGACATGGCGCTGAACTCCAGAGCCAGCTGCCATGACCATAGAACCCGTGGGTCTCTGCAGCCTTCAGGAGAACTAGTACCTGGCCTTATATCTACTTTGGCTGTCTCTGGGACCCTGCTGAGGCATGCATAAGCACGACCCTTCTGATGACCCCCTGACTCTTTTTTGGAAACTCATAGCCATATAAACTCATTTCTCCTTTCCATTTCCCCCTTTTATTCAAGGTCAAAAAACAGTTTTTAACAACTCTTATTACGTTATTACGTGAAGGTTGAGATATTCTGCTGGTCTGACTTGACCCTTTTATTCAAAGTCTTCTTCTAGTTACATCATCAGCTGGTGCTTGGTAGTAATCCCTCAGCACCAGAGAAGCTCATCCCTGGGAGTCATGTCCCATGCTGGGGGAAAGTAATGCATTTTCATGCTGAGTTTGGCTTAGAGAGTGGCCACATTTGACCAACATGGAGGATCTCAGGAGGTAACCCAGGCAAACTGCACCTCTAGGCCTAGTTCATATTTTAGGCACACAGGCTCATAAGCATAGTCATCAGTATAAAGGGCTCATTGTTGGACCATCCTTATTAGTCTTTGTCATTGCATTTGGGGATTGATGCTGTTCCATTGGGGAATGTGATAGAGCTCCCTAGTTTAGGAACTCAACATTCCCTTATTTGAAGTTTTTAATTGTAACCACTATGAAAATATCCAAACATTTTTATGTACCCTATATACATGCCTGGAGAACTCCCTCCCAACCATGTGGCTCCCATCAATAACATCCCACACAGTGTTCCTCCCCTGCCAGAGTTGAACCTCTCTGTTCACACTGAGACTATTTTAATATTTACTCTTTGAAATCTAAATGTGATTTTGAAAATAATTGATTCTTCCTTCCAATGTACAATATATAGTCAAAATAACCTGCTGGATGTTGATTAAATTTAGAATATTAAAATTTTGTTCAACACACACAAAAAAAATTCTTAAAAAATGAAGCCTAATATATTGTCAAGTTCCAAAAATAATAAAGTGGAAGATAGTGATGGATTTAAAGGTTAGATATAGAATACATAGTAATTTAGAAAAACTAAATAAAGTAAAAATAAATTGGTGTATCAAAAAATGAAAATGCTTCATTTTTGATGTTTTGTCTTTCATTAATGCAATAGGTGTTGCCCCGTATGTACAGTGGCAAGGCAATTTCATTTCTTCCTCAGTGTCTACATCCTTTCTTTTTTTCTAATTGTTTGTTTTGTCTTCACAAAATGTTTAGATCACAGTAATTCACATATATAATATAGGGTATTCCCACATATCCAATATCAAACATTTTGTCCCTTCCCTAGCAATGATATTTTTACATGTTCATATTGTGTTTGCTGCACTTGATGTACAGATATTGAAACATAGATTGCAACCAAGGTTCCATTTTGTCTTACATTATGATCTATATTTTAGACTATACAATTTTCTAAATTTTTAGGTATCTTATGTTTTACATTATAGTTTACATTTTAACCTATATACTTTTATACAATTTTGGTGTAATTTAACATGTCCTATATCCATCATTGCATGATCTTGTGGAACACTTCCATTACCCTACAGTTACCCTGATTCCATCTATTCAATACCCCCTCCCCCTCCCCATAGCACCCACAGTGACAATCAGTCTTCATTACTTGAAAGACCATATTCAGAGATACTTGCAACAGTGTTGATGGCTTGACATACTCGACTGTCCTAACCCATTGAGAGCCACCAGTATTCTTTTTTTTTTATTGACTTTGTAATAATATTACATTAAAAATATATATGTGAGGTCCCATTCATCCCCAACCCCCACCCCCCCTCTCCCCCCCCCAACAACACTCGTTCCCATCATCATGACATATCCATCGGACTTGGTAAGTACATCTTTGGGCACCTCTGCCCCTCATGGTCAATGGTCCACATCATGGCCCATACTCTCCCCCATTCCATCCAGTGGGCCCTGTGAGGATTTACAATGTCCAGTGATTGCCCCTGAAGCACCATCCAGGGCAGCTCCATGTCCCAAAGATGCCTCCACCTCTCATCTCTTCCTGCCTTTCCCCATACCCATCGTCCACCATGTCCACTTTTCCCAATCCAATGCCACCTCTTCTATGTGGACATTGGATTGCCACCAGTATTCTTGAGAGACACATTTCCCTGTTTGAGAACATCAGTCCTCAGGATGTGGGTATAACTTCACACTAATTGTATGGATCGCCACCAAGTAATATAACCCACTATGACAAAATGAGCATTCACACACTACCTGGAAGCCTGACCTGTGTAAGATGTCCCACCTTAAGCATCTTAAACATGTAAACTTCCTTATTATATTTTCTAAAAAGTTTTCTCAACATTACAGTTTCAACCACATACCTGACAATCTACTATGTCCAAATATTTCCCCACCCTCCCCCCAATTTCTAGGGCCATCTGACCCTTCCTCCCATCCCTAGCCCCGCTCAAGCCATTAAAGCTCCAGCCAAGGCATCCCTATGCCCCCATTTTATCCCTTCCCTCTACAAATATTTACATACAGCTTATCATAGATTTCACCCATGTAGGTGTTAGCTCTCTTCCAAACTTTCTTTAAGCCTATCAACCAGTCTGTAGCTCTCTGAGACAACTTATCATGTAATATTTGTGCTTCAATGCCTGGGTTGCTTCACTCAACATAAGGTTTTCAAGATTCATCCATGTTATCACATGTGTTTGTACTGTATTCCATCTTATAGCTGAGTAGTAGTCCATTGTATGTATATGCCACATTTTATTTATCCATTCATCTATTGATGGGCATTTGCATTGATTCCAACTTTTGGCAATAGTAAATAATGCTGCTATGAACATTGGTGTGCATATATCAGTTTGTATCCTTGTTTTCAGTTCTACTAGGTAAATACCCACCAGTGGACTTGCTGGGCCATATGGCAAATCCATAGCTAGTTTTTTTTTGACAAACCACCAAACTGTTCTTCAGAATGGCTGTATCCTTCTGCATTTCCACCAGCATGAGTGAGTGTTCCCATTCCTCCACATCCTCTCCAGTACTTGTAGTCTTCTGTGTTTTTGATGGCTGCTAGTCTCGTGGGAGTAAGATGGTATCTCATTGTAGTTTTGATTTGCATTTCCCTAATATCTAGTGATTTTGAGCATTTTTCATGTGCTTTTTAGTCATTTGCATTTCTTATTTGGAGAAGTTTCTATTTATTTTTTTATTTTTATTTTTTATTTATTTATTTTTTATTGACTTTGTAATAATATTACATTAAAAAAATATATATATATATGAGGTCCCATTCAACCCCACTACCCCCACCCCACCTCTGCCCCCCCAGAAACACTCATTCCCATCATCATGACACATCCATTGCATTTGGTAAGTACATCTTTGGGCACCTCTGCTCCCCATGGTCAGTGGTCTACATCATGGCCCATACTCTCCCCCATTCCATCCAGTGGGCCCTGTGAGGATTTACAATGTCCGGTGATTGCCCCTGAAGCACCATCCAGGGCAGATCCATGTCCCAAAGTCGCCTCCACCTCTCATCTCTTCCTGCCTTTCCCCATACCCATCAGCCACCATGTCCACTTTTCCCCATCCAATGCTACCTTTTCTATGTGGACATTGGATTGGTTGTGTCCATTGCACCTCTATGTCAAGAGGAGGCTCAGATTCCACATGGATGCTGGATGCAATCCTCCCACTTTCAGTTGTAATCACTCTAGGCTCCATGGTGTGGTGGTTGTCCTTCTTCAACTCCATCTTAGCTGAGTGTGGTGAGTCCAATGAATCAGATTGTAGGTTCTGGAGTCTGCTGAGGCTCAGGACCTGGCTATCACATTGTCAGTCCAGAGATTCAAATCCCCTAAATATCTCTTAAACCCCAACACTAACTGCACCTCCAGCACATTAGCATGAAAGTCTTATGAAGAGAGATCCCATCTGAGTCCAGATTCATCACACATAAACACCATTTCCAAAGAGGGGCCATCTGACCTGGTAGTTAAGCCCATCGGCCTTGACCATAACTCCCATGGGTCCCTTTAGCCCTCAAAGGAACCAATACCTGGGGGTTGTATCTGCTTTATCTGTCTCTCAGACTCTGCTCAGTTGTGCCTAAGGGCAATCCTTCTGCCAGACTCCAGACTCTTTTTTAGAGACTCGTAGCCATATAAACTCATTTCTCCTTTCCATTTCCCCCTTACATTAGTCAAACAGCATTTTAAAGTCATGTTATTTTATGTAGACAGGGATATTCTGCTGATCCGCATTGAACTTTCCATATAACGTCATTTTCCAGTTGCATCATCAGTTGGCAGTTGATAGTGGTCCCTCGGTGCTAGGGAGGCTCATCCCCGGGTGTCATGTCCCACGCTGGGGGGAAGGCATTGCATTTACATGCTGAGTTTGGCTTCAAGACTGGCCACATTTGAGTAACATGAAGGCTGACAGGAGGAAATTCCCAGGCACAATGCTGCTCTAGGCCTTGTTCTTATTTTAGGTTTATCAGCTCACAAGCATAGTCATTAGCATCAGGGGCTCACTGTTGAACCCTCACTCCCTCCCGGTCCCCACTGCTGCACCTGGGAGACTGTCGCTGCTCCCCTAGGGACCACAACAGAGCACCACTGGCCAGGAACCCAGTACCCCCCTGCTGTGGTTTTTAATTGTTGCCACTATGAGTATATCCAAACATTACCATGCACCCTGGACATATGTTCTGTACAGCTCCCTGTCAGCCATATATCACCTGTCAATGGTATCCTATACCAGTATCCCTCCATTGCCATTGTTGAACCACTCTGTGATCCAGAACTCCCTGAAATTTGAAGCCCAATATAATGTCAGGGTCCCTTACTAGGAAATGGCATATAGCGATAGGTTTAAAGGTTAGATAAAGAATACGTGATGAATTGGAAAAAATTCTACATCCTATCTTTTTCTTTCCCCCCCCCCCCCTAATTATTGAGCTTCTCTTCACAGGAGCCCTAAACCACAGCAATGCATATATATAATATACAGCACTCCCATACATCCACCACAAAACCTTTTCCCTTCCACAGCGATACCCTTACACCCTATTCACATCATATTTACTTAACGTGATATACAGAGTCTGAGACAATAGCTTTCTAACAAGGTGACATCTGTGCTTACATTGTGGTGCATACTTTAGGATACACAGTTTTTTACATTCTTAGTTATCCTATGTTTTACATTATGGTTTACATTATCAGTCTGTCATCTCCTATATGTTATGGTGTAATATTACATGTTTTATATCCATCCTTGTGTACTCTCACGAAACTCCTCTCTTACCCCCCATTTACCTTGGTTTGCGGGTTTGAGGGTGGCTGGGGAGGGGCGGATGGGTAACAATGCCCAAAAGTGGGGGGAGGGAGGAATAGCATACGAACACAGGAGAGGGTCAGGTGTTGGTGGAGAGTAAAATGCTGAGAAAATCATATCAAAATATAATAAAGATGGTTACCTGTTTAGAATGCTCGGAGGGGAGGGTCTGATGCAGGACGGGCTCCTGGGGAATGTCTACATGCTCATTCTGCCAGAGTGGGTGACACCATGGGGTAGACACCCAAGTAGTTAGAGTGGAGGTGGACCCACATCCTGGGGAGGACTAATGCCATCAAATAGAGGGAACTGTAATCCCCTCGAGAGAAAGGGTGGCTCCCAGGGCATTGGGGCAGTTGAGCAAGTTAGGCCCTGAACACTATTCCATCTATCTTTAGAAGTGGCTCCTCGGGAAACGGAGGTTGGCTGTCAATGTAGGCAGCAAGGTGGAAGGGAAAATGGAAGTTAAATGTGTGGAACCGAGGAGTTTCTATTTAAGTCTTGCCACTTTTAAAAATGGGTGGGTTGTCTTTTTATTTTTGAGATATAGGAATTCTTTATATTTGAAGGATATTGGTCTCCTATCAGATATATGGTTACCAAATATTTTTACCCATGGGGTAGGCTCTCTTTTCATTTTCTTGACAAAGTCCTTTGAGGTGCAAAAGGCTTTAATTTTGAAGAAGTCTCATGTATCTATTTGTTCTTCTACTCGTGCTTCTGGTGTGAAGTACATGAAGCCATTTCCTACTACAAGGTCCTGTAGGTGTTTCCCTACATTGCGTTCTAAGGTCCTTATGGTCTTGGCTCTTCTTTCAGGTCTTTGATCCATCTTGAGTTGATTTTTTTTATAAGGTGTGAGTTGGTAATCCTCTTTCAGTGGGTTTGGTGGTCTTGTGAATATCATATGACTGTATCTATGAGGAGCTATATCAGAATTTTCAAATTGGTTCCATTGGTCAGTGTGTCTCTCCTTGTGCGAGTACCATGCTGTTTTCACTACTGTACTATGTTTTGAAGTCAAGTAGTGTAATTCCTCCAATTTTGTTTTTTCTTTTTCAATATGTCTTTGGCTATTCGGGGCCTCTTTCCTTTCCAAATAAATTTCTTAGTGAGTTTTTCTATTTCACTAAAGAATGTTGTGTTGATTTTCATTGGGATTACATTGAATGTGTAGATCAGTTTTGGTAGGATAGACATCTTAATAATATTTAGCCTTCTTATCCATGAACAGGGAGTATTCTTCCATTTATTTAAGTCTTCTTTGATTTCCTTGAACAGTGTTGTGTAGTTTTCTGTGTATAAATTTTGTACATCTTTAGTTAAATTTATTTCTAGTTATTTGATTTTTTAATTTACTATTGCAAATGGTATTTTTTCTTGATTTCCTCCTCAGGTTTTTCATTAGTGTTGTACAGACATTGTACTGATTTTTGTGCATTGATCTCATAACCTGTGACATTACTGAACTCATTTATAAATTCTAGAAGCTTGTTGTAGATTTCTCAGGGTTTTCTATGTATAGGGTCATATCATCTGCAAATAGTGGAATTTTGACTTCTTCTTTTCAAATTTGAATGCCTTTTATGTCTGGTTCTTGCCTCAATGCTCAGGCAAGTACTTCTAACACAATATTAAATAGAAGGGGTAATAATGGACATCGTTGTCTTGTTCTTGATCTTAGAGGGAAAGATTTTCAGTTTTCAAAATTGTAAATGATGTTAACTGGGGGTTTTCCATATATATCTTTTATCATGTTCAGAAAGTTTCCATCTACTCCAATCTTTTGCAGAGCTTTTATTAAGAAATAGTGCTGTATTTTGTCAAATGCTTTTTCTGCATCTGCAGATATGATCATGTGATATTTTTCCTTCAATCTGTTTATGTGGTGTTTACATTAGTGTATTTTCTTATGTTGAACCATCCTTGCATACGAGGAATGAATTCCTCCTGGTCATGGTGTATAATTCGTTTAATGTGCTGCTGAATATGATTAGTAAGTATTTTGTTGAGGATTTCCACATCTATGTTCATTAGAGAGATTGGTCTGTAATTTTCCTTTCCTGTGGTGTCTTTGTTCAGCTTTGATATTAGGGCAATATTGGCATCATAGTATAAGTTAAGCAATGTTCTTCTGTTTCAATTTTTTGGAAGAGTTTCAGCAAGATTGGCATTAGTTCTTTATGGAAAGTTTGGTAGAATTCACCTCTGAAGCCATCTGGCCCAGAACTCTTATTAGTTGGGAGGCTTTTAATGACTGATTTTATATCTTTACTTGTGGTTGATTTATTGAGATTGTCAGTTTCCTCTTTCATTAATATAGGTTGCTTATGTGTTTCCAGGAATTTGTCCATTTTCTCTGAATTTTCATTTTTGTTGGAATATAGTTTTTCAAAGTATCTTCTTATGATAGTCTTTTTTTCTGTGGGGTCAGTGGTGATATCCCCTTTCTCATTTCTTATTTTCTGTATTTGCATCTTTTTTTTTCTTGTTAGTCTAGCTAAGGGTTTGTCAATTTTATAGATCTTGTCAAAGAACTGGCTCTTGGTTTTGTTTATTTTTTCAAGTGCTTTCTTATTTTTTCATTTAGTTCTCCTCTGATCTTTGTTATATCTTTCCTTTTCCTTTGCGTTTAGTTTGGCATTGTTTTTTTTTTTACTAAATCCTCCAACTGTGAAGTTAGTTTTTCAATTTTAACTCTTCTTTTATCACGTGTGAATTTATGGCTATAAATTGCCCTCTCAGTACCACTTTTGCTGCATCCCATAAGTTTTGATATGTGCATTATCATTTTCATTTGTTTCAAGGTAGTTATTGAATTCTTTTGAGAGTTCCTCCTTGAACCACTGTTTTTCTAAGAGTGTGTTATTTAACTTTCATATCTTGTTGCCAAATCCAGGTCTCTGACCTTTGCAGATTTCCAGCTTCATTCCATTGTAGTCAGAGAAATTATTTTGTATGATTTCAAACTTTCTGAATTCACTGAGACTTTCTCAGCAACCTATCCTGTTGTCTATCTTGGAGAATGATCCATGTGCACTTGAGAAGAATGTTTATCCTGCTTTATTTGGATGTAATGTTCTGTATATGTCTATTAGGTCTAGTTCCTCTAATATATTGTTCAAAGTCTTTTCTTCTTTATTGATTTTCTTTTGAAATATTCTGTCCAAAGGTGATAGTGGTGTATTAAAGTCCCCCACTATAACTGTAGAGGCATCAATTCCTTCCCTTAGATTCTCCAGTGTTTGTCTTACATATTTGTAGGCACCCTTGTTAGGAGTGTAATGTTTTTGTTTGTTTTTGTTTTTGTTGTTAAAGATGTATTTATTTATTTCTCTCCCCTCCCCCACACACTAGTTGTCTGTTCTCTGTCTTTTTGCTGCATCTTCTTTGCTTCTGTTGTCAGTGGCATTGGAATCTGTGTTTCTTTTTGTTGCATCATCTTGCTGTGTCAGCTCTCTGTGTGTGCAGTGCCATTCCTGAGTAGGCTGCACTTTCTTTCACACTGAGCAGCTCTCCTTACAGGGTGCACTCCTTACGCTTGGGGCTCCCCTACACGGGGACACCCCTGCATGGCACAACAATCCGTGTGTGCATCAGTACTGTGCATGGGACAGCTCCACATGGGTCAAGGAGGCCCCAAGCAGGTCCAGGGTTTGAACCGTGGACCTCCCATGTGGTAGACAGATGCCCTAATCACTGAGTCAAGTCTGCTTCCCAGGAGCATAAATGTTTATACCTGTTCTTTCCTTTTTGAATGATTATCCCTTTCACTAATATGTAGTGTCCATATTTGTCTCTCACAATTATTTTGCATTTAAAGTCTATTTTGTCTGATATTAACATAGTTACTCCTGCCCATTTTTGGTTATTATTTGCCTGTAAGATGTTTTCCAGCTATTCACTTTCAACCTCCTTGAATCCCTAGGTCTAAGATGTTTTTCATGTAGACAACATATAGATGGATCATACTTTCTTATCCAATCTTCCAGTCTGAGTCCCTTGACAGGTGAGTTTAATCCATTGACATTCTGTGTTATCACTTTCAAGGAATTATTTATGTTAGCCATATTTTCTTTGGATTTGTGTTTGTTATATTTTGTTTGGTTTTTTACTTTTTTTTGTCTTTTTATTGTTCTTACACTCTCCTCCAACTCTGTCTCTTCTGTTTTTTATCTTTCCCCCTATAGAACTTCCTTTAGTATTTCTTGAAGGGCAGGATTCTTGTTGGTATAATCTATTAATTTCTGTTTGTCTGTGAATATTTGAACTCTCTATCATATTGAATGTCAGTTTAGGTGGACAGAGTATTCTTTTTTGGAAATTATTTCTTTTAGTACTTTGACTATATCATACCACTGCCTTCTTGCCTCCTTGGTTTGAGATGAGAAATCAGCACTTAGTTTTATGAAGCCTCCTTTGTATGTGATGTTTCTCTTTTCTCCTGCTGCTTTTAGTATTTTCTCTTTGTCTTGAACATTGGATAATTTGACAAGTATATGTCTTTGGGTAGGCCTGTTGGGATTTATGCTATTTAGGGTGCATTGTGCTTCCTGGATGTGGACATTCATCTCCCTCAATAGGTTTGGGAGGTTTTCACCCATTATTTCCTCCAACACCCCTTCTGTTCCCTTTCCCTTCTCTTCTTATTCTGGGATGCCTATAATGCATATGTTTTCACATTTTGCTTTGTCATTCAGGTCCCAAAGTCCCTGTTGAATTTTTTCTCTCTTTTTATCTATCAATTCTACTGTCTGTTTGATTTAGGATGTACTATCTTCCATAATGGAAGACAGTACATCACTAGTTCTTTCCTCTCCCTCTTCAAATCTGCTGTTATTTGCTGAGAGTGTATTTGTGATTTCTTGGATTGTGCTGTTACTCCCCATCATAGCCATTGTCTTTTTTTTTTGCATGATTGCAATTTCTTCTGTATGCTCTCTAAGTGTTTTCTTCATAGTCTTATCTCTTCCTTCACCTCATTAAATTGGCCCCTATTAAATGTTTTGAGAGCTTTAATTACTTGTTTGATGTTCTGCTCTTCTTCCTACTTTTTAGTTTGTTCATTGGATTGGGTCATGTTTTCCTGATTATTGGTTTGGTTTGTAGTTTTTTGTTGCTGTCTGGTCATCATTTTATCTTGGTGGGTTGATTAGCTTCTTTGTCTAGTGTCAGGGTTTAATTAGTTGCTGCTTTTCATGTGTGTTAAGTCTTCTCTTTGCCATTTTGTTCTTCTTATTCTATTTCTGTCCTGTTGGCTAAGTTCACTTGAAGGAAAATATTAGGGTAAGTGAAAGCAAAAAGAGTAAGAAAAGAAAAAAGTATAATAGTAGTATTGTTAGTAAATATTAGCCGAAGAACCATGTGAGATCTAGAAGAATGGGTATTAGACTCATGTAAGCTGTGTAGAGTTATAACAGTAAGAAAAATGGAGTATCTATAATGAGACAGTAACCTGAATATGGTGAGGAATATAGTATTAATTAAAAGACCAGTGTGGTCAGGAAAGTGGGAAGAGAAAGGAAAGGACAATAATATAGAGAGTGAATAAAAGACAGAAAACAGTACAAAGGTATTAGAAATAAAAATTGGGGGCTAAATTAAGAGCAGTGGAATGTAAGAGAAACACTAAATGATGGAGGATAGAAAGATGTAGAGGAAAGGGGTAAGTATTGGTAGCCAAAATCAGTACACACAGAAAAGAGGAAATAGAGGATGAGGAAACACAGCAAATGTGAATCACTCTCTGCCACACCTAATATAAAGAATATAAAAAAGAAGAGAAAGGGAAAAAAGGGGGAAAAGTGGGGGTGGAAATTCAAGCAAGAAAAGGGGGATGAAGAAGAAGAAGAGGAGTAGGAGGAGAAGGAGGAGGGGGAGGAGGAAAGGGCTGTGGGGTTATAAAGAGGAAGGAAAAACAAAAAAATAAGCCAATAAAAAAGACCAACATTTCAAGCAAGGAATCCTCTTTGCATTTAAATAAAATGCTTAGGAGTCTGACCTTCCCCCTTTCTCCCTTTTTCCCTTCTCTCTCTCCCAGGGCAGCAGGAAAGCTGTGTGAGGTGTCCAGTAGGAAAATCAAGTGGGTCCTTGGTGAACCAAATCACCAGAGAAAACAATGTCTCTTAATTTCCAAAGAGAGCGTGCCCACACATCACCAGGAACACCAAATATGCTAATGGAAGTTTTCAAAACACATCTATTTTTTTTTATTTTTTTATTGACTTTGTAATAATATTACATTAAAAATATATATGTGAGGTCCCATTCAACCCCACCCCCCCACCCCACCTCTCCCCCCGCCCAGCAACACTCGTTCCCATCATCATGACACATCCATTGGATTTGGTAAGTACATCTTTGGGCACCTCTGCTCCTCATAGTCAATGGTCCACATCATGGCCCATACTCTCCTCCATTCCATCCAGTGGGCCCTGTGAGGATTTACAATGTCCGGTGATTGCCTCTGAAGCACCATCCAGGGCAGCTCCTTGTCCCAAAGACGCCTCCACCTCTCATCTCTTCCTGCCTTTCCCCATACCCATCAGCCACCATGTCCACTTTTCCCAATCCAATGCCACCTCTTCTATGTGGAAATTGGATTGGTTGTGTCCATTGCACCTCTATGTCAAGAGGAGGCTCAGATTCCACATGGATGCTGGATGCAATCCTCCCACTTTCAGTTGTAATCACCCTAGGCTCCATGGTGTGGTGGTTGTCCTTCTTCAACTCCATCTTCGCTGAGTGTGGTAAGTCCAATAAATCAGATTGTAGGTGCTTGAGTCTGTTGAGACTCAGGACCTGGCTATCACATTGTTAGTCCAGATATTCAAATCCCCTGAATATATCTTAAACCCCAAAATTAACTGCACCTCCAGCACATTAGCATGAAAGTCTTATGAAGGAAGATCCCATCTGAGTCCAGATTCATCACACATAAACACCATTTCCAAAGAGGGGCCATCTGACCTGGTAGTTAACCCCATCGGCCATGACCATAACTCCCATGGGTCTCTTTAGCCCTCAAAGGAACTAATATCTGGGGGTTGTATCTGCTTTATCTGTCTCTCTGACTCTGCTCAGTTGTGCATGAGGGCAATCCTTCTGCCAGCCTCCAGACTCTTTTTTAGAAACTCGTAGCCATATAAACTCATTTCTCCTTTCCATTTCCCCCTTACTTTAGGTCAAATAGCATTTTAAAGTCATGTTATTTTATGTAGACAGGGATATTCTGCTGATCCGCATTGAACCTTCCATATAAGGTCATTTTCCAGTTGCATCATCAGTTGGCAGTTGATAGTGGTCCCTTGGTGCTAGGGAGGCTCATCCCCGGGTGTCTTGTCCTACGCTGGGGGGAAGGCATTGCATTTACATGCTGAGTTTGGCTTCGAGACTGGCCACATTTGAGTAACATGAAGGCTGACAGGAGGAAATTCCCAGGCACAATGTAGCTCTAGGCCTTGTTCTTATTTTAGGCTTATCAGCTCACAAGCATAGTCATTAGTATCAGGGGCTCACTGTTGAACCCTCACTCTCTCCCGGTCCCCTCAAAACACATCTTACAGTCCATCTCCCTTAGTTGTACTACAGGAGGGCTAGTTGAATTTTTTTAAAAGATTTATTTATATATTTCTCTCCCCTTCCCCCCCCCCCAGTTTTCTGTGTCTATTTCCTGTGTCTTCTTTGTTCGCTTCTGTTGTCAGGGGCATGGGAATCTGTGTTTCTTTTTTTGCATCATCTTGTTGTGTCAGCTCTCCGTGTGTGCGGCATCAATCCTGGGCAGACTGCACTTTCTTTCATGCTGGGTGGCTCTCCTTACGGGGCACACTCCTTGCACATGGGGCTCCCCTATGTGGGGGACCCTCCTGCTTAGCAGGGTACTCTTTGCGTGCATCAGCACTGCGCATGGGCCAGCTCCACACAGGTCAATGAGGCCCGGGGGTTTGAACCGGAGACCTCCTATGTGGTAGGCAGACACTGTAACAACTGGGCCAAGTCTGCTGCCTAGTTGATTTTCTGACTCCACCTTCTCCCAGACCAAGTTTCCGATCCCAGCACTTTTAGGTAAATTGGGCTTTCTTGGCAGATTTGCCTTTCCTTTCTTCCCCAGTTTTCCCCAAGCCAGCTGGAATGCTCCTTAGCTCAAAAAAAAAAAAGAGGGGGGGTGTCAGGACCTGAAAATTGAACCCCCATCTCATTTGGCCCCTCTGCACCTCCCACCAAAACCCTCCAACTCACAGAGTCACTCCAAAACTGAACGGCTAGTGTATTTCCTTACCGCAGGGAGCACTGGATTTGGCAGAGCGCTGGATTTGGGAGTGGGAAGTCTGGGATATTGTCCGCTTGGGGCATGTGGGTCTGTGGAAAGTGGGCTGCGGTGGCTTAGCAGTCATGGACCTGGGGAGCATTCTTCTGGGGAACACAGGGCTTGGGAATGTTGCCACACTACTAACAGTTCAGGGAATGCCCTAGGGGGAAGAGTCCCACCTCTCCACAACTTCTGACCTCAGTGTTAGAAACCCACAATTCTACCCTTAGCAAGCACGACTTCTGTTCCAGTCTCTCCAAATCAATGTCCAAACACTTCCTGCCTTGCAAGTCCCCGAAACAGCCCACTGCAGCAAGATTCCAACTGTACTCAGCCGGCCTTCTGCAGGAACAATTATGAAGTGCATTCACTCAGGTGCCATCTTGCCCCACCCATCAGCTATCATCTTTTTTTTTTTTCATTGACTTTGTAATAATATTACATTAAAAATATATATGTGAGGTCCCATTCATCCCCACCCCCCCACCCCCAATCTACCCCCCCAACAACACTCGTTCCCATCATCATGACACATCCATTGGATTTGGTAAGTACATCTTTGTGCATCTCTGCACCTCATAGACAACGGTCCACATCATGGCCCCCACTCTCCTCCATTCCATCCAGTGGGCCCTATGAGGATTTACAATGTCCGGTGATTACCTCTGAGACACCATCCAGGGCAGCTCCATGTCCCAAAGACGCCTCCACCTCTCATCTCCTCCTGCCCTTCCCCATACCCATCGTCCACCATGTCCACTTTTCCCAATCCAATGCCACCTCTTCTATGTGGACATTGGATGGTTGTGTCCATTGCACCTCTATGTCAAGAGGAGGCTCAGATTCCACATGGATGCTGGATGCAATCCTCCCACTTTCAGTTGTAATCACTCTAGGCTACATGGTGTGGTGATTGACCTTCTTCAACTCCATCTTAGCTGAGTGTGGTAAGTCCAATAAATCAGATTGTAGGTGCTGGAGTCTGTTGAGGCTCAGGACCTGGCTATCACATTGTCGGTCCAGAGATTCAAATCCCCTAAATATATCTTAAACCCCAACGTTAACTGCACCTCCAGCACATTAGCATGAAAGACTTAAGCTATCATCTTTTAATATCTCCATTTGTTCATCCCAGCTTGTCCTTAAAGGGAAAGTATGTCTGCCTCATTATCTAAAAAAGATGAAGAAATGCACTTGCTAGCTGTTCTTTAATCCTCCCCTGGTTAGCCATGTATATCACTTTGGCTGCTTATATCCTCCCGACAGTGAACTCAGACACGTGGTCTTGCTGGATTTGGGCAGGATCAGGTCTCGAACCTAATGCCAGGTTGCCTAAGTTTGTTTTTGCCTTACTTTTTTCCTCTGGGTGGGTAACAAAAGGAAGCATTTCTACCAACTACAAGGCACAAGGTAGAAAGTACAGTTAAGAGAATGCAGCACATATGCAGAGTATGTTGGAAAACCCAGTAACCCCCAAGCTCACTGACTCCAGGAACTCAGACTGGGTGAAAGCAGTTTCAACTGAGTCTCTACAGACCCTTCACACACCTTCCATCCTGTGCAAGACACCTGGTCATTCTGAGAAAGGTGTGAAGATAAGTCAGCCTGGTTGTTGTCCACAGCCACCCTGCTAAGGCCAGCAAGGCAATACTTAGTATTGTCTTAAAGTTCTTAAGAACTCCAGGGGTGCCATGCTAAAAGAACTTGTCTCACAGCTGCTGGAAAATCTGGTGTGCTTGTGCTCCAAGTCACTTTACAGGATGGGGAGGACAGAAAACCTCCCAGTATGGGCTCAGGGCTCCTGCTCACACACCACCACTGGCCAGAACAAGCCCACCACACCTGAGCTTCCTCCCACTGTGGCCTTCAAGCTTGTCCACTTCTGGCATGGTCACAGGGTGCCCTGGTCCACTGTGCCTGTCCACTTCTGGCATGGTCACAGGGTGCCCTGGTCCACTGTGGCCTTCACTTCTGTGGAAAGCATCACCTCCAGTATGGCTCCTACACACCTAGGTTAACAAGAAGCCCAAACCATGGCCAGTGATAAAGTTTTCAGTGTTTGGTACTGTGAAAACTGGATAGCTCTTTGGGTTAAAAATAAACTTGTATTTGCCCACTTCATTGCAGACAAAAGAAAATTCTGGATGGATTTTAAAAGGTAAGTGAAAAAACAGCTCTAAGGGCCTTTTAATCATCAAAGCAATGGGGAGAAATCAAAAAGAAAATATCAAACACTTTGACTATATGCCTTAGTCAACAAAAGAGGTACTGATGCAAAGTACCAGAATTCTGTTGGCATTGACAAAGGGGGTTTATTTTGGGTAGAAGCTTACAGTCACAAGGCCATAAAGTGTAAGTTATTTCCCTCACCAAAGTCTGTTGCCACATGTTGGAGCAAGATGGCTGCTGGTCTCTGTGAGGATTCAGCCTTCTTCTTCAGACTCCATGGTCCCAGCTTCTTCAGGTCTCAGCTGTAGGCTGGCATAAGGCTTGTCTCTCTGTCTGGCACTTGTTACTTTATCGGCTTGGCGGCTCTGGTGTTGCCACAAGGTCAACAGTAGACCATCAGGTTCTCTCTCTTTCCAGGCCTCTGCCATGTCTATAGAGCCATCTCTGTTCCTCTGTGTTCTTCTCCTGTGTGTTTACTTCCCTGGGATCCAGCATCAAAACTCCAACTACTTCCTTTGCCTTGTCTTTTTCTTAGTGAGTCCCTGCCCACCAAGGGGGTGAAGACTCAATGTCCTACTGACATGGGCCATTTCAACCCCTGATCATAATTTAACAAAGTAAAAGTGAAACCTCTGAAGTTAATACAATCTATTCTGCCCATAGGAAGAGACCAGTTTACAAACATAATCCAATATCTATGTTTGGAATTCATAAACAGTATCAAATGGCTATACTATATAAAAATTAAAGACATATGAATTAAATCAAATAAAATCCAACATTTTAAGAAATGTAATACACCGTGGAGAGATCACATTATCTTTAACATACATAACGTAGGATGTTGATTGGCCGAGAGTCACCTCTTGCTGGCAGTGTTATGTCCTCTTGAAGGAAACTTTGTAGGTAAACCCCCACATCAGAAGGCCCTTCGGGAACCCAAGGAAGCCCAAGCACCCCACCCACTCTTCTGGGATGATACAAGGTCAATTCTCCAGAGGAGGAACTTGGTCTCCTGTCAGGGAAAGTTCTGGAATCCAGACCCTCCCCTCTGAGGTTCAGAGTTACTGCCCAGCCCACTTGAGGCCATCTGGAAAGAAAAAAAAGATAACATGGTCCCCATCACTCACATCACCTCCATATGCCTAGTAAATTAAGGACTTAGAAAGAAGCTGGGCTCCTGGTCATTCTGTGGCTTAAGTCCTTCCTGGCCAGCCCACCAGTGGAACACATGTGTGGCTGGAGAAGAGCCACAGGGTCCAACACATAGACCAGGTCTTCAGACACGTGGTGGAGAGGTGGGAGGCACCTTCCTCTCTCACACCTGAAAGCCTGGTGCCAAAGGGGACAGGGCAGCAGGGCAGCCAGCAGGGGGCAGTGCTAACAGCAGGGGAACAAGGAAACAGAAGATCCTCATGGAAAAGGCTGGGCTTGTGCTTCCTCTGACCCTTCTGAGCTGAGTTAAACCCTAGGGTTCTTATTCTGAGAGAAAGATCCTAAAGGGGAAGGATGGACTCAAGAACAGAATATGCAATCACCCTACACTGAATGTAAGAGCTAATGGCACTTTATTTTGTTCCCTAAACTGGAGAAAATCAGCATAATAGAGTATGATATGCAACATTATTGAAAAATGCCCATTTCTTTTCCTAATGAGTTCTAAAACTCTCTTTAAAGTAAGAATGATGAGTAAGCAGCAATGCCTGTCCCTCAAGCCCTGGATTAGTTACCAGGAGCCTATCATAGCTCAGAATAACTTCCCTTAGCAATGCTGGTGGAAGCTATCACAATCTTAGACAGCTCTTCTTTGTGGGGATTTCGCATATTCAGAACTTTTGCAGAACAAAATGAAATTTTCTATCACAGAAAAATAAAGAAAAAAATATTCATCACCAGCCAGCCTCAGTTAGTAACATGACTATCCATTTCCAAAAACTAATCAAACAAAAATCTGCTTTTCCTTGATTTGTTTCACCAATTTTTCTTCTTTCCTCTTTTTTTCTTTCACTACTTTATGGATTGAAGCAGAATGTCATTAATAAAACCGACCCAGATTTACATGCTACCACAAAACGGAGCTTCTGGGTTTATTGGTATTTCATTATTACCATTTCTCAAGGGATTTCTTGTTTCACAGAGGATGTTGCTTTTAAAACACAAAGCAAAAAGGACCCCATTTACTTTTCTCTCTTGATGTCCATTTGGCCCTTTGTGTTTTGAGTATTATTGAAATTCAGTGTTTCCTGATACTGGTTTGGCCCTTGCTGTCTACCATCAATTTTCCCTCAGAAAATAGCTGAGGTGTGAACAAAGTGCAGGGTGACACAGAAGGAGGGTTGCTGAGGTTGGTGGTGCTGGGGGTAGGAAACAGACATGACAGTGGAGGAGACCTTGCTACTGCAGGTAGAGCTGCTGGCTGAGAAAGGGCACTTGGTAGGAGAAGCAAGGGCTTTCCAACAGTGGGAAGTGGAGCCAGAGACACAACCTCTGAGCATTGTTCAGGATCAGCTGAGTGGTAGATGGCACCAATAGCCAATTCTCCTGCACTCCCGGCCACCCACAGGAGTAACCGTCCCTGCTCCTCTGCTAGGTGCTTACATGTGACCAAGGAGCCATGTGTGACTCTTCAGGCAGAAGCATGTAAGCACCCATGGCCAGGAGCTCCAAAGACTTCACACTGAAAGGACAACAGCCTGACTGGTGACCCTCCCTCCACCTGGGTTCCTGAGACTGGACTGGGCAGAGCCTCCCTGCCACATACACAAACACACACACACACACACACACATCTTTTGGCATGGGAAGTCTATCTTTACTTTTAGCTGCTGTCTCAGTTTGCCAGGGCTAGTCTGACAATGCCCCAGAACTGCTTATTTAAGCCCCCAGGTTGAAGGTTCTATCATGTGCCTCTCTGACAGTGGTCAGATCGGGAAGGAAAGGCTTGGCCCAGTGGACCCAGTCCTTAGCAAAAGGGCACTGACCATCACTAGCCAAAGCCAATTAGTCTATGGGGTGCAGCAGTGCTCCAAAATGTATTCACCAAATACAATGAATGTGCCACACTAATGAAAGAGGTTGTTGATGTGGGAGGAGTGGAGTGAGGCGGTTGGGGGTATATGGGAACCTCTTATATTTTTTGAATGTAACATTTTTTGTGATCTATGTATCTTCAAAAAATACAACGAAAAAATTGATAGGGGTGGGGGTGGGGAGTGGGGTATATGGGAACCTCTTATGATTTCTAATGTAACATTTTGTGTGATCTATTAACTTTGAAAAAAGATAATTAAAAAATAAAAAAATAAAAACAAAACAGTAATTAGAGCTCCACCGACCCAGGGCTTACTGTGAGCCACTGTATGCGCACTAAGCACATTCATTCTCTTAAGTGGTCCATGAGGTCAGTTCTGTTTGATCTGTCCTAGAATGGCAAAGTGAGACAGAGAGGCTGTGACTTGTGAAGGCTCCACAGCTAGTCACCACAGAGCTGATACTTCCACTTGGGGCTCCTCAGCCTGGGCTGCTAACCAACACACTGACTACTGTTAACTGTGCTCCAAGGAAATTGATTTAGGAAGAATTTGATCAGCTTTAGTACAGAGTTTGATCAGCTGTAGTACAGAATTTGCCCTCTTTATGACCAATGATCCCAAGGTCAGAGAAACTGCTCCTGGAGCCCTGGAGCTGATCAGATACCAGTGCCCATAATCCCAAAACCATGGTGTGAACATTGGTTCAAATAGACTTTGAAATGCCTTTTGCTGTTCTTGTTGCTTTTAAGGCTCTTTTCTTTAGATTTTAATTAATATTTATTTCAGTTACATAATTTCCTTTTGGCATGCACAAAGCCCCAGGACTTGAATTTGCCTGTAACCTCAGCTAACCAAAACTGCCCTGAAATGCTTTAAACACATAAAATCCCATTTGAATGCATGCATTCTAAATACAGTTACCAGACATTGTATGTCCTCCCATGGCCCACTGGGTGGACTGAGGGAGAGTGTGGGCTATAATGTGGACCATTGACCATGAGGTGCAGCGGTGCTCAGAGATGTATTCACCAAATGCAATGAATGTCTCATGATGATGGAGGAGATTGTTGCTATGGGGGGAGGAAAGGGGTGAGGGGAGGGGGGGATATATGGGGACCTCATATTTTTTTAATGTAATATTAAAAAAGTAAAGACAAAAATATAAATAAATAAAGACATTTCCCATTTTCCAGGAGGCAATAAGGCATTCGAGCAGCAGTCAGAGACTTTCTTTCTGGAGGGCCAGGGGGGAACTCTTCTGGCCCTGTGGGCTCTGCCGTTATCACTCAACCCCAACATCCTGCACAGGAACGTTAGAGAAATGAATGGGTGTGGGTGTGTTCTAATAAAACTTTATCAAAACAGGCAGGCGGCCAGATTTGGCCTGCAGGCCTTAGTTTGCCGACCCTGTCATATAGAAAAGTGTGCTTATGGCTCATTCCTGATGTCCCACCAAGAGATAGAACCCTGGTCACTTCTTACCTCAGGGCCCCTATCTGGCCCTTGTTCAGTTAGCCCTGGAAGGCGGGGCCATTTATCAGACCGCCAAATTCTGGAAGGAGACACTGAGTCTTCAGGCTCACTCTGCCCTTCTCCCTCTTGGGCCTGGCCCGCAGGGGGCAGGGGCTCTGCTCTGCATTTCTACCACATTTAAGCTTCAGAAGCCACAAGCCCCACTGTGCAGTATTCAGCGGTACCTTCCATCAGTGACATCCCATCGAGGAGCAGTCTACAGTCCACCTTATAGAAAGGGACTCCTCAAAGGTACAAACAAAACGGTGTAGTGTAAACTGTCTGTTATTCTGAAAATCCAGATGAATTTTATATTCTCTAGATAAAGAAGATTTGAACAACTTCATACACCAAGAGTCTTGGCTTTTTGACTATTATCTCATGATGGCCATCAACTCACTGGCAGTATCATAGGTACCGTAGACTCAAAATGTAAACCCCACTTAGTAGTGAAACTATTTACAGTTGTTCAAAAGCTATTGCTCACAGGAAGAAAACAGATGAGGTGTGTGTTTACAGGTCAGGAACCCTTCCGTTCCACCCCTCTCCTGTTTTAATGGCCAGCAGAGACAGGTACCTTGTCAGACAGCCCCAGAAGTCCCCTTCCTCCATCCAGTTCTTCCACATGCTAGAAGCCAGGCAGAGGGGTACCTCAGATTCAAGAGACATCCCAGGGGGCAGGCTGAGGGCCATGGTTGCTTCAACGGGAAATTAAGCTTCTCTGTGTGAAGTGAAGCTCATGAGACTCAAGGGGCCTCCCATCAGTACTCGAGCGAGAGTTGACCTGAACTGGGGACTCACCTGGGCACCACTGATATTGGGTGGCTAGGAGAAGAGGAAGGAGGCATTTTGTGGGATTATTTTATACACCATTAACTTCCTTTCCAATGGAATCTGTGTTCCACGTTATGGGTTGCGCTGTGTACCCCAAAAAGTTACCTTGAAGTCCTAATCCTGGGTACCTGGGAACACGAACTTTTTGCAAAAGCGTTATTGCAAGCAGAATCATTTAAATTGAATGACGCTGACTGCAGTGGGTGGACCCTTAGTCCAGGATGTCTGGTGTCTTTAGAGGGGGGTGTGGACACAGACAAAAGTGGGGGGCGGGAGCACCATGGGAAAAGAGACAGAGCAGGCCATAGGGTGACTGAGGAGGCACTGAAAACCCAAGGCTTGCTGGCCAAGGGACAGGCGCCCCAGCGGCCAGGACTGACACACCAGCACGGCCCACGCACTTGCGGCTTCAGCCTGCCGGGCTAAGAGAGCCGTTTCTGGTGTTTTCAGCCACCCAGTTCATGGCACTTGTGACAGCAGCCTGAGAAAAGTGAGGTGTCCCTCTTCTGGCAGTCCCATCCCTCCAGGAGGCCTGAGGGATAGCCCAGGTGCCCAGCTGTCTGCCAGGCTGAGGGTCCCCAATCAAGGCTTTTATCTAATCAGATGCCCTGAGGAACACCCTGGGGACGGACAGAAACAATGTTGAAAAGAAAGGAATGGGTGACCTTAACAACTCTGAACACCCTTCTCTTCCTTCCTTCCGCCCTCTCTTGGGGGCTTCGGCTGCTTAGACCCCCGAAGTCTTCCCACCACGCACACCTTCCCAGAGGGGCCAGGCCAGACGGTGCAGACCTATTCCTGGTTCTCCTTGTCGGTGGGAAGGCGGCCCGAGGGTTCCGGTGGCCCAGGACTGTCCATCAGCCTGGTTGCTTATTCACGGCCGCGGGAACCACCGCACATACTGCTCAGGGGGCCGCATCCTGCACACTGGATAGCCTCGGGGCTCCCTTTCTAGACTGTCCGTGCACCCCCGGATTGCTGCAAGGCCCCTCCAGCCCGGGGGAGGGGTGCCTCTGTGTCTCGCAGTACTAAAAGCTCTGCTCTTTCTGGTCCAGGCGCCCATCTCACCGACCCTGCCGAGCAGCCCCTGCCCTCTCCACCCCCGGGCGCCCCATCGAGTCTTCCTCCCTGGTGAGCACTCCCTCCTTGCTCGCCCCCCACTTGACCTTCCCGGTAGCCCTTTCCCACTATGATGTCCTGCTCCCACCCCCACAGAAGCATCGCCCACCCTGCCGGGGTCCCGCCCCCACGCCCTTGCTTGGCCCCCAGATCCCTTCCACGCGGTGCCGCTGGGTGTCCAGTCCCCGCTCCGGGAGGCACAGCCCTGCCCCAGCCCCTCCCTGACAGGGGAACCCTGCCCCCAGCACCGTCTCACCCCCACCGCGCGGTGCCGCCACTCCCGCCTCACCCGGGTCTGGCGGGAGAAGTAGCTGCGCTCCTTGGGGTCCAGGCGCCTGGCGGGACGTAGCTGAAGGCGGACTGCGCCGAGATGGGCGGCGGCCCTGGCGTGCCCCGCAGCGTGGCGGCGGTGATCTCCTCCTCATCCGCCAGGCCGCCAGCTTCCAGCTTCTCCGCCCAGGCCCTGTCGGTCGCACCCGGCCGGGGGCCCCGCCCGAGTCCGCCTCCCTGGCTGCTAGGCGCCCGCGTTCAGCAGTTGCCGGGGAACAGCGGCCTCGCGTCACAAAGCTGGGCGGCGGACGCAGGGCTGGGTTGCAGGGCCAGGGGCGCAGGGTGGAGGGCGCAGCTGGGCTGGGGATGGGACCGTGCCCTCCCGTCTCCTTGCGGGTCCCTGGAGGGCCCACGTGGGACGCAAGGAGCCGCGTCTGCTGGACTGGGGGCCTCCGCCTGCTTGCCCTTGCCCTTGCGCTCCCGGAGGGTTCCAAGCGGGCTGTCCGGAAGAAGAGCAGGCCTGGCAGCGCGGCATCTGAAACCCTCCAGGAGCCGCGGAACAGTAGCGGAAGACTCAGGTGGAATTCACTGCCGTCGTATATTAACTCAGTGTGTCCGCAGCAGCATCGTGTCAACGTGCAACGAATCTGTTTTCAGCGCCTCGGTCACCACTAGCGGGCACCGCTCACGGTACTGGCAGGTGCTGTTGTGCAGCGGCACAAATCGAATCCATTCAAGTGGTATCTGGCAAAACTGAGCTGTTCCACAGCGCTCTGCTGTTTCTTGAGTCAAATGCTGGTACAAGAGCTGTGTTCCTTCTGTCGAAAATTCGCTTAACTCTAAAGCCTGGGATGTGTGTGTATCAGTAAAAAGGAAAAGGAGAACTAAACAGGCCTTGGGAATACTTTAACCAGGGCAGCTCTAGGAAGACTGGCTTGAAACATAAATGATAATGAGGGGCAAGACTTGTGGAATCTGGGGAACAGTCGGTCATTCCAGGCAGAGGGAAGAGCATCTGTGGTGGCCCTGAGGCCGAGCCCATTGATGTGCGGGTGGCAGAAAGGGAGGACAAGGGCGGTGCAGCTTTCAGAAGGGGAAGGCAGTAGGGAGTGCAGGTGGACAGGCAGGCAGGGGAGGGGGCGGTCTCAGGCCCGGACCAACGAGCACCCCTCTCAGGATGCTTCTTGCCTGTATGTCCTTGATTCAGGCAGAGGTTTCAGAGATTTTTCAGTACCATGTCCTTGATGCTAATTAACAAAAGCAATAACCACACACTTACAGTGGCACCCCTAGAAGTAGAGCACCCTAGAAATATGGCACCCCTAGAAGTACAGCACACCTAGCAGTAGGGAACCCTAGAATTATGGCACCCCTAGAAGTATGACCCAGCAAGCCAGTCTGTGCTCCTCCTACACCTCCTTACACATGGACACAACCATTCTAAGGTCCACAGGATGGAGGAATAGAGTATGGATTGGAGTGGACTTACTGATATTTCTATTCATGAACTATTGTGATTAGTAATTGAAGAAAATGTGGCATTGGTGTGGAGAAAGTGGCCATGTTGGCTGCTGGTGGTGGGAGTGGGAGGAAGAAATGTAAATGTGGGGGCATTTTCGGGATTTGGAGTTGTCCTGGGTGTTGCTGCAGGGACAGTTACTGTGTATTGTATGTCCTCCCATGGCACACTGGGTGGACTGTGGGAGAGTGTGGGCTATGGTGTGGACGATTGACCATGAGGTGCAGCGGTACTCAGAGTTGTATTCACCAAATGCAATGAATGTCTCATGATGATGGAAGAGATTGTTGTTATGGGGGTTGGAGTAGGGTGAGGGGGGTGGGGGGTATAGGGTGTGACAGGGAGGGACAAGAGAGCTCACAGAAGGCAGAAGTGACACTGGGCTTGGTCTGGGTAGCAAAGAGGGACTGTGGAAGGGTTTCTGAGGCATAGTATGATCCAGAATAGTGCTCAGGCCCAAAGCCATGAAATGCTCTAAGAACTGTAAGTGAGACCACTTCACAGGTTTCCCAGAGATGTGAGAATCCTTTTGGCCTGGCCCCCAGGTGAGCGGAATTCACTTGGGTATATGAACACATCTGAATCAATTGCAGCTCTCTCCTGGTTAATCTTTCATTTGCTTCTATTTGTCTCATTCCTTCTCTGCAAAGAAGCATAAAATTTAAAAGTGAACTTAGAGCTCTAGAACTCATAGAGTTTCAATAACCTATGCTAAAGCTTAAAAAGCCTTAAAAAGTAAAGATAAAGAGATCTAAAATGTTACAGCATGATGGGGTCATGCGATGGTTAATCACCATCCAGGTGGTGCCGAGTCATTGGATGATGCAAGACCTGGCCTGCCAGTGTGAGGGCATTCTGTAGGTGGCTTTAGACCATTAGGCAGTTGCAGCTATGGCTGATGACATCCACAAACAAGGGCGACTACCTTCAGCAAGGACGGGAGTCCCATCACCCCAGCAGCTGGAGGTCTTAAAGCAACACCAAGGCCCTCAGCAGTGGCAAATCCTTTCTCTCCTTCTCCAGCTTCTCCCAAGGAAAGTCATCCCCTGTGCTGTCTCCAATGCATGGCCTGCCCTAGGTAATCTGAACTTGCCTATCCCCAGGGTCACTGAGCCAATTCTACTAACAAATCCCTCCCTATTTACGTATGGACCCATATCCTGTTGGCTGTTTCTTCAGAGAATCCTAATACTGGTAGAAATGCAGACGTTACTAGCTAATAGGTCCTGTGATTACTTTGTGGTGGGCCTTTTTCTAAATGATTTTATGTGTATTAACTCATTTCATCCTTATTTTCTGATGAGCCATTTGGAAATGAGGCCCAAGGTCATACAATTTGCAAGAGAGGTTGAAATCAACCCCACGTGCCTGACTCATGAACACAGATTCTCAGTCCTCTGCTGTATCGCTGCTCAGACCAGGTTCAAGTCTCATCTTCACCCGTGGTTCTGTATCCAAGGCAGGCATTGACCATCTGTGAGCTTTGGAGAGGAAACACAGCCCAAGTCCAAGGCCCCTGGAAATCATACAAGCCTGTGTTCAAGTGCTTAGCATAGAGCTCAGCACAGAGTGGGTGAGAAGTAAATGGAAGCTCCTTTCCCTGTCCAAGGCCCCGGAACTAGCCAGAGGTAGAAACCCAGTCTCCAAACTCTGCGGCCCTTTCCACATCTGCCTGCATTGTCTCACTCTCCCCTCAAGCTTTAACCTGACCGTAATTGGAGAGTGAAGCATCTGTACTTCACTAAATACAATGTAATTCACGCATGATTTACATTTTAGATTTTCCCCCAATCAAACCTGCCCCCTTACAACCCTACCTAAATTTACTTTACTTCATTGTATATTTAAAAAGAGAATACTCCTGAATATATATATATATACTTAAAGATTTTATTTTAATTTACCCCTCTCCCCGGTTTTTTGCACTTGCTGTCTGCTCATCTTCTTTTTAGGAGGCACTGGGAACAGAACCTGGGGCCTCCAATGTGGGAGGGAGGCACCTAATTACTCAAACCACCTCTGCTCCATTTGATATGTCTCATTGTGTTTCTTCACTGTGTCTCTTACTGCATCATCTTGTTGCATCAGCTAACTGTGTCATCTGGTTGCATCAGCTCACCAAGTCAGCTAGTCCTGTCAGCTTGCTATTTGGCTCATCATCTTTATGAGGCACTGGGAACTGAACCTGGGATCTACCACAGTGTGGGTACGAGTCCAGCTGCTTAAGACACATCCACTTCCCTATATTTTATTAAAGGATTATTTCTGTATAATTCTACAATTATAAATGTTATAGTAATCCAAAGTGCTGTCATCTGTTTTCCCATTGCTCCTCCTCACCATACATTATATCTGCTAACAAAGTACATCAGGAAATGGGAAAAAAACATTTCTTATATTTGTAGGAGGAGGAAATGAAGGTCTCTAAAAAGGATACTCTTTTCATTTAGCAGATAACTGTTACAAGATGGCAGATTTAAAAATAGTCATTCATTGTATTCATTTATTGTACTTGATCGATTCTGTTTGACATATAAAATCAAGTATCTATGATAGTAATATTAAATTGAACTTTAATTTTAAATCAATCACTGACACTTGGTATTCACGGTATAGGGAAAATAAAGGCTCCTTCCATGTCTCTGTAAGATCTAGACAGATCCTTTTCAGATCACCAAATAGTCCATAATTCTGCAAAATGGCTAATTCACAAATAAGGCTCTTTTTATGCTGAGACCCATAAAAACACAACTTCTTTCATGATCTGAGTTCTGAAGTCACTATTCCTTCTTGTCAGCACTGAACCCCGGGGTTTTGAGAAAACAATTTTCTTGATAAAGATTTGACAAATTCAAGCCTTGATTTTAGCATCTCAGCCTCATGAAAATGGATCTGTTATGGGAAGAATAAAGAAAAAAGGAACTGGCTAGTATAATCCTTCACAATTGAAATTACCGTGTTGAACTTGTTTGTCTCTAACAACCTGCCCACAAATGCTTGCACACACATAAGAATGGAAGCTCCTCGAGGGCAAAGTCACAGCTATCTTACTTGTGTACTCCCAGAGCCCAGAACAATGCTTAGTACATAATAAGAGCTCAATAAATATTAGTTGCTTAAATAAGAGGGATATTTAAAGGATCAAAGATGATTCCTGTCCTTGAAGACACAATCAATACTAGAAGTATGCAACAAGCCAATGCAGAGTGTGTGAAGAAAATCAACATTCCAGCCCTCAGAGGAGGTCAGGGTTTTAGGTTGTGGGGAAAGAAGAGACCTGAGTGGGGTGTTTCTGAATGGACAGAATTTAGTCATGAGGAGATGCTGTCTGGAGGGAGAGGGGGCACCTGGTCAAAGGAGCAAGGGGAGAGAGAATAGAGTGGGTTAGGTGGGAAGGAAGAGACCGCCAGCTTGAAGACAGGTAACAAGGTGCAGCCTCAGGGGATCCCAAAATTCAGAGCAGAGGAGGTTCTACTGTATCCCGTGAGTAGGAAAGAAACAAGGTTTCTGATCACAGGCTGGCATGCTGAGGGTTTTCAGAAGATTAGTCTGGGGTGTGCAAGATGAAATGGACAAGAGTAAGCCAGAGAGGAAACCAGGGAGCAGACTAGCACCAATACCTTAGAGAACTTGGGAAATTCATCTACATTCTAGTCACTCATCATCATAATGCCTTATTAAGTAACTTACAAAGGAAACAATAAGGTCTTAGACATTAGGTAGTGATGAAGATACTGGTTTTAGTGAGTCATCCTGTCCATTCTTACACTTACATCAGGGGGAAATTAAAACAGATAGTCCAATAATTTAATAACTCTAAAAGCAGAGTTGAGCATATCTTATGAAGAATATAGGCATATTCTGCTTTTGTAAAACTGAAGATCAGAAAATTCTGTATTTCAAGGGAAGCAGACTTGGCCCATTGGTTAGTGCATCTGTCTACCACATGGGAAGTCCACGGTTCAAACCCCGGGCCTCCTTGACCCGTGTGGAGCTGGCCCATGCACAGTGCCTACCACATGGGAAGTCCACGGTTCAAACCCCGGGCCTCCTTGACCCGTGTGGAGCTGGCCCATGCACAGTGCTGATGCACGCAAGGAGTGCTGTGCCATGCAGGGGTGTTCCCCGCATAGGGGAGCCCCACACGCAAGGAGTGCGCCCCATAAGGAGAGCAACCCAGCATAAAAGAAAGTGCAGCCTGCCCAGGAATGGTGCTGCACACACGGAGAGCTGACACAACAGGATGATGCAACCAAAAGAGACACAGATTCCCATGCCACTGACAACAACAGAAGCAGACAAAGAAGATGCAGCAAATAGACACAGAGAACAGACAACCGGGGTGGGGGTTGGGAGGGGAGAGAAATAAATAAAATAGATAAATCTTAAAAAAAAAAGAAAAATCTGTATTTCAAAACATAAGCCAAACATTTATAAAAAAAATCAAGTACACTGAAAAGCCTAATTAACAAAGTGGGTACTTCAATTAGAGATATAAGATTCTCAGCCCTGTCCTAGCAGACTACTTAGGACCCTGGAAAAAGCAAGAATGAATGAGGGATTACTTTGGGGGGTGGAGGGAATGGACCCATACCTGGACAACTTGATAACTAAGTAAATGGAGTTGCCGTTGTTTAATAGCCTCTTTTCCTAATAAATTTTTGCTGTTAAAACAAACTCTTTTGGGGCCATTAATGCATAGTGCTCCTCTGAAATAAAAATCAAAGAGAAATAAACTTAGTTTTTATAACAATCCAAAACAATATTTTTATGGCCAAAATTTACTCAAAATGTGGCTTTTCCTAATGGCCAGTACTCTCACATCAATCATGAATGTGTTACTCTTTAGTCTACTGAAAAAGTACTTGGCTTAATTAACGATGCTGTTTATAAAATATTACAAGGAATTTCCAGAAAACATATCCTGAAATGTAGTTTTAATTTCTGGAATCATCTATTTTTCTCACCTTTTTAAGAAAATGATCCTTTCCTATTCACCTCAACAGGCCTTTTAATATAAAAACTAGAACAATTTCTTTATCTTTTGTGTACATCTTCATCAACTGTAAAAGGTAATACAAATCCTTCTTTATCTAATTTAATTTCAATATCTAGTGAGAGAAGGAAAAAATTCTTCATGTGATACCCTCACAAACACTATATTCCTTTACTTCTTTGTTCTGTTTTGATTTCTTCCAAACTGTATTTACCAATAGGACAGAAGGCTGCAAAGTAATGACCACAACCAAATGAGGATGTTCACTCACTCAGCTTCAAGAACAAGCCTGTCAGCCTGAAATTAAGGAGGCTTCCTGGGCAAAAGCAAGGAGTAGGTCCTCAAATTAACAGGGGAGCAGTAGGAACCACACACTTCCTCCTTCTCCTTACAAATGGGAGCACACTTTCAATTCAGACAGTGAAGAAAATGTTCTAAGTTCAGCAAAATTAGACAACTAAGCAGCTCAACACATCCCTCTCTTCCAGTGCCTCCTGACAGCTAATGCAGCCCATGACCGTGGCACCCCACAACTGCAACATGTGACCAAGGGGAGTGGCTAGAGTTCCCTTCCCAGCCCTCTGGTATATGCCATTCCTTCTGTAGAAATGACCATGAGAGCAGGAGAGGTGGAACATGTGACCATTTGAAGCCTATCAGAGATGGTTCTCTTTGAGATGATTTTTAATTCATGAAAGGAAGGACTTTGACTCAAAGTCAGCATAGTTCAGCAGCTATTTCTGGGAGGATTTGTGTGCTTATATCTGTGATAACGTGGTAGCCACCAGCTATGGGAGGCTCTGGAGCACTTGAAATGTGATAATGATTAGGGAAATGAATTATAAACTTTACTTATGTTTAATGTAAATTTAAGTAGCCATCTGCACTAGTGGCTACTATACAGGACAGTGCAGGCCTAGACTATAAGAGCAGCTAAACAGACATGAGCACTTACTGTGTTATTCCCTCATTTATTCCTTCTTACCATAAGTGTTTGAGGTCAATATTCTTCTTAATCACATTTTACAGATGAGGAAGCAAACAGAAAAAGGTTAAAAAGGGTAAGTACACTGTGCAAAGACATTCTGCTACTCTGTGGCAAGCTGGATTCAAATACAGTCTATATACTATATTCTACCATCTACACTCTAGAGCCTCATGTGGGGCAGGGAAGATTCCATTTTGCATTCTGTGTCTACTAAGCTCCACCTGTCTCCCAAAGAGATAACAACCACTAAGGTTCTGTAAATAAATCCCCTGTTACTTACCTACTATATACCAATAGGTTATTAACATTTTGGAAGCAAAGTAGGATCTTGCTCCTAAAAGGTCGATCAATTCAATTACCAGAGATTTATGTAAGTGAAAATCCACAGGGGTCTCCAGGGAATGGTATGGAGTAAAAAATGATTTCATTTGATATTTAGGAAGGAGTTTGGGATCCTAAAAATCATATATTCAAACATGAGAGAAAAAGAAGATACAAAACCAGAGAATAAAGTGAAGGTAGTGAGTTACCTATGTATAAAAGTTTGATACAAAATTCCTTTAATGAATGATATTTTTCTAGGACTTAGGACTGATATCTTTCTTAACACAGCAATGAAAAATATTCTTGTTATAGTTAAAATCTAATAGCTCAACATATTCTTAAAATGTGTTTTAAAAGTAGTCACTGAAAAAAGAACAATAAACGTCATGACAATGCTGTCAAATTCAAGAAACATCTCTGAAACTCTCAGAATTGCTTTAAGGAGGACACTCAGTTAAAATTTTTAATTCAAGAAGAAATGATAAAACTGACATCTCAATTCAATAAATAAAGGATTGCAATGGAACAACTAGTGCTGGAAAATTAGTTATCTGTCAAGTAAAGAAGAGTTAAACTCCTACCAAACATCAGACTATGAGCATATCTCCTTTTACTGAGTTTTGCTTTATTGCACTTTGCAGATATTGTGTTTGTTTGTTTTTTTAAATAGACTGAGGGTTTGTGGCAATCCTGGGTCAAGCAAGTCTATCAGTTCCAGTTTTCCAACAATGTGTGCTTTCTTCATCTGTGACACATTTTAATTGAGGTATATACATTTAAAAATAAAAATAATGCTATTGCATATTTAAAAGGCTATAGTACACGTGCAGTGGGAAACCAAAACATGCATGTAACTCACTTTATTATGGTGGCCTGAAACTCGACCAGCCAAATGTCTGAGGTATACCTATATAATAAATCACAGGTGGATTAAAGATCCAATGGGGAAAAATTAGTAAATATTTGCACTAACACATATTTGGTGAAATAATCTTATGCATGATGGAAAAGTCAGGGACCATTAAAAGACAGGTAGATTTGGTCACACAAATCTTAAAAACACAAAGCAATAGAAAGATGAATTAGGGAGCAGGAAGGCAATTCCTAGGAAATACAAATGGCCAAAAACATTTGACAAAATGCTCAACTTCATTACTGCTCACTCAAATGCTATTTAAATACATGACAAGACACCCTTTTCCACTGAACTGAGTGGCAAAAGCTAACAGGACTAAAAAAACACAGCCACCTTCACTCACTGCTGGGGAGGTGTGACATCTACCATTCAGAGTCACTACTGACATTACACCAGTGGCCCACTCTTAACATTCTAGTCTGCAGCTTAAAGGAACATGGGCTGCAGTAGAATGACACACAAGGGTGTTTACTACAGCACTGCTGATAGAGACCAAAGTTGGAAAGAACCTGAAAGATCATAAGCTGGGAAACTGGTGAGTAATTCCCATAAAATACTGCACCACTTTGAGGAAGAACGTATTTGTTCCACACACATTGGCCTTGAGGAAGGTCTATGTATACTGTACATAATGGTAAATTATATGATATACTGGACATAAAGAGAAAAGAAAATTGGTTTATATATTTGTGTATGTTGGGCATAGAAAGCACAGTTACAAATTTGTTATTTCAGGGAAGGGAGGTGTTTGGGGTTAACTAATTTTAGTGTTTATATGCCTTGACATTGTTAAAAATGTTTTAAAAGAAAAGAGTAACGACTTTCCACTTCTTTACCTTTTACCAGAATATGATCCTGAGTCAAGTTTGAAGGACAAAGCAGAAGGTGATGAAGTCTGTTGGGACTATTTCCAATCACACAAAAAAGATGTGCTGTGAAGTTTATGAGAGGGAATCTTTATAGCACAGATACCACCTAAAATAAAGTCTACCAGAGAAGAGTGAAATTTCTGACTTGGTTAAAAAATACACTCAGAAATAATTAGGATTTGTAGAGTTCAGAGATTCAGACTTTTTAATCAAATGGCTATTGTGCATGCTAAGCCCTTTAAAACCCTTGAAATGAATCAAGGAATATTAAAATTTGTATGCCTTCAACACTTGAAACCATCTAGAAATCTAACACAGCAGGAATTGGTCCTAAAGGACAAGACAGAAATGGGGTCTTTTTATCAAAGAAAAGGCCAGCTGTTGCACCTAGCTCCAAGTAAATGAAAGTTTTCCCTTTTAATAAAGTTATGGAGACAGGTCAAAAGAGAAAAGACTTAGTTTTCAGAAGGGGCACAAGAAACCTGTTTGCCCTCCTTGAAATAATGCCATACACCTTTTGTTTTTACCTTATAGAAAGGATATTCTATGACTGAGAATAAGTAAAGTTGTGTCAGTTGTGCTAGACTCAGTCTGTCCAGATATGATTCTTCACCTGAAATGAAAACATCCCAATCACTTATGCTTGAATTTTGGTACATGTAATGAAAAAAATCATGAACATACAGCACTAATTCATTCATTCCAGAAGTGTGATGTATTTTTAAGTGACACTAGAAAGTGAAGTTGTTAGAATTATGCTCTCATGCTTGTTTAACCAATGACATCTCATTTTGACTTCTATGAACCCAAGCTCCTACCTTCTGTCCCTTTGCATGATTCAGGCAGCTACAGCAGCAGACCCCTGCTAATGGGAGCATCTCAATGATCCCCTACAGGAGCATGAATGGCCCATTGAGGTGCTGATGTCTTCCACCTATGGGAAGCACATCCACCAGCCCATCAAGCCACTGTACCACCACCATGGCTGTGCCAACCACGTGAGGGCTGACTTCTACAGGAAGAACGACATCCCCAGCATCAATTCTCCTGGCTTTGGGCACTTTTCTCCAGTCTGAGGCTCACCGCAGGCTCCAAAGGCCCAGGGGCTCCTTTTACAGGGGGTGGGGAACCCAGGGCCTTATATCCTGGTTCTGCTGACATCTAGAAACTGCAGAGATGATGTTAGATGTGTGTTTTTCATATATATCCTTTATCCTGTTCAGAAAGTTTCCTTCTATTCTTATCTTTTGCATTATTTTTATTGGGAAAGGGTGGGTAGTTTGTCAAATGCTTTTTTCTACATCTATAGATATGATCATGTGATTTTTATTTGACCTGATTATATGGTGTATTACTCTGATTAATTTTCTTATGTTTAGATTTCATTGCATACTAGGGATGAAATCCACTTTGTCATGGTGGATAATTCATTTGATGTGTTGCTGAATACAATTAGCAAGTATTTTGTTAAGGATTTTAGTATATAGGTTCATTTGAGAGTTTGTTCTGTTAATTTCCTTTCTTGTGGTGTCTTTGTTTGCCTTTGGTATTATGGTAATGTTGACATCCTAGAATGAGTTACACAATGTTTCTTTTATTTCAATTTTTTGTAAGAGTTTAAGCAGAATTGGAAGTAGTTCCTTCCAGATGTTTGGTGGAAGTCACCTGCGAGGCTGTCTGACCCAGGGCTCTCCATATTTGGGTGGATTTAAGGACAGGTTTTTTCTCTTTACTTGTGATTGGTTTGTTGAGATCATCAGTTTCTTCCTTTGTGAATGTCAACTGTTTATGTGTTCTTGTTGGTATATAGTTTTTCAAAATATTCTCCTATGATTCTTTTTATATCTGTAGGTTCAGTGGTAATATCCCCTTTCTCATTTCTTATTTTGTCTATTCACATCTTTGGTCTCTTTTCTGTGTTAAAAAAAAACACAGGAAAAAGCTAAGGGTTTGTCAATTTTATTGTTTTTTTCAAAGAACTAACTCTTTGTTTTGTTTATTTTTTCTAGTGCTTTCTTATTTTCTTTTTCATTTAGTTCTGCTCTGATCTTTGTTATTTCTTTCTTTCTTCTTCCTTTGGGGTTATTTATTCTTTCAACAATTCCTCTAAATGTGCAGTTATTTGTTTGATTTTAGCTATTTTTTCTCTTATGATATATGAATTTATGGCTAAGAATTTCCCTCTCAGTACAGCTTTTGCTGCATCCCATAACTTTTAATATGTTGTGTTATCATTTTCACTTATTTCAAAGTAGTTGCTGATTTCTTTTGAGATTTCCTCCTGGGCCCACTGTTTGTCTAAGAGTGTGTTGCTTGACTTCCATATCCTTGTGCCTAATCTGGTTCTCCAGCCCTTGCAGACTTTCAGTTTCATCCCACTGTGGTCAGAGAAATTATTTTGTATGATTCCAATCTTTCTGAATTCATTGAGACTTTCTCTGTGGCCTAGCCTGTGGTCTATCTGGGAGAATGATCCATATGCACTTGAGAAGAATGTATTTATGCTGTATTTTGTTGTAGTGTTCTGCATATGTCTATTAGGTTCAGATCCTCTAATAAATTATTCAAATCTTTGTTTCTTTATTGATTCTCTGTCAAGATGTTCTGTCTAGTGAGGATAATGGTATATTAAAGTCTCCCACAATGATTGTGGAGTCATCTATTCCTCCATTTAATTTATTCAGTGTTTGCCTCATGTATTTTGAGGCACTCTGATTAGGTGCATAAATATTTATGATTGTTCTTTCTTGATAGATTACCACTTTTACTAATATGTAGTGCCCATTTTTGTCTCTCACAATAGTTTTGTTTTTAAAGTCTGTTTTCTCTGATATTAGTATAGTTACTTTTGCCTTTTTTGGTTATTAGTTGCTTGTAATATTATTTTTCAGCTATTCACTTTCAACCTTCTTGAATCACTGGGTCTATGGTGAATTTCATATAGACAGCATATAGATGGGTCACATTTCCTTATCCATTCTGCCAATCTGTGTCTCTTGACAGGTGAGTTTAATCCATTAACATTCAGTGTTATTACTCACAAGAAATTACTTACATTAGCCATATTTTCTTTGAAGTTGTGTGTGTCATATGTTGTTTTTATTTCTTTTTTGTCTTTTATGTTCGTCTTAAACTGTCCTCCAACTCCGACTTCAGTTTTTTTCTTTCAAGCTACAGAATTCTCCTTAGTATTTCTTGAAGAGCACATTCATTATTGGCATACTCTGTTAGTTTCTGTTTATCTGTGAATATTTTGAGCTCTCCATCAATTTTGAATGCCAGTTCTACTCAATAGAGTATTCTTGGCTGGAAAATTTTTTTCTTTTAGTATGTTGACTATGTCAAACTACTGTCTTCTTGCATCCATGGTTTCAGATGAGAAATCAGCACTTAATCTTATTGAGCCTCCCTTGTGTTCGATGGTTCTCTTTTCTCTTGCTGCTTTCAATATTTTCTCTTTGTCTTGAGCATCAGATATTTTGCAGATATGTTTTGTATTATGTCTTTGGGATTTATACTGTTTGGGTTGTGCTGTGATTCCTGGGCATGTACCATCCATCTCCCTCAGTAAGTTTGGGAATTTCTCAGCCATTATTTCCTCCAAAAAACCTTCTGTCCCCTTTGCCTTATCTTCTCCTTCTGGGATATTTGTGCATTTTGTGTTGTCATTCAGATCCCTAAGTCTCTATTAGATTTCTTCTAAATTCTTATCTAATAATTCTACTCTTTCTTTGATTTCAGATTTAATGTTTTCCACCTCAATGATTCTTTCCTCTGCCTATTCAATTCTGGTGTTATTTTCTTAGAGTGTTTTTTTTAATTTATTTTTTATTTCTTGAATTGTGCCATTCATTACGAACAATTCTGTTATCTTTTTCCATATGTTTACAATTTCTTTAGTAGGCTCTGCAAGTGTTTTCTTAATATCCTTAATCTCTTCTTTCACTTCATTATAATGAGCCATGATATTAGTTTGGACATCTTTGTTTAGTTGTTCAAAGTTCTGCTTCTCTTTCTGGTTTTAAGTTTTTTCATTGGTGTGGGCCATGTCTTCCTCATTATTGGTATGTTTTGTAATTTTTTGTGGCTCTCTGCTCATCATTTTATCTTGATGGGTTTCTTCAGTTGGTTATGTCCTCCATGTAGTCTCAGGTTTTATTTAGTTGCTGTTTTTGTGGGTGTATTAAGATTTCTATTTTACACTTTGTTCTTCTTATTCTATTTCCTTGTTGTTGTCTAAGTTCCCTTGAATGAAAAAGTTTACATCCAGGGGAAGCAAAAGAAGTTAAAAAAAAGATTTAATAGTAATATTGATAGTAAATGTTAGCAGAAGAATCATATAAGACCTAAGAGATTGAATATTAAACTAATGTAACTGTGTAGAAATACAGGAATAAAAAAGTGGTGCACCTACAAGGAAATGGGAAACTGAATATCAAAAAGAATATAGTGTGAATTAACAGGTCAGTGTGATGAAGAGAGAGGGAAACAGAAAAGAAAGGATAAAAATAGAAAGGTAATAAAGGATAGAAAACAGAACGGTTAGAATTAAAAAGTCAGGAAAATTGGGGACTAAACAAAGGTAATTGGAATGTAAGGACAACAACAGAAGGGGGAAGTTAGAAAGCTGCAGGAGGGAAATGAGACAGCATTGATTGCCAAAATAAGTACACACAGAAATGAGAAAATCAAGAAAGTGGAATGACAGCAATCAAGAAACAAGCTGGCAGCATCGAAATGACTCTCAGTATCTTTGAAAGAGAGCACCCACACCTTGCTGGGAACCCTAAATATGCTCTTGGAAGCTTATTAAGCACTTCCTACTGTCCCCCTCCCTTAGAGGAGTTGCACAGGACTAGTTAATTGCCTGGCTCCACCTTCTCCCAGACCAATTTTCCCTATCCCAGGGAGGCTAGGTAAATCAGACTGCCTCAGCAGATTTACCTCTCCCTTCTTCCTGGTTTCTCCAGAGGCCAGGTGGTATGCTTCTCAAAGCTAAAAAAAGGGGGGTCCAGACCATAGAACCCACACTGAGGGGATCCCTCTCCACCTTTCACCAGAACCCTCCCACTCTCAGAATTTTTCTCTTCTAGCTGACTGACTGGCAAGGGTCAAGGAATGCTGTGGCTCCTGCCCTGAGGGAGGGGCTCAGCTGTCCAATAGTTCCTGCCTGAAGCATCAGAAACTCATGGTTTGACCTTGCACAATCACGCTTTTTGTTATGCTCTCTGCAGATGGATGCCCTTAAGCCTCCTGCTTTTTGGGTTCCCAAAACAGCTCAGTCAGGAAGGATTTTGCTGAACTCAGTTGTTTTACTTAGGAGAGATGATGTAGGTGTACTTAATCTGTCACCATCTTGCCTCTCTCCATTTTTTTTTTCTTGATTGAATTTTTTATACAAAGTCTTTGTTAATTTCAGAAGAAAAGAAGTTAATATAGGAAGGAAGAGAAGTTGGGAAGAGTGCTGGTGAAGGAAGGGATGGGTCTGTGTGGAAAGACCTTTGTGCAGGAATGCCAAACCCAGCAGTTAGACAGGGTGAAGGACATGTCACTGCAATTTGATAGGATTTGTTATCTTGTTGGTGAATGAATTGCAGGTGCTTAAAGAATTTTATCATATCACAGTTTACATAATGATTTCAAGTACTTTTCACAAGTGAATCAATTTTCTCAGTTTATTCAACTATTTTAAAAGCAGAAACCTGGGAATGATATCTACCCTTTCCCCCCACATACCAACTAACTCTGTAGGGCACAGCTTTCTACTGGGATTCCTTCATTTTTGTCTGGAGCCAGAACCCTCAGCCCAGAAGAGAAGTGGCTCTTCTCCTTCAAGACCCCCAGCACTTGCCCTCTGAATTTGAGTCATTTTCTGGTTGCATAGCAAACAGGAAATCTGCTTCTCCTCACTTGGGTCTGACCAAGGCCACCAGACATTGAGCAGTGGGGCCAGGGCTGATGAGACCACAGTAAGCAGTAGGCATGTTTAAGGGTAAAGAACACATGTTGAGGTGTGGACCTCAGAAATTCAGGGTCACCCCATTCCTCTCTGCACCCCACCTTGGTCTGCAGGCAACATCTTCAGACTATCACACATAGCTTCAGAGAGAGGGAACCCACCCCATTCCCCACAGACAAAACACCAAAGGTCAGCCCGAATAGGGGTCCTGAATGTGAAAGAGAGCCCAGTGCTGACCGTGGTTCTTCCTTGCCTCTTCACGTTTATGGGTCTTGGTCTGTCCCTTTCCTTCACATGGCCTTAGTGTCCCCATCCCTAAATGAGGGCCTAGGACTCATATGTCAGTTGTAGAATTGGAATAGAGCCTGAGGGAGCTTTTGTTGATTCACTATCTTTTACCTTATTTATCCTTGAGTAAGCCAGCATAAGCAAACTCTGTCTAGAATTAAATTCATGATCATCTTTGGGAATGCTTATTATGAAAAGGAAACTAATATTTTAATCACAGATATTTTTTTGTTTAAAAATTATTTCAAAGCTGTTTTGACTCTTGACCCCTAACTGAAATCCTAAAATGACTGGGCATAAATAAGACATTAGCAGAGTAAGGGATTTATTGTTCTTTTATTATTCTCCCAATTACTATGAACAATTAAAAGAATCAGGGAGTTATTGTTAAGTAAAAACAGTTCAGGAGAGTGACTGTGGCTCATGTATTGAGTGCCTGTCTCTGACATGGGAGATCCTGGGTTTGGTTCCTGGTGCCTTCTGAAAAACACAACAAAAAAGAAACGCCAAGGAAACAAATGAAAAAAAAACCTCAGGGGATAAGTGATGATTTCTCACTTAAAATGTCCCAGTTTCAATCTCTGGCCCTGGGACCTCAAAAAAACCCACCACATCACAAAAATTCAAAGCCTGTTACCTGGCAGATCCAGTCACAGAAATTCCTCTATTGTTTTATTTTTCCATAAATAATATAACACCAGTTTGTTATTTCATTTATATACCAAACTCTCCTAACTGGCTCTCCTGTTCATAGAAATCCTTTAAATGAAATACATTCCAAGAACTAAAAGCATCTGTAAGTAGTTAAGATTTCTACTTTGAAATCATCATCAGGACTAACAGGGATGCCTAGGCCCGCCATGACCCTGGAGCACCACGTGACATTAATCTGCATATTCTGCCCACAGGATCAGAGCTGTGAAAGGGGGGCTGTGTATCTGTGGGTCTCGGGCCCAGGAGGAACAGGACTCAGAGAAGGTGACCACTCAGGGGATGGCTGGTGGGGAAAGAGAGAGAATGAGCAGGATTCTGCTGACCAAAAACAGCATTTGTCCTGAGCTTATGGAGGAATGGGAGGGTTAGGGAATATATAAAAAGGACAGGGAGGGGGAAAGGAGTTGTCTTAAATTGTCATGTTTCCATGCAAAAAAAAATCATGTACAATTGTGTTAAAGCACCTGTAAACAGAGTGATAGAGAGGGTATATTGTGTACATTTAAGTTAATATGCATAGACAAATATAAATAGGTAAAAATTAATATTGGTGTGAATGTGTCTGTAGGTAAATATAGCCACAGTTAGTTTGGCCTCACTGGCCCGAGGGCCTATAGTCAGTATTTTTTAGCAACTGCGTGAGGTAGGAAACAGGGTTGTGGTCTGTAGACCAGGACAGAAAGTGGTCATACGAGACCCAGGTGGGACTTTGCCTTGATTTAGGAGTCCCCATGGGAGTTTACTTTAAGAAAGTCAGTTGACATTAAAAAAAGGATCAGGAAGCCATTATAAATGGCATTACTTGGCCTAGAATTGTCTCTTAATAAACAAACATCTATCTACTGTTATGGATTAGTGATATTAACCAGACTCAGACTTTGAATAAAGTTCCAATTGAGAGCTTCATTAGCTGTGCAGTGACTGTCTCATCCTATGTGGAGGAGACAGCAGCCCTGAGTTAAGGGAAGAGGTGTTTTTATAGCCTTTGAGGATGGGGTGGGAGAGTTACTAGCAAGCAAGCAGGCACAGAAGCAGAACACTGTGGTTAGCTGAAGATAGTGTATCTATTTTTTTCTTTTTTAAAAGCCCTTTCTTGTGAGCAGTCCCATGTTATTTTTTGGCCCTTTTCTTGGGGACAGCCCTAAGTTATTTACTGACACTCTCCTTGGAGACAGCCTAAGTTATTTATTTATCTGAAGGCACATGCAATTCCCATTTCCTAATGTAGTTCTATTCCTATTTTCCCAATGTGGCCTTACCCTTACACTACCAAGAAATGAAAGACCTTCCAAATGGTGTGTTTAACTTTATGATGATTGTCATCCTGTGCAGCAGCCCTTGGGGATGCATCCCTAGGAGGAGGCTTCCCTAGGAATCCCTCCACATTGAAAGCCCTCAGCACAGGGTCAGGGACAAATCATTTGTGGGAGGGGCTTAGCAGTGTTGGGAATGCTGATGAGTCATTTCAGATATAGTAGCTTTAAAACTCTCATGACTGGCTTGCCTAGCTGTCACTTTTGCAGAAAATCCTCTTGAGAAAATACCTGTGAAGAAATAAATTTATTTTGAGATCTTTGAGGCACAGCAAAACTCAAATAATTACACTTGCAATTGTCTTAAAATTAGCCCAATAAACATTTTTTAGCCATTTAGCATTAACTGGCTTTGCATACCCCAGGAAACTAGCTCAACATAGGCTCTCAATTTGTAGGTAAGCAGGGATGTTTATATGGTCCCAAGCTGCCTTGGCACTCCTTGCCCTGCTTCCCCTTCAGCGGACTCCTTCCCACTGTGGCCTTTGGAAGCTTTTCTGTAGGGGTCCATCCTACAAAACAGTCAACACCATGTCCTATGAATAGATTGTCACTGCCATCTGGTGGTTATGTCTTCTGGGTCAACGACAAAATCCTCCATTTAAATTCCCCACAGTTGCACATCCTGTTAATGTGCTTCCTGTGTTCCCTGAGCATGTGAATTGTGGAATTTCCTTTCCGACCCAAAAAGGGGCTTCACCTGGTGTTCCACTGCTTTTTCTTTAGCTGCCCCAAGGGTAGAGAGGGAAGCTGTGGAAGGGGAGCAGATACCTGGATCCTGGCCCCAGATTTGGACAGGAGTATGTCCCAAGTGGGAAACATGTCATGGGGAGTCAAGAAGGAGGAACAGGTGCCAGAGAGCATCCTCCCTTCACCCAGACTCTTCTCTCCATATTTTATCCCAGCTCCAGCGGTCACACCCAGGCTCCGATTGTAGCACTGGGGATTTCTTGATCACACATATGTGATGTTACACTGAGGCAACAATTCACATCAGCCTCCTCCCCCCAGGTGCTTGGCTCCCTCCATGGAATCCCCACCCTCTCAGAGCCCTCCCTCTCTTATGCCCATCAACTCTCTGCTGTGTCCTTTTAGGAAATGTCCACAGAGATCTAGAAAGTTCATCTGGGTAGAAGCTAAATGTCTGCCTCCATGCCAGTGATTCTCTAATAGGGGTAGGAAAAGTGAGGAATGGGATTTGCCCCAGACTGGGGGTTTCCCAGAGGCCCTCTAATTTTCAACCTGCGACCTGGGTGGGGGGGGTGAGTAGTTGAAAGAAGCCTGTGGCTGTATCCCAAACTCCATTTACACTGATGCTTCTAGCTTTCAGAATGTCTGCATTTGAAAGAAGTGATTGAAATCTGCTATGGGTTTGGGAGCAAAGGTAAGGGATTGTATCTTTTTTTTTCTATCTGGTTGCACCATCCTCTTTTTGGTGCTTCATTTTGCATGTGGGGTCAGGGGCTGCACCTCACTGCACAGGTCTGGGATGCCTTTATTTTTTAACAGGAGGTTCCAGGAATTGAACCTGAGTCCTACATATGGTAAATGGGAGCTCAATTGCTTGAGCCACAGCTGCTTCCTTAGAGTTGCATCTTAAACGACAAACCAAGCCTGAAGCCATCTGTAGGAAATTATTCTCAGATAACTAAAAGAACTTCATTAATGCCACTTTTGGGAACCTGCACTAAATTCCTGTGACAGTTGACATCCTTCCTTCTAAGCTCAGAAGCTTCCTGTGGAATAACAGTGTGAGGACTGGTCTCTAAAGGTAAGTTAATTCTTAAGCTGAAATTCAACAAGTGTTTTAGGCAAAGTCCCCATAGTGGTGACCCATTTGGGAATGAGACCTTTATCCTGGGATTGCCCTTCATATATCTGTGCTTTGGGATCTGGTTTTGGCTGTGAAAATCCTGGGGAGGCCTGTGGAAGGAGGTTGGTAGGGGAAGACCATAGGATGGCCAGCCAGTGGCCACTATATGGAGCTGATGCCACCCTTGACCTGAGAACACAGAGACCGCTGATACCCAGATCTTGGGGAAGGGCAAATGGGAACCATCTGTGATCTTATGTATGCAATTGTCAGGGATTCTGTTTATTCCAGGCAAGGTGTTAAGACATCAATAACAATACTACGGGAAGTAATACCAATAGAAGTGACTACTAGTCACTGCTCTCGGATAAGAATTGTTTCAATATTCACAGTTCCTCAAGGGGCAGGGGACTGGGCTTTTTATACAGGAGGAGGAGGCAGGGACACTTCTGTAAAGGGGTGTGTGGACCCATGTAGAGTGGGTGCCTGGGTTTGATCAGTGACTGATGTGTGACCCTCCCTCCTGTTGATAGCTCACCTGGCCCAAGGCTTGCTGGCAGTAGGAGCCTTGGTTGATCCAGGCTGCCTGGTAACATGGGCAGAGGAATTTCCTCACAAAAAATGTTCCATGACTGTGTCAAAGGGGCCTCCCCAAGGCTGGAGATATACTCAGGGTATCTTCTATCACAAGGCTCAAAGAAAAGTTCTGTCCATAGCATCATCTCCATCTTTTAATGTAAAAACGTGGCCTTATGAATTGTTGGTGGGAATCTGCCTTGTCTATCAGCCAGCTCTGCAGAGATCTGTCTCTCTCCTTTTGTATGTAAATAGAGGAGGGCCTCAGAGTCTTTAGTGTTAGGAGTCAATTACCTCTGTCTCTTTTTTTTCTGGGATGAGAGGGGCCACTCACACCCCCAGTTACACTTACCAGGTTGCCCTTTCTCCTCATTCCTCTATTTTTCACCCTGTTCATGATCATTTTTATTTTTATTTTTTTGAGTTCTTGTGACCAAGAAAACAGCTGCTTAAAGATTTGTGTACAAGATTGTATGTGGAAATATTTTCCATTCTCTTGAGTAAATATTTACAAGTGGGACTAAAGGAATATTTGTTAAGTGTATGATTTACTTTAGAAGAAACTGATATTATATTCCAAAGTGGCAGTTTTGTTTTGTTTGGTATTCATATGAGTAAAACATATGAGTTCCTGTTGTTCTGCATTCATGCCACTATTTGATATTCTCATTTTTTTCAAACTAGTGGTAGTGTTGTCCTACGAGGTTCTAATTTGCACTTCCCTCATGGCTAATATGTAGAACTTTTTTTCATATATTTTTTCCTACCTATGTATTTTTTTAAAAGGTACTATTAGGATCACTTAGCTATTTCTAAAATTAGAATGTTTGTATTCTTATGGTTGAGGTTTTTTCTAATGGTCAGAGAAGAAGCTTCCTTCCTTCATTTTTCTCCCCATTGAAAGTAACTGTGACATTCAGAACATAGCCTGCTGCAAACACACAATGAGACATTTAATCATGAGCTGTACTAGGTTAGACATGCTTATGATTAACCAGGAGAATAGATTCATGTGTTATGTTTCATTTTTAATTCTCCATCAATGATAGAAACAGGAGAATATATATGGTTGAGTTTTGAGTATTCTTTGTATATATCTCTAAGGAAGAAATACAAATGGCCAAAAAGCACATGAAAAGATCCACAGTTCTGTGGTAACCGCTCTGGTCAAGGGCAGTCTGGGGCACCTCCCTGAAAAAAAACCCTCTTCCGAGTCCCGAGCTTATACTGACTTGCTTAGGCTAAGAGGCGCCTTGTGTTCCCACAATGGACACAGCTGGGGATGGTTGAAACAAAAGGCTGAGTGTTGTGCAGTGTCAACACACAGAGGAAACATGGGAAGCACAGAAAGTAGGACCCCATTAAGTTATATGCAGAAAAACTTTCCCTGAGTTTTCCAAGAAGATGTGGCATAAAGTTCTAACCAGGAAATGTTAGAATGCTTTGTGAACTACAATGGCTGGCTTTTGGCATGGGCTGGCTCCAGGAGGGCACCTTTGACCCCGGATCATCTGTAAAGTCCATGAGATGTTAACGAGAAAACCAGAGTGCCCTGGCCAGTTCCCCTACATTGATGCCTGGCAGGACACTGCAAGTCAAAGTCCGCCCTAGTTAAGGGTGAGTAAGGAAGCCAGGATTTGCCTGATACAAAAGCCCACAGGTGCTGTCTCAGGAACCAGGCCAAACAGGTGCCTTGCAAAGGGTCCAGAGAAAGTAAGCCCCAAATCTAGTGACAACCCACCCATTCTAGAGGGGCCACCAACTTATGAGATTGTTCCTACAGTGCCAGTGCCGAGGAGTGGGGATGAGCCAATTTTCCCAAGCAATGCAACCTCGCTGCCCCGACTGCCATCTCCACTGCTGTCCTCCCTGGGCAGCATGACCTCGCTACCCTGACAGCTGTCTCCACTGCCATCATTCCTGAACAGCGTGACCTCACTGTCCCGACACCCACCGTCCTCCCTGAGCAGTGCTACCTCGCAGCCGTTCCTGCAGCCGCTTCCACAGCCATTCCCACAGCCGATTCTGCAGCTGCTTTCTCCAAGCAACACAGCCCAGCTGTTCCTACAGCCACTCCCACAATCCTTTCCACAGCCGGTTCAGTTCCACGGCCACTTTCTCCAAGAAACAGGAACCAGCTGCTCCTGCAGCTGTTTCCACAGCCGGTCTCGCAGCTGCTTTCTCCAAGCAACACAGCGCAGCTGCTGCAGCAGCCGCTCCCACAGCAGGTTCTGCTGGCAATTTCTCCACGCAACATGGCCCAGCCACTCCCGCAGCCACTCCCACAGCCGCTTTCTCCAAACAGTGCAGCCTCTGCACCTCTGCAATGGCTGTCTCCACCAATCTTGACTACTGGCAGCATAGTGCTGGCCATCACTCAGGAGGAGTCCCTGAAAGATAGCAACTCAGACCACGAGGAGCCCCAGGGACAGGTGGAGCAGGGAGAAGGGCCACCCTGCAGCTACCTCTCTCTGAAGCCTGGGCTCCAATTTATTATGATGCTGATGACCATATACAAGGAGGACACTTCACTACTACTGATCTCTTTATCTGGAAAAGTCACACCCCACATACCTGGAGAAGCCTCAGGTCATGATGGACCTCTTCCAGTCTATCATTCAAACCTGAAAACCCACCTGGGCTGACTGACTGTAAGCAGCTCCTTATGACCTTACTCAACTTCAAGGAGAGAATGTGAGTCACAAAAGGAGCTTTCACCTGGCTTAAAGAGCACCCATCTGGTGGAAGCCTGGACAGGGATCAATATGCCCCCACTCAGTTCCCAGACAAGGACACCCAATGGGATCCCAATGACATGACCAGACCCAACTGTTTAGAAACTTTCCATAGGACCTTAGTTGAAGGTTTCAGAGCTGGGAGACAAAAGGTAGTAAACATGGCAAAGACCACCCAAGTCCTACAGACTCTAGAGGGAAGTTGGCTCAATTCTGACAGGATTGACTCCTGACATTTATTTCAAACTTTGGGGTGTGATACGATACTACTTTTGTTGTTGATTTTCAATTTGTTCTACTTTTTAGCCATGGTAGCTCTTTGCAGTTCATCCTATTGCTCTTTACTATAACCCTATCATTGACGGGTTTATTTTACATCTATTTACTTTTTGGTATTACAAAATATTCCAGATCCTTCTTGCATATTTCTTTCCTAGAAAGAGCAATTTCTCTAAGAAGGCATTTATTGGAGAATGGTTTTAAAACCTGAAGTCTGGGCATTATCTCTGCTCATTGTTACTGCAGCCTCGAGGGCCTCTCTGCAGAGAGTGTAAGGAAATATATGTGTATATACTAAGATGTGTACATGCACATATCTAGAACAACAAGAAACCTCCCCTTTAAGAAATTCTAAAGAGAATTTTGCAGGAAGAAAGGAAAAAACAGGACAGGCAGAGTTCGAGGAGAGTGTAAGAGCAACAAAAAAATACAAAAAGACAAGGGAAAAAAAAGCACACAAAGTATGACAAACACAACTCCAATCAAAATATGGCTAACACAAATAATTCCTTGAAAGTGATAACACTGAATGTCAACGAACTTAACTCACCAATCAAAAGATTCAGACTGGGACATTGAATAAGGAAATATGACCCATCTATATGCTGTCTACAAGAGACACATCTTAGACCCAGAGACTCATGGAGGTTGAAAGTGAATGGTTGGAAAATAATCTTACAAGCAAACAATAATCAAAAATTGCAGGAGTAGCTATATTAATATTAGACAAAATAGACTTTAAATGCAAAACAATGTTGAGAGACAAAGAAGGATACTACATTTTAGTAAAAGGGAAAATCTGTCAAGAAGATCAAACGATCATAAATATTTATGCTCCTAACAAGGGGGCCTCTAAATACATGAGGCAAATGCTGGTAACACTAAGTGAAAGAATAGATGTCTCTTCAATTATAGTGGGGGATTTTAATACACCACTATCAACTCTGGACAGAACATCTCAAAAGAGAATCACTAAAGAAACAAAACATTTGAACAGTATATTAGAGGAGCTGGATCTAATAGACATGTATAGATCATTACACCCAAACACAGCAGGATATACATTTTTCTCAAGTGCACATGGATCATTCTCCAGGATAGACCATATGCTAGGCCACAAAGAAAGGCTTAATGAATTCAGAAAGATCGAAATCATACAAAATAATATCTCTGACCACAGTGGAGTGAAGCTGGAAATTTGCAAAGGTCAGCGGCCCAGATTTCAGACCATGATCTGGAAATTAAACAGCACACTCTTAGAAAAACAGTGGGTCAAAGAGGAAATCTCAAAAGAAATCAAAGACTACCTTGAAACAAATGATAATGATAACACGACGTACAAAAATTTATGGGATGCAGCAAAAGCAGTACTGAGAGGGAAATTGATAGCCATAAATTCATATATCAAAAAGAAGAAAGAGCAAATTTTTAAGAACTAACTGCACATTTGGAGGAATAAGAAAAACAACAACAAAGTAATCTAATAGGAAGAAGAAGGAAGGAAATAACAAAGATAAGAGCAGAACTAAACAAAATAAAAAATAAGAAAGTACTTGAAACGATCAACAAGACCAAGAGCTGCTTTTTGAGAAGATCAATAAAATTGACAAACCTTTAGTGAGACTAAAAGCAAAAAAAGAAAAAAGATGCAAATACACAAAATAAGAAATGAGAAAGGCGATATTACCACTGACCCCACAGAAATAAAGACTATCATAAGAGGATACTTTGTAAAAACTATATTCCAACAAAAATGAGAATTCAGAGGAAATGGACAAATTCCTAGAAACACATAAGCAGCCCATATTGACAAAAGAAGAAATTGATGATCTCAACAAACCAATCACTAGTAAAGAGATAGAATCAGTCATTAAAAACCTCCCAACTAAGAAGAGCCCAGGGCAAGACGGCTTCACAGGTGAATTCTACAAAACATTCCAGAAAGAACAAACACCAATCCTGCTGAAACTATTCCAAAAAATTGAAACAGAAGGAACATTGCTGAACTCCTTCTGTGATGCCAACATTACCCTAGTACCAAAGCCAAACAAATACACCACAAGAAAAGAAAATGACAGACCAATTTCTCTAATGAACCTAGACGCAAAAATACTTAACAAAATACTTGCTAATTGTATTCAACAACACATTAAACGAATTATACACCATGACCAAGTGAGATTCATTCCAGGTATGCAAGGATGGTTCAACATAAGAAAATCCATCAATGTAATACACCATATAAATAGATTGAAAGAAAAAAATCACATGATTATAACTATAGATGCAGAAAAACCATTTGACAAAATACAGCACACTTTCTTGATAAAAATCCTCCAAAAGATCAGAATACAAGGAAATTTTTTGAACATGATAAAGAGTATATATGAAAAACCCACAGCCAACATCGTTTACAATGGAGAAATCCTAAATTCCTTCTCTCTAAAGTCAGGAACAAGACAAGGATGCCCATTGTCTCCCCTTCTATTTAACATTGTCTTAGAAGTACTTGCTGAAACACTGAGGCAAGAACCAGATATAAAAGGTATTCAAATTGGAAAGGAAGAAGCCAAAATTTCATTATTTGAAGATGACATGATCCTATACATAGAAAACCCTGAGAGATCTACAACAAAGCTTCCAGGACTCATAAATGAGTTTAGTAAAATCGCAGGTTATAAGTTCAATGTGCAAAAATCAGTAGCATTTTTGTACACCAATAATGAGCAAGATCAGGAGGAAATCAGGAAACAAATACCATTTACGATAGTAAGTAAAAAAATAAAATATTTAGGAATAAATTTAACTAAAGATGTAAAAAACTTATACACTGAGAACTATACAAGACTGTTCAAGGAAATCAAAGAAGACCTAAATAATGGAAGAATATTCCCTGTTCATGGATAGGAAGACTAAATATTACTAAGATGTCTATTCTACCAAAACTGATCTACACATTCAATGCAATCCCAATAAAAACCAAACAGCCTTCTTTAAGGAACTAGAAAAACTAACTATGAAATTTATTTAGAAAGGAAAGAGGCCCAAATAGCCAAGGACATATTGAAAATGAAAAACGAAATTGGAGGAATCACACTACCTGACTTCAAAACATACTACAAAGCAACAGTAGTGAAAACAGCATGGTATTGGCACAAGGAGAGACACACAGACCAATGGAATCGAATTGAAAGTTATGATATAGAACCTCATATATATAGCCATATAATATGTGATAAAGCCACCAAACCCTCTCAACTGGGAGAGAATGGCCTATTCAACAAATGGTGTCTGGAGAACTGGATCTCCAGATGTAGAAGAATGAAAGAGGATTACCATCTCACACCTTATACAAAGATCAACTCAAGATGGATCAAAGACCTAAATATAAGAGCCAAGACCATAAAGACCTTGGAAAGCAGTGTAGGGAAACATCTACAGGACCTTGTAATAGAAAATGGCTTCATGAATATCACACCAAAAGTACGAGCAGCAAAAGAACTAATAGATAAATGGGACTTCCTCAAAATTAAAGCCTTCTGCACCTCAAAGGAGTTTGTCAAGAAAGTAAAAAGGGAACCCACACAATGGGAGAAAATATTTGGTAACCATATATCTGATAAGAGACTTATAACTTGCATATATAAAGAACTCATATATCTTTAAAATAAAAAGATAAACAACCCGTTAAGAAATGGGAAAAAGATTTAAACAGAACTTTTCCATAGAAGAAATACAAATGGCTAAAAAGCACATGAAAAAATGCTCCAAATCTCTAGCTATCAGGGAAATGCAAATCAAAATTACAATGAGATACCATCTTATTCCCATAAGATTGGCAGCTATGAAAAAAACAGAAGACTACAAATGCTGGAGAGGATGTGAAGAAAGGGGAACGCTCATCCACTGCTGGTGGGAATGCAGAAGGATCCAGCCATTCTGGATGACAGTTTGGTGGTTTCTCAAAAAACTAACCATAGATTTGCCATATGACCCAGCAAAACCACTCCTGGGTATATACCCAGCAGAACTGAAAACAAGGACACAAACCAATATATGCACACCAATGTTCATAGCAGTATTGTTCACTATCGCCAAAAGTTGGAATCAACCCAAATGCCCATCAGCAGATGAGTGGATCAATAAAATGTGGTATATACATACAATGGAATACTACGCAGCTGTAAGAACAAATACACTACAAACACACGTGATAACATGGATGAATCTTGAGAACCTTATGTTGAGTGAAGCAACCCAGGCATTGAAGGACAAATACTACATGACCTCAATGATATGAAATAAGCAAGCTGCCTCAAAGAGCTAGAGACTGGAAGATAGGCTTACAGGAAATCGGGGGGTGGAGGAAGGATGTGAGCCGACGTCTGCAGGTGTGAAATCTATGATGAGCTGATGGTAAGTATGAGCACAAAGAAGAAATAAAATGGGGGCAAGGGGTTGCCTTTGGGTGGGGCTTTGCAGATTTGAGGGGGGCTAGGGATGGGTGGATGGGTAATATTGCCCAAAAATTGGGAGGAGGGAGGGGCAACATATGAACATAGGAGAGAGTCAGGTGTTGGTTAAGAGTAAAATACTGAGAAAATCATATCAAAATATAATCAGGAGTGTTACCTGTTTAGGATGCTCGGAGGGGATGGTCTGATGTGGGATGGACTCCTGGGGAATGTCTGAATGCTCATTTTGCCAGGGTGGGTTGCACCATTGGGTAGAGACCCAAGGAGTGAGAGTGAGGGTGGACCCACATCCTGGGGAGGACTAATGCCATCAAATAGAGGGAACTGTATCTCTTGAGAGAAAGGGTGGCTCCCAGGGCAATAGGGCAGCTGAGCAAGTCAGGCCCTGAACACTGTTGCAAGTATCTCTTTACATGGCTCCTTGGGAAATGGAGGTTGACTGTCACTTTGGGCCACAAGGGGAGGGGAAAATGGATGTTGAATGGATAGAACCAATGTAAATGTAGGGATAAGAGAGGAGTTTCACGAGAGTACACAAGGATGGATATAAAACATGTAATATTACACCATAAACATATAGGGGACGACAGACTAATAATGTAAACCATAATGTAAAACATAGGATAACTAAAAATTTAGAAACCTGTGTATCCTAAAGTATGGACCACGATGTAAGTACAGATGTCACCTTGTTTGAAAGCTATTGTCTCAGAGTCTGTACATCAGTTTCAGTAAATATATGAATAAGTTATTAGGAAATCACTGTGGAAGGGAAAAGGTTTTATGGGGGATGTGTGGGAGTACTGTATATAATGTATATATGAATTACTGTGATCTAGGGCTCTTGTGAAGAGAAGCTCAATAGTTAGGAGAAAAGAAAAGAAAAAGAGAGGACATAGACACTGAGGAAAAGACGGAAGTACTTGCCTTGCCTATTTGCATACAGGGCAACACTTATTGCAGTGACGGAAGGTAAAACATCCAAAACAAAGCTTTTGCATTTTTAAATTTTTTGATACCCCAATTTATTTTTACCTTAATTTTTCCAAGTTAATATGTATTCTATATCTAACCTTTAAACTCATCACTATATTCCATTTTACTATTAATGGAACCTGGCAATATATTGGGTTTCACTTTTCATGATGTTTTGGATCACAGAGAGGTTCATCAATGGCAGGGGAGGAATACTGGTGTGGGATGTTATTGACAGGGGACACATGGTTGGCAGGATGTTCTTCAGGGCATATATCCAGGGTACATAAAAATGTTTGGATATTTTCATAGTGGATACAATTAAAAACAACTGAGGGAGTGCTGAGTTCCTAGCCAGGGGAGCTCTACCACAGCCCCTAAAGGAACAGTAACAATCCCCCAAGTGCAATAGCAAAGACCAAAAAATAAGTAAGGTCCAACAATGAGCCCTTGATACTAATGTTTATGCTTGTGAGCCTGTGCACCTGAAATAAGAATAAGGCCTAGAGCTGCAGGGTGCCTAAGAGTTACCTCCTGAGAGCCTTCGTGTTGCTCAAATGTGGCCAGTCTTGAAGCCAAACTCAGCATGTAAATGTGTTGCCTCCCCCTCAGATTGGGACATGACTCCCAGGAATGAGCCTCCCTGGCATGGAGGGATTACTACCAAGTACCAGCTGATGATGTAACTAGAAAATGACCTCGAATAAAAGGTCAACTCGCACCAGCAAAATATCTCAATCTACATAAAATACCAGGAGTTAAAAATGCTGTGTGACCTGAATCAAAGGGGGAAATGGAAAGGACAAATTAGTCTATATGGCTGTGAGTCTCCAAAAAGATCCAGGAGATTATCAAAGGGGTTGCCCTTATGCATTCCTCAGCAGAGTTCCAGTGACAGATAAAGTAGATACAACCCCAGGTATTGGTTCTTTGGAGGGCTACAGAGATCCACAGGTCCTATGGTCATGGCACTTGGAGTTCAGTGCCATGTCAGTTGGCCCTACTTTGGAGTTTGTGTTTCTGTGTGATGGAGCTGGACTCAGATGTGATCTTTGTTCACAAGCCTCTCCTGTTGATATAGATGTGGAGTGGACACCACCGTTCCAAGGTCCACAGGATGGACGAATAGAGTATGGATTCGAGTGGACTTACTGATATTCTATTCAAGAAATATTGTGATTAGTAATCGAAGAAAATGTGGCATTGGTGTAGAGAAAGCGGCCATGGTGGCTGCTGGGGGTAGGGAATGGGAGGAAGAGATGAGATGTGGGGGCATTTTCAGGACTTGAGGTTGTGCTGGGTGGTGCTGCATGGACAGTTACCAGACATTGTATGTCCCCCCATGGCCCAGTGGGTGGAATATGGGAGAGTGTGAGCTATGATGTGGACCATTGACCATGAGGTGCAGTGGTGTTCAGAGATGTATTCACCAAATGCAATGAATGTATCATGATGATGGAGGAAGTTGTTGTTATGGGGGGGGGAAGAGGGGTGAGGGGGTTGGGGGGTGTATGGGGACCACATATTTTTTAATGTAATATTAAAAAATAAAGACAAAAAAATAAATGATATTCACCTAATCCTAGAAAAATAAAAGTTGCCAAAAAATAGGCCCCCAAAATAAAAAATCTGAAAAGATTCATATCTTCTTCAGTGATTGAATCTATAGATTAAAACATTCTCATAAATTTTCATATTGACCAATGGCCTTATTGGGGAATTCCACTAAACTTTCAAGGAAAAAATAATACTTATTTACTCAAACTTTTCCAAGGAATAGGAAAAAATGGGAAAATATCTCCATTTATGATTACGGCTTAACATTTGTATCAAAATCTTATAAGGCCATTAAAAATAGGAAATTTACAGGTTTCTAGCTTTTTTAAACATAAGCTCACATATCATAAAAAAATAATCTGCAGTCTAATTCCAGCAATATTTTATAAAGAGGATTTATCATGGCAAAGCAAGGTAATTAAGTATATGTATCCCCTGAAAAGTAGAAACTGTCATCTCAGTGAATGAAGGAAAATACTTAATAAAATTCAACACCCACCAGTGATTTTAGAACAAACAACAAAAGCATAACTTATCAAATAAAAATTGAGAAGAACCATCTTCATCCTTTAAAAGATACTTCCTGAAAACTAACACAAATTTCACATCATATTGAAGTATTTCATGCCTGGGAGATCAATAACAAAACAAAAATTTTCAATATTAACACATCTAACAATGCACTGGAGATCCTTCCCAAAGCAATATTGGCAAGAAAAATATTGGAAGGAATAATTATTTGAAAGGATAAAGTAAAATTGACATAATTTGGAAAGGAGTTTATTGCATAAGTTGAAGATCTGGAAGATTTTATAAACTCAGTTTAGTGGTCTGAATACAAGGGTAATATAAAAGCTTCTTATATATGCAACTCATAGGGCTTTATAAAATGAAACTTCCAAACATGATATTTAAAATATCTTGAAAGTATTAAATGCCTAAAAATAATATTTAGGAAAGTTTGGAAAGACTTCTGTATAATAAAGGTATCAAGAAAAATTTAAAGAAAACTAAATAAATGGAGGGATGAACCATGTTCATAATTGAAAGGATTCAATATTGTAAAGATATCATTATTCTCCAAATTGATTGACTGAGTCAATGCAGTTGTTATCACAATCACAACTTTATGGGGCAATTACAACTTATTAAATCATTCCTATGAGATCATTTTCAAAAAGCTTTGCTAAGACAAACTTTAAAACAAGGAGTGAAATGGGAATGTATATTCTACCTGTTTCTTTTTTTAAGTCACTATAATGTTGTTTCATCATAAGGATAAAAAGGAAATAAAATGAACCAAATGACATATCTAGAAACAAATTGGTCACATGCAGATTCACCAATATCAGGAAAATTGTAATTCTAAATGTAAAAATGAAAACCTTAAAGAAACAAAAAGGAGAAGAATGTTTTCATTTTCAAAGGAGAAAATTTGTTTAATAAGACAAGTATCATCATATATCATCAACCTTAAAGGAAAAGTTTAATGAATGTTAATTACATTAATACTGATATTTTCTGTTTGGCAATGAATGGTCAAGCCACAAGTGGAATAAATTATTTAACATAGATCTAGTCAATAGTGAATTACATCAAAATTATACAGGGCCATCTACAGAAACAAGCAGAAAATCCACTAGAAAAAGTATGATGTGTGGACAAGAAAAGAATGGAAGCTCAACAGTAAATAAATTACACTGTTATCAAATTGATGGACTGAATGTTTAAAAGAAAGCCAGAGGTCTAAGAGAAAGTTTAGGGAAGGAACAACAAGCACATTAAAGCACAGGGTTATTTAAAATCATCACAAGCTGGACAAATTTGGCTGAAATTGTCCAGTGTTATTCTTTTGGGTCAAGTGAATAAGTGAGAATTACTGAACATGGGATGATGACACTTTGCATTTCTCACCAGATGTAGAACACTGTGTGAAGTGTCCAGATCATCAGAATGCAAACAATGAGAGAACTCATTCCCTCCAAAAGACCCATTGGGGTTGACTCTGGTCTGCACAGCTCTTTGCTTCTCTTTCCTCACTACTGTTATTCTTGGGGTCTTTGTGAAGCACCAAGACACTCCCACCGTCAAGGCCAATAAATGGATCCTCAGCTACATCCCACTCATCTCCCTTACCCTGTGTTTCCTATGCTCCTTGCTCTTCATCATTTATCCCAACACAGCCATCTGCATCCTCTGACAAATCACATTTAGAATTGTTTTTGCAGTGGCTGTGCCCACTGTTTTGGCCAAAACAATCACTGTGGTTCTGGAATTCAAGGTCCCTGCTCTAGGGAGAAGGATGAGGCAGTGTTTGGAATCAGGGCCACCTAACTTTGCTATTTCCATTTGCTCCCTAATCCAGATGATACTCTCTGGAATCTGGTTCAGAACCTCTCCCCCATTCATTGATAAAGATGCACACACTGAGCCTGGTTATATTACCATTGAGTGTCTTAAGGGCTCAGCTACTGCCTTCTACTGTGTCCTGGGATACCTGGGCTGCTTGGCCCTCTGGAGCTTCAATGTAGCTTTCATGGCCAGGAACCTGCTTGACACCTTGCTGGTGTTCTGCATGGTTTGGGTCAGTTTCCTCTCTGTCTACCACAGCACCAAGGGGAAGGTAATGGAAGCCATTGAAATCTTCTCCAGCTTGGCTTCCAGTGCTGGATTACTAGGCTACATCTTTGCTCCTAGGTGCTATATTATTTTATTAAGACCAGATAGGAACACTCACCATGGATTATGGTATAGAACATATTCTGTGGACAATAAGACTTCTTAAGTTGTAACTGAATATTGTCCTGCAATAAATAGAATGCCTGAAGAAAATCAACACCATGCTTGCATTTACCTTCACCAATTAAGAAGTGAATCACATTTTTTCTCTAATAATGTCAGGAGAATGACAGTCACATCATCCAACTTTTCAACATTAAATTACATTTTTTTGTCCTTTTTCATTACATTAAATCTAATATTGAATACTCATATTCTAGTTAGTTTTCTATGTTTGGAATACATTTGAATAGACTTCCACTTTGGTTTTCAGTTTTTTTGTTTATAAATTTCCTTTTTTCCTAATTATCCTGGAATGCATGATAAAGGTTTCCCTCCTTTCTTCTGTCTGTGATTATTTTAAAGATCCAACAACATTTTGGGAATATTCCTTATTTTTCCACATATTTGAATTGCTATATATTGAGGATAATAAATACCTACATATAAGTTCTGTTTCTGGACACACTCTGTAGCAGTTTGATATTGATTATAAATTCCAAAAATAGATGCTAGATTTTGTTTGTGAACTGGTCAGCTCCTCTGGGCATATTAGATTAAATTGATTCAGAGGTTTCACTTTTACTTGATTGAATAATAAGCAAAGCTTTGATCGGGCCACATCTGTAGCACACTGGGTGTCCATAACTTTGGTTTCTGAGATTCCAGCTTTTGGACTCAGAAACCAATAATTCCCCAACATCAGAATAGTTTGCAGTGCAAACAGTGCACAGATGAATACCCTGTTGCCCCTAGCCCTAGAGGTGCTCGCAGTCAAGACATGGAGACCAAGCTGATACGTAAACTTTAACTGACTTCTGTACCAAGAAACACAGCATTTTTCCATTACTAGAGGCTGCAGAAACAATGGCAGGCACAGACAAGTAGTTTATTGAGGAAATAGCATGGACCAGGTGTGAAAACCATGTGGTGTATGAATGGTGGAATGGACCATTGTATAGCTCTTGCCCAGTCATTTTAGGTATCATATTAAAACAATTTTTGTACCCCTCTTTCACCTGAATGCATTAAAAATGAATATACTTGCTTACTGGAAGTACTAAAGTGGAAGATGGGATCAGATTTTTAATCACTCTACTTCTGAATCACATTTAACCTGGTATAATTTATATTCACTAGTACTGAATTACTGGGCCTGAATTTACCCTGACATTGAAATGACATTATGCGTTTTACTCTTTAAGCCTTCAGAGGAAATGTTTCCTGTGCACAACACCTTGTGCACACTAGACATCAATATGTTAATTGAATACATTTTGTGAATGTATAAAAGTGTGATACTATGTGTGCATTTCATTTGTGTGTGTATGTTCATTCATTCAACATGTCTGCATTAATACACCTTAAGTATTTATTCCATGAAGATACAAAATTGAATACCATAGAGCCAGAAACTGTCCTCATTAGTCTAACTGAAAAGTTCAATTGTTGGCATTGGCCTTTGAAGGGCGATTCAGGATGCAATGAGAAAATAGAATGGGATGCCCTAATCTGGATATGGCAATAAGAAAAACCCTTCCATGGTAAGGAAATTAGAGAAGATACCTTGAGGAGGAGTAGGAATTGAGACTAGGCAGGGAAAGGGGACATAGATGTAGAAAATGATATTACAAGCATGGGGACAAGCTGAGCATAGACCCCAAGTTTGACAGGTGCACTGAAGAAGACAGAGGCTCTGGAATCCAATGAGGAGGGAGAAGTGAGAATAGATAGGCATGAGTCAGACTGTATGGTTTTTGTAGTTCATTTTAGGGGGAGTATGAACAGTTTTATGCTACTTTTATGCTAAAAAACTAGACAATGTAGATAAAATAGAAAACTTCCTAAGAATGTACAAACAACCTACACTGATGCTCAAAGAAATAGAAGACTCAACAAACCAATCACAAGTAAAGAGATTGAAACAGTCATTTAACAGTTCCCCAAAATGAAAAGCCCTTGACCAGACAGTTTCACAGGTGAGTACTACCAAGCATTCAAAGAAGATTTAATACCAATGTGACTCAAGTTCTTCCAAAAAATTGAACAAGAAGGAATGCTACAAAACTCATTCTATGAAACCAATATCACCCTAACACTAAAGCCAAATAAAGCTATTACAAAAAAATAAAGTTATAGGCCCATTTCTCTAATGAATATAGATGCAAAAATCCTCAATAAAATACTTGTTAATCAAATTGAACAACACATTAAAAGAATTATCCTTCTTTATCAAGTGGATTATATACAAGGCATGTAAGGCTGGTTCAACACAAGAAAATCAATCAGCGTAATACACCACATTAATAAGTCAAAGAAGAAAAATCACATGATCTTATCAATTGACACAGAAAAGGCATCTGACAAAATACAGTATCCTTTCTTGAGAAAAATATGCAAAGAAATAGGAATTGAAGGAAACTTCTCGACATGATAAAAGCCATATAAGAAAAACCCACAGCTAACATTGTATTCAATGGTGAAAGACTGAAAACTTTCTGATTGACATCAGGGAAAGGACAAGGATGCTCACTAACCACATTGTTCTTCAATGTAGTGGTAGGAGTTTCTAGCTAAAGCAATTAGACAAGAAAAAGAAATAAAAGGCATGCAAATTGGAAAAGAAGAATTAAAATTTTCACTATTCACAGATGATGATTATATATCTAGGAAGTCCTGAAAAATCTACAACAAAGCTGCTAGAGCTAATAAATTATTTCAGTAGAGTGTCAGTATTCATGATCAATAAGCAAAAATCAGTAGTGTTTCTTTACATGAAAAATGCACAATCTGAGGAGGAAGTCAAGAAAAACACTCCATGTACAATAGCAACAAAAAGAATCAAATATTTAGGAATAAACTTAACCCTAGGATGCAAAACACTTGTATTCAGAAAACTATAATGCATTGCAAAAAGGAATTTTAAAACACCTAAATAATTGGAATAACATTTCTTGCTCATGGATTGGAAGACTAAATATCATTAAGAAGTCAATTCTACCCAAATTGATATACAGATTCAATGCAATACAAATAAAAATTCCACCAGTATTTTTTTTAGCAAATGGAAAACACAATTATCAAGTCTATATGGAAGTGTAAGAGTCCCCAAAAGACCAAAAACATTTTCAAAAGGAAAAGTGAAGTTGGAGGACTCTCACTTACAGACTTTAAATCATATAATTAGCTACAGTGGTAAAAACAACATGGTATTGTCATAAACATAGACACATAGACCAATGGAACCAAATTGATGGTTCATAAACAGACACTCACATCTATGGCCAAGTGATTTTTGACAATCCTGTTAAGCTCTCCCAGTTGGGGAAGAAAAGCATATTCAAAAATTTTGTTGGGAGAACTGGATATCCATAGCCAAAAGAAAGAAAGAAGACCCCTATCTCACATATTATACAAAAATAAACTCAAATTCGACCAAAGATCTGAATATAAAAGGAAGTACAATAAAGCCTCTAGAGGAATATGTAGGAAAACATCTTCAAGACCTGGTGGTAGGTGAAGGATTCATAAACCTTACACCAAAAGCACGAGCAAAAAAAGAAAACATGGATAAATGGGACCTCCTCAAACTTAAACATTTCTATGATTCAAAGGGCTTCATCAAGAAGGTGAAAAGGCATCAAGACAATGGGAGAAAATATTTGGAAACAAATTATCTGATAAGGGTTTGATTTCCATGCTATATAAAGAGATCATACAACACAACAATAAAAAAGCAAGCAATAAATTTAAAAATGGACAAAAGATTTAAATAGACATTTCTCCAAAGAGGAAATACAAATGGCCCAAAAGCACATGAATAAATGGTTCATATCACTAGCTATTAGGGAAATGCAAAATTAAACAACAATAAGATATCATTTAACACCACATAGAACGGCCATTATTAAAAAAATAAACAGACAACAATATGTGCTGGAGAGGATGTGGAGAAACAGGAACACTCCTTCACTGTTGGTGGGAGTGTAAAATGGTGCAGCCCTCATGGAATACAGTTTGGAGGTTCCTGAGGAAGCTAAATATAGAACTGTCACATGATCCAGCAATTCCTCTACAAGGAATATATCCAGATGAACTAAAAACTAGGCCATAAACAGACATCTGCACACCAATGTTCATAACGAAGTTGTTCACAATTGCCAAAGATGGAAACAACTCAAGTGTCCCTTCATGATTGAATGTATAAACAAATGTGGTCTATACAAAGGAATATTATGCTGCAGTAAGAAGAAATGAAATTGGGACATATGTGATAACATGGATGAGTCTTGAAGACATTATACTAAAGTGAAGTAAGCCAGACACAAAAGGACAAATATTGCATGGTCTCATTAATATAAACTAAATACAAATAATAAACACATGGAATTGTATATGTTATTAGGAGATAAGAGGATTTTTGAGAATAAAGATGCTTAATGTATGTAGAAGTTTTTTTTCTTTATTTTCTTTTAAATGTTACATTAAAAAAATAACAGGCCCCTTTATACCTCCCACCACCCTCACCCCACTCCTCCCACAACAACAACTTGCATCATCATGGCACATTCACTGCACCTGGTAAATACATTTTGGAGCACTGCAGTCCTGCATGTACAGTGGTCTACATAGTAATCTACACTCTTCTCCAGTCCACCCAGTGGGTCGTGGCAGGAAACACAATGTCCGGCAGCTGTCCTGCATCATCACCCAGGACAACTCCAAATCCTGAAAATGCACCCACATCCTATCTTTTCTTCCTTCTCCCTAACATCAGCAGCTACCGTGACCACTTTCTTCACATCACTACTACAATTTCTTCCCTTACTAATCACAATAGTTCCCCAGCAGAACACCAGTAAGTCAACTCTAATCTATATCCTACTCCTCCATCCTGTAGACCCTGGGATGGTTCTGTCCAGTCCACCTCTACATGAAGAAGGGACTAACATTCTACATGGATGATGGATGCAATTCTCCTGCTTGCAGTTGTAGGCACTCTTGGCTCCCTGGTGTGGTGGTTGACCTTCTTCACCTCCCTGTTAGCTGGGCAGGATAAAAGCAATAAACCAGAGGGTAGGAGTTGCAAGCCTGCTGAGGCTCAGGGCCTGGCTGTCACATGGACAGTCCAGAGATTCAGGCCTCCTGAGTATACCCGAAACCCAAAGCCAACTACAGGTCTGGTAAAAGTAACAGAAGAGGCATGTGTAGAAAGATCACATCTGAGTCTAACTCCATCTCACTCAGGAATGCAAACTCAAAGCAGGGCCAACTGACATGGCACTGAACTGCAGAGCCATCTGCCATGAACATAGGGTCTCTGCAGCCCTCAGGAGAACCAGTACCTGGTTTCTATCTACTTTGGCTGTCTCTGGGACCCTGCTGAGATGTGCATAAACGTTACTCCATTGATGACCTCCCCAACTGTTTTTGGAGAATTCATAGCCATACAAACTCATTTGTCCTTTCCATTTCCCCCCTTTTGTCCAAGACAAAAAGCAGTTTTAAACACTTGATATTACATGTAGGCTGAGATATTCTGCTGGTCTGAGTTGGCCCTTTTATTCAAGGTCTTTTTCTAATTACATCATCAAATGGTGCTTGGTAGTAATGCCTTGGCACCAGGGAGGTTCATCCCCAGAAGTCATGTTCCATGCTGGGGGGAAGGTAATGCATTTACATGCTAAGTTTGGCTTAGTGACCACATTTGAGCAACATGGAGGTCCTCAGGAGGTAACTCTTCAGCACCTTGCAGCTCTACGCCTAGTTCATATTTCAGGCACACAAGCTCATAATCGTAGCCATCAGTATCAAGGGCTCATTGCTGGGCTGCCCATCTTTATTGGTTTTTGACATTGCACTTGGGGAATAGTTGCTGTTCATTTGGGAATGTGATAGAGCTCCCCTGGATTGGAACTTAGCACTCCCTCAGTTGTCATTTTTACTGAAACCACTATGAAAATACCCAAACATTTTATGTACCCTGTGTACACACCGTGGAGAACTCCCTCCCAATCACGTGCCCCCTTTCAATAACACACCACACCAGTATTCCTCCCCTGCCATAGTTGAACCCTTCTGTACTCCAAAACTTCTTTAGAAAGGAAGCCTAATATATTGCCAGATTCCATAAATAGCAAAATGGTGTATAATGATGGGTTTAAAGGTTAGATACAGAATATATACTAATTTAGAAAAATTTAAAAAAGGAAAAATAAATTGAGTATCAAAAAATGAAAAACTGAAAGTTTTTGTTTTAACATTTTGCCTTTCATCACTGCTGTAGGTGTTGCCCTGCATATATCGTGGCAAGGCAATTTCTTCCATTTCTTCCTCAGTGTCTACATACTTTCTTTTTTTTTCTTCTTCCAACTATTAAGTTTATCTTCACATAAGTTTTAGATCACAATAATTCACATATACAATATATGGTACTCCCACATATCCAACATCAAACCCTTTGTCCGTTCACAAACATTGATCTTTCTACATGTTCATATTCTATTTGCTGCAGTTCATGTACAGATATTGAAACAATAGCTTTCAAACATGATTCCATTTGAGTTTCCATTATGGTTTATATTTTAGACTATACAATTTTCTAAATTTTTAGTTATCTTATGTTTTACATTATCATTTATATTTTAGCCTATAGACTTTAATACATTTTTGGTGTAATTTAACATGTCCTATATCCATCATTGCATGATCTTATGGAATAATTCCATTGACCCACAGTTACACTGATTCCATCTATTCAACACCTTTTTCCCCATCCTCTCAGGGCCCACTGTGACATTCAATCTTCATTACATGAAGGACCATATTCAGAGAGACTTGCAACAATGTTGAGAGCTTGACGTCCTCGACTGCCCTAACCCACTGGGAGCCACCAATTCTCTCAAGAGGTAAAATTCCCTCTATTTGAGAACATCAGTTCTCCCCCAGGATGTGGGTATACTTTCACCCTCATTGTATGGGTCTCCACCCAATAGTATAACCCATTATGACACTCTCCCTAGAAGCTTTCCATGTGTCAGACCCCCCCCCTTAAGCATCTTAAAACAGGTAACCTTCCATACTATATTTTCTAGAGTTTTCTCTAATTTATAATTTCAACCACATACCTGACAGTTTCCTATGTTCAAATGTTCTGCCCACCGTCCCCCCCAAAAATTGGGCCATCTGATCCATCCTTTCATCTCCAGCCCCCCTCATGCTCACAAAGCCCTGCCTCGAGGTATCCTTATGCCCCCATTTTATCCCTCCTCTGTGCAAATACTTATATTCAGCTTATCATAGCTTTCACCCATGCAGGTGTCAGCTTGCACCCTTTCTCTACTCCCCAACTTCCTTTAAGCATATCAGCCAGTCACTCTGAAGCTGTTTCTATCTCTCTGAAACAGCTTGGTTTACTTATTTCTTATCAGAGAGGTCATGTAGTATTTGTCCTTCAATGCCTGGGTTACTTCACTCAATATAAAGTTCTCAAGATTCATCCATGTTATCAAATGTGTTTGTAGTGTATTTGTTCTTATAGCTGAGTAGTATTCCATTGTATGTATACACATTTTATTTATCCATTCATCTCTTGATGGCATTTGGATTGATTCCAACTTTTGCCAACAGTGGAGAGTGCTGCTATGAACATTGGTGTGTGTATATCAGCTTGTGTCCTTGTTTTCAGATCTTCTGGTATATACCCAGCAGTGGAATTGCTGGTTCATATGGTAAATCTGTACCTAGTTTTTTGAGAAACTACCAAACTGTCCTCCAGAATGGCTGGGTCCTTCTGCATTCCAACCAGCAGTGGATGAGAGTTCTCATTCCTCCACATTCTCTCCAGCACCTGTAGATCTCTGATTTTTTGATAGCTGCCAGAATTATGGGAGTTAATATGGTATCTCATTGTGTTTTGACTTGCATTTCCCTAGTAGCTAGTGATTTTGAGCATTTTTTCATGTGCCTTTTAGCTATTTGTAAAACTTCTTTTGAGAAGCATCTGTTCAAATCTTTTTCCCATTTTTTAAATGGGTTGCTTGTCTTTTTATTTTCAAGATATAGGAATTCTTTATAAATGCAGGATATTTCTCACATAAGATATATGGTTACCAAATATTTTCTCCCAATGTGTAGACTCTCTTTTCACTTTCTTGACAAAATCCTTTGAGGTGCAGAAGGCTTTAATTTTGAGGAAGCCCATTTATCTATTTGTTCTTTGGCTGCTCATGCTTTGGGTGTGAAGTTCATGAAGCCGTTTCCTATTACAAGGTCCTGTAGATGTTTCCCTACATTGCTTTCCAAAGTCTTTATTGTCTTGGCTCTTATATTTAGGTCTTTCATCCATCTTGAGTTGATTTTTGTAAAAGGTGTGAATTGGTAATCCTCTTTCATTCTTTTAAATATGGATATCCAGTTCTCCAGGCACCATTTGTTGAAGAGGCCATTCTCTCACAGTTGAGAGGTTTGGTGGCCTTGTTGAACACCATATGGCTGTTTATTTGAGGATCTATATCAGAACTCTCATTTCAAGTCCATTGGTCAGTATGTCTATCCTTCTGTCAATATGATGCCATTTTCACAACTGTAGCTTTGTAGTACGTTTTGGAGTCAGGTAGGGTGATTCTTCCAATTTCATTTTTCTTTTTCAATATGTCTTTGGCTATTTGGGACCACTTTCCTTTCCAAATAAATATCATAGTAAGTTTATATAGTTCATTAAAGAATGCTGCGTGGATTTTTATTGGGATTGCATTGAATCCATAGATCAGTTTTGGTAGGATAGACATTTTAATGCTATTTAGTCTTCCTATCCATGGGCAGGGAATATTCTTCCATTTATTTAGGTCTTCTTTGATTTCCTTGAGCAGTGTTTGTAGTTTTCTGTGTATAAGTCCTTTACATCTTTATTTAAATTTATTCCTAGGTATTTTATTTTTTTTATTTACTATTGGAAATGGTATTTGATTTCTGATTTCATCCTCAGATTAATCATTATTGGTATACAGAAATGGTATTGATTATTGCATATTGATTTTGTAACCTGTGACTTTACTGAACTCATTTATGAGTTCTAGAAGATTTCTTGTAGACTTCCCAGGGTTTTCTATGAATAGGATCATATCATCTGCAAATAGTGAAATTTTCACTTCTTCCTTTCCAATTTGGATGGCTCTTATGTCTGGTTCTTCCCTCAGCGCTTGAGCAAGTAGTTCTAAGACAATGTTAAATAGAAGGGCTGATAGTGGGCATCCTTCTTTTTTTCTTGATCTTAGAGAGAAAGATTTTAGATTTTCAACATAGTAAATGATGTTAGCTGTGGGTTTTTCATATATGCTCTTTATCATGTTGAGAAAATTTCCCTCTATTCTGATCTTTTGCATTGTGTTTATTAGGAAAGTGTGCTGTATTTTCTCAAATGCTTTTTCTGCATCTATAGATATGATCATGTGATTCTTTTTCCTTCAGTCTGTTTATATGGTGTATTACATTAATTGATTTTCCTATGTTGACCCATCCTTGCATACCTGGAATGAATCTCACTTGGGCATGGTGTATAATTTATTTAGTGTATTGTTGAATATGATTAGCAAGTATTTCTTTGAGGATTTTCATGTCTAAGTTCATTAGAGGGATTGGTCTGTAATTTTCCCTTCTTGTGGTGTCTTTGGCTTTGGTATTAGAGTAATGTTGGCATCATAGAATGAGTTAGACAATGTTCCTTGTATTTTTATTTTTTGGAAGAGTTTAAGCATGATTGGTGTTAGTTTTTTCTGGAATGCTTGATAGAATTCACCTGTGAAGCTGTCTGGCCCAGGGCTCTTCTTAGTTGAGAGGTTTTAATGACTGATTCTATCTCTTTACTTGTGATTGGTTTGTTGAGATCATCAGTTTCTTCTTTCATCAATGTAAGCTGCTTATGTGTTTCTAGGAATTTGTCCATTTCCTCTAAATTGTCCTTTTTCTTGGAATATAGTTTTTCAAAGTATCCTTTTCTAATAGTCTTTATTTCTGTGGGGTCAATGTTGATATCTCCTTTCTCATTTCTTATTTTGCATATTTGCATCATCTTCCTTCTTTTTTTCTTTGTTAGTCTAGGTAACGGTTTGTCAATTTTATTGATCTCAAAAAACCAGCTCTTGGTTTTGCTCATTTTTTCAAGTGCTTTCTTTTTTTCTATTTCATTTAGTTCTGTGCTGATCTTTGTTATTTCTTTCTTTCTTCTTCCTTTGTATTTAGTTTGTTGTTTTTTTCACTAATTCCTCCAATTGTACAATTAGTTATTCAATTTTAGCTCTTTCTTCTTTTTTGATGTATGAATTTATGGCTATAAATTTCCCTATCGGTATGGCTTTTGCTGCATCCCATAAGTTTGGATATGTTGTGTTATAATTTTCATTAGTTTTAAGGTAGTTATTAATTTCTTTTGTCATTTCCTCCTTGACCCACTGTTTTTCTAAGAGTGCTGTTTAACTTCCAAATCTTGGTGCCAAATCTTGGTCTCTGTCCCTTGAAGATTTCCAGCTTCATTCTACTGTGGTCAGAGAAATTATTTTGTATGATTTCAGTCTTTCTGAATTCATTGAGACTTTTTCTGTGGCCTAGCATGTAAATGTACAAGTATATGTCTTGGGTAGGCCTGTTGGAATTTATGCTGTTTGGAGTGCATTGTGCTTCCTGGACATGTACATCCATCTCCCTCAGTAGATTTGGGAAGTTTTCAGCCATTATTTCCTCCAACACCCCTTCTGTCCCTTTTCCCTTCTCTTCTCCTTCTGGGATGCCTGTAATGTATATGTTTGTGTGTTTTCCATTGTCATTCAGATCCCTAAATCCATGCTGGAATTTTTCTTTCTTTTTATCGATCACTTCTACTATCTGTTTGATTTCAGATATACTGTCTTCCACACCACTAATTCTTTTCTGTGCCTCTTTGAGTCTGCTGTTATTTGCTGAGAGTGTATTTTTGATTTCTAGAATTGTGCTGTTCATCACCATCACATCTTTTATCTTTTTGTGTATGATTGCAATTTCTTCTGTATTCTCTCTAAGTGTTTTCTTCATATTCTTAATCTCTTCCTCCACCTCATCAAATTTGTCCCTAATATATGTTTTGAGAACTTTAATTACTTGTTTGATGTTCTGTTACTCTTCCTGATTTTAGTTTGTTCATTGGATTGGAGCATGTTTTCCTGATTATTATTTTGGTTTGTAATTTTTTGTTGCTGTCTTGTCATCATTTTATATTGATGGTTTTAATCAGTTGCTTATCTTCTTTGTCTAGTTTGGTGTTTAATTAGTTGTTTTTGGATGTGTGTTAATTCTTCTCTTTGTCACTTTGTTCTTCTTATTCTATTTCCTTGTTGTTGGCTAAGTTCACTTGAAGGAAAATATTAAGGTCAGGGAAAGCCAAAAGAGTAAGAGAAGAAAAATGAACAATAGTAGCATTGATAATAAATATTAAGAGGAACCATGTGTGATCTAGGAGAATGGATATTTGACTCATGTAAGGTATGTATACTTATAACAGTATGAAAAGTAGTGTATGTATAATGAGACAGTAAAATAAATATGGGGAGGAATATAGTGTGAATTAAAAGTCCAGTGTGTTCAGGAGAGAGGGAAAGAGTAAAAAAAGGACAGTAATATAAAGAGTAAATATAAGACAGAAAACGGAGCAAAGGTATTAGAAATAAATTCAGAAAAATAGGGGGGCAAACAAAGAGATGTGTAATGTAAGAGAAACAATAAATGATGGAGGATAGAAAGATGTAGAGGAAAGGGGATAGTGTTGGTGACCAAAATCAATATACACACAAAAGTGGAATGGAGGATGAGGAAATACAGCAAATGTGAAGCACTCCCTGCAGCACCTAATATTTTAAAAAATTTAAAAAAGGAGATGAAAGAAAGAAAAGGAAAAAAGGGACAAAAAGGAGGGGGTAAGTAAGCAAGAAAAAGAAAAAGAGAAAAAAGAAAAAGAAAGAGAAAAAGGACCTTGGGGGATTAAGAGAAAGAAAACAAGAAGACAACCCAATAAAATGCCAGACAAAGTTTCAAGCAAGGTATCTCTTTGCAGTTAAATAAAATGCTTAGGGATTTGACATTCTCCCCTTTTCCCCTCCTTACTTCCCTGTCACCCAGGGCAGCAGGAAAGCTGCCTGAGAGGTCCAGTAGGAGATTCAAGTGGGTCCTTGTTGAACCAGCTCTGCACAGAAAACAGTGACTTTTGTTTTCCAGAGAGAGAGCACCCACAGCTCACCAGGAACCCCAAGTATGCTATTGGAAGCTTGGAAAGCACCTCCTACAGTCCCTCTCTTTTAGGTGTGCTATGAGAGGGCTAGTTGATTTTCCGACTCCCCCTTCTCCCAGACCAAGTTTCATATCACAGGGTATTTAGGTGAATTGGGTTTTGTCAGCAGATTCACTACTCCTTTCTTCCCAGGCTCTCCCCAAGCCAGCTGGTATGCTCCTCGAAGCACAGATACACAGAAAAAGGAGGGAGGGAGAACCAGAAAATTGAACCTTCACTCGCTTGGCCCCTTTGCTGCACCTTCTACCGAATCTCTCCCACTCATGGAGTCAGTCCAAAACTGGAGGGCTTGGGCAATCCCGGACCTCCAGAAGTGCTGGACTTGGGAAACGGAAGCCCAGGACACTGCAGACTCAGAGTATGTAGGTGTGTGGAATGCGGGCTATGGAGCTTAGGGGACACAGGCCTGGGGACCACGTATCTGGGGATCATGGTGCCCAGGGACACCACCACACAACTGACAGTTCTCAGGGAACATTGTGGCCACCAGCCATAAGTGGAAGGGTCCCGCCTCCCCACAGCTTTCAACCTCTGTGCTTGTAACCTGCAATTCTACCTTTAGCAAGCACTACTTCTGTCACTGTCTCTAAAAAACAGACGTCCATACACCACCTGCCTTGCAAGGTCCTGAAACAGCCTGCTCCGGCAAAACTCCAACACCACTTTGCTGCTTCTTTGCAGTTGCACTCACTCAGACACCACCTTGCCCTGCCTCCTCCTGTAGAAGTTTTAATTAACTGGACTTAAAAGTGTAGTGATGGATAGAGCTGATAATAACACATTATAGTGAGTAGTAACTGGATTATAAATGGGATTGTGGCTGAAAAAGTTAGTCTGGGGAAGTAAATGTCAATAGAAAGAAAGCTAAAGAATAACTGAGAGGGAAGCAGACTTGGCCCAGTGGATAGGGCATCCATCTACCACATAGGAGGTCTGCAGTTCAAACCCCAGGCCTCCTTGACCCATGTGGAGCTGGCCCATGTGCAGTGCTGATGCAAACAAGGAGTGCCCTGCCATGCAGGGGTGTCCCCGCATAAGGGAGCTCCATGCACAAGGAGTGAGCCCCATAAGGAGAGCCGTCCAGTGCAAAAGAATTTTCAGCCTGCCCAGGAATGGCAGGCAGCACACAGCAAGATGATGCAACAAAAAGAAACACAGATTCCCGTGCCACTAACAACAACAGAAGCGGACAAAGAAGAGCACACAGGAGATAGACACAGAGAACAGACAACTGGGGCAGGGTGGGGGGGAGAAATAAATAAACAAATCTTTAAAAAAAATAAAAGAATACCTGAAGGACTGAAATACACAGTAAACCCAGAGGCAGTTGAGAATTGTGGTTAAGGGTGCAAATACAAGCAAGTTCTTCTGTGAACTAGAGCAGATGTATATCAATATTGTATATACATGGAAAACTACAATTAGTGTGGTCTATAGACTGTGGTTAACAGCAATACTATAATATTCTTGCATAAATGTCAAGCTGTACTGTGTTGATAAAGGCGGTGTATGGAAAAAGTGTGCTAAATGTATGCTATGGGCAGAGGACGTGGCCCAGTGGTTAGGGCATCCATCTACCACATGGGAGGTCCGCAGTTCAAACCCTGGGCCTCGTTGACCCGTGTGCAGCTGGCCCATGTGCAGTCCTGATGCACACAAGGAGTGCCCTGCCATGCAGGGGTGTCTCCTACGTAGGGGAGCCCCATGCACAAGGAGAGCACCCCAGAAGGAGAGCTGCCCAGCGTGAAAGAAAGTGCAGCCTGCCCAGGAATAGTGCCACACACACACACAGAGCTGACACAATAAAATGACACAACAAAAAGAAACACAGATTCCTGTGCTGCTGACAATAACAGAAGCGGACAAAGAAGACACAGCAAATAGACACAGAGAACAGACAACTGGGGTCGGGCTGGGGAAGGGTAGAGAAATAAATAAATAAATAAATCTTAAAAAAAAAGAAAGATAAAGGTTTGCATGACTCTAAAAAAAAAGCATGCTAATGGACCATGATTGGTAGTAATAGTCTGGTCATATTGTCTCATAATCTGTAACAAATGTTCAACAAGGGTGTGGAATTGTATGGGAAATTTACACATCTGTATGATTGTTTTGCAAGTTCACAATATTTGTAATAAAAATATATTTAAAAAATAATATGGGTTGGGGAAAAAATACACCAAATATAAGATAGGAACTATAGTTGGTAGTAATATTGTGATGATGTTCATGCACAGTTTGTAACAAATGTTTCACAATGCAAAGAGTTGGTGGAAGGGTGATGTATGAGACACCTGTGTGATGTTATGTATGTATATTTTGTAAGATCACAATCTTTAGTGTGCATGTTTATGTATGAATGATATACTTCCATAAAATATAAAAAGTTTTTTAAGAATAGAGTGTTGAGAGATGATGAAGAAAGAGTTGGCCTTGCTGATTCTGAAACTTCAAGATTCAGAGAGCCACTTACGCACACATTGTTGTGACTGGCAATGGAAGAAATTGAGCATTGATGTGGAGTAAGTGGCCACAGTAGTTGCTGAGGGCAGGGAGAGGGAAGAAAAGAGGTGATGTGGGGACAATTTTGGGACTTGGAGTTGTCCTAAATGATATTGCAAGGACAGATGCTGGACATTATATATCCTGCCATAACCTACGGAATGGACTGGGGGAGAGTGTAAACTAAAATGTAAACTATAATCCACGTGGTGCAGCAGCGCTCCAAAATGTATTCACCAAATGCAACAAATGAACCACAATGATGAATGAGGTTGTTGATGTGGGAAGAGTGGGGTAGGGGATTTATGGGAACCTCTTATTTTTTTGATGTAATTTGTGATCTATGTATCAATACACTTAAAAATGATGCAATTGGGGGTGGGGAGTGGGGTGTAAAGGAACTTCTTATATTTTTTCAGTGTAACATTTTGGAAAAAAATCTACTCATTCCCTATAAATGTGTATTATTTTCATAATTAATTATCTTTAAAGACATTTTCAATGATATGTTTTAAACTTTAAAAAAAGAAGTAATATTGGATATGAATGGACTCTGTAAAATAAAGCCTAAAGAAACTATGAAAGTACAGTTCTATAATTAACAATGTACCAACCCACCATGTATGGATTAACAATTCTAATACTTCTATGCATTTGCACTGGAATCAAGTTTCATAGATAGTTGACAGATGAGGGAATATTTTTCACACTGTGAAATAGGTGATTATAGATAAGCAAGGGAGGAGACTAGAATGTTCTATATGTTAATAGTTTAGATTTATTAACTCATGTATCAGTAAATATAGAGTGTTGTATGTAGGCATATTTATAAACATGTATATACACACATATGTTTCCTCACACTCTCTTCAGAGAGGCCTTAGAAGGCACAGTACCATGGAACTCAGAACATGGAATTTATCACCATTATCCAATAAGTGTCTTCTTGGAGAAATTGTTGACTCTAGGAGAGAAACATGCAAGGAATGACTGGCACAATTTATAGTACCATAGAGTAAATATGTGCTAAAATAAAACTCTCAATGATGGGGTTATACTACAGATAAAGAGTACAGCTGACATTTTACCCCCATGGCCAAAAGTGGAGCAAATTAAACAAGAAAAGTAATATTGTATCACTACTAAAAGTATCATATAAATTTCATGAGTTCATCCTGATATTAATAAATAATTGATTAAATAAATAAGAAGAGACAAATCTCTCTTGCAGGAAAAAAATCAATAATTTATGTAGATATTACTTTTTCAAGGCCATGGAGAAAAATCCCACTCTTGAAGTATGGGTTTCACTTAGTGACTTCTTCCCAAAGGTGATATAAGGAAAGTTAGAGATATGAGGAACTTTATGCTGGGGAACCACAAAACACTGCTGAAAGAAGTCAATATCAACAATGATAAGTCATGTTGATAGGATGCACCCTGGTTATGATGGTATGAAAATGATACTTTATTTCTGGTGCATTCTTCCAAAAACCCATAAGCTCAGTCTAATCATGAGAAGAACATCAGAAAATTCAAACTGAGGGAAACTTTACAATATATCTTACCTACACTCCTCGAAAGTATCCAGGTTATCAAAACCAAGAAGAGTCTGAGAAGCTGCCACAATCACAAAGTGACTAAGAAGTTATGACAAATAAATAAAAGGTGTTATTTTGGATGGCAGATGGTACAAACAGGGGAAAGGGGGTAAGAGATTCTTGGAAACTATTTATAACATCCTTACAGGATTTCTGCAACTCTAAAACTGTTCTAAATATTAAGTTTATTAAGAAGTAAAATTTTTAGTGAAATGCAAATTCCTGGGATCATAAAACTCCAAGATTCAATACCGACACAATTATATGCATTGGAAAATTACTCCGATTTCACAGAGTAATTGGAATAACTAAATAAAATGATAAACATGAAATGACTGACATTATGCCAAGCATTAATAGTGAAAACTTTATGATTCAACCCCACTTATGCTAACTCATCACACCTCCTTCCATGCATCCACTCTTCTATTTTCATCCCTCATCATCTTTCCAAAGTTTTTACAACAGATAGAGTCATATTAACCCAGAGAAATCTTTCTACTTGGCAAGGGTTTTCATGAACATCACTCTCTCTAAACCATACACAGACTCCAATAACCTCGAACATAAAGATCCAATTTGTGGACAGAATACAAGACTCTCTGTTACAAGGCTCATTTTCAACTTTTCATGAATGCCCATCATTGTTCATCAGATATTCAGAAATATTTCTAAAACTGCACCACATCCTATGGTTATACTGAACTCACATTTGTGTCCCTCTTATCTCTTTTTGTTGTGCTTCTACCTCCACATCCTCATGGAATTATTCCAATTCCTCCTTCAAGGCTCAGTTCAATCATGAGGTCCCATATGATGCCTTCATTAACTCACACAACACAGGATGAGTCCAAAGTTCTAGACCCTCTTCACTAGGAATTCAGAGCCAGCTCAGGATATTGCATGTACTCATTTCTATGTCTCTTAAATTGTTTAGATATAATCTTTTATAAAAGAAACAATGTGTCACTCAATTCTTCATTCCCAAATTCATATTTAGTTCTTCATATTGTTTGATGACTAAATGTCATGTGTTGAACCGGATTCTTCCCAAAATTTTAGAAAAAGAAAAAGCAGTGAAACGAAAATCTCTATCTATGAAATTATGTTCTGCTGTGTGTCTTCTCCAGTGTATCTTCATGAGTGAGTGTTCATTTATATAGGACACCAAGGGGGCAGGGACTCAACCATGTGTACCACCAGTGATATGATCAAATCAAAGCTCTAATCTTGATTTAATTAAGTAAATGTAAAAAAAATGAATTTAAATCAATCAAAGGGTATCATATACAGAGGAACAGACCAGTTTACAAACATAATTGAAATCTCTTCTTGGAATTCATAAATAGTATCAACCTGCCATAGAGACCTTTAGGGATTTCATTCCCATGAAACTCATTAATGAATTATTCTTTTGTCTCTCTTCTTGATAAGATACATACTTCTCTGGAGGTTAGAAAGAAAACCACAAAGCAAACTCGTGCCAGTTTTGAACCTCAGAAGACAGATAAGGAGAATCATGTCCATCTCTTATCCCACTGAACACCTTCCTTCCCTGTAGGAAGTCACCTTTCTTTAGATGTGAACTCTAATATTACAAGGTTTCCCAAAATGGTTTCTCTATCACTGATAGTAAAAAAGATTCTGGGTACACTAAAATATCTTGTTTCCAATCTGTCTCCTTTGGAGTCATGGGACTTCCCTCTCTCAACAAGATTTCCTTTTCTCTCACTTCTTCTACATTCTCCCCAAAACTTAGCAATATATGTGCAACTCACTCAATCATTTATTTCTTAATCATTTGACAAATATTTATTCAACAATACTGTATGGTAAATAGTAAGTTATATTCTGGGAATGAATAGAAGAGTGAGATATTTTGCTTCTGCTCAAACAGCTCACAGACTTTAGAAGGCATGAGATAAGCAAATAAGTAAATGCAACATAATAAGATGGTACTGGAATCCTCCTGGAGTATATTTCCATATATCAGGATCAGCTTTTCCATTTCTGCTAAAAAGGCTCTTAGGACTTAGATGGGAATTACATCGAAGCTGTAGATAACTTTGGGTAGTACTGACATCTTAACAATATTAATTCTCCCTATTCATGAACACAGAATACCTTGCCATTTACTTAGTTCTTTTATTATTTCATTCAACTTTTTCTTTGAAGTTTTCATTGTGCATCTTTTTTAGTTAAAGTTATTCCTATGCATTTTCTTCTTTTAGATGGTATGGTCAGTGGATTTTTTATTGTCCATTTAAGAATGTTCTTTCTGTTGTATAATATAAAACTTTTTTTTCATGTAAACCTGATAGGTTTCATTTGGTTGAATTCATTTATGATCTCTAGGGTTTTCTTGGGGCAGCTTGTCATGATATAGATAAGGATCACCACATTTCTTAAAACAGATGATTTTACTTTTTCTTTCTAAATTGGGTAGACTTTATTTAGTTTTATGGCCTAATTTCTTAACTTCCAGTATAATACTGAATAGCAATATTGAAAGCAGTCATCCTTGTTTTGTTCCAGATCTCAAAGAGATAACTTCCACTCTTTCAGGATTGAGGATAAGATTACCTGTGTTTTCTTATATATTTTGTTTATTCTGTTTAGGGAGTTATTTATATTCTTATTTTCCTAAGTATTTTTATCATGAAAAGGTGTTGGAATTTATCATTCACATTTTCTGCATCAATTTAGATTTTCATGTGATTTCCTTTTCATTAGGTTAATGGGTATATTACATTGATTTTCTTAAGTTGAACATTCATTTTGAATCCCATTTTGTCTTAGTGGGTAATTCTTGTAATATTCTCTTGTATTTGACATGCTAGTATTTGTTAAGTGCTTTGCATCTATATTTATGAGAGAAATTGCTCCTTGCTTTACTTTCTTTGATATGCTTTATGTAGTTTTGGCATCAAAATAACTTTAGTCTCATAGAATGAGTTAGGAAGCTATATGTATCTTGACTTCAAGTTGGAAGGTTTTGAAAAATATCGTCATTAATTCTTCTTTGAATATTTCATAGATTTCATTTTGGAAGATGTCTGATCCTAGACTTCTAGTTTTGAGAAGTTTTTGATAACTAATTGAATTTCTTTACTCATTATGTTTTTGTTGAGATCTATTTCTTTTCAGTCAATTTAGATAAATTGCATGTTTTTAGGAATTGGTCCATTTCTTCTATTTTCTAGATTTCGGTAGACAATTATTCATAGATTTAATTCATAATCACTTTAATGTCAGCAATATTTAGCAACATCCCTGATTACTTTTTTTATTTTGGTAATTTACATCCTCTTTCTTGTTTCTTTTTCAATCTAAATAAACCTTTTCTATTTTATTGATCTTTTCCAAGAAACAAGTTCATTGGTTCACACAATTGTTTTTTCTATACTCTAGTTCATTTCTCTTCACTGAAATCTATATTGTTTTTCTCCTTCTTCTAGATTTAGGTACAGTCTGCCCTTCTTTTTCTATTTCCCACAAATCTGTAGTTAGGCTTTTTAAAAAAAATTTTCTCTCCCCTTCCTCCCTGCCCCCACCCCCCATTTGTCTGTTCTCTGTGTCTATTTGCAGCATGTTCTTTGTCCGCTTCTGTTGTTGTCAGCAGCATGGGAATCTGTGTTTCTTTTTTGTTGTGTCATCTTGCTGCGTGAGTTCTCCGTGTGTGCGGTGCCATTCCTGGGCGGGCTGAACTTTCTTTCACACTGTGTGGCTCTCTTTATGGGGTGCACTCCTTGCGCATGGGGCTCCCCTATGCAGGGACACCCCTGCGTGGAATGGTACTCCTTGCATGCAATAGCACTGTGCGTGGCCAACTGGACACAGATCAAGGAGGCCCTGATTTGAACCGCAGACCTCCCATGGGGACCTCCCATGTGGTAGACAGATGCCCTCTCCACTGGGCCAAGTCTGCTTCCCTGTAGATAGGTTTTTGATGTGTTATTTTTTAAAATATGAGGATTCACACCTACAAATTTCCCAGAATATTTCAAATTCATCCCAAATCTGGCCTAACAGAATGAATTAGTTTAGCCACAAAATAAATAATAAAATGGACTGTGATGTGTAGTGGATTTCAAATGCCAGCTGCAGTTTTGAGAGACTGTCCACATTAAGGAATTTGAGATTCCATATTACTAAATATGTTCTATATGAAAATGAATTAGAAAATTATCCTAAGTGGGAACTCTGGTAAGAGATTCCTGTATAAAAGATGGATCCTTAGAATTATCGTTGCATTGTAAAGGTTAACAAAGTATAAATACATTAATCAAGTATGTGTATGAAGAGACACACTTCTCCTGACCATGGTGCTACAAGTGCCAAAGCTCTCTGAATGAGGATCCAGCATGCAGTGTGAAATCACAGAAGCTTTGTGACCTTAAAGGCTCAAGGTGCACAACTTAACATTAAATTGTTTTAGCTTGCTAATTTCCAAATAATGTAAAACGTGAATCCTCTCTTTTCCACTGAGACCTCCAAGAATTCACACAAATATGTCCTCAAATTAAACAGCAGAATTTTAAAACTCAGTATATCAATGGATAAATTCTTACATTGCTAGAATCACAATAAGTCCATAGTAAGATACCAGTAAGTCTACTTTAGTCCAAATTTCATTCCCCAAACCAGAGGATTCTGGGATGGTGATGTCTACTCCACATCTCATAGAGAGGGGCTGTGATCCTTTAGAGCTGATGGATGGGACTATGTTGCTTGCAGTTTTAGGCTTTCTCTGTTACTTGGTATGTAGTTGTCCATCATCACCCCCTTGCCTGTTGTCTTGGGTGAAAGCAATGAACTGGAGAGTAAGTGTTGCAAATCTATTGAGGTTCAGGGCCCAGCTGGCACATGGGCAGCCCCCAAACTTAAGTCACTTGTACATAAACCTACAAACTCTAGTACTAATTACAAGTACAAATGAAAGGACAGAAAAGCCACATGTAGGGAATCTGAAGGTAGTGGTCACTGGAGGTTCTGAGGGTAGGAAACAGTACAAAGTGTTATAAGACAGGGGCATTTTTTGGAATTGGGAATTCTCCTAAAAGACATTGCAATAACAGATGCAAACCATTATATATCTTGCCATAACCTATGGAATTATGTCGAAGAGAGTGTAAACTACAATGTAAACATTTGTCCATGCTTAATGGCAATGCTCCACAGTTTGTTCATCAATTGCAATGAATGTACCTCACTAATGAAAGATGTTGTTCATGTGGGAAAATGTGGGAAGTGTGGGGAGTGGGGCATATTAGAATCCCTTGTCTATTTCATATGATATTTGTGTAATCTAAGTATCTTTTCAAAAATTAAAAATATCTATACAGACCCTAAGAAAGCAAGTTATCATGACTAAAAGACAGAAAAAAAGACAGACAATAGGAATAAAAGCTTTTAAGTTTTTCAGATTTTGAAAATATTCAGAGAATATGAAACAACACTTTTTAATGAGTTTTAGAAGATTAAAAAGAATATTACAATTATATTAAATGGTATATTTCAATAATTAAATAAATAGAACCTCTGAAGCTAAAATGTACAATGATGAAAATGTAAAATTTCCAAGTAGGAATGGGAGAAATTTATCTACCATGGGAATCAAAGACCCACTAATCCTGAAACAGAAATGGAAAATAAACCAAATTTATATCTGTGGACCTACTACACTTGATATTTTATCCATGTCCCTCCATTTACTGCCAGTAAAACATTCCCTTTCATATTTTCTTTGCACAGTGAAACAGATCTACAGGTTGATTTCAGTGATTTATTGTTCCACTGATGTTTTCCTTCTTGGATAATAAATAAATACAAAATATTTTCATTCAGGAAATGAAAAATATATATATATATATAACCACACTTAGGATGATGTATCTCAGAGCTATTAATATGCAGGTGCTTCCAATTCTTCTGAGAGGGATGATCTGGAAATGAGGAGAAATGGGAAGTGTGGCATTGGAGAAAGACATTAGGATGTGAAATCCAGGACCTTCTCATTCAATACTGTTACTCTAGAATTTGCTTCTCTTGCAAACTCAGTTCTTGGCAGTGGAGGGAGGAGTAATTGCTCCTATGTTTGAAATATACTCACTTAGGCATGGGCTACCTTATTACAATGCATTATAATAGGTAAGCATTCTGTTACAGTTTTCTACTTTCTCTTGGTTTAAATGATGTTCCTTGGACCTGGGTGTGTTTATTCTCACTTCCCCACTCTGGACAGTAAATCTTCAATTGGCAGTATTCATCTTTTCTAAATTTCTCATGTTAGTGTCCCAAAGTATTTATTTTACTCATAAAACATTCAATTAAACAGAACACAGATCACTCAAAATGTATCTTGCCCTCCTTCTAGGTAACATATATTTCATGGTTTTCAGACAGCAAATAAATCCCCCACTTATCCAGGAAAAAAAACAGTTTTTCCCTCTGTAACTTTGTGTTTATCTCTCACTGAAATTATGGAAGTGTCTTTTAATGAAATCTATATTTTAGGAACTCTCTGCAAGGTTTCCCTTTTTAAAAAAACCTAACTGTACTTAAGTTTCACTGATAAAAGACAATATGATGCTTTTTTCCCCTTATAGCCATTTATAGACTCTTAAGGAATAAACTTTGTTTTACATGAGAACAAATTTTACCCTCAGTTTAGAGTGAATCATTGTTTTCACATATTTTAGGATCCTGGAGAAGAATAAAATTCTACTGACAAAACCAGGAATACTTTTTTATTTTAAAGGAAAAGAGAAGATGCAGGAATGGGGAAATAAGAAAAGATCTTTGTAATAACATAAGTTCGAGGAGAATATAATAGAGTTGAAAAGGTCTCCATCACTCACATATGATATTTTCTTAATAAAAATGTTACCTTATGAATCAGTGTACCAGCTAAATATTTAGAAAGGAAACAGGAAGTTTCTTAGGGGATTTTGAAAGATACCAATCACCCTCTCTTCATAAATACAATCAAAGTGTAAGTAAGTTTGGCATCCACAACTGAGTCTTCTTAGGGTGTGACTTCAGTAGGGTAGGTTATTCTTAGCAGTCTTTTCTCCCTCTTTCTGGTTTGTATTCCTGTCCTCCAGATGGGGAAACTGCAGGTGGTGGTGCCTATTTAATCAATACTGAAGACATGAGCCTGCTTCTCCCTGACTGCAGAAAGGGGGCATATTTGTGTGGTCAATAATTCCAGTGGAGTCTTCTTGATTATACAGTGTTCCTGATTATAACAGAAGTATCACCTTTCTTAGCTGGACTGTTTTTCACTCTTTTCCATACTTCCAAATATTGAAAGACATAACTCTAGTTTCTTCAGTAAGATGAGTGTTCATGACTACCACGTTTTTTCTCAAGATTCTTTTTCAAAATTTTCTTAATGTTTTTATTTTTAAAGAAGCTTTAGATTACATAAATGTTACATTAAAAATACAGGAGATTCCCATATGCTCCAGCCCCTCAAGATCCCACACTTTACCACATTAACAACTTGTTTCATTAGAGTTGTACATTTGTTAACATTGAAGGACACATATTGAAGCATTGCTACTAACCATGGACTACACTGTAGATTATAGTTTACCCTCAGTCTCAGACAATTTTATAGGCTGCGACAAAATGTATAACGGCCTTGTTTCCATCATTGAAAGGTCATGTAGGAGAATTCTTATGTCTCCAAAATGTCTCCATATTACTCCTTATTCTTCCCTTCCCTCCCCTCAGAACCTCTGGTGGCCAATGCCTTTATTTCAATGATAAAATTCTTTAATTACTATAATAACACATCTATAATAGAATAATAATATCTAGTTATTATAATATACAATGGACTAAAGTAAACATTCTTAAAAGCTTTTATTTGGAAAGAGATTTCTGCTCAAAAATAAGCCTTTCATGTAAACTATTTTGTACCAGAACTGATTACAAAATAGCAGTCTTGCAGGGTAGCAATTGGGAACTGATACATCAAATTGTTGGGAGTGAGAAGACCACTGACACTATTTCCATGTGGTAAATGTACATAATTGCTCTTGTATAGCTTGGAAAAAATGATTCACAATATATTGTTTGCAGTAACATTTAAAGAAAGCACCTAGGAAAGGTATTGACAAACTGGTTTATGTGAAAAATGATTTTACTGAGAATCCTAATTCAAGTTAATGTGGAATAAGGTGGGGCTCTTACTTGCACTGGAGAGAATTCCAGAAAAAAGTGACAAGGTGAGGATTTTTAATTTTCAGATTAAGGTGTAATCAAAACATAGACATTTTATAAAACTGCATGAATGAAATATATTTTCCGGAAAATTTCAGTTCTGATAAGTGTATGACTCACATCAGAGACTGAACCTGTGTGTCAATAAATTACAAGTGAAAATGAATTCACAGCTTTGCCAAAGAATTTGAAGTGAATACAAATATGTAAGCAATTATTAACATCTTCAAATATGACCATTAACTCAGAGAAATCATTACCTCCAAAATGCCACTCTGGTTTGCCATTTGTAGTGATGGCAAGGAAATCAGTTGACGAATGAAGCATTCACCTTAGTCTACCCAGAAGAAAACAGCAAGCTTCCATAAAAGTCTGAAATTATGTCTTAATATCTGGGTTTAATATAAGAATAAGATATAGTAGGAAAGGCAGAAAAACACATATTTGCTTTTTATGACCCATAAATGAGGACTATTATTGTAGGGAGTGCTGAAAGAAATTTCCAGAAAATATCCTTCAATATGGAAATATTTTTTAAAGGGCAAACTTACATCGCTGGAAGAATGATAGAAATTATTGAAACCATCATTGTTTGAAAAATCAGGGAATGTGTTGTTGATTACAACCTCACTTGAATTATGATTTTGAAGGTGCAGGAGAAAGGCATATTGGAGATAGAATGTGGATTACTATAAAGCAGTCAGATGACATCTCCAGTTCAGGATGTGACCTCTTTCAGGAATTAATGAACAAGCCCTGGTAGCTGGTACAGAGCCTTTGCTAGGAGAGCTTATTTTTCACTAACACCATAAAACACAAGCAGTTTCTTTCATCTGGGAGTGACTGCAATACACTTTCATCCCTCCAGCACCTGCTATAATTTTATATATACAGAATAAACTGAATGAAATATTTTACTGCTGAAAATCCAGGCAGCAGTTTCTATCTTCAATCCTGAATCCAGGAATACAATGAGGGAACACATGATGTAAAATAATACAAAAGAAATAGGAATCCGTGATATACCAAAATGAAACAAATGTAAGTTTTTATTAGGCAAATGCAAGATTATCTCTCTATACACTTACAAAGTACCTAGATTAAGATCTCCTCTAATCCATATTTTATTCCTCCACCTTGTGTGCCCTGGGATGGTGATGTCCACTCCACCTCTAAATTGAAAGTTGGCTTAGATCCCACATGGCTGATGGGTGGAATTCTCCTGCTTGCACTTGTAGACTCTCTCGGTTCCCTGGTATGGTGGTTGACCATCCTCACCTCCCTGTTAGCTGACACTGGCAAATCCAATGAATTTGAGAGCAGGTGTTGCAACTCTCCTGAAGCTCATTCAAGTCTCCTGACCATACAACAACCCCAGCACCAACAAAAGGTTGCGTAAAAGTGACAGAGAAGCACATGTAGAAAGATCACATCTGAGTCCAACTCCATCACACTTCAGGGTACAAATTCCAAAGTAGTATCTTCTGGCAAGGCACCGAACTCCAGAATCATCTTCCATGACCATAGGAATGAGGTGTCTCTGTAGTCCTCAGGAGAACCACTACCTGGGGTAGTACCTACTTAGGCTGTCTCTGAGATCCTGCTGAAAGATGCATCAGTCCAACTCATCTGAAGACCTGACTCATTTTGAAGTCTCTTAGCCATATGAACTCATTTGTCATTCCCATTTCCCCTTTTTATTCAAGGTAGTTTTCTAATTGTATCACGAGCTGGTGGTTGGTAGTAATTCCTCAGCACCAGGGATTCTCAACCCAGCGGATATGTCCCATGCTGGAGGGAAAGTAATGTTGAGTTGACTTAGGGAGTGGCCACATTTGAGCAACATGGAGGCTCTCAGGAGGTTACTCTTAGGCACCTTGCATCTCTAGACCTAGTTGAAATTTCAAGCACACAGGCTCATAAGCATTGTCATCAGTATCAAGGGCCCATCATTGGACCATCCTTCTTCACTGGTCTTTGTTCTTGCACTTGGGGGATAGTTGCTCCTCAACTGGGGAGTGCAACATAGTTTCCCAGAATAGGAACTCAGCACTTCCTCAGTTGTCATGTCAAACTCTACCTAATATGACAATTAATATCCAAAATATATTTATATACCCTGCATGAATGCCCTGGAGAACTGCCCCCTGCCCATGCATCCCCCATCAATGACATCCCACACCAGTGCTCCTGCCCTGCAATTGTTGAAACACTCTGTGATCCAAAACTTCTTCAAAACTATATGCTAATATATTTCTAAACTCAATTAACAGGAAAATGAAATATTAGTGATAGGTTTAAAGATAAAAAATAGAATATTTTTATTCTATATTTAAGAAAAACTAAAAGTAAAAAATAAATCAGGGTATTAAAATGCAAAATATCATAAAATATATTTTACATTTTGCCTTCATCACTGTAATAGGTGTTGCTGTGTATGTACAGTAGAAAAGCTCTCTCTCCCATTCTTTTCTCAGGGTCTTCATCCTTTGTTTAAAAAAATTATAATGTCTTCAAAAAAGTTTTAGATCACAATAAAGTCACATATACAATATAAGGGAATCTGATATGCCAACATCAAACACTTTTCTCTCTTCCCCCTGCAATTATCTTTTTAATGTGCGTATATTTGCTATAGCTGATGAACAGATATTGAAACATAGATACAAACCATGGTTTCACTATGGTTTACATTATGGTTTATATTTTAGATTGTACAATTTTATAAAAATTTGGTTGTACTATGGTTTACATTTAATTTTTTGGTGAAATTTAACAAGGCCTATATCCATCACTGCATAATCTTGTGGAACACTTCCACTGCCCCCAGTTGTCCCATCTTCCATCTATTCTATTCCTCTCTCCCCCACCCCTTGGGGCCCACAGTGACAACCAAGCTTCACTGCCTGAAATACATGATTCACAGATACTTGCAACAATGCTGAGGATTTGACACACTAGTCTGTCTGGAGACAGTGGCTGTGGGAGTTGCTGAGTGCTGGGAGAGGGAAGATGTGTGACATGGAGGCATTTTTAGGACTTGAAGTTGTCCTGAATGATATAGTACAGATAGATGAAGGACATTACATATCATGCCATAAGCCATTGAATGGACTGTGGGGAGTTGCAAACTACAATGCAAATGATAATCCACACAACCATAAGTTGTTGGTGTGAGAGGAGTGGGGGTGGGGTGGGGAGTGGTATATATGGGAACCTCATATTTTTAATGTTACATTTTGCGTTATCTATGTATCTTCAAAAAAAGACAACAAAATATTTCATTTTCAAAAAAAGAATCTTCTAGTGTTTGATCTCTGTTAATCATGAGCACTTTTGTAAACTTGAGACAAAGTATCCTTTTATAGACAGAATGTTTCCCAGCTTTTTAAAGGCCTGCTTTATGTCCTTGTTTCTAAGAATGTAAATAAAGGGGTTCAACATGGGAGTAATCACTGTGTACATCACTGAGGCTATTGCATTTGCCTTTGAGTTTTTGGTAGCAGCAGAGCTAAGATACACTCCAAGACCTGTACCATAAAACAAGGTCACTACTGAGAGGTGAGACCCACAAGTAGAAAATGCTTTATATTTACCACGAGCTGTTGAGATTCTCAAAATTGAGGATATAATTTTATAGTAAGAGAAAAAGATCCCAGTGAGTGGTATAACCCCCAGAAGTCCACCTGCAAAATACATCACAAGGTCATTGAGGAAGTTGTCAGAACAAGCATGTCTGACTACCTGATTAAGTTCACAGAAAAAGTAGGCCATTTCCATCTCTGTACAAAAAGACAATTGTAAAACCATTAAGTTATGCAAAAGAGAGTCCAAAACACTCTATAACCAGGATACCAGCAGTAGGAGGCCACAGAGCCAGGGGTTCATGATGACTGTGTAGTGCAGGGGGTGACAGATGGCCACGAAGCGGCCATAGGCCATTGCAGTCAAGAAGGAGTTATCTAATTGTCCAAAAAGCATGAAAAAATACATCTGGGTGAGACGGTTTTCAAAAGTTATGATTTTGTTGCCTGTCTGAATGTTCAGCAGCATCTTTGGTTTCGTAGTGGAGGTGAAACAGATATCAGTAAAAGACAGGTTGGAGAGGAAGAAGTACACGGGTGTGTGGAGATGGGAGTCCAAGATGATGGCCAGGATGATGAGCAGGCTGCCAATGAATGTAACCAGGTACATGGACAGGAACATTCCAAAAAGGAGGGGCTGCACCTCTGTATTTTCTGAGAGCCCCAGGAGGATGAATTCTAAAGCATATGTTTGGTTTTCTGTTTCCATGTGGATGATGAATTTCCTGAGGAGATATTCAAAGCAGTGCAATTTAGCCTCAAGCCATAATCAGAAAAATATAATAAATGGTACTGTTTGTATTGTAATTACATTAAGTTAATATTTTTATGGATTTTATAGAGATCTAGTACCCTTTTCTGAAAATAGGGAAAACATATGTTCCTGCTTCTCCTTGATAGTTGTGATGGCTAGAAACCCTTGGTCATAATAGAATACACTTTGCCAAGGCAATAATTTCCATGATAAATTCTCTCAGACTTTATTTTAAGCAACAAACATTATGACCATGTTTTTGTACCCTGTGACAAAATAGAAAAGAAGAACAAAGTAGTAGGAACCATGTTATTTGGTTGTAACAGTTATTATAAAAACACAATAATTTAAAAAATCTTTTTGGTGAAATGGACAAATGACCCCACACAAATGTGTTCCACTGATGTTTCACAGAGGACAAGGGTAATTCAGTGTAGAAAGTATGATCTTTTCAAGAAGTGGTGTTGGAACAAAAGTGAAGCAGGCTAGTAAGATAGGGAATAGATGGATCTAGAACCTGACAGAGTCCACATGGACATCAAAACCCCCTAATGACGGCTGCTGGAGGAATCTCACCCTGGGTTTTGCTACCCAGAACAAAGCCTCCTTCCTGAGAATATGGAAAAGCCTGGATCTTCCCTAGGAACTTTATCACTGGGTCCTCACTAAGGAATTGATGGGCAGGGTAATCAATCCAAAGAGCAAACAGCTGAAACCCCTGCCATTAGCAAAGGGGTGGATAACTAGCAGTTTAAAAGCAAACCATGAGGTTTGAGCTTGCTCTTGCCTAGCTTTTTGCCTATTGACCCGTCTTGCCTTCTGCATGTCACTTTCATCATTTTTCCTCTGCCATGTGGCCATGCAAGTTACCCTCGGGACTTATAATCTATAATGGGGAATTGTAGCTTGTAAATTAGCCCTCTTCATCCCTTTTCAGCCCCTTCCTCACTACATGCTGGGGCCCTGCTCTGTTATTTTCTCCCATTTCTCTTCCCTTCCTACCTGAATTAATTACTGGCCTAACTCACCTGGCGTGTTCTTGAAATTCACTTCTGCAGCATAGCCAAGAACTTAGTTAGAATATGGTAGCAATAGGATGCACTCATGCCAAATAAAAAAGGAACTTAGGCACTGATTGAATTCATTTCACAAAAATTAAATCAAAATGAATCATACCATTTTAAAGTAAAATGCATTGTGAAAGTGCTAGACTAAAATGTGAAGAAAATCTAAGGGCCCATAGGTTGGAAAAGAGTTTTTAGATATAGTCATGGAAGCATGATTCATGAGAGATTAAAATTTATAAGTCAGTTTTAATTCAAATGTAAAATATCTACTCTGTGAAAGACATTGATAAGGGGTTGTAAGAAAACATGCAGGTTTGGAAAAATACTTACAAAACACATCTGATAAAAGATTTGTATACAAATGTAGAAATTAATATTAACACCACAAAATAAGAAAGCATAAGCTGAATTTAAAAATCTGCAAAAGATATAAACAGAATCCTAACTTAGGAAGAAATTCAAAATACAAATACAAAATACAATATATAAAAAGAAATTCAACTTCACTGGCACCTAGGTATTATGACCAAATGCCAACTAGCAATGTCTCTGAAAAAGACCTTGGCCAAAAAGGGGAAATATTCAGTGCAGATGAAATTTTATGATTAAGAGATTTTAAAGTGAGTTTGGTGGTCATTCCAGAGGTTATGCTTATGCTCATCTCAGCAGAATCTCACTATCTGTTACAGTAAACAGTGCCTCAAACAGTAGGGATCCTGATGGTTCTAGAGATATCTAGACACTGTAAATAGTGCAGGGAATCTCAGGAATTTGGCACCCTGTCAGTAGGCCTTACTTTGGAATTTATGCTCCCCAGTGTAAAAGAGTTAGCCTCATTTGTAGATTCCCAACATGTGGCTCTTCTCTAAATGTTATTTACATAAAGCCATGTGTTGGCACTATCCTTGTTAAATACATGAGCCAGAGCATTATGTTTTTGGTCTGTTCATGTGCCAGTTGAACGATTAATCTAGAGTTTCAACACTTACTCTCCAGTTCATTGGACCTATGTAGAACAACTAATAAGGAGATGGTAATGGACAACACCTATCCCAAGGAGCAAAGAATGTCTGCACCTCTAAGCAAGCTAGTTCCACCCATATATCCCAAGGGATCTAAGCCCCCTCTCAATTAGAAACAGTGGGCATCACCATCACAAAATCCTGAAGATTGGGGAATGAACAATGGACTAAAGTAGACATTATTTTTATATTATAGACTTACTATTCTAGCAATGGAAGAATGTTTATCATTGATATAAAGGCCATGGCCACCAGAGATTCTGAGAGGAGGGAGCAGGCAGAATAGGTGTTATATCAGGGCATTTTCAGGACATTGGGATTGTTCTGCATGACATTGCAATGACGGATACAGGCCATTATATGTTTTATCATTACCTAAAATTGTGCAGGACAGGCTCTTAACTATAATATAAACTATAATTCATGGTTAGCAGCATTGTTTCTATATGCATTCATCAATTGTAGCAAATGTACTATACTAACGAAAGTTGTTGTTACTATGGGAAAGAGTGGGAGGGTGAAGGGGTGGGGCATATGGGTCCCCTCTATATTTTATGTAACATTTATGTAATCTAAACCTGTTTTAAAATTTTTAAAATTTAAATAAATAAATGAATAAATAAACTCATTAAAACTCTTTTAAAAATTAAACATCATCTGTCATTAGGGACTTGGAAGACTATGAACACAATAATATATGACCACATGTTTATTAGAAGAGATAAAAACCTAAAAACTGAGAATACCAATTGCTGTTGAGTATATGGAACAATACATCTCTTATTCACTGCTAGTGAGAACACAAAATGGTTCATCCAGAAGACAGTTTCTTTTAAAACTAAACATTGTCTTACCATACAATCCAGCAGTTTTGCTTTTAGGTATATATATATATATGATATGAAAATTAGAAGCCACACAAAAGTCCACACTTGAATGTTTACAGCAGCTTTATTTGTAAACACCAAATCTGAAAGCAAACAAAATGTTTGTCAACCACCACAACAGGCAACAGAGAGAGTCCACAACTGCAAGCAGAATTCCATCCATCAGACATGTGGGATCTAAGGCCCCTCTTGATTTAGAGGTGTAGTGGTCATCACCATCCCAAGATCCTCAAGATAGAGGAATAAAATAAGAATTAGAGTAGACTTAATGGTATTCTACTATGGACTTCTTGTGACTCTAGCAATGGAAGAAATTGTGTCACTGTCAGGGAGACAGTGACCACTGGAGTTGTTGAGTGCAGGGAGAGGGAAGAAGAGGGGGTGATATGGTGGCTTTTTTGGGGACTTGGGGTTGTCCTGAAGTATATCACATGGACAGATGCAGGATATTATATATCGTACCATATCACACTGAATGGACTGGAAGAGAGTGTAAACTAACATGTAAACAATAATCCAAGCTTTGTAACAATGATCCAAAATGTATTCATTAAATAAAAGGAATGTGCCACACTGATGAAAGGTTGTTAATGTGGGAGGATGGGGAATTTAGGGAGTGGGGTATATGGGAACGTCATATTTTAAAATGTAAAATTTAGTGTGATCTATGTATCTTAAAAAAAGAAGACCATAATAATTTTTGCTAAAGAAATCTCATAGCGAATTTATAAAAACAAACTAGAAAAATCTTTACCTCTCAGTGAACATACTCTAAGAATGACTGAAGTAATAAATGCACAGTTATGTCATTATAGCAAATACAACAAATTATACATGTCACAGGAATTGTATGCTTTTTAATATGTATCAATAAACTTCATTTCTTTTTTAAAAAGAACTATTTTTAAAACCTCACCACACCATATAATTATTGACTCCATATTTGTGTCCATGTCATCTCTTCTTCATGTACTTCTAGCCTTTTCTCCTTCTGAAATTACTCTAAATCCTCCTTCAAGCCTTATTACAATTAAAATCTTCCTTGTGATGCCTTTACTAACCTCCCAAGATGAGTCTGTAATTTCTGATCCACTTCACCAGAATTCCAGAGCCACATATATTGAATGACTAAAAGAAAAAAAATGAATAAACACAGGTAAACAGATAATTTCTACAAGTGTAGAGAAAGAAGAATGAGTGAAACAAGGAAACAATCCTTCTGAGAGAGGGAAGACCCAAGAGTAAGAGATTAGAGGAAACAGATTGGGAAAAAAAATCTATTTTAGTTTATCTGCTATTTTCACTCAGGCTTTTTAATAAGACAGAACTTTTGTTTTAAGCTTTCTCTGTGGTCATAATCTGCTGATTTCCTTAAAGCTTCTACCAATAAAAGGTGTCCATGGAGTCAAAAATATATTCCCACAGTACCTGTGAAGATTCTGTAAGTCGCTCTGAAATTATCAAGTCAGGCTCTAAGTTCACCAATGCAGGTCCTTCCTTGAATGATGAAAGAAGTTGGAAGCTCTGTTCCCAAGTGAAGTGAGATGGAATGAGTCATAAGGTCTGTAGAAGACAAATTGTGTTTTCTTTGATATAGTGAAGGAGAAGCACATAGAGTATCTGAGCAATTAGGGATTCCATTTCCATGAACCACATTAATGAAGTATTCTTTTGTATCAATCTCCCTGAGATAATTATTTCTCTGGAGATAAGAAAGGAAAACACAATGCAAATTTGTGCCATTTTAGTCCCTTGTGACAGCTTTGGAGCTACATGTTCATCTCTAATCCCTGTGGACACCTACCTCCCAGGAGGAGGTCACCCTTATTAAGGTGTGGGCTCTAGTCTTGTCAGGTTTCCCATACTGATTTCCCTCTTGTTGCTTCTGGAGAAAGATTCTGACTACACTAAACTATCTTATTTCCCAATTTTTCTCCTCTGGAGTTGGCTGTCATGAATCATGAATGGAGACACCCACTCACAAGTGAATTTCCTCTTGTCTCACTGCTTCTCCTTTCTCCCCCATAATTAGCAATATCTGTTCAACCCACACAACCATCTGGTTTCTCAGTCATTCAACAATATTTATTCAGCAATACTGTATGGTAAATCCTAAAGTACATTCTGGGAATGAAGAGAAGACAAAGGAACTGTGTTTCCTAACAAACTGTTCACAGTTTTAAAAAGCCAAGAAATGAGCACTCACACAATCCTTAGAAGCCTGCCCCTGGTGCACCTTGTGCCATATGTCCACCATCCAATACCCTAAAACAGTAACCCTTCCTTATTATATCATCTACAGTATTTTCTCAAGGATGGATATAAGACATTTAAAATTACACAAAAAATATGTAGGGGCTGATAGGCTAAATATAAATCATAATGTAAAATATAAGATAACTAAAAATATAGAAAATTGTATAGTCTAAAAAATAAACCACAATGTAAACACAAATGTTACCTTATTTGAAAGCTATTGTCTCATATCTGTACATCAGTTTTAGTAAATATGGTATGACTATGTTAAAAGATTACTGCTGTGGAAGGGAAAAGATATTATGTTGGATATGTGGGATTACTGTATATTGTATATATGAATTACTGTGATCTAAAACCCTTGTGAAGATAAGCTTAATAATTAGAAAAAAGAAAAGGAAAAGATAGGATTTTGAATTTTTCCAAATTAATATGTACTCTATATCTAACCTTTAAACTCATCGCTATATTCCTTTTTACTATTAAGGGAACCTGGCAATATATTGGGCTTCACTTTTTAGGAAGTTTTGGATCACAGAGAGGTTCAACAATGGCAGGGGAGGAATACTGGTGTGGGATGTTATTGACAGGGGACACATGGTTGACAGGGAGTTCTACAGGGCATATATCCAAGGTACATAAAAATGTTTGGATATTTTCATAGTGGAAACAATTAAAAACAACTGAGGGAGTGCTGAGTTCCTAGCCAGGGGAGCTCTATCACAGTCCCTAAAGGAACAGCAACAATCCCCCAAGTGCAACAAGAAAGACAAATAAGAATGAAGGTCCAACAATGAGCCACTGATACTAATGACTATGCTTGTGAGCCTGTGCACCTGTAATAAGAACAAGGCCTAGAGCAGCAATGTGCCTAAGAGTTACCTCCTGAGAGCCTCTGTGTTACGCAAATATGGCCGGTCTTGAAGCCAAACTCAGCATGTAAATTTGTTGCCTTCCCCCCAGCGTGGGACATGAAACCCAGGGATAAGCCTCCCTGGTGCCGAGGGATTAATACCAAGTACCAGCTGATGATGTAACTAGAAAATGACCTTGAATAAAAGGTTCAACTCGGACCAGCAGAATATCTCTGTCTACATATAATAACAGGAGTTAAAAATGCTTTTTGACCTAAATCAAAGGCAAATGGAAAGGGCAAATGAGTTTATATGGCTATGAGTCCAAAAAAGAGTTGGGAGTTTATCAGAGGGGTTGCCCTTATGCACAACTCAGCAGAGTCTTAGAGACAGATAAAGTAGATGGAACCCCAGGTATTTGTTCTTCTGAGGGCTACAGAGACCCACAGGTTTTATGGTCATGGCAGATGGAGTTCAGTGCCATGTCAGTTGGCCCTTCTTTGGAGTTTGTGTTTCTGTGTGATGGAGCTGGACTCAGATGTGATCACTTTTCAGAAGCCTTTCCTGTTACTTTACCAGAATTGTAGTTGGTGCTGGGGGTTAATATAAACCCAGGGGATCTGAATCTCTGGACTGACCATATGATAGCCAGGCCCTGAGCCTCAATAAACTTCAGCTCCTACACTCTGGTTTATTGGACTTACCCCAGTCAGATAACATGGAGTTGAAGAAGGTCAACCACCACACCATGGAGTCAAGAGTGCCTACAACTGAAAGCAGGAGAATTGCATCCAGCATCATGTGGAATCTAAGCCCCCTATTGACATAGATGTGGAATGGACACAACCAATACAAGGTCCACAGGATGTAGGAATAGAATATGGATTAGAATGGACTTACTGATATTCTACTCATGAAGTATTGTGATTAGTAATCAAAGAAAATGTGGCATTGGTGTGGAGAAATTGGCCATGGTGGCTGCTGAGTGTGGGGAATGGGGTGAAGAGATGAGATGTGGAGGCATTTTGGGGTCTTGGAGTTGTCCTGGGTGGTGCTGCAGGGACAATTAGACATTGTAGGTCCTCCCATGGCCCACTGGATGGAACATGGGAGAGTGTAGGCTATGATGTGGACCATTCACCATGAGGTGCAGTGATGCTCAGACATGTATTCACCAAATGCAATGAACGTGTCATGATGATGGAGGAGAATGTTGCTATGGGGGGAGTAGTGGGGTGAGGGGGGTAGGGGATATATGGGGACCTCGTATTTTTTTAATGTAATATTAAAAAAATGAATAAAGACCAAAAAAGTGAAAATAAAATAAAGATGCAGAAACAGGATTATAGTAAAAAAAAAAGTGTTTTCTCAACATTATAATTTCAACCACGCACACATCAATCCTGCGTGTTCACCTTTCCACCCCGAACATACCCACAATTCCATGGACCATCTGACCCAGTGTATTATATTCGTGGGTGTAGAGCAATACAATGAGCAAGAATTGTTGTACACCGATAATGGAGAGGACACATAGATGTTCTCAAAAAGAGAGGAGAATATCTCTCAAGAGCAAGGCTTGCTCCTAATGGAAGAGGATAGACCAGTTTGTCAAGCCCTCAGCATTGTTGCAAGTATCTATGAATCTTGTCCTTCAAGCAATGAAGCTTGGTTGCCAATGTGGGACCCAAGGAGAGGGAGAGAGAGAGAAAATAGATGGAAGAGGGGATAACTGGGGGTAAATGAAAGTGTTCTGTATGATCTTGCAATGATGGATACAGGCCATGATAAATTTCAACAAAAATTTATAAAAGTGTATGGTCTAAATTGTAAACCATATTGTGTACTACTGAGCATGGTTGGTAGCTATCCAATATTTGTACATCAGTTGTAGCAAATGTAACATCCACATGTAAAAACATCATTGGTGAGGAAGAGGGAGGATGTTGGGTATATGGGAGATACCTATATTCTGTGCATGACTTTACTGTGACCTTAAACTTTTTTGAAGATATAATGAAAAATAAAAGAGGCAAGACACTGAGGAAGAAATGGAAGAGATTGCCTTGCCACTATATATACAAGACAACACCTATTAGAGTGATGAAAGGCAAAACCTTAAAAAAAATTTATAAAAATTTTCATTTTTGTTTTCTTTATATGAGGTCCTCATATACTCCCTCTATATGAGGTCCCCATATACCCCCCAACCCTCACCACACTCCTCCCCCCATAACAACAATCTCCTCCATCATCATGGGGCATTCATTGCATTTGATGAATACATCTCTGAGCACCGCTGTACCTCATGGTAAGTGGTCCACACCGTGGTGCACACTCCCACATTGCACCCAGTGGGCCATGGGAGGACATACAATGTCTTCTAACTGTCCCTGCAGCACCCTCCAGGACAACTCCAAGTCCGAAAATCGCCCCCACATCTCATCTCCTCCCACTCCCTACCCCAGAAGCTACTATGGCCACTTTCTCTACACCAATGCCATATTTTCTTCGATTACTAATCACAATAGTTCATGAATAGAATATCAGTAAGTCCACTCTAATCCATACTCTATTCCTCCATCCTGTGGACCTTAGAATGGTTGTGTCCACTCCACACCTATATCAAGAGGGGGCTTAGATTCCACATAAATGCCAGATGCACTTCTCCTGCTTTCAGTTGTAGGCTCTCTTGGCTTCCTGGTGTGGTGGTTGACCTTCTTGACCTTCATGTTATCTGAGTGGGGTAAGTCCAATAAACCAGAGTACAGGGGTTGCAAGTTTGTTGGGGCTCAGGGCCTGGCTATCAGATGGTCAGTCCAGAGATTCAGGTCCTTTGGGTATACACTAAACCCTAGCACCAACTACAGATCCAGTAAAAGCAACAGGAGAGGCTTGTGGACAAAGAACACATCTGAGTTCAGCTCCATCACACAGAAACACAAACTCCAAAGTAGGGCCATCTGACAAGGCACTGAACTCCATCTGCCATTACCATAAAACCTGTGGGTCTCTGTAGCCCTCAGAAGAACCAATACCTGGGGTTGTATCTACTTTATCTGTCTCTGGGACTCTGCTGAGGTGTGCGTAAGGGCAACCCCTCTAATAAGCTCTCAGCTATTTTGGAGACTCATAGCCATATAAACTCATTTGTCTTTTCCATTTTCCCCTTTTATTCAGGTCAAAAAACATTTTAACTCCTGGTATTCTATGTAGACTGATATATTCTGCTGGTCTGAGTTGACCCTTTTATTCAAGGTCATTTTCTAGTTACATCATCAGCTGGTACTTGGTAATAATCCCTCAGTGCCAGGAAGGATCACCCCCAGGACTCATTTCCCACACTGGGGGGAAGGCAACACATTTACGTGCTGAATTTGGCTTTGAGACTGGCCACATTGTAGCAACACGGAGGCTCTCAGGAGGTAACTCTTAGGCACCCTGCAGCTCTAGGCCTTGTTTTTATTTCAGGTGCACAGGCTTAAAAGCATAGTCATTAGTATCAAGGGCTCATTGTTGGATCTTCCTTCTTTTTTGGTCTTTGCCATTGCACTTGGAGGATTGTTGCTCTTCCTTTCAGGACTGTGATAGAGCTCCCCTGACTAGGAACTCAGCACTCCCTTAGTTGTTTTTAATTGTAACCACTATGAAAATATCCAAACATTTTATGTACCCTGGATATATGCCCTAGAAAACTCCCTCCAAAACGTGCATCACCTGTCCATAACATCCCACACCAGTATTCCTACCCTGCCATTGTTGAGCTTCTCTGTGATCCAAATCTTCTTCAAAAATGAAGTCCAATATATTGCCAGGTCCATTAATAGTAAAAAGGAACATAGTGATGAGTGTAAAGGTTAGATATAGAATACATATTAATTAAGAAAAAATAATGTACAAATAAATTGGGGAATCAAAAAATTAAAAAATTCAAAGCTTTGTTTTTGATGCTCTGTCTTCCATCACTGCAATAAGTGTTGCCCTGTATGCACATTGGCAAGGCAACTTCTTCCATCTTTTCCTCACTGTCTATGTCCTTTCTTTTTCTTTTATTTCCTAATTATTAAGCTTACCTTCACAAAAGTTTTAGGGCACCGTAATTCACATATACAATATACAGTACTCTCACATATCCAACATTAAACCCTTTTCCCTTCCACAGCAATAATTTTTTTTACATATTCATACTATATTTACTGAAACTGATGTACAGATATTGACACAATAGCTTTCAAACAAGGTAACATTTGTGTTTACATTGTGGTTTATATTTTAGACTATACAATTTTCTAAATTTTTATTTATTTTATGTTTTACATTATGATTTACATTTTAGCCTATCAGCCCCTATACATTTTTGGTGTAATTTAACATGTCTTATATCCATCCTTGCATAATCTTGTGGAACACTTCTATTGCCCACACAGTTATATTGGTTCCATCTATTCAATACTTCTTTTCCCCTCCCATCAGGGCCCACAGTGACAGCCAATCTTCACTGCTTGAAGGGCCATGTACAGAGATACTTGCAACAGTGTTGAGGGCTTGACATGCTCAACTGTCCTAATGCATTGGGTGCCACCATTTCTCTCAAGAGATACAATTTTCTCTATTTGAGAACATCAATCCTCCCCAGGAAATGGGTATAACTTTGCTCTCATTATATGGGTCTCTATCCAATGATATAACCTGCTATGGCAAAATGAGCACTCACACACTCCCTAGAAGCCTGTTCTGCATCAGATTATCACCTTTGAGCATCTTAAATAGGTAACTTTCCTTATATTTTTGAAAAAGTTTTCTAAGCATTGTATTCTCAACCAAATACCTGACAATCTCCTATGTTCCTATGTTCCCCCAACATCCTCCTAATTTCTTGGGCAATATTACTCATAATCCCATTGCTAGCCCCCCTCAAGTCCACAAAGCCCTACCCAAATTTAGCCCTATGTCCCATTTTACCCCTTCCTTGTGCAAATACCTTCAGCTTATATAGATTTCTCCCATGTAAGTGTCACCTTACATCTTTCCTCTACCCCCCAATATTCTTTAAACCTATCATCCAGTCTCTAGCTCTCTGAGGCAGCTTGGTTTACTTATTTCATATCATTGAGATCATGTAGTATTTGTCCTTCAATGCTTGGGTTGTTTCACTCAGTATAAGGGTCTCAAGATTATCCATGTATTCACTTGTGTTTGTAGTGTATTCATTATTAAAGCTGAGTATTATTCCATTGTATGTATATACCACATTTTATTTATTTATTTATCCATTCATCTGTTGGTGGGCATTTGGGTTGATTCCAACTTTTGGCAATAGTGAACAATGCTGCTATGAACATTGGTGTGCATATATCGGTTTGTGTCCTTGTTTTCAGTTCTACTGGATATATACCCAGCAGTGGAATTGCTGGGTCATATGGCAAATCTATAGCTAGTTTTTTGAGAAACTGCCAAACTGTCCTCCAGAATGGTTGGATCCTTCTGCATTTCCACCAGCAATGGCTGAGTGTTCCCATTCCTCCACATCCTCTCCAGCACTTGTAGTCCTCTGTGTTTTTGATAGCTGCCAGTCTCATGGGAGTAAGATGATATCTCATTGTAATTTTGATTTGCGTTTCCCTAACATCTAGTGATTTTGAGTATTTTTCATATGCTTTTTAGCCATTTGTATTTTTTATTTGGAGAAGTGTCTGTTTAAGTCTTGCCACTTTTTAAGATGTGTAGGTTGTCTTTTTATTTTTTGAGATATAGAAGTTCTTTATATTTGAAGGATATTAATCTCCTATCATATACATGGTTACCAAATATTTTTTCCCATTGGGTAGGCTCTCTTTTCATTTTCTTGACAAAGTCTTTTGAGGTGCAAAAGGCTCTAATTTTGAAGAAGTCTCATTTATCTATTTGTTCTTTTGCTGCTCGTGTTTTGGGTGTGAAATTCATGAAGCCATTTCCTATTTCAAGGTCCTGTAGATGTTTCCCTACATTGCTTTCTAAGGTCCTTATAGTCTTGGCTCTTATATTTAGGTCTTTGATTCACCTTGAGTTGGTTTTTGTATAAGGTGTGAGTTGGTAATTCCCTTTCAGTGTGTTTCGTGGCCTTCAGAATATCATGTGTCTGTATCTATGAGGATCTATATCAGAATTTTCAAATTGGTTCCATTGATCAGTGTGCCTCTCCTTGTGTAAATATCATGCTGTTTTCACTAGTGTACTATGTTTTGAAATCAGGTAGTGTGATTCCTCCAATTTCATTTTTCTTTTTCAATATATGTTTGGTTATTCGTGGCCTCTTTCCGTTCCAAATAAATTTCATAGCTAGTTTTTCTAGTTCCTTAAAGAATGCTGTGTTGATTTTTATTGGGATTGTATTGAATGTGTAGATCAGTTTTGGTAGGATAGACATCATATGAATATTTAGCCTTCCTATCCATGAACAGGGAGTATTCTTCCTTTTGTTTAAGTTTTCTTTGGTTTCATTGAATAGTGTTCTGTAGTTTTCTGTGTATAAATTTTTTACATCTTTAGTTAAATTTACTCCTAGGTATTTGATTTTTAATTTACTATTATAAATGGTATTTTTTTTCTTGATTGCCTCCTCACAATTTTCATTATTGGTGTACAGACATGCTACTGATTTTTGCGCATTGATTTTATAACCTTCAACATTACTGAACTCATTTATAAGTTCTAGAAGTTTCGTTGTAGACTTCTCAGGGTTTTCTATGTATAGGATCATATCATCTGCAAATAGTAAATTTTGACTTCTTCCTTTCCAATTTGAATGTCTTTTATGTCTGATTCTTGCTTCAATGCTCACCCAAGTACTTCTAACAAATATTAAATAGAAGGGGTGATAATGGGTTCCTTGCCTTGTTCCTGATCTTAGAGGGAAAGATTTTCAGATTTCAAAATTGTAAATGATGTTAACTGGAGGTTTTCATATATATCTTTTATTATGTTCAGAAAGTTTCCCTTTACTCCAGTCTTTTGCAGTGCTTTTATTAAGAAATAGTGCTGTATTTTGTCAAATGGTTTTTCTGCATCTATAGATATGATCATGTGATTTTTTTCCTTCAATCTGTTTATGTGGTTTTTACATTAATGTATTTTCTTATGGTGAACAATCCTTGCACACCACGAATGAATTCCACCTGGTCATGGAGTGTAAATGATGTATGGTGCTGTTGAATGTGATTAGTAAGTATTTTGTTGAGGATTTCCACATCTATGTTGATTAGAGAGATTGGTCTGTAATTTTCCTTTCCTGTGGTGTCTTTGTTTGGCTTTCATATTAGCGTAATTTTGGCATCATTGTATGAGTTATGCAATGTTCTTCTGTTTCAAATTTTTGGAAGATTTTCAGCAAGATTTGTGTTAGTTCTTTATGGAAAGTTTGGTAGAATTCACCTGTGAAGCCATTTGGCCCAGGGCTCTTAGTTGGGAGGTCTTTAATGACTGATTCTATCTCTTTACTTGTGATTAGTTTGTTGAGATCATCAGTTTCTTCTTTCATCAATATAGGCTGGTTATGTATTTCTAGAAATTTGTCCATTTCCTCTGAACTGTCATTTTTGTTGGAATATAGTTTTTCAAAGTATCCTCTTATGATAGTCTCAGAACATATATTAGAGACCAACTTAATGAAGTGAAGGAAGAGTTTAAAAATATGAAGAAAGCACTTGCAGAGAAAATTGCAGACATACACAAAAAAGTAACAGATATGATGGAAATGAACACCACAATTCAAGAAATCAAAAATACACCCGCAGCAAATAGCAGATTAGAAGAGGCAGAGGAGAGAATTAGCAAACTGGAAGGCAGTACATCGGAAATCAAAGAGATATTAGAATTCATCGATAAAAAGATAGAAAAAATCCAGCTAGGACTTAGGGACCTGAATGACAATGCAAAATGCACAAACATACGTATTATAGGCATCCCAGAAGGAGAAGAGAAGGGAGAGAGGTCAGAAGGGGTGTTGCAGGAAATAATGGCTGAAAATTTCCCAAATCTACTGAGAGAGACAGATGTACATATCCAGGAAGTACAATACACCCCAAACATCATAAATCCCAACAGGCCCACCCCAGGACATATACTTGTCATATTATCCAATGCTCAAGACAAAGAGAAAATTCTAAAAGCAGTAAGAGAAAAGAAAACGATCACATACAAGGAGGGTCCATAAGATTAAGTGCTGATTTCTCATCTGAGACCATGGAGGCAAGAAGGCAGTGGTATGCTATAGTCAACGTACTAAAAGAAAAAATTCCAACCCAGAATACTCTACCAAGCTAAACTAGCATTCAAAAATGATGGAGAGTTCAAAATATTCACAGATAAACAGAAATTGAAAGAGTATGCCAACAAGAAACCTCCCCTTCAAGAAATACTAAAGAGAGCTCTGCAGGAAGAAAGGAAAATACAGGAGAGACAGTGTTTGAGGAGAGTGTAAGAGCAACAAAAAAGACAAAAAGAGAAGGAAAAAAACAAACAAAATATGACAAACACAAGTCCAATCAAAATATGGCTAACATAAATAATTCCTTGAAAGTAATAACACTGAATGTCAATGGATTAAGCTCACCTATCAAAAGATTCAGACTGAGACATTGGATAAGGAAATACGACCTATCTATATGCTGTCTACAAGAAACACATCTTAGACCCAGTGATTCATGGAGGCTGTAAGTGAATAGTTGGAAAACAATCTTACAAGCAAAGAATAACCAAAAAAAAAAAAAAAAGGCAGCAGCTATATTTTTATCAGACAAAATGGACTTTAATTGCAAAACAATTGTGAGAGACAAAGAAGGATACTACATATTAGTGAAAGGGACAATCTCTCAAGAAGAATGAACAATCATAAATATTTACGCTCCTAACAAGGGTGCCTCCAAATACGTGAGGCAAACACTGGAAAAACTAAGAGAAAGAATAGATGCCTCTACGACTATAATGGGAGATTTTTTTAAAAAATATTACATTAAAAAAATTTGAGGTCCCATTCAACCCCACCGCCCCCACCCCCCACTCCCCCCACAGCAACACTCTCTCCCATCATCATGACACATCCACTGCACCTGGTAAGTACATCTCTGAGCATCACTGCGCCCCATAGTCAATGGTCCACATCATAGCCCACACTCTCCCACGTTCCATCCAGTGGGCCCTGGGGGGATCTACAATGTCCTGTAATTGTCCATGAAGCACCACCCAGGACAACTCCACGTCCCGAAAACGACTCCTCATCTCATCTCTTCCTCCCATTGCCCGCACCCAGCAGCCACCATGGCCACCCTTCCCACACCAATGCCACATTTTCTCTGTGGACCTTGGATTGGTTGTGTCCATTGCACATTTATGTCAAGAGGGGGCTTAGATTCCACATGGATACTGGATGCAATCCACCTGCTTTCAGTTGTAGGCACTCTAGGCTCCATGGTGTTTTGGTTGACCTTCTTCAACTCCATGTTAGCTGAGTGGGGTAAGTCCAATAAATCAGAGTGTAGGAGTTGAAGTCTGTTGAGGCTCAGGGCCTGGCTATCATGTTGTCAGTCCAGAGATTCAAATCCCCCAAATATATCTCAAACCCCAGCACCAACTACAATTCCAGTAAAGTAGCATGCGAGTCTTGTGAAAAGAGATCCCCTCTGAGTCCAGTTCCATCATGCAGAAACACCAACTCCAAGAAGGGCCATCTGACATGGCAGTGAGCCCCATCTGTATAATGGGAGATTTTAAACACCACTATCAACTTTGGACAGAACATTTCAAAACAGAATCACTAAAGAAACAAAATATTTGAACAGTATATTAGAGGAGCTGGATTTAATAGACATATACAGATCATTACACCAGAATACAGCAGGATATACATTTTTCTCAAGGGTACATGGATCATTCTCCAAGACAGACCATATGCTAGGCCACAAAGAAAGGCTTAATGAATTCAGAAAGATTGAAATCATACAAAATAATATTTCTGACCACAGTGGAGTGAAGCTGGAAATCTGCAAGGGCCAGAGGCCCAGATTTCACACCAAGATATGGAAATTAAACAGCACACACTTAGAAAAACAGTGGGTAAAAGAGGAAATCTCAAAAGAACTTAATATCTACCTTGAAACTAATGATAATGATAACAAAACATACCAAAATTTATGCGATGCAGCAAAAGCAGTACTGACAGGGAAATTTATAACCATAAATTCATACATCAAAAAAGAAGAAAGAGCAATAATTAAAGAACTAACTGCACATTTGGAGGAATTAGGAAAAAAAACAACAAAGTAACCCCATAGAAAGAAGAAAGAAAGAAAGAACAAAGATAAGAGCAGAACTAAATGAAATAGAAAATAAGAAAACACTTGAATAGATAAACTAGACCAAGAGCTGGTTGTTTGAGAAGATGAATAAAAATGACAAACCCTTAGCTACACTAACAAAGAAAAAAACAGAAAATATGCAAATACACAAAATAAGAAATGAGAAAGGAGATATCACCCCTGACCCCACAGAAATAGACTAGCATAAGAGGATACTTTGAAAAAGTATGTTCCAACAAAAATGACAATTCAGAGGAAATGGAGAAATTCATAGAAACACATAGGCAGCCTACAATGACAAAAGAAGAAATTACTGATCTCAACAAACCAATCACAAGTAAAGAGATAGAGTCAGTCTTTAAAAACCTCCCAACTAAGAAGAGCCCAGGGCCAGATGGCTTCACAGGTGAATTTTACAAAACATTCCAGAAAGAACTAACACCAATCTTGCTAAAACTCTTCCAAAAAACCGAAACAGAAGGAACATTTTCAAACTCATTCTATGATGCCAACAATACTCTAGTACCAAAGCCAAACAAAGACACCACAAGAAAGGAAAATTACAGACCAATTTCTCTAATGAACTTAGACGCAAAAATACTTAACAAATACTTGCTAACCATATTCAACAACACATTAAACGAATTATACACCATGACCAATTGGGATTCATTCCAGGTATGCAAGGATGGTTCAACATAAGAAAATCAATCAACGTAATACACCATATAAACTTATTGAATGAAAAAAATGAGGTGATTATATTTATAGATGCAGAAAAAGCATTTGACAAAATACAGCACACATTCATGATAAAAACACTGCAAAAGATTGGAATACAAAGAAATTTTTTGAACATGATAAAGAGTATATATGAAAAACCCACAGCCAACATCATTTACAATGGTGAAATCCTAAAATTCTTCCTCTAAGATCAGGAACAAGACAAGGATATCCACTATCACGTCTTCTATTAAACATTGTCTTAGAAGTACTTGCTCAAGGACTGAGTCAAGAACCAGATATAAAAGGCATTCAAATTGGAAACGAAGAAGTCAAAATTTCATTATTTGCAGATGACATGATCCTATACATAGAAAACCCTGAGAGGTCTGCAACAAAGCTTCTAAAACTCATAAATGAGTTTAGTAAATTCGCAGGTTATAATATCAATGCGCAAAAATCAGTAGCATTTCTGTACACCAATAATGAGCAAGCTCAGGAGGAAATCAAGAAACAAATATCATTTACAATAGTCAATAGAAAAATCAAATACCTAGGAATAAACTTAACTAAAGAGGTAAAGAACTTATACACACAGAACTACACAAGATTGTTCAAGGAAATCAAAGAAGACCTAAATAAATGGAAGAATATTCCCTGTTCATGGATAGGAAGACTAAATATTATTAAGATGCCTATCCTATCAAAACTGATCTACACATTTAATGCAATCCCAATAAAAATCAACACAGCATTCTTTAAGGAACTAGAAAAACTAACTGTGAAATTTATTTGGAAAGGAAAGAGGCCTGGAATAGCCAAAGACATATTGAAAAAGAAAAATGAAATTGGAGGAATCACACTACCTGACTTCAAAACATACCACAAAGCTACAGTAGTGAAAACAGCATGGTATTGGCATAAGGAGAGACACACAGACCAATGGAACCAAACTGAAAGTTCTAACATAGATTCTCATATATATAGCCATATAATATTTGATAAAGCCACCATACACTCTCAACCAGGAGAGAATGGCCTATTCAACAAATGGTGCCTGGAGAACTGGATATCCATATGTAAAAGAATGAAAGAGGATTACCATCTCACACCTTATACAAAGATCAACTCAAGATGGATCAAAGACCTAAATATAAGTGTCAAGTAATAGGAAATGGCTTCATGAACTTCACACCAAAAGCACGCGCAGCAAAAGAACAAATAGATAAATGGGACTTCCTGAAAATTAAAGCCTTCTGGACCTCAAAGGAGTTTGTCAAGAAAGTAAAAAGGGAGCCTACACAATGGGAGAAAATATTTGGTAACCATATATCAGATAGGAGGCTTATAACTTGCATATATAAAGAAATCCTATATCTTGAAAATAAAAAGATAAACAACCCATTTAAAAAATGGGGGAAATTTTTAAACAGACACTTCTCCAAAGAAGAAATACAAATGACTAAAAAGGACATGAAAAAATGCTCCAAATCTCTAGCTATCAGGGAAATGCAAATCAAAACTACAATGAGATACCATCTTACTCCCATAAGATTGGTAGCTATGAAAGAAACAGAAGAGTACAAATGCTGGAGAGGATGTGGAGGAATGGGAACACTCATCCACTGCTGGAGGGAATGCAGAAGGATCCATCCATTCTGGAGGACATTTTGGCTGTTGCTCAAAACTAACCATAGATTTGCCATATGACCCAGCAATTCCACTGCTGGGTATATACGCAGCAGAACTGAAAACAAGGACACAAACTGATAGATGCACACCAATGTTCATAGCAGCATTGTTCACTGTTGCCAAAAGTTGGAATCAACCCAAATGCCCATCAACAGATGAATGGATCAACAAAATGTGGTATATACATTCAATGGAATACTACTTGGCTTTAAGAACAAATACACTACAAACACATGTGATAACATGGATGAATCTTGAGAACCTTATATTGAGTGAAGCAACTCAGGCATTGAAGGACAAATACTACATGACATTAATCATATGAAATAAGTAAACACAAGGTGCCTTAGAGAGCTAGAGACTGGATGATAGGCTTACAGGAAATCGTGGTGTAGAGGAAGGATGTAAGCTGACATCTACATGGGTGAAATCTGTGATAAGCTGGAGTTAAATATGTGTACCCGGAAGGGATAAAATTGGGGCATAGGGTTACCTTTGGTTGGGGCTTTGTGCGCTTTAGGAGTGCTAGGGATAGGCAAATGGGTAATATTGCCAAGAAATTGGGGGGAGTTTGGGGCAACATACGAACATAGAAGATTGTCAGGTATTTGGTTGAGAGTATAATGCTGAGAAAACCTTTTCAAAAATATAATAAGGAAAGTGACCTGTTTAACATCCTTAAAGGGAAAAATCTGATGCAGGACAGACTCCTAGGGAATATGTGAATTTCCATTTTGCCAGAGAGGGTTATATCACTGGGTAGAGACCCATATAATGAGAGTGAAGGTATACCCACATCCTGGGTAGGACTGATGCCATCAAATAGAGGGTCCTGTATCTCTCAAGAGAAATGGTGGCTCCCAGGGCATTAGGGCAGTTGAGCATGTCAAGCCCTCAACACTGTTGCAAGTATCTCTGAACATGGCTCTTCAAGAAATGAAGATGGACTGTCACTGTAGGCCCTAAGTGGAGGGGGAAATAGGCATTGAATAGATGGAACCAACATAACTGTGAGGGCAATAGAAGTGTTTCTTAAGAGTACGCAAGGATGGATATAAGATATGTAAAATTACACCAAAAATACATAGGGGCTGATAGGCTAAAATGTAAATCATAATGTAAAACATAGGATAACTAAAAATTAGAAAATTGTATAGCCTAAAGTATAAACCACAATGTAAACACAAATGTTACCTTGTTTGAAAGCTATTGTCTCAATGTCTGTACATCAGTTTCAGTAAATATGGTATGACTATGTTAAAAGATTATTGCTGTGGAAGGGAAAAGGTTTTATGTTGGATATGTGGGATTACTGTATATTGTATATATGAATTACTGTGATCTAAAACTCTTGTGAAGATAAGCTTAATAATTAGAAAAAAGAAAAGAAAAAGATAGGATGTTGAATTTTTCCAAATTAGTATGTACTCTATATCTAACCTTAAAACTCATTGCTATATTCCATTTTACTATTAAGGGAACCTGGCAATATATTGGGCTTCACTTTTCAGGAAGTTTTGGATCACAGAGTAGTTCAACAATGGCAGCAGAGGAATACTGGTGTTGTATATTATTGACAGGGGACATATGGTTGACAGGGAGTTCTACAGGGCATATATGTTTGGATATTTTCTTAGTGGAAACAATTAAAAATAACTACTGAGGGAGTGTTGTATTCCTAACCAGGGAGCTCTATCACAGTCCCTAAGGGAACAGCAACAATCCCCCAAGTGCAACTGCGACGGCTTGCTCGATCGGTAGAGGTGGGGTCTGGCTGCGGACGAGGGGTCGGTCCAGCTCTGGACGAGGGGTCGGTCCCGCTTGGGACGAGGGGTCGGTCCGGCAGCAGACGAGGGATCGGTCTCACAAGGGGTTGCGCGGTTCGGTTGACGGGGTCGCCCGGCGAAGCCGGCGACAAAGGGGTTGCCCGGAGAAGCAGGCGACGAAGGGGTCGCCCGGAGAAGCAGGCGACGAACTGGGGACAAGGGAGGCCAGGCCCTTGTCGGGGGCTCTCAGGACTGGAGGGCGCATGGCAGAAAAACTACCGCGGAGACAAGGTAAACACGCAAGTCCACTTTATTGAGGGAGAGGCAACAGTTTTATAGGGGCTGGGGAAGGCTGATTGGTCAAAGCCATGCCCTGTTCTGATTGGTTGCTGGCGAAAGGTCAGTGGGCGGTACTGGATGGGGGAGGGGTGGTGGTTAGGGATTGGCTGTCGCTGTTGCTGGGGGAAGGGGCAGGGTTTAGGGATTGGTGGCTGCTGTTGCTGGGGTAGAGGGCAGACTTGAGTTTCCCGCCCACGCTTGGCTGTTGCTGCTGTCGGGGGAGGGAAAAGGGCAGACTGGATTTCTCCGCCCACGCCTGGCTGTTGCTGCTGTCGGGGGAGGGGAAAAGGGCAGACTGGATTTCTCCGCCCACGCCTGGCTGTTGCTGCTGTCGGGGGAGGGGAAAAGGGCAGACTGGAATTTTCCGCCCTGCACCTGCGCAGGGAGAAAGAAGAAGAAGTGTACTGCCCCACAGGCATCGTGTGGCGCCATCGGGGAGGAGGGGCGGCCGTGGAAGCATGGCTGCCGAGAAGGGGAGACCCGAGGGCACTCTGCGCCCATGCCAAGCTCCCTTCAGGGGTGGCGGTGAGTCCAACCAGCCACCCTATTATGGGGGCAGCGGCTTGGCCTGCCGCGGCCGCTCCCCCGCCGGGCCACACTTCAGCCCGAGGGGTGACCGCATGCAACGGCAAAGACAAAAAAGGAATGAAGTTCCAACAATGAGCCCCTGATACTAATGACTATGCTTGTGAGTCTGTGCACCAGAAATAAGAGCAAGGCCTAAAGCAGTAGTGTGCCTAAGAGTTACCTCCTGAGAGCCTCCGTGTTGCTCAAATATGGCAAGTCTCGAAGCGAAACTCAGCATGTAAATGCATTACCTTCCCTCCCCCAGCATGGGACATGACTCCTGGGGATGAGCCTCCCTGGTGCCAAGGGATCACTACCAAGTACCAGCTGATGACGTAACTAGACAATGACCTTGAAAAAATGGTTCAACTCGGACCAGCAGAATATCCCTGTCTACATATAATAACAGGAATTAAAAATGCTTTTTGGCCTAAATCAAGGGGGAAATGGAAAGGACAAATGAGTTTATATGGCTATGAGTCTCTAAAAAAGAGCCTGGAGGTTTTCAGAGTGTTTGCCATTATGCACACCTGAGCAGAGTCTCAGAGACAGATAAAGTAGATACAACCCCAGGTATTGGTTCTTCTGAGGGATACAGAGACCCACAGGTCTTATGGTCATGGCAGATGGAGTTCAGTGCCATGTCAGTTGGCCCTTCTCTGGAGTTTGTGTTTATGTGTGATAGAGCTGGACTCAGATGTGATCTCTTTTCACAAGCCTTTCCTGTTAATTTATCAGAATTGAGTTGGTGCTGGGGTTTAAGATATTTCTAGGGCATCTGAATCTCTGGACTGACCACGTGAAAGTCAGGCCCTGAGCCTCAAAAGACTTCAACTCCTACACTCTGGTTTATTGGACTTACCCCACTCAGATAACATGGAGATGAAGAAGGTCAATCACCATACCATGGAGCCTAGAGTGCCTACAACTGAAGGCAGGAGGAATGCATCCAGCATCCATGTGGAACCTGAGCCCCCTGTTGACATAGATGTGGAATGGACACAGCCAATCTAAGGTCCACAGGATGGAGGGATAGAATATGGATTAGAGTGGACTTACTGATATTCTATTCATGAACTATTGTGGTTAGTATTCAAAGAAAATGTGGCATTGGTGTGGAAAAAGTGGCCATGGTGGCTGCTGGGTGTGGGGAATGGGAGGAAGAGATGAGATGTGGAGGCATTCTCGGGACTTGGAGTTGTCCTGGGTGGTGGTGCAGGGACAATTACTGGACATTGTAGATCTTCCCATGGCCCACTGGATGGAATGTGGTAGAGTGTGGGCTATGATGTGGACCATTGACCATGAGGTGCAGCGCTACTCAGAGATGTATTCACCAAATGCAATGAATGTGTCATGATGATGGAGGAGAATGTTGCTATGGGGGGAGTAGTGGGGTTAGGGGGATGGGGGGTACATGCAGACCTCATATTTTTTTAATGTAATATTTTAAAAAATGAATTAAAAAAATAAAAACACAAAGCAAAACAAACTCCATTTACCTTTCTCTCTTGATATCCATTTGGCCCTTTGTGTTTTGAGTATTGTTGAAATTCAGTGTTTCCTGATCCTGGTTTGGCCCTTGTTGTGTACCATCAGTTTTCCCTCAGGAAATAGCTGAGGTGTGAACAAAGTGCAGGGTGACACAGAAGGAGGGTTGCTGATGTTGGTGGTGCTGGGGGTAGGAAACGGACATGACAGTGGAGGAGACCTTGGTACTGCAGATAGAGCTGCTGGCTGAGAAAGGGCACTTGGTAGGAGAAGCAAGGGCTTTCCAGCAGTGGGAAATGGAGCCAGAGACCCAACCCTGGAGGGCACTTCAGGATCAGCTGAGTGGTAGATGGCACCAATAGCCAATTCTCCTGCACTCCCGGCCACCCACAGGAGTAACTGTCCCTGCTCCTCTGCTAGGTGCTTGCATGTGACCAAGGAGCCATGTGTGACTCTTCAGGCAGAAGCATGTAAGCACCCATGGCCAGGAGCTCCAGAGACTTCACACTGAAAGGACAACAGCCTGACTGGTGACCCTCCCTCCACCTGGGTTCCTGAGACTGGACTGAGCAGAGCCTCCCTGCCACACACACACACATACACACACACACACACGCACACACACCTTGGCATGGGAAGTCTATCTTTACTTTTAGCCACTGTCTCAGTTTGCCAGGGCTAGTCTGACAATGCCCCAGAACTGCTTATTTAAGCCCCCAGGTTGAAGGTTCTATGATGTGCATCTCTGACAGTGACCAGATCAGGAAGGAAAGGCTTGGCCCAGTGGACCCAGTCCTCAGCAAAAGGGCACTGACCATCACTAGCCAAAGCCAATTAGTCTATGGGGTGTAGCAGTGCTCCAAAATGTATTCACCAAATAGAATGAATGTGCCACACTAATGAAAGAGGTTGATGATGTGGGAGGAGTGGAGTGAGGGGGGTGGGGGTATATGGGAACCTCTTATATTTTTTGAATGTAACATTTTTTGTGATCTAAGTATCTTTAAAAAATACAACTAAAAAATTGATGGGAGTGGGGAGTGGAGTATATGGGAACCTCTTATGTTTTTTAATGTAACTTTTTGTGTGATCTATTAACTTTAAAAAAGATAATTAAAAAATTAAAAACTAAAAACAAAACAGTAATTAGAGCTCCACTGACCCAGGGCTTACTGTGAGCCACTGTATGCATGCTAATTACATTCATTCTCATAATTGATCCATGAGGTCGGTTCTGTTTGATCTGCCTTGAATGGCAAAGTGAGACAGAGAGGCTGTGACTTGTGAAGTCTCCATAGCTAGTCACCGTAGAGCTGATACTTCCACCCAGGACTCCTCAGCCTGGGATGCTAACCAACACACTGACTACTGTTAACTGTGCTCCAAGGAAATTGACTTAAGAAGTAATTTGATCAGCTTTGTTAGGGGCTGAAAGTACCTGCAATGAATTTTGGGGCAGTTTGGTCCTTCAGCAAACCTGTAGTACAGAATTCACACTCTTTATGATCAATGATCCCAAGATTGGAGAAACTGCTCCTGGAGCCCTGGAGTCGATCAAATACCAGTGCCCATAATCCCAATACCATGGTGTGAACATTGGTACAAATGGACTTTGAAATGCCTTTTGCTGTTCTTGTTGCTTTTAAGGCTCTTTTCTTTAGATTTTAATTAATATTTATTTCAGTTGCATAATTTCCTTTTGGCATACACAAAGCTCCAAGACTTGAATTTGCCTGTAACCCCAGCTAATCAAAATGGCTATGAAATGCTTTAAATACATAAAATCCCATTTGAATGAATGTATTCTAAAGACAATTCCCATTTTCCAGGCGGCAGTAAGGCATTGGAGCAGGAGTCAGTGACTTTCTCTGTGAAGGGCCAGGTGGGAACTCTCCTGTCCCAGGGGCTCTGTCACTATCACTCAACCCCAACATCCTACACAGGGAGGATAGAGAAATGAATGGGTGTGGCTATGTTCTAATAAAACTTTATCAAAACTGGCTGGGGGCCAGATTTGGCCCACAGGCCTTAGTGTGCCAACAGTGTCATATAGAAAGGCGTGCTTATGGCTCATTCTTGATTTTCCTCCAAGGGGCAGAGCCCCAGTCACTTCCTACCTCCAGGCCCCTCTCCGGCCATTGTTCAGTCAGCCCTGGAAGGTGGGACTGCTTATCAGACCGGCAAATTCAAGAAGGAGACCCTGAGTCTTCAGGCTCACTCTGCCCTTCTCCGTCTTGGGCCTGGCCCGCAGGGGGCAGGGGTTCTGCTCTGTTCTTCACCGCATTTGAGCTTCTGAAGCCACAAGCCCCACTGTGCAGTCCTCAGCAGTACTTTCCATCAGTGACACCCTATCAAGGAGCAGTCTACAATCCACCTTAGGGTGCTATGGAAAAGGACTCCTCAAAGGTACAAACAAAACGGTGTAGCATGAACTCTCTTTGTTTTCTGAAAATCCAGATGAATTTTATATTCTCTCAATAAAGAAGCATTGAACAACTTCAGGCACCAAGAGTCCTGGCTTTTTCACTATTATCACATGATGGCCATCAACTCACTGGCAGTATCATAGGTACCGTAGACTCAAAATGTAAACCCCATTTAATAAGTGAAACTATTTACAGTTGTTCAAAACCTATTGCTTACAGGAAGAAAATATATGAAGTGTGTGTTGGCAGAAGGTCAGGAATCCTTCCTTTCCACCCATCTCCATTTCAATGGCCAGCAGAGACAGGTACCTTGTCAGATGGCCCCAGAAGTCCCCTTCCTTCCTTCCTCCATCCTTTCCTTCCACATGCTAGAAGCCAGGCAGAGGGGTACCTTGGATGCAAGAGACATCCCGGGGGGCAGACTGAGGGCCATAGTTGCTTCAACTGGAAACTACGCTTCTGTGTGTGAAGTGAAGCTCATGAGACTCAAGAGGCCTCCCACTAGTACTCCAGTGAGAACTGACCAGAACTGGGGACTCACCTGGGCACCACTAATATTGGGTGGCTAGGAGAAGAGGAAGGAGGCATTTTTTGGGATTATTTTACACACCATTAACTTCTTTTCCAAAGGAATCTGTGTTCCACGTTATGGGTTGAGCTGTGTGCCCCAAAAAGATACCTTGAAGTCCTAATCCCAGGTACCTGGGAACATGAACTTTTTGCAAAAGCGTTATTGCAAGCAGAATCATTTAAACTGAATGAGGACGACTGCAGTGGGTGGACCTTTAGTCCAGGATGGCTGGTGTCTTTAGAAAGGGGGTGTGGGCACAGATAGAAGGGGAGGGTGCCATGGGAAGAGAGACAGAGCAGGCCAAAGGGTGACTGAGGAGGCACTGAAAACCCAAGGCTTGCTGGCCAAGGGACAGGTGCCCCAGCGGCCAGGACTGACCCACCAGCACAGCCCATGCACTTGAGGCTTCAGCCTGCAGGGCTGAGAGAGCAGTTCCTGGTGTTTTTAGCCACCTAGTTCGTGGCACTTGTGACAGCAGCCTGAGAAAAGTGAGGTGTCCCTCTTCTGGCAGTCCCATCCCTCCAGGAGGGCTGAAGGATAGCCCAGGTGCCCAGCTGTCTGCCAGGTTGAGGGTCCCCAACCAAGGCTTTTATCTAATCAGATGCCCTGAGGAACGCCCTGGGGACGGACAGAAACAATGTTGAAAAGAAAGGAATGGGTGACCTGGACGACTCTGAACACCCTTCTCTTCCTTCCTGCTGCCCTCTCTTGGGTGCTTCAGGTGCTTAGACCCCAGAGCTCTTCCCACCACGCACACCTTCCCAGAGGGGCCGGGCCAGATGGTGCAGACTTATTCCTGGTTCTTGGCGGGTGGGAAGGCGGCCCGAGGGTTCCCGTGGCCCAGGACCATCCATCAGCCTGGCTGCTTATTCACAGCCCCGGGAACCACCGCACATACTGCTCAGGGGGCCGCATCCTGCACACTGGATAGCCTCGGGGCTCCCTTTCTAGACTCTTCGAGCACCCCCGGATTGCCGCGGGGCCCCTCCAGCTCTGCGGGGGAGGAGTGCATCTGTGTCTCTCAGTAATAGAAGCTCTGCTTTTCAGGGTCCAGGTGCCTGTCCCACCGACCCCGCCGAGCAGCCCCTGCCCCTTCCACTCCTGGGCGCCCCATCGAGTCTTCCTCCCTGGTGAGCAATCTCCTCCCCCCTCCCGTCACTTGACCTTCCCGGTAGACCTTTCCCAGTATGATGTCCTGCTCCTACCCCCTACAGAAGCATCCCCCACACTGCTCGGGCCCCGCCCCCACCTCCTGCCTGGCCCCCAGACCTCTTCCACGCGGTGCCGATGGGTGTCCAGTCCCCACTCCGGTGGCACAACCCCGCCCCAGCCGCTCCCTGGCAGAGGAGCCCTGCCCCCAGCCCCGCCTCACCCCCGCCGCTCGATGCCGCCCCTCCCGTCTCACCCTGGCCTGGCGGGAGAAGTCGCTGCGCTCCTTGGGGTCCAGGATCCGCGGCGGGAAGTAGCTGAAGGCGGACAGCGCGGAGGTGGGCGGCGGCCGGGGCTTGCCCCGCAGCGTGGCGGCGGCGATCTCCTCGTCCCCCAGGCCGCCCCCATCCAGCTTCTCCGCCCAGGCCAGGTCGGTCCCACCCGGCCGGGTGCCCCGCCCGAGTCCGCCTGCCTGGCTGCCCGGCGCTCGCGTTCGGCAGTTGCCAGGAAACCGCAGCCTCGCGTCACAAAGCTGGGCGGGGGGCGCAGGGCTGGGGCGCAGGGCTAGGGACTCAGGGCTGAGGGCGCTGCCAGGATGGGGATGGGACCGTGCCCTCCCGTCTCCCTGCGGGTCCCTGGAGCGCCCACTTGGGACGCGAGGAGCCGCGTCTGCTGGACTGGGGGCCTCCGCCTGCTTGCCCTTGCCCTTGCCCTTGAGCTCGCGGAGGGTCCCAAGCGGGCTGTCTGGAAGAAGTGCAGGCCACCCCAGCGTGGCATCTGAAACCCTCCAGGAGCCGCGGAACAGTAGTGGAAGAAACAGGTGGAATTCACTGCCATCATATATTAACTCAGTGTGTCCGCAGCAGCATCGTGTCAACGTGCAACGAGTTAGTTTTCAGCGCCTAGGTCACCACGAGGGGTCACCGCTCATGGTACTGGCAGGTGCGAGTGTGCAGCAGCACGAATCGAATCCAGCCAAGTGATATCTGGCAAAACGGAACTGTTCCGCAGCGCTCTGCTGTTTCTTGAGTCAAATGCTGGTTCAAGAGGTGCGTTCCTTTTGTCGAAAATTCACTTAATTCTAAAGCCTCGAATGTGTGTGTATCAGTAAAAAGGAGAAGGGGAACTTAACTGGCCTTGGGAATACTTTAACCAGGGCGGCTCTAGGAAGACCGACTTGAAACATAAATTATAATGAGGAGCCAGACTTGTGAAATCTGGGGAACAGTCTGTCATTCCAGGCAGAGGGAAGAGCATCTGTGGTGGCCCTGAGTCTGAGCCCATTGATGTGCAGGCGGCAGAAAGGGGGGACGAGGACGGTGCAGCTTTCAGAAGGGGAAGGCAGCAGGGAGTGCAGGTGGACAGGCAGGCAGGGGAGGGGGCGGTCTCAGGCCGGGACCAACGAGCACCCCTCTCAGGGGGCTTCTTGCCTGCAGGTCCTTGCTGCAGGCAGAGGTTTTAGAGATTTTTCAGTACCATGTCCTTGATGCTAATTAACAAAAACAGTAACCACACATTCACAGTGGCACCCCTAGAAGTAGAGGACCCTAGAAGTATGGCACCCCTAGAAGTACAGCACACTAGCAGTAGGGAACCCTAGAATTATGGCACCCCTAGAAGTATGACCCAGCAAGCCAGTCTGTGCTCCTCCTACCCTTCCTTACACATACCCTCACCAAAAGGTGTGTCAATAAAATCTGACTGGAAAAGAAAGCACCCTAGCCACCTCTATGAGAAGCGACGATAGCACCTGCCTTTGACTAAGCATTCCCTTCACTGTTTGCCAGGTGCTGCCCTAAGCAATTCCATGGCATGTTTCATTGACTATCCTCCACTATTTAGACTACACTTATTTGAAATTTTGGGAATATCTCAGCCTCCAGAGGTACTCAGTTCACCAATGAGCCAAAATCCCCTCTGGATTTGTGGCCCAAGCTCTTGTGGTGGTGTAGCATTTTTGGAGGGAACTGACTGCTCTTCTTCCCCAGGACTATCTCAACTACACTGATTTCTGCTCCTCCCTAGTTTTCCTTCCATCTGACAAGCATTCCCCAAATTCCTTATGCACCAGCCTACGAAGGCTTGGAAGGCAGCAACTTTAGGACCACACACTCCACAGGCACCTCTCCCAGCAGCACCATCCCTCTGCCTCCAGGCCTGGCTCAGGCAAAGTGCTTCTTCACTGGGAGGAAGGTAAACAGTGCAAGAGAAACTGCTCCCCTTTTGCTCAGCCGGAACTGTCACTGTACACTTCTGCAGCTACTGCTCTGCCCAGCAATTACAGGATCCAGGGACCATCCAGAGTTTCAAGGGTGGCCAATAAATCTAAGCTTTGCTGCCGCCTACTGACCGGAGAATACCTCCATTGCTTAAGAGGTGATGCTCACAAGTACAGCTCTTTTTAATCATTTTCCTTTCTCTGCTTTAATTTTGAAGACTAATGGCAAGAAGATGCTGTGTTCAAAATTATCTTCATATGCATGGCTCCAACACTTCCAACAGGGACACTGGGAAATGTTTTGCTAATCTCTAACCATTTATGTGAATGTCACCTCAAATTCTTCAGGGTCATCATCAGAGACTAGTGCTACGCAGTGAATAATAAAATGGTTTGAATCTTGGTTTCACTTGCTACTAGATGTCACCTGCTTTGTCTAACACCACTACAGGGTTGATGGGCAGACTATATGAGGAAATTCAGATGGCCCAGCATTATCGCCCATTATCTCTTGTCGTTCATTGTCCCCACCATAAGGCCAAGTGGGGGAATCTCTGCAATTTTGAGATGTCAGCACAATGAGGATTTAAGGCCCCAGGTGTCCCTCCTCCCCCGTGAAAGGAGCTCCTGGGCCTTTGGGGCCTGAGGTGACCCTCAGGCTGGAGAAAAGTACCTAAAGCTGGGAGCCTTGATGCTGGGGATGTCATTCTTCCTTAGAAGTCAGCCCTCACATGGTTGGCGCTGCCATGGTGGTGGTTCAGTGGCTTGATGGGCTGGTGGATGTGCTTCCTATAGGTGGAAGACATCAGCACCTCAACAGGCCATTCATGATCCTGTGGGGGATCATCGAGATGCTCCCATTAGCAGGGGTCTGCTGCTGTAACTGCCTGACTCCCAACAAGGGGCAGAAGTTAGGAGCTTGGGTTTGTAGAAGTCAAAATAAGATGTCACTGGTTAAGCAAGCATGAGGGCATAATTCTAACAAGTTCATTTTCTAGTGTCACTTAAAAATCCATCACACTTCTGGAATGAATTAATTAGTGCTGGATGTTCATGATTTTTTTCATTACATGTAGGAAAATTGAAATGTAACTGATTGGGATGCTTTTCATTTCAGGTGAAGAATCATGTCTGGACAGACTGAGTCTAGCACAACTGACACAACTGTACTTAGCCTCAGTCCTAGAATATCCTTTCTATAAGGTAAAAACAAAAAGTGTATGGCATTATTTCACTTAGGGCGAACAGTTTCCTTGTGCCCCTTCTGAAAATTAGGTCGCTTCTCTTTTGACCTGTCTCCATAACTTTATTAAAAGGGAAAACTTTCATTTACTTGGAGCTAAGTGAAATAGCTGGCCTTTTCTTTGGTAAATTGACCCCATTTCTGTCTTGTCCTATAAGACCAGTTCCTGCTGTACGAGATTTCTAGATGGTTTCAAGTGTTGAAGGTGTATGAGTCTTAGTATTCCTTGATTCACTTCAAGGATTTTAAAGGGTTTAGCATGCACAATAGCCATTTGATTAAAAAGTCTGAATCTCTGAACTCTACAAAACCTAATTATTTCTGAGTGCATTTTTAAACCAAGTCAGAAATTTCACTCTTCTCTGGGAGACTTTAGTTTAGGTTGTATCTGAGCTATAAAGATTCACTCTCATAAATTTCACAGCACACCTTTTTTGTGTGATTGGAAATAGTCTCAACAGACTTCAACACCTTCTGCTTTGTCCTTCAAACTTGTCTCAGGATCATATTTTGGTAAAAGCTAAATATATGAAAAGTCATTACTCTTTTCTTTTAAAAAAGTTTTAACAATGCCAAGGCCTATAAAGATAAACACTAAAATTAGTTAACGCCAACCACCTCAATTCCCTGAAATAACAAATTTGTAACTGTGCTTTCTATGCAAAACGTACACAAATATGGAAACCAATTTTCTTTTCTCTTTGTTATGTTCAGTGTATCATACAATTTACCATTATGTCCAGTATATGTAGACCTTCCTCAAGACCAATGTGTGTGGATCAAATACATTCTTTTTTGAAGTGGTGTATTTTATGGGACTTACTCACCAGTTCCCCAGCTTATAATCTTTCAGGTTCTTTCCATCTTTGGTCTCTATCCACAATGCTGTAGTAAACATCCTTGCATGTCATTCTACTGGGGCCCATGCTCCTTCAAGCGGCAGACTGAATGTTAAGAGTGGGACTACTGGTGTAATGTCAGTAGATAGTGATTCTGAATGATAGATGTCACACCTCCCCAGCAGAGAGTGATGGTGGCTGGGTCACCCCCACCTCCACCGTACAGTTTTGTCCTGTTAGCTTTTGCCACTCAATTCAGTGGAAAAGGGTGTCTTGTCATGTATTTAAATTGCATTTGAGTGAGCAATAATGAAGTTGAGCATTTTGTCAAATGTTTATTGGCCATCTGTATTTTCTAGGAATCGCCTTCCTGCTCCCCAACTCATCTTTCTATTGCGTTGTGTTTTTAAGATTTGTGTGGCCAAATCTACATGTCATTTAATGGTTCCTGACTTTCCCATCATGCATAAGATTATTTCACTAAATGTGTTACTGCAAATATTTTACTAATTTTTCCCCATTGGATCTTTAATCCACCTGGGATTTATTATATAGGTATACCTCAGAGATTTGGCAGGTTCAGTTCCAGACCACCATAATAAAGTGAGTTACATGCATGTTTTGGTTTCCCAGTGCACATATACTATAGTCTTTTAAGTATGCTATAACATTATTTTTTATTTTTAAATACATATACTTCAATTAAAATGTGACACAGATGAAGCGAGCACATGTTGTTGGAAAACGGGCAAAATAAAATGTGACACTGATGAGGCAAGCACACGTTGTTGGAAAACTGGCACTGATAGACTTGCTTGACACAGGATTGCCACAAACCCTCAGTCTATTTAAAAAAACAAATATCTGCAAAGTGCAATAAAGCAAAACTCAGTAAAAGGAGATATGCCCATAGTCTGATGTTTGGTAGGAGTTTAACTGTTCTTTTCTAGGTATATAAATGTTTTCAAATATTCATGTGGCAATGTCACAGTGGGTGCAGAGTCACACAAAAACTGAGAGAATATTGAATTCTAATCCTGGAGAGCTCTGCTACACTCTCTAATGGAACAGCAGCAATCCCCCAAGAACAGGGGCAATGACTAGTGAAGAAAAATGGCCCATTGATGGACCCTTGATATTGATGACTATGCTTATAAGCCTTTGTTCTTGAAATTGAAACTTAGCCTTGTGTTTAGGGTGCCTAAAAGTTACCTTCTGAGATCCTCCTTGTTGCTCAAATGTAGCCTCTTTCTAAGACAAATTCAGCATACAAATGCGTTGTCTTCCCCCCAGAGTAGGACATGACTCCTAGGAATGAGCCTTCTGTACACTGAGGGATTACCATCACCAATCAAATAGCAGGGTAACTGGAAAAAGATGTAAAAGAAAAGGGGGTGGGGGTGGGAATGTAAAAACAAACGAGTTCAGAAGGCTGGGAGACTTCAAAGTGAATTGGGAGGTCATTTCAGAGGTAGCACTTATGCACATCTCAGCAGGATCTCATAGACTGCCAAAATAGATACTACCCCAAATAGTGAGTCTCCTGAGAGCTCTGGAGACACCTAGGTCCTATGGTCATGGTAGATATGTCAGGAATTTGTTACCTTCCCAGTGGGCCTACCTTGGGGTTTGTGCTCCCCATTGTGACAGAGTTGGGACTCAGTTATGACTTCCCTGCACATAGCTCATCTGTCCCTTCTATTTGAACTTATACTTGGTGATGGTGTTAGTAGGTGTACACCCAAGAAACTTAAGTCTTTGGACTGCCCATGTGCCAGCTGTGCCCTGAGCCTCAGTGGAGTTGCAACACCTACTCTCCAGTTCATTGGACCCACCCAGGGCAATTAACAAAGAGGTGAGGATGGGCAACCACTATACCAAGGAAATAAGAAAGCCTACAACTGCCAGCAAGAGCATCCCATCCATATATGGGATCAAACTCCCCTCTCAATTAGAAGTGGATTGGGCATCACCATCCCAGAATCCTTAAGAATGGGAAAGAACTATGGACTAGAGTGGACTTACTGGTATTCTTCTATAGCCTTATTGTCTATACTTATTGTTACTTATTGTAATTCTAGCAATGGAAGAAATTATAACATTGGTGTGGAGGCAGTGACCGCTGGAGGATCTGAGGGCAAGGAGAGGGAAAAACAGTTGTAACACGGGGGCATTTTGGGGACTTGGAGTTGTTCTGAATGGCTTTGCAATGACAGATATAGGCCATTATATGTCTTCCCATAACCTACAAAATTATGTGGGAGAGAGTGTCAACTACAATGTAAACTATAATCAATGCTCATTAGCAATATCCTGAAATGTGTTTATCAATTGCAATTAATATATGTCCGTAATGAAAGATGTTGTTTATGTGGGAGAATGTGGGAGCTACGAGGAGCAGGGCATATGGAAATTCCTACACTTTTTATGTAACATTTATGTAATCTAAGTACCTATAAAATAATTTTTAAAAAAAATATTTTTTAAAAAGAAACCAGTCTAAGTAGGATAAGACAAAACAGCAGAGATATTAGAATGATCACTGTTTGCCCAGGCCTTAGGCAGAGGGAGGTACATTGAGTAGGTGAAGCTCAGAAATTTTCAGAACAGTGAAATTATTCTCTATTATACTGGGATTGCAGGCATATGACATTATGCATTTTTCAAAACCCATTGAACTTGACAACATCCAAGTTCAAAAATAATCTAACTGTATTGTAAATGCATCAAATGCCCTATCTGAGGGGTATGGGAGGAAAAGATGCTGGATTAGTAATATTGGATATGAACAGTGTCTGTAATATGAAATCAATGGGCACTGTACACAGGTATGCTACTCTATTTGATATTGTGTCCCATCAGGGTATGGGTTAACAAATTTTACTTTTATACATGTACACTGGAATTAAGCAATGAAGTAAATCAATGGAATATGGGAAATATGCTTCCCAACATGGTGTGGAAGGATTCAGATAAGCAAGGGGAGGATGTTAGATTGTTCTGTTAATGATTTAGAGACAGACACATCAGTGTGAATTCGTGTGGAGGTAAATATAGTTACACAGGGTTGCTTGTAGAAATATTTGCAGATATGTATATATACATAGGATTGTGTACACATGTGTGTTTTTGTAATATCCATGGAGATGGCCCAGTAGCAAGGCACATATAGTGTCTAGACTTTAGATATTAAAAGCATTTTTGCAATAAGAATTTTCTTGGAGAAATAGCTGCCTGCAGGACTAGGTCAAGAAATATACAAAAAGAGTCTGGAGTATCTCTTAGTACCAAAAAGTTAGTATGTGTTAAAATAAAACTGGTAATGTGGGGATAATTTCAAATAGACATAGGACATAGCCAAAAGGATTCCAAAGGTCAAAACTGGAATAAACTGAAAAACAAAATAAAGTAGTACTGTATCACAACCCAAAGTAAGAAATAAATGTCATGAGGCAATCCTAATATAAATAATTGATTTTTAAAAGATACATATTTATTGTGAAGATGAATTCCATAATATATGGAGATATTTTTCTCTCAAGGCAGTGGCACAAACATACTCCTGAATGTGGGCTTCATGTATTAATTTCATTCCAAAAGCCATATATGGAAATGCAGAGAATTGATGAGTATTGGGGAAGCTAGGGAAGCTCCAAACACTGTTGATCAAGGACAACATCAAGAGTGATAAGTCATGTTGATAGGATGCACCCTAGATATGATGCAATGAAAATAACACATTATCCTGGTACCTTCCTCCAAAATCCCATTAACCCTGTCTAAACATGAGAAGAATATCAGGCAAATTCAGAGTGAGGGGCACTTTACAAAATACCCGACCTACACTCCTCAAAAGTATACAAGTCATAAAACATGAGGAGAAAATCTGAGATGTTGCCACTGCCTGAATGGCTTAAGAATATTTGAAAATAAATATAATTTGCTATTCTGGCTTGGAGGTGTTAAGATATTGGGAAAGTATGTGAGAAGTTCTTGAAAATCCTCTCTACTATCCTTGCAACTTTTCTGTAAATCTAACACAGTTTTAAAATATTAATTTTATTAATAAATAAATTATTAGTGAAGTGCAAAATTCTAGAAACTTTGAACTCCAAGGTTCAATCCATGACAATTACATTTACATACCTTGGATAAGAATATAGCATTGCTGCCTCACATTATTCTTCCATTAAATCAGAATAGTGAAAAACAATTTTATGGAATAATTGAATTAAATGAAATAATGAATACAAAATGCCTGACATTGTGCTTAGGATAAAAATGAATATTTTTCTTTGTAGTCCAAGCCCACACAGATTCACTTCCCACTACAATTGTGCTATTTCCATCCCTCATCCTCTCTGTAGGGTTTTGGCAACAGCAATCGTCATGTTGACTGAGAGTAAGCTTTCATCATGGCAAGTAATTTCACGACCATCACCTTCTATAAACCTGCCCTGACTCTCAATAATTTAAAACATAAATATCCATCTTCTGCACAAAACACCAGGCTCTCTATACTATGGCTACTGCCAAACTGGTCAGGCTGCTTATCCCCTTTTCACATCCTACCCGTTCATTGTTCATCAGATAGCAAGAACTAATTTTAAAACCTCACCACACCATGTGGTTACCTTGATTGGATTGTTTCCCTCTTGTTTCTTCTTGGTGTGCTTCTACACCTTTCTCCTCTTGAAGTTACCCCAACCTCTACTTTCATTGTCAGTGCAGTCATCTCCCTTGTGAAGCCTTCACTTGTCTCCACAGAATGAGCATAAACTTTTAGATCCACTTCACCAGGATGTCAGTGCCATCTCAGGGTATTTCATGTAGTCACTACTATTTTTGCTTGCACATAATCTCTATAAGATGTGGAAGAATATTTTACTTATCTCTTTATTCACAAAATATTATTTAGTAACTTCCATGATGTGTTTGATGACTAAATGGTTGTTGAATGACTAAAATTAAAAATGAATGAGGGATGTGCAGAAAGGTCACATCTGAGTAAAATTCCATCATACTCAGGAATACAAACTCCAAAGTAGGGCCCACTGACATGGCGCTGAACTCCAGAGCCAGCTGCCATGACCATAGAACCCGTGGGTCTCTGCAGCCTTCAGGAGAACTAGTACCTGGCCTTCTATCTACTTTGGCTGTCTCTGGGACCCTGCTGAGGCATGCATAAGCACGACCCTTCTGATGACCCCCTGACTCTTTTTTGGAAACTCATAGCCATATAAACTCATTTCTCCTTTCCATTTGCCCGTTTTATTCAAGGTCAAAAAACAGTTTTTAACAACTGTTATTACGTTATTACGTGAAGGTTGAGATATTCTGCTGGTCTGACTTGACCCTTTTATTCAAAGTCTTCTAGTTACATCATCAGCTGGTGCTTGGTAGTAATCCCTCAGCACCAGAGAAGCTCATCCCTGGGAGTCATGTCCCATGCTGGGGGAAAGTAATGCATTTTCATGCTGAGTTTGGCTTAGAGAGTGGCCACATTTGACCAACATGGAGGATCTCAGGAGGTAACTCAGGCAAACTGCACCTCTAGGCCTAGTTCATATTTTAGGCACACAGGCTCATAAGCATAGTCATCAGTATAAAGGGCTCATTGTTGGACCATCCTTATTAGTCTTTGTCATTGCATTTGGGGATTGATGCTGTTCCATTGGGGAATGTGATAGAGCTCCCTAGTTTAGGAACTCAACATTCCCTTATTTGAAGTTTTTAATTGTAACCACTATGAAAATATCCAAACATTTTTATGTACCCTATATACATGCCTGGAGAACTCTCTCCCAACCATGTGGCTCCCATCAATAACATCCCACACAGTGTTCCTCCCCTGCCAGAGTTGAACCTCTCTGTTCACACTGAGACTATTTTAATATTTACTCTTTGAAATCTAAATGTGATTTTGAAAATAATTGATTCTTCCTTCCAATGTACAATATATAGTCAAAATAACCTGCTGGATGTTGATTAAATTTAGAATATTAAAATTTTGTTCAACACACAAAAAAAATCTTCTTAAAAAATGAAGCCTAATATATTGTCAAGTTCCAAAAATAATAAAGTGGAAGATAGTGATGGATTTAAAGGTTAGATATAGAATACATAGTAATTGAGAAAAGCTAAATAAAGTAAAATAAATTGGGGTATCAAAAAATGAAAATGTTTCATTTTTGATGTTTTGTCTTTCATTAATGCAATAGGTGTTGCCCCGTATGTACAGTGGCAAGGCAATTTCATTTCTTCCTCAGTGTCTACATCCTTTCTTTTTTTCTACTTATTTGTTTTGTCTTCACAAAATGTTTAGATCACAGTAATTCACATATATAATATAGGGTATTCCCACATATCCAATATCAAACATTTTGTCCCTTCCCTAGCAATGATATTTTTACATGTTCATATTGTGTTTGCTGCACTTGATGTACAGATATTGAAACATAGATTGCAACCAAGGTTCCATTTTGGCTTACATTATGATCTATATTTTAGACTATACAATTTTCTAAATTTTTAGGTACCTTATGTTTTACATTATAGTTTACATTTTAACCTATATACGTTTATACAATTTTGGTGTAATTTAACATGTCCTATATCCATCATTGCATGATCTTGTGGAACACTTCCATTACCCTACAGTTACCCTGATTCCATCTATTCAATATCCCTCTCCCCCTCCCCATAGCACCCACAGTGACAATCAGTCTTCATTACTTGAAGGACCATATTCAGAGATACTTGCAACAGTGTTGATGGCTTGACATACTCGACTGTCCTAAGCCATTGAGAGCCACCAGTATTCTTGAGAGACACATTTCCCTGTTTGAGAACATCAGTCCTCAGGATGTGGGTATAACTTCACACTAATTGTATGGATCGCCACCAAGTGATATAACCCACTATGACAAAATGAGCATTCACACACTACCTGGAAGCCTGACCTGTGTAAGATGTCCCACCTTAAGCATCTTAAACATGTAAACTTCCTTATTATATTTTCTAAAAAGTTTTCTCAACATTACAGTTTCAACCACATACCTGACAATCTACTATGTCCAAATATTTCCCCACCCTCCCCCCAATGTCTAGGGCCATCTGACCCTTCCTCCCATCCTTAGCCCCGGTCAAGGCATTAAAGCTCCACCCAAGGCATCCGTATGCCCCCATTTTATCCCTTCCCTCTACAAATATTTACATACAGCTTATCATAGATTTCACCCATGTAGGTGTTAGCTCTCTTCCAAACTTTCTTTAAGCCTATCAACCAGTCTGTAGCTCTCTGAGACAACTTATCATGTAATATTTGTGCTTCAATGCCTGGGTTGCTTCACTCAACATAAGGTTTTCAAGATTCATCCATGTTATCACATGTGTTTGTACTGTATTCCATCTTATAGCTGAGTAGTACTTCATTGTATGTATATGCCACATTTTATTTATCCATTCATCTATTGATGGGCATTTGCATTGATTCCAACTTTTGGCAATAGTAAATAATGCTGCTATGAACATTGGTGTGCATATATCAGTTTCTATCCTTGTTTTCAGTTCTACTGGGTAAATACCCACCAGTGGACTTGCTGGGCCATATGGCAAATCCATAGCTAGTTTTTTTTGACAAACCACCAAACTGTTCTTCAGAATGGCTGTATCCTTCTGCATTTCCACCAGCATGAGTGAGTGTTCCCATTCCTCCACATCCTCTCCAGTACTTGTAGTCTTCTGTGTTTTTGATGGCTACTAGTCTCGTGGGAGTAAGATGGTATCTCATTGTAGTTTTGATTTGCATTTCCCTAATATCTAGTGATTTTGAGCATTTTTCATGTGCTTTTTAGTCATTTGCATTTCTTATTTGGAGAAGTTTCTATTTATTTTTTTATTTTTATTTTTTATTTATTTATTTATTTTTTATTGACTTTGTAATAATATTACATTAAAAAATATATATATATATGAGGTCCCATTCAACGCCACTACCCCCAGCCCACCTCTGCCCCCCCAGCAACACTCATTCCCATCATCATGACACATCCATTGCATTTGGTAAGTACATCTTTGGGCACCTCTGTACCTCATGGTCAATATTCCACATCATGGCCCATACTCTCCCCCATTCCATCCAGTGAGCCCTGTGAGGATTTACAATGTCCGGTGATTGCCCCTGAAGCAACATCCAGGGCAGATCCATGTCCCAAAGACGCCTCCACCTCTCATCTCTTCCTGCCTTTCCCCATACCCATCAGCCACCATGTCCACTTTTCCCAATCCAATGCCACCTTTTCTATGTGGACATTGGATTGGTTTTGTCCATTGCACCTCTATGTCAAGAGGAGGCTCAGATTCCACATGGATGCTGGATGCAATCCTCCCACTTTCAGTTGTAATCACACTAGGCTCCATGGTGTGGTGGTTGTCCTTCTTCAACTCCATCTTAGCTGAGTGTGGTGAGTCCAATGAATAAGATTGTAGGTTCTGGAGTCTGTTGAGGCTCAGGACCTGGCTATCACATTGTCAGTCCAGAGATTCAAATCCCCTAAATATCTCTTAAACCCCAACACTAACTGCACCTCCAGCACATTAGCATGAAAGTCTTATGAAGAGAGATCCTATCTGAGTCCAGATTCAGCACACATAAACACCATTTTCAAAGAGGGGCCATCTGACCTGGTAGTTAAGCCCATCGGCCTTGACCATAACTCCCATGGGTCTCTTTAGCCCTCAAAGGAACCAATACCTGGGGGTTATATCTGCTTTATCTGTCTCTCAGACTCTGCTCAGTTGTGCATAAGGGCAATCCTTCTGCCAGCCTCCAGACTCTTTTTTAGAGACTCGTAGCCATATAAACTCATTTCTCCTTTCCATTTCCCCCTTACATTAGTCAAACAGCATTTTAAAGTCATGTTATTTTATGTAGACAGGGATATTCTGCTGATCCGCATTGAACTTTCCATATAACGTCATTTTCCAGTTGCATCATCAGTTGGCAGTTGATAGTGGTCCCTCGGTGCCAGGGAGGCTCATCCCCGGGTGTCATGTCCCATGCTGGGGGGAAGGCATTGCATTTACATGCTGAGTTTGGCTTCAAGACTGGCCACATTTGAGTAACATGAAGGCTGACAGGAGGAAATTCCCAGGCACAATGCTGCTCTAGGCCTTGTTCTTATTTTAGGCTTATCAGCTCACAAGCATAGTCATTAGCATCAGGGGCTCACTGTTGAGCCCTCACTCCCTCCCAGTCCCCACCGCTGCACCTGGGAGACTGTCGCTGCTCCCCTAGGGACCACAACAGAGCACCACTGGCCAGGAACCCAGTAACCCCCCTGCTGTGGTTTTTAATTGTTGCCACTATGAGTATATCCAAACATTACTATGCACCCTGGACATATGTTCTGTACAGCTCCCTGTCAGCCATATATCACCTGTCAATGGTATCCTATACCAGTATCCCTCCATTGCCATTGTTGAACCACTCCGTGATCCAGAACTCCCTGAAATTTGAAGCCCAATATAATGTCAGGGTCCCTTACTAGGAAATGGCATATAGCGATAGGTTTAAAGGTTAGATAAAGAATACGTGATGACTTGGAAAAAATTCTACATCCTATCTTTTTCTTTTTTATTTTTTTCCCCTAATTATTGAGCTTCTCTTCACAGGAGCCCTAGACCACAGCAATGCATATATATAATATACAGCACTCCCATACATGCACCACAAAACCTTTCCCTTCCACAGCGATACCCTTACACCCTATTCACATCATATTTACTTAACGTGATGTACAGAGTCTGAGACAATAGCTTTCTAACAAGGTGACATCTGTGCTTACATTGTGGTGCATACTTTAGGATACACAGTTTTTTACATTCTTAGTTATCCTATGTTTTACATTATGGTTTACATTATCAGTCTGTCATCTCCTATATGTTATGGTGTAATATTACATGTTTTATATCCATCCTTGTGTACTCTCATGAAACTCCTCTCTTACCCCCCATTTACCTTGGTTTGCGGGTTTGAGGGTGGCTGGGGAGGGGCGGATGGGTAACAATGCCCAAAAGTGGGGGAGGGAGGAGTAGCATACGAACACAGGATAGGGTCAGGTGTTGGTGGAGAGTAAAATGTGGAGAAAATCATATCAAAATATAATAAAGAGGGTTACCTGTTTAGAACGCTCAGAGAGGAGGGTCTGATGCAGGACGGGCTCCTGGGGAATGTCTACATGCTCATTCTGCCAGAGTGGGTGACACCATGGGGTAGAAACCCAAGTAGTGAGAGTGGAGGTGGACCCACATCCTGGGGAGGACTAATGCCATCAAATAGAGGGAACTGTATCCCCTCGAGAGAAAGGGTGGCTCCCAGGGCATTGGGGCAGTTGAGCAAGTTAGGCCCTGAACACTATTCCATCTATCTTTGCAAATGGCTCCTCAGGAAACGGAGGTTGGCTGTCAATTTAGGCAGCAAGGTGGAAGGGAAAATGGAAGTTAAATGTGTGGAACCGAAGAGTTTCTATTTAAGTCTTGCCACTTTTTAAAATGGGTGGGTTGTCTTTTTATTTTTTAGATATAGGAATTCTTTATATTTGAAGGATATTGGTCTCCTATCAGATATATGGTTACCAAATATTTTTACCCATGGTGTAGCCTCTTTTCATTTTCTTGACAAAGTCCTTTGAGGTGCAAAAGGCTTTAATTTTGAAGAAGTCTCATGTATCTATTTGTTCTTCTACTCGTGCTTCTGGTGTGAAGTACATGAAGCCATTTCCTATTACAAGGTCTTGTAGGTGTTTCCCTACATTGCGTTCTAAGGTCCTTATGGTCTTATGGTCTTGGCTCTTCTTTCAGGTCTTTGATCCATCTTGAGTTGATTTTTTTATAAGGTGTGAGTTGGTAATCCTCTTTCAGTGGGTTTGGTGGTCTTGTGAATATCATATGACTGTATCTATGAGGAGCTATATCAGAATTTTCAAATTGGTTCCATTGGTCAGTGTGTCTCTCCTTGTGCCAGTACCATGCTGTTTTCACTACTGTACTATGTTATGAAGTCAGGTAGTGTAATTACTCCAATTTTGTTTTTTTCTTTTTCAATATGTCTTTGGCTATTCGGAGCCTCTTTCCTTTCCAAAAAAATTTCTTAGTGAGTTTTTCTAGTTCACTAAAGAATGTTGTGTTGATTTTCATTGGGATTACATTGAATGTGTAGATCAGTTTTGGTAGGATAGACATCTTAATAATATTTAGCCTTCTTATCCATGAACAGGGAGTATTCTTCCATTTATTTAAGTCTTCTTTGATTTCCTTGAACAGTGTTGTGTAGTTTTCTGTGTATAAATTTTGTACATCTTTAGTTAAATTTATTTCTAGGTATTTGATTTTTTAATTTACGATTGCAAATGGTATTTTTTTTGATTTCCTCCTCAGGTTTTTCATTAGTGTTGTACAGACATGCTACTGATTTTTGTGCATTGATCTCATAACCTGTGACATTACTGAACTCATTTATAAATTCTAGAAGCTTTGTTGTAGATTTCTCAGGGTTTTCTCTGTATAGGGTCATATCATCTGCAAATAGTGGAATTTTGACTTCTTCTTTTCAAATTTGAATGCCTTTTATGTCTGGTTCTTGCCTCAATGCTCAGGCAAGCACTTCTAACACAATATTAAATAGAAGGGGTAATAATGGGCATCGTTGTCTTGTTCTTGATCTTAGAGGGAAAGATTTTCAGATTTTAGAAAATTGTAAATGATGTTAACTGGGGGTTTTCCATATATATCTTTTATCATATTCAGAAAGTTTCCATCTACTCCAATCTTTTGCAGAGTTTTTATTAAGAAATTGTGCTGTATTTTGTCAAATGCTTTTTCTGCATCTGCAGATATGATCATGTGATTTTTTTCCTTCAATCTGTTTATGTGGTGTTTACATTAGTGTATTTTCTTATGTTGAACCATCCTTGCATACGAGGAATGAATTCCTCCTGGTCATGGTGTATAATTCGTTTAATGTGCTGCTGAATATGATTAGTAAGTATTTTGTTGAGGATTTCCACATCTATGTTCATTAGAGAGATTGGTCTGTAATTTTCCTTTCCTGTGGCATCTTTGTTCAGCTTTGATATTAGGGCAATATTGGCATCATAGTATAAGTTAAGCAATGTTCTTCTGTTTCAATTTTTTGGAAGAGTTTCAGCAAGATTGGCATTAGTTCTTTATGGAAAGTTTGGTAGAATTCACCTCTGAAGCCATCTGGCCCAGAACTCTTATTAGTTGGCAGGCTTTTAATGACTGATTTTATATCTTTACTTGTGGTGGATTTATTGAGATTGTCAGTTTCCTCTTTCATTAATATAGGTTGCTTATGTGTTTCCAGGAATTTGTCCATTTTCTCTGAATTTTCATTTTTGTTGGAATACAGTTTTTCAAAGTATCTTCTTATGATAGTCTTTTTTTCTGTGGGGTCAGTGGTGATATCCCCTTTCTCATTTCTTATTTTCTGTATTTGCATCTTTTTTTTTCTTGTTAGTCTAGCTAAGGGTTTGTCAATTTTATAGATCTTGTCAAAGAACTGGCTCTTGGTTTTGTTTATTTTTTCAAGTGCTTTCTTATTTTTTCATTTAGTTCTGCTCTGATCTTTGTTATTTCTTTCCTTTTCCTTTGCGTTTAGTTTGTCATTGTTTTTTTTTACTAAATCCTCCAACTGTGAAGTTAGTTTTTCAATTTTAGCTCTTCTTTTATCACGTGTGAATTTATGGCTATAAATTGCCCTCTCAGTACCACTTTTGCTGCATCCCATAAGTTTTGATATGTTCATTATCATTTTCATTTGTTTCAAGGTAGTTATTGATTTCTTTTGAGAGTTCCTCCTTGACCCACTGTTTTTCTAAGAGTGTGTTATTTAACTTTCATATCTTGTTGCCAAATCCATGTCTCTGACCTTTGCAGATTTCCAGCTTCATTCCACTGTAGTCAGAGAAATTATTTTTTATGATTTCAAACTTTCTGAATTCACTGAGCCTTTCTCAGCAACCTATCCTGTTGTCTATCTTGGAGAATGATCCATGTGCACTTGAGAAGAATGTTTATCCTGCTTTATTTGGATGTAATGTTCTGTATATGTCTATTAGGTCCAGTTCCTCTAATATATTGTTCAAAGTCTTTTCTTCTTTATTGATTTTCTTTTGAGATGTTCTGTCCAAAGGTGATAGTGGTGTATTAAAGTCCCCCACTATAACTGTAGAGGCATCAATTCCTTCCCTTAGATTCGCCAGTGTTTGTCTTACATATTTGTAGGCACCCTTGTTAGGAGTGTAATGTTTTTGTTTGTTTTTGTTTTTGTTGTTAAAGATGTATTTATTTATTTCTCTCCCCTCCCCCACACACTAGTTGTCTGTTCTCTGTCTTTTTGCTGCATCTTCTTTGTCTGCTTCTGTTGTCAGTGGCATTGGAATCTGTGTTTCTTTTTGTTGCATCATCTTGCTGTGTCAGCTCTCTGTGTGTGCAGTGCCATTCCTGAGTAGGCTGCACTTTCTTTCACACTGAGCAGCTCTCCTTACAGGGTGCACTCCTTATGCTTGGGGCTCCCCTACATGGGGACACCCCCTCTGATTGGCACAACAATCCGTGTGCGCATCAGCACTGTGCATGGGCCAGCTCCACATGGGTCAAGGAGGCCCCAAGCAGGTCCAGGGTTTGAACCGTGGACCTCCCATGTGGTAGACAGATGCCCTAATCACTGAGTCAAGTCTGCTTCCCAGGAGCATAAATGTTTATACTGTTCTTTCCTTTTTGAATGATTATCCCTTTCACTAATATGTAGTGTCCATATTTGTCTCTCACAATTATTTTGCATTTAAAGTCTATTTTGTCTGATATTAACATAGTTACTCCTGCCCATTTTTGGTTATTATTTGCCTGTAAGATGTTTTCCAGCTGTTCATTTTCAACCTCCTTGAATCCCTAGGTCTAAGATGTTTTTCATGTAGACAACATATAGATAGATCATACTTTCTTATCCAATCTTCCAGTCTGAGTCCCTTGACAGGTGAGTTTAATCCATTGACATTCAGTGTTATCACTTTCAAGGAATTATTTATATTAGCCATGTTTTCTTTGGATTTGTGTTTGTTATATTTTGTTTGGTTTTTTACTTTTTTTTGTCTTTTTATTGTTCTTACACTCTCCTCCAACTCTGTCTCTCCTGTTTTTTATCTTTCCCCCTATAGAACTTCCTTTAGTATTTCTTGAAGGGCAGGATTCTTGTTGGTATAATCTATTAATTTCTGTTTGTCTGTGAATATTTGAACTCTCTATCATATTGAATGTCAGTTTAGGTGGACAGAGTATTCTTTTTTGGAAATTATTTCTTTTAGTACTTTGACTATATCATACCACTGCCTTCTTGCCTCCTTGGTTTGAGATGAGAAATCAGCACTTAGTTTTATGAAGCCTCCTTTGTATGTGATGTTTCTCTTTTCTCCTGCTGCTTTTAGTATTTTCTCTTTGTCTTGAGCATTGGATAATTTGACAAGTATATGTCTTTGGGTAGGCCTGTTGGAATTTATGCTATTTAGGGTGCATTGTGCTTCCTGGATGTGGACATTCATCTCCCTCAATAGGTTTGAGAGGTTTTCACCCATTATTTCCTCCAACACCCCTTCTGTTCCCTTTCCCTTCTCTTCTTATTCTGGGATGCCTATAATGCATATGTTTTCACATTTTGCTTTGTCATTCAGGTCCCAAACTCCCTGTTGAATTTTTTCTCTCTTTTTATCTATCAATTCTATGTCTGTTTGATTTAGGATGTACTATCTTCCATAGTGGAAGACAGTACATCACTAGTTCTTTCCTCTCCCTCTTCAAATCTGCTGTTATTTGCTGAGAGTGTATTTTTGATTTCTTGGATTGTGCTGTTACTCCCCATCATATCCATTGTCTTTTTTTTTTGCATGATTGCAATTTCTTCTGTATGCTCTCTAAGTGTTTTCTTCATAGTCTTATCTCTTCCTTCACCTCATTAAATTGGCCTCTATTAAATGTTTTGAGAGCTTTAATTACTTGTTTGATGTTCTGCTCTTCTTCCTACTTTTTAGTTTGTTCATTGGATTGGGTCATGTTTTCCTGATTATTGGTTTGGTTTGTAGTTTTTTATTGCTGTCTGGTCATCATTTTATCTTGATGGGTTGATTAGCTTCTTTGTCTAGTGTCAGGGTTTAATTAGTTGCTGCTTTTCATGTGTGTTAAGTCTTCTCTTTGCCATTTTGTTCTTCTTATTCTATTTCTGTCCTGTTGGCTAAGTTCACTTGAAGAAAAATATTAGGGTAAGTGAAAGCAAAAAGAGTAAGAAAAGAAAAAAGTATAATAGTAGTATTGTTAGTAAATATTAGCAGAAGAACCATGTGAGATCTAGAAGAATGGGTATTAGACTCATGTAAGCTGTGTAGAGTTATAACAGTAAGAAAAATGGAGTATCTATAATGAGACAGTAACCTGAATATGGTGAGGAATATAGTATTAATTAAAAGACCAGTGTGGTCAGGAAAGTGGGAAGAGAAAGGAAAGGACAATAATATAGAGAGTGAATAAAAGACAGAAAACAGTACAAAGGTATTAGAAATAAAAATTGGGGGCTAAATTAAGAGCAGTGGAATGTAAGAGAAACACTAAATGATGGAGGATAGAAAGATGTAGAGGAAAGGGGTAAGTATTGGTAGCCAAAATCAGTACACACAGAAAAGAGGAAATAGAGGATGAGGAAACACAGCAAATGTGAATCACTCCCTGCGACACCTAATATAAAAAATATAAAAAAGAAGAGAAAGGGAAAAAAGGGGGAAAAGTGGGGGTGGAAATTCAAGCAAGAAAAGGGGGATGAAGAAGAAGAGGAGGAGGAGGAGAAGGAGGAGGGGGAGGAGGAAAGGGCTGTGGGGTTATAAAGAGGAAGGAAAAACAAAAAAATAAGCCAATAAAAAAGACCAACATTTCAAGCAAGGAATCCTCTTTGCATTTAAATAAAATGCTTAGGAGTCTGACCTTCCCCCTTTCTCCCTTTTTCCCTTCTCTCTCTCCCAGGGCAGCAGGAAAGCTGTGTGAGGTGTCCAGTATGAGAATCAAGTGGGTCCTTGGTGAACCAAATCACCAGAGAAAACAATGTCTCTTAATTTCCAAAGAGAGTGTGCCCACACATCACCAGGAACACCAAATATGCTAATGGAAGTTTTCAAAACACATCTTTTTTTTTTTATTTTTTTATTGACTTTGTAATAATATTACATTAAAAATATATATGTGAGTTCCCATTCAACCCCAACCCTCCACCCCATCTCTCCCCCACCAGCAACACTCGTTCCCATCATCATGACACATCCATTGGATTTGGTAAGTACATCTTTGGGCACCTCTGCTCCTCATAGTCAATGGTCCACATCATGACCCATACTCTCCTCCATTCCATCCAGTGGGCCCTGTGAGGATTTACAATGTCCGGTGATTGCCTCTGAAGCACCATCCAGGGCAGCTCCTTGTCCCAAAGACGCCTCCACCTCTCATCTCTTCCTCCCTTTCCCATACCCATCAGCCACCATGTCCTATGTCCTATGCCACCTCTTCTATGTGGAAATTGGATTGGTTTTGTCCATTGCACCTCTATGTCAAGAGGAGGCTCAGATTCCACATGGATGCTGGATGCAATCCTCCCACTTTCAGTTGTAATCACTCTAGGCTCCATGGTGTGGTGGTTGTCCTTCTTCAACTCCATCTTAGCTGAGTGTGGTAAGTCCAATAAATCAGATTGTAGGTACTTGAGTCTGTTGAGTCTCAGGACCTGGCTATCACATTGTCAGTCTAGAGATTCAAATCCCCTGAATATATCTTAAACCCCAACATTAACTGCACCTCCAGCACATTAGCATGAAAGTCTTATGAAGGAAGATCCCATCTGAGTCCAGATTCATCACACATAAACACCATTTCCAAAGAGGGGCCATCTGACCTGGTAGTTAACCCCATCGGCCATGACCATAACTCCCATGGGTCTCTTTAGCCCTCAAAGGAACTAATATCTGGGGGTTGTATCTGCCTTACCTGTCTCTCTGACTCTGCTCAGTTGTGCATGATGGCAATCCTTCTGCCAGCCTCCAGACTCTTTTTTCGAAACTCGTAGCCATATAAACTCATTTCTCCTTTCCATTTCCCCCTTACTTTAGGTCAAACAGCATTTTAAAGTCATGTTATTTTATGTAGACAGGGATATTCTGCTGATCCGCATTGAACCTTCCATATAAGGTCATTTTCCAGTTGCATCATCAGTTGGTAGTTGATAGTGGTCCCTAGGTGCTAGGGAGGCTCATCCCCGGGTGTCATGTCCCACGCTGGGGGAAAGGCATTGCATTTACATGCTGAGTTTGGCTTCGAGACTGGCCACATTTGAGTAACATGAAGGGTGACAGGAGGAAATTCCCAGGCACAATGTTGCTCTAGGCCTTGTTCTTATTTTAGGCTTATCAGCTCACAAGCATAGTCATTAGTATCAGGGGCTCACTGTTGAACCCTCACTCTCTCCCGGTCCCCTCAAAACACATCTTACAGTCCATCTCCCTTAGTTGTACTACAGGAGGGCTAGTTGAATTTTTTTTAAAGATTTATTTATTTATTTCTCTCCCCTCCCCCCCCCCCAGTTTTCTGTGTCTACTTGCTGTGTCTTCTTTGTTCGCTTCTGTTGTCAGGGGCAAGGGAATTGTGTTTCTTTTTGTTGCATCATCTTGTTGTGTCAGCTCTCCATGTGTGCGGCATCAATCCTGGGCAGACTGCACTTTCTTTCATGCTGGGTGGCTCTCCTTACAGGGCACACTCCTTGCACATGGGGCTCCCCTATGTGGGGATCCTCCTGCTTAGCAGGGTACTCTTTGCGTGCATCAGCACTGCGCATGGGCCAGCTCCACACAGGTCAATGAGGCCCGGGGGTTTGAACCGGAGACCTCCTATGTGGTTGGCAGACACTATAACAACTGGGCCAAGTCTGCTGCCTAGTTGATTTTCTGACTCCACCTTCTCCCAGACCAAGTTTCCGATCCCAGCACTTTTAGGTAAATTGGGCTTTCTCGGCAGATTTGCCTTTCCTTTCTTCCCCAGTTTTCCCCAAGCCAGCTGGAATGCTCCTCAGCTCAAAAAAAAAAAAAGAGGGGGGGTGTCAGGACCTGAAAATTGAACCCCCATCTCATTTGGCCCCTCTGCACCTGCCACCAAAACCCTCCAACTCACAGAGTCACTCCAAAACTGAATGGCTAGTGCATTCCCTTACGGCAGGGAGCACTGGATTTGGCAGAGCGCTGGATTTGGGAGTGGGAAGTCTGGGATATTGTCCTCTTGGGGCATGTGGGTCTGTGAAAAGTGGGCTGCGGTGGCTTAGAGGTCATGGACCTGGGGACCATTCTTCTGGGGAACACAGGGCTTGGGAATGTTGCCACACTACTAACAGTTCAGGGAATGCCCTAGGGGGAAGAGTCCCACCTCTCCACAACTTCTGACCTCAGTGTTAGAAACCCACAATTCTACCCTTAGCAAGCACGACTTCTGTTCCAGTCTCTCCAAATCAATGTCCAAACACTTCCTGCCTTGCAAGTCCCCGAAACAGCCCACTGCAGCAAGATTCCAACTGTACTCAGCCGGCCTTTTGCAGGAACAATTATGAAGTGCATTCACTCAGGTGCCATCTTGCCCCACCCATCAGCTATCATCTTTTAATATCTCCATTTGTTCATCCCAGCTTGTCCTTAAAGGGAAAGTACGTCTGCCTCATTATCTAAAAAAGATGAAGAAATGCACTTGCTAGCTGTTCTTTAATCCTCCCCTGGTTAGCCATGTATATCACTTTGGCTGCTTATATCCTCCCGACAGTGAACTCAGACACGTGGTCTTGCTGGATTTGGGCAGGATCAGGTCTCGAACCTAATGCCAGGTTGCCTAAGTTTGTTTTTGCCTTACTTTTTTCCTCTGGGTTGGTAACAAAAGGAAGCATTTCTACCAACTACAAGGCACAAGGTAGAAAGTACAGTTAAGAGAATGCAGCACATATGCAGAGTATGTTGGAAAACCCAGTAACCCCCAAGCTCACTGACTCCAGGAACTCAGACTGGGTGAAAGCAGCTTCAACTGAGTCTCTACAGACCCTTCACACACCTTCCATCCTGTGCAAGACACCTGGTCATTCTGGGAGCGGTGTGAAGATAAGTCAGCCTGGTTGTTGTCCACAGCCACCCTGCTAAGGCCAGCAAGGCAATCCTTAGTATTGTCTTAAAGTTCTTAAGAACTCCAGGGGTGCCATGCTAAAAGAACTTGTCTCACAGCTGCTGGAAAATCTGGTGTGCCTGTGCTCCAAGTCACTTTACAGGATGGGGAGGACAGAAAACCTCCCAGTATGGGCTCAGGGCTCCTGCTCACACACCACCACTGGCCAGAACAAGCCCACCACACCTGAGCTTCCTCCCAATGTGGCCTTCAAGCATGTCCACTTCTGGCATGGTCACAGGGTGCCCTGGTCCACTGTGCCTGTCCACTTCTGGCATGGTCACAGGGTGCCCTGGTCCACTGTGGCCTTCACTTCTGTGGAAAGCATCACCTCCAGTATGGCTCCTACACACCTAGGTTAACAAGAAGCCCAAACCATGGCCAGTGATAAAGTTTTCAGTGTTTGGTACTGTGAAAACTGGATAGCTCTTTGGGTTAAAAATAAACTTGTATTTGCCCACTTCATTGCAGACAAAAGAAAATTCTGGATGGATTTTAAAAGGTAAGTGAAAAAACAGCTCTAAGGGCCTTTTAATCATCAAAGCAATGGGGAGAAATCAAAAAGAAAATATCAAACACTTTGACTATATGCCTTAGTCAACAAAAGGGGTACTGATGCAAAGTACCAGAATTCTGTTGGCATTGACAAAGGGGGTTTATTTTGGGTAGAAGCTTACAGTCACAAGGCCATAAAGTGTAAGTTATTTCCCTCACCAAAGTCTGTTGCCACATGTTGGAGCAAGATGGCTGCTGGTCTCTGTGAGGATTCAGCCTTCTTCTTCAGACTCCATGGTCCCAGCTTCTTCTGGTCTCAGCTGTAGGCTGGCATAAGGCTTGTCTCTCTGTCTGGGGCTTGTTTCTTTATGGGCTTGGCGGCTCTGGTGTTGCCACAAGGTCAACAGTAGACCATCAGGTTCTCTCTCTTTCCAGGCCTCTGCCATGTCTATAGAGCCATCTCTGTTCCTCTGTGTTCTTCTCCTGTGTGTTTACTTCCCTGGGATCCAGCATCAAAACTCCAACTACTTCCTTTGCCATGTCTTTTTCTTAGTGAGTCCCTGCCCACCAAGGGGTGAAGACTCAATGTCCTACTGACATGGGCCATTTCAACCCCTGATCATAATTTAACAAAGTAAAAGTGAAACCTCCGAAGTTAATACAATCTATTATGCCCATAGGAAGAGACCAGTTTACAAACATAATCCAATATCTATGTTTGGAATTCATAAACAGTATCAAATGGCTATACTATATAAAAATTAAAGATATTTGAATTAAATCAAATAAAATCCAACATTTTAAGAAATGTAATACACCGTGGAGAGATCACATTATCTTTAACATACATAACGTAGGATGTTGATTGGCCGAGAGTCACCTCTTGCTGGCAGTGTTATGTCCTCTTGAAGGAAACTTTGTAGGTAAACCCCCAGATCAGAAGGCCCTTCAGGAACCCAAGGAAGCCCAAGCACCCCACCCACTCTTCTGGGATGATACAAGGTCAATTCTCCAGAGGAGGAACTTGGTCTCCTGTCAGGGAAAGTTCTGGAATCCAGACCCTCCCCTCTGAGGTTCAGAGTTACTGCCCAGCCCACTTGAGGCCATCTGGAAAGAAAAAAAGATAACATGGTCCCCATCACTCACATCACCTCCATATGCCTAGTAAATTAAGGACTTAGAAGGAAGCTGGGCTCCTGGTCATTCTGTGGCTTAAGTCCTTCCTGGCCAGCCCACCAGTGGAACACATGTGTGGCTGGAGAAGAGCCACAGGGTCCAACACATAGACCAGGTCTCCAGACACGTGGTGGAGAGGTGGGAGGCACCTTCCTCTCTCACACCTGAAAGCCTGGTGCCAAAGGAGACAGGGCAGCAGGGCAGCCAGCAGGGGGCAGCGCTAACAGCAGGGGAACAAGGAAACAGAAGATCCTCATGGAAAAGGCTGGGCTTGTGCTTCCTCTGACCCTTCTGAGCTGAGTTAACCCCTAGGGTTCTTATTCTGAGAGAAAGATCCTAAAGGGGAAGGATGGACTCAAGAACAGAACATGCAATTAACCTACACTGAATGTAAGAGCTAATGGCACTTTATTTTGTTCCCTAAACTGGAGTAAATCAGCATAATAGAGTATGATATGCAACATTATTGAAAAATGCCCATTTCTTTTCCTAATGAGTTCTAAAACTATCTTTAAAGTAAGAATGATGAGTAAGCAGCAATGCCTGTCCCCCAAGCCCTGGATTAGTTACCAGGAGCCTATCATAGCTCAGAATAACTTCCCTTAGCAATGCTGGTGGATGCTATCACAATCTTAGACAGCTCTTCTTTGAGGGGATTTCGCATATTCAGAACTTTTGCAGAACAAAATGAATTTTTCTATCACAGAAAAATAAAGAAAAAAATATTCATCACCAGCCAGCCTCAGTTAGTAACATGACTATCCATTTCCAAAAACTAATCAAACAAAAATCTGCTTTTCCTTGATTTGTTTCACCAATTTTTCTTCTTTCCTCTTTTTTTCTTTCACTACTTTATGGATTGAAGCAGAATGTCATTAATAAAACTGACTCAGATTTACATGCTACCACAAAACGGAGCTTCTGGGTTTATTGGTATTTCATTATTACCATTTCTCAAGGGATTTCTTGTTTCACACAGGATGTTGCTTTTAAAACACAAAGAAAAAAGAACCCCACTTACTTTTCTCTCTTGATGTCCATTTGGCCCTTTGTGTTTTGAGTATTGTTGAAATTGGGTGTTTCCTGATACTGGTTTGGCCCTTGCTGTCTACCATCAGCTTTCCCTCAGAAAATAGCTGAGGTGTGAACAAAGTGCAGGGTGACACAGAAGGAGGGTTGCTGAGGTTGTTGGTGCTGGGGGTAGGAAACAGACGTGACAGTGGAGGAGACCTTGCTACTGCAGGTAGAGCTGCTGGCTGAGAAAGGGCACTTGGTAGGAGAAGCAAGGGCTTTCCAACAGTGGGAAGTGGAGCCAGAGACACAACCTCAGAGCGTTGATCAGGATCAGCTGAGGGGTAGATGGCACCAATAGCCAATTCTCCTCCACTCCTGGTCACCCACAGGAGTAACCATCCCTGCTCCTCTGCTAGGTGCTTGCATGTGAGCAAGAAGCCATGTGTGACTCTTCAGGCAGAAGCATGTAAGCACCCATGGCCAGGAGCTCCAGAGACTTCACACTGAAAGGACAACAGCCTGACTGGTGACCCGCCCTCCACCTGGGTTCCTGAGACTGGACTGGGCAGAGCCTCCCTGCCACATACACAAACACATACACACACACACACACACACACACACCTTTTGGCATGGGAAGTCTATCTTTACTTTTAATCGCTGTCTCAGTTTGCCAGAGCTAGTCTGACAATGCCCCAGAACTGCTTATTTAAGCCCCCTGGTTGAAGGTTCTATCATGTGCCTCTCTGACAGTGATCAGATCAGGAAGGAAAGGCTTGTTCCTGTGGACCCAGTCCTCAGCAAAAGGGCACTGACCATCACTAGCCAAAGCCAATTAGTCTATGGGGTGCAGCAGTGCTCCAAAATGTATTCACCAAATACAATGAATGTGTCACACTAATGAAAGAGGTCGTTGTTGTGGGAGGAGTGGAGTGAGGCAGTTGGGGGTATATGGGAACCTCTTATATTTTTTGAATGTAACATTTTTTGTGATCTATATCTTCAAAAAATACAACTAAAAAATTGATAGGGGTGGGGTGGGGAGTGGGGTATATGGGAACCTCTTATGTTTTTTAATGTAACATTTTGTGTGATCTATTAACTTTGAAAAAAGATAATTAAAAATAAAAAAAAAACAAAACAGTAATTAGAGCTCCACCGACCCAGGGCTTACTGTGAGCCACTGTATGCGCACTAAGCACATTCATTCTCTTAAGTGGTCCATGAGGTCAGTTCTGTTTGATCTGTCCTAGAATGGCAAAGTGAGACAGAGAGGCTGTGACTTGTGAAGGCTTCACAGCTAGTCACCACAGAGCTGATACTTCCACTTGGGGCTCCTCAGCCTGGGCTGCTAACCAACACACTGACTACTGTTAACTGTGCTCCAAGGAAATTGATTTAGGAAGAATTTGATCAGCTTTAGTACAGAGTTTGATCAGCTGTAGTACAGAATTCGCCCTCTTTATGACCAATGATCCCAAGGTCAGAGAAACTGCTCCTGGAGCCCTGGAGCTGATCAGATACCAGTGCCCATAATCCCAATACCATGGTGTGAACATTGGTTCAAATAGACTTTGAAATGCCTTTTGCTGTTCTTGTTGCTTTTAAGGCTCTTTTCTTTAGATTTTAATTAATATTTATTTCAGTTGCATAATTTCCTTTTGGCATGCACAAAGCCCCAGGACTTGAATTTGCCTGTAACCTCAGCTAACCAAAACTGCCCTGAAATGCTTTAAACACATAAAATCCCATTTGAATGAATGCGTTCTAAAGACAGTTACCAGACATTGCATGTCCTCCCATGGCCCACTGGGTGGACTGAGGGAGAGTGTGGGCTATAATGGGGACCATTGACCATGAGGTGCAGCGGTGCTCAGAGATGTATTCACCAAGTGCAATGAATGTCTCATGATGATGGAGGAGGTTGTTGCTATGGGGGGAGGAGAGGGGTGAGGGGAGTGGGGGGGTATATGGGGACCTCATATTTTTTGAATGTAATGTTAAAAAAATAAAGACAAAAATAAATAAATAAAGACACTTCCATTTTCCAGGAGGCAATAAGGCATTCGAGCAGCAGTCAGCGACTTTCTTTCTGGAGGGCCAGGGGGGAACTCTTCTGGCCCTGTGGGCTCTGTCGTTATCACTCAACCCCAACATCCTGCACAGGAACGTTAGAGAAATGAATGGGTGTGGGTGTGTTCTAATAAAACTTTATCAAAACAGGCAGGCAGCCAGATTTGGCCTGCAGGCCTTAGTTTGCCAACCCTGTCATATAGAAAAGTGTGCTTATGGCTCATTCCTGATGTCCCACCAAGAAATAGAGCCCAGGTCACTTCCTACCTCGGGGTCCCTCTTTGGCCCTTGTTCAGTTAGCCCTGAAGGCGGGGCCATTTATCAGACAGCCAAATTCTGGAAGGAGACACTGAGTCTTCAGGCTCACTCTGCCCTTCTCCCTCTTGGGCCTGGCCCGCAGGGGGCAGGGGCTCTGCTCTGCATTTCTACCACATTTAAGCTTCAGAATCCAAAAGCCCCACTGTGCAGTCCTCAGCGGTACCTTCCATCAGTGACACCCCATCAAGGAGCAGCCTGCAGTCCATCTTATGGAAAGGGACTCCTCAAAGGTACAAACAAAACGGTGTAGTGTGAACTGTCTTTGTTATTCTGAAAATCCAGATGAATTTTATATTCTCTAGATAAAGAAGATTTGAACAACTTCATACACCAAGAGTCTTGGCTTTTTGACTATTATCTCATGATGGCCATCAACTCACTGGCAGTATCATAGGTACCGTAGACTCAAAATGTAAACCCCACTTAGTAGTGAAACTATTTACAGTTGTTCAAAAGCTATTGCTCACAGGAAGAAAACAGATAAGGTGTGTGTTTACAGAAGGTCAGGAACCCTTCCTTTCCACCCCCCTCCTGTTTTAACAGTCAGCAGAGACAGGTACCTTGTCAGACGGCCCCAGAAGTCCCCTTCTTCCATCCAGTTCTTCCACACGCTAGAAGCCAGGCAGAGGGGTACCTCAGATTCAAGAGACATCCCAGGGGCAGGCTGAGGGCCATGGTTGATTCAACTGGAAACCACGCTTCTGTGTGTGAAGTGAAGCTCATGAGACTCAAGAGGCCTCCTACCAGTACTCCAGCAAGAGTTGACCTGAACTGGGGACTCACCTGGGCACCACTGATTGTGGGTGGCTAGGAGAAGAGGAAGGATGCATTTTGTGGGATTATTTTATATACCATTAACTTCCTTTCCAAGGTAATCTGTGTTCCACGTTATGGGTTCAGCTGTGTACCCCAAAAAGATACCTTGAAGTCCTAATCCTGGGTACCTGGGAACACGAACTTTTTGCAAAAGCGTTATTGCAAGCAGAATCATTTAAATTGAATGAGGCCAACTGCAGTGGGTGGACCCTTATTCCAGGATGGATGGTGTCTTTAGAAGGGGGGTGTGGGCACAGACAAAAGTGGGGGGTGGGGGCATCATGGGAAAACAGAGCAGGCCATAAGGTGACTCAGGAGGCACTGAAAACCCAAGGCTTGCTGGCCAAGGGACAGTGCCCCAGCGGCCAGGACTGACCCACCAGCAGGGCCCACGCACTTGTGGCTTCAGCCTGCAGGGCTGAGAGAGCGGTTCCTGGTGTTTTTAGCCACCCAGTTCATGGCACTTGTGACAGCAGCCTGAGAAAAGTGAGGTGTCCCTCTTCTGGCAGTCCCATCCCTCCAGGAGGGCTGAAGGATAGCCCAGGTGCCCAGCTGTCTGCCAGGCTGAGGGTCCCCAACCAAGGCTTTTATCTAATCAGATGCCCTGAGGAACGGCCTGGGGACGGACAGAAACAATGTTGAAAAGAAAGGAATGGGTGACCTGGACAACTCTGAACACTCTTCTCTTCCTTCTTTCCACCCTCTCTTGGGTGCTTCGGCTGCTTAGACCCCCGAGGTCTTCCCACCACGCACACCTTCCCAGAGGGGCCGGGCCAGACGGTGCAGACCTATTCCTGGTTCTCCTTGTCGGGTGGGAAGGGGCCCGAGTGTTCCTGTGGCCCAGGACCGTCCAGCAGCCTGGCTGCTTATTCACAGCCCCGGGAACCACCGCACATACTGCTCAGGGGGCCGCACCCTGCACACTGGATAGCCTTGGGGCTCCCTTTCTAGACTGTCCGAGCTCTCCCAGATTGCCACAAGGCCCCTCCAGCCCAGGGGAGGGGTGCCTCTGTGTCTCGCAGTACTAAAAGCTCTGCTCTTTCGGGTCCAGGCGCCCATCTCACCGACCCGCCGAGCAGCCCCTGCCCCCTCCACCCCCGGGCGCCCCATCGAGTCTTCCTCCCTGGTGAGCACTCCCTCCTTGCCCCCCCCCCCACACACACACTTGACATTCCCGGTAGCCCTTTCCCACTATGATGTCCTGCTCTCACCCCGACAGAAGCATCCCCCACCCTGCCCGGTCCCCGCCCCCAAGCCCTGCTTGGCCCCCAGACCCCTTCCACGCAGTGCCGCTGGGTGTCCAGTCCCCGCTCCGGGGTTGCACAGCCCCGCCCCAGCCCCTCCCTGGCAGGGGAGTCCTGCGCCCAGCCCCGCCTCACCCCCCTGCGCGGTGCCGCCGGTCCCGCCTCACCCGGGCCTGGCGGGAGAAGTGGCTGCGCTCCTTGGGGTCCAGGCGCCACGGCGGGACGTAGCTGAAGGCGGACAGCGCCGCGATGGGCAGCGGCCGGGGCTTGCCTGCAGCGTGGCGGCGGTGATCTCCTCCTCGTCCCCCAGGCCGCCCGCGTCCAGCTTCTCCGCCCAGGCCACGTCGGTCCCACCCGGCCGGGGACCCCGCCCGAGTCCGCCTCCCTGGCTACCCGGCGCCCGCGTTCCGCAGTTGCCGGGGAACCGCGGCCTCGCGTCACAAAGCTGGGCGGCGGGCGCAGGGCTAGGGCTCAGGGCCAGGGGCGCAGGGCGGAGGGCGCAGCTGGGCTGGGGATGGGACCGTGCCCTCCCGTCTCCTTGCGGGTCCCTGGAGGGCCCACTTGGGACACAAGGAGCCGCGTCTGCTGGACTGGCAGCCTCCGCCTGCTTGCACTTGCCCTTGCCCTTGCGCTCCCGGAGCGATCCAAGCGGGCTGTCCGGGAGAAGTGCAGGCCACCCGTGCGCGGCATCTGAAACCCTCCAGGAGCCGCGGAACAGTAGTGGAAGACGCAGGTGGAATTCACTGCCATCATATATTAACTCAGTGTGTCCGCAGCAGCATCGTGTCAACGTGCAACGAGTCTGTTTTCAGCGCCTCGGTCACCACGAGCGGGCACCGCTCACGGTACTGGCAGGTGCGGGTGTGCAGCGGCACTAATCGAATCCAGTCAAGTGGTATCTGGCAAAACTGAGCTGTTCCGCAGCGCTCTGCTGTTTCTTGAGTCAAATGCTGGTTCAAGAGGTGTGTTCCTTCTGTCGAAAATTCACTTAACTCTAAAGCCTGGGATGTGTGTGTATCAGTAAAAAGGAAAAGGAGAACTAAACAGGCCTTGGGAATACTTTAACCAGGGCGGCTCTAGGAAGACTGGCTTGAAACATAAATGATAATGAGGGGCAAGACTTGTGAAATCTGGGGAACAGTCGGTCATTCCAGGCAGAGGGAAGAGCATCTGTGGTGGCCCTGAGGCCGAGCCCATTGATGTGCGGGTGGCAGAAAGGGAGGACAAGGACAGTGCAGCTTTCAGAAGGGGAGGGCAGTAGGGAGTGCAGGTGGACAGGCAGGCAGGAGAGGGGGAGATCTCAGGCCCGGGCAAACGAGCACCCGTCTCAGGAGCCTTCTTGCCTGTATGTCCTTGATTCAGGCAGAGGTTTTAGAGATTTTTCAGTACCATGTCCTTGATGCTAATTAACAAAAGCAATAACCACACACTTACAGTGGCACCCCTAAAAGTAGAGCACCCTAGAAATATGGCACCCCTAGAAGTACAGCACACCTAGCCATAGGGAACCCTAAAATTATGGCACCCCTAGAAGTATGACCCAGCAAGCCAGTCTGTGCTCCTCCTACACCTCCTTACACATGGACACAACCGTTCTAAGGTCCTCAGGATGGAGGAATAGAGTATGGATTGGAGTGGACTTACTGATATTCTATTCATGAACTATTGTGCTTAGTAATAGAAGAAAATGTGGCACTGGTGTGGAGAAAGTGGCCATGGTGGCTGCTGGGGGTGGGAGGGGGAGGAAGAAATGTAAATGTGGGGGCATTTTCGGGATTTGGAGTTGTCCTGGATGTTGCTACAGGAATAGTTACTGGATATTGTATGTCCTCCCATGGCGCACTGGGTGGACTGTGGGAGAGTGTGGGCTATGGTGTGGACCATTGACCATGAGGTGCAGCGGTACTCAGAGATGTATTCAACAAATGCAATGAATGTCTCATGATGATGGAGGAGATTGTTGTTATGGGGGTTGGAGTGGGGTGAGGGGGTGGTGAGTATAGGGTGTGACAGGGAGGGACAAGAGAGCTCACAGAAGGCAGAAGTGGCACTGGGCTTGGTCTCGGTAGCAAAGAGGGACTGTGGAAGGGTTTCTGAGGCATAGTATGATCCAGAATGGTGCTCAGGCCCAAAGCCATGAACTGCTCTAAGACCTGTAAGTGAGACCACTTCACAGTTTTCCCAGAGATGTGAGAATCCTTTTGGCCTGGCCCCCAGGTGAGCGGCAATTCACTTGGGTATATGAACACATCTGAATTGATTGCAGCTCTCTCCTGGTCAATCTTTCATTTGCTTCTATTTGTCTCATTCCTTCTCTGCAAAGAAGCATAAAATTAAAAAGTGAACTTGGAGCTCTAGAACTCATAGAGTTTCAATAACCTATGCTAAAAATTAAAAGCCTTAAAAAGTAAAGATAAAGAGATCTAAAATGTTAGAGCATGATGGGGTCATGCGATGGTTAATCACCATCCAGTTGGTGCCGAGTCATTGGATGATGCAAGCCCTGGCCTGCCAGTGTGAGGGCATTCTGTAGGTGGCTTTAGACCATTAGGCAGTTGGTTGAAGCTATGGCTGATGACATCCACAAACAAGGGTGACTGCCTTCAGCAAGGAGGGAAGTCCCATCACCCCGGCAGCTGGAGGTCTTAAAGCAACACCAAGGCCCTCAGCAGTGGCAAATCCTTTCTCTCCTTCTCCAGCTTCTCCCAAGGAAGTCATCCCCTGTGCTATCTCCAATGCATGGCCTGCCCTAGGAAATCTGAACTTGCCTATCCCCAGGGTCACTGAGCCAATTCTACTAACAAATCCCTTCCTATTTACATATGGCCCCATATGCTGTTGACTGTTTCTTCAGAAAACTCTAATACTGGTAGAAATGCAGATGCTATTAGCTAATATGTACTGTGATTACTTTGTGGTGGGCCCTTTTCTAAATGTTTTTAGGTGTATTAACTCATTTCATCCTTATTTTCTGATTAGCCATTTGGAAATGAGGCCCAAGGTTATAAAATTTGCAAGAGAGGTTGAAATCAACCCCACGTGCCTGACTCCTGAACAGATTCTCAGTCCTCTGCTGCATCGCTGCTCAGACCAGGTTCAAGTCTCATTTTCACCCGTGGTTCTGTATCCAAGGCAGGCATTGACCATCTGTGAGCTTTGGAGAGGAAACACTGCCCAAGTCCAAGGCCCCTGGAAATCATACAAGCCTGTGTTCAAGTGCTTAGCATAGAGCTCAGCACAGAGCGGGTGAAAAGTAAATGGAAGCTCCTTTCCTTGTCCAAGGCCCTGGAACTAGCCAGAGGTAGAAACCCAGTCTCCAGACTCTGCAGCCCTTTCCACATCTGCCTGCCTTGTCTCACTCTCCCCTCAAGCTTTAACCTGACCATAATTGGAGGGTGAAGCATCTGTACTTCACTAAATACAATGTAATTCACTCATGATTTACATTTTAGAAGATTTTCCCCCAATCAAACCTGCCCCCTTACAACCCTACCTAAATTTACTTTACTTCATTGTATATTTAAAAAGAGAATACTCCTGGAATATATATATACTTAAGGATTTTATTTTAATTTACCCCTCTCCCCGGTTGTTTGCACTTGCTGTCTGCTCATCTTCTTTTTAGGAGGCACTGGGAACTGAATCTGGGGCCTCCAATGTGGGAGGGAGGCACCTAATTACTCAAACCACCTGTGCGCCATTTGATATGTCTCATTGTGTTTCTTCACTGTGTCTCTTACTGCATCATCTTGTTGCATCAGCTCACTGAGTCATCTTGTTGCATCAGCTCACCAAGTCAGCTAGTCCTGTCAGCTTGCTATTTGGCTCATCATCTTTACGAGGCACTGGGAACTGAACCTGGGATCTACCACAGTGTGGGTACGAGTCCAGCTGCTTAAGACACATCCACTTCCCTATATTTTATTAAAGGATTATTTCTGTATAATTCTACAATTATAAATGTTATAGTAATCCAAAGTGCTGTCATCTGTTTTCCCATTGCTCCTCCTCACCATACATTATATCTGCTAACAAAGTACATCAGGAAATGGGAAAAAAAAACATTTCTTATATTTGTAGGAGGAGGAAATGAAGGTCTCTAAAAAGCATATTCTTTTCATTTAGCAGATAACTGTTACAAGATGGCAGATTTAAAAATAGTCATTCATTGTATTCATTTATTCTACTTGATCGATTCTGTTTGACATATAAAATCAAGTATCTATGATACTAATATTAAATTGAACTTTAATTTTAAATCAATCACTGACACTTAGTATTCACAGTATAGGGAAAATAAAGGCTCCTTCCATGTCTCTGTAAGATCTAGACAGATCCTTTTCAGATCACCAAATAGTACATGATTCTGCAAAATGGCTAATTCACAAATAAGGCTCTTTTTATGCTGAGTCCCATAAAAACACAACTTCTTTCATGATCTGAGTTCTGAAGTCACTATTTCTTCTTGTCAGCACTGAACCCCGGGGTTTTGAGAAAACAATTTTCTTGGTAAAGATTTGACAAATTCAAGCCTTGATTTTATCATCTCAGCCTCATGAAAATGGATCTGTTATGGGAAGAATAAAGAAAAAAGGAACTGGCTAGTATAATCCTTAACAATTGAAATTACCATGTTGAACTTGTTTGTCTCTAACAACTTGCCCACAAATGCTTGCACACACATAAGAATGGAAGCTCCTCGAGGGCAAAGTCACAGCTATCTTACTTGTGTACTCCCAGAGCCCAGAACAATGCTTAGTACATAATAAGAGCTCAATAAATATTAGTTGCTTAAATAAGAGGGATATTTAAAGGATCAAACATGATTCCTGTCCTCAAAGACACAATCAATACTAGAGGTATGCAACAAGCCAAAGCAGAGTGTGTGAAGAAAATCAACATTCCAGCCCTCAGAGGAGGTCAGGGTTTTAGGTTGTGGGGAAAGAAGAGACCTGAGTGGGGTGTTGCTGAATGGACAGAATTTAGTCATGGGGAGATGCTGTCTGGAGGTAGAAGGGACACCTGGTCAAAGGAGCAAGGCAAGAGAGAATGGAGTGGGTTAGGTGGGAGAGAAGAGACCACCAGCTTGAAGACAGGTAACAAGGTGCAGCCTCAGGGGATCCCAAAAGTCAGAGCAGAGGAGGTTCTACTGTATCCCGTGAGTAGGAAAGAAACAAGGTTTCTGATCACAGGCTGGCATGCTGAGGGTTTTCAGAAGATTAGTCTGGGGTGTGCAAGATGAACTGGACAAGAGTAAGCCAGAGAGGAAATCAGGTATCAGACTAGCACCAATACTTAGAGAACTTGGGAAATTCATCTACATTCTAGTCACTCATCATCATAATGCCTTATTAACTAACTTGCAAAGGAAACTATAAGGTCTTAGACATTAGGTAGTGATGAAGATAATGGTTTTAGTGAGTCATCCTGTCCATTCTTACACTTACATCAGGGGGAAATTAAAACAGATATTCCAATAATTTAATAACTCTAAAGCAGAGTTGAGCATAGCTTATGAAGAATATAGGCATATTCTGCTTTTGGAAAACTGAACATTAGAAAATTGTATATTTCAAGGGAAGCGGACTTGGCCCAGTGGTTAGTGCATCTGTCTACCACATGGGAAGTCCACGGTTCAAACCCTGGGGCCTCCTTGACCCGTGTGGAGCTGACCCATGCACAGTGCTGATGTGCGCAAGGAGTGCTGTGCCATGCAGGGGTGTTCCCTGCATAGGTGAGCCCCACGCGCAAGGAGTGTGCCCCATAAGGAGAGCAACCCAGCATAAAAGAAAGTGCAGCCTGTCCAGGAATGGTGCTGCACACACGGAGAGCTGACACAACAAGATGAGACAACAAAAAGACACACAGATTCCCGTGACGCTGACAACAACAGAAGTGGACAAAGAAGATGCAGCAAATAGACACAGAGAACAGACAACCGGGTTGGGGGTTGGGAGGGGAGAGAAATAAATAAAATAGATAAATCTTAAAAAAAAAAAAAGAAAATTCTGTATTTCAAAACATAAGCCGAAGATTTATAAAAAATATCAAGTACGCTGAAAAGCCTAATTAACAAAGTGGGTACTTCAATTAGAGATATAAGATTCTCAGCCCACTGTCCTAGCAGACTACTTAGGACCCTGGAAAAAGCAAGTATGAATGAGGGATTACTTTGGGGGTTTGAGGGAATGGACCCATACCTGGACAACTTGATAACCAAGTAAATGGAGTTGCCGTTGTTTAATAGCCTCTATTCCTAGTAAATTTTTGCTGTTAAAACAAACTCTTTTGGGGCCATTAATGCATAGTGCTCCTCTGAAAGAAAAATCAAAGAGAAATAAACTTAGTTTTTATAACAATCCAAAATATTGGTTTTTTGGCCAAAGTTTACTCAAAATGTGGCTTTTCCTAATGGCCAGTACTCTCACATCAATCATGAATGTGTTACTCTTTAGCCTACTGAAAAAGTACTTGGCTTAATTAATGATGCTGTTTATAAAATATTACAAGGAATTTCCAGAAAACATATCCTGAAATGTAGTTTTATTTCTGGAATTGTCTATTTTTCTCACCTTTTTAAGAAAATGATGCTTTCCTATTCACCTCAACAGGCCTTTTAACATAAAAACTAGAACAATTTCTTTATCTTTTGTGTACATCTTCATCAACTGTAAAAGGTAATACAAATCCTTCTTTATCTAATTTAATTTCAATATCTAGTGAGAGAAGGAAAAAATTCTTCATGTGATACCCTCACAAACAGTATCTTCCTTTACTTCTTTGTTCTGTTTTGATTTCTTCCACACTGTATTTACCAATGGGACAGAAGGCTGCAAAGTAATGACCACAACCAAATGAGGATGTTCACTCACTCAGCTTCAAGAACAAGCCTGTAAGCCTGAAATTAGGGAGGCTTCCTGGGCTAAAGCAAGGTGTAGGTCCTCAAATTAACAGGGGAGCAGTAGGAACCACACACTTTCTCCTTCTCCTTACAAATGGTGGCACACTTTCAATTCACACAGGGAGAAAATCCTCTAACTTCAGCAAAATTAGACAACTAAGCAGCTCAACACATCCATCTCTTCCATGTCTCCTGACAGCTAATGCAGCCCATGACCGTGGCACCCCACAACTGCAACATGTGGCCAAGGGGAGTGGATGGTGTTCCCTTCCAAGCCCTCTGGTATATGCCATTCCTTCTGTAGAAAGGACCATGAGAGCAGGAGAGGTGGAACATGTGACCATTTGAAGCCTATCAAAGATGGTTCTCTTTGAGATGATTTTTTAATTGATGAAAGGAAGGACTTCGACTCAAAGTCAGCATAGTCCAGCAGCTATTTCTGGGAGGATCTGTGTGCTTATATGTGTGCTAATGTGGTAGCCACCAGCTATGGGAGGCTTTGGAGCACTTGAAATGTGATATAAACTTTACTTATGTTTAATGTAAATTTAAGTAGCCATCTGCACTAGTGGCTACTATACTGGACAATGCAGGCCTAGACTATAAGAGCAGCTAAACAGACATGAGCACTTACTGTGTTATTCCCTCATTTATTCCTTCTTACCATAAGTGTTTGAGGTCAATATTCTTCTTACTCACATTTTACAGATGAGGAAGCAAACAGAAAAAGGTTAAAAAGGGTAAGTACACTGTGCAAAGACATTCTGCTACTCTGTGGCAAGCTGGATCCAAATACAGTCTATATACTATATTCTACCATCTACACTCTAGAGCCTCATGCATGGCAGGGAAGATTCCATTTTGCATTCTGTGGCTACTAAGCTCCACCTGTCTCCCAAAGAGATAACAACCACTAAGGTTCTGTAAATAAATCCCCTGTTACTTACCTACTGTATACCAATAGGTTATTAACATTTTGGAAGCAAAGTAGGATCTTGCTCCTAAAAGGTCGATCAATTCAATTACCAGAGATTTATGAAAGTGAAAATCCACAGGGGTCTCCAGGGAATGGTATGGAGTAAAAAATGATTTCATTTGATATTTAGGAAGGAGTTTGGGATCATAAAAATCATATATTCAATCATGAGAGAAAAATAAAATACAAAACCAGAGAATAAAGTGAAGGTAGTGAGTTACCTATGTATAAGAGATTGATACAAAATTCCTTTAATGAATGATATCTTTCTAGGACTTAAGACTGATATCTTTCTTAACACAGCAATGAAAAATATTCTTGTTATAGTTAAAGTGTAATAGCTCAAAATATTCTTAAAATGTGTCTTAAATGTAGTCCCTGAAAAAAGAACAATAAACATCATGACAATGCTGTCAAATTCAAGAAACATCTCTGAAACTCTCAGAATTGCTTTAAGGACCTGAAGGACACTCAGTTAAAATTTTTAATCCAAGAAGAAATGATAAAACTGACATCTCAATTCAATAAATAAAGGATTGCAATGGAACAACTAGTGCTGGAAAATTAGTTATCTGTCTAGTAAAGAAGAGTTAAACTCCTACCAAACTTCAGACTATGAGCATATCTCCTTTTACTGAGTTTTGCTTTATTGCACTTTGCAGATATTAGTGTTTGTTTTTTTAAATAAACTGAGGGTTTGTGGCAATCCTGTGTCAAGCAAGTCTATCAGTTCCAGTTTTCCAACAATGTGTGCTTTCTTCATCTGTGTCATGTTTTAATTGAGGTGTATACATTTAAAAATAAAAATAATGCTTTTGCATACTGAAAAGGCTATAGTACATGTGCAGTGGGAAACCAAAACATGCATGTAACTCACTTTATTATGGTGGCCTGGAACTCACAGGTGGATTAAAGATCCAATGGGGAAAAATTAGTAAATATTTGCACTAACACATATTTGGTGAAATAATCTTATGCATGATGGAAAAGTCAGGAACCATTAAAAGACAGGTAGATTTGGTCACACAAAACTTAAAAACACAAAGCAATAGAAAGATGAATTAGGGAGCAGGAAGGCAATTCCTAGGAAATACAAATGGCCAATAAACATTTGACAAAATGCTCAACTTCATTATTGCTCACTCAAATGCAATTTAAATACATGACAAGACACTCTTTTCCACTGAACTAAGTGGCAAAAGTTAACAGGACTAAAAAAACACAGCCACGTTCACTCACTGCTGGGGAGGTGTGACGTCTACCATTCAGAGTCACTACCTACTGACATTACACCACTGGTCCCACTCTTAACATTCTAGTCTGCAGCTTAAAGGAACATGGTTTGCAGTAGAATGACACACAAGGGTGTTTACTACAGCACTGCTGATAGAGACCAAAGATGGAAAGAACCTGAAAGATCATAAGCTGGGAAACTGGTGAGTAAGTCCCATAAAATACTGCACCACTTTGAGAAAGAACGTATTTGATCCACACACATTGGCCTTGAGGAAGGTCTATGTATACTGGACATAATGGTAAATTATATGATATACTGGACATAAAGAGAAAAGAAAATTGGTTTATATATTTGTGTATGTTGGGCATAGAAAGCACAGTTACAAATTTGTTATTTCAGGGAAGGGAGGTGTTTGGGGTTAACTAATTTTAGTGTTTATATGCCTTGGCATTGTTAAAAATTTTTAAAAGAAAAGAGTAACGGCTGTCCACTTCTTCACCTTTTACCAGAATATGATCCTGAGTCAAGTTTGAAGGTCAAAGCAGAAGGTGAGGAAGTCTGTTGGGACTATTTCCAATCACACAAAAAAGGTGTGCTGTGAAGTTTATGAGAGGGAATCTTTATAGCACAGATACCACCTAAAATAAAGTCTACCAGAGAAGAGTGAAATTTCTGACTTGGTTAAAAAATGCACTCAGAAATAATTAGGATTTGTAGAGTTCAGAGATTCAGACTTTTTAATCAAATGGCTATTGTGCGTGCTAAACCCTTTAAAACCCTTGAAGTGAATCAAGGAATATTAAGATTTGTATGCCTTCAACACTTGAAACCATCTAGAAATCTCACACAGCAGGAATTGGTTTTAGGGAGTCATCTTGTCTATTCTTACACTTACATCAGGAGAAAATTAAAACAGATATTCCAATAATTTAATAACTCTAAATCAGAGTTGAGCATAAATTATGAAGAATATAGGCATATTCTGCTTTTGGAAAACTGAAGGTCAGAAAATTCTGTATTTCAAGGGAAGCGGACTTGGTCCAGTGGTTAGGGTGTCCGTCTACCACATGGGAGGTGTGCAATTCAAACCCTCCGGCCTCCTTGACCCATGTGGATCTGGCCCATTTGCAGTGCTGATGCAAACAAGGAGTGCCCTGTCACTCAGGGCTGTTCCCCACGTAGGAGAGCCCCACACGAAAGGAGTGTGCTCCATAAGGAGAGCCGCCCAGTGTGAAAGAAAGTGCAGCCTGCCCAGGAATGGCGCTGCACTCACAGAGAGCTGACACACAAGATGATGCAACAAAAAGAAACACAGATTCCTGTGCTGCTGACAACAGAAGTGGACAAAGAAGATGCAGCAAATAGACACAGAGAACAGACAACTGGGGTCGGGGGTGGGAAGGGAAGAGAAATAAATAAAATAGATAAATCTTAAAAAAAAAGAAAATTCTGTATTTCAAAATATAAGCCAAAGATTTATAAAAAATATCAAGTACACTGAAAAGCCTAATGAACAAAGTGGGTACTTCAATTAGAGATATAAGATTCTAAGTCCACTGGGCTAGCAGAATACTTAGGACCCTAGAAAAAGCTAGTATGAATTAGGGATTACTTTGGGGGGTGGAGGGAATGGAACCATACCTGTACAACTTGATAACTAAGTAAATGGAGTTGCCATTGTTTAATAGCCTTTTTTCCTAGTAAATTTTTGCTGTTAAAACAAACTCTTTTGGGGCCATTAATGCATAGTGCTACTCTGAAAAGAAAATCAAAGGGAAATAAACTTACTATTTATAACAATCCAAAATATTCTTATTATTATTTTGGCCAAAGTATACTCAAGATTTGGCTTTTCCTAATGGCCAATACTCTCACATAAATCATGAATGTGTTACTTTTTAGTCTACTGAAAAAGTACTTGGCTTAATTAATGATGCTGTTAATAAAATCTTACAAGGAATTTCCAAAAAACATATCCTGAAATGTACTTTTAATTTCTGGAATCATCTATTTTTCTCACCTTTTTATGAAAATGATCCTTTCCTATTCACCTCAACAGGCCTTTTAACATAAAAACTACAACAATTTCTTTATCATTTGTGTACATCTTCATCAACTGTAAAAGGTAATACAAATCCTTCTTTATCTAATTTAATTTCAATATTTGATGAGATAAGAAAAAAATCTTCATGTGATACCCTCACAAACACTATCTTCCTTTACTTCTTTGTAATATTTTTGTTTCTTCCAAACTGTATTTATGAATAGGACAGAAGACTGCAAAGTAATGACCACAGCCAAATGAGGGCGAGGATGTTCACTCACTCAGCTTCAAGAACAAGCCTGTCAGCCTGAAATTAGGGAGGCTTCCTGGGCTAAAGCAAGGAGTAGGTCCTCAAATTAACAGGGGAGCAGTAGGAACCACACACTTCCTCCTTCTCCTTACAAATGGCTACACACTTTCAATTCAGACAGTGAAGAAAATGTTCTAAGTTCAGAAAAATTAGGCAACTAAGCAGCTCAACACATCCATCTCTTCCAGTGCCTCCTAAGAGCTAATGCACCCCATATCCGTGGCACCCCATGACTACAACATGTGGCCAAGGGGCATGGCTAGAATTCCCTTCCCAGCTCTCTGGTGTATGCCATTCCTTCTGTAGAAAGGGCCATGAGAGCAGGAGAGGTGGTACATGTGACCATTTGAAGCCTATAAAGATGGTTCTCTTTGAGATGACTTTTTAATTGATGAAAGGAAGGACGTGGACTCTAAGTCAGCATAGTCCAGCAGCTATTTCTGGAAGGATTTGTGTGCTTTTATCTGTGCTAATGTGGTAGCCACCAGCTATGAGAGGCTTTGGAGCACTTGAAATGTGATATATGATTAGGGAAATGAATTATAAACTTTACTTATGTTTAATTTAAATTTAAGTAGCCATCTGCACTAGTGGCTACTATACTGGACAGTGCAGGCCTAGACTATAAGAGCAGCTAAACAGACATGAGCACTTACTGTGTTATTCCCTCATTTATTCCTTCTTACCATAGGTGTTTGATGTCAATATTCTTCTTACTTAACATTTTACAGATGAGAAAGCAAACAGAAAAAGGTTAAAAAGGGTAAATACACTGTGCAAAGACACTCTGCTAATCTGTGACAAGCTGGATTCAAATACGGTCTGTATATTATATTCTACCATCTACACTCTAGAGCCTCATGCAGGGCAGGGAAGATTCCATTTTGCATTCTGTGGCTACTAAGCTCCACCTGTCTCCCAAAGAGATAACAACCACTAAGGTTCTGTAAATAAATCCCCTGGTACTTACCTATTGTATACCAATAGGGTATTAACATTTTGGAAGCAAAGTAGCATCTTGCTCCTAAAAGGTCGATCAATTCCATTACCACAGATTTATGAAAGTGAAAATCCACAGGGGTCTCCAGGGAATGGTATGGAGTAAAAAATGATTTCATTTGATATTTAGGAAGGAGTTTGGGATCCTAAAAATCATATATTCAAACATGAGAGAGAAAAATAAGCTACAAAACCAGAGAATAAAATGAAGGTAGTGAGTTACTTATGTATAAAAGTTTGATACAAAATTCCTTTAAAAAATGATATTTTTCTAGGACTTAGGACTGATATCATTCTTTTTTTTTATTGACATTGTAATAATATTACATTAAAAATATATATGTGAGGTCCCATTCAACCCCACCCCCCAACCCCCCCTCTCTGCCCCCCAACAACACTCGTTCCCATCATCATGACACATCCATTGGATTTGGTAAGTACATCTTTGGGCACCTCTGCACCTCATAGTCAATGGTCCACATCATGGCCCATACTCTCCTCCATTCCATCCAATGGGCCCTGTGAGGATTTACAATGTCCGGCGATTGCCTCTGAAGCACCATCCAGGGCAGCTCCATGTCCCAAAGACGCCTCCACCTCTCATCTCTTCCTGCCTTTCCCCATACCCATCGTCCACCATGTCCACTTTTCCCAATCCAATGCCACCTCTTCTATGTGGACATTGGATTGGTTGTGTCCATTGCACCTCTATGTCAAGAGGAGGCTCAGATTCCACATGGATGCTGGATGCGATCCTCCCATTTTCAGTTGTAATCACTCTAGGCTCCATGGTGTGGTGGTTGTCCTTCTTCAACTCCATCTTAGCTGAGTGAGGTAAGTCTAAGTCCAACAAATCAGATTGTAGGTGCGGGAGTCTGTTGAGGCTCAGGACCTGGCTATCACATTGTCAGTCCAGAGATTCAAATCCCCTAAATATATCTTAAACCCCAACATTAACTGCACCTCCAGCACATTAGCATGAAAGTCTTATGAAGGAAGATCCCATCTGAGTCCAGATTCATCACACATAAACACCATTTCCAAAGAGGGGCCATCTGCCCTGGTAGTTAACGCCATCCGCCATGACCATAACTCCCATGGGTCTCTTTAGCCCTCAAAGGAACCAATATCTGGGGGTTGTATCTGCTTTATCTGTCTCTCTGACTCTGCTCAGTTGTGCATGAGGGCAATCCTTCAGCCAGCCTCCAGACTCTTTGTTAGAAACTCGTAGCCATATAAACTCATTTCTCCTTTCCATTTCCCCCTTACTTTAGGTCAAACAGCATTTTAAAGTCATGTTATTTTATGTAGACATGGATATTCTGCTGATCCGCATTGAACCTTCCGTATAAGGTCCTTTTCCAATTGCATCATCAGTTGGTAGTTGATAGTGGTCCCTCGTTGCCAGGGAGGCTCATCCCCGGGTGTCATGTCCCACGTTGGGGGGAAGGCATTGCATTTACATGCTGAGTTTGGCTTCGAGACTGGCCACATTTGAGTAACATGAAGGCTGACAGGAGGAAATTCCCAGGCACAATGTTGCTCTAGGCCTTGTTCTTATTTTAGGCTTATCAGCTCACAAGCATAGTCATTAACATCAGGGGCTCACTGTTGAACCCTCACTCCCTCCCGGTCCCCGCCGCTGTACCTGGGAGACTGTCGCTGCTCCCCTAGGGACCACGACAGAGCACCACTGGCCAGGAACACAGTACCCCCCCTGCTGTGGTTTTTAATTGTTGCCACTATGAGTATATCCAAACATTACCATGCACCCTGGACATATGTTCTGTACAACTCCCTGTCAGCCATATATCACCTGTCATTGGTATCCCATACCAGTATCCCTCCATTGCCATTGTTGAAACACTCTGTGATCCAGAAATCCCCGAAATTTGAAGCCCAATATAATGTCATGGTCCCTTACTAGGGAATGGCATATAGCGATGGGTTTAAAGGATAGATAAAGAACTTGGATAAATTTAGATAAAGAACTTAGATAAAGAATGTTGACTTGAAAAAATTCCACATCCTATCTTTTTCTTTTTTTTTTTTCCCTAATTATTCAGCTTTTCTTCACAGGAGTCCTAGACCACAGCAATGCATATATATAATATACAGCACTCCCACACATCCACCAGAAAACCTTTTCCCTTCCACAGTGATACTCTTACGCCCTATTCATATCATATTTACTTAAAGTGATGTACAGAGTCTGAGACATTAGCTTTCTAACAAGGTGACATCTGTGCTTACATTATGGTGCATACTTTAGGATACACAGTTCTTTACATTTTTAGTTATCCTATGTTTTACATTATGGTTTACATTATCAGTCTGTCATCTCCTATATGTTATGGTGTAATATTACATGTTTTATATCCATCCTTGTGTACTCTCAAGAAACTCCTCTCTTACCCCCCATTTACTTTGGTTCCACACATTTAACATCCATTTCCCTTCCACCTTGGTGCCCACAGTGACAGCCAACCTCCGTTTCCTGAGGAGCCACTTCCAGAGATAGATGGAATAGTGTTCAGGGCCTAACTTGCTCAACTGCTCCAATGCCCTGGGAGCCACCCTTTCTCTCGAGGGATACAGTTCCCTCTATTTGATGGCATTAGTCCTCCCCAGGATGTGGGTCCACCCCCACTCTCACTACTTTGGTTTCTACCCCATGATGTCACCCACTCTGGCAGAATGAGCATTTAGACATTCCCCAGGAGCCCGAACTGCGTCAGACCCTCCCCTCCGAGCATTCTAAACAGGTAACCCTCTTTATTATATTTTGATATGATTTTCTCGGCATTTTACTCTCCACCAACACCTGACACTCTCCTGTGTTCGTATGCTACCCCTCCCTCCCCCCACTTTTGGGCAACGTTACCCATCCATCCCTCCCCTGCCACCCTCAAACCCTCAAAGCCCCAACCAAAAGCAACCCCTTGCCCCCCTTTTATCTCTTCTTTGTGTTCATACTTACCACCATCTCGTCTTAAATTCCACCCCTGCAGACATCGGCTCATATCCTTCCTCCACCCTCTGATTTCTTGTAAGCCTATCGTTCAGTCTCTTGCTATCTAGGGCAGCTTGTTTATTTCATATCATTGAGGTCATGTAGTATTGGTCCTTCAATGTCTGGGTTGCTTCACTCAACATAAGGTTCTCAAGATTCATCCATGTTATCACATGTGTTTGTAGTGTGTTTGTTCTTACAGCCGAGTAGTATTCCATTGTGTGTATATACCACATTTTATTGATCCACTCATCTGTTGATGGGCATTTGGGTTGATTCCAACTTTTGGTGATAGTGAACAATGCTGCTATGAACATTGGTGTACATATATCCTTTTGCGTCCTTGTTTTCAGTTCTGCTGGGTATATACCCAGCAATGGTATTGCTGGGTCATATGGCAAATCTATAGTCAGTTTTTTGAGAAACCGCCATACTGTCCTCCAGAATGGTTGGATCCTTCTGCATTCCCACCAGCAGTGGATGAGTGTTCCCCTTTCTTCACATCCTCTCCAGCACTTCTATTCTTCTGTTTTTTTCATAGCTGCCAATCTTATGGGTGTAAGATGGTATCTCATTGTGGTTTTGATTTGCATTTCCCTGATAGCTAGAGATTTGGAACATTTTTTCATGTGCTTTCTTGCCATTTGTATTTCTTCTTCGGAGAAGTGTCTGTTTAAGTCTTTTTCCCATTTTTTAAATGGGTTGTTTATCTTTTTATTTTCAAGATATAGGAGTTCTTTATATATGCAAGTTATAAATTTCTTATCAGATATATGATTGCCAAATATTTTCTCCCACTGTGTGGGCTCCCTTTTTACTTTCTTGACAAACTCCTTTGAGGTGCAGAAGGCTTTAATTTTGAGGAAGTCCCATTTATCTATTAGTTCTTTTGCTGCTCGTGCTTTTGGTGAGATATTCATAAATCCATTTCCTATTACAAGGTCCTGTAGATGTTTCCCTACACTGCTTTCTAAGGTTTTTATGGTCTTGGCTCTTATATTTAGGTCTTTGATCCATCTTGAGTTGATCTTTGTATAAGATGTGAGATGGTAATCCTCTTTCATTCTTCTACATATGGCTATCCAGTTCTCCAGACACCATTTGTTAAATAGGCCACTCTCTCCCAGTTGAGATGGTTTGGTGGCTTTATCAAATATTATGTGGCTGTATATGTGAGGTTCTATATCAGAGCTTTCAATTCGATTCCATTGGTCTATGTGTCTCTCCTAATGCCAATACCATGCTGTTTTCACCACCGTAGCTTTATAGTATGTTTTGAAGTCAGGTAGTGTGATTCCTCCAAATTCGTTTTTCTTTTTCAGTATGTCTTTTGCTATTCGTGGTCTCTTTCCTTTCCAAATAAATTTCATAGTTAGTTTTTCTAGTTCCTTAAAGAAGGCTGCATTGATTTTTATTGGGATTGCATTGAATGTGTAGATCAGTTTTGGTAGGATAGACATCTTAATAATGTTCAGTCTTCCTATCCATGAACAAGGAATAGTCTTCCATTTATTTAGGTCTTCTTTGATTTCCTTGAACAATCTTGTATAGTTCTCGGTGTATAAGTTCTTTACCTCTTTAGTTAAATTTATTCCTAAGTATTTGATTTTTTTATTTACTATTGTGAGTGGTATTTGTTTTTTGATTTCCTCCTGATCTTGCTCATTATTGGTGTACAGAATTGCTACTGATTTTTGCGCATTGATCTTATAACCTGCGACTTTACTAAACTCATTTATGAGTTCTAGAATCTTCGTTGTAGATCTCTCAGGGTTTTCTATGTATAGGATCATGTCATCTGCAAATAATGAAATTTTGACTTCTTCCTTTCCAATTTGAATGCCTTTTATTTCTGGTTCTTGCCTCAGTGCTTGAGCCAGTACTTCTAAGACAATGTTAAATAGGAGCAGAGACAGTGGGCATCCTTGTCTTGTTCCTGAGTTTAGAGGGAAGGAGTCTAGGATTTCTCCATTGTAAACAATATTGGCTTTAGGTTTTTCATATATACTCTTTATCATGTTCAAAAAATTCCCTTGTATTCCAATCTTTTGGAGTGTTTTTATCAAGAAAGGGTGCTGTATTTTGTCAAATGCTTTTTCTGCATCAATAGATATAATCATGTGATTTTTTTCCTTCAATCTGTTTATATGGTGTATTACGTTGATTGATTTTCTTATGTTGAACCATCCTTGCATACCTGGGATGAATCCCACTTGGTCGTGGTGTATAATACGTTTCATGTGTTGTTGAATACGATTAGCAAGTATTTTGTTAAGTATTTTTGCGTCTAGGTTCATTAGAGAAATTGGTCTGTAATTTTCCTTTCTTGTGATGTCTTTGTTTGGCTTTGGTACTAGGGTAATGTTGGCATCATAGAAGGAGTTGGGTAATGTTCTTTCTGTTTCGATGTTTTGGAATAGTTTCAGCAGGATTGGTGTCAGTTCTTTCTGGAATGTTTTGTAGAATTCACCTGTGAACCATCTGGCCCTGGGCTCTTCTTAGTTGGGAGATTTTTAATAACTGATTCTATCTCTCTGCTTGTGATTGGTTTGTTAAGATCATCAATTTCTTCTTTTGTCAATATGGGATGCTTATGTGTTTCTAGGAATTTGTCCATTTCCTCTAGATTGTCATTTTTGTTGGAATATAGTTTTTCAAAATATCCTCTTATGATAGTCTTTATTTCTTTGGGGTCAGTGGTGATATCGCCTTTCTCATTTCTTATTATGTGTATTTGCATCTTCTCTCTTTTTTTCTTTGTTAGTGTTGCTAAAGGTTTGTCAATTTTGTAAATCTTCTCAAAAAACCAGCTCTTGGTCTTGTTTATCTGTTCAAGTGCTTTCTTATTTTCTATTTCATTTAGTTCTGCTCTTATCTTTGTTATTTCCTTCCTTCTTCCTGTTGGGTTACTTTGTTGTTGTTTTTCTAATTCCTTCAAATGTGTAGTTAGTTCTTCAATTTTTGCTCTTTATTCTTTTTTGATATATGAATTTATGGCTATAAACTTCCCTCTCAGTACTGCTTTTGCTGCATCCCATAAATTTTGGTATGTTGTGTTATCATTATCATTTGTTTCAAGGTAGTCATTGATTTCTTTTGAGATTTCCTCTTTGACCCACTGTTTTTCTAAGAGTGTGCTGTTTAATTTCCAAATCGTGGTGTGAAATCTGGGCTTCTGTCCCTTGCAAATCTCCAGCTTGACTCCACTGTGGTCAGAGATAATGTTTTCTATGATTTCAATCTTTCTGAATTCGTTCAGCCTTTCTTTGTGGCCTAGCATATGATCTATCTTGGAGAATGATCCATGTGCGCTTGAGAAAAATGTATATCCTGCTGTGTTTGGGTGTAGCGATCTATATATGTCTATTAGATCGAACTCCTCTAATATACTATTCAGATGTTTGTTTCTTTGGTGATTCTCTTTTGAGATGTTCTGTCCAGAGTTGGTAGTGGTGTATTAAAATCCCCCACTATAATTGTAGATGTATCTATTCTTTCACTTAGTTTTTCCAGCGTTTGCCTGACGTATTTAGAGGCACCCTTGTTAGAGGCATAGATATTTATGATTGTTCGATCTTCTTGACAGATTTTCCCTTTCACTAAAATGTAGTATCCTTCTTTGTCTCTCACAATTGTTTCACATTTAAAGTCAATTTTTTCTGATATTAATATAGCTACTCCTGCCTTTTTTTGGTTATTGTTAGCTTGTATGATTGTTTTCCAGCCATTCACTTTCAATCTCCATGCGTCTCTGGGTCTAAGATGTGTCTCTTGTAAACAGCATATGGATGGGTCATATTTCCTTATCCAATGTCCCAGTCTGAATCTTTTGATAGGTGAGTTTAATCCGTTGACATTCAGTGTTATTACTATCAAGGAATTATTTGTGTTAGCCATATTTTGATTGGATTTGTGTTTGCCATATATTGTCTGTATATATATATTTTTTGTCTTTTTTGTTATTGTTGTTGGTCTTATACTCTCCTCCAACTTTGCCTTTCCTGTTTTTTCCTTTCTTCCTGCAGAACTCCCTTTAGAATTTCTTGAAGGGGAGGTTTCTTGTTGGTATACTCTTTCAGTTTCTGTTTGTCTGCGAATATTTTGAACTCTCCATCATGTTTGAATGCTAGTTTAGCTGGATAGAGTATTCTTGGTTGGAAATTTTTTTCCTTTAGTACCTTGACTATATCATACCACTGTCTTCTTGCCTCCATGGTTTCAGAAGAGAAATCAGCACTTAATCTAATTGAGCTTCCCTTGTATGTGATGGTTTTCTTTTCTCTTGCTGCTTTTAGGATTTTCTCTTTGTCTTGAGCATTGGATAATTTGACAAGTATATGTCTTGGGGTGGGCCTGTTGGGGTTTATGATATTTGGGGTACATTGCACTTCTTAGATATGTACATCTGTCTCTTTCATTAGATTTGGGAAGTTTTCAGCCATTATTTCCTGCCACACTCCTTCTGACCCCTTTCCCTTCTCTTCACCTTCTGGAATGCCTATAATACGTATGTTTGAGCGTTTTGCATTGTCATTCAGGTCCCTAAATCCTAATTGGATTTTTTCTATCTTCTTATTGACCCCTTCCACTATCTGTTTGATTTCTGATGTACTGTCTTCCACATCACTAATTCTCTGCTCTGTCTCTTCTAGTCTGCTGATATTTGCTGCAAGTGTATTTTTTATTTCTTGAACTGTGGTGTTCATTCCCATCATATCTGTTATGTTTTTGCGTATGTCTGCAATTTCCCCTCCAAGTGATGTCTTCATGTTGTTAACCTCTTTCATTACTTCGTCAAATTTATCGGTGATAAATGTTCTGAGATCTTTCATTGCTTGTGCCAAGTTTTGCTCCCCTTCGTGATTATTGGTTTGTTTATTGGATTCAGCCATGTTTTCCTGATTATTGGTTTGGTTTGTAGATTTTTGTTGCTTTCTGGTCATCTCTTTATTTTGACGAATTTAATCAGTTCCTTAGCTTCTTTGTCTGTTCTTGGAGGTTAATTAGTTGTTATTTTTGCATAGGTGTTATATCTTCTCTTTGTCACTTTTTTCTTCTTATTCTAGTTACTTGTTGTTGGTTAAGTTCACTTTAGAGGAAAGTATTAGTGTTGGGGAAAGGCAATTGTGTAAGCAAGGGAAAAGTGTAAAGTAGTATTGGTGATGTATGTTAACAAAGCAAGAATATGAGATCTGGGAGGATGGAGGTTAGATTCATGTAGATTGTATAGAGTTATAGCTGTAGGTAGAGTACCTTTTATGAAGTAGATGACTGAATATGGGAGGAATATGGTATGAACTACAAAGCTATTGTTTTCATGAGAGAGGGAAAAAGAAAAGAAAGGTAATAGTTTCAAGAGTGGATAACACAAGTTCTTTATCTAACCTTTAAACTCATCGCTAAATGCCATTCCCTAGTAAGGGACCATGACATTATATTGGGCTTCAAATTTCGGGGATTTCTGGATCACAGAGTGTTTCAACAATGGCAATGGAGGGATACTGGTATGGGATACCAATGACAGGTGATATATGGCTGACAGGGAGCTGTACAGAACATATGTCCAGGGTGCATGGTAATGTTTGGATATACTCATAGTGGCAACAATTAAAAACCACAGCAGGAGGGGTACTGGGTTCCTGGCCAGTGGTGTTCTGTTGTGGTCCCTAGGGGAGCAGCGACAGTCTCCCAGGTACAGCGGCGGGGACTGGGAGGGAGTGAGGGTTCAACAGTGAGCCCCTGATGCTAATGACTATGCTTGTGAGCTGATAAGCCTAAAATAAGAACAAGGCCTAGAGCAACATTGTGCCTGGGAATTTCCTCCTGTCAGCCTTCATGTTACTCAAATGTGGCCAGTCTCGAAGCCAAACTCAGCATGTAAATGCAATGCCTTCCCCCCAACGTGGGACATGACACCTGGGGATGAGCCTCCCTGGCAATGAGGGGCCACTATCAACTACCAACTGATGATGCAACTGGAAAAGGACCTTATAGGGAAGGTTCAATGCGGATCAGCAGAATATCCCTGTCTACATAAAATAACATGACTTTAAAATGCTGTTTGACCTAAAGTAAGGGGGAAATGGAAAGGAGAAATGAGTTTATATGGCTACGAGTTTCTAAAAAAGAGTCTGGAGGCTGGCAGAAGGATTGCCCTCATGCACAACTGAGCAGAGTCAAAGAGACAGATATAGCAGATACAACCCCCAGATATTGGTTCCTTTGAGGGCTAAAGAGACCCATGGGAGTTATGGTCATGGCCGATGGGGTTAACTACCAGGTCAGATGACCCCTCTTTGGAACTGGTGTTTATGTGTGATGAATCTGGACTCGGATGGGATCTTCCTTCATAAGACTTTCATGCTAATGTGCTGGAGGTGCAGTTAATGTTGGGATTTAAGATATATTTAGGGGATTTGAATCTCTGGACTGACAATGTGATAGCCAGGTCCTGAGCCTCAACAGACTCCAGCACCTACAATCTGATTTATTGGACTTACCACACTCAGCTAAGATGGAGTTGAAGAAGGTCAACCACCACACCATGGAGCCTGGAGTGATTACAAGTGAAAGGGGGAGGATTGCATCCAGCATCCATGTGGAATCTGAGCCTCCTCTTGACATAGAGGTGCAATGGACACAACCAATCCAATGTCCACATAGAAGAGGTGGCATTGGATTGGGAAAAGTGGACATGGTGGACGATGGGTATGGGGAAAGGCAGGAAGAGATGAGAGGTGGAGGCGTCTTTGGGACATGGAGCTGCCCTGGATGGTGCTTCAGAGGCAATCACCGGACATTGTAAATCCTCACAGGGCCCATTGGATGGAATGGAGGAGAGTATGGGCCATGATGTGGACCATTGACTATGAGGTGCAGAGGTGCCCAAAGATGTACTTACCAAATCCAACGGATGTGTCATGATGATGGGAATGAGTGTTGCTGGGGGGGGGGGGGGGAGAGGTGGGGTGGGGGTGTGGGGTTGAATGGGACCTCACATATATATTTTTAATGTAATATTATTACAAAATCAATTAAAAAATAAAATTAAAAAAAAGAGTGGATATCAGACAGAAAACAGAACAAAGGTATTAGAAATTAAGAGTTAGACACTTTGTGGATCAAAGAAAGGGAGGTGGGGGGTGGAATATAGGAGAGACAGTAGATGATAGTGGATATCAAGATGAAGGGGAAGGGGGATAGTGTAGGTAGCCTAAATCAGTTCACACAGAAATGAGGCAGTGGAGGATGGGAAAACCCAGCAAATGTGAGGTGTTCCCTGTAGCACCTATTGTATACTTGAATTAAAATAAAATAAGTGGAAGATGAGGGACAAGAGGGAAAGAGAAATCCGAAAAAAAAACTAATTATAATAAAGAAAAAAAGAAAGACAAGAAGAAAGGAAGAAAGAAAAAGAGGATGGGCAAACGGTTGGGAACAGATAGGGGGAAGAGAGATACAGGTATACACGTGTCACAATTGCAACACTATCTAAAACAACAACCAAAAAACCCCTAAATAACTGTATAAAAAAAAAGGACTTTGGGGGACACGCTAGGAGAAAAGACTAGGGGATAATGCAATATTAGCAATCAGGGCGTCAAAAAGAGTAAAAAATAAGATAAAGTGAAAATAAAAACAAAACAATATGAACCAATAAAGATAAAACGCAAACGTTAAGGTCCAGGGCACTCAAGGACCCCAGGTAGACCCCAGGGCGTGATGGATTCAGGGGTGTAAAGTCTGAGACACTGAAGACTCAAGAGGTGTGAGTCTGGGGTGTGGACCGCCAGAGTCCAGGGGACCCAGACCTGGCAACCTCAAATCTGGTCCACAGAAAGCTTAGGAGCCCCGCAGTGCAACACAGCCCTCAGGGATCCCCGTAGCTGGGTGCCAGCCCCGTGGGGGAAGCCAGGTCCGCAAACTCTATATTGAATGTCTGATCCCTGCAATTCACCTACTCCTCAGGGTTTCAGCCTTTGGACAGCTCCCTCCCTGTGCTCCCACAAAACGGCCAATTGAGGGCGCCTCTACACCACAGCCAGTTCAATGACCCAGATCCCAAGCCCCGCCGGGTGGGGTGGGCTTCAGCTGGAAACGCCGAAAACAGACTCTAAGATCCGAAATCCCAAACTTCGCAAAATATTCCCCAATCGGCTTCCAGACGTGTCCTCCTCCCTCACTGCACCCTACAACAGTCTCCAAATTGTGTCCCCTTATTGCCCAAAATCCAATTCCGTTGCAGATTGGCAGCCGGACCTGTGGGGATGGGGCTCCAGGTGGAAGCGCTACCCCCCCTGTCCGGCGACCAAAACGTCCCCCGCTTCACAACAAAACACCATCTGTCTCCCCAAATCGATCTGCAAAGGAGTCTTGTCCCAACAACCCCTCACCGGCCGGCCCAGTATCCGTGAATTTCTCAGCTCCGCAAAGCCTCCAGAAAAAGGAGAAAAAAAAAACAAAAACCCTGGCCGCCGCGGCTCCTGATATCATTCTTAACACAGCAATGAAAAATATTCTTGTTATAATTAAAGTCTAATAGCTCAAAATATCTTTAAAATGTGTTTTAAATGTAGTCACTGTAAAAAAGAACAATAAACATCATGACAATGCTGTCAAATTCAAGAAACATCTCTGAAACCCTCAGAATTGCTTTAAGGACCTGAAGGACACGCAGTTAAAATTTTTAATCCAGGAAGAAATGATAAAACTGACATCTCAATTCAATAAATAAAGGATTGCAATGGAAAAAATAGTGATGGAAAATTGCTTATCTGTCTAGTAAAGAAGAGTTAAACTCCTACCAAACATCAGACTATGGGCATATCTCCTTTTACTGAGTTTTGCTTTATTGCACTTTGCAGATATTGTGGTGTTTTTTAAAAATAAACTGAGGGTTTGTGGCAATCCTGTCTCAAGCAAGTCTATCAGTTCCAGTTTTCCAACAACATGTGCTCGCTTCATCTGTGTCACATTTTAATTGACGTATATACATTTACAAATAAAAATAATGCTTTTGCATACTTAAAAGACTATGGTATATGTGCACTGGGAAACCAAAACATGCATGTAACTCACTTTATTATGGTGGTCTGGAACTGAACCTGCCAAATCTCTGAGGTATACCTATATAATAAATCCCAGGTGGATTAAAGATCCAATGGGGAAAAATTAGTAAATATTTGCACTAACACATATTTGGTGAAATAATCTTATGCATGATGGGTGAGTCAGGAACCATTAAAAGACAGGTAGATTCAGTCACACAAAACTTAAAAACACAAAGCAGTAGAAAGATGAATTAGGGAGCAGGAAGGCAATTCCTAGGAAATACAAATGGCCAATAAACATTTGACAAAATGCTCAACTTCATTATTGCTCACTCAAAAGCAATTTAAATACATGACAAGACATCCTTTTCCACTGAACTGAGTGGCAAAAGCTAACAGGACTAAAAAACTGTGCATTGGATGTGGGGGTGACACAGCCACCTTCACTCACTGCTGGGGAGGTGTGACATCTACCATTCAGTCACTATCTACTGACATTACACCAGTGATTCCACTCTTAACATTCTAGTCTGCAGCTTACAGGAGCATGGGCCCCAGTAGAATGACATGCAAGGGTGTTTACTACAGCACTGCAGATAGAGGCCAAAGGTGGAAAGAACCTGAAAGATCATAAGCTGGGGAACTAGTAAGTCCCATAAAATACTGCACCGCTTTGGGAAAGAACGTATTTGATCCATACACATTGGCCTTAAGGAAGTTCTATATATACTGGACATAATGATAAATTGTATGATATACTGGACATACAGAGAAAGGAAATTGGTTTATATATTTGTGTATGTTAGGCTTAGAAAGCACAGAGTCAAATTTGCTATTTCAGGGAAGGGAGGTGGTTGGGGTTAACTAATTTTAGTGTTTATATGCCTTGGCATTGTTAAAAAAATTTTAAAAGAAAAGAGTAATGACTTTCCATTTCTTTACCTTATACCAAGAATATGATCCTGAGTCAAGTTTGAAGGACAAAGCAGAAGGTGATGAAGTCTGGTGAGACTATTTCCAATCACACAAAAAAGGTGTGCTGTGAAGTTTATGAGAGTGAATCTTTATAGCACAGACACCACCTAAACCAAAGTCTACGAGAGAAGACTGAAATTTCTGGCTTGGTTTAAAAATGCACTCAGAAATAATTAGGATTTGTAGAGTTCAGAGATTCAGACTTTTTAATCAAATGGCTATTGTGCATGCTAAACCCTTTAAAACCCTTGAAGTGAATCGAGGAATACGAAGACTCATACACTTCAACACTTAAAACCATCTAGAAATCTCATACAGCAGGAACTGGTCCTATAGGACAAGACAGAAATGGGGTCAATTTACCAAAGAAAAGGCTAGCTGTTGCACCTAGATCCAAGTAAATGAAAGTTTTCCCTTTTAATAAAGTTATTCAGACAGGTCAAAAGAGAAGTGACTTAGTTTTCAGAAGGGGCACAAGAAAGCTGTTCGCCCTCAGTGAAATAATGCCATACACTTTTTGTTTTTACCATATAGAAAGGATATTCTAGGACTGAGGATAAGTACAGTTGTGTTAGTTGTGAAAGACTAAATATGTCCAGATATGATTCTTCACCTGAAATGAAAAGTATCCCAAACATTTACATTTAAATTTTAGTACATGTAATGGAAAAAATCATAAACATACAGAACTAATTCATTCATTCCAAAAGCGTGATGGATTTTTAAGTGACATTAGGAAATGAACTTGTTAGAATTATGCTCTCATGCTTGTTTAACCAATGACATCTCATTTTGACTTCTATGAACCCAAGCTCCTAACTTCTGCCCCTTGGTGGGATTCAGGCAGCTACAGTGGCAGACCCCTGTTAATGGGAGCATCTTGATGATCCCCCACAGGAGCATGAATGGCCCGTTGATGTACTGATGTCTTCCACCTATGGAAAGCACATCCACCAGCTCATCAAGCCAGTGAACCCTGACCACAGCTGTGGCAACCACATGAGGGCTGACTTCTACAGGAAGAACGACATCCCCAGCATCAAGGCTCCTGGCTCTGGACACTTTTCTCCAGTCTGAGGTTCGCCCCAGGCCCCAAAGTCCCAGGGGCTCCTTTCACAGGGATTGGGGAACCTGCGGACTTATATCCTGGTTGTATTGACTTCTAGAAACTGCAGGGATGCCCCTGTCTGGCCTTGTGGTGGGGACAATGAAAGACAAGCAGCTTTCCTAAGGGGCCTTGGTCAAAACTCTGGCAGACACCTTTAGGATGTAGGCACATCCAGCAGGTGGATATTTACATGAGAATTTCAGATTACGTGATGCTGGTGACTCATTGACTGCAAGCACCTTCACAACATTAAAAATATCCCCCACCTTAAGTGACTGGGATTTTGTTCATGGATTCTCTGCATTTGTATTTGGGGAGGAGTGTGCAGTTATTTTCCTAACAGTCACAGAAGCCACTACTACCTGATATTATCTCTAGTGTACCTAAAACAATGCTTGCATTTTACTTTCTTCAAGAGGAAATATCAGGAAAGTTACATTTAGGCACAATTGAACTCTAGATATACTGCAATGCACTTTCCCCCCAATGATCTGAACTGCTAATAATGGAATTTTGTTCACTCGAGGACAAAAATCCCTAGGCAGGATGGATGGCTCTGGTGTCCAGCATTTTCTGTTGTCACCCTGAAAGTGAGAAGCAGCTGAGGTCATGAAGAAAGCATTGGGCTTGGCATTCACCAGGGTTGGATAAAATTCTGTCTCCTCCTTTTTCTAGCTCTGAGGTCTCTCTGAGCCTACATTCCCCCATCTTTACAGTGGGGGATGCTAACTTCATCTGTCTGAGTCTGGCTGGTCAACTGTAACATATACCATAGGCAGCAGGAATTCAGTGTCTCAGGGTTTGGAGGTTAGACACCAAATCAAGGGATTAGCAGCCACACAGTCCTGCAGGGGGGCATCCTGCTGGTGGCTCAGCCTCTGCTCATCACATGGCCATCTGAATCCTGTGGTCTCCACTTCTGCACAGGAGTTCATGTGTCTAGATCCTCTCCTTGTGGGGTCTCCAGTCCTGTAGGATGAAGGCCCTCCTGGCTCAATTTGGTTTTATCTTAATAGGATTTTTGAGATTCTTCCAAATAGCTCCCACCCACAGCACCAGGGACCAGGATTTGAATGTGTCTTGGCGAATATGAGTCAGCCCCCATCACTAAGTCTGTGGGGGGCTTGGTGAGCTCCCAGAATTGGTCATAAAACAGGTGGTCCTCTGGTACACCACCCTGCTCATCAATCCTGGTGATGACCATCAACTTTGGGTGTTTTTTAAGCAGTCGCTTTTAACCTCACTTGGAAATGTTTACTTTGGATAGAATTTGAAAAATTGTTTGAGTGTTAAGATACCATCTATATTTTTAATGAAGTGATCCCTTGGAAGAGATAATCCCTCATCTTTTGTGATTAAATTCTCCAGTTTAGTAGTTGATGGGTAGGTGATTTAGTTGATTTCAACCCTGATTCCACAATCATTGGTTTTATTGTTTTGAAGACCAGGTCATTCTCAAAGGACCCATGACATTGAATTACTGGTAATTTCAAGGCTGAGTGACTTCTAAATATATCTTTATTAATTAGAAACCAGCTTTTTTTCACAATATGTGCCTTTTATTTTTTTCAAACAATTAACAATATTTTATTCAGAATGCCTTTGGGTCCATTATATCATATTGGTAATACCATTAAAAAATATGTAAATTTTGGGTTATAGATATTTTTATAAATAACTCTTTCTTCAGTCTAGATTACCAAGAAAAACAAAGCATCTGTAGGAGATGCCTTCATCTGAAAGTGAAAGCAATAAATTAATTTCAAAGTTAAGTTATTTTCATTTAGTTTAAAATAGACCTTTAAACTTTTAGTGCTTACTTTTAATAAGCAGGGTTTGAAATGGGCAAGATTTCAAAAGCTCTCATGTTTGTTAGATGGCTAGGGAAATTAAATGTATTTCTGTAGATGAGACATTTTCAACTTAAATGTGTTAAGTATGCCCATTAAAGCCATATCAAGCAGAAACATATTCTAAGATTAAAATAATGTGCTTTACTTAATCAGATTTCCACCACTAGTCGAAAATGATTTTTCTATTGTTATACATATCTAGAGCAAGGGGAAGTGGAGTTGTTGCTGCCTTTAAGAATTGCACATTGAGTTTGGAAAAAGAATAATATAGAGGATTCAAGATAAAGCCTAGTAATTTCTAAACAGATGTTTTGAAATACTGGAATTTTAAAGGGTGTGGGCTTAAAGTGTTTGTGTGTTTTCTAAAGATTTTATTATTTATTTATTCATTCATTTATTTTATTTATTTATATATTTCTCACCCTCTCATTATTTGTACTCACTGCCTGCTCTCTATGTCTAGTTCTTTTTTTTTTTTAGGAGGCATCTGGAACAGAACCCAGGATCTCTCATATGGGTGGGAGGTGTTCAGCCACTTGAGCTACATCTGCTCCCTGCTTGCAGCATCTTTTGTAGTATTTCCTCATTGTGTTGTCTCGTTGTGTCATTTTGTTGCGTCAGCTTGCTGCACCAACCCTTTGCATCAGCTCTCTGTCTTGTTAGTTTTCTTAAAGTGACACTGGGAACCAAAGCTAGGACTTCCCAAGTGGTGCCCAACTGCTTGAGCCACATCTGCTTCCCCTAAAGCACTTTTAAAGAAAGAATACTTCCTACAAAGCTTAAGGGTTTAGGAGAACTTTGAGTATGGGCATTTTTACTCACCTATGGATATCAGTGTTCATTGGCTTGACAGAAGTGAACTCCAAGGTTTCTGATTTGCATTTTTAGCTCACAGAGTTGTTTTCAGTTGCCTGAAGCTTTGGGTAGGTTTTACTCAGTCTTAGAATTCAGGGAAGAGGCAATTTTTCATTCCATTCTTGCCTCAGGCACTGGCAACTGTGAAAATTTGGAGCAGTCCCTTATCCTCTCTGCAACTCAGTTTTGTTTTTGTAAAATACAGGGACTGGTCTAGTGCCTGGACTCTCAGCCACAGGGTCTCAAGAATGACCTTGAATCAGAGTCTCCTGGACAACTGTTAAATAAAACAGCCTGGCCCATCCCTGGAGTTTCTGATTCAGCAGGTCTGGATCTGGGTCTGAGAATGTACATTTCTAACAAATTGCCAGGTGATGCTGTGGCTGCTGGCAGGTGGGTTGGGGGAACCCCACTCAGCCAGGACCGTGTATGCACAGAGTTTCATCAGGTAGACTCTGATCATAATGCTGATTGCTTTTAAGGCCTATTGGTTAGAAAGACTGCTGATAAATCCTCAGGAAAGAAAAATCTTCCTTTTGTGCTCTTTTTGCCATAAACCCCAAATTGAGATAATCTCTTGGGGGGAAATGGGGGGGACCATATTTAAGAGAATTTAGCAATCACTGGCTGTGGATAACTGAAATTAAAGCTGGGTGAATTTAGTCTGAAAGTATTATTTAAGTGTAAATTCTAAACTAACCTTTCCTTTGTTTATGGTTACTTCAAGCCTAACCTCACCCCTTGCCTTTGCCTATGGTTATTTCATAATAGCTTCTGCCCCTACAGGCCAGAGAAGAGCTGGGACATCACTGTCTCCTGTCCTGGTATTAGTAACCCTCTCTCTCATGAATTCAAGTGTAAATTGAATAAATTGCTGCCTAATGGCATAAGGTTAAATGACCACTGGAGTTTTATTATCTCCAAAATTAAAAAAAAGGCAGGGGGAGGTGGAGAAGTCTCTTGTCCTGACTGTCAAAGTTCCTAGGAGTGGCAATTCATGAGAGAAACCAGTCTGTCTCCCTGAGGCTTCAAATAGCCTCAGTAAATATATATAAAATTAATCTTGTTGCTTATCCAAATTTCTGCTAATTCCAAGTAAAATATAAAGTTCTGAATCAAAAAATGGTGCTAAAGCATTGAGAACATTTTGATTACAATCCATTAAATAAGAAAGAAAATTCTTGTGTAAAACTGCAGTCATAGTGCAAATTAAGAAAAGTTTCAGGAGTCTTTGAAATGTTTTGCAATCACACTTGTTTTGTAAAGATTAGAAGTTTAAAGTAACTAAAGTTTTGTTTTTGTGTCAAACTATTTATGTCTGCCTGTTTGCTCAAATTGTTGAGGTTAAATATGCAGTTATATAAGTAATATATATTTCCGGACCCCAAATTAAACTAAACAGTATATAAAATAATGCAAATTATAACATCAATGAGTTGTGTTTCTGTGTCTACCTCTGTGTCTGCCCATTTGCTCAGTGTATATCTTCATACATCAGGATAATAATATCAAATTAACAAATGAAAATTCTTAAAAGAGCTCTATTCAATTTGTTAAAATTAAATATGCAGTTATATATGTAAATAAATATTCTTAAAGCCCAAATTAAACTAAGCAGGATGAAAAAGTCGTATAGAAATCTGATTATAGAAACAATTAGGAAAGGGCCTCCTTTTGCAAGAGCTTTAAAGGCAAGACTAGGTGTGGCAGATTAAACCTATCTACTAGGCTAGGGAATTAAGAATCAGTTTGCCCTGTCATTTCCCAGTTTAAACCTTTTATCAGCCATAAAATGTAAAAAAACAAAAAAACAAAAACAAAGATTAGGTTAGTTTTCACACAAGGGGAAAAAATGTTGATTGGTGTAACCTGGAGGCCTGCTGCCTCAGTCTCCCACTCCCGGGTTGGACAGCAGTGGAGGAGACCAGTTTAGGCCAGTCCTATGGGCAGTGGAAGGATGCCCAAAAAGGAGCTAGGTCGGTTACATTTCAGCACTAAATTCTATTCCTTATCTGACAAAGGGGAGCAGGTAAAAACTAAAATGGTTAGAATGTGATAGAGGAAGCAGTTAAATCACAAACTTTTGTGAGGGAAGGTTAGATCTTCTCAAATAAACTGTAACTTTAGAAGTATCCAATCTATAGAGAAACAGAGGAAAAGCTTGTGTGCTAGGCTTAAGGATATAAATCATGTCATTTTTCTTTGTTCGGGGCACCAGCCATATCTGGTTCTGCATCCCTTCTTGCAAAATTGAGAATAAATTCTTTTCTTCTCCACAATCTGGTAAGCCTTATTTTCTTCCAGAAGATTTCTTTCCAACAACAAAAAGGTAATTAGTGGCTCTATTAACAAATTTCAGTCAGTAATAATGAAAAGTCCATAAAAACTATGGAAAGATCTTTCCTGGATTATGATTAAACAAATTAAGTAATTGTGTAATGTGTTTTAAAGCCTGGTAGTCAGTATGCTTTTAAATTATTTATTTTCATAACTTAAACAAAGAAAAGAAGTTTTTAGCTTCCTGTAAGGGAAAAAGAGAACATTCCTTACATAAACTATGTTTTCAATTTTATTTAACTTGAGTATAATCTCCCATAGTCAATTTATAAACTAAATTAACATTATATGTACGAAATCTTTAGAGTAATGAAAATTGTAAGTTCACATTGGTGAGGCTAAAGGAAAAAGATTGTAGATAAGCTCTCTTAAATAAATTGAGTCAATTTCTTTAGTTGGTAATTATAATTTAAAAAGTTTATTTAAACATGAGGTGGCTAGTCAATGTGGTTATAGTCAATTATAAAGAGTTTGTAAAACATCTTCCAAACTGAAAATGTTTAAATTGTTCTAGTTCTAAAAGTCATTGTTAACTAAAAACTTAGATTGGTATTGGTTGCAAAAATAACTCCGTGATAATAAAACCTGTCTGAAGACCACCACAAGGTACATATTTAAGTAAATGATAATAAAAAGTTATCTTGATTCTATTGGAAATCTTCTGTTTTCATTCTAACAATGAAAAATATTTTTTTCCCTTTATCACTGAAGTAAAGTACCTATTGTTATCTTCATAGTAAAATTGTGTAAGTAAACAGTCATTTGATATGTGTTGCATTAAATTGTTTAAAATATATATAAAAACAAGGAATAAACATTGACATTTTCAAACTCTTGTGCATTCAAACCAGGCCTTGAATACATGACAGGTTGCCTGTCCATGTGAGTTATTGGCTAGGCTGGTCACTGACCCCTCAATTAAAAATATTTGCTATATCAGCCTCTGGTTCTGCTCCTGAAGTCGATGGAAACTACGTTGCAGTTTCAAGCTCCTGCAGCAGTCAATGATGACTCGGTACAGCCAAGTGTACAATGGATATTGCCTCCAGACTGGCACTGTTCCATAGTGTCTGAGAGCACTATGCACCAGTCTAGTAGAATACTAGAAAATCTCTCAAAGATCAAGGATGCTGCAACTTGCTCACTGCATGAAGAACATGCTAAGTGGAGCCATGATACCAGGATACTGTAAGTAAAACTTAAACACAATTGGAATTATGGCCTGCTCTCATGGAGAGATAACATGTAAAGTATTACAAACCTGAAACTTAAAACTATTAATTGCAACTCTAAATCCTTTGCATTAGGTAATAATACATTAATTAATATCAAGTGCTGTACTCTTATCCTGTACTAAATATATGCCTAATAATTATAACATTATCTTTTCTATTTTGGATCAAGTGCGAGAGTATATTGGACATGTTAAACTCCTAGTGAATTCATTTTCTAAACAGTTAATAAACATGTCTGTAGAATGGGGTGGCAGTCTCAGCCAGGCTCAGTCAACTTACTATATTCTACTGTACTCTACTGTGTAGCAAGAGTGAGGCTTGCTTGCTGATGGTGAGTCACCTATTTCACAAGTCAAAATTACTAGAAATTGTACAATTAAAACCAAGGTGTAGAACACCTTTATTCTGTAGTTCTGATCACTCCCACAGCTGAAAACTAAGTGAATTTCCAACTTGGTGTTCTAATCCTGAATGAAGCCAGTTGCCCAGGGAGTGCCAGCTCACCAGGAGCATCTGACAGAGTGAATGAGTGCCAATCATTGAACAGGTTAGAATGTGTCTTCAGACAAAGCTAAGTGTCTGTTGCAATTTCTCTCTAAAGATAAATAACTTTAAAATGTATATATATATATTGTTCCAACCAGTTTTTTAAAAAGGAGTGCCATCTTTATAAGCACCTAACCTTGTCTACCTCTGTAATCCAATGACCTTTTTAAAAATGGGTATTCCAAATTTTTAATTAAGTTTGTTTTTTTCAGAATGAACATCTTATTAACCATATGAAAACTTCATCCAACTTCATACAGAATGCCAGATCCATCTTTCTCCAGTTAAAATAAAATAAGAGTTTTGCACCTTGTTAGGCAATGACTACAGCCCATGGCCAACAGGAAGCAGTTACAGAAAAGAGATCATCTCCCTTCAGCACCCATTTTAGATTAAAGGTGTAAACTCTTTAAGGGTAAAATAAAATTAATAGATGGACCTGGAACCTGACTGGAAATCTGCGTGAGTGCCGGTGGCCCCAGGATGACCTGGGCCCACGCCCCAGGATTCTGCTCTCCAGAATAAAAACTTCTAACTCCTAAAAACAGTCCTGGATGCTACACTGAAGATTGATAAATAATCAATTAAAACAACAAACGGCCATCCACCTCATAGCTCCAACAATATAATACCAAAGCTTAGTGAGTTAAACTTTAGCAAAAGGGGGAAATGATGTGGGCTATGGGTGGGAGGCTCTTTGTCCTCTTCAGAGATAACCTAAGCTGTCTGACTTGTGGGTGTGAAATGGTAAGAGCCTGCAGTCCTGTCCTTGGTAACAATGGCAATGACTCCAGTCCCAGGAAACAGTTTAACAATGCAAGGTCTGTAAACTTTAAGCATTTAGGGGAAATGCAAACCAAATATGCTAAAAGCTTATCTAGAATATATGAATCCATGATAAAAGCTTACCTAGGATGTGGAAGATATATGCTAATTCAAGCCTTTTGAGAACAGAAACAAAGGGACCATTTAATGTTTCCTCTCTGTATAAAAGGGATTCAAAAATCTTGTTTGGGGCTCGGGATTGAAACAGAAAGCTCCTGAGTAGTCCGCCAATAAACCATTTTTCCTTCTCAAAATCATTCCTGAGTCCTGGCCTCTCTATACACAAATAATTGAACTTCTCTCAAATTCTACAACAGTATCATACTATTTTCTGTCTTTTTACCATTTATTTTACCATTTGTAATAATCTTCATTTCAACACTATTCTCCAAGTCTCTCTTTTTTTCCCTTTCAGGATGCAGTAGTTCCTTTTGTATCTCTTGTAAGTCTTTTGGTAACATATTCTATTAGGATTTGTTTTTTTTTCCTATGAAAACTTTGGACTCACCCTCATTTTTGAAGTTCAGCTTTGCCAGATACAGAATTCTTGGCTGATGGTTTTTCTTTTTAAGTACATTAAGTACTTCATACCACTTTCTTCTCTCCCCATGGTTTCAGATGTGAGGTCAGCACTTAATCTTACTGAGGTTCTATTGTATGTGATGCTTTTCTTTTGCTGCTTTCAGAATTCTTTTTATCTCTTATGTTTGTCATTCTGAATAGTAGGTGTCTCAGAGTAGGTCTATTTGGATTTACTCTACTTCTGGTGCATTGTCCTTCTTGGATTTTGATATTTATATCCTTCATTGGATATTAGGATCCTATCAGATAAATGGTTACTAAATATTTTCTTCCATTGGGTAAGCTGTCTTTTTACTTTCTTGATAATCTCCTTTGAGGTGCAAAATGTTTTAATTTTGAGGAGGTCCCTATTTATTTCTTTTGCTTTTGTGTTTTGGGTGTGAAGTTCATGTAATGATTTCCTATTACAAGTTCCTGTAGATGCTTCCCTACATTGTCTTCCAAGGTCTTTATGGTCTTGGCTCTTATATTTAGATCTCTGATCTATTTGAGTTGATGTTTGTATAAGGCATGAGTTGGTAATCCCCTCGTTCTTTTGCACATGGATATCCAGTTCTCCAAGGACCATTTGTTTAAGAGGCCATTCTTCCCAGTTTAGTGGGCTTTGTACTTTTTTGAATATCAGATGACTGTATATGAGAGGATATATGTCTGAACTCTCAATTCAGTTTCATTGGTCAGTGTGTCTATCCTGCCAATACGAAGCTGTTTTGACCAATGTAGCTTTATTGTATGATTTAACATCAGGTAATATGGTTCCTCACATTTCATTTTTCTTTTTCAAAAGTCTTTGACTGTTTGGGGCCTCTTTCCCCTCCAAATAAATTTCATAGTTAGACTTTCCAATTCATTAAAAAATGCTGTGTTGATTTTTATTGTGTTTACATTAACTGTGTAGATGAGTTTGGATAGGATAGTCATCTTAATGATGTTTATTCTTCCTATTCATGAACGTGGAGTATTCTTCCATTTATTTAAGTATTCTTTGATTTCTTTTAAGAATATTGTGTAGTTTTCTGTAATATAAGTCCTTTACATGTTTAGTTAAATTTATTCCTGGGTATTTGATTTTTTAATTGGTATTGCAAATGGTATTTTTTTCTTGATTTCCTCCTCAGATTGTTTAATATTGCTGTAGAGAAATCCTACTGATTTTTACACATTGATATTATACCCTGTGACTTTACTGAACACATTTATAAGTTCTAGAAGCTTTGTTTTAGATTTCTCATGGCTATGTAGAGAATCATGTCTTCTGCAAACAGTGACATTTTACCTCTTCCTTTCCCAATTTGGATGCCTTTTGTATCTTTTTCTTGCCTCATGCCCTACAAGGTACTTCTAACACAATTTTAAATGGGAGAGGTGATAGCGGGTATTCTTGTCTTGTTCCTAATCTTAGAGGGAAAGATTTTACAATTTCAGCATGTATATGATGTTAGTTGTGTGTTTTTCATGTATATCCTTTATCCTGTTCAGAAAGTTTCCTTCTATTCTTATATTTTGCAGTATTTTTATTAGGAAAGGGTGGGTATTTTGTGAAATGCTTTTTCTACATCTATAGATATGATCATGTGATTTTTATTTGACCTGATTATATGGTGTATTACTCTGATTGATTTTCTTATTTTTAGGTTTCCTTGCATACCAGGGAAGAAACCCACTTGGTCATGGTGTATAATTCATTTGATGTGTTGCTGAATATAATTAGCAAGTATTTTGTTAAGGATTTTAGTATCTAGGTTCTTTTGAGAGTTTGGTCTGTTAATTTCCTTTCTTGTGGTGTTTTGTTTGCCTTTGGTATTATGGTAATGTTGACATCATAGAATGAGTTACACAATGTTTCTTTTATTTCCATTTTTTGTAAGAGTTTAAGCAGAATTGGAGTTATTTCCTTCCAGATGTTTGGTAGAAGTCACCTGTAAGGCTGTCTGACCCTGGGCTCTCCATAGTTGGGAGGATTTAATGACAGATTCTTTCTCTTTACTTGTGATTGGTTTGTTGAGATCATCAATTTCTTCTTTTGTGAATGTCAACTGCTTATGTGTTCTTGTTGGTATATAGTTTTTCAAAATATCCTCCTATGATTCTTTTTATTTCTGTGGGTTTAGTGGTGATATCCCCTTTCTCATTTCTTATTTTGTCTATTCACATATTTGCTCTTTTTTCTGTGTTTAAAAAACCATGGGAAAAAGCTAAGGGTTTGTAAATTTTATTGGTTTTCTCAAAGAACTAGCTCTGTTTTGTTTATTTTTTCTAGTGCTTTCTTATTTTCTTTTTCATTTAGTTCTGCTCTGGTCTTTGTTATTTCTTTCTTTCTTCTTTCTTTGGGGTTATTTGTTCCTTCAATAATTCACCTAAATATGCAGCTATTTGTTCGATTTTAGCTATTTTTTCTCTTTTGATATATGAATTTATGGCTATGAATTTCCCTCTCAGTACAGCTTTTGCTGCATCCCATAAATTTTAATATGTTGTGTTATCATTTTCACTTATTTCAAAGTAGTTGCTTATTTCTTTTGAGATTTCTTCCTGGGCCTACTGTTTGTCTAAGTGTGTGTTGCTTAACTTCCATATCCTTGTGCCTAATCTGGTTCTCCAGTCCTTGCAGACTTTCAGTTTCATCCCACTGTGGTCAGAGAAATTATTTTGTATGATTCCAATCTTTCTGAATTCATTGAGACTTTCTCTGTGGCCTAGCCTGTGGTCTGTCTTGGAGAATGATCCATATGCACTTGAGAAGAATGTATTTATGCTGTATTTTGTTGTAGTGTTCTGCATATATCTATTAGGTTCAGATCCTCTAATATAGTACTCAAATCTTTGTTTCTTTATTGATTCTCTGTCAAGATGTTCTGTCTAGTGATGATAATGGTATATTAAAATCTCCCACAATAATTGTGGAGTCATCTATTCCTCCATTTGGTTTATCCATGTTTGCCTCATGTATTTTGAGGCACTCTGATTAGGTGCATAAATATTTATGATTGTTCTTTCTTGATAGATTACCACTTTTACTAATATGTAGTGCCCATTTTTGTCTCTCACAATAGTTTTGTTTTTAAAGTCTCTTTTGTCTGATATTACTATAGCTATTTTTGCCTTTTTTGGTTATTAGTTACTTGTAAAATTATTTTTCAGCTATTCACTTTCAACCTTCTTGAATCACTGGGTCTATGGTGAATTTCATATAGACAGCATATAGATGGGTCACATTTCCTTATCCATTCTGCCAATCTGTGTCTCTTTACAGGTGAGTTTAATCCATTAACATTCAGTGTTATTACCCACAAGAAATTACTTCATTAGCCATATTTTCTTTGAATTTGTGTGTGTCATATGTTGTTTTTATTTCTTTTTTGTCTTTTTTGTTAGTCTTAAACTGTTCTCCAACTCCGACTTCCGTTTTTTTTCTTTCAAGCTATAGAATTCCCCTTAGTATTTCTTGAAGAACACATTTATTATTGGCATACGCTGTTTGTTCCTGTTTATCTGTGAATATTTTGAGCTCTCCATCAATTTTGAATGCCAGTTCTACTCAATAGAGTATTCTTGGCTGGAAACTTTTTTATTTTAGTATCTTGACTATGTTATACCACTGTCTTCTTGCCTCTATGGTTTCAGATGAGAAATCAGCACTTAATCTAATTGAGCTTCCCTTGTGTTGAATGGTTCTCTTTTCTCTTGCTGTTTTCAATATTTTCTCTTTGTCTTGAGCATCGGATATTTCACAAGTATGTTTTGGACTAGGCCTTTTGGGATTTATATTGTTTGGGTTGTGCTGTGATTCCTGGACATGTACCATCCATCTTCCTCAGTAATTTTGGGAAATTTTCAGCCATTATTTCCTCCAAAAAACCTTCTGTCCCCTTTCCCTTATCTTCTCCTTCTGGGATGTTTGTGCTTTTTGTGTTGTCATTCAGATCCCTAAGTCTCTATTGGATTTCTTCTATCTTTTTATCTAATAATTCTACTCTTTTTTTTATTTCAGATGTATTGTTTTCCACCTCAATAATTCTTTCCTCTGCCTATTCAATTCTGCTGTTATTTGCTTAGAGTGTTTTGTGATTTTTTTTATTTCTTGGATTGTGCCATTCATTACCCACAAATCTGTTATCTTTTTCCATATATTTACAATTTCTTCAGTATGCTCTGCAAGTGTTTTCTTAATATCATTAATCTCTTCTTTCACTTCTTTATACTGATCCATGATATTAGTTTGGACATCTTTGTTTAGTGTTCAATGTTCTGCTTCTCTTCCTGGTTTTAAGTTTGTTCATTGGTGTGGGCCATGTCTTCCTGATTATTGGTATGTTTTGTAATTTTTTGTGGCTCTCTGCTCATCATTTTATCTTGATGGGTTTCTTCAGTTGGTTATCTCCTCCATGTAGTCTCAGGTTTTATTTAGTTGCTGTTTTTGTGTGTGTATTAAGTTTTCTATTTTACACTTTGTTCTTCTTATTCTATTTCCTTGCTGTTGTCTAAGTTCCCTTGAATGAAAAAGTTTACATCTAGGGGAAGAAAAGAAGTAAAAAAAATTTAAAAAAAGATTTAATAGTAATATTGATAGTAAATGTTAGCAGAAGAATCATATAAGACCTAAGAGATTGAATATTAAACTCATGTAACAGTGTAGAAATACAGGAATAAAAAAGTGGTGCACCTACAAGGAAATGGGAAACTGAATATCAAAAAGAATATAATGTGAGTTAACAGGTCAGTGTGATGAAGAGAGAGGGAAAGAGAAAAGAAAGGATAAAAATAGAAAGTTAATAAAGGATAGAAAACAGAATGGTTAGAAATAAAAAGTCAGTAAAATTGGGGACTAAACAAAGGTAATTGGAATGTAAGAACAACAACAGAAGGGGGAAGTTAGAAAGATGCAGGAGGGAAAAGAGACAGCATTGATTGCCAAAATAAGTACACAGAGAAATGAGAAAATCAAGGAAGTGGAAACACAACAATCAAGAAACAAGCTGGCAGCATCGAATTTTAAAAGGGAGGGATAAAAAGGAAAGGTAAGAAAGAAAAAAAAACAGACAAACCCACAAGCAAACACTAAGAACAAACAGACTTCCCTCTTAAGCCTCTGTGGAACTTGTCAGGCTACAGGTGTTTATCAATCAATTACTCTGCAGTTTTCTCCCTGCAGATTTTGAAGTGAGTTTTAGTGAGTGTACTAAATTAAATTATATAACAAAAGTAACCTTTTTTTAGGAAAAATAAGAGACCCAAGGGAAGCTAACACAAGGGTACCTTCTCTGCTTTCCCTGTCCTAAATTGTCAGCTAGATGTTTCATATCCCATTGAGTCGCTACTCTAAGAGGAGCCAGGAATTGAAATACAGACCTTGTATATTCAAGACTGAAACTCCTACATGGAGACAAACTTTCCTGCTGGGCTGATTAGCTCTTCAATATTGGGGAAGGATTGACTCTTTGGAATTGGATAAATTGCAAATTAGGAATCTGTCCTTGTCCACCTTTTTTTTCTAACTACTTTATCTCCCAGGGCAGCATTAAGCAAAAGCCTGTGTGAGAGTTCCCTTCTGAAATTCAAATGGGACCCTGTTGACTTATCTCACCACAGGCAAAAAAAAAATGACTCTCAGTCTCTTTGAAGGAGAGCACCCACACCTTGCTGGGAACCCTAAATATGCTCTTGGAAGCTTATTAAGCACTTCCTACTGTCCCCCTCCCTTAGATGAGATGCACAGGACTAGTTAATTGCCTGGCTCCTCCTTCCCCCAGACCAATTTTCCCTATCCCAGGGAGGCTAGGTAAATCAGACTGCCTCAGCAGATTTACCTCTCCCTTCTTCCTGGTTTCTCCACAGGCCAGCTGGTATGCTTCTCAAAGCTAAAAAAAGGGGGGTCCAGACCATGGAACACACACTCAGGGGATCCCTCTCCACCTTTCACCAGAACCCTCCCACTCTCAGAATTTGTCTCTTCTAGCTGACTGACTGGCAAGGGTCAGGGAATGCTGTGGCTCCTGCCCTGAGGGAGGGGCTCAGCTGTCCAAGAGCTCCTGCCTGAAGCATCAGAAACTCATGGTTTGAACTTGCACAATCACGCTTTTTGTTATGCTCTCTGCAGATGGATGCCCTTAAGCCTCCTGCTTTTTGGGTTCCCAAAACAGCTCAATCAGGAAGGATTTTGCTGCACTCAGTTGTTTTATTTAGGAGAGATGATGTAGGTGCACTTAATCTGTCACCATCTTGCCCCTCTCCATTTTTTGTTTTCTTGATTGAATTCTTTATACAAAGGCTTTGTTAATTTCAGAAGAAAATAAGTTAATATAGGAAGGAAGAGAAGGTGGGAAGAGTGCTGGTGAAGGAAGGGATGGTCTGTGTGAAAGGATCTTTGTGCAGGAATGCCAGACCCAGCAGGTAGACAGGGTGAAGGACATGTCACTGCTATTTGATAGGATTTGTCACCTTGTTGGTGAATGAACTGCAATTGCTTACAGAACTTTATCATATCACAGTTTACATAATGATTTCAAGTCCTTTTCACTAGATCAATTTTCTCAGTTTATTCAACTATTTTAAAAGCAGAAAGCTGGGAATGATACTTACCCTTTTCCCCCACATACCATCTAACTCTGTAGGGCACAGCTTTCTACTGGAATTCCCTCATTTTTGCCTGGAGCCAGAACCCTCAGGCCAGATGAGAAGTGGCTCTTCTCATTCAAGACCCCCAGCCCTTGCCCTCTGAATTTGAGTCATTTTCTGGTTGCATAGCAAACAGGAAACCTGCTTCTCCTCCCTTGGGTCTGACCAATGCCACCAGACATTGAGCAGTGGGGCCAGGGCTGATGAGACCACAGTAAGCAGTAGCCATGTTTAAGGGTAAAGAACACATGTTGAGTCTGGACCTCAGAAATTCAGGGTCACCCCATTCCTCTCTGCACCCCACATTGGTCTGCAGGCAACATCTTCAGACTATCACACATAGCTTCAGAGAGAGGGAACCCACCCCATTCCCCACAGACAAAGCACAAAAGTTCAGCCAGAGTAGGGGTCCTGAATGTGAAAGAGAGCCCAGTGCTGACCCTGGCTCTTCCTTGCCTCTTCAGGTTTATGGGTCTTGGTCTGTCCCTTTCCTTCACATGGCCTCAGTGTCCCCATCCCTAAATGAGGACCTAGGGCACACATGTCAATTGTAGAATTTGAATAGAGCCTGAGGGACCTTTGTTGATTCACTATCTTTTACCTAATCTATCCTTGAATAAGCCAGGATATGCAAACTATGTCTAGAATTAAATTCATGATCATCTTTGGGAATGGTTATTATGAAAAGGAAAATAACATTTTAATCACAGATATTTCTTTGTTTAAAAATTATTTCTAAACTGTTTTGACTCTTGACCCCTAACTGAAATCCTAAAATGACTGGGTATAAATAAGACATTAACAGAGTAATGGATTTATTGTTCTTTTATTATTCTCCCAATTACTATGAACAATTAAAAGAATCAGGGAGTTATTGTTAAGTAAATACAGTTCAGGAGAGTGGCTGTGGCTCATGTGTTGAGTGCCTGCCTCCCACATGGGAGATCCTGGGTTTGGTTCCTGGTGCCTTCTAAAAAAACACAACAAAAAAGAAACACCAAGGAAACAAATGCAAAAAAAACTCAGTGGTTAAGTGATGGTTTCTCACTTAAAAGGTCCCAGGTTCAATCCCTGGCCCTGGAACCTCAAAAAACCCCACCACATCACAAAAATTCAAAGCCATTTACCTGGTAGATCAGTCACAGAAATTCCTCTATTGTTTTATTTTTCTGTGAATAATATAACACCAGTTTGTTATTTCATTTATATACCAAACTCTCCTAACTGGCTCTCCTGTTCATAGAATTCCTTTAAATAAAATACATACCAAGAACTAAAAGCATCTGTAAGTAGTTAAGATTTCTACTTTGAAATCATCATCAGGACTAACAGGGATGCCTAGGCCCACCATGACCCTGGACCACCACATGGCATTAATCTGCATCTTCTGCCCACAGGATCAGAGCTGTGAAAGGGGGGCTGTGTATCTGTGGGTCTCGGGCCCAGGAGGAACAGGACTCAGAGAAGATGACCACTCAGGGGATGGCTGGTGGGGAAAGACAGAGAAATGAGCAGGATTCTGCTGACCAAAAATAGCATTTGTCCTGAGCTTATGGAGGGATGGGAGGGTTAGGGAATATATAAAAAGGACAGGGAGTGGGAAAGGAGTTGTCTTAAATTGTCATGTTTCCATGCAAATAAAATCATGTACAATTGTGTCAAAGCACCCATAAACAGAATGATACAGAGGCTATATTGTGTACTTTTAAGTTAATATGCATAGACATATATAAATAGGTAGACATTAATACTGGTGTGAATGTGTCTGTAGGTAAATATAGCCACAGTTAGTTTGGCCTCACTGGCCCCAGGGCCTATAGTCAGCCTTATTTAGGCAACTGTCTGGACGTAGGAAACAGGGTTGTGGTCTGTAGACCAGGACAGAAAGTAGTCATAAGAGACCCAGGTGGGACTTTGCCTTGATTTAGGAGTCTCCACAAGAGTTTACTTTAAGAAAGTCAGTTGAATTTAAAAAAAGAATCAGGAAGCCATTATAAATGGCATTACTTGGCCTGGAATTGTCTCTTAATAAACAAACATCTATCTACTGTTATAGATTAGTGATATTGACCAGACTCAGACTTCGAATAAAGTTCCATTTGAGAGCTTCTTTAGCCGTGCTGCGACTGTCTCATCCTACATGGAGGAGAGAGCAGCCCTGAGTTAAGGGAAGAGGTGTTTTTATAGCCTTTCAGGAGGGGGGGTTACTAGCAAGCAAGCAGGCACAGAAGCGGAACACTGTGGTTAGCTGAAGATAGCATATCTATTTTTTTCTTTTTTCAAAGCCCTTTCTTGTGAGCAGCCCCATGTTATTTATTGGCCCTTTTCTTGGGGACAGCCCTAAGTTATTTATTGGCACTCTCCTTGGAGACAGCCTTAAGTTATTTATTGGCACTCTCCTTGGAGACAGCCTAAGTTATTTATTTATCTGAAGGCACTTGCAATTCCTATTTCCTAATGTGGTTCTATTCCTATTTTCCCAATGTGGCCTTACCCTTACACTACCAAGAAATGAAAGGCCTTCCAAATGGTGTGTTTAACTCTCATGATGATTGTCATCCTGTGCACCAGCCCTTGGGGATGCATCCCTAGGAGGAGGCTTCCCTAGGAATCCCTCCACATTGAAAGCCCTCAGCACAGGGTCAGGGACAAATCATTTGTGGGAAGGGCTTAGCAGTGTTGGGAATGCTGATGAGTCATTTCAGATATAGTAGCTTTAAAACTCTCATGACTGGCTTGCCTAGCTGTCACTTTTGCAGAAAATCCTCTTGAGAAATACCTGTGAATAAATAAATTTATTTTGAGATCTTTAGGGCACAGCTAAACTAAAATAATTACACTTGCAATTGTCTTAAAATTAGCCCAATAAACATGTTTTAGCAATTTAGCATTAACTGTCTTTGCATACCCCAGGAAAGTAGCCCAACATAGGCTCTCAATTTGTAGGTAGGCAGGGATGTTTATATGGTCCCAAGCTGCCTTGGCACTCTTTGCCCTGCTTCCCCTTCAGGGAACTCCTTCCCACCTGTGGCCTTTGGAAGCTTTTCTGTAGGGGTCGGTCCTACAAAACAGTCAATACCATGCCTGATGAATAGATTGTCACTGCCATTTGGTGGTTATGTCTTCTGGGTCAACAACAAAATCCTCCATTTAAATTCCCCACAGTTGCACATCCTGCTAAAGTGCTTCTTGTATTCCCTGAGCATGTGAATTGTGGAATTTCCTTTCTGACCCCCAAAGGGTCTTCACCTGGTGTTCCACTGCTTTTTCCTTAGCTGCCCCAAGGGTAGAGAGGGGAGCTGTGCAAGGGGAGCAGATACTTGGATCCTGGCCCCAGATTTGGCCAGGAGGTATGTCCTAAGTGGGAAACATGTCGTGGGGAGTCAAGAAGGAGGAATAAGTGCCAGAGAGCATCCTCCCTTCACTCAGACCCTTCTGTCCATATTTTATCCCAGTTCCAGCTGTCATGCCCAGGCTCTGATTGTAGCACCGGGGACATCTTGATCAGACATATGTGATGTTACACTGGACCACCACTTCACATCACCCTCCTCCCCCCAGGTGCTTGGCTCCCTCCATGGAGTCCCCACCCTCTCAGAGCCCTCCCTCTCTTATGCCCATCAACTCTCTGCTGTGTCCTTTAGGAAACATCCACAGAGATCTAGAAAGTTCATCTCGGTAGAAGCTAAATGTCTGCCTCCCTGCCAGTGATTCTCTAATAGGGCTAGGAAAAGTGAGGAATGGGATTTGCCCCAGACTGCGGAGTTTCCCAGATGCCCTCTAATTTTTAAACTGCCCCCTGGGGGGGGAGTAGTTGAAAGAAGCCTGTGGCTATATCCCATACTCCATTTACACTGATGCTCCTAGCTCTCAGAATGTCTGCATTTGAAAGAAGTGATTGAAATCTGCTATGGGTTTGGGAGCAAATGTAAGGGATTGTATCTTTTTTTTTCTATCTGGTGGCACCATCCTCTTTTTGGTGCTTCATTTTGCATGTGGGGGCAGGGGCTGCACCTCACTGCACAGGTCTGGGATGCCTTTATTTTTTAACAGGAGGTTCCAGGAATTGAACCTGAGTCCTACATATGGTAAATGGAAGCTCAATTGCTTGAGCCACAGCTGCTTCCTTAGGGTTGCATCTTAAACGATCAACCAAGCCTGAAGCCATCTATAGGAAATTATTCTCAGATAACTAAAAGAACTTCATTAATGCCACATTTGGGAACCTGCACTAAATTCCTGTGACAGGTGACATCGTTCCATCTAAGCTCAGAAGCTTCCTGTGGAATAACAGTGTGACGACTGATCTCTAAAGGCAAGTTCATTCTTCAGCTGAAATTCAGCAAGTGTTTTAGGCAAAGTCCCCATGGTGGTGACACATTTGGGGATGAGACCTTATCCTGGGACTGCCCTTCATATATCTCTGCTTTGGGATCTGGCTTTGGCTGAGAAAATCCTGGGGAGGCCTGTGAAAGGAGGTTGGTAGGGGAAGACCATAGGATGGCCAGCCAGTGGCCACTATATGGAGCTGATGCCACCCTTGACCTGAGAACACAGAGACCACTGATCCCTAGATCTTGGGGAAGGGCAAATGGGAACCATCCGTGATCTTATGTATGCAATTGTCAGGGTTTCTGTTTATTCCAGGCAAGGTATTAAAACATCAATAACAATACTCAACAGACTTCACCTCCTACACTCTGATTTATTGGACTTACCCCACTCAGCTAACAAGGAGTTGAAGAATGTCAACCACCACACCATGGAGCCTAGAGGGCCTACAACTGAAAGCAGGAGGAGTGCATCCAGTATCCATGTGGAATCTAAGCCCCTTCTTGGCATAGATGTGGAATGGACACAACCAAGCTAAGGTCCATAGGAAGGAGGAATACAGTAAGGATTAGAGTAGACTTAATGATATTCTATTCATGAACTTTTGTGGTTAACAATCGAGAAAGTGTGGCTTTGGTGTGGAAAAAGTGGCCATGGTGGCCATTGGGTCGGGGAATGGGAGGAAGAGATGAGATGTGGAGGCATTTTTGGGACTTGGAGTATTCCTGAGTGGTGCTTCATGGACAATTGCCGGACATTCTATGTCCTCCCATGACCCACTAGATGGAACGTAGGAGAGTGTGGGCTATGGTGTGGACCATAGGCCATAGGGTGCAGCGATGCCCAGAGATGTATTCACCAGATGCAATGGATGTGTCATGATGATGGGAGAGAGTGTTGCTGTGGGGGGAGTGGTGGTGTGGGGGCAGTGGGGGTGAATGGGGACCTCATATTTTTTGAATGTAATATTTTAAAAAAAATGAATAAAAAAAACAATACTATGGGAAGTAAGAGCAATAGAAGTGACTACTAGTCACTGCTGTTGGATAACAATTGTTCCAATAGTCACAATTCCTCAAGGGGGCAGGGGACTGGGCTTTTTATATAGGAGGAGGAGCCAGGGACCCCCCCCCAAAGGGGCGTGTGGGCCCATGTAGAGTGGGTGCCTGGGTTTGATCTGTGATTGATGTGTGACCCTCCCTCCTGCTGATAGCTCAGCTGGCCCAAGGCTTGCTGGTAGCAGGAGCCTTGGTTGATCCAGGCTGCCTGGTAACATGGGCAGAGGCATTTCCTCACAAAAAATGTTCCATGACTGTGTCAAAGTGGCCTCCCCAAGGCTGGAGATATACTCAGGGTATCTTCTATCACAAGGCTCAAAGAAAATTTCTGTCCATAACATCATCTCCATCTTTTTATGTAAAAACCTGGCCTTAGGAATTGTTGATGGGAATCTGCCTTGTCTATCAGCCAGATCTGCAGAGAACTGTCTCTCTCCTTTTGTAGGTAAATAGAGGAGGGCCTCAGAGTCTTTAGTGTTAGGAGTCAATTACCTCTGTCTCTTTTTTTTCTGGGATGAGAGGGGCCACTCACACCCCCAATTACACTTACCAGCTGCCCTTTCTCCTCATTCCCCTCTTTTTCCCCCTGTTCATGATCATTTTTATTTTTTTTTTTGAGTTCTTGTGACCAAGAAAACAGCTGCTTAAAGATTTGTGTACAAGATTGTATGTGGACATATTTTCCATTCTCTTGAGTAAATATGTACAAGTGGGGCTAAAGGACTATTTGTTAAGTGTATGATTTACTTTAGAAGAAACTGATATTATATTCCAAAGTGGCTGTTTTGTTTTGTTTGGTATTCATATGAGTAAAACATATGAGTTCCTATTGTTCTGCATTCATGCCACTATTTGATATTCTCATTAATTTCAAACTAGTGGTAGTGTTGTCTTACGAGGTTCTAATTTGATTCCCTCATGGCTAATACATAGAACTTTTTTCATATATTATTTCCCACTTATGTATTTTTTTAAAAGGTACTATTAGGATCACTTAGCTATTTCTAAAATTAGAATGTTTGTATTCTTATGGTTGAGGTTTTTTCTAATGGTCAAAGAAGAAGCTTCCTTCCTTCATTTTCCTCCCCATTGAAAGTAACTGTGACATTCAGAACATAGCCTGCTGCAAACACACAATGAGACATTTAATCATGAACTGTACTAGGTTAGACATGCTTATGATTAACAAGGAAAATAAATTCATGTGTTATGATTCATTGTTAATTCTCCATCAAGGCTAGAAACAGGAGAATATATGTGGTTAAGTTTTGAGTATTCTTTGTATATATCTCTAAGGAAGAAACACAAATGGCCAAAAAGCACATGAAAAGATCCACAGTTCTGTGGTAACCGCTCTGGTCAAGGGCAGTCTGGGGGACCTCATGAAAAAAACCCTCTTCCGAGTCCCGAGCTTATACCGACCTGCTTAGGTTAAGAGGCGCCGTGTGTTCCCACAAGGGACACAGCTGGAGATGGATGAAACAAAACGCTGAGTGAGTGTTGTGCAGTGTCAACACACAGAGGAAACATGGGAAGCACACAAAGTAGGACCCCATTAAGTTGTATGCGGAAAAATTTTCCCTGAGTTTTCCACGAAGATGTGGCATAAAGTTCTAGCCAGGAAATGTTAGAATGCTTTGTGAAGTAGAATGGCTGACTTTTGGCATGGGCTGGCCTCAGGAGGGCACCTTTGACCCCGGATCATCTGTAAAGTTCATGAGATGTTAACCAGAAAACCAGGGTGCCCTGGCCAGTTCCCCTACATTGATGCCTGTCAGGACACTGCGAATCAAAGTTCGCCCTAGTTAAGGAAATGTATGACTAAGGAAGCCAGGATTTGCCTGATACAAAAGCCCACAGGTGCTGTCTCAGGAACCAGGCCAAAAAGGTGCCTTGCAAAGGGTCCAGAGAAAGTAAGCCCCAAATCTAGTGCCAAACCACCCATTCTAGGGGGGCCAGATGAAGATGACCTCCCACCACCTTATGTGATTGTTCCTACAGTGCCAGTGCCGAGGACTGGGGATGAGCCAATTTTCCTAAGCAGTGCAACCTCGCTGCCCCCACAGCCATCTCCATTGCCATCCTCCCTGGGCAGCATGACCTCGCTACCCTGACAGCTGTCTCCCTTGCCATCCTTCCTGAACAGCGTGACCTCACTGCCCCCGCACCCACCGTCCTCCCTGAGCAGCACTTCCTCGCAGCCATTCCTGCAGCCGCTCCCACAGCCATTCCCACAGCCGATTCTGCAGCTGCTTTCTCCAAGCAACACAGCCCAGCTGCTCCTGCAGCCACTCCCACAGTCCTTTCCACAGCCGGTTCAGTTCCACGGCCGCTTTCTCCAAGAAACAGGAGCCAGCTGCTCCTGCAGCTGTTTCCACAGCCGGTTTCGCAGCTGCTTTCTCCAAGCAACACAGCGCAGCTGCTGCAGCAGCCGCTCCCACAGCAGGTTCTGCAGGCAATTTCTCCAAGCAACATGGCCCAGCCGCTTTCTCCAAACAATGCAGCCTCTGCACCTCTGCAATGGCTGTCTCCACCAATCTTGACCCCTGGCAGCATAGTGCTGGCCATCACTCAGGAAGGAGTCCCTGAAAGATGACAACTCAGACCACGAGGAGCCCCAGGGACAGGTGGAGCAGGGAGAAGGGCCACCCTATAGCTCCCTCTCTCTGAAGCCTGGGCTCCAATTTTTTATGATGCTGATGGCCATATACAAGGAGGACACTGAACATTTGGTTACCATCTCTTCACTACTACTGATCTCTTTATCTGGAAAAGTCATGCCCCTCATACTTGGAGAAGCCTCAGGTCATGATGGACCTCTTCCAGTCCATCATTCAAACCCACAAACCCACCTGGGCTGAATGTAAGCAGCTCCTTATGACCTTACTCAACTTCAAGGAGAGAATGTGAGTCACAAAAGGAGCTTCCACCTGGCTCAAGGAGCACCCATCTGGGGGAAGCCTGGACAGGGATCAATATGCCCACACACAGTTCCCAGGCAAGGACCCCCAATGGGATCCCAATGACATGACCAGGCCCAACTGATTAGAAATTTTCCATTGGGCCTTAGTTGAAGGGTTCAGAGCTGGGAGCCGAAAGGCAGTAAACATGGCAAAGACCACCCAAGTCCTACAGACTCTCGAGGGAAGTTGGATCAATTCTGACAGGATTGAGTCCTGACATTTATTTCAAACTTTGGGATGTGATACGATACTACTTTTGTTGTTGATTTTCCATTTGTTCTACTTTTTAGCCATGGTAGCTCTTTCCAGTGCACCCTATTGCTCTTTACTATAACCCCATCGTTGAGGGGTTTATTTTACACCTATTTACTTTTTAGTACTACAAAATATTCCAGGTCCTTCTTGCATATTCCTTTCCTAGAAAGAGCAATTTCTCTAAGAAGGCATTTATTGGAGAATGGTTTTAAAACCTAAAGTCTGGGCATTATCTCTGCTCATTGTTACTGCAGCCTCGAGGGCCTCTCTGCAGAGAGTGTAAGGAAATATATGTGTATATACTAAGATGTGTACATGCACATCTTTAGAAATATGTGTGCATACAATCTTCTGTATATTTATTCACGTACACATGAGTCCATACTGATTTGTCTAACTCTAAACCATTATCACATAGAACTTCCTAGCCTCCTCCCCTTGCTTATCTGTAAGCTCTCACTTCATAGTGAGAAAAATATCCCTTTAACTGCCATCTATCTATGGATTGCTTGATTCTAGTGGACAATTTCAGGATTGTTAATCCATACATGGTGAAATGGTATTTTATCAACTAGAGTACAGTACTTATACCCAATTTCTTTTGACTTAATTTTACAGGCTCTATTCATATCCAGTACTACTCTCCAGCACCTTTGCCTTCAGCCCCTCCTGTCAGGGCAAATTATACATTTTTTATAAAGTTAGATTTGCAACTGATTTATTCTATCTGAGATTCCCTTGACCTTGTAATTGATTTTTAATTAGCATAATTAAGGTACATTCTTTGTGTTGACAAGTTAATTGTCTTTTAACAAATATACAATAATATGTATCTATAATTATACTAATACAGGATAAATTCAGTTTTCTAAAAAGCCCCCTGTGCTTCACCTATTCAACATTACTCTCTACTCAGGCAACTAGTGAATATTCTATTGTCTGATTGTTTTGCCATATCCAGAAAGTGATATAATTGATATCAACATATGCAGCATTTTAAAATTGGTTTCTTTAAGTTAGCAATAACCACTTAAGACACGATCAATACATTTTATGACTGGATGGAATATTTCATTTTTCTCGGTAATGTTCCTTTTTATAGATGTAGCACAGTGAATTTAACTTTTATCCTATTGAACATCTTCATTGCTTTCAGATTTTGAAATTACAAATACAGGTGCTATAGACATTCATGCGTGTGTTTATGTATGAAATTAAATTTTCATATCTATGCCTAGAAATTTTCATATGTATGCTTAGAAGCACAATTGCTGGATTGTATGGTGTGTTAGTCAACCAAAGGGGTGCTCATGCAAAGTACCAGAACTCTGTTGGCTTTTATAAAGAGTATTTATTTGGGGTATAAGCTATCAGTTATAGGCTCTAAACAGTCCAATTCAATGTACAGTAAAAGGTACTTTCTCACCCAAAGTCTGTTGCCACATGTTGATACAACATGGCGGGCACTTTCTGCAAGGGCTCAGCCTTCCTCCCTCTTCTTAAGGCTCCAAGGCTCCAGCTTCTTCTGATCTAAGCTGTAAACTGGCAAAAGGTCTTTCTCTCTTCATGCGGCTCATTCCTTTCTGGTCTCAGCTGCTCTGGTCTCTTCACAAGGTCAGCTGCAGACTATCAGACTCATCTTTCTTCAGGGACTCACAAATCCTGTCTGAAGACCTGTTTCTCTTCTCTGTGTTCTTCTCTGTTTTCTCCTTCACCATATGTTTACTAGAGTGTGAGAGTCTGTTTTACCCCCACCAAAGGGTTGGTGACTGAATCATGTATGCTCTAATGACTGGTCAAATAAAACCCCTGATCTTGATTTAATAAATTAAAAGTGAAACCTCTGAATCTAATGTAATCTAATATGCCCAGAGGAATAGAGCTTACAAACACAATTCAATATGTATTTTGGAATTCATTAATAATACATAAAAATTCTACATACTGTAATACTATGTTTATTTGTATAAGAAACAGCTAAAGTATATTCTGGTTGCACAATTTTGTGTTCTCACTAGCACTGAATGCAAGTTTTATTGTTCCACATTCCTAATAAAAATTGGTAGTGTAAGATTTTAGGTTTTTGTCTATTTTAATAAGTGGATGAAGATATATTATTGTGGGATTTTTAAAATGTATTGAATATTTAAGTTATGATTTAAATATAAAAAAATATCAAATTTAATTAATTTACAGCTATATTCTGGGAATTCTTCACATAGTGTGAAAACAGTAGGGGGAAATGGAAAGGACAAATGAGTTTATATGGCTATGAGTTTCCAAAAAAGAGTTGGGAGGTCATCAGAGGGGTCACTCTTATGCATGCCTCAGCAGGGTCCCAGAGACAGCCAAAGTAGATACAAGTCCAGGTATTGGTTCTTCTGAGAGTTACAGAGACCCACAGGTTCTATGGTCATGCCAGATGGAGTTTGGTGCCATGTAAGGTGGCCCTGCTTTGGAGTTGTGTTTCTGAGTGTGATGGAGTTGAACTCAGATGTGATCTTTGTTCACCAGCCTCTCCTGTCACTTTTACCAAACCTGTGGTTGGTACTGTGGTTTGGTGTATGCTCAGGGGAGATGAATCTCTGGACTGTCCATGTGATAGCCAGGCCCTGAGCCTCAACAGACCTGGAACTCCTACCCTCTGGTTTAATGAACTTACTCCAGCCAGCTAACAGGGAGGTGAAGAAGGTCGACCACCACACCAGGGAGCCAGGAGTGCCTACAACTGTAAGCAGGAGAATTGCATCCATCATCCATGTGGAATCTAAGCCCCCACTTGATATAGATGTAGAGTGGACATCACCATCCCAGGGTCCACAGGATGGAGGAATAGAGTATGTATTAGAGCGGACTTACTGATATTCTATTCTGGAACTATTGTGATTAGTAATGGAAGAAAATGTAGCATTAATGTGGAGAAAGCGGCCATGGTAGCTGCTAAGGGTAGGGAGAGAGAAGAAGAGATGTGATTTGGGGGCATTTTCAGGACTTGGAGTTGTCCTGGGTGGTACTGCAGGGATAGTTGCTAGACATGGTAGGTCCTGCTATGGCCCACTGGGTGGACTGGGGAGAGTGTAAACTACAATGTAAACCACTATTCATGCGGTACAGCAGTGCTCCAAAATGTATTCACCAAATGCAATGAATGTGCAACAGTGATGAAAGAGGATATCGGTGTGGGAGGAGTGGGGTGAGGGGGTGGGGCTATATGGGGACCTCATATTTTTTTAATGTAACATTAAAAAAATAAATTAAAAAAATATTAAAGACCACAGTGTCAGTGTGTATAATTTTCAGCACTCAAGTAGCTTTTCAAACAAGCAACAAAACTCTTTTCAGCATGTCTCCCATTTAAAGGTATCCCTTCTGTTTAAAATATAACAAACTTATGCATTTTCCTGGTATATTTGCACCAGAATCATTTATACTGGAATGGCAAGACTTAGAAAGGTTTGACAACACCAAGTACTAGTGAGGAATAGAAGGAATGGCACTCTCATAAATTGCTGATGAGGGAATAAATTTGTGCAACTACTATGGAAAGCTGTCTGGTAGAATCTACTAAAGCTTAATATAGTAATACTCTCTTATTCAGAATTTCCACTCTGGTTATATATCCAAGAAAAGGAATATATATACGTGTGTGTGTGTGTGTATGTGGTTGTGTATGCCAAGAGATATGTTTGGGAATATTGAAAGCAGAATTATTTGTAACACCCAACACTTAAAACAAACCAAATATCTATCTACAGTAGAACAGATGCATAAATTATGGTATGTTAATGCAATGGAATACCACATAGGCATCAAAAACTTAAACTACTAATATTTGGGACAAATGAATGAATGTCCTTATGGGCATAATGAGGAGCAAAGAAGCCAGGCACAAATGAATAGTTATTGTATAATGCCATGCAAATAATATTTAAAAAACAGGCAAAACTAACTTCTTGAAATAGCAGTCAAAAGTGACTGTCAGGAAGTGAATGTGGTTCAACAGATAGAGCATCCACCTACCATATGGGAGGTCCAGGGTTCAATACCCAGGGCTTCCTGGCTCATGTGGTGAGCTGGCCCATGAGCAGTGTTGATGCATGCAAGGAGTGCCAGCCCACACAGGGATGACCCTGTGTAAGGGTGCCCCCCAATGCAAGGAGTGGCCCCTGCACAAGGAGAGCTGTCCCATGCAAAACTGTAGCCCACCGAGGAGTGGTGACACACACACACAGAGCTGATGCAGCAAGATGACACAACAAAAAGAGACAGATCTCCAGTGCCACCTGATGAGAATACAAGTGGACATAGAAGAACACACAGTGACTGGATACAGAGAACAGACAATGGGGGAGGAAGGAGAAATAAATAAATAAATGTGTTTTAAAAAGATGACTGTCTATTATTATTTAAAAATTTTTTAATATAATGGGCTTTATTTTAAAAGAGGTTTTATTTATAATTATTTTTAATTTTGTTGCTTTAGATTACAGAAAAGTTATATCAAAAGTATCAGGTGTTAAAAACTGCTTTTTGACCTTGAATAAAAGGGAGAAATGGAATGGACAAATGAGTTTATATGGTATGAGTCTCCAGAAAAGAGTTGGGAGGTTATCAGAAGAGTATTGCTTATGCACACCTCGGCAGGGTCCCAGAAACAGCCAAAGTAGATACAACCCCAAGTACTGGTTCTCATGAGGGCTACAGAGACCCACAGGTTTTATGGTCATGGCAGATGGCTCTGGAGTTCAGAGCCATGTCAACTGGCCCTACTTTGGAGTTTGTGTTCCTGAGTGTGATGGAGTTGGACTCAGATGTGACCTTTCTACACAAGCTTCTTCTGTCACTTTTTCTGAACCTGTAGTTGGCACTTGGGTTGTTGTATACTCAGGAGACCTGAATCTCTGGACCATCCATGTGACAGCCATGCCCTGAGCCTCAGCAGACTTGCAACTCCTACCCTCTGGTTTATTGGACTTACCCTGGCCAGCTAACAGAGAGGTGAAGGTCAACCACCACACCAGGGAGCCAAGAGTGCCTACAACTGCAAGCAGGAGAATTGCATCTATCATCCATGTGGAATCTAAGTCCCCTCTTGATACAGATTTGGAGTGGACATAACCATCCCAGGGTCCACAGGATGGAGGAATAGGGTATGGTTTATAGTGGACTTAGTGATAATCTACTATGGAACTATTGTGATTAGTAATGGAAGAAATTGTAGCACTGATGTGGAGAAAGTGGCCATGGTAACTACTGACGGTAAGGAGAGGGAAGAGAAGATATGATGTGGGGGCATTTTCAGGACTTGGAGTTGTCCTGGGTGGTACTGCAGGTATAGTTGCTGGACATTGTGTGATCTGCCATGGCCCACTGGGTGGACTAGGGAAGAGTTTAAACTCTTCCCATGTAAACCATGTAAACCATTACCCATGTGGTGCAGCAGTACTCCAAAATGTATTCACCAAATGCAATGAATGTGCCATGATGAAAGAGGTTGTTGATATGGGAGGAGTGGGGTGTGGGTGTGGGGTATATATTGGGCCCTCTTATATATATATTTTTAATGTAACATTTTAAAAAAATAAAGAGAGAAAAAATGTATGAGAGATTGCAATGTAAGCTCTCCATCCCCCATACCACCCTCCCTTTTTCAAGGTAGCTGTAACATTTATGATGTTGTATTTGTAAAAGCCATTCATTAAAAAATGCACATTTGAAAAAAATGACTCTCTTGTGGTAAAGACTAACCTACTTATAGCAATAATCTAAAAAATGAAAGCATCATTGTGACATTTATCACCACTTCACCCATCTAACAAATACTGAAAGAGGCAACTGCTATTGTTATAACCATTTTAAAACCAAAATCTTGAGCACAAATCAGAATTAAGAGAAACTACAGAATTTTCACATTTGCATGTATTTTTAGCTGAACTTTCAAAAATTCCACATATAATAAAACCACAACATTGAATCAAAACATTTAAGACTTGTGACAAAATTACTCTATAGAAGCAAGGAAAAGAGAGTGGAAATTTAACAGCAGTATATTTCTAGGATAAAATTCAATCAATTATTTCCTTTATCATAAGACAAAAGTCAGTGAGTCAACATTTAATAACAGTAATCAAGTTATTTACTATTCAAGAATTTGCATTTTAATTTGTACCTTTAATATGTATCCACCCATATACTTAGATTAAATTAAATTTGGCCATCAAAAACACTTCACTCAGAATTCTAATCTTAACCATAAACCATAACTTTTCAAAGCATAGTCAAAAACTATATAATAATGCTACCATTTAGATTTATATGCTTCATCTGAAAGTCTTATCTTACAAACAGCAGTTTTGCCCTGTTTCTCTAGAATAAATATCCCTATGTCTAAACCTTTAAATGATAATAAAAAAGACAGATTCAAATAATTCATGCTATGCATTTTCCTTCATCGGGGTTTAATAAAAACAGAACCATCTGGTGGTGGAGCATCACCTTCCTTCCCAGTTAGTCTCTACCATCCCAGAAGCAGATGAGAGCTCTTTATTATATTTTTGGAAAAAAATAATACTTTAGAAAATATCACCCCATACATTTTTATAATGTGTGATTTCACATTAATTTAGCTCATTGTTAACATCTGCCTTTATTTATAAGAATAGTATTTCATTGTGTTTTACACTTGTGAATTTTATTTGCATGAGGCAGCATGGTTTATCAATTTTTGCTATTTCTTTGGCATAAACCTGCGATGCTCAGGACAGCTTTGGTCATCTTTTCTTAGGACTTCTTATTAATGTGTTGCTCTGTTGTCAGTCTTTCTGATAATCTGTTCTTCTGACTGCAAGATTTAGCACCGTACGTAATAGTCTTTCAGATGAATAGCTGCATTTCCATTTGTTTTTGGAGTTCTTGTGATTTCTTGGAAATCTTGTAGAATTCAGGGCAGAGTGGTGAATGTGATTTCTCAGCCATAGAAATTCCCAATTTAAATGGACAAGTACTGGCTTAGCTCTGCTAAACTACCCAGTGACCAGTTTTTTCCATGAAAGAACCAGCGTTGGTGCCAGATTGAATGTGTTTGGATGCCAGTGCCTCTCCTTTGAACCACCAGGCTGTTTCTTGTTTCTATTTCTAAAGCAGATCTTGCTACAACTAAAAATTACCAGTCCTGGGAAATAGTATTTTTATGTCTAAAATGTAGCTTTTGCCAATATATTCTGAGGTCTCATTGAGGTAAACAAAACAAGCTTAACTGAAGGGTGACTTTTACTTGTAAAAGCCGAACTTGGTATGAGTGAGAATAATATATTGCACTGTTAAAGCAATATCTGTTATATTTAAAATATAGCATTTGCCATAGACACTGACACCTAGGGAAATAGAATTGGTAAAATAAAGTGGGATTTTATTGTGAAAGTGCAAATTCACATGATTCAAAATATGCAGGAACCTTTAAACCAGAAGTGCCAATGCCTAAAAATCACATTCTAGCTGTATCTGGAGTTTGCTATATCCCAGCATTGCTCAGATAAATGAACAAAGTCTAGGCAAATCAGGATTTGTGCTTATTATCCCAAACTACTTAAGAAATACTGAGCTTGGCTAACCCAACGTTTTTTAGCGTTTATTTTTTATTGTGTTATTTGAAGATACATGGATCACAAAAAATGTTACGTTAAAAATTATGAGGTTCCCACATAACCCACCCCCCACCCCTCCACTCCTCCCACAGAATGCTTACTTGGAAGGGTATATATTCTTAGCTTAGGATTCTGTTAAGATCTTCTGACCATTTTTTAAATCAGCATTTGCTTTCTTATTTTGGGGTGTTAAGGCTTCTTCATAAATTTGGATGTAAATCATTTAACAGGTGTGTTTTGTTAATATTTTTTCCAAATCTGTAGATTTTCTCTTCAATCCTTTATCAATGTCCTGCATAGAGCAGAAATTTACATTGAATAGAAACAACTTATAAATTTTCATTTATCATAGATCATGCTTAGGGTGCTTTATCTAAAAATGCATTTCTACACCCTGGGCCCCTATATTTCCTATATGTTTATTCTAGAAGTGTTATGCTGCATTTTACTTTTAAGTGATATGATTCATTTTTATTTAATTTTTATAAAATATTTACAATCTGTGCTTAAGTTCCTTTTTGTTTGGCCTGAATATAACTTATTGTTCCAATACCATTTGTCGAGAAGACCAAACTGTCTACATTAAATTGCCTCTGTGAAACACCTATTGAACACATTTGCAGAGTGTTTTATTCTATTTGTTTATTTGTCAACAGGATACTGTTTAATTATTGTGTTTTTATATTGTGTTGCAATTAGGTAATGTATTTCCTACAACTTTGTTCTTCTTCTTCTTCACTATTTTGTCTCAGGTACAAAAAGACTGGTCATTAGGTTTGTTGATTAAAATAAAGTCTGAGATAATTTGTAGTGGCATAGTGTTTTTCATTTTGGATAAGTATGGCTAGTCAGAAATTATAAAGGAGAAACAGGAGCATTTGATTTCCCTGACATTTTTAGATAAGGGAATTAAATCTATATAAAATCTATAAAAATATAAATTTAATGTGCTTTTAAAACTAATCACACCATGTATTATATTTTTTATGATTACTGTGTGTGGCTAAATTTGCATTGCTCTGTTATCTCTTCTAGGAATTTCATCCTCTACATCGAAACAGAAAACCAAACATGTGTCTTAGATTTTGCCCTCCTGGGTCTCTCAGATGATACGGGAGTGCAGCCTCTCCTCTTTGGGCTGTTCCTGTTGATGTAACTGGTCACCTTCCTGGGAATCTGCTCATCATCCTGGCCATCATCTTGGACTCCCACCTCCACACATCTATATACTCCTTCCTCTCCAACTTGTCTTTTAAAGATATCTGTTTCACCTCCACCACAGTCCCAAAGATGCTGCTGAACATCTAGACAGAAAGGAAAATCATAACTTTTGAAAGTTGCTTCAGACAGATATATTTTTTCATACTTTCTGGACAATTAGATAACTCCCTCTTGACTGTGATGCCCTAAGACCACTTTGTGGCCATCTGTGATCCCCTGCACTACATGGTCATCATGAACCCCTGGCTCTGTGTCCTCCTGCTGCTGACATCCTGCTTATTGAGTGTTTATACTCCCTTTTATAATGCTTAATGGTTTAGCAATTACTTTTTTGTTCAGAGTTGGAATTGCCCTACTTTTTCTGTGAACTTAATCAGGTAGTCGACTTGCTTCTTCTTGATACCTTTCTCAATGACGTTGTGATGTATTTTGCACCTAGACTTCTGGGTTTTATTCCACTCAGTGGGATCCTTTTCTTTTTCTCCAAGTTTGTAGCCTCAATTTTCAGAATTTCATGAACTGAGGGCAAGTATAAATCATTTTTTACTTGTTGGTCTCACATCTCAGTTGTCACCCTGTTTTATGGTACAAGTCTCAGAGTGCATCTTAGCTCTACTGCTCCTGAAAACTCAAGGACAAGTGCATTAGTCTCAGTGATGTACATGGTGGTCATTCTTATGCTGACTCCCTTTATCTATAGTCTTAGAAACAAGGACACAAAGCAGGCCTTTAAAACACTGAGACACATTCTCTCTATAAAAGGATTCCTGTCTCAAGTTTAGAAAATTGCTCATGACTAATAGAGATCAAACACTGGGAAATCTAAATTTAAATTCTTTATAAGTATATAGAAAGATAAGCTGTTATTTGTCTAATATCAGAACTCTATTTCTTTAATTTTTTTTATATCAAGGACACCGGTTTCTTTTGTATTATTTTACATCTTGTGGTCTTTCTTATTGTATTCCCTGAAATCAGTATTGAAGGTAGAAACTGCTGCCAGGATTTTCAATAGTGAAATATTTCACACAGGTAATTCTGTATATATAAAATTAAAGCAGGTGCTGGAGTGATGAAGGTGTACTGCAGTCACTGCCAGCACTTGTGTTTAATGGCTTTGGTGAAAATAATCTCTCTTAGCAAAGGCTGTGTACCAGCTATCAGGGTTTTTATTCATTGACTCCAGAAAGATGTCACATCCTGATCTGGAGACATCATCTAATTGGTTTACAATAATTCAAATTCCATCTCTGATATAATCCCTTCTCCTGCACATTCTAAATCATAAGTTAAGTGAGGTTGTAATCAAGAGCACAATCTTTGATCCTTCAAACACTGATGGTCTCAATAATTTCTGTATTTCTCCCCAGTGATGTAAGTTTACCCCTTAAAACTTATTTTCATAGTTAAGGACTTTTTTTCTGGAAATTTCACTAAGCCCTTCCTACAATAATAATTCATATTTATAGATCACAAAAATAAGGTGCATATTTTCCCTATTTGCTATGATACTTTTTCTCAAATATTAAACCCAGATATTAGGACACAATTTTAGGTTTTTATGGAGACTTACTGTGGTTGCATAAAAATTTTTAAAAATTAGATTTTTTAAAGTACACCATTAGTGAAATATAAAGAGGATTTCAACTCTGTTATCTTTTCCTAGAATGTACCTACTTACCTAGACATTTACTCTCTCCCCTATTCCTGAATCTTCAATTTTTCTCTCAAAAAAATATATTCCTGGTTTTATCAGTAGATTTTTAGCCTTATCCAGGACACTAAAATATGTGGAAACAATGATTCACTCTAAACTAGGACATAAATTTGCTCTCATGGAAAACTAAATTTATTCCTTAAGAATCTGTACCAAAAAAATACAAACATCAAGATACAAGAAAAAAAATCATATTGTGTGTTATTGATGAAACTAAACTGCATTTTAGGGTTTTTAAAAAATGGGAAACCTTGAAGAACAGCCTTAAAATTTGGCATTCAACTAAAGAAACTTCAATAAATTGAGTGAGAGATAAACACCAGGTTACAGAGGGAAACAATATTTTTTCCTGGAGAAGTGGGAGACTTGGTTGCTGCCTGTAAACCATGAAGTGTTTTTTAGACAGAAGTAGGTGAAGACTCATTGTGAGTGAGCTCTGTTCTCTTCAATTGTATTATGTTGTGTGTGTAAAATAATTATCTACTGGGACCGTACCATGAGAAATTTAGAGATGATGAACACTGTCAATTGAAGATTAACTGTCCAGAGTGGGGGAAGTTGAATGAACACCCTCAGGTCCAGGGAACATCATTTAAACTAAGACACAGTAGAAAACTATAATGGAGTCTTTGCCTCTTATAATTTACTGTAATAATGTAGCCAGTGTCTAAGTGACAATATTTCAAACATGGCAACAATGATTCCTTCCTCCACTGCCAGGAGCTGAGTTTCCAATAGAAGCAAATTCTAGGGTAACAGTACTGAATAAGAAGGTCCTGCATTTCACCTCCTAGTGTCTTTCACCAATGCCACTCTTTCCATTTCTCCTCAATATCAGATCACCCTTCTCAGAAGAACTGGAAGCACCCACATATTAAGAGCTCTGAGATACATCATCCTAAGTGTGGTTCATATATTTCATCTCCTGGAGTTTCCAGAATAAAGACATTTTGTATTTATTCATTATCCAAGAACGAAATCACCAGTGGAACAAAAAAATCACTGGAATGAGGCACAGAATTTCTGTTTTGCTGTGGGAAGATAATATCATGGGAGGGAATGCTTTACTGGCAGTAACTGCAGGGATACAGAAAAAGCCTCAGGTGTAAAAGTTCACAGATATAAATTTGTTTTTTTCTCCTGATTCCTCTCTGAGGTTGCAGGGGACTTTGGTTTTCATGGTAGCTAAATTTCTCACAGTTCAACTGCATAGAAATTTTAAATTTTCAGCATTGTATATTTCAGCTTTAGAGGTTCTATTTATTTCATTATTGAAATATGTTTATGCCATTTTATATATTTGCAATACTCTTTTTAATTTTATAAAACTCATTAAAAAGTGTTGTTTCATATACTGTGTCTGAACAATTTCAAACTCTGAAAGAGTTAAAGGCTTTTTCCCACTGTTTGCTTTTCTTCTGGCTCTTAGTCATGGTAACTTGTTTTCTTAGTGTTTATCTGTATTTAATATTGTGTTAAGTTCATTTGTTGGGCCCATATTTGTGTGAATTCTTGGAGGTCTTGATGGAAAAGAGAGGATTTACATTTGAAATTGTTTTACCCTTCGGAAGTCAGAATCACTTAATGCTAATTTTTCCACCTACAGCTTTTCAGGCCACAAAAGGGTTTTCATTTCAAAGGGCACACTGGCTTATCATCCAAAGGGTTTTCCCAACAGGTAGCACCAGTGTCAGTGCAAGTGTTTATCTTGATATCCATATTGCATTAGTGTGTATATACATTCTTAACCTTTAAAATTCTGCTATAATTCCAAAAATATTACTTTTATACCGTAATATATACTGTATAAAACTCTTACCTGAGTTTTGACTTATGAGAATTTTGGACTTCATTTTCACGTGAAACCTATTCACTAATACAGAATCTCAAATTCTTCAGTGGGGACTATCTTCTAAAATGACAGCTGTCATTTGAAATCTACTATCCATCATGGTCCATTTTGTTATTTATTTTGTGGCTAAATTAATTTCTTTTGTTAGGCTAGTTTAGGGAGGAATTTAAAAGATTCAGGAAAACTTACAGGTGTGAACCCTCATATTTTAAAACATCGCAAATCAATAGCCTAACTACAGATTTGCAGTAACTAAAAATGAAGGGCAAACTGAACCTAAATATAGTAGAAGGATTTAAATAATAAATATTTACATGGAAAGAAATGAAATAGAATAAAATAATTGAAAGAAGCAATGGAATTGATTCTTGGAATATTTCAATAAAATAGACAATGTTTATTTAGAATGGGAAAGAAAAAACAGAGAGGAATGAAATCACTAAAATTCAGAATGAAACCAGGGATCTTGCTAGATATTGGTGATATTAAAGGGATTATGAATGACTATTATGGACAATTGTCTGCCAATATCTAGAAAACCTGGAAGAAATGGACCAATTCTTAGAAACACACAATTTACCTAAATTGGCTGAAAAGAAATAGATCTCACCAAAAGTGTAACAAGAAAAGAGATTCAATAATTCATCAAAAACCTCCCCAAAATATGTGTAGAATCAGACAGTTTCCATAATGAAATCTATGAAATACTCAAGGATGAAATACTTATAATACTCAAAATCTTCCAACTGGAAGTCAGGGTATCTCTCCAAACTCATTCTACGATCCTAAAATTATTTTGATACCAAAGCTACATAAAGACATAAGGAAAGAAAACCAAGGAATAAATTTCTCTAAAAAAATATGGATCCAAAATCACTCAGCAAAAATTGGCATACCAAATCCAACAGAATATTAGATGTATCCATGTCCTAGTGAGATTTATCTCAGTACTCAAGAGTGTTCAAAATAAGGAAATCAGTGTAATATACCACATTAACACAACGAAGAGAAAAATCACATGAAAATCTCAATTAGTGCAAAAATGTGAGTGATAAGTTCCAACACTGTTTCATGATAAAAACACTCAGGATAATAAAAATAGAAAGTACCTTCCTCAACATGATTAACAGCATATATGTGAGAGCACAAGTAATCTTGTCCTCAATGCTGAAAGAATGAAAGCCATCCTCTTAAGCTCTGGAACAAGACAAGAATGGCTTCTTTCTCTATTGCTATTCAGTAATGTACTGGGAGTTAGGAAATTAGGCCATAAAAATAAATAAAATGAATCCAAATTAGAAAGGAAGAAGTAAAACTATCTATGTTCATGATGTCACATTCCTTTATAGGGAATATGACAAAGTATCCACAAGAAACCTCTAGATCTCATAAATGAATGCAGCCAAATACAAGGTATGAGATATTTTTTTTAGTTTCTGGGGGTCAAGGATTGAACAATGAAGGTGTTCTAGCACCTGAGCCATACCCACTCCAAGCTGTGAAAGTAACATGCAAAAATTTGTCCTGTTTTATACACCTGCAAAGAACATTCTTAATTGTACATTTTAAAAATCCATATACCATAGCATCTAAAACAACAAATTACTTAGGAATAATTTTAACTGAATAGGTGAAGGACTTACACAACAGAAACTAGAAAATACTGTTGCAAGAAATTAGAGAGGGTGTAAGGAATTGGAAAAAATAATCTGTGTTCATGGATAGGAAGAATTCCTATTATTAAGTTACCAGTACTACCCAGCAATCCATTGCTTCATTTTTATCCCTGTCAAAGTCCCAGGAAACTTTTTAAGCAGAAACAGAAAGGGAAATCTTTATTCAGATGGAATTATATTTTATCAGGACTGAGTATACTATGTTAAGAAGATCTATTTATTTTCATGTCTTTGGCCCTTTTAGACCTGGAGATGTTTGCGATCAAGCACAATATCTTATACCTTTCATCATCCCCAGGATATAGTTTAGTGCTTACCTTACAGTATTCTGAAAAAATATTTATTTAATGACTGAGAAAACAAACAGTTGAGTGAGTTGAACAGATATTGTTAACTATGCTGGAGAAAACAGAAGCAGTGAGACATGAGGAAATCTTGTTTAGAGAGGATGGCCTCATGAATGAGAGCCAATGCCAGAAGACACAGGTAAGATTCAGAAGAGATTTTAGTGTATCCAGAATCTCTCTCCGGACTGAGCAATAGGGAAATCATTCAGGGGAATCTTGCAGTCCAAGAGCCCACACCTAAAGAGAGGTGACCTACTCCTGGGAGGAAGGAGTGCACTGGGAAAATAAATGAACGTGGAGCTCCAAAGCTGTCTCCCAAAGGTCAAAATTGGCACAAGATTTTATAGTGTTTTTCTTTCTTTCCTCTGGAAAATTAAATATCTCATGGAGGAGAAAAGCAAAAGAATACTTCATTAACGATGCTCACGGGAAAGACATCCTTCAAGGTACAGAAACCCTAAATGCTTCCCTAAACTACTGCAAGTCTACGTTTCTCTGATGATGAGGAAACACAATTGTATTTTCTAGAGACCTTGTGAGTGGGAGCATCTCCCTGACCTTCCTGGGAGCAGTGCTTCCACCTTCATCTTCATTCAAGAAAGAATTGGTGAGCTTAGACCCTTCCTTGGTAACTTCAGAGATTCCTCACAGGTACTGCGGGAATGTGTTATGGCTAAAAGTAACCCTGTTATTAGTGGTAACTTGAGACCTAACAGAGTACATACATAAAGGAAGCAAAATATTTCAAAGTTCTGCCTATCTAAACAGCCTGAGTGCAAGTAGATACTGGATACCTAAAATATCTTCCTTCTACAATCTGTCTTTTCTGGCCTTAGCTCTCACTTATGGGGCTTCCCTTTCTTAGCAAGATTTTTTCTTGTTTCACTGCTTCTTCTTTCTCCACATTTCTTAGATGTGTCTGTTTCTTCACTTTCCTCTTTGTAGATATTACCAGTAGGGAAGTTGTGAGCTTTGTCATGATGATGTGAGGGAGTGTTGCTGAGGGGGGGGAGAGGTGGGGTGGGGGCGGTAGGGTTCAATGGGACCTCATATATATATATTTTTTAATGTAATATTATTACAAAGTAAATTTTTAAAAAATCATCAAAATGGACATGATGCCCTCACAACACTGCTCTGAGACCACTTACTTTTTTGTGGAATATTTGCTACAGATTGAGTTAATAAGAGGTGTATGCATTGGTGATGTGTCATTTTTTACTTTTCCGCTTAGGCTCACTGTATTGTATTAACTAACCCCCAAATCACTGACCTGCTCTTAAAAAAAAAAAAACAACAAGAAAAGAGGAAGGAAGGAAAGAAGGAAAGTAGGAAGGAAGGATGGAAAAGGAAAAAAGCTTTATATTGTGTTAATACTTTTTGTTGATCAAATCACAGGGAAACATGTACTGTAACTGAATAAAACATGTATCAAATTGTTGGTGTAAGTATTACTAATGGGTAGAATTACACAGCAAATATCAGATCATTCCTTGTATAGGACAATATGCCACTTAAAATAAATTTGAGATGAAAAGAAAAACATAATTTCCAAGCAATAACAGTACTTTATTATTTTAGGAAATGTGGTAGTATCTTCTACCACATGAACACACAGTTTGACAATTAGAAGGTGCAAAAGCTTTTTGAATACTTTTAAGAATTTGGTGTGGAAAGTTGACAAATGAGATGGTTCTTTCACTAAATAGTAACTAGGCCCATCATACCTTTTATTTATTTGGGGTGGTCTTTTTATTATATCTGACAGTTGAAGGTATTTCTGTCATAGCTGTAAACAAACTTATCATAAATATGTTAAAACATACTCTGCATACTATGATTTGCATATCTTTTTGACCTGAAAATCTGAAGGCTAATTCAAACTGGCAGGTTTTAGACATTTCAAGAAAATCAAAACTATTTTAATACCAAAACTTTAGATTTCCTGAAGAATTTAGTGAGAAATGATAGAACATACATTAAAATTGACAAAATTTTGGAAGTTCAATTCAATAAAATATAATATAACCTTCAAAAACCTTTCAGATATTGTGTTTGAGGTTTTGTAATGTTTAAGTGATTTATGTTAAGCATAGTGCAATATCGTGAATTCATTTTTACCAGTAAACTATGAAATGCAAATTTTTGAGTTGCATTTATGTTACTATAATAAAAAATTAAAATATACAAATAATTTTCTTTTTAGTCTTTACTAAAATAAATTACACTTGATCTATTAACTAAATAATTTGAGCATTTTTAAAGTATATGGAGGAAATTAACTGAGACATTCACTATAAGATACATGGTATCTAAAAATCTCTCAATATAGTTCTCATAATCAGCAATCATTTTATAGATGAGGGGCTACATTATAGGTCTTAACATGTTACAAACATAATATTCCTAATAGATTTGGAATAACATGATCAATTAAAGGGTTTTAGCAGTTATGATTTTATGTCAGATGAACACAGATGTCTACTTTCTTGAAGAGAATGGCAATTTTCTGATAGTAACTCCTAGAGTACACTGTACCCAGAAACCATGCCAGTGATTTGTAAAATCAAGAGACCTAGGGCACATGGGCCCCTCAGTGTTAACTTTTGGAGTAAATTTTAAGTCAATGTTGGAGGTAAGTTACTACCAGGTTAGAGGTGTGGAAGAGAGGAAAGTTCTTGGAAGAGGAATAGTAAACTCTTGACTTCCCTGACTCATAACCCGGTGTTTGGAGAAGAGAAAATCAAGAAAAACAGTCTCCCTCCCCAGATCAATGTCAAAGAAGGAAATGATCAACAAAAAGGCAGATGCTCCCTAATGAGCAAATATCTCCTCTGCTGCACTCAGTTATCTTATGTACACTCAGGCTGGATGGCTTATGGGTGTTTCTTTGGGGTCCCAAGTCTGGTTTAAGGACTGATGCCCGACTCTCTTCTGCTGTCTTTTGTGGGGGTACAGCCTCAGTCTCCTTCACCAACCAAGGACTTTGGACTTCTACAGAAATACCATCTTACCAATTCCATCCAATTGAGTCAGAGGGCTCAGCAGAACATGCAGGGAAGATTCTGTTTGGATGGAATTTGGGAGTTTTGTCTTGAGCTCATCTGGGATCTACTCCAGCCTGACCCAGAGCTGAATGATCATTGTACTAGTTCTCAGGCCTGCTAAGATAATGGATTTTTTTTTATGTTAAAAATGATTGTCCATTTGAGTCAGTAATACAGGATACATTACAGATGACTAAGAAAGGAGAAAGGAAACCCATTTAGAAGGGGGAAAAGCAGGGATAAAGCAGTTCCAGGAAAAGGGAAATACCTGTTCAAGGAGTTTTGTAGTTAGGTGGGAATAGGGGAATGGGCTAGTAGCAGTGGCAGAATGTTCAGTGAATTGAGGCACTGCTTTTTTTTGTTTTACATTTAGGATGAGGTATATTTAAGCAAATGGCTCTTTGATAGGAAATATCTAATATAATGGAGGTAGATATTTCCTTTCAGTAGCATTTCATGAGGCATATACTCACACATTGGATAGTCACATAAAAAAAGTTGTTTTTATATAATGGGTGGAATTTATATACTACATCATTTACTCAGTGACCTTTTTTTTTTTTTAGAAAGATCAGGTCTTTACTGCAAAATTATTCAAAAATATCACAGCAGCATGCCCTTTAAGGTATTACAAAGCACTCTTCAAGACCAGAGGCTCACAGTTTATTTCATAAAAGCACAATTTATTAATAGTGTGGGCTCCTGCACACTCAGGGACCTGGGGCAATTATGGCTCTGTACAAGCCGAGTTTGTGGTTTGGCCTGAGTGTTGCTGTTGGGGGCTGGAGAAAAGGACCTATTTTATTGTTTAAGAGACTCTGGTTTTCTGGTCACAGGCTTCCAGCTTGGGGATGGAGAAGCTGTGTGGCAGCCTCCTCCCCCTGCACCTCAGCAATTACGCCTACTGGGCAAGTTACCTATGTTGTCCGTTGGTCATTTACATTCCCCATTGCAGCTTATTTTTGCAACTCTCTACCTTTATATATTAGGGTGTATGTCCTTCTTCTTTATAAGTAAACTTTCAATAAAAAAACTGCAAGTTTTTCCCTTCAACTTTGCTCTTTGCCATTTAGTTCTTCTATGTCTTTATAAACACTTTTGGAGGAATGTGTTAATGTCTATCATCATTATATATGATGTTCACCTCATTATTTTTCAAACTTAGAAAGTTCTGCTTCCATTAGATTAATAGATCAATTTTTAATTGCATTACCAACTGTTTTTCCTCATCGTGCCTTTTGGGGTTAGATCTACTTCTGAAATTGCATCACTTTCTGCCATCCTTTGGAAGGCATTTTACTTTGCAGTGGACCACAGGTTGCTTTTATTCTTTACATAATCTGGAACAATTTTCAGTCTGCTCTTGCTGGAAAAGCAACAATGGAACTGAAATAAGGCTGTTGAATAGGCTCTGAGAGATGCAGAAAGAATGACAATTGAGAGTCTAAAATTCAAAATAAGACATATCTGATTCCAAAAATTTTGCCCTTAATAAAATTTAAAAAGACATCAAATGCACCATATAAAAATTCCCAACATTGTTGTACTAGTTACATATTTTCAGTTGTGAAACATTTGTTTATTCCCATAGGTCATTTTATGCTTGAAGCGACCATTCTATTAAGTGTCTTGTCATTGTAAAAAGATATCACTGCCTTTGTCTTTTTTGTGAATTTCTTTTTGTTCTTTTTTTAGTTTTTCTGGGCTTCAAGGGTGATAAAACTGAAATTGGATTGCCATCAGAAGCAAGAAAGGATTTCTTCATCACAATTTCTCATGTGATGCTTGAGTTTTTATCTTTCCTTTTAAGTCTATTTAATTCCTTCCTGTCTTATTACTGAGCAGATATTTTATGTTCCTTTAAATAAAGGGAATAAAGTGATCATAACAAAAGGGAGCACTGTGTTTACATGAGCATGGGAGGCTTGTCAGCTAGAATTTCAGAGCACCCTTTCTAAATACTTGGAGAATGGAAAAACTGATGTTGTCAGCTTGCATTTTATTTACTCCTGGATTATCTGTGTGGCTGAGTATGAGAAGAGCATGATGTTAACTCCAGCCCAATGATGCTAAGGTGTGCATTATGTGTGTGTGTGTGTGTGAGGGGTGTATGGGATATGATGTGTGATGTGATCAGTCCTCAGAGCAGTGGCATCTAAGCTCATATATTACAATAGGTTGTCTTCTATAGTACAGAGCCTGGAGGCTATTCTAAAAATGCCAATAAGACCAGTTCCATTCCATTTGGTGGGATAGCTTTGCATCCAAATTAATGAATAGTGAGAGGTTCAGAATATGGATAAAGAACTCCCTGAATTTGAAGATTCAGCAGCAACAAGTCTGTCTTGTTCTTAAACTTCCTCTGAAATCATCTCTATTCACTATCCTCTTAATCATTTCCCTGCCACACTGACCTCCTTGTTCACTCTGAACATTGGATAAAAGTCATTTTTAGGGTCTTTTTCCTAGAAGTTATCCCACTGGGCACAAATTTCCCCTTACATCCTCATGGCTACTGCCTTCTTTTCCTTTAGGTGCCTCTTTGAATTTCACATCATATATGGGACTTTTCTGAACACCAAGTGAAAAACAGCTCCATCATTTCACTTTTTTTACCTGCTTTCTTTTCCTTAAAGCATGTGAAATCATCCCCTTTGTAATATGATTGTGTTTTAATTGCATGTATTCTATGTGTGCTGATGGTTGGGACTTTTGAGTTACAGCATTGTAAACTCATTGCCACAACTCTACTTGCCTCTTAGTCACAACTCAATACATATTCCACAAATGAATGAATATCTCATGTAATCCATAGTGTTCATGAATTCTTGGTAAAGGGCTGAGTTTGGGGGATGGAATTCCTAGTCATAGGTGGCACTACAAATACCCTAAAGGGATAAGATCTATATAAATAATATAATATTAAATTTATCACTGAAATAGGCAATGTAACATTTCTGTTTGGATAGTGCTACTTGCTTTGTTCCTTTTTGTTTCTTCTTAGTCTCATCAGGCACATGGGACCTGGAAATGAAACGCAAATTTCAGAATTTCTTCTCCTGGGATTTACAGAAGTTCCAGGAGTGCAACCCCTCCTCTTTGGGTTGTTCCTGTCCATGTACCTGGTCACCATTTTTGGGAACCTGCTCATCATCCTGGCCATCATCATTGACTGTCACCTCCACACACCCATGTACTTCTTCCTCTCAATCTTGTCCCTTTGTGATATTGGTTTATCCTCCACTACTGTCCCAAAGATGCTGGAGAACATCCAGGCACAGAGTAGAATCATAACCTATGCAGGCTGCCTCACCCAGATGTATTTTTTCTTGCTCTTTGGAGGGTTGGATGACTGCCTCCTGGCCGTGATGGCCTATGACCGCTTTGTGGCCATCTGCCACCCCCTTCACTATACAGTCTCTATGAAACCCCAGATCTGTGTCCTGATGGCTCTGGGGTCCTGGACCATGAGTGTTATGGAATCCTGTTTACAGAGTTTATTGGTGTCACAACTGTCCTTTTGTTCAAGTGTAGAAATCCCAAACTTTTTCTGTGAACTTCGTCAGATGGTCCAACTTGCCTGTTCTGACACTTTTCTCAATTACTTAGTAATGTATTTAATAGCTGGAGTGCTGGCTGGGGGTCCCCTTGCTGGAATCCTTTTCTCCTACTATAAGATTGTTTCCTCTGTATTTGCAATCTCGTCAGCTCAGGGGAAATATAAAGCATTTTCAACCTGTGCATCTCACCTCTCAGTAGTCTCCTTATTTTATTTCACGACCATAGGGGTGTACCTCAGTCCTGCTGCTTCACACAACGCACATTCAGGTGCACCAACCGCGGTCATGTATACTATGGTCACACCCATGCTGAACCCCTTCATCTATAGTCTGAGGAATAAAGTATAAAGAAGGCTCTGAAAAAATGCTTTGGGAGGAAAGTCTGCAAAGTGTCATTTGTCTTGCAGCAGCTGAAAGGCCAGTTTTAGCAGCTCCTAAACCTTCAGATCTACATATTTCCTTTCTTTGTTCAGTAGGTGCATATAGACCTGCCTAGAGTCAAGATGACCTCAAAAATGAAGAAGTAAAATTTTAAATCACACATTGTGTTATAGAGCAAGATTTTATTTTTGATAATGAAAGAGTTCTCCTTGAAGTATGCATGATTCATGTACATATTTAAGGAGTTTTTCAGTGTTGTTCAGGAATGGATTGCATTTTCTGAATAATTTCATTGGATCACCTCCTGTTCCTGCTTGAATTCTACCAATGCTGCCTATGAATATCACTTCTTGATTTCCTCTGAATAAAATATCTGCTTTTGTTCAAAACTGTCATAAAATTTAAAGAGGTGACAAAATACAACCTAGGTATTTCCTCTATCAGTCAGTAATTTATCTCTTGTATGTTCAAATCTCTAATCTATATTCTTTTCTTAAAAAATCAAATTTATTGATACAGCTTAATAAAGCATACAATCCACCCAGAGTGTTCAATTAATGGTATTTAGTTAATCACATAGACCTGTATTCATTAATTTCTAATATATATTCTTGATCAGATATGACTAAACACAGGAAGATTGACATTTTGGCTATCATACCTCTTTTAATGGAGTGTTCTGATTTGCAGCCATAAATTGCTGCTGCACAAACCTCCATGCCATTGCAAGTACTTATGGCTACCTAGATGGTGACATTCATTGTATGATATTTTAAAAAACAATTTTATTAAATAATAATCACACACTGTACAATACATACAAAGTGTACATTCAGTTGCCTTTGGTATAATTAAAGGCTCATTCATCACTGAAATCAACTATTTACTTTTACAATTTATTTTATTTTTTAATTTTTATTTATTTATTTATTTTTAATTTTCTTAATTTTTTAATTTTTTTTCATTTTTTAAAAATATTACATTTAAAAAATATGAGGTCCCCATTCACTCTCACCCCCCCACCCCACCATTCCCTCCACAGCCACACTCTCCCCCATCATCACGACACATCCATTGCATTTGGTGAGTACATCTCTGGGCATTGCTGCACATCATGGTCAATGGTCCACATCATAGCCCATACTCCCATGTTCCATCCAGTGGACTGTGGGAGGATCTACAATGTCCAGTAATTGTCCCTGCAACACCACTCAGGACAACTTCAAGTCCCAAAAATGCCTCCACATTTCATCTTTTCCTCCCATTCCCTGCACCCAGCAACCACCATGGACAGTTTTTCCACACGAATGCCACATTTTCTCAATTACTAACCACAATAGTTCATGAATAGAATATCAGTAAGTCCACTCTGATCCTTACTGTTTTCCTCTTTCCTGTGGACCTTGGCTTGTTTGTGTCCATTTCACATCTATGTCAAGAGGGGGCTTAGAGTCCATATGGATACTGGATGTAATCCTCCTGCTTTCAGTTGTAGGCACTCTTGGCTCTGTGGTGTGGTGGTTGACATTCTTCAACTCCATGTTAGCTGAGTGGGATAAGTCCAATAAACAAGAGTGTAGGAGCTTGAAGTCTGTTGAGGCTCAGGGCCTGGCTATCATATTGTCAGTCCAGGGATTCAGATCCCCTAGATCGATATTAAACCCCAGCATCAACTACAATTCCAGTAAAGTAACAGGGAAGGCTTGTGAAAAGAGATCACATCTGAGTCCAGCTCCATCACGCAGAGAAACCAACTCCAAAGAAGGGCCAACTGACATGGCAGTGAACTCCATCTGCCATGACCATAAAACCTGTGGGTCTCTTTAGCCCTCAAAAGAACCAATACCTGGGGTTGTATCTACTTTATCTGTCGCTGAGACTTTGCTCAGGTGTGCATAAGGGCAATCCTTCTGACAAACTCCAGACTCTTTTTTAGAGACTCATAGCCATATGAACTCATTTGTCCTTTCCATTTCCCCCTTAATTTAGGTCAAACGGCATTTTTAACTCCTGTTATTATATGTAGACAGGGATATTCTGCTGGTCCACGTTGAACCTTTAATTAAAGGTCATTTTCTAGTTACATGATCAGCTGGTACTTGGTAGTGATCCCTCAGTGCCAGGCAGGCTCATCCCCGGGTGTCATGTCCCATGCTGGGGGAAAGGCAGTGCATTTATATGCTGAGTTTGGCTTTGAGACTGGCCACATTTGAGTAACACGGAGGCTGTCAGGAGGGAACCCTTAGGCACAGTGCTGCTCTAGGCCATGTTCTTATTTCAGGTGTGCAGGCTCACAAGCATAGTCATTAGTATCAGGGACTCGCTGTTGGAACCTCATTCCTTCCTGGTCTTTGTTGTTGCACCCAGGGGACTGCTGCTGCTCCCCTAGGGACCAAGGAAGAGCCCCCCCCCCCACCGGCCAGGAACCCAGCACTCCCCCAGTTGTTGTTTTTAATTGTTTCCACTATGAGTATATCCAAACATTTCCATGCACCCCAGACACATGCCCTGTCAACCCTATGTTCCCTGTCAATAACATCCCATACCAGTATTCCTCTGCTGCCATTGTTGAACCACTCTGTGATCCAAAACTTCCTGAAAAGTGAAACCCAATATAATGCCAGTTTCCCCTAATAGTAAAATGGAATATAGCAATGAGTTTAAAGGTTAGATACAGGATACATATTGATTTGGAAAAATTCTACAGCCTATCTTTTTCTTTTTCTTTTTCCTAATTATTGTGCTTCTCTTCACAAGAGCCCTAGATCACAGTAATTCATATATACAATATACAGTACTCCCACATATCCAATATAAAATCTTTTCCCTTCCACAGCAATAATCTTTTAACATATTCATGCCATATTTACTGAAACTGATATACAGATATTGAGACAATAGCTTTCAAACAAGGTAACATTTTTGTTTACATTGTGGTTTATACTTTAGGCTGTACAATTTTTAAAATGTTTAATATCCTATGTTTTACATTATGATTTACATTATTAGTCTGTCGGCCCCTATATATTTTTTGGTATCATATTACATGTTTTATATCCATCCTCGTGTACGCTTGTGAAACAATTCTATTGCCCTCACTGTTACGTTGGTTCCATCTATTCTATATCTATTGCCCCCCCTCCTTGGGGCCCACAATGACAGTCAATCTTCATTTCTTGAGGGCCATGTTCAGAGATACTTGCACCAGTGTTGAGGGCTTGACATGCTCAACTGCCCTAATGCCCTGGGAGCCACCATTTCTCTTGAGATTTACAGTTCCCTCTATTTGATGGCATTAGTCCTCCCCAGGATGTGGGAATACCTTCACTCTCATTATATGGGTCTCTACCTGATGGTATAACCCACTCTGGCAAAATGAGCATTCACATATTCCCTAGAAGTCTGCTTTACATCAGATTATCCCCTTTAAGTGTCTTAAACAGGTAACTTTCCTTATTATATTTTAAAAGGTTTCCTCAGCATTATACTCTCAACCAACACCTGATATTATCCTATGTTCAAATTCCCCCAATTTCTTGGGCAATATTACCCATCTGTCCATCCCTAGCCCCCCTCAAGGCCACAAAGGCCCACCCAAATGTAACACTATGCCCCCATTTTATCCCTTCCTTGTACACATACTTACTGCCAGCTTATCATAGATTTTCCCTATGTAGATGTCAGCGTATATCCTTCCTCTACCTCCCGATTTCCTGTAAGCCTATCTTCCAGTCTCTAGCTCTCTGAGGCAGCTTGGTTTACTTATTTCATATCATTGAGGTCATGTAGTATTTGTCCTTCAATGCCTGGGTTGCTTAAATCAACATAAGGTTCTCAAGATTTATCCATGTTATCATGTATATTTGTAGTGTATTTGTTCTGAAAGCCGAGTAGTATTCCATTGTATGTATATATCACATTTTATTGATCCACTCATCTGTTCATGGGCATTTGGGTTGATTCCAACTTTTGGCGATAGTGAACAATGCTGCTATGAACATTGGTGTGCATATATTGGTTTGTGTCCTTTTTTTCAGCTCTGCTGGGTATATACCCAGCAGTGGAATTGCTGGGTCATATGGCAAATCTATGGTTAGTTTTTTGAGAAACTGCAAAACTGTCCTCCAGAATGGTTGGATCCTTCTGCATTCACACCAGCAGTGGATGACTGTTCCCATTTCTATACATTCTCTCCAGCATTTGGATTCTTCTGTTTTTTTCAAAGCTGCCAATCTTATGGGAGTAAGATGGTATCTCATTGTAGTTTTGATTTGCATTTCCCTGATAGCTAAAGATTTGGAGCATTTTTCATGTGCTTTTTAGCCATTTGTATTTCTTCTTTGGAGAAGTGTCTGTTTAGATCTTTTTCCCATTTTTTAAATGGGTTGTTTATCTTTTAATTTCAAGATATAGGAGTTCTTTATATTTGCAAGTTATAAGTCTCTTATCAGATATAGGCTTGCCAAATATTTTCTCCCATTGTGTAGGCACCCTTTTTACTTTCTTGACAAACTCCTTTGAGGAGCAGAAGGCTTTAATTTTGAGGAAGTCCCATTTACCTATTTGTTCTTTTGTTGCTCGTTCTTTTGGTGTGATGTTCATGAAGACGTTTCCAATTACAAGGTCTTGTAGCTGTTTCCTTACACTGCTTCCCAAAGTCTTTATGGTCTTGGCTCTTATATTTAGGTCTTTGATCCATCTAGAGTTGATCTTTGTATAAGGTGTGAGATGGTAATCCTCTTTCATTCTTCTACATATGGATATCCAGTTCTCCAGGCACCATTTGTTAAATAAGCCATTCTCTCCCAGTTGAGAGGGTTTGGTGGCTTTAGCGAATATTATACGGCTATATATATGAGGTTCTACATCAGAACTTTCAATTCAATTCCATTGGTCTGTGTGTCTTTCCTTATGCCAATACCATGCTGTTTTCACTACTGTAGATTTGTGGTATGTGTTGAATTCAGGTAGTGTGATTCCTCCAATTTCATTTTTCTTTCTCAAAATGTCTTTGGCTATTCGGGGCCTCTTTCCTTTCCAAATAAATGTCATAGTTAGTTTTTCCAGTTCCTTAAAGAAGGCTGTGTTGATTTTTATTGGGATTGCATTGAATGTGTAGATCAGTTTTGGTAGGATAGACATCTTAATAATATTTAGCCTTCCGATCCATGAACAGGGAATATTCTTCCATTTATTTAGGTCTTCTTTGATTTCCTTGAACAGTCTTATGTACTTTATAGTGTATGAGTTTTTTACATCTTTAGTTAAATTTATTCCTAAATATTTGATTTTTTAATTTACTCTTGTAAATGGTATTTGTTTCTTGATTTCCTCCTGATCTTGCTCATTATTGGTGTACAGAAATGCTACTGATTTTTGTGCATTGATCTTATAACCTGTGACTTTACTGAACTCATTTATGAGTTCTAGAAGCTTTGTTGTAGACCTCTCAGGGTTTTCTATGTATAGGATCATGTCATCTGCAAATAATGAAATTTTGACTTCTTCCTTTCCAATTTGAATGCCTTTTATATCTGGTTCTTGCCTCAGTGTTTCAGCAAGTACTTCTAAGACACTGTTAAATAGAAGAGGAGACAGTGGGCATCCTTGTCTTGTTTCTGACTTTAGAGGGAAGGATTTTAGGATTTCTCCATTGTAAACAATGTTGGCTGTAGGTTTTTCATATATACTCTTTATCATGTTAAAAAAAATTTCCTTGTATTCCAATGTTTTGGAGTGTCTTTGTCAAGAAAGGGTGCTGTATTTTGTCTAAAGCTTTTTCTGCATCTATAGATATAATTATGTGATTTTTGTCCTTCAATCAGTTTATATGGTGTATTACATTGATTGATTTTCTTATGTTGAACCATCCTTGCATACCTGGAATGAATCCCACTGGGTAGTCGTGTATAATTTGTTCAATGTGTTGTTGAATACGATTAGCAAGTATTTTGTTAAGCATTTTTGTGTCTAGGTTCAATAGAGATATTGCCCTGTAATTTTCCTTTTTTGTGGTGTCTTTGTTTGTCTTTGGTACTAGGGTAATGTTGGCATCATAGAATGAGTTAGGCAATGTTCCTTCTTTTCGAATTTTTAGAAGAGTTTCAGCATGACTGGTGTTAGACCTTTCCGGTATGTTTTGCAGAATTCACCTGTGAAGCCATCTGGCCCTGGGCTCTTCTTAGTTGGGAGGATTTTAATGACTGATTCTATCTGTTTACTTGTGAATGGTTTGTTGAGATCATCAATTTCTTCTTTCATCAATGTTGGCTGCTTATGTGTTTCTAGGAATTTGTCCATTTCCTCTGAATTGTCATTTTTGTTGGAATATAGTTTTTCAAAGTATCCTCTTATGATAGTCTTTATTTCTGTGGGGTCAGTGGTGATATCTCCTTTCTCATTTCTTATTTTGTGTATTTGCATCTTCTCTCTTTTTTTATTTGTTAGTCTCGCTAAAGGTTTGTCAATTTTATTGATCTTCTCAAAAAAGCAGCTCTTGGTCTTATTTATCTTTTCAAGTGCTTTCTTATTTTCTATTTCCTTTAATTCTGCTCTTTTTTTTACATTACCTCTTTTTTTTTAATTTTTTAAAATTGATTTTGTCATAATATTACATTAAAAATATATATGTGAGGTCCAATTCAACCCCACCCCCGCACCCCACCTCTCCCCCCCCCCCAGCAACACTCGTTCCCATCATCATGACACCTCCATTGGATTTGGTAAGTACATCTTTGGGCACCTCTGCACCTCATAGTCAATGGTCCACATCAAGGCCCATACTCTCCTCCATTCCATCCAGTGGGCCCTGTGAGGATTTACAATGTCCGGTGATTGCCTCTGAAGCACCATCCAGGGCAGCTCCATGTCCCAAAGATGCCTCCACCTCTCATCTCTTCCTGCCTTTCCCCATACCCATCAGCCACCATGTCCACTTTTCCCAATCCAATGCCACCTCTTCTATGTGGACATCGGATTGGTTGTGTCCATTGCACCTCTATGTCAAGAGGAGGCTCAGATTCCACATGGATGTTGGATGCAATCCTCCCACTTTCAGTTGTAATCACTCTAGGCTCCATGGTGTGGTGGTTGTCCTTCTTCAACTCCATCTTAGCTGAGTGTGGTAAGTCCAATACATCATATTGTAGGTGCTGGAGTCTGTTGAGGCTCAGGACCTGGCTATCACATTGTCACTCCAGAGATTCAAATCCCCTAAATATATCTTAAACCCCAACATTAACTGCACCTCCAGCACATTAGCATGAAAGTCTTATGAAGGAAGATCCCATCTGAGTCCAGATTCATCACACATAAACACCAGTTCCAAAAAGGGGCCATCTGACCTGGTAGTTAACCCCATCGGCCATGACCATAACTCCCATGGGTCTCTTTAGCCCTTGAAGGAACCGATATCTGGGGGTTGTATCTGCTTTATCTGTCTCTCTGACTCTGCTCAGTTGTGCATGAGGGCAATCCTTCTGCCAGCCTTCAGACTCTTTTTTAGAAACTCATAGCCATATAAACTCATTTCTCTTTTCCATTTCCCCCTTACTTTAGGTCAAACAGCATTTTAAAGTCATGTTATTTTATGTAGACAGGGATATTCTGCTGATCCACATTGAACCTTCCGTATAAGGTCATTTTCCAGTTGCATCATCAGTTGGTAGTTGATAGTGGTCCCTCGGTGCCAGGGAGGCTCATCCCCGGGTGTCATGTCCCACGCTTGGGGGAAGGCATTGCATTTACATGCTGAGTTTGGCTTCGAGACTGGCCACATTTGAGTAACATGAAGGCTCTTATCTTTGTTATTTCTTTCTTTCTTCTTCCTGTGATATTACTTTGTTGTTTTTTTAATAATTCCTCCAAATGTGCAGTTAATTCTTCAATTTTTGCTCTTTCTTCTTTTTTGATGTATGAATTTATGGCTATAAATGTCCCTCTCAGTACTGCTTTTGCTGCGTCCCATAAATTTTGGTATTTTGTGTTATCATTATCATTTATTTCAAGGTAGTTATTGATTTCTTTTGAGATTTCCTCTTTGACCCGCTGTTTTTCTAAGAGTGTGCTGATTAATTTCCATATCTTGGTGTGAAATCTGGTCCTCTGGCCCTAGCAGATTTCCAGCTTCACTCCACTGTGGTCAGAGATATTATTTTGTATGATTTCGATTTTTCTGAATTCATTAAGCCTTTCTTTATGGCCTAGCGTATGGTCTATCTTTGAGAATGGTCTATGTGCACTTGAGAAAAATGTATATCCTGCTGTATTTGGGTGTAATGATCCTTATATGTCTATTAGATGCAACTTCTCTAATACACTCTTCAAATATTTTGTTTCTTTAGTGATTCTCTTTTTAGATGTTCTGTCCAGAATTGATAGTGGTGTATTAAAATCCCCACTCTAATTGTAGATGTGTGTATTCTTTCACTTAGTTTTTCCAGTGTTTGCCTCACGTATTTAGAGGCACCCTTGTTAGGAGCATAAATATTTATGATTGTTCGTTCTTCTTGAGACATTGTCCCTTTCACTAATATGTAGTCTCCTTCTTTGTCTCTCACAATTGTTTCACATTTAAAGTCTATTTTGACTGATATTAATATGCTACTCCTGACTTTTTTTGGTTATTGTTTGCTGGTAAGATTGTTTTTCAACAATTCACTTTCAGCCTTCATGAATCTCTGGGTCTAAGATATGTGTCTTGTAGACAGCATGTAGGTGGGTCATATTTCCTTATCCAATGTCTCAGTCTGAATCTTTTTAATAGGTGATTTTAATCCTTTGACATTCAGTGCTATTCCTTTCATGGAATTATTTATGTTCGCCATATTTTGATTGGACTTGTGTTTGTCATATTTTGTTTGTTTTTTCTTTCTTCCCTTTTTTCTTATTTTATTGCTCTTGAACTCTCCCCCAACTCTGCCTGTCCTGTTTTTTCCTTTCTTCTTGCAGAATTCCCTTTAATATTTCTTGAAGGGGAGGTTTCCTGTTGACATACTCTTTCAATTTCTGTTTATCTGTGAATATTTTGAACTCTCCATCATTTTTGAATGCTAGTTTAGCTGGGTAGAGTATTCATGGTTGGAATTTTTTTTCTTTTAGTACCTTGACCATATCATACCACTGCCTTCTTGCCTCCATGGTTTCAGATGAGAAATCAGCACTTAATCTTATGGAGCCTCCCTTGTATGTGATGGTTTTCTTTTCTCTTGCTGCTTTTAGAATTTTCTCTTTGTCTTGAACATCAGATAATTTGACAAGTATATGTCTTGGGGTGGGCTGCGATGGCTTGCTTGGTCGGTAGAGGTGGGGTCTGGCTGCGGACGAGGGGTCGGTCCCGCTTGGGATGAGGGATCGGTCCCGCTTGGGACGAGGGGTCGGTCTGGCAGCAGACGAGGGGTCGGTCTCACAGGGGTTGCGCGGTTTGGCTGACGGGGTTGCCCAGCGAAGCCGGCGACGAAGGGATCGCCCGGAGAAGCAGGTGACGAACTGGGGACAAGGGAGGCCAGGCCCTTGTCGGGGGCTCTCAGGGCTGGAGGGCGCACGGCAGAAGAACTACCGCGGAGATGAGGTAAACACGCAGGTCCACTTTATTGAGGGAGAGGCAACAGTTTTATAGGGGCTGGGGAAGGCTGATTGGTCGAAGCCACGCCCTGTTCAGATTGGTTGCCGGAGAAATGTCAGTGGGCGGTACTGGACGGGGGAGGGATGGTGGTTAGGGATTGGCTGTTGCTGTTGCTGGGGGGAGGGGCAGGGTTTAGGGATTAGTGGCTGCTGTTGCTGGGGTGGAGGGCAGACTTGAGTTTTTTCCGCCCACGCCTGGCTGTTGCTGCTGTTGGGGGAGGGGAAAAGGGCAGACTGGATTTTTCCGCCCACGCCTGGCTGTTGCTGCTGTTGGGGGAGGGGAAAAGGGCAGATTGGAATTTTCCACCCTGCGCCTGCGCAGGAAGAAAGAAGAAGAAGGGTGCCGCCCCACAGGCATCGTGTGGCGCCATCTGGGAGGAGGGGCAGCCGTGGAAGCATGGCTGCTGAGAAGGGGAGACCCGAGGGCACTCTGCGCCCATGCCGAGCTCCCTTCAGGGGTGGCGGTGAGTCTGACCAGCCCCCCTATTATGGGGGCAGCGGCTTGGCCTGCCGCGGCTGCTCCCCCGCCAGGCCAGCAAACCACACTTCAGCCGGAGGGGTGACCGCAGTGGGCCTGTTGGGGTTTATAATGTTTATGGTACGTTGTGCTTCTTGGCTATGTATATCTGTCTCTCGCAGTAGATTTGGGAATTTTTCAGCCATTATTTCCTGCAACACCCCTGCTGACCCCTTTCCCTTTTCTTCTCCTTCTTGGATGCCTATAATATGTATGTTTGTGCGTTTTGCATTGTCATTCCTGTCCCTAAGTCTTAGCTGGATTTTTTCTGTCTTTTTATCAATCAATTCTATTATCTGTTTGATTTCCGATGTACTGTCTTCCACAACATTAATTCTCTCCTCTGCCTCTTCTAATCTGCTGCTATTTGCTGCAAATTTATTTTTTTATTGACTTTGTAATAATGTTACATTAAAAATATATATGTGAGGTCCCATTCAACCCCACCCCCCCACCCCACCTCTCCCCCCCCCCAGCAACACTCGTTCCCATCATCATGACACCTCCATTGGATTTGGTAAGTACATCTTTGGGCACCTCTGCACCTCATAGTCAATGGTCCACATCATGGCCCATACGCTCCTCCATTCCATCCAGTGGGCCCTGTGAGGATTTACAATGTCCGGTGATTGCCTCTGAAGCACCATCCAGGGCAGCTCCATGTCCCAAAGCCTCCACCTCTCATCTCTTCCTGCCTTTCCCCATACCCATCAGCCACCATGTCCACTTCTCCCAATCCAATGCCACCTCTTCTATGTGGACATTGGATTGGTTGTGTCCATTGCACCTCTATGTCAAGAGGAGGCTCAGATTCCACATGGATGTTGGATGCAATCCTCCCACATTCAGTTGTAATCACTCTAGGCTCCATGGTGTGGTGGTTGTCCTTCTTCAACTCCATCTTAGCTGAGTGTGGTAAGTCCAATACATCATATTGTAGGTGCTGGAGTCTGTTGAGGCTCAGGACCTGGCTATCACATTGTCAGTCCAGAGATTCAAATCCCCTAAATATATCTTAAACCCCAACGTTAACTGCACCTCCAGCACATTAGCATGAAAGTCTTATGAAGGTAGATCCCATCTGAGTCCAGATTCATCACACATAAACACCAGTTCCAAAAAGGGGCCATCTGACCTGGTAGTTAACCCCATCGGCCATGGCCATAACTCCCATGGGTCTATTTAGCCCTCGAAGGAACCGATATCTGGGGGTTGTATCTGCTTTATCTGTCTCTCTGACTCTGCTCAGTTGTGCATGAGGGCAATCCTTCTGCCAGCCTCCAGACTCTTTTTTAGAAACTCGTAGCCATATAAACTCATTTCTTCTTTCCATTTCCACCTTACTTTAGGTCAAACAGCATTTTAAAGTCATGTTATTTTATGTAGACAGGGATATTCTGCTGATCCACATTGAACCTTCCATATAAGGTCATTTTCCAGTTGCATCATCAGTTGGTAGTTGATAGTGGTCCCTCGGTGCCAGGGAGGCTCATCCCCGGGTGTCATGTCCCACGCTGGGGGGAAGGCATTGCATTTACATGCTGAGTTTGGCTTCGAGACTGGCCACATTTGAGTAACATGAAGGCTGACAGGAGGAAATTCCCAGGCACAATGTTGCTCTAGGCCTTGTTCTTATTTTAGGCTTATCAGCTCACAAGCATAGTCATTAGCATCAGGGGCTCACCGTTGAACCCTCACTCCCTCCTGGTCCCCGCCGCTGTACCTGGGAGACTGTTGCTGCTCCCCTAGGGGCCACAACAGAGCACCACTGGTCAGGAACCCAGTACCCCCCCTGCTGTGGTTTTTAATTGTTGCCACTATGAGTATATCCAAACATTACCATGCACCCTGGACATATGTTCTGTACAGCTCCCTGTCAGCCATATATCACCTGTCATTGGTATCTCATACCAGTATCCCTCCATTGCCATTGTTGAAACACTCTGTGATCCAGAACTCCCCGAAATTTGAAGCCCAATATAATGTCATGGTCCCTTACTAGGGAATGGCATATAGCGATGGATTTAAAGGTTAGATAAAGCACTTGGATAAAGTTAGATAAAGAACTTAGATAAAGAATGTTGACTTGAAAAAATTCTACATCCTATCTTTTTTTCCCCCCCCCCTAATTATTCAGCTTCTCTTCACAGGAGTCCTAGACCACAGCAATGCATATATATACTATACAGCACTCCCATACATCCCCCACAAAACCTTTTTCCTTCCACAGCAATACTCTTACACCTTATTCACATCATATTTACTTAACGTGATGTACAGAGTCTGAGACATTAGGTTTCTAACAAGGTGACATCTGTGCTTACATTATGGTGCATACTTTAGGATACACAATTCTTTACATTCTTAGTTATCCTATGTTTTACATTATGGTTTACATTATCAGTCTGTCATCTCCTATATGTTATGGTGTAATATTACATGTTTTATATCCATCCTTGTGTACTCTCAAGAAACTCCTCTCTTACCCCCCATTTACCTTGGTTCCACACATTTAACGTCCATTTTCCCTTCCACCTTGGTGCCCACAGTGACAGCCAACCTCCGTTTCCTGAGGAGCCACTTCCAGAGATAGATGGAATAGTGTTCAGGGCCTAACTTGCTCAACTGCCCCAATGCCCTGGGAGCCACCCTTTCTCTCGAGGGATACAGTTCCCTCTATTTGGTGGCATCAGTCCTCCCCAGGATGTGGGTCCACCCCCACTCTCACTACTTGGGTTTCTACCACATGGTGACACCCACTCTGGCAGAATGAGCATTTAGACATTCCCCAGGAGCCCGTCCTGCATCAGACCCTCCCCTCCGAGCATTCTAAACAGGTAACCCTCTTTATTATATTTTGATATGATTTTCTCGGCATTTTACTCTCCACCAACACGTAACCCTCTCCTGTGTTCATATGCTACCCCTCCCTCCCCCCACTTTTGGGCAATGTTACCCATCCGTCCCTCCCCAGCCACCCTCAAACCCGCAAAGCCCCAACCAAAGGCAACCCCTTGCCCCCCTTTTATCTCTTCTTTGTGTTCATACTTACCACCATCTCGTGTTAAATTCCACCCCTGCAGACACCGGCTCATATCCTTCCTCCACCCTCCGATTTCCTGTAAGCCTATCGTTCAGTCTCTTGCTATCTAAGGCAGCTTGTTTATTTCATATCATTGAGGTCATGTAGTATTTGTCCTTCAATGTCTGAGTTGCTTCACTCAACATAAGATTCTCAAGATTCATCCATGTTATCACATGTGTTTGTAGTGTGTTTGTTCTTACAGCCGAGTAGTATTCCATTGTGTGTATATACCACATTTTATTGATCCACTCATCTGTTGATGGGCATTTGGGTTGATTCCAACTTTTGGCGATAGTGAACAATGCTGCTATGAACATTGGTGTACATATATCTGTTTGTGTCCTTGTTTTCAGTTCTGCTGGGTATATACCCAGCAGTGGTATTGCTGGGTCATATGGCAAATCTATGGCTAGTTTTTTGAGAGAACCCCATACTGTCCTCCAGAACGGTTGGATCCTTCTGCATTCCCACCAGCAGTGGATGAGTGTTCCCCTTCCTTCACATCCTCTCCAGCACTTGTATTCTTCTGTTTTTTTCATAGCTGCCAATCTTATGGGTGTAAGATGGTATCTCATTGTAGTTTTGATTTGCATTTCCCTGATAGCTAGAGATTTGGAACATTTTTTCATGTGCTTTTTTGCCATTTGTATTTCTTCTTCGGAGAAGTGTCTGTTTAAGTCTTTTTCCCATTTTTTAAATGGGTTGTTTATCTTTTTATTTTCAAGATATATAAGTTCTTTATATATGCACGTTATAAGTTTCTTATCAGATATATGATTGCCAAATATTTTCTCCCACTGTGTGGGCTCCATTTTACTTTCTTGACAAACTCCTTTGAGGTGCAGAAGGCTTTAATTTTGAGGTAGTCCCATTTATCTATTAGTTCTTTTGCTGCTCGTGCTTTTGGTGAGATATTCATAAATCCATTTCCTATTACAAGGTCCTATAGATGTTTCCCTACACTGCTTTCTAAGGTTTTTATGGTCTTGGCTCTTATATTTAGGTCTTTGATCCATCTAGAGTTGATCTTTGTATAAGGTGTAAGATGGTAATCCTCTTTCATTCTTCTACATATGGCTATCCAGTTCTCCAGACACCATTTGTTGAATAGGCCACTCTCTCCTAGTTGAGAGGGTTTGGTGGCTTTATCGAATATTATGTGGCTGTATATGTGAGGTTCTATATCAGAGCTTTCAATTCGATTCCATTGGTCTATGTGTCTCTCCTTATGCCAATACCATGCTGTTTTCACCACCGTAGCTTTGTAGTATGTTTTGAAGTCAGGTAGTGTGATTCCTCCAATTTCATTTTTCTTTTTCAGTATGTCTTTGGCTATTCGGGGTCTCTTTCCTTTCCAAATAAATTTCATAGTTAGTTTTTCTAGTTCCTTAAAGAAGGCTGCATAGATTTTTATTGGGATTGCATTGAATGTGTAGATCAGTTTTGGTAGGATAGACATCTTAATAATATTCAGTCTTCCTATCCATGAACAAGGAATAGTCTTCCATTTATTTAGGTCTTCTTTGATTTCCTTGAACAATCTTGTATAGTTCTCGGTGTATAAGTTCTTTACCTCTTTAGTTAGATTTATTCCTAAGTATTTGATTTTTTTATTTACTATTGTGAATGGTATTTGTTTCTTGATTTCCTCCTGATCTTGCTCATTATTAGTGTACAGAAATGCTACTGATTTTTGCGCATTGATCTTATAACCTGCGACTTTACTAAACTCATTTATGAGTTCTAGAATCTTCGTTGTAGATCTCTCAGGGTTTTCTATGTATAGGATCATGTCATCTGCAAATAATGAAATTTTGACTTCTTCCTTTCCAATTTGAATGCCTTTTATTTCTGGTTCTTGCCTCAGTGCTCGAGCAAGTATTTCTAAGACAATGTTAAATAGGAGCGGAGACAGTGGGCATCCTTGTCTTGTTCCTGAGTTTAGAGGGAAGGAGTCTAGGATTTCTCCATTGTAAACAATATTGGCTTTAGGTTTTTCATATATACTCTTTATCATGTTCAAAAAATTCCCTTGTATTCCAATCTTTTGGAGTGTTTTTATCAAGAAAGGGTGCTGTATTTTGTCAAATGCTTTTTCTGCATCAATAGATATAATCATGTGATTTTTTTCCTTCAATCTGTTTATATGGTGTATTACATTGATTGATTTTCTTATGTTAAACCATCCTTGCATACCTGGGATGAATCCCACTTGGTCGTGGTGTATAATACGTTTAATGTGTTGTTGAATACGATTAGCAAGTATTTTGTTAAGTATTTTTGCGTGTAGATTCATTAGAGAAATTGGTCTGTAATTTTCCTTTCTTGTGATGTCTTTGTTTGGCTTTGGTACTATGGTAATGTTGGCATCATAGAAGGAGTTGGGTAATGTTCTTTCTGTTTCGATGTTTTGGAATAGTTTCAGCAGGATTGGTGTCAGTTCTTTCCGGAATGTTTTGTAGAATTCACCTGTGATGCCATCTGGCCCTGGGCTCTTCTTAGTTGGGAGATTTTTAATAACTGATTCTATCTCTCTGCTTGTGATTGGTTTGTTAAGATCATCAATTTCTTCTTTCGTCAATATGGGCTGCTTATGTGTTTCTAGGAATTTGTCCATTTCCTCTAGATTGTCATTTTTGTTGGAATATAGTTTTTCAAAATATCCTCTTATGATAGTCTTTATTTCTGTGGGGTCAGTGGTGATATCGCCTTTCTCATTTATTTTGTGTATTTGCATCTTCTCTCTTTTTTTCTTTGTTAGTGTTGCTAAAGGTTTGTCAGTTTTGTTAATCTTCTCAAAAACCCAGCTCTTGGTCTTGTTTATCTGTTCAAGTGCTTTCTTATTTTCTATTTCATTTAGTTCTGCTCTTATCTTTGTTATTTCCTTCCTTCTTCTTCCTGTTGGGTCACTTTGTTGTTGTTTTTCTAATTCCTTCAAATGTGCAGTTAGTTCTTCAATTTTTGCTCTTTCTTCTTTTTTGATATATGAATTTATGGCTATAAACTTCCCTCTCAGTACTGCTTTTGCTGTATCCCATAAATTTTGGTATGTTGTGTTATCATTATCATTTGTTTCAAGGTAGTCATTGATTTCTTTTGAGATTTCCTCTTTGACCCACTGTTTTTCTAAGAGTGTGCTGTTTAATTTCCAAATCGTGGTGTGAAATCTGGGCTTCTGTCCCTTGCAAATCTCCAGCTTGACTCCACTGTGGTCAGAGATAATGTTTTGTATGATTTCAATCTTTCTGAATTCGTTCAGCCTTTCTTTGTGGCCTAGCATATGATCTATCTTGGAGAATGATCCATGTGCGCTTGAGAAAAATGTATATCCTGCTGTGTTTGGGTGTAGCGATCTATATATATCTATTAGATCCAGCTCCTCTAATATACTATTCAGATGTTTTGTTTCTTTGGTGATTCTCTTTTGAGATGTTCTGTCCAGAGTTGATAGTGGTGTATTAAAATCCCCTACTATAATTGTAGATGTATCTATTCTTTCACTTAGTTTTTCCAGCGTTTGTCTGACGTATTTAGAGGCACCCTTGTTAGGGGCATAGATATTTATGATTGTTCGATCTTCTTGACAGATTTTCCCTTTCACTAAAATGTAGTATCCTTCTTTGTCTCTCACAATTGTTTCACATTTAAAGTCAATTTTGTCTGATATTAATATAGCTACTCCTGCCTTTTTTTGGTTATTGTTAGCTTGTATGATTGTTTTCCAGCCATTCACTTTCAATCTCCATGCGTCTCTGGGTCTAAGATGTGTCTCTTGTAGACAGCATATGGATGGGTCATATTTCCTTATCCAATGTCCCAGTCTGAATCTTTTGATAGGTGAGTTTAATCCGTTGACATTCAGTGTTAACTATCAAGGAATTATTTGTGTTAGCCATATTTTGATTGGATTTGTGTTTGTCATATTTTGTTTGTATTTTTTTTGTCTTTTTTGTTATTGTTGTTGGTCTTATACTCTCCTCCAACTCTGCCTTTCCTGTTTTTTCCTTTCTTTCTGTAGAACTCCCTTTAGAATTTCTTGAAGGGGAGGTTTCTTGTTGTTATACTCTTTCAGTTTCTGTTTGTCTGCGAATATTTTGAACTCTCCATCATGTTTGAATGCTAATTTAGCTGGATAGAGTATTCTTGGTTGGAAATTTCTTTCCTTTAGTACCTTGACTATACCATACCACTGCCTTCTTGCCTCCATGGTTTCAGAAGAGAAATCAGCACTTAATCTAATTGAGCTTCCCTTGTATGTGATGGTTTTCTTTTCTCTTGCTGCTTTTAGGATTTTCTCTTTGTCTTGAGCCTTGGATAATTTGACAAGTATATGTCTTGGGGTGGGCCTGTTGGGGTTTATGACTTGTGGAGTGCGCTGTGCTTCTTGGATATATACATCTGTCTCTTTCAGTAGATTTGGGAAGTTTTCAGCGATTATTTCCTGCAGCACTCCTTCTGACCCCTTTCCCTTCTCTTCACCTTCTGGAATGCCTATAATACGTATGTTTGAGCGTTTTGCATTGTCATTCAGGTCCCTAAATCCTAATTGGATTTTTTCTATCTTCTTATTGACCCCTTCTACTATCTGTTTGATTTCTGAAGTACAGTCTTCCACATCACTAATTCTCTGCTCTGTCTCTTCTAGTCTGCTGATATTTGCTGCAAGTGTATTTTTGATTTCTTGAACTGTGGTGTTCATTCCCATCATATCTATTATGTTTTTTCGTATGTCTGCAATTTCCCCTCCAAGTGATGTCTTCATGTTGTTAACCTTTTTCATTACTTCGTCAAATTTGTCGGTGATAAATGTTCTGAGATCTTTCATTGCTTGTGCCAAGTTTTGCTCCCCTTCGTGATTATTGGTTTGTTGATTGGATTCAGCCATGTTTTCCTGATTACTGGTTTGGTTTGTAGATTTTTGTTGCTTTCTGGTCATCTCTTTATCTTGACGGATTTAATCAGTTCCTTAGCTTCTTTGTCTGCTCTTGGAGGTTAATTAGCTGTTATTTTTGCATAGGTGTTATATCTTCTCTTTGTCACTTTTTTCTTCTTATTCTAGTTTCTTGTTGTTGGTTAAGTTCACTTTAAAGGAAAGTATTAGTGTTGGGGGAAGGCAATTGTGTAAGCAAGGGAAAAGTGTAAAGTAATATTGGTGATATATGATAACAAAGCAAGAATATGAGATCTGGGAGGATGGAGGTTAGATTTATGTAAATTGTGTAGAGTTATAGCAGTAGGTAGAGTACCTATTATGAGGTAGGTGATTGAATATAGGAGGATTATGGTATGAGCTAAAAAGCTATTGATTTCGTGAGAGACGGAAAGAGAAAAAAAAAGTGGTAATAGTTTCAAGCGTGGATAACAGACAGAAAACAAAACATAGGTATTAGAAATTAAGACTTAGACCCTTCGTGGATCGAAGAAAGGGAGGTGGGAGGTGGAATATGGGAGAGCCAGTAGATGGTGGCGGATATCAAGATGTAGGGGAAAGAGGATAGTGCAGGTAGGCTAAATCAGTTCACACAGAAATGAGGCAGTGGAGGATGGGAAAACCCAGCAAATATGAGGTGTTCCCTGTAGCACCTATTGTGTACTTGAATTAAAATAAAATAAGTGGAAAATGAGGGACAAGAGGGAAAGAGAAAACCGAAAAAAAAACACTAATTATAATAAAGAAAAAAAGAGAGACAAGAAGAAAGGAAGAAAGAAAAAGAGGATAGGTACACGGTGGGGAACAGATAGGGAGAAGAGAGATACAGGTATACACTTGTCACAATTACAACACTATCTAAAACAACAAGCAAAAAAACCCCTAAATAACTGTATAAAAAAAAAAGGGACTTTGGGGGGCACGCTAGGAGAAAGACTAGGGGATAATGCAATATTAGCAATCAGGGCGTCAAAAAGAGTAAAAAATAAGATAAAGTGAAAATAAAAACAAAACAATATGAACCAATAAAGATAAAATGCAAACGTTAAGGTCCAGAGCACTCAAGGACCCCAGGTAGACCCCAGGGCGTGATGGATTCGGGGGTGGAAAGTCTGAGACACTGAAGACTCAAGAGGTGTGAGTCTGGGGTGTGGACCGCCAGAGTCCAGGGGACCCAGACCTGGCAACCTCAAATCTGGTCCACAGAAAGCTTAGGAGCCCCGCAGTGCAACACAGCCCTCAGGGATCCCCGTAGCTGGGTGCCAGCCCCGTGGGGGAAGCCAGATCGGCGAATTCTATATTGAATATCTGATCTCTGAAATTCACCTAACTCCTCAGGGTATCAGCCTTTGGACAGCTCCCTCCCTGTGCTCCCACGCAACGGCCACTTGAGGGCGCCTCTACACCACGGCCAGTTCAATGACCCAGATCCCAAGCCCCGCCGGGTGGGGTGGGCTTCAGTTGGAAATGCCGAAAACAGACTCTAAGATCCGAAATCCCAAACTTCGCAAAATATTCCCCAATCAGCTTCCAGACGTGTCTTCCTCCCTCACTGCACCCTACAACAGTCTCCCAATTGTGTCCCCTTATTGTCCAAAATCCAATTCCGTTGCAGATCGGCAGCTGGACCTGTGGGGATGGGGCTCCAGGCGGAAGCGCTACTCCCCCCCTGTCCAGAGACCAAAACGTCCCCCGCTTCACAGGGAAACACCGTCTGTCTCTGCAAATCAATCTGCAAAGGAGTCTTGTCCCAACAATCCCTCACCAGCCAGCCAAGTGTCCGCGAATTTCTCAGCACCACAAAGCCTCTAGAATAAGGAAAAAACAAAAACAAAAACAAAAAACCCTGGCCGCTGCGGCTCCGGAGCTGCCGGAGCGCCCGCTACCGCGTCTCCGCCCACCCAAGGAGGGAACTTCCCGCGCCCAGCTGGGACCTCCGTTTATATATTATAGACGTATCCTCTCTGTTACCTTCCCACCGAATTGACGTCCAGACACCTTCCCTGCAAATTTATTTTTGATTTCTTGAACTGTGTTGTTCATTCCCATCATATCTGTTATCTTTTTGCATATGTCTGCAATTTCCTCTCCAAATGTTTTCTTCATATTGTTAAACTCTTCCCTTACTTCATTAATTTTGACATTGATATATGTCCTGAGATCTTTAATTAGTTGCCTGAAATTCTGCTCCCCATCTCATTTTTTAGTTTATTCATTGGATTCAGCCATGTTTTCCTGATTACTGGTTTGGTTTATAGATTTTTGTTGCTGTTTGTTCATCATTTTATCTTGACAGATTTAGCCAGTCCTTAGTTTCTTTGTCTAGTCTTGGGGATTAATTAGCTCTTGTTCTTGCGTAAGTGTTATATCTTCTCTTTGTCACTTTGTTCTTCTTATTCTAATTTCTTGTTGCTGGCTGAGTTCACTTTGAAGGAAAATATTAGGGACAGGGAAAGGCAATTGTGCAAAAAAGGAAAATGTGTAAAGTAGTATTGGTAATAAATGTTACCAGAGCAACAATATGAGATCTGGGAGGATTGGTATTAGACTCATGTAAGTTGTGTAGAGTTATAGCAGTAAGTAGAGTACCTATAATGAGGTGGTCAACTGAATATGAGAGGAATATAGTATGAATTAAAAAGCCAGTGTTTTCATGTGGGAGGGAAAGAGAAAAGAAAGACAATAGTATCAACAGTGGATAAAAGGCAGAAAAGAAAACAAAGGTATTAGAAATTAAATGTTAGACAATTTGGGGACCAAAGAAAGGGAGGTGGAATATAGGAGAGACAGTAGATGATGGAGGATATCAAGGTGTGGGTGAAAAGGGATAGTGTAGGTGGCCAAAATCAATTCACACAGAAATGAGGCAGTGGAGGATGAGGAAGCCCAGCAAATGTGAGGTAATTCCTGCAGTACTTAATGTATTATTAAAATAACATAAAATAAGAAGAAAAAGAGGAAAAAGAAAAAAAAGATAAGAAAAGACTAGGAGATAATGCAATATTAGCAACCAGGACACTTTTATGTGAACCTTCTCTGTCACCGTCCCACCAGATCGATGTCCACACACCTCCTGCCCTGTAAAATCCCGAAACAGCCTGGTACTGAAGAATTTCCAATGCTGCCCAGCCACTTCTTTGCAGGAGAGACAATAAGTTACACTCACTCAGACACCATCTTGCCCCACCTCTGACAATCTATCTTTTATATGGTTCTTAATGATTGTAATGTCTAAGAACTTTTGTCCACTTTCAAAACTTCTTCTCACTTCTAAACTCTTTTACCTCTGACCAATTATGGCCTTATTTACTCCTTGATCCATTAGACCACTGACTCCTAAGCTTTACTGTGCAAACAAATCATACCTCAATCCTGTAAAACATAGATTTCAAATCAGAAGGTGTGGGATGGGGTCCTAAAGTCTGAATTTCTGAAGAGGTCCTAGGTGAGGCTGATCCTGCTGGTTCTTGGACTCCACTTGTGATGCATCAGAAGGTTGTGGGCTGTATTTCCACCACATTAATAAGTTAATGAAGGAGAACTTTTCCTGGTGGTATGTGCTACTTTGTGAACAAATCTCTTAGTCTTAGACTGATGTCCATCAGGCAAGAAGACCCCACCCCATTATTCATCTCATACACAGATTTTGTTATTATAAAGATGATCCTCTTGGTGGAAATGGGCTCTTGTCACTGATCACGTTCCTACTCAATCTATTTACACAGGTCTTTGCAAGTGAAAAAGATTTCCACCTCATAGTCCTCAGTTATGCCTATAAACATATCTCAGTTCAGTTTCTGACTCCAATATACCATGTTTTTGGATGTTTTCTTATTTTTGTAGCTCTTCTCTGGATGATTTCTACTGATGAGGAGTGAATATTATGTAACTCATTGTATGAGAATTCCCAATACCATCCATTCTGCAAAAGGTACATGGCACACACAAATGGACTGTTTGGTGATGTTTTCATAGATAGGGAGTATATAGCCTTGAAAAGATTAAAGTTTGCAGTAGACCTTTACAATTTAACTAGAGAGTGCACAGGTTGTTCCAGGCAGCTATGTGCTTCAGGCTGTGTTTCATTTAAGTGGATACATCCTGATCTCCTAGCTCCCACACCCCTAAATATGAGAAAAGATATTCAAGCTCATTCCTCTTAAAGGAAATTCACATTAAACTGCACTAATATGACACATTTCACCTATTACTAAAATAATCCAAGGGAGTGCTCTGCAGTACATATTTTCTGTGCCTGGCTGACTTCTATTCAGTTTCAGCCTCTTCCCTCCATTTCTAAGGAGACCTACATTTTAGGCTCAATTACCAACATAATCCCTTTCTTAGCATAAATCACAAATTGTAATTATGTGTCTGGAACAATATTGTGGGTGCCCAAACACTCACATCTCACAAGACGACAGGGGTAATTTGAACTATTAAGCATCTGGAAAATTATCCAAGGCATAGGAGTTGGAACTGCTGAGGGAGCTTTGGAGAAAAAATATAGGAATGTCTACTTCACAACTCCAAACAATCCAAAATAATTTACAAGCCACTTAGGTGTCATTAGTGTAATTGCCCCAGCCAGCAGGGCATGGGACGGGGGCTTGTGGTTGCGTGGAGAATGGTGAGACAGGACACACGAGGAATGACAGCGAGACAGGGTGAGGATCAAGCTGCAAAATTTTATTGTGAGAACAAAGCATTTATACTCTTGGGGAGGGGAGGGGCGGTGGGTGGAGGTGGAAGCTAGGGATTGGCTACTTCTGTTGCTGTGGTAGAAGGCGGACCTCAGTTTCACGTCTTGCGCCTGCGTATTATCTTATCAGTCTGGGCAGTGGTGGGAAACGGAGAACAAAGGAGTGGGGAGGAAGAATAAGGAAGTGGGCTCCGCTCTGGTGGCCATGTTGCTGGAATTGCTGAACTCAGTGTATACTCGTATTCACCACTCCCAACATCTCTTCCCTTTTTCTTTTATTTGCACTGTTTTTCTCATATGGCTAGCTGAGGGAAGTAGAGGCCTCATTTCCCTAATGTAGACGGCTCTGATTTTTCAGGAAGGGGTTTTATTAAATGTGCAGCAAAGGCAAATGGAATAAGGGGGGGACTGTGCCTGTCTTAGGTCAGAACTGCACCCGGTGAGCCATTTCAGCTCACTCACACACGTGACCAGTCTTACCCGTCATTGGGAGGCATGGCAGCAAAAGGCCATGTCCCTGTCTTAGGTTGACTGTTAGGTCAGTTCAGTTGTCCGTCATTGGCTAGCCAGCCCAGCTCCCTGAGCAGTCAGAATGCTATCGACGCATCCCGCCTGTCTATGCAGGCCGAATGTGATTGAAGCACCCTGCATAGTGGCCTTTGTGAACAGAGCGGACCCCTGTATCAATGAGGCATGCTTCTCAGAGAACAGCTAGGTTGTGCTTACCTCTAACTGCCTCCTGCAGTGCTGTGCCTTTCACCCAGCAGCTTATTGGTGGGGGGAGTTGATATCCTACGGCAGGCAGTCTGGATGATCCATAGATATACCCTGATCAGCAAGGTGGAGCCAGTGGTAATGCACCTGAATGGGCCTGCCAAGAGCGGAGTCGATTTGGTCTTTGACTAGCTGGAAAATTCTTTTTATTACCCAAGGTCTGAAAGACAGTATGAGAAGTATGGTTATTAATGGGAAGGATTCCATTAAATCCCCAGGAGAAGTTTCCCTGGGCTTCCCTCTCTCTTTTATGCTTTGCTAGTCCCTCTCTGACCTGGGCCATATTTTCTCTAATAAGGCCAGAGTGGTTAACATAAAAGCAGCATTCTTCTCCTAGGGCTGCGCAAAGTCCCCCTTCTTTAAGGAAGAGGAGGTCTAAGCCTCTGCGATTTTGGAGGACGACTTCAGATAATGAGTTTAGGGAGTTTTCTAAATGGGAAATGGAGCTTTTGAGGTGGGCTATGTCTTCATCGACAGCTCTCCTGATAGAGGAAAAAGATGTTTGTTGCATAGTGAGAGCTGCAATTCCAGTGCCGGCTCCTGCAAGACCTAGAAGTGAAACAATTGTAATGACGGTGATAATTTCTCTCTTCTGTACGTAGGTTGGTAGAAGGTGACGCTGCCAAGAGTCAAAGAATTGGTTATCATTGTGAAAATAAATGCGGGGGAGTATAATAGCGAGCACGCAGGTTTCACGGGTGGTGTTGAGGGCTTGGAGGCTAAGACATGGGGTGATGCCGGTGGAGGAACACAGTCATTTTGTATTATGGGGTATTAAGAATGTCACACTTGAAGCCTTTTAACTTTATTTCGAACAATGCCAGACTTGTTGGCATAAAAGCAGCACTGTTCCTGCAGAGCTAGATATATTCTTCCACGTTCTGCTGTAAGCAGATTTAGCCCTCTTCTGTAACACTACCTCAGCTAGAGAGTTTATTTGATATTGAATATCTTGTATAGTGCTCAACAAAGTCTGGACATCATTAATTAATTGCTTAGATAATTTTGTATATTGGGTAAGAGAGAGAGTCCTAACCCCGCAGTACCAGTGGTTAGGTCTCCAGAAATGCCTAAGGTAACAAAAAGTGGGATAAGTTGCACAGCTCTTCTAGAGTGGCCGGCAATGTAGTCCATGCTGGGGATAGGTACAGGTTCAGTTCTATTAATAACACTAACATCGGAGGAGAGGGGGCAAGATGGCGGCTGAGTGAACATCCCTGTTAGAGTCTTCTGCAGGGAATCGGCTGGGCGGCGTTGGAGACTCTCTGGGACCGGATTGTTTCGGGATTTTTGCTGGTCCGGAGGTGTCTGGACATCGATTCGGAGGGAAGGTAACAGAGAGGATTCGTCTGTGAAATATACACGGAGATCTCAGCTACCTGTAGAAGATTCCCTCCTTGGGTAGGCGGAGACGAGGCATCTAGCCCCGCTCGGTGGGGCTGAGCCAGGCCGGGCCGCAGCAGCGGACGCCGGAGTCGGGCCGCGCTGCGCCGGCGGTGAGCGGGGCCGGGCGGGGCCGAGCCAGGCCGAGCCGGGCGCGGTAGCGTTTGGAGCCGGGCGGGGCCGGGTCAGGCCCCGGCTGCGGGCCGCGGTAGCGTTTGGAGCCGGGCGGGGCCGGGTCAGGCCGCGGCGGGTACGGAGCCGGGCAGGGCCGGTCCAGGCCACGGTGGCGGGAGGTGGACGCCGGAGCCGGCTGGGCCGCTGTAGCGAGCGGAGCTGGGCGGAGCCAGGCCAGGCCCAGGCGGCGTGAGGAGCCGGGCAGAGCCGGTCCAAGCCTCTGCGGCGGGCGGAGCCGGGCCTGCGGAGGGGTTTCTGTTTTGTTTTTTTTGTTTTTTTTTTTGTTCGTTTGTTTTATAATTTTTTTTTTTAATTTATTTTACTTAATTTTTTTTTTTTTTTTTTGGAGCATCTGCAGTACTGGGGAGTTTGTGGGCCCTGGGCGGCCTATTGGGGGTTTGTGGGAAGGGAGGTGCTTGCAGACCCATTTGGGCAGACAGACGGGGGGTTTTAGGGCAAAGCGGGGGGAAGTTGTTGTTTTAGATAGTGTTGCAATTGCGACACGTGTGTACCTGTATCTCTCTTCTCCCTATCCGTTCCCCACCGTTTGCCCATCCTCTTTTTCTTTCTTCCTTTCTTCTTGCCTTTCTTTTTTCTTTATTATAATTAGTTTTTTTTTTTTTCTCTTTCGGTTTTCTCTTTCCCTCTTGTCCCTCATCTTCCACTTATTTTTACTTTAATTCAAGTATACAATAGGTGCTACAGGGAACACCTCACATTTGCTGGGTTTTCCCATCCTCCACTGCCTCATTTCTGTGTGAACTGATTTAGGCTACCTACACTATCCCCCTTCCCCTGCATCTTGATATCCACTATCATCTACTGTCTCTCCTATATTCCACCCCCCACCTCCCGTTCTTTGATCCACAAAGTGTCTAACTCTTAATTTCTAATACCTTTGTTCTATTTTCTGTCTATTATCCACTCTTGAAACTATTACCTTACTTTTCTTTTTCCCTCTCTTATGAAAACAATAGCTGTGTAGTTCATACCATATTCCTCCCAAATTCAGTCATCAACTTCATAAAAGGTACTCTACCTACAGCTATAACTCTATACAATCTACATGAATCTAACCTCCATCCTTCCAGATCTCATATTCCTGCTTTATTAACATACATCACCAATACAACTTTACACTTTTCCCTTGCTTACACAATTGCCTTTCCCCAACACTAATACTTTCCTCTAAAGTGAACTTAACCAACAACAAGTAACTAGAATAAGAAGAAAAAAAGTGACAAAGAGAAGATATAACACCTGTGCAAAAATAACAACTAATTAACTTCCAAGAGCAGACAAAGAAGCTAAGGAACTGATTAAATTCGTCAAAATAAAGAGATGACCAGAAAGCAACAAAAATCTACGAACCAAACCAATAATCAGGAAAACATGGCTGAATCCAATCAACAAACCAATAATCACGAAGGGGAGCAAAACTTGGCACAAGCAATGAAAGATCTCAGAACATTTATCACAGACAAATTTGATGCAGTAATGAAAGAGGTTAACAACATGAAGACATCACTTGGAGGGGAAATTGCAGACATACGCAAAAACATAACAGATATGATGGGAATGAACACCACAGTTCAAGAAATTAAAAATACACTTGCAGCAAATATCAGCAGACTAGAAGAGACAGAGCAGAGAATTAGTGATGTGGAAGACAGTACATCAGAAATCAAACAGATAGTAGAAGGGGTCAATAAGAAGATAGAAAAAATCCAATTAGGATTTAGGGACCTGAATGACAATGCAAAACGCTCAAACATACGTATTATAGGCATTCCAGAAGGTGAAGAGAAGGGAAAGGGGTCAGAAAGAGTGTTGCAGGAAATAATGGCTGAAAACTTCCCAAATCTACTGAAAGAGACAGATGTACATATCCAAGAAGCACAGCGCACTCCACAAGTCATAAACCCCAACAGGCCCACCCCAAGACATATACTTGTCAAATTATCCAATGCTCAAGACAAAGAGAAAATCCTAAAAGCAGCAAGAGAAAAGAAAACCATCACATACAAGGGAAGCTCAATTAGATTAAGTGCTGATTTCTCTTCTGAAACCATGGAGGCAAGAAAACAGTGGTATGATATAGTCAAGGTACTAAAGGAAAGAAATTTCCAACCCAGAATACTTTATCCAGCTAAACTGGCATTCAAATATGATGGAGAGTTCAAAATATTTGCAGACAAACAGAAACTGAAAGAGTATACCAACGAGAAACCTCCCCTTCAAGAAATTCTAAAGGGAGTGCTGCAGGAAGAAAGGAAAAAACAGGAAAGGCAAAGTTGGAGGAGAGTATAAGACCAACAACAACAACAAAAAAGACAAAAAAAAATATACAAACAAAATATGACAAACACAAATCCAATCAAAGTATGGCTAACACAAATAATTCCTTGATAGTAATAACACTGAATGTCAACGGATTAAACTCACCTATCAAAAGATTCAGACTGGGACATTGGATAAGGAAATATGACCCATCCATATGCTGTCTACAAGAGACACATCTTAGACCCAGAGACGCATGGAGATTGAAAGTGAAAGGCTGGAAAACAATCATACAAGCTAACAATAACCAAAAAAAGGCAGGAGTAGCTATATTAATATCAGACAAAATTGACTTTAAATGTGAAACAATTGTGAGAGACAAAGAAGGATACTACATTTTAGTCAAAGGGAAAATCTGTCAAGAAGATCGAACAATCATAAATATCTATGCCCCTAACAAGGGTGCCTCTAAATACGTCAGGCAAACGCTGGAAAAACTAAGTGAAAGAATAGATACATCTACAATTATAGTGGGGGATTTTAATACACCACTATCAACTCTGGACAGAACATCTCAAAAGAGAATCACCAAAGAAACAAAACATCTGAATAGTATATTAGAGGAGCTCGATCTAATAGACATATATAGATCGCTACACCCAAACACAGCAGGATATACATTTTTCTCAAGCGCACATGGATCATTCTCCAAGATAGATCATATGCTAGGCCACAAAGAAAGGCTGAACGAATTCAGAAAGATTGAAATCATACAAAACATTATCTCTGACCACAGTGGAGTCAAGCTGGAGATTTGCAAGGGAAAGAAGCCCAGATTTCACACCACGATTTGGAAATTAAACAACACACTCTTAGAAAAACAGTGGGTCAAAGAGGAAATCTCAAAAGAAATCAATGACTACCTTGAAACAAATGATAATGATAACACAACATACCAAAATTTATGGGATGCAGCAAAAGCAGTACTGAGAGGGAAGTTTATAGCCATAAATTCATATATCAAAAAAGAAGAAAGAGCAAAAATTGAAGAACTAACTGCACATTTGAAGGAATTAGAAAAACAACAACAAAGTAACCCAACAGGAAGAAGAAGGAAGGAAATAACAAAGATAAGAGCAGAACTAAATGAAATAGAAAATAAGAAAGCACTTGAACAGATAAACAAGACCAAGAGCTGGTTTTTTGAGAAGATTAACAAAATTGACAAACCTTTAGCAACACTAACAAAGAAAAAAAGAGAGAAGATGCAAATACACAAAATAAGAAATGAGAAAGGCGATATCACCACTGACCCCACAGAAATAAAGACTATCATAAGAGGATATTTTGAAAAACTATATTCCAACAAAAATGACAATCTAGAGGAAATGGACAAATTCCTAGAAACACATAAACAGCCCATATTGACAAAAGAAGAAATTGATGATCTTAACAAACCAATCACAAGCAGAGAGATAGAATCAGTTATTAAAAATCTCCCAACTAAGAAGAGCCCAGGGCCAGATGGCTTCACAGGTGAATTCTATAAAACATTCCGGAAAGAACTGACACCAATCCTGCTGAAACTATTCCAAACCATCGAAACAGAAAGAACATTACCCAACTCCTTCTATGATGCCAACATTACCCTAGTACCAAAGCCAAACAAAGACATCACAAGAAAGGAAAATTACAGACCAATTTCTCTAATGAACCTAGACGCAAAAATACTTAACAAAATACTTGCTAATCGTATTCAACAACACATTAAACGAATTATACACCACGACCAAGTGGGATTCATCCCAGGTATGCAAGGATGGTTCAACATAAGAAAATCAATTAACGTAATACACCATATAAACAGATTGAAGGAAAAAAATCACATGATTATATCTATTGATGCAGAAAAAGCATTTGACAAAATACAGCACCCTTTCTTGATAAAAACACTCCAAAAGATTGGAATACAAGGGAATTTTTTGAACATGATAAAGAGTATATATGAAAAACCTAAAGCCAATATTGTTTACAATGGAGAAATCCTAGACTCCTTCCCTCTAAACTCAGGAACAAGACAAGGATGCCCACTGTCGCCGCTCCTATTTAACATTGTCTTAGAAGTACTTGCTCGAGCACTGAGGCAAGAACCAGAAATAAAAGGCATTCAAATTGGAAATGAAGAAGTCAAAATTTCATTATTTGCAGATGACATGATCCTATACATAGAAAACCCTGAGAGATATACAACGAAGATTCTAGAACTCATAAATGAGTTTAGTAAAGTCGCAGGTTATAAGATCAATGCGCAAAAATCAGTAGCATTTCTGTACACCAATAATGAGCAAGATCAGGAGGAAATCAAGAAACAAATACCATTCACAATAGTAAATAAAAAAATCAAATACTTAGGAATAAATCTAACTAAAGAGGTAAAGAACTTATACACCGAGAACTATACAAGATTGTTCAAGGAAATCAAAGAAGACCTAAATAAATGGAAGACTATTCCTTGTTCATGGATAGGAAGACTGAACATTATTAAGATGTCTATCCTACCAAAATTGATCTACACATTCAATGCAATCCCAATAAAAATCAATGCAGCCTTCTTTAAGGAACTAGAAAAACTAACTATGAAATTTATTTGGAAAGGAAAGAGACCCCGAATAGCCAAAGACATACTGAAAAAGAAAAACGAAATTGGAGGAATCACACTACCTGACTTCAAAACATACTATAAAGCTACGGTGGTGAAAACAGCATGGTATTGGCATAAGGAGAGACATATAGACCAATGGAATCGAATTGAAAGCTCTGATATAGAACCTCACATATACAACCACATAATATTCGATAAAGCCACCAAACCCTCTCAACTGGGAGAGAGTGGCCTATTCAACAAATGGTGTCTGGAGAACTGGATAGCCATATGTAGAAGAATGAAAGAGGATTACCATCTCACACCTTATACAAAGATCAACTCAAGATGGATCAAAGACCTAAATATAAGAGCCAAGACCATAAAAACCTTAGAAAGCAGTGTAGGGAAACATCTACAGGACCTTGTAATAGGTAATGGATTTATGAATATCTCACCAAAAGCACGAGCAGCAAAAGAACTAATAGATAAATGGGACTTCCTCAAAATTAAAGCCTTCTGCACCTCAAAGGAGTTTGTCAAGAAAGTAAAAAGGGAGCCCACACAGTGGGAGAAAATATTTGGCAATCATATATCTGATAAGAAACTTATAACTTGCATATATAAAGAACTCCTACATCTTGAAAATAAAAAGATAAACAATCCATTTAAAAAATGGGAAAAAGACTTAAACAGACACTTCTCCGAAGAAGAAATACAAATGGCAAGAAAGCACATGAAAAAATGTTCCAAATCTCTAGCTATCAGGGAAATGCAAATCAAAACCACAATGAGATACCATCTTACACCCATAAGATTGGCAGCTATGAAAAAAACAGAAGAATACAAGTGCTGGAGAGGATGTGAAGGAAGGGGAACACTCATCCACTGCTGGTGGGAATGCAGAAGGATCCAACCATTCTGGAGAACAGTATGGCAGTTTCTCAAAAAACTAGCCATAGATTTGCCATATGACCCAGCAATACCACTGCTGGGAATATACCCAGCAGAACTGAAAACAAGAACACAAACCAATATATGTACACCAATGTTCATAGCAGCATTGTTCACTATTGCCAAAAGTTGGAATCAACCCAAATGCCCATCAACAGACGAGTGGATCAATAAAATGTGGTATATACACACAATGGAATACTACTCGGCTGTAAGAACAAACACACTACAAACACATGTGATAACATGGATGAATCTTGAGAACCTTATGTTGAGTGAAGCAACCCAGACATTGAAGGACAAATACTACATGACCTCAATGATATGAAATAAACAAGCTGCCCTAGATAGCAAGAGACTGAACGATAGGCTTGCAGGAAATCGAAGGGTGGAGGAAGGATATGAGCCGATGTCTGCAGGGGTGGAATTTAAGACGAGATGGTGGTAAGTATGAACACAAAGAAGAGATAAAAGGGGGGCAAGCGGTTGCCTTTGCTTGGGGCTTTGCGGGTTTGAGGGTGGCTGGGGAGGGACGGGTGGGTAACGTTGCCCAAAAGTGGGGGGAGGGAGGGGTAACATACGAACCAGGAGAGGGTCAGGTGTTGGTGGAGAGTAAAATGCCGAGAAAATCATATCAAAATATAATAAAGAGGGTTACCTGTTTAGAATGCTCGGAGGGGAGGGTCTGATGCAGGACGGGCTCCTGGGGAATGTCTAAATGCTCATTCTGCCAGAGTGGGTGACACCATGGGGTAGAAACCCAAGTAGTGAGAGTGGGGGTGGACCCACATCCTGGGGAGGACTAATGCCATCCAATAGAGGGAACTGTATCCCTCGAGAGAAAGGGTGGCTCCCAGGGCATTGGGGCAGTTGAGCAAGTTAGGCCCTGAACACTATTCCATCTATCTCTGGAAGTGGCTCCTCAGGAAACGGAGGTTGGCTATCACTGAGGGCACCAAGGTGGAAGGGAAAATGGACGTTAAATGTGTGGAGCCAAAGTAAATGGGGGGTAAGAGAGGAGTTTCTTGAGAGTACACAAGGATGGATATAAAACATGTAATATTACACCATAACATATAGGAGATGACAGACTGATAATGTAAACCATAATGTAAAACATAGGATAACTAAAAATGTAAAGAACTGTGTATCCTAAAGTATGCACCATAATGTAAGCACAGATGTCACCTTGTTAGAAAGCTAATGTCTCAGACTCTGTACATCACTTTAAGTAAATATGATATGAATAGGGCGTAAGAGTATCACTGTGGAAGGGAAAAGGTTTTCTGGTGGATGTGTGGGAGTGCTGTATATTATATATATACATTGCTGTGGTCTAGGACTCCTGTGAAGAAAAGCTGAATAATTAGGGGGGGGGGGAAAAAAAAAAAAAAAGAAAAAAATAGGATGTGGAATTTTTTCAAGTCAACATTCTTTATCTAAGTTCTTTGTCTAACTTTATCCAAGTTCTTTATCTATCCTTTAAACTCATCGCTATATGCCATTCCCTAGTAAGGGACCATGACATTATATTGGGCTTCAAATTTCGGGGAGTTCTGGATCACAGAGTGTTTCAACAATGGCAATGGAGGGATACTGGTATGGGATACCAATGACAGGTGATATATGATTGACAGGGAGCTGTACAGAACAAATGTCCAGGGTGCATGGTAATGTTTGGATATACTCATAGTGGCAACAATTAAAAACCACAGTAGGGGGGGTACAGGGTTCCTGGCCAGTGGTGCTCTGTCGTGGTCCCTAGGGGAGCAGCGACAGTCTCCCAGGTACAGTGGTGGGGACCGGGAGGGAGTGAGGGTTCAACAGTGAGCCCCTGATACTAATGACTATGCTTGTGAGCTGATAAACCCAAAATAAGAACAAGGCCTAGAGCAACTTTGTGCCTGGGAATTTCCTTCTGTCAGCCTTCATGTTACTCAAATGTGGCCAGTCTCGAAGCCAAACTCAGCATGTAAATGCAATGCCTTCCCCCCAGCGTGGGACATGACACCCGGGGATGAGCCTCCCTGGCAACGAGGGACCACTATCAACTACCAACTGATGATGCAACTGGAAAATGACCTTATACGGAAGGTTCAATGCGGATCAGCAGAATATCCATGTCTACATAAAATACCATGACTTTAAAATGCTGTTTGACCTAAAGTAAGGGGGAAATGGAAAGGAGAAATGAGTTTATATGGCTACGAGTTTCTAAAAAAGAGTCTGGAGGCTGGCAGAAGGTTTGCCCTCATGCACAACTGAGCAGAGTCAGAGAGACAGATAAAGCAGATACAACCCCCAGATATTGGTTCCTTTGAGGGCTAAAGAAACCCATGGGAGTTTTGGTCATGGCCGATGGGGTTAACTACCAGGGCAGATGGCCCCTCTTTGGAAATGGTGTTTATGTGTGATGAATCTGGACTCAGATGGGATCTCCCTTCATAAGACTTTCATGCTAATGTGCTGGAGGTGCAGTTAATCTTGGGGTTTAAGATATATTTAGGGGATTTGAATCTCTGGACTGACAATGTGATAGCCAGATCCTGAGCCTCAACAGACTCCAGCACCTACAATCTGATTTATTGGACTTACCACACTCAGCTAAGATGGAGGTGAAGAAGGACAACCACCACACCATGGAGCCTAGAGTGATTACAACTGAAAATGGGAGGATTGCATCCAGCATCCAGGTGGAATCTGAGCCTCCTCTTGACATAAAGGTGCAATGGACTCAACCAATCCAATGTCCACATAGAAGAGGTGACATTGGATTGGGAAAAGTGGACATAATGGACAAAGGGTATGGGGAAAGGCAGGAAGAGATGAGAGGTGGAGGCGTCTTCGGGACATGGAGCTGCCCTGGATGGTGCTTCAGAGGTAATCACCGGACATTGTAAATCCTCACAGGGCCTACTTGATGGAATAGAGGAGAGTATGGGCCATGATGTGAACCAATGTATATGAGGTGCAGAGGTGCCCAAAGATGTACTTACCAAATCCAATGGATATGTCATGATGATGGGAATGAGTGTTGTTGGGGGGGGGGAGAGGGGGGGTGGGGGGGTGGGGTTGAATGGGACCTCACATATATATTTTTAATGTAATATTATTACAAAGTCAATTAAAAAAAAAAAACACTAACATCGGAGAGGAGGATGACTGGGAGGGCAGTATCCCTTCGCGCAATTCTCGTATTTTAACATTTTGCTCAACAATACTAGATTTATATAGTAGCAACATTCTTCCTGGGGAAAAGGCAGGTTCCCCCTTTTTCAGCTGTAAGTCAAGGGCCTTGCGGTTTTGTAAAGCTATTTGGGCGAGGGATGTTAGTTGCTGCTGCATAGAGTTAAGAGACTGTGCACTGGATTCCAGGCTAATTTGTCATTGTTGTTCAAAGTATTGCAAGCTGATGAGGCCATGACCAAGAGCACCACGTGCTGTGGCAGCTGCAGCGACTGAACCTGTGAGGCTAATTTTTTTTTTTTTTACCAATATAGGAAGGAAGGCAGCTCTCTTTGACATGGATGGGGATAGTAAAATTTTTTAGTTTGCCTTCTCCATAGTATGTTAGTTGTGGGGTAATGGCTACTAGGATGTAAGGCCTCATTTTTATAGAACATTTTTGGGTTATAGTTAATTTTCCAACCACAAACACATAAGGATCTCTTACACATGCCTGAAGATGAATTTGATTTAAATGCAGATATTGACTATTCTTACTATTATTCCCAATCCATTCTATAGTAGGAACTATTCCTAGAAAAACTTTCCACAGATACTTCTGCTTGTGTATAGATGTGATATTACACCATGGAGAAGGGATTCATTTCCCTTTCTGTTTCCAAACACTATTATTTTTAGTAAAAATTATTTTTTGTTGTCCTTTACTATTTAGACCATGCCAAATAAATCTGTCATTATATTCAATGGGACTACCCATAGGGGCACTTTCCCACACTATTCCATAGGAATCATTAAAAATGACAGATCCTCTTCCTATATGGCATTCTTGTCATCCTTCTTTATCCCTACCGTCTTTTTGTGGACAATTATAAGCAGGATTTTTAGTCATGATTAAATCGTAAGAGGGAAATAAAGTCACAATAAACTGAGTATTATTATTTTTGAAGATAGCTATGGCCCGATTTTTAACATACATACAGGAAGGATGATTACCAATGCATAAGCATTGATAATCAAATGGTAATATGAGATTATCAATTCTTTTTCTTAATAGGGTTTAATTGGCAATCGATTATCAATTGGTATAGGGAATATATGGGTTTTATTCAGATATATATTAAAGAATGGACTTTTCCAGGTTAACACTCTAAGTAATGGGGGTTTAGGTATAAAGGCCTAATAAGTGTAATTACTGGCAACTTCCTTATTACTTATGATCACCATCATCAGAAGTTGTAGAAGACTCCATCTCTTCATTCTGGGGTTTAATCCTCTTTGCAGGTAGCCAAATTTGTTCTCCATTTTCTGAAATGATAAGCATAGCCTTGCCCCCTTACTTTAATCCTGCCTTTTTTCCCATACATTGCTTAAAATATCTTTCTAGAATATTGGTTGATCTTCATTTCCTGTATCTACTGTAGATGTTTGACATTTTCCAGAGTGACATTCCACAGGTGTTAATGAATTATAAACATTAAGAAAGTGTAAAGTAAATAAAGCTTTAGCTAATTGATCTTTTGGTGTTATAATACCATCATCTCCCCCTTTTTGTTTTAAAAGCATAGTTTTTAGGGTATGATGGCTGCATTCAATTATGGCTTGACCTGTAGGATTATAAGGAATGCTGGTATCATGTTCAATACCATATTTTAAACAGAAAGATTCAAAGGATTTACTAATGTAAGAAGGTCCATTATCAGTTTTAATTTTCAGAGGGCATCCCATTACAGCAAAAGCAGACCAGAGGTGTGAGTGAACATGATGAAACTGTTCCCCACTTTGAGCAGTAGCCCACATAAAATGAGAATAAGTGTCAATATAAACGTGAACAGATTGTAGTTTACTAAGGGATGGTATGTGAGTAACATCTATTTGCCATAATTGATTAGGAGTCAGGCCTCTGGGATTAGTCCCAGCCTGAAAAGACACTGAGTAGTTAAGGGTCCACAGGTGGGACAGGTACAGATAATTCTTTGTGCCTGTAGTCTTATTAACTTTTGATATTTATTTCACAGGCCTTTAGCATTAATATGAGTTAAAGCATGGCAATTGTGAGCACTTTGTAAACACCTTACTAATAAATCAGCTCAAGCATTATTTGATGTCATAGGACTAGGCAAAGAGGCATGAGAGATATATGAATAATGTAAATAGGATGCTGTTTTAACTTGATGATGAGATGTTGACATACATTCTTTTATAATAATTAAAACTATAATTAACCATATTGTACTTTTCTTTAATATTATGCTGAAATATTGGTAACTTTATACACTTTTAAGCATTCATAGAAACTTTTTATCCATACGACTTTAATTAATAGAGGATTTAAGGGAAGAAAAAGTTGTTAATTTTATAACACTGTAAAACACCTTTATTTAGCTTATAACATATTAAATGAACTTAATTATTACTTTAATTTTTCTTTCAAGGTAAAAGAACAAATCTCTTATAATTAGTTTGGAACAAAAGGCCACTGTTCAGGATTAGGTCTTGAGAAAGCAGTTTTGAACGTTATGTTCCTTTAAGAGATAAAGCTTTCTTTCTTGGAACACCGAGGAAACGATAAGCACAAGAAACATTAGATAGACTTTCTTTGTATACCGACTGAGGATAAGAACTTTTAGTAAAACAGGTTAATGGTGAGAGGCCTTGAGAAAGAACAAAAATTTTCAACTTTGCAACAGCATACTACCTGACACCAAAGCCTGTAAAATTTTATAGATAGACCCATTAAATTTTATTTAACTTTAACTGTAAAAATTCCTTTTCCACCAACCTTCTGCACTTTCAGTATTCAGTCAGGTTTTGTCCCACACTCTACTCTTTCCAATAATCAATCATTTTATCTCAGGACAAAATCATCTTCTGTTTCCTTAATAATAAAAACACATTCCATATAGCCTACATCAAAGTTATCAAGCAAACCTCTTATAACAATACTGTGAACATTAAACAAGCTTGTTAAAATAATGAATTTTTCTTTAAATACTTAGTAGCATGCAATATTAGAAAGAGTTTCCTAAAAGCAAGTTGGCAGGGGAGGTTGGTTGCTGTTAATCTTTCCTGTTATAAAATTACCTTTTATTATTATCATCATCAATTTTATATATATTTAAGAATGACCTTTTGGAATTAGCCATTTAATACCTTAATGTAAACAATGCTTTATTAAACCTTTTATTTATAACCATATAGACTATTGAAGACAACTTTTATCTTTACAGAACACATTCCCTTACTTAAAATTATCACAATACCTTTTACAACTTGCCACATGCAAATTAAGTTTCAAGAGTTTATGAAAAATTAGCCATTCTACTTTAGGACAAAATACGCCTTTTTGCAAAACTTATTACATTTCAGTTAGCATTTTCACAAACTTTTAACCTTTTTAATATTCATTTAAGTTTTACATTCTTTATATTATTCTGTGAAGAAAAATAAGTTATTCATTTTAATCTAGGCAAGAACAACTTTTTATGAAGATGTACAGTTAATTTTGTTAATTAAGATTTACAATTTTTATTATTGTAGATATCTTATTAACATTTAAACTTATGTATTAATATAATAAACTTAAGTATTAATATAAGCGCTTATTTAATTTTTGGCCATTTGAATAGAGCTCTTTTAAAAATTTCTAGTAATTTATATTTACCATCCGGAGGTATTACAATATACATTGACATTGAACGAACAGACAGACAAACACAGAACAATTACAACACATTAACAGAAATATATAATTTATTTACAATTGACTCATAATTCTTACTTTCTTGGTATAGCTGCTTTTAAATCTTCTGTTATATAGCATATCATAGATTATACCCTTGAAGATTTCTTCTGGACTTCATGTTGCCTGTAATATGAAATCTTGTGCTTGGAAACATTTTTATTAGTTATCAGCAATCAGTTAAAATAACTTGAGCAGCATAAGTGTAGTTAAGTTTTCATTTTGCAGTTTAAACAGACTATTAACACACATTTTTGGATTATTACTGTAAGATTAAACTGAGACTTGAAGTTCTGGAGAAAACTATTGATTTAAAACTGGAAACTTCCTTTAGACCTTGATTCCAATGGAGTAACTATATTAGCCTTCACTAGTCTAGAGCTACATTGTCATGTAGACAGCAGGGAGTTTGAAAAGTTGTGAAAGTGGGCTAGTGTTTGCCTGGATAAAGTTGATTGCCTCGTAAAGTTTGTTTGGATTTTGGGGCTTGTGGCTGCCTTTGTTTCCCACTTCCCTAATGGGAAGCAGGGGCAGTGCCTTGCTCTTTGTGGTGGCGCGGATTTTGGCGGGCTTCAATCAGCAGGCACCTACGCCCGTGCCCGCGGAGCTCAGGGAGGGTGCCACGGCCAGGAAGGCTTGGGCCAAGTGCCGCCTGCCGCCCTGCAGTGCTCCCCCCAGCCAGTGCCCGAGGCAGGGCTAATTTCAGAACAAAGCCTGAAGTAACCAGACAAGTTCTCCCACTTTCTGTAAGGTCTAACTGCTGCCTGATAAGCTGCATTTGCATTTACAAAGGCAATTTGCTTTAAAAGTCTGTTTCTGTGTTGGTATAGCCAAACAGTTTTTCTGCAGCCGTGCACAATTTGCCTACAAACTTTGAAAAAGGGTTATTCTGGCCCCTGCTTAATATTAGTGAGGGAGGAGGCAAGGCAGAAGTGAGAGCAGTTTAAGATTACAACTTACATCTTCATTGGGAGTTTCTGGGTTATTTTCACAGGCCTCAACCTCGGGGGAGGGGGTAGAAGGAGTGGAGGGTTTGTTATCAAAGGAAATTAAACTGAGGGGTAAGTTTGAATGTAAGTTATGGGGTTGCGAGTGATGCTCAGACTTTTTACTGCAACTCGAAGGGGGTTGAGAACCTAATTTTAAAGCAGTCTCCCCTTCTGTAACTAAATTCTTTATATCAGGAGGGTGGGGGTGATTCCTGGTACATCTTGTATTAGCCGCCAGTAGCTAAAGGCGGTGACGGGGGACCCTTCTTTTTTACCACAATTCCTCGCGCCTTGAGTGCTTTCTTTATTTGATTAAGAAATAGATCGTGTTGAGATTGTTCCTGTCCCATGATAAGAAAAGCTTTAGTTTTAGAAAAGTAAAGAGAATAAAGAGACTAGAAGAAATTTTACCTTAAGTAGGTCTTCCCAGGACTCCCTCCTGGACAGGATCCTTCCCGGATGCCTGGACTTCTGCGCCGCTAGTTTCGCCTCTGCATCGGCCGTAGTGAAGAGAGCTCTCTATCTTGGTGAGGGCGGCGGTTCCTTCTCACACGCAAGCCAAAAGCCCCACGTCGGGCGCCAAATGTCATTAGTGTAATTGCCCCAGCCAGCGGGGCATGGGACGGGGGCTCGTGGTTGCGTGGAGGAGAATGGTGAGACAGGAGACACGAGGAATGACAGCGAGACAGGGTGAGGATCAAGCTGCAAAATTTTATTGTGAGAACAAAGCATTTATACTCTTGGGGAGGGGAGGGGCGGTGGGTGGAGGTGGAAGCTAGGGATTGGCTACTTCTGTTGCTGTGGTAGAAGGCGGACCTCAGTTTCACGTCTTGCGCCTGCGTATTATCTTATCAGTCTGGGCAGTGGCAGGAAATGGAGAACAAAGGAGTAGGGAGGAAGAATAAGGAAGTGGGCTCCGCTCTGGCTGCCATGTTACTGGAATTGCTGAACTCAGTGTATACTCGTATTGACCGCTCCCAACACTTAGGTATATTTTATTATTGTTCTTTTCCATGCCCATTACAAATAATTCTGATGGTATAAAACTTTCTTCAAATTTACAGTCTCTTGAGAAAGTATCTTCACCAAGTTACGAACAAAGAGGATTGATTTTAAGAATGGAAAGTTGAAGAGAGTTAAGAATGAGAGTTGTTTTTCAAGAGTAGAGGTGATTTGACCTAAAGAAATGAAAAGAAAAATTCTCCCCATATTCCTTTTCAAAGTACTATTGTATCAAGTATCTCAAAATCACATAGGATCATGTTTTCTATCCTTCTTCCCCCTCAAAAAGTTGATGATCCAATGAGATGGAATAATAGTAACACAGTTAGTTGCCTTTGAAATTCTTCCACATTTCTCCACAAAGCCTTATGTCATCTCTGTAGTCTAGACCTTAGAGAAGAAATAGTCTCTTTTTTATATCAAATGAAAAGTGAAACCATTCACCAGAACTAGTGGGGAAGACAATTCTTAATATTATGTTGGTGGAGTTTTCTGTGCCTGTTTTTGACTATTCGAGATTAGACTAAGACTGTGATTCTCAATCTCTGGGTATATCAGCATATCCTGGAAGAGTTTCTACAGATTACTGCCCAAACTGTAATTTTTTTTAGGTCTGAGGTGGTGCTTGATAATCTTGATTTCAACAATTCCTCTGACATTGCTCTCTCTTGGTTAATGTATGGCCATGATTCTTTACAAAGGACAACTTTAATGCCACTTGACTCCTCCCATTTCCTAGCTAAAAGTCTTGATAGTCATTAAATTTCCCCATTTCTTCATCAGCCATATAGAAAATAAGCCCTGCTTTCTTAAGCCCTCCTTAAAGATATCCAGCATAAGGAAAAACCATAAAGCAAGCCTACTCTAACTCCCTTTTATGGACAAGTTCCATGCTTCCTCATGGGTCAAGCTAGCAAACCTAACTTCGTTTAATAAAGGTGTCTTCCAGGTGATCTGTACATACTACACTTTATTAATACTCCCAGCTACATTCTTGATTTGTGAAAACTGGTGTTCCATTACTTGGTGCAAACCCATTGCAAAAGTAGCTTTCTATTATAATGGTATAAGTCATAGGGGGTGTGCAGGCAGTGCACTTTTGGCATTCATCCAAATCTCCAGAATGGAGTAAATAGTTCATTATCAAACCAGCCAAGTAGGCAAATACATATTCCATCTGTCTATGTAAGCTTGTCTCCAAGGTTAATCTGTGGTCTAATAACATAATTATTTAGAAGCACTTATTGAAAATATAGATTCACAGTCTTCTCTCAAACTCAGTAAATCAGAATTTAAAAGGTCAGGACTCAGAATGTAATTTTTTTTTCACAAAGACACACCATGTGAGTTCATTCATCATATATTTTTTGGGGGTCTGTCAGTAAGGATGGCTAGGCTAAGAAGATAAGAAGTTTCCTAAGTTACCAAGGGCTAGAGAAAAAATCACAGGGTGTTTTCTCTTAGAAGTAAAAGTGGGATTAGTGTTACACTGATAACTCCCAAGATTTCTCTCACTGTCAGATGAGAAGAGAAAACCACACCATTAATACACTGGTAAACCTTGGTGACAGAATGTGGAAAAGTAGAGAAAATTCAGCATCTAGCTATATGATTCACACATATTCCTAGCCTTTGCTTTTGATAATAATGCATGAAGGATGTTCTCTTTGCTTAGAAACATTTCTAAGTGTGAATTAGCAGTAATGATTAAAATCATAAGATGCAGAATGATCTTAACATTCGCTGTCATTATTAGAAGATTTAAATAAAAGAGTGAAGTCAGATGTATGCATTCAAATTACAGTTCTATTTCCTGGTATCTTTGTGTACTCTATTAAGACCTTTTTTTAGAATCTCATGTCTCTTTCTATAGAACTAGTTCAGTTTTGGTGCCCCTAACTCCATTCTTATTTTCTTCAAGAAAATGCTTAATTTTGCTCACCAATACATTACTCTGTATTGTTCATAAAATACCATCTTCCATAACTTGACATAAATCCTATACTAAAAGAAAAGTGCTATTGCAAGTTGAATTTAGGGGACAAGGAGTGGAGATAATTCCACAGGTGACAGGAACTGTTGAAATCAGAAAAAGAACAAGAATTTAGTTCAGGATGTGGCATCACTATGTTCACTTTCTGCCCTTTCAGAATTTGTGATATGAGTGTTCTTATGAGTCAGTTTCCTACAGAGCTGAACATGGCACTGTGTGTGTGTGTGTGTTTGTCACCACATAAATGTATGTTAAATGGATGAGCAATAAACCTGAGTGACACTGCCTTTTCATATTCATAGGAAAGAAAAGGAATTTGCTTCAGTAGGACTTAATAAACACCTTTTAGGAGACATGTAGGTGCAGTCCTCTTAAACATAAGGGTGAATAAATACTTCCTCCATGGCTTTCCCCAGGGGACATAGCTGATTAATAATTCTACTGTACATTCCATGTAATTTTCTGATCTTATAAAATGATTTTCTACCCTCTTGTTTTCTCTGAACAAATTTTAATCCAAATCATTCTTGAATTTAAACCCGTTGCAAATCTTCAAAATTTCCATTTTGGCCTGTTCTGTAAAATCCATTCAAAATGTTTACTATATTTACTTTCCAAAGAAAATCTATACATACTCATTTGATTGATATGCTTTGTGGACAAGAAAGAAGTGTATTCAACTAAAAAAATAGTCATATATTTTAAAAATACTGCATGATTTTAGCTTTTTAATTCACAGGAAGCTGCTTATGGCCACAGGAATTAAATAAAAAATGGAATTATTATATCATTTGTCAAATGGAATGAGTATCCAAAACAAATATTATTCCTTAAAAATATCGAAGTAATACACAAGTCAATGTAGTTTTATATTATTTTGGTAAGGAGGTGGAATGACATAAAGTAGTCAAGTGTTCTGCCTTCTCAACCATTTAACAATTCAGAATGTACTTCAATGAAGTTATGATTAAAACAATGGCAACATTAATGAGCATTTCTCAGATAACATGCACCATAAAATATCATCATCAGATGATGACATTATTTTCTTGTGTTTCCTTATAATAGATATACAGTATAAATACCATTATTCCAATTGAAAATTGAAAATAAAACAACTGAAAGTGGTTCTGAAATAACCCAAATTCATTTTCTGGCAACTGTTGGAGAAGAGATTCAAAGACAAATTTTCTGATTCCAAATAAAATATCTTTGGCTGTTCTTCTGCACATAATAGGAGAAGCTCCATTTCTATCTCTTTTTTCCCCTTTCTCTATCCAAACATGTTAACAAATATCTTTGCCTTTCTTACCACGAAATGATTGTAAACCTGTGTTGAAAATACTCTGTCATAGAAGTGCAAGGTATACCAATTACTTCAGGTAAGTAAATGAAGTAATGGCACTGGCATGACTGTAAGATGTTGTTTCTATCCAACGGTCTTTCAAATATCTTTGGTGGAGAGAACATTTTAAAAGTGTGAAATTACAACTGGGGAACACAATTGAGGTGATGAAGAGGCTGTTGGCAGAAGTGAAAGTTCTCAAACTCTAAAACCTTTAAAATGTGGTAGGAAACTCATAATACACTAGTCAATTATCTCGGCAATATTTAATTGGGATTACCACCAGTGCCACACTTTAATTATAAAATATTTTAAATTTAATGTCAAATTAGAGATGAATGGCTAGTATGTGTCAAGCTTTGATTTTCTGATTTTATCTTGTAATTATTACTTTGACCCTTTATCCCCCTCACCCTCTACCCCACAACAACCAACATGCACTCACCACTACTAACAACAACCAAAAACAAGTTGTCAGGAATATGCAGTTGGATATAGCTATGCCAAAATTTAGGAGACCAAAGAAGAGGAAGACTTTAGCAGTAATATGAAGAGAGGTCTCCTAAGTGAGGCTCAACAAGTCATCTGAATGCTTGACTACATAAAATACTTTTTTTGTATCTGGCAGGAAAATAAACTATTTAAACATACCCCAGAAAATCAAGACCCAACTTGTTGCTACTGTTTTAAAAGATGTTTCCTGACAGAATTCAAGGACTTGTAGAGTCCCTTGTCTTCCCTCATGTATTTCAGAAAGCTTGGAGATTTGATCTAGTTATAAAAGTCAGTGTAAATTGTCCTTATTACAAATATCATATTATTTTACTAGGAAAGCAAGTAAACAAAGAAAAAAACTAAAATTAAATCAACTGTAAGTTTAGATATTCTCTAAATGTTTGAGTGCATATTTTCCTAGATATTTACTTAAGAAGCTCTGAAAATTCTAATACACTAATAAAGCTAGATTTCTATTAACCTAATTTTAGAAGTTTAATCTTTGCACTTAGTTCCCTGAAGGATATTTACCAGACCTTCTCAGTGTGCTTACAGGAATAAGATAAAGTTTAAAAGCAAAAGGAGACAGAATGGTGTCAGGAGCACATTACGAACCAGTAAATCTGAATTTTCTCAGAGACACAAAGCTTGATATCCTTAAGCATTTGGCACAACTATATCAAAAGAATGGTTTACTAGCTGCTGAAGTCAAGGACAGGTTGAAGGTGCTTGAAACAATGCAGGACTGCAAAATTGCACATGTCCTCACCTCAAGACCCCAGCATCATTTGCTTTTTTTTTTACTTGTTTTTCTTCTGACCTACCCCTCTCCTCTCCTCTCCTCTCCTCTCCTCTCCTCTCCTCTCCTCTCCTCTCCTCTCCTCTCCTCTCCCCTCCTCTCCCTCTTCCCCTTCCTTCCCCTCCCCCTTCCCCTCCCCTCCCCTCTCCTCTCCTCTCCTCTTCTCCCCTTTTTCCTTTTCCCTTTTCTCTTTTCTCTCCTTTTCTCTTTTTTCTCCTTTCCTCTTTTCCTTTTTTTTTGCCTATAAAAATCCTAGCTCTCAATTTCATTCTCAACTCTTTAGGTAAGATTGACCCAATTATTTCCTGGCACACCTGTAATAAATCACATTCTCACTGAGAGACCTGTTTCTCCTTTGTGGTGCCAGATGGGGCAGTTGCCTCTATTATTTTGTAACTGCACTTAGGGTAACAATTTTGGAGATCAGAGTCTAGAGTAATGTTTTTCTTGGAGGCAGTCCCTGTAGCATTCCTGTGCAATTTTTTGACTACCGCAGGGTTTCTCTGGAACCCTTAGTTCTATATCTAGCAGCTGCCCAGGGATTTCCCTTGAGGTCAGAAACTGGAGGATCTCATTGGGTTTTCTGCTGTTCATTGGCACTGGGTGCTTTGAGTGAAGGTGATTTTGATGCTGGATTTTCTCTGTGTTAGATAAGATTGTGAAATACATTCTTCTCCCTGATTTGTGCTTACTTGACTTTCTCATTCTGCTCCTGCCAAGAAGAGTGTAGGATTGGTTTTGATGGCCTGCTAATACTGAAGGGACCATTGGATTGCCACTGTGGGTCTGCTCGTGATAACGGGGACTGTTGAATTTTTAGTTGATCTGAACTGATTTATATGGACTTGGTGGGTTTCCATCCCATTATCCATGATCTCAGATTTGGGGTCCAACTGTTGATTTTGTCATTGCATTTTTGCTTTGATGTGAGAAACTGTTGACTTTGAGGAGTCCCTGATATTGATGTTCTGTTTATTATTCCTGTTGGTGCTTGTGTGTGCAGCTATATCTCATCTGGGATGTGTTTTGGAAAATTGGTCTGTATTTGGAAAAGACCCTTTAAAAAAAAGAAAATGTTCTTCTATTTCAACATTGTCTGGCCACAGTATAAATGATGGTGTAAAGTAACATTTAAATGAGCTTTTAAATTTCAATACTTTCTTGCAATTAAATTTGTTTTGTAAAAGAAATCACCAGTGGAATTGGTTTAACTGCTGGAGAAGCAGAAAGCCTTAGCAACATTGATGTTCTCAGTTTTGTTTCCATTTTAATTCTAATGGAATCTGTATAGCCACATTAATAACATTTGCATTGTTAAAGTTCAGTAACTTTTGAACTAGACAACTCTATGAAAGTAAAAGAGGGAGGAAAAAATAGAAAAAATGTTAGCCGCTTTTCTAAGCCTGCAATTTTACCATGACTTAGCATTGACAATGTGGCTATAGAAAATTGTTCAGAAATGTGTCCTTGTAAGTTTTCTCAATACAGCTCTCTACAATACTGATAAAACAGTAAACTACCCATGAGCTATCTATGTTCTAGTAGTATTGGAAATGAAGTTATGTTTCCATATTACCAAATTGAATCATTATTCTGGCAAATTTACTTAGTGTTAATAGTAATTGTGTGTTATAAGAGCTTGCTTGGAGACAGTTTCCAAAGACATTATGGTAGTTTAAGTAACTATTGTATATAGAAAGTCATTTTTTTAATTAAAGAAAAAGAAATTAATTTTCTTCTAAGAAAATGAAATGACTGGTAATAAAGAAAGAAGAAAATGTGGTACAAAATCTAAATGATATAGAAAATTCAGAATACAGAAAAATTTCTTTTATCATCAAACTTAGATAAAGATATGATGGGTCTATTTATAGTATTAAAAAGCCTTACCATCAAATAGTATACTCATGCAAAAATAAAATTTGTTTTTTCTCTGTTATCATGACAAAGTTGCTTAAATCATTAGTATGGTTCAATAAAATTTCATTGATTTTTTCCTTCTGAATAAGCAGTAAACAAAGCAGAAAGTCTGTTTTGTCAAAATAGCTTTTTGTGCTTTAACTCATTGTGTCCTTGGTTTAAGGGAAAACAGTCCTCTCACTTTAAACCCATAATGTCCAAGTAACAACTTTAAACATTTTGCTTTCTCAAAGGCAAATTCTGAAAATTCTTTTTATTTCAAATGATTTCAAAATATTTGTTCTTTCACAATATTAAAAGTAAAGTACAAAAAATAGTTAAGTTCATTTGATATACTACAAATTACAATTGGTAGTGATTAGAAAGTGTATAAAAATTTTTAAAGTTTGACTTCAGTGCCATAAGATTCTCTTGTGCATTTAAACCAGGCCCCTAGTGCTGTGCATGGTACCTCCCAATTTCAGTTATTAGCTCGATTGGTCTCTATGACCCCTAAAACAATAAAGGTATCTACCACATCTCCTGGTCATGCTCTTGAAATAGATGGAAATATGTTGGTCCATTATATTACTTTGGCTCTGCCAACTGCAGATTCTTTGGCATTACCTCCATACTCACTCTGTTTCATTTACTAGAGACGCTGTGCACCAAGCTTGTGGAATTTAAACGTATGCGTATTTTAAGATTCCTGAAAAATATTTCCAACTTATCTTCCAAAATTGTTACTCTATTTATATACTATTATGAATGAACTATAGTAACTATTTCCACATCCTTTCTCTATGAGAGATTATTATTGTTTTCACTATTGCAAAATGGTTGAGGAGTGCATTGATTCAAGGCTGGATGTGTTTTTATATAGGCAAGTATTGGGTATTGAATCATGACCCCCAAAAAGGCATGTACTGGTCCCAAACCCTGGTCCTGGGTATCTGAACCCATTTGAAAACAGAGCCTTTGAAGAAGCTATTAGTTAAGCTGAGCCCAATTTGAATGAGAGGAGCCTTAATCCAATATGGCTGGTGGCCTTAGATGTAAAAATAATTGAAAGTCATTGGGAGCAATCAGATAAAGGAAATCAACAGAACACAGGGGAGGAAGGAAAATATATTGTTATGTGCATTTCCATATCACAGAAAAGCCAGAAACTGCAAATGTTGCCAGCCTGTAAACCAAGTGATACTGATCTTTGGATTAAGCAGTCCTTAACCTCTGAAATCATGAGCCCATAAATTTCTTCTTAACCCATGCCATTATATTATATCTGTTTTTAAACCTAGTAAACCAATACAAACCAGTTATATTCCTCTTTTTCTAATTGCTATTGGAGTATTTAACTTGTTCTTATTGATTTATAAGAGTTTATAAAAAACATAATGTCTATCATAGTTTACCTTTAATATTAGACATTTTATTTTTTTATCAAGATGCAAATTATTTATTCTTTTATCAAGGGCATTTCTGGCAAAGGAAATCTTTAGTATTTATGGGGAATCAATTTCACTTATTTTGACATATATGTCTTTTGGGGTTCATGCCATGCTTAGAAAGATCTTACAAAATCCATGGTAATTCTCCTGCATGACATTGCAATGAAGGATACAAACCATCATATATTTTTTCATAACTTACAAAATTATGCAGTGTGGCGTAAACTATAATATAAACCATAGTCCATGGTTTGTAGCAATGCTTCAAAATGTGTTCATTAATTGTAACAAATGTACCACACTAATGAAAGATGTTAATATGGGAAGATGGGAGGGGGGGAAGGAGGTATTTTTTTGTAAAATTTAGGCAATCTAAAGCTTCTTTAAAAATAAAAAAGTATTAAAAATGAATTAAATATAAAATCCATGCCTATGTAGGTAGTTACCTTTTTCTTTAGAAATTTTGCAACTTTGTCTAAAATCAATTGTCTACAGACGCATGGGTTAATTTCTGAAATCTCAATCCTATTGCATTGGTTTAAATATCTATCCCTCTAACAGTCCAAAATTTTTACATGATTGTATATTTGTAAAGTTTGGAAATTAGTAACTGTCAGTCTTCCAAACTAGTTCTTATTTTTCAAGAGTATTTTGACAAACTTGGGACATTTTGTAACTCTAATTTGATTTTCACCTTTTCTATTTCTGAAAAATAAAAAAATTAATGGGATTACATTAAATCAGCAGATTTCTTTGGACTTTAGTGATGTCTTAACTATATTCTCTTCAAAATCTTAAGGTTGTGAGGTTAAATAATAATTTCCTGAAAAGAAAATAACAATAGTTAACTGTTCTTTTAATGGAATCAGATAAAGACTCTGGAAAATTTAAGCTGAGCTGGAAAGGATGAACATGAATTACCTAGGTGAAAAGGTAAAAAATACTTGAGGCTGATGGAAAGCTTATGCAAAAGGTCCTGCTAAGAAATACTTGGAGTGGATGGAAAACTGAAATAAGACCCATCCATTTGAAGTGCAGGAATGAAGTGGGAGAAGGATGGACAAGATTGCAGGAAGGAAAGGGTGTTATTGGTTAGGTTAACTATTACATTTATATCCAAAGAATGGGAGAGGCAATTAATTGTTTTTAGCAGGGTGATATTGTGAGGCAATTTACATTTCTGAAAGATTGTCATAGCTGCTGTGTGAAGAAAGAATGAGGAAGAAGCAAGAGTAGTTAAAGAGAAACGCAGAAAGAACACAAGATGGTGAATTAGGCTTTGGAAAGTATGTATCATGCATGATGAATTGATAATAGATTAGATGACTGAGATTTATGACTGAATTAAGGATGACTCTCCAAAGATTTATATAACATGGGTCATGAAGACATTTTTATTAACCCTTGAGACCCATGCAAAGGAAAAGAGGGGCTTTGTTGGGTCAGAACTTGAAGGAGTTTTAATGTTGTTCTAGGACTAAAGTATTTCTACTGAAAGTCATTGTCATGTCCTTCATCAGGTTCCAGTGGATGGTTTAAAGCAGGATGAGCTCAGGCACAAATGGGCAAGGCAAAGGAAAGAGAAGGTTATCTGGGCGATCAGAAGCCTGGTGTAGAGCAAATATTTGTCTGAAATTGGGCAGCTACTTCAGGATATCAACTTCACTTGAAGTCCAAAATGCATGATAGCAGAAAAGGGGCAGGTGGGAAACGGTATTATCAAGCGCAGCAGGGGAATAGAGGGAAGTCGAATTAAGCAACAGCAAAAGTGGATATGAAATTTATGCAAAGTTCATCGAGAGGAAGCTCTTGTGCCAGACAAGTGACAATTCCCACACTGTATTACTTCTGGCATTTAAGATTCACCCATTCTTATGATTGTCTCCTTCTATGTTACCTTAGAAATTAAGTGTTTCTTTCAATTGACTGAATCCTGAATCCAAAGCCAGCTTTTTAAAATTTTTAAAAAATCTTTTGGTAGTTTGTAAGCATTCCGATCTCTGTGTTTGATGTAAAAAAAAAAAAAAAAAAAAAAAAGATAAATCTTCATAGACTGCAAATACATTCCAATGTATCTATAGGTGGACTGATTTATATTTATGTTACAAAGTAGCTCATATTGGTCATTTTAAGTGAAAAATATCAAGCTTACATTTTGGAAATTTCTCCCCCATTATTTCTTCTAATTTGGACTTTTTTGTTATTCACTGTATTCTTTCTTTCTGAAACTTTTTTAGTGACTGGAGCACTCAAGATTTCAATAAAATGCATTTTCTTTTGTATTTTTCACTTTTTCAATCTATTCTGAGTTCTTGGTAAATTCCACAGTTCTATGACAAATTCTAATCTCTGATTACTATGTTCAGATCTGGTCTAAGTGTTCTGAATAGTAAATTTGTATCATTTATTTCAACTAGTTTATACATTTTTCTCTGATTTATGATTTTTCTTTTTCTTATCTGTTTTTGATTTCCATATGTCAATTTATTTCACACTGGGTTAATACACATAATATTCCTTACTTCTTTGAGGAGCTTAAATATACTTCATTTATTTCAGATGCACTGTCTTCCACATCACGAATTCTTTCCTCTGCCACTTCAAATCTGCTGTTCTTTGCTGAGAGCATATTTTGGATTTCTTGGATTGTGCCATTCATCACCAACATATCTGTTATATTTTTGCATATATTTCAATTTCTTCTGTATGCTTGCCAAGTGTTTTCTTAATATCCTTAATCTCTTCCTTCACTTCATTAAATTGGTACACAACATTTGTTTTGAGAGCTTTGATTGTTTAATATTCTGCCCCTCTTCCTGATTTTTAATTTGCTCTTTGGATTGGGCCATGTTTTCTTGATTATTGGTATGGTTTGTAATTTTTTGTTGCTGTCAGGTCATCATTTTATCATGTTGGGTTTATTCATTTGATTAGATTCTCTGCCTACTCTCAGAGTTTATTTAGATATTGTTTTTGTGTGTATGTTAAGTCTTCTTTTACACTTTATTCCTCTTACTCTATTTCCTTGTTGTTGTCCAAGTTCCCTTGAAGGAAAATTTTAGAGCCAGGGAAAACAAAAGAGGTAATAATAGAAAAAGTATAATGGCAGTATTAATTGTAAATGTTAGCAGAACCATCTGAGACCTAAGAGAATGAATATTAAACTTATATAAGCTGTGTAGATTTATAACAATAAGAAAGTGGAGTACCTACAGTGAGATGGTAAACTGAATATGGAGAAGAATACAGTATGAATTAAAAGGTCTGTGTTGTTAGGAGAGGGAAAGAGAAAAGAAAGGAAAATAACATAAAGAGTCTGGCTCTCCAGCACCTACAATCTGATTTATTGGACTCACCTCACTCAGCTAAGATGGAGTTGAAGAAGGACAACCACCACACCATGGAGCCTAGAGTGCCTACAACTGAAAGCGGGAGGATTGCATCCAGTATCCATGTGGAATCTGAGCCTCCTCTTGACATAGAGGTGCAATGGACACAACCAATCCAATGTCCACAGAGAAAAGGTGGCATTGGAGTGGGAAAAGTGGACATGGTGGCTAATGGGTATGGGGAATGGCAGGAAGAGACGAGATGTGGAGGCGTCTTTGGGACTTGGAGCTGCCCTGGATGGTGCTTCAGGGGCAATCACCAGACATTGTAGGTCCTCACAGGGCCCACTGGATGGAATGGGGGAGAGTGTGGGCCATGATGTGGACCATTGACCATGAGGTGCAGGGGTGCCCAGAGATGTGCTTACCAGGTGCAATGGATGTGTCATGATGATGGGAATGAGTGTTGCTGGGGGGGGGAGTGGTGGGGATGGGGTGGTGGGGTTGAATAGGTCCTCATATATTTTTTTTAATGTAATATTTTTACAAAATCAATAAAAAAAGACATTAAAAAAAGGTGAATCTATATAAAGGGAGTGCATGAAGCATTGATTTTCCTAGTCTTGTAATATTTCTGTAAGCTTGAAATTTTATCAGTTTTAAAACACTTTAAAACTGATGGCAAATGTTTACCAGACTGTAAAGTAATTAAAGTATTATGTTATTTTTCAGGAAAAAAAAGATAGATATTTAATTACGTTTGTAATCTGGTCTGTACCTGGGCATGATTAAATTATCATAGGACTTTGTTTGGGCCATGTCTTAGGGCACTGAGTCCCTACCCCTTGGTGGGCAGGGACTCACAGAAAAAAGGCTTGGCGAAGGACAGAGTTGAGGGATTTTGATGCTGGGGTTTTGAAGTTGGAATTTAATGCTAAAGCCTTAAACTGGAGCCCTGGGAAATAAGCTCATGGAAAAAAGAGAAGCCAGTCCCAGGAAGAAGCAAGCCCTGGGAAGAAAGGAACCTTGAACCCAGAGAGAAGCAAGACCCTGGGAGGGAGGAACCCAGGAAGCCTGAACCCTCTCACTATCAGTAGCCATATTGCTCCAACATGTGAAAATAGACTTTGGTGAGGGAATTAACTTATGTTTATGACCTGGTATCTTTAAACTCCTACCCCAAATAAATATAATTGATGAAAACCAACCAATTTCCGGTATTTTGCATCAGCACCCTTTTGGCTCACTAATACAAAATTTGGTACTGAGGAGTGGGGAAGTGCTTTTGCAATTACCAAAATGCTGGAAGAGTTTTATAAATGGGTAAGGGGTAATTTTTGGAGGAATTGTGAGATGCCTGGGAGAAAAGATCTACAGTGCTTTAAAGAGATTGTTGATAACAATATGGATGCCAAAAAGATTTTTATGATGCCTTAGATGTAAATGATGAAACTATTATTGGAAACTGGAGGACTGGCAATCCATAATTAAAGTTACAGAGAACTTAGGAAGGTTAACTCCTGATGTTTTATGGGAAGGCAGAATTTGAAAATGGTGAACCAGGGCGTTTAGTTGAAGAAATTTCCAAAGTAAACCCAGAGAATGTGGCTTGGCTTCTGCTTGCAGCTTATAGAAAAATGCTAGATGAGAGAGAGAGAGATATACCGAGGACTGAACTGTCAAGCACAAAGAAAACAGAAACTAATTCTGGAAATTCCAGGCCTCTGGAAATCAAGCTCCCAGATGAAAGTGCCCCATTCGAGGACTTAACTAAACTTGGAACTTGTAAATCAGAATTGAAGATGGAGTTATCTCAGAAAGACTTGTGGAATGTATTAATGTTTTATGGATTGGACCCGATTCTTGCATGCTAAACCAACAAGACTTTTTAAAATTAGTTTATTGAAATATATTACCCACACAAAAACATAAATAAACAATAAGTGTATAGTAATAGTTGTGAACTTACAAAACAAACGTATATAACACACTATAGGACTCTCATAACTCACCCTACCACCAACAACTTACATTGTATTTAAACTTTTTTGACTAAGGATTAAAGAGCATTGTCAAAATATTACTACTAACCAAAGTATTTTCCCCCAACCATCCCTATAATTATTATCTTTATGTCATTTATTTATGAAGATACAAAAACAATTAAGTGTATAATAAAAGTTGTGAACTTACAAAGCAAACATGCATAACATCATACAGGAATCCCACACATCAACCCTCCACCAACACCTTGCATTGTGTGAGATGTTTGTTACAAATTACAAATGAATATTGCCAAAATATTACTAATAATTATAGTCCTATCTTACATTTGGTGTGTTTTCCAACAACATACCTTATTACTATTTTTTAAATATATTTTTTATGACAGAAGTTGTAAATTTGCAAAACAATCATGCACATATGCAGAATTGCCAAGCAACACCCCTCTAACAACACACCACACTGTGGTGGAACATTTATTACAAATAAGATAATATCATCTGATTGTTACCATGTCCATAGTATACATTAGGCTCACATTTTCCATACTGCCCCATTATCAACACAGTACTTTTTTTGGCATGGATGCAAGAATATTATATTATTACTGCTAACCACAATCTATTCATCATTCCAGTTGTATTTTTCCCATGCATTCCCAACACCCTGCAGTCGTGATATACATTTGCTCTAGCTCACAAAGGACACTCTTTCATCTGTACCATCAACCACAATTCTCATCCACCTTTTGGTTTACTGTGCTATTCAGCCTGGATTATTCTCTAGCATTCTGTCAATTGGCATTTACATCCCTAGACCACCATTTTCAGCCACATCCCCATTTATAAACTAGCTGTTACTCACGATTTGTTACCATCCACTCTATACATCTCCACACTTTTACATTAAAGCTAATTAAAACTTCTATATACATTAAACATCAGTAGTCCATCTCAGTCCTCCTCTTATCTCCTTTAAGAATCACCACCTACCACCAGGGCTTGAAGATATTTTCCTACAATTTCTTCTAGATGCTTTATGGTTCTTGCTTTTATATTTAGATTTTTTATCCATTTTGAGTTAATTTTTGGTTAAGGTGTGTGATACGGGTCCTCTTTCCTTCTTTTGTCTATGGATATGCAGTTCTTTCAGCACCATTTGTTGAATGGACTGTTCTGCCCAAGCTGTGTGGGTTTGACAGGCTAGTCAAAAGTCACTTGACCATATATGTGAGGGTCTGTTTCTGAACCATGAGTTTGGTTCCTTTTGTCTATATATCTGTCTTTATGCCAATACCATGCTGTTTTTACCACTATAGCTTGGTAGTACGATTTCAAGTCCAGAGATGAGGGTTTGCTTTTCCATTTATGATGTTTCTGGTTATTCAGGACCCCTTGCCCTTCCCAATAAATTTTCTAGTTGTGTTTTCAATTTTTGTTAAATGCTGGTGGAATTTTTATCAGGGTTGCATTGAATCTGTGCATCAACTTGAGTAGAATTGGCATCTTAATGATATTTAGTCTTCTGATCCATGAGCAAAAGTCTTCCAGTTATTTAGGACTTTTTGGATTTCCTTTAACATTGGGTTGCAGTTTTCTGAATACAAGCGATTTACATCATTGGTTAAGTTTATTCCTGACTACTTGAGTTTTACCTGTCATATATTATTTTCACCACTCTGTTGACACTTCTAGTTACTTTTATTGATATAATATTCATTTCTAGAGCTTCTTCCAGGCCTCTCTCTCCTGTTTTTTTCTTTTCAGGATCTAGCATACCCTTTAGTATTTCCTGAAAATCTGGTCCCTTGTTTAGAAATTCTCTCAGTTTCTGTTTATCTGTGAATGTTCTAATCTTGCCCTCATTTTTGAAAGACAGTCTTACTGGATATAAACTTTTTGGCTGGAAGTTTTTCTCTTGTAGTCTTAAATATAATAGACCACTTCTTGCCTCCATGGTTTCTGGTGAGAAATCAGCACTTAATCTTATTGGGTATGCCTTGTATGTTATGCATCGTTTTCTCTTGCTGTCCTAAGCAACAAGGTTTTTGAGAGAAGTGTATGAACAAAACCACTGTCAGCTTGGGCTAAAAGGGACATGTAAAGGAGAGATTGAAGGAGAAACAACTTCATGAGGAAAACCATGGAAGCTAAGATCTGGAATTAAGACATGACCTTGGGCCAAGAGAGCACCCCACCCATGTGTACAGAGAGGGTGAGTTTGCACCAGGAGTTGAAGAGGGTAGATGTTCCCATCTGATGTTCTGAGAGAGTTTTGCCACCTCAGGGCATTGAGAGAGTGGAGCATATACCCCAAGGACTATGGTGGTTAAGGTCAGCACCCCACAGGTCAGAGAGGGGTGGACCTGTCCACCATGGATTAGAGAAGGTCAGGTGGTCAACTCATTGCTCTGAGAGGGTTGAGCTTTTTTGCCAAAGGTTAGGGGGGATGTTGTCTTCACATCATTGTACTAGGGGTACTAAGAGGCCAACCCAAAGATGGAGTAATGTGTGGCAATCACCCCAACACTCTTGGAGGATGAGGTCTGGAGTTTGGTCAACACCCAGATGCTTGATGAGAGTGGAACCAAGAAAATGGCCAATGGGAAAGCATGTGGAAAGTGTGGGCTTCCCTAAGGAACCAAGGAGAATATATCATCATCTTAAGAATGACTCTCAGACTGAAATAGAATGGAGGATGCCCTGCCGGTTTAATGAACTACAGAGGAGCCAGGACTCATGTTTTCCACCCAATTTCTCTTTATTTTAATGAAAATGTTTATCTTGTCTGTCCATTTGTGTATTGGAAACAATTAAATTATTTTGTAAGTTTCAGAGGTCTATAGCAGACAGGACTTTGCCCCAAGACACACTGTATTTCTTTAAATTGATTGTGATATGATTTAGTACTGGTATTTTTACTGATTTCAGGTTTTTTCAAATTTTGTCATGTCTTTTTGGAATTCTGATGGGGGAGTATAGCAGTTTGATGAGGTTATGAATTCCGAAAAAAGATACTGGATTATGTCTGTAATCTGGTCTATACCTAGGTGTGATTAAGTTATGATTAGGGCTTTGATTGTGCCATGTCATGGCAAAGGACAGAGCTGAGGGTTTTGATGTTGGAGTTTTGAGGTTGGAGTTTGATGCTAAAGCCTTAAGCTGGAGCCCTGGGAAGTAAGCTCATGGAGAATAGAGAAGCCAACTCCAAGGAGAAGAAAGCCCTGGGAAGAAATGAACCTTGAACCCAGAGAGAAGCAAAAGCTTGGAAGGGAGGAACCCAGGAAGCCTGAACCCTCACACTATCAGCAGCCATCTTGCTCCAGCATAGGAAAATAGACTTTGGTGAGGGAATTAACTTATGCTTGTGATCTGGTATCTTTAAGCTCCTACCCCAAATAAGTACCCTTCATAAAAACCAACCAATTTCTGGTATTTTGCATCAGCGCACTTTTGCCTAACTAATACACCTCGCAAGGGAAGTTCAAGAACCCCGCACTCATCTCAGCCACAGCTTTCAGCAGGAGCCCCAGCCATGGCGGTGGTGTTTGTATTTAGCATCTATTAGCCAAGTATCCACTGTAGGCCAGACTAGCCATCAGCGATAACAGAGATATACTGTGCCCCACAGAACTGCCAGCTGAGTGCAGAACAAAATGCCACCTTCTGAAATTGAAGCTACAATGTCACAGCATGATAGCATGTTAAATTATTTTCTTTTCCAAAGAAATGCTTTAATCTCAAATTCCAGCTCAATTCTCTAGATAATTGGTGCCCTTTACTTCCAGAATCCCATATATGATAGCAAGTCATCTATGCAATTCAATCTGTGACACTTAGTGACCCCCAGGCCTGTCTCTAAGATAGTTTGGAGAGGTGGTTGGAGATTATAAAAGCATTTTTTTTCCTAGAGAAAACAAAACATTTGCTGATGCTTTCAGGAGGTCCTCTGCCCATGGGGGAAGGATGAGACTCTTCTCCTTCACCTCATGCATAGGAGAGGTGGAACTATGTCTCTATTCTCCAGGGACAATGTCTCCAAGTTTTCCCTGAGATTGATGAGTCCACAGGAGCATGGGAACATGGAGGCATGGTTCTCCAGGAAATCACGTGGCCGGATGAGTGCTGCACAGTGCTGTCTGAAATCCTGCCCACAGGACTTCTGGACCCCCAAGGCCACCTCAGTAGAGAGGTGCCTGGACTGAGGGGGCGAGCTACAGCATCAGGACCTGCAGGCAAGAAGGCCCCTGAGAGGGGTGCTGGTTGGTCCTGGCCTGAGAGTGACCCCTCCCCTGCCTGCCTGTCCACCTGCACTCCCTACTGCCTTCCCCTTCTGAAAGCTGCACTGTCCTTGTCCTCCCTTTCTGCCGCCTGCACATCAATAGGCTAAGCCTCAGGGCCACCACAGATGCTCTTCCCTCTGCCTGGAATGACCGACTATTCCCCAGATTTCACAAGTCTGGCTCCTCATTATCATTTATGTTTCAAGCCAGCCTTCCTAGAGCCGCCCTGGTTAAAGTATTCCCAAAGCCTGTCCTGTTCCCCTTCTCCTTTTTATTGATACACACACACATCCTAGCCTTTAGAGTTAAGTGAATTTTCGACAAAAGGAACGCACCTCTTGAACCAGCATTTGACTCAAGAAACAACAGAGCGCTGCGGAACAGCTCAGTTTTCCCAGATACCACTTGGCTGGATTCGATTCGTGCCGCTGCACACCCGCACTTGCCAGTACCGTGAGCGGTGGCACCTGGCGTTCACCGAGGCGCTGAAAACCGACTCGTTGCACGATGACACGATGCTGCTGCGGTCACACTGAGTTAATAAACGATGGCAATGAATTCCACCCGAGTCTTCCACTTCTGTTCTGTGGCTCCTGGAGGGTTTCAGATGCCGCGCAGCCGTGGCCTGCACTTCTGCCGGACAGCCCGCTTGGATCCCTCGGCGAGCGCAAGGGCAAGAGCAAGGGCAAGCACAAGAGCAAGCAGGCGGAGGCCCCCAGTCCAGCTGACCCGGCTCCTCGCGTCCCAAGTGGGCCCTCCAGAGACCCGCAGTGGGACAGGAGGGCACGGTCCCATTCCCTTCCCGGCTGCGCACTCAGCCCTGCGCCCCTGGCCCTGCGCCCCAGCTCTGCGCCCCCTGCCCTGTGTCCCCCGCCCTGCGCTCCCCGCCCAGCTTTGTGACGCGAGGCTGCGGTTTCCCGGCAACTGCCGAACGCTGGCGCCGGGCAGCCAGGCAGGCGGACTCGGTCGGGGCCCCCGGCCTGGTGGGACCGACATGGCCTCGGCGGAGAGGGTGGACGCGGGCGGTCTGCGGAACGAGGAGGAGATCACCGCCGCCACGCTGCGGGGCAAGCCCCGGCCGCCGCCCATCTCGGCGCTGTCCGCCTTCAGCTACGTCCCGCCGCGGCGCCTGGACACCAAGGAGCGCAGCTACTTCTCCCGCCAGGCCCCAGGTGAGGCGGGACGGGCGGCACCGCGCGGCGGGGGTGAGGCGGGGCTGGGGGCAGGGGTCACCTGCTAGGGAGGGGCTGGGGCGGGGCTCTGCCACCCGCAGCGGGGACAGGAGACCCAGCGGCACCGCGTGGAAGGGGTCTGGGGACCAAGCAGGGCGTGGAGGCGGGGCCCGGGCAGAGTGGGGGATGCTTCTGTGGGGGTGGGAGCAGGACATCATAGTGGGAAAGGGCTACCGGGAAGGCCAAGTGGCGGTGGGGGGGGGGCGGCAAGGAGGGAGTGCTCACCAGGGAGGAAGACTCCATGGGGCGCCCGGGGGTGGAGGGGACAGGGGCTGCTCGGCGGGGTCGGGGTCGGTGGGACGGGCGCCGGGACCCCGAAGAGCAGAGCTCTTAGTCTGGGAGTCACAGAGGCACCCCTCCCCCCGGAGCTGGAGGGGCCTCGCGGCAATCCAGGGGTGCTCGGACAGTCTAGAAGGGGAGCCGCGAGGCTATCCAGGGTGCGGGGTGCGGCCCCCTGAGCAGTATGTGCGGTGGTTCCCGGGGCTGTGAATAAGCAGCCAGGCTGATGGACAGTCCTGGGCCCCGGGAACCCTCGGGCCGCCTTCCCACCCACCAAGAACCAGGAATAGGTCGCACCATCTGAGCCGGCCCCTCTGGGAAGGTGTGCGTGGTGGGAAGAACTAGGGGGTCTAAGCAGCCAAAGCCCCCAAGAGAAGGCGGAAGGAAGAGAAGGGTGTTCAGAGTTGTCCAGGTCACCCATTCCTTTCTTTTCAACATTGTTTCTGTCAGTCCCCAGGGTGTTCCTCAGGGCATCTGATTAGATAAAAGCCTTGGTTGGGGAGCCTCAGCCTGGTGGACAGCTGGGCACCTGGGCTATCCCTCAGGCATCCTGGAGGCATGGGACTGCCAGAAGAGGGACACCTCACTTTTCTCAGGCTGCTGTCACAAGTGCCATGAACTGGGTGGCTAAAAACACCAGGAACCGCTCTCTCAGCTCTGCAGGCTGAAGCCACAAGTGCGTGGGCTGTGCTGGTGGGTCCATCCTGGCCTCTGGGATGCCTGTCCCTTGGCCAGCAAGGCTTGGGTTTTCAGTGTCTCTTCAGTCACCCTATGGCCTGCTCTGTCTCTCTTCCCAAGGAACCCACTCCCCTTCTGCCTGTGCCCACACCCCCCTTCTAAAGACACCAGCCATCCTGGACGAAGGGTCCACCCACTGCAGTTGGCCTCATTCAATTTAAATCATTCTGCTTGCAATAACGCTTTTGCAAAAAGTTTGTGTTGCCAGGTACGCGGGATTAGGACTTCAGGGTATCTTTTTGGGTACAAAGCTCAACCCATAATGTGGAACACAGATTCCCTTGGAAAGAAAGTTAATGGTGTATAAAATAATTCCACAAAATGCCTCCTTCCTCTTCTCCTAACCACCCACAATCAGTGGTGCCCAGGTGAGTCCCCAGTTCTGGTCAACTCTCGCTGGAGTACTGGTGGGAGGCCTCTTGAGTCTCATGAGCTTCACTTCACACACAGAAGTGTGGTTTCCAGTTGAAGCAAGCATGGCCCTCAGCCTGCCCCCCGGGATGTCTCTTGCATCTGACGTACCCCTCTGCCTGGCTTCTAGCGTGTGGAAGGACTGGATGGAGGAAGGGGACTTCTGGGGCCGTCTGACAAGGTAACTGTCTCTGCTGGCCCTTAAAACAGGAGGGGGATGGAACGGAAGTGTACCTGACCTTCAGCCAACACACGCCTCATCTGTTTTCTTCCTGAGAGCAATAGGTTTTGAACAACTGTAAATAGTTTCACTTAAGTGGGGTTTACATTTTGAGTCTACAGTACCTATGATACTTCCAGTGAGTTGGTGGCCATCATGAGATAATAGTCAAAAAGCCAGGACTCTTGGTGTATGAAGTTGCTCAATGCTTCTTTATCGAGAGAATATTAAATTCATCTGGATTTTCAGAATAACAAAGAGAGTTCACACTACACCGTTTAGTTTGTACCTTTGAGGAGTCCCTTTCCACAGCACCCTAAGGTGGACTGTAGATTGCTCCTTGATGGGGTGTCACTGATAGAAAGTACTGCTGAGGACTGCACAGTGGGGCTTGTGGCTTCTGAAGCTTGAATGTGGTGGAAAAGCAGAGCAGAACCCCTGCCCACTGCAGGCCAGGCCCAAGAGGGAGAAGGACAGAGTGAGCCTGAAGACTCAGTGTCTCCTTCTTGAATTTGCCGGTCTTATAAGCAGTCCCACCTTCCAGGGCTGACTGAACAAGGGCCAGAGAGCAGCCCCAAGGTAGGAAGTGACTGGGGCTCTGCCCCTTGGAGGGAAATCAGGAATGAGCCATAAGCACACCTTTCTATATGACAGGGTCGGCACACTAAGGCCCGTGGGCCAAACCTGGCCCCCATCCAGTTTTGATAAAGTTTTATTAGAACATAGCCACACCCATTCATTTCTCTATCCTCCCTGTGTAGGATGTTGGGGTTGAGTGATAGCGACAGAGCCCCTGGGGCAGGAAAGTTCCCACCTGGCCCTTCACAGAGAAAGTCGCTGACTCCTGCTCCAATGCCTTACTGCCGCCTGGAAAATGGGAATTGTCTTTAGAATACATTCATTCAAATGGGATTTTATGTGTTTAAAGCATTTAAGGGCAGTTTTGATTAGCTGGGATTACAGGCAAATTCAAGTCCTGGGGCTCTGTGTATGCCAAAAGGAAATGATGCAACTGAAATAAATATTAATTAAAATCTAAAGAAAAGAATCTTAAAAGCAACAAGAACAGCAAAAGGCATTTCAAAGTCCATTTGTACCAATGTTCACACCATCGTATTGGGATTATGGGCACTGGTATCTGATCAACTCCAGGGCTCCAGGAGCAGTTTCTCTGACCTTGGGGTCATTGGTCATAAAGAGTGTGAATTCTGTACTACAGGTTTGCTGAAGGACCAAACTGCCCCAAAATTCATTGCAGGTACTTTCAGCCCCTAACAAAGCTGATCAGATTACTTCCTAAGTCAATTTCCTTGGAGCACAGTTAACAGTAGTCAGTGTGTTGGTTAGCAGCCCAGGCTGAGCAGTCCTGGGTCGAAGTATCAGCTCTATGGTGACTAGCTGTGGAGCCTTCACAAGTCACAGCCTCTCTGTCTCACTTTGCCATTCTAGGACAGATCAAACAGAACCGACCTCATCGCCACTTATGAGAATGAATGTACTTAGTCCGCATACAGTGGCTCACGGTAAGCCCTGGGTCGGTGGAGCTCTAATTACTGTTTTGTTTTTAATTTTTAATTTTCTAATTATCTTTTTTTAAAGTTAATAGATCACACAAAACTTTACATTAAAAAACATAAGAGGTTCCCATATACTCCACACTCCACCCCATCAATATTTTAGTTGTATTTTTTAAAGATACATAGATCACAAAAAATGTTACATTCAAAAAATATGAGGTTACCATATACCCCACCCCCCTCACTCCACTCCTCCCACATCAACAACCTCTTTCATTAGGGTGGCACATTCATTGTATTTGGTGAATACATTTTGGAGCACTGCTACACCCCATAGACTAATTGGCTTTGGCTAGTGATGGTCAGTGCCCTTTTGCTAAGGATTGGGTCCACAGGGGCAAGCCTTTCCTTCCTGATCTGATCACTGTCAGAGAGGCACATGATAGAACCTTCAACCTGGGGGCTTAAATGAGTGGTTCTGGGGCATTGTCAGACTAACCCTGGCAAACTGAGACAGTGGCTAAAAGTAAAGATAGACTTCCCATGCCAAGGTGTGTGTGTGTGTGTGTGTGTGTGTGTGTGGCAGGGAGGCTCTGCTCAGTCCAGTCTCAGGAACCCAGGTGGAGGGAGGGTCAACAATCAGGCTGTGGTCCTTTCAGTGTCAAGTCTCTGGAGCTCCTGGCCATGGGTGCTTACATGCTTCTGCCTGAAGAGTCACACATGGCTCCTTGGTCACATGCAAGCACCTAGCAGAGGAGCAGGGACGGTTAATCCTGTGGGTGGCCGGGAGTGGAGGAGAATTGGCTATTGTTTCCGTCTGCCACTCAGCTGATCCTGAAGAGCCCTCCAGGGTTGGGTCTCTGGCTCCATTTCCCACTGTTGGAAAGTCCTTGCTTCTCCTACCAAGTGCCCTTTCTCAGCCAGCAGCTCTATCTGCAATAGCAAGCTCTCCTCCACTGTCACGTCCATTTCCTACCCCCAGCACCAACAACCTCAGCAACCCTCCTTCTGTGTCACCCTCCACTTTGTTCACACCTCAGCTATTTCCTGAGGGAAAACTGATGGTAGACAACAAGGGCAAACCAGTATCAGGAAACACTAAATTTCAACAATACTCAAAACACAAAGGGCCAAATGGATATCAAGAGAGAAAGGTAAATGTGGTTTGTTTTGCTTTGTGTTTTATTTTTTTAAATTCATTTGTTAAAATATTACATTAAAAAAATATGAGGTCCACATGTACCCCCCATCCCCCTAACCCCCCTACTCCCCCTATAGCAAAATTCTCCTTCATCATCATGACACATTCATTGCATTTGGTGAATACATCTCTGAGCATCGCTGCACCTCATGGTCAATGGTCCACATCATAGCCCACACTCTCCCACGTTCCACCCAGTGGGCCATGGGAGGATCTACAATGTGCAGTGATTGTCCCTGCAGCACCACCCAGGACAACTCCAAGTCCCGAAAATGCCTCCACATCTCATCTCTTCCTCCCATTCCCCACACCCAGTAGCCACCATGGCCTCTTTTTTCCACACCAGTGCCACATTTTCTTCGAATACTAACCACAATAGTTCATGAATAGTATATCAGTAGGTCCACTCTAATCCATATTCTATTCCTCCATCCTATGGACCTTAGATTGGTTGAGTCCATTCCACATCTATGACAACAGGGGGCTTAGGTTCCACATGGATGTTGGATGCAATTCTCCTGCTTTCAGTTGTAGACATTCTTGGCTCCATGGCGTGGTGGTTGACATTCTTCACCTCCATGTTAGCTGAGTGGGGTAAGTCCAATAAACCAGAGTGTAGGAGCTGAAGTCTGTTGAGGCTTAGGGTCTGACTATCACATGGTCAGTCCAGAGATTCAGATACCCTAGATATATCTTAAACCCCAGCACCAACTACAATTCTAATAAAGTAACAGGAAAGGCTTGTGAAAAGAGATCACATCTGAGTCCAGGTCTATCACACAGTAACACAAACTCCAAAGAAGGGCCAACTGACATTGCACTGAACTTCATCTGCCATGACCATAAGACCTGTGGGTCTTTGTAGCCCTCAGAAGAACCAATACCTGGGGTTGTATCTACTTTATCTGTCTCTGAGACTCTGCTCAGGTGTGCATAACGACAACCCCTCTGATAACTTTTTTAGAGACTGATAGCCATATAAACTTTAGAGAGCTCTTTTTTAGAGACTCATAACCATATAAACTCATTTGTCCTTTCCAATTCCCCCTTGATTTAGGTCAAAAGGCATTTTTAACTCCTGTTATTATATGTAGACAGGGATATTCTGCTGGTCCGAGTTGAACCATTTATTCAAGGTCATTGTCTAGTTACGTCATCAGCTAGTACTTGATAGTGATCCCTCAGCAACAGGGAGGCTCATCTCCAGGAGTCATGTCCCACACTGGTGGGGAAGGCAATGCATGTATATGCTGAGTTTGGCTTTGAGACTTGCCACATTTGAGCAACATGGAGGCTCTCAGGAGGTAACTCTTAGGCACACTACTGCTCTAGGCCTTGCTCTTATTTCAGGTGCACAGGCTCACAAGCATAGTCATTAGTATCAGGAGCTCATTGTTGGAACTTCATTCCTTTTTGGTCTTTGCCGTTGCACTTGGGGGATTGTTGCTGTTCCCTTAGGGACTATGATAGAGCTCCCCTGGCTAGGAATTCAGCACTCCCTCAGTTGTTGTTTTTAATTGTTTCCACTAAGAAAATATCCAAACATATATGCCCTGTAGAACTCCCTGTGAACCATATGTCCCCTGACAATAACATACCATACCACCATTCCTCTGCTGCCATTGTTGAACCCCTCTGTGATCCAAAATTTCCTGAAAAGTGAAGCCCAGTATATTGCCAGGTTCCCTTAATAGTAAAATGGAATATAGCAATGAGTTTAAAGGTTAGATATAGAATACATATTAATTTGGAAAAATTCTACATCTTATCTTTTTCTTTTCTTTCTTCTAGTTATTAAGCTTATCTTCACAAGAGTTTTAGGTCACAGTAATTCATATATACAATATGCAGTATTCCCACATATCCAACATAAAACCTTTTCCCTGCCACAGCAAAAATCTTTTAACATATTCGTACCATATTTACTGAAACTGATGTACAGATATTGAGACAATAGTTTTCAAACAAGGTAACATTTGTGTTTACTTTGTGGTTTATACTTTAGGCTATATGATTTTCTAAATTTTTAGTTATCTTATGTTTTACATTATGGTTTACATTTTAGCCTATCAGCCCCTATATATTTTTGGTGTAATTTTACATGTCTTATATCCATCCTTCCGTACTCTATTGCCCTCACAATTACGTTGGTTCCATCTATTCAATACCTATTTCCCCCTCCCCTTGGGGCCTACAGTGACAGTCAATCTTCATTTCTTGAAGAGCCATGTTCAGAGATACTTGTAACAGTGTTGAGGGCTAGACATGCTCAACTGCCCTAATGCCCTGGGAGCCAACATTTCTCTTGAGAGATACAGTTCCCTCTATTTGATGGCATCAGTCCTCCCCAGGATGTGGGTGTACCTTCACTCTCATTATATGGGTCTCTACCCAATGATATAACCCTCTCTGGCAAAATGAGAATTCACATATTCCCTAGGAGTCTCTCCTGCATCAGATTATCCCCTTTAAGTATCTTAAACAGGTAACTTCCCTTATTATATTTTTGAAAAGGTTTTCTCAGCATTATACTCTCAACTAAATACCTGACAATCTCCTATGTTCGTATGTTGCCCCAACCTTCCCCTAATTTCTTGGCAATATTACCCATCCACCCATCCCTAGCCCCCCTTAAGCCCACAATGCCCCACCCAAAGTTAACCCTATGCCCCAATTTTATCCCTTCCAGGTACACATATTTACCTCCAGCTTATCATAGATTTCATCCATGTAGATGTCAGCTTACATCCTTCTTCTACCCCACGATTTCCTGTAAGCCTATCATCCAGTCTCTAGCTCTCCGAGGCATATTGTGTTTACTTATTTCATATTATTGATGTCATGTAGTATTTGTCCTTCAATGCCTGGGTTGCTTCACTCAACATAAGCTTCTCAAGATTCATCCATGTTATCACGTGTGTTTGTAGTGTATTTGTTCTTAAAGCTGAGTAGTATTCCATTGTATGTATATACCACATTTTATTTATCCATTCATCTGTTGATGGGCATTTGGGTTGATTCCAACTGTTGGCATGGAAAAAAATTCTACATCCTATCTTTTTCTTTTCTTTTCTTTTTTTTTCCCCCCTAATTATTGAGCTTCTCTTCACAGGAGTCCTAGACCACAGCAATGCATATATATAATATACAGTACTCCCATACAACCACCACAAAACCTTTTCCCTTCCACATCGATACTCTTACACCCTATTCACATCATATTTACTTAACGTGATGTACAGAGTCTGAGACAGTAGCTTTCTAACAAGGTGACATCTGTGCTTACATTGTGGTGCATACTTGAGGATACACAGTTTTTTACATTCTTAGTTATCCTATGTTTTACATTATGGTTTACATTATCAGTCTGTCATCTCCTATATGTTATGGTGTAATATTACATGTTTTATATCCATCCTTGTGTACTCTCAAGAAACTCCTCTCTTACCCCCCATATACCTTGGTTCCACACATTTAACGTCCATTTTCCCTTCCACCTTGGTGCCCACAGTGACAGCCAACCTCCATTTCCCAAGGAGCCACTTCCAGAGATAGATGGAATAGTGTTCAGGGCCTAACTTGCTCAACTGCCCCAATGCCTGGGAGCCACCCTTTCTCTCGAGGGATACAGTTCCCTCTATTCTATGGCATTAGTCCTCCCCAGGATGTGGGTCCACCCCCACTCTCACTACTTGGGTTTCTACCCCATGGTGTCACCCACTCTGGCAGAATGAGCATTTAGACATTCCCCAGGAGCCCGTCCTGCATCAGACACTCCCCTCCGAGCATTCTAAACAGGTAACCCTCTTTATTATATTTTGATATGATTTTCTCGGCATTTTACTCTCCACCAACACCTGACCCTCTCCTGTGTTCGTATGCTACCCCTCCCTCCCCCCACTTTTGGGCAGTGTTACCCACCCATCCCTCCCCAGCCACCCTCAAACCTGCAAAGCCCCAACCAAAGGCAACCCCTTGCCCCCCTTCTTTCTCTTCTTTGTGTTCATACTTACCACCATCTCGTCTTAAATTCCACCCCTGCAGACATCGGCTCACATCCTTCCTCCACCCTCTGATTTCCTGTAAGCCTATCGTTCAGTCTCTTGCTATCTAGGGCAGCTTGGTTATTTCATATCATTGAGGTCATGTAGTATTTGTCCTTCAATGTCTGGGTTGCTTCACTCAACATAAGGTTCTCAAGATTCATCCATGTTATCACATGTGTTTGTAGTGTGTTTGTTCTTACAGCCGAGTAGTATTCCATTGTGTGTATATACCACATTTTATTGATCCACTCATCTGTTGATGGGCATTTGGGTTGATTCCAACTTTTGGCGATAGTGAACAATGCTGCTATGAACATTGGTGTGCATCTATCAGTTTGTGTCCTTGTTTTCAGTTCTGCTCGGTATATACCCAGCAGTGGAATTGCTGAGTCATATGGCAAATCTATGGATAGTTTTTGAGAAACAGCCAAACTGTCCTCCAGAATGGTTGGATCCTTCTGCATTCCCACCAGCAGTGGATGAGTGTTCCCATTCCTCCACATCCTCTCCAGCATTTGTATTCTTCTGTTTGTTTCATAGCTGCCAATCTTATGGGAGCAAGATGGTATCTCATTGTAGTTTTGATTTGCATTTCCCTGATAGCTAGAGATTTGGAGAATTTTTTCATGTGCTTTTTAGCCATTTGTATTTCTTCTTTGAAGAAGTGTCTGTTTAAACCTTTCCCCCATTTTTTAAATGGGTTGTTTATCTTTTTATTTTCAAGATATGGGTGTTCTTTATATATGCAAGTTATAAGTCTCCTATCCAATATATGGTTACCAAATATTTTCTCCCATTGTATAGGCTCCCTTTTTACTTTCTTGACAAACTCCTTTGAGGTGCAGAAGGCTTTAATTTTGAGGAAGCCCCAGTTATCTATTTGTTCTTTTGCTCCTCGTGCTTTTGGTGTGAAGTTCATGAAGCCATTTCCTATTACTTGACTCTTATATTTAGGTATTTGATCCATCTTGAGTTGATCTTTGTATAAGGTGTGAAATGTTAATCCTCTTTCATTCTTTTACATATGGATATCCAGTTCTCCAGGCACCATTTGTTGAATAGGCCATTCTCTCCCAGTTAGAGGGAATGGTGGCTTCATCAAATATTATATGGGTATATATATGAGGATCTATGTCAAACTTTCAATTTGGTTCCTTTGGTCTGTGTGTCTCTCCTTATGCCAATACCATGCTGTTTTCACTACTGTAGCTTGGTAGTATGTTTTGAAGTCAGGTAGTGTGATTCCTCCAATTTCATTTTTCTTTTTCAAAATGTCTTTGGCTATTCAGGGCCTCTTTCCTTTCCAAAAAAATTTCATAGTTAGTTTTTCTAGTTCCTTAAAAAATGCTGTGTTGATTTTTATTGGGATTGTATTGAATGTGTAGATCAGTTTTGGTAGGATAGACATCTTAATAATATTCAGTCTCCTATCCATGAACAGGGAATATTCTTCCATTTACTTAGGTTTTCTTTGATTTCCTTGAACAATCTTGTGTAGTTCTCTGTGTATAAGTTCTTTACCTCTTTAGTTAAATTTATTCCTAGGTATTTGATTTTTCAATTGTCTATTGTAAATGGTATTTGTTTCTTGATTTCCTCCTGAGTTTGCTCTTTATTGGTGTACAGAAATGCTACTGATTTTTCCTCATTGATCTTATAACCTGCGACTATACTAAACTCATTTATGCGTTCTAGAAGCTTTGTTGTAGACCTCTCAGAGTTTTCTATGTATAGGATCATGTCATCTGCAAATATTGAAATTTTGACTTCTTCCTTTCAAATTTGAATGCCTTTTTTTCTTGGTTCTTGCCTCAGTCCTTGAGCAAGTCCTTCTAAGACAATGTTCAATAGAAGAGGTGATAGTGGGCATCCTTGTCTTTTTCCTGATCTTAGAGGGAAGGATTTTAGGACTTCACCATTGCAAACGATGTTGACTATGGGGTTTCATATATACTCTTTATCATGTTCAAAAAATTTCCTTGTATTCCAATCTTTTGGAGTGTTTTTATCATGAGAGGGTGCTGTATTTTGTCAAATGCTTTTTCTGCATCTATAGATATGATCATGTCATTTTTTTCATTCAATCTGTTTATATGGTGTATTACATTGATTGATTTTCTTATGTTGAACCATCCTTGAATACCTGGAATGAATCCCACTTGGTCACGGTGTATAATTCGTTTAATGTGTTGTTGAATAGGGTTAGCAAGTATTTTGTTGAGTATTTTTGTGTGTAGGTTCATTAGAGAATTTGATCTGTAATTTTCCTTCTTGTGGTGTCTTTGTTTGGCTTTGGTACTAGGGTATTGTTGGCCTCATAGAATGAGTTCTAAAATGTTCCTTCTGTTTTGGTTTTTTGGAAGAGTTTTAGCAAGATTGGTGTTAGTTCTTTCTGGAATCTTTTGTATAATTCACCTGTGAAGCCCTCTGGCCCTGGGCTCTTCTTAGTTGGGAGATTTTTAATGACTGATTCTATCTCTTTACTTGTGATTGGTTTGTTGAGATCACCAATTTCTTCTTTCATCAGTATAGGCTGCTTATGTGTTTCTATGAATTTCTCCATTTCCTCTGAATTGTCATTTTTGTTGGAATAAATTTTTTCAAAGTATCCTCTTATGATAGTCTTTATTTCTGTGGGGCCATTGGTGATATCTCCTTTGTCATTTCTTATTTTGTGTATTTGCTTCTTCTCTCTTTTTTTCTTTCTTAGTCTAGCTAAGGGTTTGTCATTTTTATTGATCTTCTCAAAGAACCAGCTCTTGGTCTTTTTTATCTATTCAAGTGCTTTCTTATTTTCTATTTCATTTAGTTCTACACTTATCTTTGTTCTTTCTTTCTTCTTCCTGTGGGGTTACTTTGTTGTTGTTATCTAATTCCTCCAAATGTGCAGTTAGTTCTTCAATTTTTGCTCTTTCTTCTCTTTTGATGTATGAATTTATGGGTATAAATTTCCATCAGTACTGCTTTTGCTGCATCCCATAAATTTTGGTATGTTGTGTTATCATTATCATTAGTTTCAAGGTAGTTATTATGTTCTTTTGAGATTTCCTCTTTTACCCACTGTTTTCTAAGAGTGTGCTGTTTAATTTCCATATCTTGGTGTGAAATCTGGGCCTCTGGCCCTTTCAGATTTCCAGCTTCACTCCACTGTGGTCAGAGAAATGATTTTGTATGATTTCAATCTTTCTGAATTCATTAAGCCTTTCTTTGTGGCCTAGCATATGGTCTGTCTTGGAGAATGATTCATGTGCACTTGAGAAAAATATGTATCCTGCTGTATTCTCGTGTAATGATCTGTATATGTCTATTAGATCCAGCTCCTCTAATATACTGTTCAAATATTTTGTTTCTTTAGTGATTCTGTTTTGAGATGTTCTGTCCAAAGTTGATAGTGGTGTATTAAAATCTCCCATTATAATCTTAGAGGCATCTATTCTTTCTCTTAGTTTTTCCAGTGTTTTCCTCATGTATTTGGAGGCACCTTTGTTAGGAGCATAAATATTTATGATTGTTCATTCTTCTTGAGAGATATCCCTTCCACTAATATGTATTATCCTTCTTTGTCTCTCACAATTGTAGCAATGCTTCAAAATGTGTTCATCAATTGTAACGAATGTATCACACTGATGAAAGCTGTTGTTAATATGGGAAGATGTGGGAGGGGAAGGAGATGTGGTGTTTCAGAATCCCCTATATTTTTATGTAAAATTTAGGCAATCAAAAGCTTGTTTAAAAATAAAAAAGTATTAAAAATGAATTAAAAATAAAATCCATGCCTATGTAGGTAGTTACCTTTTTCTTTAGAAATTTTGCAACTTTGTCTAAAATCAATTGTCTATAGAAACATGGGTTAATTTCTGAAATTTCAATCCTATTGCATTGGTTTAAATATCCATCCCTCTAACAGTCCAAAATTTTTACATGATTGTATATTTGTAAAGTATGGAAATTAGTAACTCTCAGTCTTCCAAATTAGTTCTTATTTTTCAAGAGATTTTGTCAAATTTGGGACATTTTGTAATTCTATATAAATTTGACTTTCACCTTTTCTATTTCTGAAAAATAAAAAATATTGATGGGATTACATTAAATTAGCAGATTTCTTTAGACTTTAGTGATGTCTTAACTATATTTGCTTCAAAATCTTAAGGTTGGGAGGTTAAATATTAATTTCCTGAAAAGAAAATAACAGTAGTTAACTATTCTTTTAATGGAATCAGATAAAGACTCTGGAAAATTTAAGCTGAGTTGGAAAGGATGAACATGAATTACCTAGATGAAAAAGGTAAAAAATACTTGAGGCTGATGGAAAGCTTATGCAAAAGATCCTTCTAAGAAATATCTTGGAGTGGATGGAAAGCTGAAATAAGACCCATCCATTTGAAGTGCTGGAATGAAGTGGGAGAAGGATGGGACAAGATTGCAGGAAGGACAGGGTGTTATTGGTTACGTTAACTATTAAATTTATACCCAAAGAAATGGAGAGGTACTGAATTGTTTTAGCAGGGTGATATTGTGAGGCAATTTACATTTCTGAAAGATTATCATAGCTGCTGTGTGAAGAAAGAATGAGGAAGGAGCAAGAGTAGTTGAAGAGAAACACAGAAAGAACACAAGATGGTGAATTAGACTTTGGAAAGTACTGTATGAATGCAGGATGAATCGATAATAGATTAGATGACTGAGATTTTATGACTGAATTAAGGATGACTCTCCAAGGATTTGTATAACATGGGTTGTGAAGACATTTTTATTAACTCTTGAGCCCCATGCAAAGGAAAAGAGGGGTTTGGTTGGGTCAGAACTTGAAGGAGTTTTAATGTTGGCCTAGGACTAAAGTATTTCTACTGAAAGTCATTGTCATGTCCTTCATCAGGGTCCAATGGGTGGTTTAAAGCAGGATGAACTCAGGCACAAATGGTCAAGGCAAAGGAAAGAGAAGGCGATCTGGGTGATCAGAAACCTGGTGTAGAGCAAATGTTTGTCTGAAATTGGGCAGCTACTTCAGGATATCAACTTCACTTGAATTCCAAAATGCATGATAGCAGAACAGGGGCAGGTGGGAAACAGGGCAGTATCAAGAGCAGCAGGGGAATAGAGGAAAGTCAAATTAAGCAACAGCAAAAGTGGATATGAAATTTATGCAAACCTCATTGAGAGGAAGGGCTAGTGACAGACAAGTGACAATTCCCACACTGTATTACTTCTGGCATTTAAGATGTACCCATTGTCATCATTGTCTCCTTCTATGTTACTTAGAAATTAAGTGTTTCTTTCCATTGCCTGAATACTGAATCCAAAGCCAGCTTTTTAAATTTTTAAAAAAATCTTTTGGTACTTTGTAGGTATTCTGATCTCTGTGTTTGATGTAAAAAAAAAAAAAGATAAGATAAATCTTCATAGACTGCAAATACATTCCAGTGTATCTACAGGTGGACTGATTTTTATTTATGTTACAAAGTAGCTCATATTGGTCATTTCAAGTGAAAAATATCAAGCTTACATTTTGGAAATTTCTCCCCCATTATTTCTTCTAATTTGGACTTTTTTGTTATTCACTGTATTCTTTCTTTCTGAAACTTTTTTAGTGATTGGAGCACTCAAGATCTCAATAAAACACATTTTCTTTTGTATTTTTCACTTTTTCAATATATTCTGAATTCTTGGTAAATTCCACAGTTCTATGACAAATTCTAATCTCTTGATTACTATGTTCAGATCTGGTCTGTGTTGTTAGGAGAGGGAAAGAGAAAAGAAAGGACAATAACATAAAGAGTGATAGAAAACAGAATAAAGGTGCTAGAAATAAAAACTCAGAAAAATCTGGAGCTAAACAAAGAGAGATGGAATTTAAGAGAAACAACAGAAATGGAAGATAGAAAGATGTAAAGGAAGGGGAATAGTGTTGGTAGCCAAAATCAGTACCCACAGAAAAGAGGAAATCAAGGATGAGGAAGCACAGCAAACAGGAAGCACTGCCTGCAACACCTAATACAAAAAAGAAGAAAAAAGGAAAAAAGGAAGAAAAAAGGAAAAATAAAAATAAAAGGTGGGGGGGGGGGGGATAAAGAGGAAGGAAAGTCAATGAAACAAATGAGCAAAAAGGACCAGACAAGGCTTCAAGCAAGGAGTCATCTTTGCAATTGAATAAACTGCTTAGTAGTCTATCCTTCCCCCCTTCTCCCTTCCTCACTTCCCTCCGTCCCAGAGCAGCAGAAGGGCCATGTGAGAGCTCCCTTCTGAGATTCAAATGGGACCCTAGTGAACCAAATCACCACAGGAAATAATGACTCCTAGTCTCTTTGACAGAGAGCACCCACACCTTGCTGGGAACCCTAAATATGTTATTGGAAGCCTACCAAGCATTTCCTACTTTTCCCCTACCTTAGGTTTGTGCACAGTTCTAGTTAATTGCCTTAATCTGCCTTCTCCCAGAGGAATTTCCCTTATCCCAGGGTGTTTAGATAAATCAGCCTCTCTCAGCAGATTCAACTCTCCTCTCTTCCTAGCATCTCCCCAAGACAGCTGGCATGCTCCACTAAAAAAAGGGGCAGGAGGTGTTAGACAATTGAATCTGCATTCCTCAGGCCCCTCTGCACCACAGCAGAACCCTCCCACTCTCAGAGTTTGTCTGATACTGGTGGGAAAGGGGAATGCTGGAGTTTTGGGGGGTGCTGGGTTCCAGGAATGTGGGCTTGGGTGAATGTGGGCTTGAGGAACACAGGGTCAGGAAACACAGGTTATGGAAACACAGAGTTTGGGGAATGCGAGCTTCTGGGAATGCAAGTTTGGGGATCATGGGTATGTGGAACAAGAAGCTTGGGAACACTGTCATGCAACCAGGGGTGTTCAGGGAATGCTGTGGCTAGCAGCCTTAGGGGAAGGGTTTAGATTTCCCACAGCTTCGGGCTCAACAGTCAGAAACCCACACTTAAACCTTGAGCAAGCACTCCTTTTGTTGCACTCTCTCCAGATTGATGTCCAGAAACATCCTGCCTTGTGGATTTCCAAAACAGCTCTCTTGGCAGAATTCTGTCCCCACTTGGCTGTTTTATTGCAGGAGAGTTGACAAGGGTGTACTCACTTGGATGCCATCTTGCCCCACCTCAATATACTTCATTTAAATTCATTCTGAGATTCACCTTTTGGTTCTATTTTCTGTTGAGTGAATGCATCTCCCATTTTTTGCAGGCTGAGCAGTATCAATTACTAACAGTTTTCCTCATATCTTTCTCTCTCCTTCCATGCTCACTCCTCTCTACTTCAATCAGCACACAGGAACCTCTAACAAGTGATAGGATATTCATAAATATTTAAGAATAGTTTTTAAAATTCTGATCTTTCACAGGTAGGAGCCACAGAATTCCTTTGGAAAGACAGTTGCTGGAGGCAAGAAAGTAAGAGTGCTGAACTGCCCATCTTTGTGAGTAGTGGGCCACCTCATGGCCATCTTGCATGAGATGACAGGATCAAGAGTGGTGATGAGCTGCTGACTATCCATGCTCTAGACTTGACCAATTTAAATCCCAATGAGGTGGTGGCTATTCTGAAAGCCAGAGCTGCTTCCCCAGCTGTCACCCTTAAAGCACTGGAGATCCAGACTTTGGAGGAGCCACCCCAGGCCATGGAAGAACACCAAGTGTTTTCAGTGAGAATGAATTCCATGCCAGGTGGTCCCCATCATGTTGCTTGGCCTTCCAAGAAACCTGCATGATTGCCATGATACAGTTTTAAGAGAAAGCTATTTGGGATGTAGGGGCCTTAGTATTGTTGGTAAATATGAAGAATGCCACACCGATCAGCCTTTCTTCCTTTTAACTATCATCCTTGGAATTCCTGCTTATTATGATGGAATTTTAAATTGTTATTTAATTGAGATCTCATTGTAGCAATGAATGGCCTATCCACCATGGGAATAAGCCATTCCACATTAGTCCCCATGCTAAAGGAGCAGAGCAATAAAATCACATTGACTGTTTTTCGTTGACCTGGAAGCCTCATGTAGATTTTTGAAGTTAGTTTTGAATTAAGCATCTTCTCTAGTGAAAAGAGGAATTTTTAAGGTAATTACAGTTGGTTGCTGAAGATCGTAAAATCTTCATTTACTTGAACAGTTCTGTAGCAGACATCACCTTCCCAGGGTCACATGATGGAGGAATAAAATATGGATTAGAGTGCACTTGCTGATATTCTACTGTGGAACTCTTGTGGCTAGAAATGGAAGAAATTGTGGCATTGATGTGGTGAGAGTGGCCATGGTAGTTGCTGAGGGTAGGGAGAGGGAGGAAGAGATGTGTTGTGGGGGCATTTGGGACTTGGAGTTGTCCTAAATGATATTGCAGGGACAGATGCAGGACATTATATATCCTGCCATAACCCACTGAATGGACGGGGGGGAGTGTAAACTGCAATGTAAACCATTATCCATGTGGTGCAGCAGTGCCCCAAAATATCGTCACCAAATGCAATGAATGTGCCATAATGATGAAAGAGATTGTTGATGTGGGAGGAGTGGGGTGAGGGGGAGCAAGGGGTATATGGGAATCTCATGTTTTTTTAGTGTGACATTTAAAAAAAGAAAGAAAGAAAAAGAAAGATTCATTTCCCAAGTAATTTTTTGTCACATTGGAAAATACTGAAGCAGGTTTTGCTAAAAATCATTTCTGGAGTTTGTGTTATACTTATCAGCCATCTTGGCTGGAAGTCTTTTTGTGATTTATGCAACTAAAATGGATAATGATAAAACCATACCTCTATTAGATATAAACTCACACCTATATATCACAGCTGAGTAAGAGAAGGAGATCATTTATTTTATTCTCATAAGTGTCTTGCATGTTTTAGAATCCCTTGTTTTCCCCATTATTTCTTTACTTATGAACTTAATTCAAGTAAGAGATTGAAAATTTCTTTTTTTAAAAATCTGAAACAGTAGGTTTTTTAAAGAAAGGTTTATTTATTTATTTCTCTCCCCTCCCCCTGCCCCAGTTGTCTGTTCTCTGTGTCTATTTGCTGTGTCTTCTTTGTCTGCTTCTGTTCTTGTCAGTGGCATGGGAATCCCTGTTTCTTTTTGTTGTGTCATCTTGTTGTGTCAGCTCTCTGTGTGTGTGGTGCCATTCCTGGGCAGGCTGCACTTTCTTTCATGCTGGGTGGCTCTCCTTAATGGGGGCACACTCCTTGTGAGTGGGGCTCCCCTATGCAGGGACACCCCTGTATGGCAGGGCACTCTTTGTGCATATCAGTACTGCATGTGGACCCACTCCACACGGGTCAAGGAGGCCCGGGGTTTGAACCATGGACCTCTCATGTAGTAGATGGATGCCCTATCCACTGGGCCAAGTCCACTTCCCAACAGTAGGTTTTTGATGTTATCTTTCAATCAACTCCTGGTCATTAGACTATTTCATATTTTTGTAGTACTTTTGAAAGCAATGAGTACCCATTTTGCTGGCCCTTTATTCAATATGATTGTCCTCTGGAAGAACATAAAGAAGTGAATAAGAACAATTATCTTTATCTCACCAATATTATGCACAATTGAAAAAAGTTTCATTTAGAAACCAAGTTCAAAATCTGTCCTCATTTACAAATGACCTCTGAAGTAAATTGTCTGACCAGAAAATGTATTTCAAACACTGTATCTGTTTGAAGCATGACCTCTTTATTTCCCAACATAGTAGGTTCCTTGCTGGGATTTAGTGTATCTGCATGTCATTGATGATTTCAATTAGTTTAATAATGATTAAAAAAACATCTCTTTTGAATAAATGAGAAATGGGCATCATAATGCTTACTGATGTGTTCAACCCCTTTGTTACACTGTACGGTCAATATGTAACTGGGGCACAGTGAAGTGACCCCTACATTATATTACTGTTAGTGATGATTGGCTTTTGAAGTAAGTTGACATTGGAAGGCTTTGATATTCAGATTGATGTGGAACAAGTTTTATTCCCACTCTGTGGGTAGAATTTTATAACCTACTTTGCTATTTTTACAAACATTTTATAAGAGTACATCTTTTTCTTTGGAAGTAACCATCCATCTACAAATATCACAACTACTGGTTTGTTATATATGAAATACTTACATTGAATCCCATGGTATAAAGAGCATTTTTGGAGGAAAATTTTTTCAATGTTATTTTTATCATGGAAGACTTGGAATCAGCTTATACCATAGGTTTTTTCACAAAAGACTGTTGTTACTGGTCAGAATGATGTTTGGTGTTGGAAACTTATTCATAACTTATTGAAACTATGTAAATATTTGGATTTTTCTCATTTTAAGCTTCTCTGGCTAAATATTTTCATTTGCTCTGTGCCTTCTTTGAATTATTTCAGGATTTTTCACAGGTGTTTAGTTAATGATGTGTCTATTAGTCAGGGTTCTCTAGGGAATCAGAATCAACAAGAGATATTTGCTGAATGTAGAGGTTCTATAAGGGTCTTTCACATGACTATAGGTATGCACAAGTCCAGATTCCACAGGCAGGCTGCAGCCAGGGGCTCCAATGAAAGTCCAGAGACTGAAGTCCATGTAGCAGTTTGACAAAGTTATGAATTCCAAAAATAGATATTGGATTATGTTTACAATCTGGTCTGTACCTAGACATGATTAAGTTATGATTAAGACTTTGGGCTATGACATTCAGGTATTGAGTCCCCACCCCTTGGTGGATGGGGACTCACAGATAAAAGGCATGACAAAGGACTGAGTTGGGGGTTTTCAATGTTGGAGTTTTGATGTTGGAGTTTAATACTGAAGCCTTACACTGGAGCCCTGGATATAAGCTCACAGAGGAAACAGAAGCAAACCCCAGGAAGAGAGGAACTCTGAGCCTAGAGAGAAGCTAGTCCTAGGAAGTGAGGAACCCAGGAAGCCTGAACCCTCACAGACATTGGCAGTCATCTTGCTCCAACACATGAAAATAGCCTTGTTGAGGGAAGTAACTTATGCTTATGACCTGGTATCTGTAAGCCAATACCCCCAAATAAATACCCTTTATAAAAGCCAACCAATTTCTACTATTTTGCTTCAGCACACCTTTGGCTGACTAATACAATCCATAAATGCCCTTGTATTACAATTTGTCCAGTGCTTGCTTGACCAAACAACCTGGCACATTTATCTGGCTGAGTTGACACATTAGCCTAACCATCACAATTTGATAACCATTCTGGATGGAAACAGAAGTCATCCTTTCCATTAAAAAAATCCTGTCCTTAATCATAACAAATTCAGGAGACCTCAAGAGTTACATTTACATCACAAGTTCTGAGACTTATCCCCTCTCAGACCAAATGAGTTACTCCACAAGCATACAATATTTTACAGACACATGCCAATGCATGGAGTTTCAATCCCTCATCCCACAAGGTTCCACGTACTCCTACCTTAGGTGGAAAATAGAATAATCAAAATTTCAGTCATCAATCCAAAAATTAAAAGGAAAGAAATTCAGTTTCATAGATGGCCATCTTTGTTTCATCATGAATTATATAAAGAGACATTGATCCTTGAAATATAACAAAGGGCGGGCCAGTTGGGCATGACTAGTTACATTTAAAATTTTTTTTTATTTTTTCAAAATATTTTAGATTACATACGTGTTCCATGAAAAATATAGGGGATTCCTATATGTCTCACTCCCTCCCCCTCCCACACTTTCCCACATTAACAACATTCTTTGTTAGTATGGTAGATTTGTTACAATTGATGAACACATATTGAAGCATTACCATTAAGCGTGGATTATACTTTAAATTGTAGCTTACACTCTGTCCCACACAATTTAGTAAGTTATGACAAAATATATAATGGCTTGTATCCATCACTGCAATGTCATTCAGGACAATTCCAATGTCCACAAAATGCTCCATCTTATACCTGTTTTTCCCTTTCCCTACCCTCAGAGCCTCTGATGACTATTGTCTCCACCTCAATGATAAAAGATCTTACATTGCTATAATAACAATAAATATATAGCGGAATAACCATAAATCTTCTATAGTCCATCTTCATTCCCCAATCCTGAGGATACTCTGATGGTGATGCTAACCTCACCTCTCATTGGAAGGGTCTTAGATCCCATGGAGCTGATGAATAGGACTAGCAGTTTCAAATACTCTCTGTTCCCTGAGATGGATATGGTCCATCATCATCTCCTTGATACTCGTCCTGGGTGAGTCCAATGAACTGGAGAGTAGGTGCTGGAACTCAGTTGAGATTTAAGGACAACTGACACATGGACAGCCCAAAGATTTAAGTCTCTTGGACATACACCTATCAAGTTTAGTACTAACTATAGGTTCAAATAGAAAAGGCAGAAGAGCTATGTGTAGGGAAACCACAAATGAGTCTAACTCTGTCTCACTGGGGAGCATAAATTCCAAAGTATGGCCCATTGGCAGGGTGCAAAATACAGTTACATTGTGAGAGCTCTTTCTGCCAATTCAAATCACTTGGATCACATACATCCCAATAAACTTCAGCATAATATTCATCTCCCCACACAATTGTCTCAATACCCTCAAATATTGTAATGAACTTACCAGTACCTATGAGTGCAATAAAACCACAATGGAACATGCGTTATGTATGAACCTCACTACTACCAGGGACGGAGAGATAAAGCCACTTGTCTGTCCATGTTTTCTGATTTCTATAGTGTTATAGGACCCCTCCATCAACAGCCTCAAGGATCATTAAGTGGCCACAGTCAGAGGAGGTACATTTGATGTGGTATTTCCAAAGCATAGAACTTCCTGCCTTGACAATTGAATAACTTGTAAGTGTATGTGTCTGTGAGATGGGCACAACTTTAAATTCCCTTCCAAGTTAGTGGCCATAAGCACTTCATTTTTCACTCCAGGGTAATAAAAAGTTATAGGTGTTGCCTGTGTCTTTGATGTTTGATATGGTAAAGAGTTTATGGGGTACTACTGTTCCCTGCTTTGGGGTGACAAAATTAAGTTTTTCTGACATAACCCTATGTTCCCATACAAGTGCAAATATTAGGGAAAACTATCTGTATGTGTAGAAATGAATCAGCATTACTTGCTGATCTGTGGTTTTAACATAGTTTACAGGGGCTAAGGAGTAGATAAGGGTGTCAAATTTTAGGAATTAAAAATGTAATTTCATTTTTGCATTTACCTTAAGCTACCAATTTTAATTTTTGAATTTCACAAGACTGCTGCTTCCCAGGCAGAGAGATATTGGATCATCGGTGTTTCTGATCACAGGAATGGTATGCAGATCTCTATTTACCTTATGAGGCATGTTGTTTGCCTAACCTGAACCATAGTTGTGTGAGGCTGTCCATCCCTCTGTTGGGCCATGGAGTGCATGATTCCAGGATGTCCTTAGCTAAAACCTGACTGACATAAGCCCTTTTTGACAGAACACCCTTCTGATGCAATGAGCACCAGTTTATTGATTGGGCCTGGTTGATTGACAAGGGATAGCACTAAATCTTTCTGGAGAGAAGGTGTTCCCTGGGGCCTCACTATCCATGGCCTTGGGTGAAATCATAGCACATAAGTATAAGGAGGATAATCCAAAACATATTTTCCAACTCTTGTTTTTCACCTTGGCACAGAACCTCAGATGCAGAACCCCAGGGCAAAAAGTTTTAGAGATCCCCCTGACATGTACCCATTGATTTTCATTTCCTGCTCCTGCAACTTCCCTTTCTGCATGGAGATTAACAGATCCTACCTGTTTCCAGAGAAAGAAACCCAGTGTATTTAGGGATAAATATCTGACTATTGTGGGTTTTCTTTTCCCCCTTTATACATTTCTAACATACATTAGATTGGCTGAGCCTATCAAGGAAGTCTATTTGCAACAGTAAGTGCCTTTTTCATTACTTTCTGCATCATTGTTATGATGAGCGATGCCTAGTCAATTTACAGATGGCTGGATCAACTGCTCCACATTATTGTCCATGCCTTCCTACCTGCTCACCCACATCCCAGCTAGTCCTTAAACTTATGACTGATTTTTCCTTTCAAAGGAAAGTGAGACTATTCTATTTTTCTTCATTTTAGCCCTCATGACTTCCTCTTTTCCAATTCTGGAACATAAGGGATATATCCTTCTCCACCAAACTCCCCTCTCCTTGCCTCTCCTCTGGCCTTACCTGCCACCAGCAGTGGATGAATTTATATTTCTTAGAAACACAATCCACTGACATTAGGGCTTTGCTAGGAGGTTATAGAAAAATGCACCTCTTCCCCAAAGTAAGGGTCTGCTAATGATTCTTTCCCCTAGATATAATTGCTAATATTCCTACAAAGATGCCACAGATATCTGGGGTTCACTTGCATGGACAGATTTCTTACTGTTGACAGCTGGTTATACTTTGAAATATCTTTATATCATAACCTGCTTGTTATCCTCTCTGCCTCCTTGAGCTGCCAGACAGGCCAAGTTTAAAAGATGAAGGATCTGTGTGACATTTTCCACTCCAGCATGATTCTGATTCATTTAGGTATTTAAGCTAACTAGGTTTTTAGATTTATGTGAATGCCATTTCTTTAGCCAATGGTCTAATTAATGAACTGATAAATTAAAACCTCAGGGGAACAGGTTTCAAAATTTAAAAAGGTTTTTGATGCGATTCCAAAGGGTACAATCAATGATATTTGCATAATCACATGGTTGTGTGTTTATCACTTCAATAATTATTAGAGCATTTTCATTATTCCAGAAATTGTAATAATAATAATAAAAGGAAATAATGGGAAAACTCATCACCTCTCAGTCTTTCTATGCTTCCCATGCCATACCTAGGTGCTCTTCTATTTCTGTCTATCCAGTTTATTTATATTTACATTTTGTAAAAAATGGTCTTATACGTGCAATGTTACCCATATTCATATTTCACATGAGGTTTTACTATGTTTTATAACCCAATGTTAAATTTTTTTAGCTATCCTCTAGTATTATACATTTTCCTATATTTTACTTTTTGTCCTTTATCTTATCCATATAACTCTGCTAGTTACTAACACTATGATGTGCATTCTCCATTTCTATTCATTTCCAAAAATTTACAAGCACCATTTTTACAATTCTGCCAAGATTAACCATCAACTATTCATTCTGTACTGTCACTCCATTTTCTAATTATTAACTCCATGAATTTGCACAACATAATAGCACAATCATACAATATTTCTCCTGTGTTAACTTCTATAGAAATTTTATAGATTTGTTCTATCTTTGCAATACTGTTTTTAAGACTTTTGCATTCATTGATAGAGATTTATAAACTTATTCACAGGAGACACAACAAATTTTAAATCTATTGCTATCATACATATTTTCCCAAAAAGCTTTTATAAGCTATTTCTGTAATATTGAAAAGCCATTGACTGTTGTATTTATTTGTTTGATAACTGCCTTATCAATTAAATTTCCTATTCACATTTTCTCTTGGATTTCCCATTTGAACCATCTTATCCTCAGCAAAATACTGTGCTCATTGCTCTTTCCATTTTTTATTACCTGTTATTTTATTGCTTTATCTAATAATGAGCAGTTTCCTTCCATTCTTTCAAAGATGTTGCAAGATGCTCCACAGGTCTCCAGGGATCCCCAAACAGAAGCCTTAGATAGTTCTGCGTTATTACTAACTGTTCTGTAGGACAAGCTGACACTTGGAGCTCCTTATTTTGCCACCATATTGCCCTATCTATCCTCCATTCACTTTTATTTCTTTATTTTATTGGATGCTAATAATAAAATCGTGTTATGAAGCAGGGTTCACATAGGTTCATGGATGCTCCCTAATTTGGATATTCTGTCTTTAATCTTTGGACAAACTTCCTCACAAAATGATGTCTCTTTCAGCTGCACCTATTTCTAAAGAACATGCAATTTAAAAATCCTGCTGGTGAGCAAATGAATTTGGATGAGGCAAGGAAATTGGATGCCTGGTTTGACATTATTAACTTTTGGAAATTTCCAGAAGGTTTTGGTCTTAAAGCTAAGGTAGGACAATTTGCCTTAGATGTGTCACAAAATCAACAATATTTTGTATCTGAGGAGATGATAGAGTGGAACGCAGGATTTTCAGAGGTGAGTATGACCAAATCATCATAGTTTATGCATAAAGAAAATCTCTTTATGGGGGGTTACTTCCTCCTTACTGCTCAGTAAATGGCCACATCTGGGTATTCAACAACTTACCTTTCAATTTGAAAATTTTTCTTACCCATTGTCAAATGGATGGAAAAAAACACATTTATTCAAAAATATATTTATGAAATATTATTTATTTCACATGTACAATGAAAATGGTATCCTATCAAATAAACTGATTTATGTATTTAAAATTTAAATTTGTGAATAATTCTATACCCCTAACACTGTAGTTATTGGAGAGTTAAAGTCACAGTTACTAAGACGTATTTGATTTTCTCCCTGGACTCCCCACTCAGAATGCAGTGAGAAGTGTGTTTCTGGATTCATGAAAACCTCTCAGGAGGTAAAGCCTGCCTCCTGCTCTTCGTACTGTGTGCCCAGAGAATGAGATTTCCAATGAGACAGATAAGTTTATGCCCAGAAGAAAGTCTCCACTTCTCCTTTATATCTCCCACTCATACAAGATATTTAAAATTATTTAGGAAACTGCAGAGTCAAAATTCATCTTTCCTTTATTTAGCAATTTAATTTTATAATCAATAGTATTTTCCATTGATATGATACCCCTTCTCTGCACTTATCTAGCTTATTTGATAAGCTTTATACCCATTGCTGGCAAAGTCATCTCTAAGAAACACTTTTCTTGACTCCATAATAGTAAACTATGTTTCATCCTTATATTGTAACTAATACATTGTATTATAAGTATCTGCTTTTCATCCTGTTTGAAAGGATATTTAAATTTTATCAAAAGCTTGGATCTTAACAATTTTCATGACTTACACTGAGATGAAGAACAGATGCTCAGAAAGTTTGTGATGATTTTTAGAAATGTGTATTTCTAAAGTGTGCCACATGAGGACAATATAATGCACCCACAATGAATGGGTTTCAGTTTCTGTTCTCTCATATTTTACAACTGATTGAGGAGACAAAACATAGGGACACTTTGTATCCATCCTTAAAACTGTAATTTGTGCATGTACAGAAACTTATGGGGCAGCAAATTCATAGGTTTGAGTGGTTCCACAGAGCTTTTCATAGAGACAGTAGCATTAGTATTATGTAAGATGAATGAAAGGCAATAAATTCTTGGCAGAATTATTAATGACAAAAAGTAAATCACCACTGAATGTAGTATTCAGAGATTCAGAGAACTGGAAAACAAAGGTTCACTGTGACTAGCTCACAGAGAATATTGGGAATGGAGACTGAGACATGATATAGAAATGGAAGAGAAAATCTTATGCCATGTTTCTTTCATAATATAATTTCTGAAATTCAACATATTCCTGATACTACATGCATATTCATGATATTACATACTGGAATAACATCTATTGTGGGAAATTTCTTATTTTCATTTCTTGATTAATATGTGGTTTAATTTTCTAAAATACTATTATTTCATTTTTTAAAGATGTGTTGAGATTAATGATATAACCTTGCAGTGAATCAATTTGGGAAAATGATCCATGTACACATCAGTACAAGATAAGTTCAAGTATATGTTCTACATGTGCATATAAAGAATACTGTAACCATGAACTGCAGCTCCCACATGCTTGGAGATTAAGAAATATAATTTTCAACAACTTATTGTTTAATTTAGATAATATAAAAGTTTTTATAAAAATCTTTTGAAATTGAAAATGCTACATTTAAAGTCTTATTATGGGATAGAGTTAAGGCTGTCTTTGGAGAAAATATGTATAATCCTAGAATATATAATTTTTAAATTATTTAGTACATATATTTAAATGAAAAAGCTGAACTAACTATTCATTGAAAAATTAATAAGAGCAAATAAAACCTAAAGAAAAGAGAAGATAGAAAGTAATAAATATAAGAAGGAAATTTAATAAAGGACAATACACGTAGGATAAAAATGTCAAAGTGAACAGCAGATTTAGAAAAAAATATTAATAATCCCTAGAATGGTACATTAAGAATAAACAAAAAATTGCAAAATAATACCAGGACTTAAGAATGTGCCCTCTGTGCAGAATTTTGCACCATAAAACTTAGCATAAATAATTACAGGCCCAAACATTTGAAATTATGAATGATATTCACCTATTCCTAGAAAAATAAAAGTTGCCAAAAAATATGCCCCCAAAATTACAAATCTGAAAAGTTTCGTATCTTATTTAGTTATTAAATCCATAGCTTAAAACATTCTCATAAATTTTCAAATTGACCAATGGCCTTACTGGGGAATTCCACCAAACTTTCAAGGAAAAAAGAATACTTATTTACTCAAACTCTTCCAAGGAATAGGACAAAAATGGGAAAACATCTCTATTCATTTATGATTACGGCTTAACATTTGTATCAAAATCTTATAAGGCCATAAAAAAATAAGAAATTTCAGGTTTCTAGCTTTTTTAAACATAAGCTCATATATAATAAAAAAATAATCTGCACTCTAATTCCAGCAATATTTTACAAAGAGGATTTATCATGACAAAGCAAAGTAATTCAGTATATGTGCCCCCTGAAAAGTAGAAACCGTCATCTCAGTGAATGAAGGAAAATATTTAATAAAATTCAATGCCCACCAGTGATTTTAGAACAAACAACAAAAGCATACCTTATCAAGTAGAAATAGAAGAGAACCATCTTCATCTCTTAAAAGATACTTCCTGAAAACTAACATAAATTTCACACCATATTGAAGTATTTCATGACTGGGAGATCAATAATGAAACAAAAATCTTCAATATTAACACATCTAACAATGCACTGGAGATCCTTCCCAATACAATATTGGAAGGAAAAAGATTGGAAGGAATAATTATTTGGAAGGATAAAGTAAAATTGACATAATTTGGAAAGGATTTTATTGCATAAGTTGAAGATCTGGAAGATTTTATAAACTCAGTTTAATGGTCTGAATACAGGGGTAATATAAAAGCTTCTTAAATATGCAAGTCATAGGGCTTTCTAAAATGAATCTTACAAAGATGATATTTGCAATATCTTGAAAGTATTAAATGCCTGAAAATAATATTTAGGAAAGTTTGGAAAGACTTCTGTATAATAAAGTTATCGAGAAAAATTTAAAGAAAACTAAATAAATGGAGGGATGAACCATGTTCATAGTTGAAAGGACTCAATATTGTAATGATATCATTATTCTCCAAATTGATTGACTGAGTCAATGCAATTGTTATCACAATCACAACTTTATGGGGCTATGACAACTTATTAAATCATTCCTATGAAATCAAATGCAAAATCTTTGCTAAGACAAACTTCAAGACAGAGAGTGAAATGGGAGTGCATATTCTACTTGTTTCTTTTTTTAAGTCACAATAATGTTGTTTCATCATAAGGATAGAAAAGGAAATAAAATGAACCAAATGACATATCTAAAAACAAATTGGTCACATACAAATTCATCAATATCAGGAAAATTGTAATTCTAAATGTAAAAATAAAAACCTTAAAGAAACAAAAAGGAGAAGAATGTTTTCATTTTCAAAGGAGAAAATTTCTTAAATAAGACATATATCATCATATATCATCAACCTTAAAGGAAAAGTTTAATGAATGTTAATTACACTAATACAGCTATTTTCTGTTAGGCAATGAATGGTCAAGCCACATCTGGAAGAAATTATTTAACAAAGATCTAGTCAATAATGAATTACATCAAGAGTATACAGGGACTGTCTACAGAAACAAGATAAGCAGAAAATCCACTAGAAAAAATACGATGTGTGGACAAGAAAAGATTGGAAGCTCAACAGTAAATAAATTACACTGTTAACAAATTGATGGACTGAATGTTTAAAAGAAAGCCAGAGGTCTAAGAGAAAGTTTAGGGAAAGAAAAACAAGCACATTAAAGCACATGGTTATTTAAAATCATCACAAGCTGGACAAATTTGGCTGAAATTGTCCAATGTTATTCTTTTGGGTCCCGTGAATAAGTGAGAATTACTGAACATGGGCTGATGACACTTTGCATTTCTCACCAGATATAGAACACTGTGTGAAGTGTCCAGATCATCAGAATGCAAACAATGAGAGACCTCATTCCCTCTAAAAGACCCTTTGGGGTAGACTCTGGTCTGCACAGCTCTTTGCTTCTCTTTCCTTGCTACTGTTATTCTTGGGGTCTTTGTGAAGCACCAAGACACTCCCATTGTCAAGGCCAATAACAGGATCCTCAGCTACATCCTGCTCATCTCCCTTACCCTGTGTTTCCTATGCTCCTTGCTCTTCATCAATTATCTCAACACAGCCATCTGCATCTTCTGACAAATCACATTTGGAATTGTTTTTGCAGTGGCTGTGCCCACTGTTTTGGCCAAAACAATCACTGTGGTTCTGGAATTCAAGGTCCTTGCTCTAGGGAGAAGGATGTGGCAGTGTTTGGTATCAGGGGCACCTAACTTTGCTATTTCCATTTGCTCCCTAATCCAGATGATACTCTGTGGAATCTGGTACAGAACCTCTCCCCCATTCATTGATAAAGATACACACAATGAGCATGGTTATATTACCATTGAGTGTCTTAAGGGCTCAGCTACTGCCTTCTACTGTGTCCTGGGATTCCTGGGCTGCTTGGCCCTCTGCAGCTTCAATGTAGCTTTCATGGCCAGGAACCTGCCTGACCCCTTTGTTGGTGTTCTGAAGGGTTTGGGTCAGTTTCCTCTCTGTCTACCACAGCACCAAGGGGAAGGTCATGACAGCCATTGAAATCTTCTCCAGCTTGGCTTCCAGTGCTGCATTACTAGGCTACATCTTTGCTCCAAGGTGCTATATTATTTTATTAAGACCAGATAGGAACACTCACCATGGATTATGGTATAGAACATATTCTGTGGACATTAAGACTTCTTAAGTTGTAACTGAATATTGTCCTGCAGTAAATAGAAGGCATGAAGAAAATCAACACCACGTTTGCATTTTCCTTCACCAATTAAGAAGTGGGGTGGGGGGGTGGGGTTGAATGGGACCTCATATATATATTTTTAATGTAATATTATTACAAAGTCAATAAAAAAAAGAAGTGAATCACATTTTTTCTCTAATAATGGCAGGAGAATGACAGTCACATTATCCAACTTTTCAACATTAAATTACATTTTTTTGTCCTTTTTCATTACATTAAATATAACATTGAATACTCATATTGTAGTTAATTTTATAGGTTTGAAATACATTTGAATAGACTTCCACTTTGGTTTTCAGTTTTTTGTTTATAAATTTCCTTTTCCTAATTATCCTGGAAGGCATGATAAAAGTTTCCCTCCTTTCTTCTGTCTGTGGTTATCGCAAAGATCCAACAACATTTTGGCAATATTCCTTATTTTTCCACATATGTGAATTGCTATATTTTGAGGATAATAAATACCTACATATAAGCTCTGTTTCAGGACACATTGTAGCAGTTTGATATTGATTATGAATTCCAAAAATAGATGTTAGATTTTGTTTGTGAACTGGTCAGCTCCTCTGGGCATATTAGATTAAATTAATTCAGAGGTTTCACTTTTACTTGATTGAATAATGAGCAAAGCTTTGATCAGGCCACAACTGTAGGACACTGGGTGTCCATAACTTTGGTTTCTGAGATTCCAGCTTTTGGACTCAGAAACCAATAATTCCCCAACATCAGAATAGTTTGCAGTGCAAAAAATGCACAGATGAATACCCTGTTGCCCCTAGCCCTAGAGGTGCTCGCAGTCAAGACATGGAGACCAAGCTGATACATAAACTTTAACTGACTTCTGTACCAAGAAACACAGCATTTTTCCATCACTAGAGGCTGCAGAAACAATGGCAGGCAGAAACAAGTAGTTCATTGAGGAAATAGCACAGACCAGGTGTGAAAACCACGTGGTGTATGAATGGTGGATTGGACCATTGTATAGCTCTTGTCCAGTCATTTTAGGTATCATATTAATCCATTTTTTGTACCCCTCTCTCACCTGAATGCATTAAAAATCAATATACTTGCTTACTAGAAGTAATAAAGTGGAAGATGAGATCAGATTTTTAATCACTCTACTTCTGAATCACATTTAACCTGTACAATTTATAGTCACTAGTACTGGATTACTGGACATGAATTTACCCCTACATGAAATGGCATTATGAGTTTTACTCTTTAAGTCTTCAGAGGAAATGTTTCCTGTGCACAACACCTTGTGCACACTAGACATCAATATGTTAATTGAATACATTTGAGAATGTATAAAATTGTGATACTATGTGTGCATTTCATTTGTGTGTGTATGTTCATTCATTTAACATGTCTGCATTAATACATCTTAAGTATTTATTCCATGAAGATACAAAATTGAATACCATAGAGCCAGAAACTGTCCTCATTAGTCTAATCGAATAGTTCAATTGTTGGCATTGGACTTTGAAGGGCGATTCAGGATGCAAGGAGAACATAGAATGGGATGCCCTAATCTGGATGTGGCAATAAGAAAAACCCTTCCATGGTAAGGAAATTAGAGAAGATACCTCGAGGAGGAGCAGGAATTGAGATTAGGAAGGGAAAGGGGACATAGATGTAGAAAATGATTTTACAAGAATGGGGACAAGCTGAGCATAGACCCCAAATTTGACAGGTGCATTGAAGAAGACAGAGGCTCTGGATTCCAATAAGGAGGGAGAAGTGAGAATAGATAGGCATGAGTCAGACTGTTTAGAATTTGTAGTTCATTTTAGGGGGAGTATGAACAATTTTATGCTAATTTTATGCTAAAAAACTAGACAATGTAGATAAAATAGAAAAATTCCTAAGAATGTACAACCTACTGATGCTCAAAGAAATAGAAGATTCATTAAACCAATCACAAGTAAAGAGATTGAAACAGTCATTAAAAAGTTCCCCACAATGAAATGCCCTTGACCAGACAGTTTCACAGGTGAGTTCTACCAAGCATTCAAAGAAGATTTAATACCAATGTGACTCAAGCTCTTCCAAAAAATTGAACAAGAAGGAATGCTACAAAACTCATTCTATGAAACCAATATCACCCTCACGCTAAAGCCAAATAAAGCTATTACAGAAAAATAAAGTTATAGACCCATTTCTCTAATGAATACAGATGCAAAAATCCTCAATAAGATACTTGCTAATCAAATCCAACAACACATTAAAAGAATTATCCTTCTTGATCAAGTGGATTGTATACAAGTCATGTAAGGCTGGTTCAACACAAGAAAATCAGCATAATATACCACATTAATAAATCACAGAAGAAAAATCATATGATCTTATCAATGACACAGAAAAGGCATCTGACAAAATACAGTATCCTTTCTTGAGAAAAATACTACAAAAAAATAGGAATTGAAGGAAACTTCTCAACATGATAAAAGCCATAAAAGAAAAACCCACAGCTAACATTGTATTCAATGGTGAAAGACTGAAAACTTTCTGATTGAGATCAGGGAAAGGACAAGGATGCTTACTAACCCCATTGTTCTTCAATGTAGTGGTAGAGTTTCTAGCTAAAGCAATCAGGCAAGAAAAAGAAATAAAAGGCATCCAAATTGGAAAAGAAGAATTAAAATTTTCACTATTCGCAGATGATGATTATATATCTAGAAAGTCCTGAAAAATCTACAACAAAGCTGCTAGAGCTAATAAATTATTTCAGTAGAGAGTCAGGATATAAGATCAATAAGCAAAAATCAGTAGTGTTTCTTTACATGAATAATGCACAATCTGAGGAGGAAGTCAAGAAAAACACTCTATTTACAATAGCAACAAAAAGAATCAAATATTTAGGAATAAACTTAACCAAGGATGCAAAACACTTGTATTCAGAAAACTATAATGCATTGCAAAAAGGAATTTTGAAAGACCTAAATAATTGGAATAACATTTCTTGCTCATGGATTGGAAGACTAAATATCATTAAGATGTCAATTCTACCCAAATTGAGATACAGATTCAATGCAATACAAATAAAAATTTCACCAGTATTTTTTTTAGCAAATGGAAAACACAATTATCAAGTCTATCTGGAAGTGTAAGAGTCTCCAAATGGCCAGAAACATTTTCAAAAGGAAAAGGGAAGTTGGAGGACTCTCACTTACAGACTTTAAATCATATTACCTAGCTACAGTGGTAAAAACAACATGGTATGGTCATAAAGATAGACACATAGACCCATGGAACCAAATTGATGGTTCATAAACAGACACATCTATGGCCAAGTGATTTTTGACAATCCTGTCAAGCCCTCCCAGTTGGGGAAGAAAAGTTTATTCAAAAATTTTTGTTGGGAGAACAGGATATCCATAGCCAAAAGAAAGAAGACCCCTATCTCACATATTATACAAAAATAAACTCGAAGTGGATCAAAGACCTGAATATAAAAGGAAGTACAATAAAGCTTCTAGAAGAATATGTAGGGAAACATCTTCAAGATCTGGTGGTAGGTGATGGATTCATAAACCTTACACCAAAATCACGAGCAACAAAAAAAAAAACATGGGTAAATGGGACCTTCTCAAACTTAAACATTTCTATGATTCAAAGGACTTCATCAAGAAGGTGAAAAGGCACCAAGTCAGTGGGAGAAAATATTTGGAAACCAGTTATCTGATAAGGGTTTGATTTCCATGCTACATAAAGAGATCATACAACACAACAATAAAAACCAAGCAATAAATTTAAAAATGGAACAAGGATTTAAATAGACATTTCTCCAAAGAGGAAATACAAATGGCCAAAAAGCACATGAATAAATGTTTCATATCACTAGCTATTAGGGAAATGCAAATTAAAACAGCAATATATCATCTACCACCACATAGAATGGCCATTATTTAAAAAAAAAAAAAACAACAGACAACAATATGTGCTGGAGAGGATGTGGAGAAACAGGAACATTCCTACACTGTTGGTGGGAGTGTAAAATGGTGCAGCCTTCATGGAATACAGTTTGGAGGTTCCTGAGGAAGCTAAATATAGAACTGTCACATGATCCAGCAATTCCTCTACAAGGAATATATCCAGAAGAACTAAAAACTAGGCCATGAACAGACACCTGCACACCAATGTTCATAGCGAAGTTGTTCACAATTGCCAAAAGATGGAAACAACTCAAGTGTCCCTTCATGATTGAATGGATAAACAAATGTGGTCTATACAAACAATGGAATATTATGCTGCAGTAAGAAGAAATGAAATTGGGACATATGTGATAACATGGATGAGTCTTGAAGAAATTATACTAAGTGAAGTAAGCCAGACACAAAAGGACAAATATTGCATGGTCTCATTAATATAAACTAAATACAAATAATAAACACATGGAATTGTATATGTTATTAGGAGATAAAAGGAGTTTTGAGAAGAAATATAGATGCTTAATATATGTAGAAGTTTTTTTTCTTTATTTTCTTTTAAATGTTACATTAAAAAAATAACAGGTCCCTATATACCTCCCACCACCCTGACCCCACTCCTTCCACAACAACAACCTCTTGCATCATCGTGGCACATTCACTGCACCTGGTGAATACATTTTGGAGCACTGCAGCACCACATGTATAGTGGTCTACATAGTAGTCTACACTCCTCCAGTCCACCCAGTGGGCCATGGCAGGACACACAATGTCCAGCATCTGTCCCTGCAGCATCACCCAGGACAACTCCAAATCCTGAAAATGCACCCACATCATATCTTTTCTTCCTTCTCCCTAACATCAGCAGCTACCGTGACCACTTTCTTCACATCACTACCACAATTTCTTCCCTTACTAATCACAATAGTTCCCCGGTAGAACACCAGTAAGTCAACTCTAATCTATATCCTATTCCTCCATCCTGTAGACCCTGGGAAGGTTCTGTACAGTCCACATCTACATCAAGAAGGGGCTTACATTCCACAAGGATGATGGATGCAATTCTCCTGCTTGCAATTGTAGGCACTCGTGGCTCCCTGGTGTGGTGGTTAATCTTCTTCACCTTCCTGTTAGCTGGCCAGGATAAGAGCAATAAACCAGAGGGTAGGAGTTGCAAGCCTGCTGAGGCTCAGGGCCTGACTGTCACATGGACAGTCCAGAGATTCAGGTCTCCTGAGTATACCCGAAACCCAAAGTCAACTACAGGTCTGGTAAAAGTAACAGAAGAGGCATGTGTAGAAAGATCACATCTGAGTCCATCTCCATCTCACTCAGCAACAGAAACTCAAAGTAGGGCCAACTGGCATGGCACTGAATTCCAGAGCCATCTGCTATGAACATAGCGTCTCTGCAGCCCTCAGGAGAACCAGTACCTGGGTTTCTATCTACTTTGGCTGTCTCTGGGACCCTGCTGAGATGTGCATAAACGTTACTGCTCTGATGACCTCCCAACTGTTTTTGGGGACTCATAGCCATATAAACTCATTTGTCCTTTCCATTTCCCCCTTTTATCCAAAGACAAAAAGCAGTTGTTAACACTTGATATTACATGTAGGCTGAGATATTCTGCTGGTATGAGCTGACCCTTTTATTCAAGGTCTTTTTCTAGTTACGTCATCAACTGGTGCTTGGTAGTAATCCCTTGGCACCAGGGAGGTTCATCCTCAGAAGTCATGTTCAATGCCAGGGGGAAGGTAATGCATTAAATGCTGAATCTGGCTTAATGACCACATTTGAGCAAAATGGAGGCCCTCAGGAGGTAACTCTTTGGCACCCTGCAGCTCTACACCTAGTTCATATTTCAGGCACACAAGCTCATAATTGTAGCCATCAGTATCAAGGGCTCATTGCTGGGCCGTCCATCTTTATTGGTCTTTGACATTGCACTTGGAGTATTGTTGCTGTTTCATTGGGGATGTGATAGAGCTCCCCTGGATAGGAACTAACACTCCCTCAGTTGTCATTTTTAACTGAAACCACTATGAAAATATCCAAACATTTTCATGTACCCTGTGTACACACCCTGGAGTACTCTCTCCCAACCATGTGCCCCCTTTCAATAACACACCACACCAGTGTTCCTCCCCTGACATAGTTGAACCCTTCTGTAGTCCAAAACTTATTTAAAAAGGAAGACTAATATTTTGCCAGATTACATAAATAGCAAAATGGAATATAATGATGGGTTTAAAGGTGAGATATAGAATATATACTAATTTAGAAAAATTAAATAAAGGAAGAATAAATTGGAGTATCAAAAAATGAAAAACTGAAAAAGTTTTGTTTTGACATTTTGCTTTTCATCACTGCTGTATGTGTTGCCCTGTATGTACCGTGGCAAGGCAATTTCTTCAATTTCTTCCTCAATGTCTACATACTTTCTTTTTTTTTTCTTCCAATTATTAAGTTTCTTTTCACATAAGTTTTAGATTACAGTAATTCACATACACAATATATGATACTCCCACATATCCAACATCAAACCCTTTGTCCCTTCACAATGATCTTTTTACATGTTCATATTCTATTTGCTGCAGCTCATGTACAGATATTGAAACAATAGCTTTCAAACATGATTCCATTTGAGTTTCCATTATGGTTTATATTTTAGACTATACAATTTTCTAAATTTTTAGTTATATTATGTTTTACATTATCATTTATATTTTAGCCTATAGACTTTAATACATTTTTGGTGTAATTTAACATATCCTATATCCATCATTGCATGATATTGTGGAATACTTCCATTGACCCACAGTTACACAGATTCCATCTATTCAACACCTTTTTCCCCATCCCCTCAGGGCCCACTGTGACAATCAATCTTCATTACATGAAGGACCATATTCAGAGATACTTGCAACAGTGTTGAGAGCTTGATATACTCGAGTGCCCTAACCCACTGGGAGCCACCAATTCTCTCAAGAGATAAAATTTCCTCTATTTGAGAACATCAGTTCTCCCCAGGATGTGGGTATACTTTCACCCTCATTGTATGGGTCTCCACCCAATAGTATAAACCATTATTACAAAATGAACCCTTACACTCTCCCTAGAAGCTTTCCATGTGTCAGAAGCCCTCCCCCTTTAAGCATCTTGAACAGATAACCTTTTATAGTATATTTTCTAAAGAGTTTTCTCTAATTTGTAATTACAAACACATACCTGACAGTCTCCTATGTTCAAATGTTCTGCCTACCGTCCCCCCCAAAAATTGGGTCATCTAATCCATCCTTTCATCTCCAGGCCCCTCATGCCCACAAAGCCCTGCCCCAAGGTATACTTATGCCCCCATTTTATCCCTCCTCTGTAGAGATACTTATCTCCAGCTTATCATAGATTTCACCCATGTAGGTGTCAGCTTGCATCCTTTCTCTACTCCCCAACTTCCTTTAAGCATATCATCCAGTCTTTAGCTCTCTGAAACATCTTGGTTTACTTATTTCTTATCAGAGAGGTCATGTTGTATTTGTCCTTCAATGCCTGGGTTGCTTCACTCAACATAAGGTTCTCAAGATTCATCCATGTTATCACATGTGTTTGTAGGGTATTTGTTCTTAGAGATGAGTAGTATTCCATTGTATGTATACACCACATTTTATTTATCCATTCATCTCTTGATGGCATTTGGATTGATTCCAACTTTTGCCAACTGTGAATAGTGCTGCTATGAACCTCGGTGTGCATATATCAGTTTGTGTCCTTGTTTTCAGATCTTCTGGGTATATACCCAGCAGTGGAATTGCTGGTTCATATGGTAAATCTGTATCTAGTTTTTTGAGAAACTACCAAACTGTCCTCCAGAATGACTGGGTCCTTCTGCATTCCCACCAGCAGTGGATGAGAGTTCCCATTCCTCCATATTCTCTCCAGCATCTGTAGCCTTCTGATTTTTTGATAGCTGCCAGTCTTATGGCAGTAGGATGGTATCTCATTGTGTTTTGACTTGCATTTCCCTAGTAGCTAGTGATTTTGAGCATTTTTTCATGTGCCTTTTAGCTATTTGTATAACTTCTTTTGAGAAGTGTCTGCTCAAATCTTTTTCCCATTTTTAAAATGATTTGCTTGTCTTTTTATTTTCAAGATATAGGAATTCTTTATAAATGCAGGATATTTCTCCTGTAAGATATATGGTTACCAAATAATTTCTCCCAATGTGTAGACTCTTTTTTCATTTTCTTGACAAAATTCTTTGAGGTGCAGAAGGCTTTAATTTTGAGGAAGGCCCATTTATCTATTTGTTCTTTGGCTGCTCAAGCTTTGGGTGTGAAGTTCATGAAGCCGTTTCCTATTACAAGGTCCTGTAGATGCTTCCCTACATTGCTTTCCAAAGTCTTTATGGTCTTGGCTCTTATATTTAGGTCTTTGATTCATCTTGAGCTGATTTTTGTATAAGGTGTGAGTTGGTAATCCTCTTTCATTCTTTTAAATATGGATATCCAGTTCTCCAGGCACCATTTGCTGAAGAGGCCATTCTCTCCCAGTTGAGATGTTTTGGTGGCCTTGTTGAATACCATATGGCTGTTTATTTGAGAATCTATATCAGAACTCTCATTTCAAATCCATTGGTCAGTGTGTCTATCCTTGGGCCAAAACCATGCCATTTTCACTACTGTAGGTTTGTAGTACGTTTTGGAGTCAGGTAGTGTGATTCCTCCAATTTCGTTTTTCTTTTTCAATATGTCTTTGGCTATTTGGGACCTCTTTCCTTTCCAAATAAATATCATAGTTAGTTTATCTAGTTCATTAAAGAATGCTGTGTGGATTTTTATTGGGATTGCATTGAATCCATAGATCAGTTTTGGTAGGATAGACATTTTAATGATATTTAGTCTTCCTATCCATAAGCAGGGAATATTCTTCCATTTATTTAGGTCTTCTTTGTTTTCCTTGAGCAGTGTTTGTAGTTTTCTGTGTATAAGTCCTTTACATCTTTAGTTAAATTTATTCCTAGGTATTTTATTTTTTATTTACTATTGTAAATGTTATTTGATTCCTGATTTCATCCTCAGATTGATCATTATTTGTGTACAGAAATAGTGTTGATTATTGTGTATTGATTTTGTAACCTGTGACTTTACAGAACTCATTTATGAGTTCTAGAACCTTTTCTTGTAGACTTCCCAGGGTTTTCTATGTCTAGGATCATATCGTCTGCAAAGAGTGAAATTTTCACTTCTTCCTTTCCAATTTGGATGGCTCTTATGTCTGGTTCTTCCCTCAGTGCTTGAGCAGGTACTTCTAAGACAATGTTAAATAGAAGGGCTGATAGTGGGCATCCTTGTTTTGTTTTTGATCTTAGAGGGAAAGATTTCAGATTTTCAACATTGTAAATGATGTTAGCTGTGGGTTTTTCATATATGCTCTCTATCATGTTGAGAAAGTTTCCTTCTATTCTGATCTTTTGCATTGTTTTTATTAGGAAAGTGTGCTGTATTTTGTCAAATGCTTTTTCTGCATCTATAGATATGATAATATGATTCTTTTAACTTCAGTCTGTTTATATGGTGTATTACATTAATTGATTTTCCTATGTTGAACCATCCTTGCATACCTGGAATGATTCTCACTTGGTCATGGTGTATAATTTATTTAATGTATTATTGAATATGATTAACAAGTATTTTTTTTGAGGATTTTCATGTCTAAGTTCATTAGAGGGATTGGTCTGTAATTTTCCCTTCTTGTGGCATTGCTATTAGAGTAATGTTGGCATCATAGAATGCGTTAGGCAATGTTCTTTGTGTTTCGATTTTTGGGAAGAGTTTAAGCATGTTTGGTGTTAGATTTTTCCAGAATGCTTGGTAGAATTCACCTGTGAAGCTGTCTTGCCCAGGGCTCTTCTTAGTTGAGAGGTTTTTAATGACTGATTCTCTCTTTACTTGTGATTGGTTTGTTGAGATGATCACTTTCTTCTTTCATTAATGTAGGCTGCTCATGTGTTTCTAGGAATTTGTCCATTTCCTCTAAATTGTCCTTTTTCTTGGAATATAGTTTTTCAAAGTATCCTTTTATAATAGTCTTTATTTCTGTGGGGTCAATGATGATATCTCCTTTCTCATTTCTTATTTTCCTTATTTGCATCTTCTTTTTTTCTTTGTTAGTCTAGGTAATGGTTTGTCAATTTTATTGATCTTCTCAAAAAACCAGCACTTGATTTTGTTCATTTTTTCAAGTGCTTTCTTTTTTTCTATTTCTTTTAGTTCTTCACTGATCTTTGTTATTTCTTTCTTCCTTCTTCCTTTGTATTTAGTTAGTTTTTTTAATAATTCCTCCAATTGTGCAATTAGTTATTCAATTTTAGCTCTTTCTTCTTTTTTGATGTATGAATTTATGTCTGTAACCTTCCCTCTCAGTACTACTTTTGCTGCATCCCATAAGTTTGGATATGTTGTGTTATAATTTTCATTAGTTTTAAGGTAGTTATTAATTTCTTTTGTTATTTCCTCCTTGACCCACTGTTTTTCTAAGAGTGCTGTTTAACTTCCAAATCTTGGTGCCAAATCTCAGTCTCTGTCCCTTGCAAATTTCCAACTTCATTCTACTGTGGTCAGAGAAATTATTTTGTATGATTTCAGTCTTTCTGAATTCATTGAGATTTTTTCTGTGGCCTAGCATGTAATTGGACAAGTATATGTCTTCGGATAGGCCTGTTGGAATTTATGCTGTTTGGAGTGCATTGTGCTTCCTGGACATGTACATCCATCTCCCTCAGTAGATTTGGAAAGTTTTCAGCCATTATTTCCTCCAACACTCCTTCTGTCCCCTTCTCTTCTCCTTCTGGGATGCCTGTAATGCATATGTTTGTGTGTTTTGCATTGTCATTCCGGTACCTAAGTCCCTGTTGGAAGTTTTCTTTCTTTTTATTGATCAGTTCTACTATCTGTTTGATTTCAGATATACTGTCTTCCACACCACTAATTCTTTTCTGTGCCTCTTCGAGTCTGCTGTTATTTGCAGAGAGTGTATTTTTGATTTCTAGAATTGTGCTGTTCATCACCATCACATCTGTTATCTTTTTGTGTATGATTGCAATTTCTTCTGTATTCTCTCTAAGTGTTTTCTTCATGTTCTTAATCTCTTCCTCCACCTCATCAAATTTGTCCCTAATATATGTTTTGAGAGCTTTAATTACTTGTTTGATGTTCTGTTACTCTTCCTGGTTTTAGTTTGTTCACTGGATTGGAGCATGTTTTCCAGATTATTATTTTGGTTTGTAATTTTTTGTTGCATCATTTTATCTTGATGGTTTTAATCAGTTGCTTATCTTCTTTGTCTAGTTTGGTGTTTAATTAGTTTTTTTGCATGTGTTTTAATTCTTCTCTTTGTCACTTTGTTCTTCTTAATCTATTTCCTTGTTGTTGGCTAAGTTCACTTGAAGGAAAATATTAAGGGCAGGGAAAGCCAAAGAAGTAAGAGAAGAAAAATGAACAATAGTAGCATTGATAATAAATATTAAGAGGAACCATGTGTGATCTAGGAGAATGGATATTTGGCTCATGTAAGGTATGTATACTTATAACAGTGTGAAAAGTAGTGTATGTATAATGAGACAGTAACTAAATATGGGGAGGAATATAGTGTGAATTAAAAGGCCAGTGTGTTCAGGAGAGAGGGAAAGAGAAAATAAAGGACAATAATATAAATAGTGAATATAAGACAGAAAACAGAGCAAAGGTATTAGAAATAAATTCAGAAAAATGGGGGGCAAACAAAGAGATGTGTAATGTAAGAGAAACAATAAATGATGGAGGATAGAAAGATGTAGAGGAAATAAGATAGTGTTGGTGGCCCAAATCAATATACACACAAAAGTGGAATGGAGGATGAGGAAATACAGCAAATGTGAATAACTCCCTGCAGCACCTAATATAAAAAAAATAAAAAAAGAAGGCAATGAAAGAAAGAAAAGGGAAAAAAGGAACAAAAAGGAGGGGTTAAGTAAGCAAGAAAAAGAAAAAGAGCAAAAAAGAAAAAAGAAAGAAAAAACATCCTTGGGGGATAAAGAGAAAGCAAAAACAAAAACAAGAAGACAACCCAATAAAATGCCAGACAAAGTTTTAAGCAAGGTATCTCTTTGCAGTCAAATAAAATGCTTAGGGATTTGACATATCCCCTTTTTCCCCTCTTTACTTCCCTGTCTCCCAGGGCAGCAAGAAAGCTGCCTGAGAGGTCCAGTAGGAGATTCAAGTGGGTCCTTGTTGAACCAGCTCTGCACAGAAAACAGTGACTTTTATTTCCAGAGAGAGAGCACCCACAGCTCACCAGGAACCCCAAGTATGCTACTGGAAGCTTGGAAAGGACCTCCTACAGTCCCTCTCCTTTAGGTGTGCTATGAGAGGGCTAGTTGATTTTCTGATTCCACCTTCTCCCAGACCAAGTTTCATATCATAGGGTATTTAGGTGAATTGGGTTTTGTCAGCAGATTCACCACTCCTTTCTTCCCAGGTTCTCCCCAAGCCAGCTGGTATGCTCCTCGAAGTACAAATACACAGAAAATGGAGGGAGGGAGAACCAGAAAATTGAACCTGCACTCGCTTGGTCCCTTTGCTGCACCTCCTACTGAATCCCTCCCACTCACGGAGTCAGTCCAAAACCGGAGGGCTCAGGCAATTCCAGACCTCCAGAAGTGCTGGACTTGGGAAAGGGAAGCCCAGGACACTGCAGACTCAGAGTATGTAGGCGTGTGGAATGTGGAATATGGGGGCTGAGGGGACACAGACCTGGAGACCACGTATCTGGGGACACCACCACACAACTGACAGTTCTCAGGGAACACTGTGGCCGCCAGCCGTAAGTGGAAGGGTCCTGCCTCCCCACAGCTTCCAACTTTTGTGCTTGTAACCCACAATTTAACCTTTAGCAAGCACTACTTCTGTCACTGTCTCTAAAAAATAGACGTCCATACACCTCCTGCCTTGCAAGCCCCTGAAACAACCCGCTCCGGGAAGTCTCCAACACCACGAGGCTGCTTCTTTGCAGGAGAGACTATGAGCTGCACTCACTCAGACACCATCTTGCCCTGCCTCCTCCTGTAGAAGTTTTAATTAACTGGACTTAAAAGTGTGGAGACGGATAGAGTTGATAATAACACATTATAGTGAGTAGTAACTGGATTATAAATGGGATTGTGGCTGAAAGAAAACTAAAGAATAACCAAGGGGGAAGGAGACTTGGCCCAGTGGATAGGGCATCAATCCACCACATAGGAGGTCTGCGGTTCAAACACCAGGCCTCCTTGACCTGTGTGGGGCTGGCCTGTGTGCAGTGCTAATGCATGCAAGGAATGCCCTGCCACACAGGGGTGTCCCCACATCGGGGAGCTCCATGCACAAGGAGCCCCATAAGGAGAGCTATCCAGTGCAAAAGAAATTTCAGCCTGCCCAGGAATGGCATGGCAACACACAGCAAGATGACAGAACAAAAAGAAACACAGATTCCCATGCCACTGACAACAACAGAAGTGGACAAAGAAGAACACACGGGAGATAGACACAGAGAACAGACAACTGGGGCAGAGTGGGGGAGAGAAATAAATAAATAAATCTTTAAAGAAAAAAAAGAATACCCGAGGGACTGAAATACACAGTTGAGAGGCAGTTGAGAATTGTGGTTAAGGGTACAAATGCAAGCAAGTTCTTCTGTGAGCTAGAGCTGATGTATATCACTATTGTATATACATGGAAAACTACAGTTGGCGTGACCTATAGACTGTGGTTAACAGCAATACTATAATATTCTTGCATAAATGTCAAGCTGTACTGTGTTGATAATAGAGGTGTATGGAAAAAATGTGTCAAATGTATGCTATGGGCGGTGGACTTGGCCCAGTGGTTAGGGAGCCTGTCTATTACATGGGAGGTCTGCAGTTCAAACCCCGGGCCTCCTTGACCCATGTGCAGCTGGCCCATGTGCAGTGCTGATGGATGCAAGGAGTGCCCTGCCATGCAGGGGTGTTCCCCGTGTAGGGGAGCCCCATGCGCAAGGAGTGTACCCCGTAAGGAGAGCCGCCCAGCGTGAAAGAAAGTGCAGCCTGCCCAGGAATGGTGCCGCACACACGGAGAGGTGACACAACAAGATGACACAATAAAAAGAAACACAGATTCCTGTGCCACTGACAACAACAGAAGCGGACAAAGAAGAAGATACAGCAAATAGACACAGAGAACAGACAACTGGGGTCAGGGGCGGGGGGAAGGGCAGTGAAATAAATAAATAAATAAATCTTTTTTTAAAAAAAGAAAGATAAAGGTTTGCATGACCCTAAAAAAAAGGTATGCTATGGACCATGATTGGTGGTAATAGTCTGGTCATATTGTCTCATAATCTGTAATAAATGTTCCACCAGAGTGTGGAGTTGTATGGGAAATTTACACATTTATATGATTGTTTGGAAATTCACAATATTTGTAATAAAAATATTATAAAAAAATAGTATGAGTTGGGGAAAAAATACACCAAGTGTAATATAGGATCTATAGTTGGTAGCAATATTGTGATGACGTTCATGTACAGTTTGTAGCAAATGTTTCACAATGCAAAGAGTTGGTGGAAGGGTGTTGTATGAGAACCCTGTGTGATGTTATGTATGTATATTTTGTAAGATCACAATCTTTAGTGTGCATGTTTATGTATGAATGATATACTTCCATAAAATATAAAAAGTTTTTTAAGAATAGAGTGTTCAGAGATGATGAAGAAAGAGTTGGCCTTGCTGATTCTGAAACTTCAAGATTCAGAGAGCCACTTATGCACACATTGTTGTGACTGGCAAAGGAAGAAATTGAGCATTGATGTGGAGTAAGTGGCCACAGTAGTTGCTGAGGGCAGGGAGAGGGAAGAAAAGAGGTGATGTGGGGACAATTTTGGGACTTGGAGTTGTCCTAAATGATATTGCAAGGACAGATGCTGGACATTATATATCCTGCCATAACCTACTGAATGGACTGGGGGAGAGTGTAAACTAAAATGTAAACTATAATCCATGTGGTGCAGCAGTGCTCCAAAATGTATACACCAAATGCAACAAATGTACCACAATGATGAATGAGGTTGTTGATGTGGGAGGAGTGGGGTAGTGGGTTTATGGGAACCTCTCATTTTTTTAATATAATTTTTTTGTGATATATGTATCATCAAAAAATACAATTAAAAATGATGCAGTTGGGAGTGGGGAGTGGGGTGTAAAGGAACGTCTTATATTTTTCAGTGTAACATTTTGGAAAAAATCTACTCATTCCCTATAAATGTGTATTATTTTCATAATTAATTATCTTTAAAGACATTTTCAATTATATGTTTAAAACTTTAAAAAAAGAAGTAATATTGGATATGAATGGATCTGTAAAATAAAGCCAAAAGAAACGATGAAGTACAGTACTCTAATTAACAATGTACCAACCCACAATGTATGGATTAACAATTCTAATGCTTCTATGCATTTGCACTGGAATCAAGTTTCATAGATAGTTGACAGATGAGGGAATATTTTTCACACTGTGAAATAGGTGATTACAGATAAGCAAGGGAGGAGGCTAGAATGTTCTATATGTTAATAGTTTAGAATTATTAACTCATGTATAGGTAAATATAGATAGTGTTGTATGTAGACATATTTATAAACATGTATATAAACACATATGTTTCCTCACACTCTCTTCAGAGAAGCCTTAGAAGGCACAGTACCATTATCCAATAAGTGCCTTCTTGGAGAAATGGTTGACTCTAGGAGAGAAACATGCAAGAAATGACTGGCACAATTTATAGTATCATAGAGTAAATATGTGCTAAAATAAAACTCTCAATGATGGGGTTATACTACAGATAAAGAGTACAGCTGACATTTCACCCCCATGGCCAAAAGTGGAACAAATTAAACAACAAGAAAAGTAGTATTGTATCACTACTAAAAGTATCATATAAATTTCATGAGTTCATCCTGATATTAATAAATAATTGATTAAATAAAAAAGAAAAGACAAATCTCTCTTGCAGGAAAAAAAAATCAATAATTTATGTAGATCTTTCTCTTTCAAGGCCATGGAGAAAAATCCCACTCTTGAAATATGGGTTTCACTTAGTGACTTCTTCCCAAACGTGATATAAGGAAGGTTAGAGATATGAGGAACTTTATGCTGGGGAACCACAAAACATTGCTGAAAGAAGTCAATATCAACAATGATAAGTCAAGTTGATAAGATGCACCCTGGTTATGATGTGATGAAAATGATACTTTATCTCTGGTGTATTCTTCCAAAAACCCATAAACTCAGTCTAATCATGAGAAGAACATCAGAAAATTCAAACTGAGGGAAACTTTACAATATACCTTACCTACACTCCTTGAAAGTATCCAGGTTATCAAAACCAAGAAGAGTCTGAGAAGCTGCCACAATCACAAAGTGACTAAGAAGTTATGACAAATAAATATAAGGTGTTATTTTGGATGGCAGATGGTACGAGCAGGGGAAAGGGGGTAAGAGGTTCTTGGAAACTATCTATAACGTCCTTACAGGATTTCTGCAACTCTAAAACTGTTCTAAATATTAAGTTTATTAAGAAGTAAAATTTTTAGTGAAATGCAAATTCCTAGGATCATAAAACTCCAAGATTCAATCTGACACAATTACATGCATTGGAAAATTACTCTGATTTCATAGAGTAATTGGAATAACTAAATAAAATGATGAACATGAAATGACTGTCATTATGCCAAGCATTAATAGTGAATACTTTATGATTCAACCCCACATATACTAACTCACCACACCTCCTTCCCTGCATCCACCACTCTATTTTCATCCCTCATCATCTGTCCAAAGTTTTTACAACAGATAGATTCATATTAACCCAGAGAAATCTTTCTACTTGGCAAGGGTTCTCATGAACATCACTGTCTCTAAACTCTACACAGACTCCAACAACCTGAAACATAAATATCCAATTTGTGGACAGAATGCAAGGCTCTCTGTTACAAGGCTCATTTTCCACTTTTCATGAATGCCCATCATTGTTCATCAGATATTTAGAACTATTTCTAAAACTGTACCATATCCTATGATTATACTGAACTCACATTTGTGTCCCTCCTACCACTTTTTGTTGTGCTTCTACCTCCACATCCTCATGGAATTATTCCAATTCCTCCTTTAAGGCTCAGTTCAATCATGAGGTCCCACATGATGCCTTCACTAACTCGCACAGCACAGGATGAGTCCAAAGTTCTAGACCCTCTTCACCAGGAATTCAGAGCCAGCTCAGGATATGGCATGTACTCATTTCTATGTCTCTTATCCTGTTTAGATATAATCTTATTGTAAAAGAAACAATGTGTCACTCACTTCTTCATTCCCAGATTCATATTTAGTTCTTCATATTGTTTGATGACTAAATGTCCATTGAATTACTAAAAGAAAAAATGGATGAATGTGTTGAACTGGATTCTTCCCAAAATTTTAGAAAAAGAAAAAGCAGTGAAACAAAAATCTCTATCTATGAAATTGTGTTCCACTGTGTGTCTTCTCCTGTGTATCTTCATGAGTGAGTGTTCATTTATATAGGACTCCAAGGGAGCAGGGACTCAACCCTGAGTACCACTAATGATATTCTCAAATCAAAGCTCTAACCTTGATTTAATCAAGTAAATGTAAAAAAAAATCAATTTAAATCAATCAAAGGGTACCATATACAGAGGAACAGACCAGTTTACAAACAATCTAAATCTCTTCTTGGAATTCATAAATAGTATCAACCTGCCACAGAGATCTTTAGGGATTTCATTTGCATGAAACTCATTAATGAGTTATTCTTTTATCTCTCTTCTTGATAAGATATATACTTCTCTGGAGGTAAGAAAGAAAACCACAAAGCAAACTCGTGCCAGTTTTGACCCTCAGAAGACAGATATGAAGAACCATGTCCATCTCTTATCCCACTGAACACCTTTCTTCCCTGTAGGAAGTCACCTTTCTTTAGATGTGAACTCTAATATTACAAGGTTTCCCAAAATGGTTTCTCTATCACTGATAGTAAAAAAGATTCTGGGTACACTAAAATATCTTGTTTCAAATCTGTCTCCTTTGGAGTCATGAGACTTCCCTCTGTTAACAAGATTTCCTTTTCTCTCACTTCTTCTCCATTCTCCCCAAAACTTAGCAATATATGTGCAACTCACTCAATCATTTATTTCTTAATCATTTAACAAATATTTATTCAACATTACTGTATGGTAAATAGTAAGTTATGTTCTGGGAATGGATAGAAGAGTGAGATATTTTGCTTCTGCTCAAACAGCTCACAGCCTTTAGAAGGCATGAGATAAGCAAATAAGTAAATGCAACATAATAAGATGGTACTGGAGTCTTCCTGGAGTGTATTTCCATATAAATCAGGAACAGCTTTTCCATTTCTGCTAAAAAGGCTCTTAGGACTTAGATGGGAATTACATTGAAGCTGTAGATAACTTTGGGTAGTACTGACATCTTAACAATATTAATTATCCCTATTCATTAACACAGAATACCTTGCCATTTACTTAGTTCTTTTATTATTTCATTCAACTTTTTTTTGAAGTTTTCATTGTGCATCCTGTTTAGTTAAAATTATTCCTATGCATTTTCTTCTTTTAGATGCTATGGTGAATGGATTTTTTTATTGTCCATTTAAGAATATTCTTTCTGTTGTATAAAATAAACTTTTTTTTTCATGTAAACCTGATAGGTTTCATTTGGTTGAATTCATTTATGAGCTCTACGGTTTTTTTGGGGGCAGCTTGTCATGATGTAGATAAGGATAACCACATCTCTTTAAACATGATTTTACTTTTTCTTTCTAAATTGGGTAGCCTTTATTTACTTTTATGGCCTAATTTCTTAACTTCCACTATAATACTGAATAGCAATATTGAAAGCAGTCATCCTTGTCTTGTTCCAGATCTCAAAGAGATAACTTCCACTCTTTCAGGATTGAGGATAAGATTACCTGTGTTTTCTTATATATTTTGTTTATTCTGTTTAGGGAGTTATTTATATTTTTATTTTTCTACGTATTTTTATCATGAAAAGGTGTTGGAATTTATCATTCACATTTTCTGCATCAATTGAGATTTTCATGTGATTTCCTTTTCATTGGGTTAATGGGTATATTACATTGATTTTCTTAAGTTGAACATTCATTTTGAATCCCATTTTGTCTTGGTGGGTAATTCTTGTAATATTCTCTTGGATTTGACATGCTAGTATTTGTTAAGTGTTTTGCATCTATATTTATGAGAGAAATTGCTCCTTGCTTTACTTTCTTTGATATGCTTTATGTAGTTTTGGCATCAAAATAACTTTAGTCTCATAGAATGAGTTTGGAGGCTATATGTATCGACTTCAAGATGAAAGATTATGAAAAATATTGTCATTAATTCTTCTTTGAATATTTCATTTTGGAAGATGTCTGATCCTAAACTTCTAGTTTTGAGAAGTTTTTGATAACTAATTGAATTTCTTTACTCATTATGTTTTTGTTGAGATCTATTTCTTTTCAGTCAATTTAGATAACTTGCATGTTTTTAGGAATTGGTCCATTTCTTCTATTTTCTAGATTTCTGGTAGACAATTGTTCATAGATTTAATTCATAATCCCTTTAATGTCAGCAATATCTAGCAACATCCCTGATTACATTTTTTATTTTGGCAATTTGCATCCTCTTTCTTGTTTCTTTTTCAATCTAAAAGAACCTTTTCTATTTTATTGATCTTTTCCAAGAACCAATTTCATTGGTTCACACAATTGTTTTTTCTATAGTCTAGTTCATTTCTCTTCACTTAAATCTATATTATTTTTCTCCTTCTTCTAGATTTAGGTACAGTTTGCCCTTCTTTTTCTATTTCCCACAAATCTGTAGTTAGGCTTTTTAAAAAAAATTTCTTTCCCCTTCTCCCTCCCCCCCAGTTGTCTGTTATCTTGTCTATTTGATGCATGTTCTTCTTTGTCTGCTTCTGTTGTTGTCAGCAGCACAGGAATCTGTGTTTCTTTTCTGTTGTGTCATCTTGCTGCGTCAGCTCTCCATGTGTGCGGTGCCATTCCTGGGCAGGCTGAACTGTCTTTCGCAATGGGTGGCTCTCTTTATGGGGTGCACTCCTTGCACATGGGGCTCCCCTATGCAGGGACACCCCTGCGTGGCTTGGTACTCCTTGCACGCAATAGCACTGTGCATGCCAGCTGGACATGGGTCAAGGAGGCCCTGAGTTTGAACCGCAGACCTCCCATGTGGACCTCCCATGTGGTAGACAGATGCCCTATCCACTGGACCAAGTCTGCTTCCCTGTAGATAGGCTTTTGATGTGTTAGTTTTTAAAATGAGGATTCACACCTATAAATTTCCCTGAATATTTTAAATTCATCCCAAATCTGGCCTAACAGAATGAATTAGTTTAGCCACAAAATAATAAAACGACTGTGATGTGTAGTGGATTTCAAATGTCACCTGCAGTTTTGAGAGACTATCCACATTAAGGAATTTGAGATTCCATATTACTAAATATGTTCCATATGAAAATGAATTAAAAAATTCTCCTAAGTGGAAACTCTGGTAAGAGATTCCGGTAAAAGATGGATCTTTAGAATTATAGTTGCATTGTAAAGGTTAACAAAGTATAAATACAGTAATCAATTATGTGTATGAAGAGACACACTTCTCCTGACCATGGTGCTACAAGTGCCAAAGCTCTCTGAATGAGATGTGATCTCTTTTCACAAGCATTTCATGCTGCTTTACTGGAATTGTAGTTGGTGCTGAGGTTTAAGGCATATCTAGGGGATTTGAATCTCTGACATGACAATATGATAGCCAGGACCTGACTTCAGCTCCTACACTCTGATTTATTGGACTTACCCCACTCAGCTAACATGGAGTTGAAGAATGTCAACCACCATGCCATGGAGCCTAGAGTGCCTACAACTGAAAGCAGGAGCATTGCATCCAGTATCCATGTGGAATCTAAGCCCCCTCTTGACATGGATGTGGAATGGACACAACCAAGCCAATGTCCACAGGAAGGAGGAATACAGTAAAGATTAGAGTGGATTTAATGATATTCTGTTCATGAACTATTGTGGTTAATAATCGAGAAAATGTGGCATTGATGTGGAAAAAATGGCCATGGTGGCTGCTGGGTGGGGAATGGTAGGAAGAGAGGAGATGTGGAGGCATTTTTGGGACTTGGAGTTGTCCTGGGTGGTGCTGCAGGGACAATTACCGGACATTGTATGTCCTCCCATGGCCCACTGAATGGAATGTGGGAGAGTGTGGGCTATGGTGTGGACTACAGGCCATGGGGTGCAGCGATGCCCAGAGATGTATTCACCAGGTGCAATGGATGTGTCATGATGATGGGGGAGAGTGTTACTGTGGGGGAAGTGGTGGGGTGGGGGAAGTGGGGTGAATGGGGACCTCATATTTTTTGAATGCAATATATTTTTAAAAAATGAATAAATAAAATAAAATAAATAAAGATTTTAACTCTAAAAAAAAGAAAAAATCTCTCTGAATGAGGATCCAGTATGCAATCTGAAATCACGGAACCTATGTGACCTTAAAGGCTCAAGGTGCACAACCTAACATTAAATTGTTTTAGCTTGCTAATTTCCAAATAATGTAAAATGTGAATCCTCTCTTTTCCACTGAGACCTCCAAGAATTCACACAAATATGTGCTCAAATTAAACAGAGCACAATTTTAAAACTATATGTCAATGGGTAAATTCTTCCATTGCTAGAATCACAATAAGTTCATAGTAAGATACCAGTAAGCTTACTTTAGTCCAAATTTCATTCCCCAAACAAGAGGATTCTGGGATGATGATGTCTACTCCACATCTAATAGAGAAGGGCTGTGATCCATTAGAGCTGATGGATGGGACTCTTTTGTTTGCAGTTGTAGTTTTTCTCAGTTACTTGGTATGGTAGTTGTCCATCATCACCCCCTTGTCTGTTGTCTTCGGTGAAACCAATGAACTGGAGAGAAGTGTTGCAAATCTATTGAGATTCAGGACCCAGCTGGCACATGGACAGCCCCAAATTTAAGTCTCTTGTACATAAACCTACCAACTCTAGTACTAATTACAGTTTCAAATGAAAGGACAGAAAAGCCCCATGTAAGGAATGTGAAGATAGTGGTCACTGGAGGTTCTGAGGGCAGAAAACAGGAAAAACAGGTGTAATACAGGGGCATTTTTTTGGAATTGGGAATTGTCCTAAAAGACATTGCAATGACAGATGCAAACCATTATATATCTTGCCATAATTTATGGAATTGTGTTGAAGAGAGTATAAACTGCAATGTAAACATTTGTCTATGCTTAGGGGCAATGCTTCAGAATGTGTTCATCAATTGCAATGAATGTACTTCACTAATGAAAGATGTTGTTAATGTGGGAAAATGTGGGAGGTGTGGGGAGTGGGGCATATTGGAATCCCCTATCTTTTTTATGTGTCATTTGTGTAATCTACGTATCTTTTTAATAATTCAAAAATCTAAACAGACTCTAAGAAAGCAAGTTATCATAACAAAAAGACAGAAAAAGACAGGCAATAGGAATAAAAGCCTTTAAGTGTTTCAGATTTTCAAAATATTCAGAGAATATGAAGCAACACTTTTTTTTAATTGACATTGTAATAATATTACATTAAAAATATATATGTGAGGTCCCATTCTACCCCACCACCCCCACCACCCCTCTCCCCCCCCAACAACACTCGTTCCCATCATCATGACACATCCATTGGATTTGGTAAGTACATCTTTGGGCACCTCTGCACCTCATAGACACTGGTTCACATCATGGCCCATACTCTCCTCCATTCCATCCAGTGGGCCCTGTGAGGATTTACAATGTCTGGTGATTACCTCTGAAGCACCATCCAGGGCAGCTCCATGTCCCAAAGACGCCTCCACCTCTCATCTCTTCCTGCCTTTCCCCATACCCATCATCCACCATGTCCACTTTTCCCAATCCAATGCCACCTCTTCTATGTGGACATTGGATTGGTTGTGTCCATTGCACCTCTATGTCAAGAGGAGGCTCAGATTCCACATGGATGCTGGATGCAATCCTCCCACTTTCAGTTGTAATCACTCTAGGCTCCATGGTGTGGTGGTTGTCCTTCTTCAACTCCATCTTAGCTGAGTGTGGTAAGTCCAATAGATCAGATTGTAGGTGCTGGAGTCTGTTGAGGCTCAGGACCTGGCTATCACATTGTCAGTCCAGAGATTCAAATCCCCTAAATATATCTTAAACCCCAACATTAACTGCACCTCCAGCACATTAGCATGAAAGTCTTATGAAGGGAGATCCCATCTGAGTCCAGATTCATCACACATAAACACCTTTTCCAAAGAGGGGCCATCTGCCCTGGTAGTCAACCCCATCGGCCATGACCATAAGTCCCATGGGTCTCTTTAGCCCTCAAAGGAACCAATATCTGGGGGTTGTATCTGTGAAGCAACACTTTTTAATGAGTTTTAGAAGATTAAAAAGAATATTGCAATTATATAAAATGGTATATTTCAATAATGAAATAAATAGAACCTATGAAACTAAAATGTACAATGATGAAAATTTAGAATTTCCAAGTAATGGAAATGGGAGAAATTTATCTACAGTGGAAACCAAAGATCCACAAAGATCCAAAGATCCATGAAGCAGAAATGGAAAATAAATCAAATTTTTATCTGTGGACCTCCTACACTTGACATTTTCTCTGTGTCCCTCCATTTACTGCCAGTAAAACTTTACCTCTCATATTTTCTTCACAGTGAAACAGATCTACAGGTTGATTTCAGTGATTTATTGTTCCACTGATGGTTTCCTTCTTGGATAATAAATAAATACAAAATATTTTCATTCAGGAAACTTCAGGAAATGAAACAACTTAGGATGATGTATCTCAGAGCTATTAATATGCAGGTGCTTCCGGTTCTTCTGAGAGGGGTGATCTGGAAATGAGGAGAAATGGGAAGTGTGGCATTGGAGAAAGACATTAGGATGTGACATCCAGGACCTTCTCATTCAATACTGTTACTCTAGAATTTGCTTCTCTTGTAAACTCAGTTCTTGGCTGTGGAGGAAGGAGTAATTGTTCCCATGTTTGAAATATACTCAAACACAGGCTACCTTATTACAATACATTTTAACAGGTAAGGGCTCTGCTACAGTTTTCTACTTTCTTTTGGTTTAAATGATGTTCCTTGGACCTGGGTGTGTTTATTCTCACTTCCCCACTCTGGACAGGAAATCTTCAATTGACAGTATTCACCTTTTCTAAATTTCTCATGATAGGGTCCCAAAGTATTTATTCTACTCACACAACATTTAATTAAACAGAACAGAGCTCACTCAAAATGTATCTTGCCCTCCTTCTATGTAACATACATTTCATGGTTTTCAGACAGCAAATAAATCCCCCTCTTCTCCAGGAAAAATACTAGTTTTTCCCTCTGTAACTTGGTGTTTATTCCTCACCAAATTTATGGAAGTGTCTTTAGATGAAATTTATATTTTAGGGACTCTCTTCAAGGTTTCCCTTAAAAAAAAGCACCCTAACTGTACTTAAGTTTCACTGATAACAGACAATATGATGCTTCCCCCGCCCTTAGAGCCATTAATAGACTCTTAAGGAATAAACTTAGTTTTACATGAGAACAAATTTATACCTTCAGTTTAGAGTGAATCATTGTTTCCACATATTTTAGGATCCTGGAGAAGAATAAAATTCTACTGACAAAACCAGGAATACATTTTTTTGAAAGAAAAAGAGAAGATGCAGGAATGGGGAAATAAGAAATGATCTCAGTAATAACATAAGTTCTAGGAGAATATAATAGAGTTGAAAAGGTCTCCATTACTCACATATGATATTTGCTTAACAAAAATGTTACCTTATGAATCAGTGCACCAGCTAAATATTTAGGAAAGCAATAGGAAGTTTCTTAGGGGATTTTGAAAGATACACAATCACCCTCTCTTCATAAATACACTCAAAGTGTAAGTAAGTTTGGCATCCACAACTGAGTCTTCTTAGGGTGTGAGATCAGTAAGGTACGTGATTCTTAGCAGTCTTTTCTCCCTCTTTCTGGCTTGTATTCCTGTCCTCCAGATGGGGAAACGGCAGGAGGTGGTGATTATTTAATCAATACTAAAGACATGAGCCTCTTTCTCCCTGACTGCAGAAAGGGGGCATATTTGTGTGGTCAATAATTCCAGTGGAGTCTTCTTGATTATACAATGTTCCTGATTATAACAGAAATATTGCCTTTCTTAGCTGGACTGTTTTTCACTGTTTTCTATACTTAATTATTGAAAGACATAACTCTAGTTTCAATAAGATGAGTGTTCATGCCTACCATGTTTTTTCTCAAGATTCTTTTTCAAAATTTTCTTGACTTTTTTATTTTTAAAGAAGCTTTAGATTATATAAATGTTACATTAAAAATTTAGGAGATTCCCATATGCTCTAGCCCTTCACCATTCCACACTTTACATTAACAACTTGTTTCATTAGAGTTGTACATTTGTTAACATTGAAGAACACATATTGAAGAATTGCTGCTAACCATGGACTATATTTTAGATTATAGTTTACCCTCAATCTCACACAATTTTATAGGCTGTGACAAAATGTATAATGTCCCTGTTTCCATCATTGCAAGGTCATGTAGGAGAATTCCCATTTCTCCAATATGTCTCCATAGTACTCCTATTCTTCTCTTCTCTCCCCTCAAAATCTCTGGTGGCCAATGCCTTTATAGCAATGATAAAATTCTTCAATTACAATAATATGTCTACAATAGAATAATAATAATTCTACTTATTATAATGTACAATGGACTAAAGTCAAAATTCTTAAAAGCTTTTATGTGGGAAGAGATTTCTGCTTGAAAATAAGCTTTTCATGTAAACTATTTTGTACAAGAACTGATAACAAAATAATAGTCTTGCAGGGTAGCAATTGGGAACTGATACATCACATTGTTAGGAGTGATAAGACCACTGACACTATTTCCATGTGATAAATGTACATAATTGCTCTTGTATAGCTTGGAAAAATGATTCACAATATATTGTTTACAGTAACATTTAAAGAAGGCACCTAGGAAAAGTATTGACAAACTCGTTTATGTGATAAATGATATTACTGAGAATCCTAATTCAAGTAATGTGGAATAAGGTGGGGCTCTTACTTGCACTGGAGAGAATTCCAGAAAAAAATGACAAAGTGAGGATTTTTAATTTTCAGATTACGGTGCAATCAAAAAACACAGACATTTTATAAAACTGCATGAATGATATATGTTTCCCTGAAAATTGCAGCCCTGATGAGTGTATGACTCACATCAGAGACTGAACCTGTGTGTTAATAAATTATAACTGAAAATGAATTCAAAGCTTTACCAAAGAATATGAAGCGAATACAAATATGTAAGCAATTATTAACATTTTCAAAAATGACCATTAGCTCAGAGAAATCACTAATTCCAAAATGCCACTCTGGCTTGCCATTTGTAGTGATGGCAAGGAAATCAGTTGATAAATGAAGCATTCACCTTAGTCTACCTCAGAAGAAAACAGCAAGCCTACATAAAAGTCTGAAATTATGTCCTAATATCTGGGTTTAATAGTAAAATAAGATATAGTATGAAATGCAGAAAAACACATATTTGCTTTTTATCACCCATAAATGGGGACTATTATTGTAGGGAGTGCTGAAAGAAATTTCCAGATAATATCCTTCAATATGGAAATATTTTTTAAAGGGCAAACTTATGCCATTGGAAGAATGATAAAATTATTGAAATCATCATTGTTTGAAGAAGCATAGATTGTGTTGTTGATTACAAACTCTCTTGAATTATGATTTTGAAGGCACAGGAGAAAGGCACATATTGGAGACGGAATGTGGATTACTATAAAGCAGTCAGATGACATCTCCAGTGTAGGATGTGACCTCTTTCAGGAATTAATGAACAAACCTTGGTAGCTGGTAGGGAGCATTTGCTAGGAGAGCTTATTTTTCACTAACACCATAAAACACAAGCAGTTTCTTTCTCTGGGAGTGACTGCAATACACTTTCATCCCTCCAGCACCTGCTATAATTTTATATATACAGAATAAACTGAATAAAATATTTTACTGCTGAAAATCCAGGCAACAGTTTCTATCTTCAATCCTGATTCCAGGAATACAATGAGAGAGCACATGATGTAAAACAATACAAAAGAAATAGGAATCCTGATATACAAAAATGAAACAAATATAAGTTTTTATTGGGTGAATGCCAGATTATCTCTCTATACACTTATAAAATACCTAGATTAAGATCTCCTCTAATCCATATTTTATTCCTCCACCTTGTGTACCCTGGGATGGTGATGTCCACTCCACCTCTAAATTGAGAGTTGGCTTAGATCCCACATGGCTGATGGATGGAATTCTCCTGCTTGCACTTGTAGACTCTCTCGGTTCCCTGGTATGGTGGTTGACCATCCTCCCTCCCTGTTAGCTGACAGGGAAATCCAATGAATTGGAGAGCAGGTGTTGCAACTCTGCTGAGGCTCATTCAAGTCTCCTGGCCATACAAAAACCCCAGCACAAACAACAGGTTGAGTAAAAGTGACAGAAGAGGAATGTGTAGAAAGAGCACATCTGAGTCCAACTCCATCACACTTCAGAGCACAAATTCCAAAGTAAGGCCTACTGGCAAAGCACAGAACTCCAGAGCCATCTGCCGTGACTGTAGGAATGAGGTATCTCTGTAGTCCTCAGGAGAACCACTGCCTGGGGTAGTATCTACTTAGGCTGTCTCTGAGATCCTGCTGAAAGGTGCATATGCCTAACCCATCTGATGACCTCCTGACTCATTTTGAAGTCTCTTAGATGTATGAACTCCTTTGTCTTTCCCATTTCCCCTTTTTATTCAAGGTATTTTTCTAATTGTGTCACCAGCTGGTGCTTGGTAGTAATTCCTCAGCACCAGAGATTCTCAACCCAGGGGACATGTCTCATGCTTGAGGGAAGGTAATGTTGAGTTGACTTAGGGAGTGGCCACATTTGAGCAACATGGAGGCTCTCAGGAGGTTATTCTTAGGCACCGTGCAGCTCTAGACCTAGTTGAAATTTCAAGCTCAAAGCTCCTAAGCATAGTCATCAGTATCATGTGCAATCATTGAACCATCCTTCTTCACTGGTCTTTGTTCTTGCACTTGGGGGATAGTGGCTCCTCAATTGGGGGATGCAACATAGTTTCCCAGAACAGGAACTCAGCTCTCCCTCAGTTGTCATGTGAATCTCTACCTACTATGAAAATACCCAATTAATATCCAAGTATATTTATATACCCTGTATGAATGTCCTGGAGAACTGCCTCCCACCCATACATCCCCCATTAATGACATCCCACACCACTGCTCCAGCCCTGCAATTGTGTAACCACTCTGTGATCCAAAACTTCTTCAAAATTATATGTTAATATATTTCCAAACTCAATTAAAGGAAAATGAAATAGTAGCGATAGGTTTAAAGATTAAAAATAGAATATTTTTATTCTATATTTAAGAAAAACTAAAATAAAGTAAAAAATAAATTGGGGTATTAAAAATGCAAAATATCATAAAATATAGTTGACATTTTGCCTTCCTTTCATCACTGTAACAGGTGTTGCCCTGTATGTACAGTAGTAAAGCTATCTCCTCCATTCATTTCCCAGGGTCTTCATCCTTTGTTTTAAAAAAATGTTATTATGTCTTCAAAAAAGTTTTAGATCACAATAAAGTCACATATAAAATATAGGGGAATCTGATATGCCAACATCAAACACTTTTCTCCCTTCCCCAGCAATTATCTTTTTAAGGTGCATATCGTTGCTATAGTTGTTGTACAGATATTGAAACATAGATAAAAACCATGTTTCCACTATGGTTTACATTGTGGTTTATATTTTAGATTGTACAATTTTATAAAAATTTGGTTGTGTTATGGTTTACATTTAATTTTTTGGTGAAATTTAACAAGGCCTATATCCATCACTGCATGATCTTGTGGAACACTTCCATTGCCCCCAGTTGCCCTCTCTTCCTTCTATTCTATTCTTCTTTCCCCCAATCCTTGGGGCCCACAGTGACAACTAAGCTTCATTGCTTGAAGGACAAGACTCACAGATACTTGCAACAATGGTGAGGATTTGACACACTAGTCTGTCTGGAGACAGTGGCCATGGGAGTTGCTGAGTGATGGAAGAAAGAAGATGTGTGATGTGGAGGCATTTTCAGGGCTTGAAGTTGTCCTGAATGATATAGCAGGGACAGATGAAGGACATTACATATCATGCCATAAGCCACTGAATGGACTGTGGGAGAGTGTAAACTACAATGCAAATGATAATCCACACAATCAGAGGTTGTTGATGTGAGAGGAGGAGGGTGGGGTGGGGAGTGGTATATATGGGAACCTTGTATTTTTAATGTTACATTTTGTGTGCTCTATGTATCTTTTAAAAAAGACAACAAAATATTTCATTTTCAAAAAGAATCTTCTAGTGTTTGATCTCTGTTAATCATGAGCACTTTTGTAAACTTGAGACAAAGTATCCTTTTATAGACAGAATGTTTCCCAGCTTTTTAAAGGCCTGCTTTATGTCCTTGTTTCTAAGACTGCAAATAAAGGGGTTCAACATGGGTGTGACCACTGTATACATCACTGAGGCTATTGCATTTGCCCTTGAGTTTTGGGTAGCAGCAGAGCTAAGATACACTCCAAGACCTGTACCATAAAACAAGGTCACTACTGAGAGGTGAGACCCACAAGTAGAAAATGCTTTATATTTACCATGAGCTGTTGAGATTCTCAAAATTGAGGATATAATTTTAAAATAAGAGAAAAAGATCCCAGCGAGTGGTATAATCCCCAGAAGTCCACCTGCAAAATACATCACAAGGTCATTGAGGAAGGTGTCAGAACAAGCATGTCTGACTACCTGATTAAGTTCACAGAAAAAGTGGGGCATTTCCGTCTCTGTACAAAAAGACAATCTCAAAACCATTAAGTCATGCAAAAGAGAGTCCAAAACACTCAATAACCAGGATGCTAACAGCAGGAGGCCACAGAGCCAGGGGTTCATGATGACTGTAGTGCAGGGGGTGACAGATGGCCACGAAGCGATCATAGGCCATTGCAGTCCAGAAGGAGTTATCTAGTTGTACAAAAAGCATGAAAAAATACATCTGGGTGAGACAGTTTTCAAAAGTAATGATTTTGTTGCCTGTCTGGATGTTCAGCAGCATCTTTGGTACCGTGGTGGAGGTGAAACAGATATCAGTAAAAGACAGGTTGGAGAGGAAGAAGTACATGGGTGTGTGGAGATGGGAGTCCAAGATGATGGCCAGGATGATGAGCAGGTTGCCAATGAAGGTGACCAGGTACATGGACAGGAACATCCCAAAGAGGAGGGACTGCACCTCTGTATCTTCTGAGAGCCCCAGGAGGATGAATTCTAAACCATATGTTTGGTTTTCTGTTTCCATGTGGATGATGAATTTCCTGAGGAGATATTCAAAGCAGTGCAATTTAGCCTCAAGCAGTAATCAGAAAAATATCATAAATGGTACTGTTTGTATTGTAATTACATTAAGTTAATATTTTTATGGATTTTATAGAGATCTAGTACCCTTTTCTGAAAATGTCAGGGAAAACATATGTTCCTGCATCTTCTTAATAGTTGTGATGGCTAGAAACCCTGGGCCATAATTGAATACACTTTGCCAAGGCAATAATTTCCATGATAAATTCTCTCAGACTTTATTTTAAGCAACAAACATTATGACGAGTTTTTTTTGTACCCTGTAACAAAATAGAAAAGAAGAACAATATTGTAGGAATCATATTATTTGGTTGTAAGAGTTACTATAAAAACACAATAATTTAAAAAATTCTGTTGGTGAAATGGATAAATGACCCCACATAAATGGGTTCCACTGATGTTTCACAGAGGACAAGGGTAATTCAATGTAGAAAGTATGATCTTTTCAAGAAGTGGTGGTGGAACAAAAGTGAAGCAGGCTAGTAAGGTATGGAATAGATGGATCTGGAACCTGACAGAGAGTCCACATGGACATCAAAAACCCCCAAGATGGCTGCTGGAGGAATCTCTCCCCTGGGATTCTGCTACCCAGAACAAAGACTCCTTCCTGAAAATATGAAAAAGCCCGGATGTTCCCTGGGAACTTTATCATTGGGTCATCACTAAGGAATTTATGGGCAGGGTAATCAATCCAAACAGCAAACAACTGAAACCTCCTTCCCTGTCATTAGCAAAGGAGTGGAATAATTAGTTTAAAAGCAAACCATGAGGCTTGAGCTTACTCTTGCCTAGCTTTTTGCCTATGGACCCATCTTGCCCCCTGCGTGTTGCTTTCATCATTTTTCCTCTGCCATGTGACCATGCAAGTTACTCTGGGGACTTATAATCTATAATGGAGAATTGTAGTTTCTAAATCAGCCCTCTTCATCACTTTTTATCCCCTTCCTCACCACCTGGGACCATGCTCTGTTATTTTCTCCCATTTCTCTTCCCTTCCTACCTGAATAAATTACTGGCCTAACTGACCTGGCATTCTCTTGAAATTCACGTCTGCAGCATAGCCAAGAACTTAGAATCTGGTAACAATAGGATGCACTCATGCCAAACAAAAAAGGAACTTAGGTATTGATTGAATTCATTTCACAAAAATTAAATAAAAATGAATCATACCACTTTAAAGTAAAATACATTGTAAAAGTGCTAGACTAAAATGTGAAGAAAATCTAAGGGCCCATAGGTTGGAAATGAGTTTTTAGATATAGTAATGGAAGCATGATCCATGAGAGATTAAAATTTATAAGTCGGTTTTTATTCAAATGTAAAATATCTACTCTGTGAAAGACATTGATAAGGGGTTGTAAGAAAACATACAGATTTGGAAAAATACTTACAAAACACATCTGATAAATGATTTGTATACAAATGTAGAAATTAATATTAACACCACAAAATAAGAAAGCATATGCTGAATTTAAAAATCTGCAAAAGATATAAACAGAATCCTAACATAGAAAGAAATTCAAAATACAAATACAAAATACAAAATATAAAAAAAAAATTCAACTTCACTGGCACCTAAGTATTATTACCAAATGCCAGCTAGCAATGTATCTGAAAAAGACCTTGACCAAAAAGGGGAAATATTCAGTGCAGATGAGATTTTATGGTTAAGAGATTTGAAAGTGAGTTTGGAGGTCATTACAGAGGTTATGCTTATGCTCATCTCAGCAGAATCTCACTATCTGTTACAGTAAACAGAGCCTCAAACAGTAGGGATCCTGATGGTTCTAGAGATAAGTAGTGCAGGAATCTCAGGAATTTGGCACCCTGTCAGTAGACCTTACTTTGGAATTTATGCTCCCCAGTGTAAAAGAGTTAGCCTCATTTGTAGATTCCCAACATATGGCTCTTCTCTACATGTTATTTACATAAAGCCAAGTGTTGGCACTATCCTTGTTAAATACATGAGCCAGAGCATTATGTTTTTGGTCTGTTCATGTGCCATTTGAACTCTTAATCTAAGCAGAGTTTCAACACTTTCTCTCCAGTTCATTGGACCTATGTAGAACAACTAATAAGGAGATGGTAATGGACAACACCTATCCTAAGGAGCAAAGAATGTCCGCACCTCTAGGCAAGATAGTTCCACCCATATATCCCATGGGATCTAAGCCCTCTCTCAATTAGAAAGAGTGGGCATCGCCATCACAAAATCCTGAAGATTGGAGAATGAACAATGGACTAAAGTAGACATTATTTTTATATTATAGACTTATTATTCTAGCAATGGAAGAATGTTTATCATTGATATAAAGGCCAGGGCCACCAGAGATTCTGAGAGGAGGGAGCAGGCAGAATAGGTATAATATCAGGGCATTTTCAGGACATTGGGATTGTTCTGCGTGACATTGCAATGATGGCTACAGGCCATTATATGTTTTATCAATACCTAAAATTGTGCAGGACAGGCTATTAACTATAATATAAACTATAATTCATTGTTAACAGCATTGTTTCTATATGCATTCATCAATTGTAGCAAATGTACTATACTAATAAAAGGTGTTGTTACTATGGGAAAGAGTGGGAGGGTGAAGGGGTAGGACATATGAGTCCCCTCTATATTTTATGTAACATTTATGTAATCTAAACCTACTTTAAAATTTTAAAAATTTAAATAAATAAATGAATAAATAAACTAATTAAAATCTTTTAAAAATTAAACATCATCTGTCATTAGGGAATTGGAAGACTATGAACACAGTGATATATGAACACATGCTTATTAGAAGAGATAAAAATCTAAAAACTGAGAATACCAATTGCTGTTGAGTATATGGAGCAATACATCACTCAATCACTGCTAGTGAGAACACAAAATGGTTCGGCCAGAAGACAGTTTAGGTGTTTCTTGTAAAACTAAACATTGTCTTACCATACCATCCAGCAGTTTTGCTTTTATATATATATATATAATATATATATGATATGAAATCATATCATAATATATATATTTCATATCATAATATATATATGATATGAAAATTAGAGTCCACACAAAAGTCCACACATGAACGTTTACAGCAGCTATATTTGTAATCTCCAAATCTGAAAACAAACAAAATGTTGGTCAACCACCACAACAGGGAACAGAGACAGTCCACAACTGCAAGCAGAATTCCATCCATCAGACATGTGGGATCTATGGCCCCTCTTGATTTAGAGGTGGAGTGGTCATCACCATCCTCAGGATAGAGAATAAAATAAGAAGTAGAGTGGACTGAATGGTATTCTACTATAGACTCATTGTGACTCTAGCAATGGAAGAAATTGTGTCATTGTCGTGGAGACAGTGACCACTGGAGTTGTTGAGTGCAGGGAGAGGGAAGAAGAGGGTGTGATATGGTGGCTTTTTTGGGGACTTGGAGTTCTCCTGAATGATATCACAGGGACAGATGCAGGATATTATATATCCTACCATATCACACTGAATGGACTGGGAGAGAGTGTAAACTAACATGTAAACAGTAATCCAAGCTTTGTAGCAATGATCCAAAATGTATTCATCAAATAAAGGGAATGTTCCACACTGATGAAAGAGGTTGTTTATGTGGAAGGATGGGGAATTTAGGGAGTGGGGTATATGGGAACGTCATATTTTTTAAAGTAAAATTTAGTGTGATCTATGTACCTTTTAAAAAGAAGACCATAAAAAATTTTGCTAAAGAAATCTCATAGCCCATTTATAAAAAAAAAAAAACAAGAAAAATATTTACCTCTCAGTGAACATACTCTAAGAATGACTGAAGTAATAAATGCACAATTATGTCATTATGGCAACTACAACAAATTTTACATGTCACAGGAATTGTATGCTTTTAAATATGTATCAATAAAGTTGATTTCTTTTTTAAAAAGAACTATTTTTAAAACCTCACCACACCATATAATTATATTGACTCCATATTTGTGTCCATGTCATCTCTTCTTCATGTACTTCTATCCTTTTCTCCTTCTGAAATTATTCTAAATCCTCCTTCAAGACTTATTACAATTAAAATCTTCCTTGTGGTGCCTTTACTAACCTCCCCAAGATGAGTCTGTAATTTTTGATCCACTTCACCAGTATTCCAGAGCCACATATATTGAATGACTAAAAGAAAAAAAATGAATAAACACAGGTAAACAGATAATTTCTACAAGTGTAGAGAAAGAAGAATGAGTGAAACAAGGAAACAATGCTGCTGAGAGAGGGAAGACCCAAGAGTAAGAGATCAGAGGAAACAGATTGGGAAAAAAAATCTATTTTAGTTTATCTGCTATTTCCATGCAGGCTTTTTAATAAGACAGAACTTTGTGTTTTAAGCTTTCTCTATGGTCATAATCTGTTGATTTCCTTAAAGCTTATACCAATAAAAGGTGCCCATGGAGCCAAAAATACATTCTGCCAGTACCTGTGAAGATTCTGTAAGTCGCTCTGAAATTATCAAGTCAGGCTCTAAGTTCACCAATGCAGGTTCTTCCTTGAATGATGAAAGAAGTTGGAAGCTCTGCTCTCAAGAAGTAAAGTGAGATGGAACGAGTCATAAGGTCTGTAGAAGACACATTGTGTTTTCTTTGATATAGTGAAGGAGAAGCACATAGAGTATCCCAGCAATTAGGGATTTCATTCCCATGAACCACATTAATGAAGTATTCTTCTGTCTCAATCTCCCTGAGATAATTATTTCTCTGGAGATAAGAAAGGAAAACACAATGCAAATTTGAGCCAGTTTTGTCTCTTGTGACAGCTTTGGAGCTGCGTGTTCATCTCTTATCCCTGTGGACACCTACCTCCCAGGAGGAGGTCAACCTTAATAAGGTGTGGGCTCTAGTCTTGTCATGTTTCCCATACTTATTTCCCTCTTGCTGTTTCTGGAGAAAGATTCTGAATACACTAAACTATCTTATTTCCCAATTTTTCTCCTCTGGAGTTGGCTGTCATGAATCATGAATGGAGACACCCATTCGCAAGCGAATTTCCTCTTGTCTCACTGCTTCTCCTTTCGGCCCCATAATTAGCAATGCAATATCTGTTCAACCCACACAACCATTTGGTTTCTCAGTCATTCAACAATATTTATTCATCAATACTGTATGGTAAATCCTAAAGTACATTCTGGGAATGAAGAAGAAGTCAAAGGTACTGTGTTTCCAAACAAACTGTTCACAGTTTTAAAAAGCCAAGAAATGAGCACTCACACAATCCCTAGAAGCCTGCCCCTGGTGCACCTTGTGCCAGATGTCCACCATTCAATACCCTAAAACAATAACCCTTCCTCATTATATTCTATACAGTGTTTTCTCAAGGATGGATATAAGACATGTTAAATTACACCAAAAATATATAGGGGCTGATAGCCTAAAATGTAAATCATAATGAAAAACATAAGATAACTAAAAATTTAGAAAATTGTATAGTCTAAAATATCAACCACAATGTAAACACAAAGTTACCTTGTTTGAAAGCTATTTTCTCAATAACTGTACATCAGTTTTAGTAAATATGGTATGAATATGTTAAAAGATTATTGCCGTGGAAGGGAAAAGGTTTAATGGTGGATGTGTGGGAGTACTGTATATTGTATATATGAATTACTGTGATCTAAAACTCTTGTGAAGATAAGCTTAATAATTACAAAGAAGAAAAGAAAAACATAGGATGTAGAATTTTTCCAAATTAGTATGTATTCTATATCTAACCTTTAAACTCATCACTATGTTCCATTTTACTATTAAGGGAACCTGGCAATACATTATTGGGCTTCACTTTTCAGGAAGTTTTGGATCACAGAAAGGTTCAACAATGGCAGTGGAGGAATACTAGTGTGGGTTGTTATGGGCAGGGGACACATGGTTGGAAGGGAGTTCTACCCGGCATATATCCAAGGTACATAAAAATGTTTGGATATTTTCATAGGGGAAACAATTAAAAACAACAACTGAGGGAGTGCTGAGTTCCTAGCCAGGGGAGCTCTATCACAGTCCTGAAAGGAACAGCAAAAATTCCCCAAGTGCAACAACAAGGACCGAAAAAGAAGGAAGGTCCAACAATGAGCCCCTGATACTAATGACTATGTTTGTGAGCCTGTGCACCTGAAATAAGAACAAGGCCTAGAGCAGCAGTGTGTATAAGAGTTACCTCCTGAGAGCCTCTGTGTTTCTAAAATGTGGCCAGTCTTGAAGCCAAACACAGCATGTAAATATGTTGCCTTCCCCCCAGCGTGGGACATGACTCCCAGGGATAAGTCTCCCTGGTGCCGAGGGATTACTATCAAGTACCAGCTGATGATGTAACCAGAAAATGACCTTGAATAAAAGGTTCAACTCAGACCAGCAGAATATCTCTGTCTACATATAACAACAGGAGTTAAAATGTTTTTTGACCTAAATCAAGGGGGAAATGGAAAGGACAAATGAGTTTATATGGCTATGAGTCTAAAAAAGAGCTGGGAGGTTATCAGAGGGTTTGCTGTTATGCACACCTGAGCAGAGTCCCAGAGACAGATAAAGTATATACAACCCCAGGTATTGGTTCTTCTGAGGGATACAGAGACCGACAGGTATTATGGTCATGGCAGATGGAATTCACTGCCATGTCAGTTGGCCCTTCTTTGGAGTTTGTGTTTCTGTGTGATGGAGCTGGACTCAGATGTGACCTCTTTTCACAAGCCTTTCCTGTTACTTTACCAGAATTGTAGTTGGTGCTGGGGTTTAATATATACCCAGGGGATCTGAATCTCTGGACTGATCATATGATAGCCAGGCCCTGAGCCTCAACAGACTTCAGTTCCTACACTCAGGCTTTTTAGACTTACCACACTCAGCTAACATGGAGTTGAAGAATGTCAACCACCACACCATGGAGCCAAGAGTGCCTAAAACTGAAAGCAGGAGAATTGCATCCAGCATCCATGTGGAACCTAAGCCCCCTGTTGGCATAGATGTGGAATGGACAAAACCAATCCAAGGTCCACAGGATGGAGGAATAGAATATGGATTAGAGTGGACTTACTGATATTCTATTCATGAACTATTGTGAATAGTAATCAAAGAAAATGTGGCATTGGTGTGGAGAAATTGGCCATGGTGGCAGCTGGGTGTGGGGAATGGGATGAAGACATGAGATTTGGAGATGTTTTCGGGACTTGGAGTTGTCCTGGGTGGTGCTGCAGGGACAATTACCAGACATTGTGGGCCCTCCCATGGCTCACTGGATGGAACATGGGAGAATGTGGGGTATGATGTGGACCACTGACCATGAGGTGCAGCGATGCTCAGAGATGTATTCACCAAATGCAATGGATGTCTCATGATGATGGAGGAGAATGTTGCTATGGGGGAGGAGTGGTGTGAGGGGGTATATGGGGACCTCATATTTTTTCAATGTAATATGAAAAAAATGAATAAAGACATAAAAAATGAAAATAAAATAAATAAAGATGAAGAATCAGGATTATAGTAAAAAAAAATAAAGTGTTTTCTCAACATTATAGTTTCAAACACATACCCATCAATCCTGCGTGTTCACCTTTTCCACCCCCAACATACCCACAATTCCATGGACCATCTGACCCAGTGTGTTATTTTTGTGGGTGTAGACCAATACAATGAGAAGGAATTGTTGTACACCGATAATGGAGAGGAAACATAGATATTCTCAAATAGAGGGGAGAGTGTCTCTCAAGAGCAAGACTGGCTCCTAATGGGAGAGGACAGACCAGTGTGTCAAGTCCTCAGCATTGTTGCAAGTATCTATGAATCTTGACCTTCAAGCAATGAAGCTTGGTTGCCAATGTGGGCCCCAAGGAGAGGGAGAGAGAGAGCGAGAATAGATGGAAGAGGGGGTAACTGAGGGTCAATGGAAGTGTTCTGTATGATCTTGCAATATGGATACAAGCCATGATAAATTTCAACAAAAATTTATAAAAGTGTATGGTCTAAAATATAATCCATATTGTGGACTACTGAGCATGGTTGGTAGCTATGTCCCAATATTTGTACATCAGTTGTAGCAAATGTAACATCCACATGTAAAAACATCATTGGTGAGGTAGAGGATGTTGGGTATATGGGAGATACCTATATTCTGTGTATCACTTTACTGTGACCTTAAAATTTTGAAGACATAATGAAAAATAAAAGAGGTAAGACACTGAGGAAGAAATAGAAGAGATTGCCTTGCCACTATATATACAGGACAACACCTATTAGAGTGATGAAAGGCAAAACCTTAAAAAAAAATCATAAAAAGTTCATTTTTGTTTTCTTTATCTGAGGTCCTCATATACCCCCTCTATATGAAGTCCCCATACCCCCCACCCCCCTTACCCCACTCCTCCTCCCATAACAACAATCTCCTCCATCATCATGAGACATTCATTGCATATGGTGAATACATCTCTGAGCACCGCTGCACCACATGGTCAGTGGTCCACACCATAGCGCATACTCCCACATTCCACCCAGTGGGCCATGGGAGGACATACAATGTCTGGCAACTGTCCCTGCAGCACCACCCAGGACAACTCCAAGTCCCAAAATCACCCCCACATCTCATCTCCTCCCACTCCCTACCCCCAGCAGCCACAATGGCCCCTTTCTCCACACCAATGCCATATTTTCTTCGATTACTAATCACAATAGTTCATGAATAGAATATCAGTAAGTCCACTCTAATCCATACTCTATTCCTCCATCCTGTGGACCTTAGAATGGTTGTGTCCACTCCACATCTATATCAAGAGGGGGCTTAGAGTCCACATACATGCCGGATGCACTTCTCCTTTCAGTTGTAGGCTCTCTTGGCTCCCCGGTGTGGTGGTTGACCTTCTTGACCTAGATGTTAGCTGAGTGGGGTAAGTCCAATAAACCAGAGTGTAGGGGTTGCAAGTCTTTTGAGGCTCAGGGCCTGGCTATCAGATGCTCAGTCCAGAGATTCAGGTCCCCTGGGTATACACTAAACTCCAGCACCAACTACAGATCCAGTAAAAGTAACAGGAGAGGCTTGTGGACAAAGAGGATATCTGAGTCCAGCTCCATCACACAGAAACACAAACTCCAAAGTAGGATCATCTAATATGGCACTGAACTCCATCTGCCATTACCATAGATCCTGTAGGTCTCTGTATCCCTCAGAAGAACCAATACCTGGGGTTCTATCTACTTTATCTGTCTCTGGGACTCTGCTGAGGTGACCGTAAGGGCAACCCCTCTGATAACCTCCCAGCTCTTTTTTAGACTCATAGCCATATAAACTCATTTGTCCTTTCTTTTTTTTTATTTTTATTGATTTTGTAAAAATATTACATTAAAAAAATATGAGGTCCCATTCGACCCCACCACCCCCACCGCACCCCTCCCCCCCCCCAGCAACACTCACTCCCATCATCATGACACATCCATTGCATTTGGTAAGTACATCTCTGGGTATCTCTGCACCTCATGGTCATTGGTCCACATCATGGCCCACACTCTCCCCCATTCCATCCAGTGAGCCCTGGGAGGATTTACAATGTCCGGTGATTGCCCCTGAAGCACCATCCAGGGCAACTCCAAGTCCCAAAGTCGCCTCCACATCTCATCTCTTCCTGCCATTCCCCATACCCATCAGCCACCATGTCCACTTTTCCCACTCCATTGCCACCTTTTCTCTGAAGTCCTTGGATTGGTTGTGTCCGTTGCACCTCTATGTCAAGAGGAGGCTCAGATTCCACATGGTTACTGGATGCAATCCTTCTGCTTTCAGTTGTAGGCACTCTAGGCTCCATGGTGTGGTGGTTGCCCTTCTTCAACTCCATCTTAGCTGAGTGAGGTGAGTCCAATAATTCAGAATGTAGGAGCTGGAGTCTGTTGAGGCTCAGGGCCTGGCTATCATATTGTGAGTAAAAAGATTCAATCCCCTAAATATATCTTAAACCCCAATACCAACTACAATTCCAGTAAAGTAGCATGATAGTCTTATGAAAAGAGATCCCCTCTGGGTTCAGTTTCATCACACAGAAACACCAGCTCCATAGAAGGTCCATCTGACATGGCAGTGAACCCTATCTGCCATGACCGTAGAACCCGTGGATCCCTTTAGCCCTCAAAGGAACCAATACCTGGGGATTGTATCTACTTTATCTGTCTCTTAGACTCTGCTCAGTTGTGCATAAGGGAAATCCTTCTGACAGCCTCCAGACTCTTTTTTTTTTAGAGACTCATAGCCATATAAACTCATTTCTCCTTCCTATTTCCCCCTTACATTAGATCAAACAGCATTTTAAAGTCATATTATTCTATGTAGACAGGGATATTCTACTGATCCGCATCGAACCTTCAATTCAAGGTCATTTTCCAGTTGCATTATCAGTTGTTAGTTGATAGTGATCCCTCGGTGCCAGGGAGGCTCATCCCCGGGTGTCATGTCCCACGCTGGGGGGAAGGCATTGCATTTAGATGCTGAGTTAGGCTTCAAGACTGGCCACATTTGAGTAACATGAAGGCTGTCAGGAGGAAATTCCCAGGCACAGTGCTGCTCTAGGCCTTGTTCTTACTTCAGGCCTATAGGCTCACAAGCATAGTCATTAGTATCAGGGGCTTACTGTTGGACCTTCATTCCTTCTCGGACCTTGCCGCTGCACTTGGGGGACTGCCGCTGCTCCCCTAGGGGCCACGGCACATCACCCCTGGCCAGGGACCCAGTACCCCCCCCCAGCTTTAGTTTTTAATTGTCATTTGTCCTTTCCATTTCCCCCTTTTATTCAGGTCAAAAAACAATTTTAACTCCTGGTATTCTATGTAGACTGAGATATTCTGCTGGTCTGAATCGATCCTTTTATTCAAGGTCATTTTCTGGTTACATCATCAGCTGGTATTTGGTAGTAATCCCTCAGTGCCTGGAAGGCTCATCCCCAGGAGTCATGCTAAGTTTGGCTTTGAGACTGGCCACATTTGAGCAACAAGGAGGCTCTCAGGAGGTAACTCTTAGGCACCCTGCAGCTCTAGGCCTTGTTCTTATTTCAGGTGCACAGGCTTACAAGCATAGTCATTAGTATCAAAGGCTCATTGTTGGACCTTCCTTCTTTTTTGGTCTTTGTTGTTGCAGTGGGGGGATTGTTGCTGTTCCTTTCAGGACTGTGATAGAGGTCCCCTGGCTCGGAACTCAGCACTCCCTCAGTTGTTTTTAATTGTTTCCACTATGAAAATATCCAAACATTGTTATGTACCCTGGATATACGCCCTGGAGAACTCCCTCCCCAATGTGCATCCCCTGTCCATAACATCCCCGACCAGTATTCCTCCCCTGCCATTGTTGAGCCTCTCTGTGATCCAAAACTTCTTCAAAAATGAAGCCCAATATATTGCCATGTTCTATTAATAGTCAAATGGAACATAGTGATGAGTTTAAAAGTTAGATATAAAATACATATTAATTTAGAAAAAATAAGGTAAAAATAAATTGGGGAATCAAAAAATTAAAAAATGCAAAAGCTTTGTTTTTGATTCTCTGTCTTCCATTTCTGCAATACGTGTTGCCCTGTATGCAAATTGGCAAGGCAACTTCTTCCGTCTTTTCCTCAGTGTCTATGTCCTTTCTTTTTCTTTTTTTCCTAATTATTAAGCTTATCTTCACAAAAGTTTTAGAGCACAGGAATTCACATATACAATATACAGTACTCTCACATATCCAACATTAAACTCTTTTCCCTTCCACAGCAATAATTTTTTTTCACATGTTCATACTATATTTACTGAAACTGATGTACAGATATTGAGATGATAGCTCTCAAAAAAGGTAACAGTTGGGTTTACATTGTGTTTTATATTTTAGACTATACAATTTTCTAAATTTTTAGTTATTTTATGTTTTACATTATGATTTACATTTTAGCCTATCAGCCCCTATACATTTTTGGTGTAATTTAACATGTCTTATATCCATCCTTGCATAATCTTGTGGAATACTTCTATTGCTCACACAATTATAATGGTTCCATCTATTCAATACTTCTTTCCCCCTCCCATCAGGGTCCACAGTGACAGTCAATCTTCATTGCTTAAGGGTCATGTACAGAGATACTTGCAACAGTGTTGAGGGCTTGACATGCTCAACTGCCCTAATGCATTGGGAGACACCATTTCTCTCAAGAGATATAATTTCCTCTATTTGAGAACATCAGTCCTCCCCAGGATGTGGGTATACCTTCACTCTCATTATATGGGTCTCTACCCAATGGTATAACCCACTATGTCAAAATGAGCACTCACACACTGCCTAGAAGCCTGTCCTGCAACAGATTATCACCTTTGAGCATCTTAAATAGGTAACTTTCCTTATTATATTTTTGAAAAAGTTTTCTCAGCATTATAGTCTCAACCAAATACCTGACAATCTCCTATGTTCCCATGTTCCCCCAACATCTCCCTAATTTCTTGGGCAATATTACCCATCCTCCCATCCCTAGCCCTCCTCAAGTCCACAAAGCCCTACCCAAAGTTAACCCTATGCCCCATTTTACCCCTTCCTTGTACAAATACCGCCAGCTTATATAGATTCCTCCCATGTAGGTGTCAGCTTACATCCTTCCTCTACCCTCCAATAACCTTTAAGCCTATCATCCAGTTTCAAGCTCTCTGAGGCAGTTTGGTTTACTTATTTCATATCGAGATCATGTAGTATTTGTCCTTCAATGCTTGGGTTGTTTCACTCAGCATAAGGTTCTCAAGATTCATCCATGTTATCACTTGTGTTTGCAGTGTATTCATTCTTAAAGTTGAGTAGTATTCCATTGTATGGATATACCACATTTTGTTTATTTATTTATTTATCCATTCATCTGTTGGTGGGCATTTGGGTTGATTCCAACTTTTGGCAATAGGAAACAATGCTGCTAAGAACATTGGTGTGCATATATCAATTTGTGTCCTTGTTTTCAGTTCTCCTGGGTATATACCGAGCAGTGGAATTGCTGGTTCATATGGCAAATCTATAGCTAGTTTTTTGAGAAACTGCCAAACTGTCCTCAGGAATGGCTGGATCCTTCTGCATTTCCACCAGCAATGGCTGAGTGTTCTCATTCCTCTACATCCTCTCCAGCACTTGTAGTCCTCTGTGTTTTGATAGCTGCCAGTTTCATGGGAGTAAGATGGTATCTCATTGTAATTTTGATTTGTGTTTCCCCAACATCTAGTGGTTTTGAGTATTTTTCATGTGCTTTTTAGCCATTTGTATTTCTTATTTGGAGAGGTGTCTGTTTAAGTCTTGCCACTTACTAAGATGGATATGTTGTCTTTTTATTTTTTGAGATATAGGAGTTCTTTATATTTGAAGGATATTAGTCTCCTATCATATACATGGTTACCAAATATTTTTTTCCCATTGGGTAGGCTCTCTTTTCATTTTCTTGACAAAGTCCTTTGAGCTGCAAAAGGTTTTAATTTTGAAGAAGTCTCATTTATCTATTTGTTCTTTTGCTGCTCGTGTTTTGGGTGTGAAGTTCATGAAGCCATTTCCTATTACAAGGTCCTGTAGATGTTTCCCTAAATTGCTTTCTAAGGTCCTTAAAGTCTTGGCTCTTATATTTAGGTCTTTGATCCATCTTGAGTTGGTTTTTGTGTAAGGTGTGAGTTGGTAATTCCCTTTCAGTGGGTTTGGTTTCCTTGGGAATATCATATGTCTGTATCTATAAGGTTCTATATCAGAATTTTCAAATGGGTTCTATTGATCAGTGTGCCTCTCCTTGTGCCAGTACTGTGCCAATACTGTTTTCACTAGTGTACTATGTTTTGAAGTCAGGTAGTGTGATTCCTCCAATTTCATTTTTCTTTTTCAATATGTATTTGGATATTCATGGCCTCTTTCCTTTCCAAATAAATTTCATAACTAGTTTTTTCTAGTTCCTTAAAGAATGCTGTGTTGATTTTTATTGGAACTGCATTGAATGTGTAGATCAGTTTTGGTAGGCTAGACATCATAAGAATATTTAGCCTTCCTATCCATGAACAGGGAGTATTCTTCCATTTGTTTAAGTTTTCTTTGATTTCTTTGAACAGTGTCGTGTAGTTTTCTGTGTATAATTTTTTTTACATCTTTAGTTAAATTCACTCTTAGGTATTTGATTTTTTTATTTACTATTGTAAATGGTATTTTTTTCTTGATTTCCTCCTCATATTTTTCATTATAGGTGTACTGATTTTTGCACATCGATTTTATAACCTTCAACATTACTGAACTCATTTATAAGTTCTAGAATTTACATTGTAGACTTCTCAGGGTTTTCTATGTGTAGGATCATATCATCTGCAAATAGTAAATTTTGACTTCTTCCTTTTCAATTTGAATGCCTTTTATGTCTGATTCTTGCCTCAATGCTCATGCAAGTACTTCTAACACAATATTAAATAGAAGGGGTGATAATGGGCATCCTTGCCTTGTTCCTGATCTTAGAGGGGAAGATTTTCAGATTTCAAAATTGTAAATGATGTTAACTGGGGGTTTTTCATATATATCTTTTATCATGTTCAGAAAGCTTCCCTCTACTCCAATCTTTTGAAGTGTTTTTATTAAGAAATAGTGCTGTATTTTGTCAAATGCTTTTTCTGCATCTATAGATATGATCATATGATTTTTTTCCTTCAATCTGTTTATGTGATTTTTACATTAATGTATTTTCTTATGTTGAACCATCCTTGCATACCAAGAATGAATTCCACCTGGTCATGGAGTATAACTAATTTATTGTGCTGTTGAACATGATTAGTAAGTATTTTGTTGAGGATTTCCACATCTATGTTCATTAGAGAGATTGGTCTGTAATTTTCCTTTCCTGTGGTGTCTTTATTTGGCTTTCATATTAGGGTAATGTTGGCATCGTAGATGAGTTATGCAATGTTCTTCTGTTTCAAATTTTTGGAAGAGTTTCAGCAAGATTGGTGTTAGTTCTTTATGGAAATTTCGGTGGAATTCACCTGTGAAACCTTTTGGCCCTGGGCTCTTCTTAGTTGGGAGGTTTTTAATGACTGATTCTATCTCTTTACTTGTGATTAGTTTGTTGAGATCATCAATTTCTTCTTTCATCAATATAGGGTGGTTATGTGTTTCTAGGAATTTGTCCATTTCCTCTGAATTGTTATTTTTGTTGGAATATAGTTTTTCAAAGTATCCACTTATGATAGTGTTCATTTCTGTGGGGTCAGTGGTGATATCTCCTTTGTCATTTCTTATTTTGGTTATCTGCATCTTCTTTCTTTTTTTCTTTGTTAGTCTAGCTAAGAGTTTGTCAATTTTATTGACTTTCTCAGTGACCCAGCTCTTGGTCTTGTTTATCTTTTCAAGTGCTTTCTTATTTTCTATTTCATTTAGTTCTGCTCTTATCTTTGTTGTTTCCTTCCTTCTTCTTCCTGTGGGATTACTTTGTTGTTTTTTACTAATTCCTCCAAATATGCAGTTAGTTCTTCAATTTTTGCTCTTCTTTTTTGATGTATGAATTTATGGCTATAAATTTCCCTCTCAGTACTGCTTTTGCTGCATCACATAAGTTTTGGTATGTTGTGTTATAATTTTCATTAGTTTCAAGGTAGTTATTAATTTCTTTTGAGATTTCCTCTTTGACCCACTGTATTTCAAAGAGTGTGCTGTTTAATTTCCTTATGGTGTGAAATCTGGGCCTCTGGCCCTTGCAGATTTCCAGTTGATAGTGGTGTATTAAAGCCCCCCACTGTAATTGTAGAGGCATCTATTCCTTCCCTTAGTTTCCCCAGTGTTTGCCTCAGATATTTGGATGTATTCTTGTTAGGAGCATAAATGTTTATAACTGTTCTTTCTTTTTGAATGATTATCCCTTTCACTAATATGTATTTGTCTCTCACATATTTGTCTCTCACAATTGATTTGCATTTAAAGTCTGTTTTGTCTGATATTAACATAGTTACTCCTGCCCATTTTTGGTTATTATTTGCCTGTAAGATTGTTTTCCAGCCATTCACTTTCAACCTCCTTGAATCCCTGGGTCTAAGATGTTTTTCATGTAGACAACATATAGATGGATCATACTTTCTTATCCAATTTTCCAGTCTGAGTCTCTTGAGAGGTGAGTTTAATCCACTGACATTCACCATTATCATTTTCAAGGAATTATTTATATTCCCATGTTTTCTTTGGATTTGTGTTTGTTATATTTTGTTTGGTTTTTACTTTTTTTTGTCTTTTTAGTTGTTCTTACACTCTCCTCCAACTCTGTCTCTCCTGTTCTTTTCTTTCCTCCTATACAACTTCCTTTAGTATTTCTTGAAGGCCAGGATTCTTGTTGGCATACTCTATTAATTTCTGTTTATCTGTTAGTATTTGAACTCTCTATCATATTTGACTGTTAGTTTAGCTGGATAGAGTATTCTTTTTTGGAATTTTTTTTTTTTTTAGTACCTTGACTATGTCATACCACTGCCTTCTTGCCTCCATGGTTTCAGATGAGAAATCAGCACTCAATCTTATGAAGCCTCCTTTGTGTGTGTGGTTATTTTCTCTTGCTGCTTTTAGAATTTTCTCTTTGTCTTGAGCATTGAATAATTTGACAGGTATATGTCTTTGGGTAGGCCTGTTGGGATTTATGCTATTTAGGGTGCATTGTGCTTCCTGGATGTGAACGTTCATCTCCCTCAATAGGTTTGGGAAGTTTTTATCCATTGTTTCCTCCAACACCCTTTCTGTTCCCTTTCCCTTCTCTTCTTTTTCTGGGATGCCTATAATGCCTATGTTTTCACATTTTGCATTGTCATTCCGGTCCCAAAGTCCCTGTTGAATTTTTTCTCTCTTTTTATCTATCAATTCTACTATCTGTTTGATTTCAGATGTACTGTCTTCCACATCATTAGTTCCTATCCCTCATAAAATGTGCTGTTATTTTCTGAGAGTGTGTTTTTGATTTCTTGGATTGTGCTGTTCCTCCCCTCATATCCGTTGTCTTTTTTTTTTTCTTTGCATGATTGCAATTTCTTCTGTATGCTCCCCAAGTGTTTTCTTCCTATTCTTATCTCTTCTTTCACCTCATTAAATGGCCCCTATTAAATGTTTTGAGAGCTTTAATTACTTGTTAGATATTCTACTCTTCTTCCTATTTTTTAGTTTGTTCATCCTATTGGGTCATGTTTTCCTGATTATTGGTTTGGTTTGTAGTTTTTTGTTGCTGTCTGGTCATCATTTTATCTTGCTATTTTGATTAAATTCTTTGTCTAGTCTCAGGGATAATTAGTTGTTGTTTTTGCATACATGTTAAGTCTTCTCTTTGCCATTTTGTTCTTCTTATTCTATTTCCTTGCTGTTGGCTCAGTTCACTTGAAGGAAAATATTAGGGCAAGTGAAAGCAAAACAAGTAAGAAAAGAAAAAAGTATAATAGTAGTATTGATAGTAAATGTCAGCAGAAGAACCTTGTAAGATCTAGGAGAATGGGTATTAGACTCATGTAAGCTGTGTAGAGTTAGAACAGTAAGAAAAATGGAGTATGTATAATGAGACAGTAAACTGAATATGGTGAGGAATATAGTATGAATTAAAAGAGCAGTGTGGTCAGGAAAGTGGGAAAGAGAAAGGAAAGGACAATAATATAGAGAGTGAATAAAAGACAAAACAGCAGAAAGATATTAGAAATAAAAATTGAGGGCTAAATTAAGAGCAGTGGAATGTAAGAGAAACACTAAATGATGGAGGATAAAAAGATGTAGAGGAAAGGGGTTAGCATTGGAGGCCAAAGTCAGTACACACAGAAAAGAGGAAATCGAGGATGAGGAAACACAGCAAATGTGAATCAATTCCTGCCACACCTAATATAAAAAAAGGAAGAGAAAGGGAAAAAAGGGGGGGAAGGGGGAAAATGGGGGATAGAAATGCAAGGAAGAAAAACAGGAAGATGAGGAAGAAGAAGAGGAGGAGGAGAAGGAAGGGGAGGAGGAGGAGGAGGAGGAAGAAAGGGCTGTGGGGGTATAAAGAGGAAGGAAAAAACGAGAAAACAAACCAATAAAAAAGATCAAAGTTTCAAGCAAGGAATCCTTTTTGCATTTAAATAAAATGCTTAGGATTCTGACCTTCCCCTTTTCTCCCTTTCTCACTTCCCTCTCTCCCAGGGCAACAGTGAAGCTGTTTGAGGTGTCCAGTAGGAGATTCAAGTGGGTCCTTGGTTAAACAAATCACCAGAGAAAGCAAAATATCTTAATTTCCAAAGACAGAGTACCCACACCTCACCAGGAAACCCAAATATGCTAATGGAAGTTTTCAAAACACATCTTACAGTCCATGTCCCTTAGGTGTGTTATAGGAGGGCTATTTGATTTTCTGTCTCCACCTTCTTCCAGACCAAGTTTCCTATACCAGTAGTTTTAGGTAAATTGGGCTTTCTCAGCAGATTTGTCTCTCCTTTCTTCCCCAGCTTTCCCCAAGCCAGCTGGTATGCTCCTCCAAGCTCAAAGAAAAAGGGGGGGGGGCAAGACCTGAAAATTAAACCCACACTCATTTTTCTCCTCTGCACCTCCCACTCAAACCCTCCAACTTACAGAGTCAGTCCAAAACTGAAGGGCTAGTGTATTCCCTCACCACAGGGAGCCCTGGATTTGGGAATGGGAAGTCTGGGATATTGCAGACTTGGGGTCTGTGGGTCTGTGGAATGTGGGCTGTGGTGGCTTAGGGGTCACAAACCTGGCGACCATGCTTTTGGGGAACACAGGGCTTGGGAATGTCACCACACTACTGACAGTCCAGGGAACGCCTTAGGGGGAAGAATCCCACCTCTCCACAACTTCCGACCTCAGTGCTAGAAACCTACAATTCTACCTTAGCGAGCATAATTTCTGTCTCTCCAAATCGATGTCCAAACACCTCCTGCCTTGCAAGTTTCCAAAACAGCCCACTGCAGCAAGATTCCAACCCTACTCAGCTGCTCTTTTGTGGGAGCAATTATGAAGTGCATTCACTCAGATGCCATCTTGCCCCACCCACCAGCTATCATCTTTTAATATCACCATTTGTTCACCCCAGCTTGTGCTTAAAGGGAAAGTACATGTCCCTCATTATTTAATAAAAGATGAAGAAATGCAAATGCTGGCTGTTCTTTAATCCTCCCCTGCTTAGCCATGTATATCACTCTGGCTGCTTAGATCCTCCCGACAGTGAACTCAGACACTTGTTGTTGCTGGATTTGGGAAGTATCAGGTCTCAAACCTAATGCCAGGTTGCCTAAGTTTGTTTTTGCATTACTTTTTTCCTCTGGGTAGTAACACTAGGAAGCATTTCTACCAACTGCAAGGCACAAGGTAGAAAGTACAGTTAAAATAATGCAGCACTTATGCAGAGTATGTTGGAAAATCCAGTAACCCCCATGCTCACTGACTCCAGGAACACAGACTGGGTGAAAGCAGCTTCAATTGATCCTCTACAAACCCTTCACACATCTTCCATCTTGTGCAAGACACCTGGTCATTCTGGGAGAGGTGTGAAGGTAAGTCAGCCTGGTTGTTGTCCACAGTCACCCTGCTAAGGCCAACAAGGCAATCCTTAGTACTGTCTTAAAGTTCTTGAGAATACCAGGGGTGCCATACTGAAGGAACTTGTCTCACAGCTGCTGGAAATCCTGGTGTGCCTGTGCTCCAAGTCACTTTACAGGATGGGGAGGACAGAAAACCTCCCAGCATGGGCTCAGGGCTCCTGCTCCCACACCACCGCTGGCCAGAACAAGCCCACCATATTTCAGCTTCCTCCCACTGCTGCCTTCAAGCTTGTCCACTTCTGGTGTGGGTCCACTGTGGCCTTCATTTCTGCAGAAAGCATCACCTCTAGTATGGCTCCTACACTCCGAGGTTTGCAAGAAGTCCAAACCATGGCCAGTGATAAAGCTTTCAGTGTTTGGTACTGTGAAAACTGGATAGCTCTTTGGGTTAAAAATAAACTTGTATCTTCCCACTTCATTGTAGACAAAAGAAAATTCTGGATGGATTTTAAAAGGTAAGTGAAAAAACATCTCTAAGGGCCTTCTAATCATCAAAGCAATAGGGAGAAATCACAAAGAAAATATCAACCACTTTGACTATATGTATTAGTCAACAAAAGGGGTACTGATGCAAAGTACCAGAAATCTTTTGTCATTTACAAAGGGGATTTATTTTGGGTAGAAGCTTATAGTCACAAGGCCATAAAATGTAAGTTACTTCCCTCATCAAAGTCTGTTGCCACATGTTGGAGCAAGATGGCTGCTGATCTCTATGAGGATTCAGCCTTCTTCTTCAGACTCCATGGTTCCAGCTTCTTCTGGTCTCAGCTGTTGGCTGGCATAAGGCTTGTCTCTGTGTCTGGGGCTTGTTTCTTTATGGGCTTGGCTGCTCTGGTGTCTCCACAAGGTCAGCTGTAGACCATCAGGTTCTTTCTCTTCCCAGGCCTCTGCCATGTCTATGGAGCCATCTCTATTCCTCTGTGTTCTCTCCTGTGTGTTTACTTCCCCAGGTTCCAGCATCAAAACTCCAACTACTTCCTTTGCCATGTCTTTTTCTCGGTGAGTCCCTGCCCATCAAAGGGGGGGAAGAATCAATGTCCTACTGATATGGGCCATTCGAACCCCTGATCATAATTTAATAAAGTAAAAGTGAAACCTCTGAAATTAACACAATCTATTATGCCCAGAGGAAGAGATCAGTTTACAAACATAATCCAATATCTATGTTTGGAATTCATAAACAATATCATATGGCTACACTATAAAAAATTGAAGATATTTGAATTAAATCAAATAAAATCCAACATTTTGAAAAATGCATTACACCATGGAGAGATCATATTATCTTTAACATACATAATGTAGGATGTTGATTGGCTGAGAGTCTCCTCTAGCTGACAGTGTTATGTCCCCTTGAAGGAAACTTTGTAGACAAACCCCCAGACCAGAAGGCCCTTCAGGAACCCAAGGAAGCCCAAGTGTTCCACACACTCTCCTGGGATGATGGAAGGTAAATTCTCCAAAGGAGGAACTTGGTCTCCTGTCAGGGAAAGTTCTGGAATCCAGAGGTTCAGAGTTACTGCCCAGCCCACTTGAGGACAGCTGGCAAGAAAGAAAGATAACATGAACCCCTGATAAAATGGCAGCGATATCATCCAGTGCTCTGGAGGATCTTAGAAGCTGAACAAATGATGTGGGCTATGGTTGGAAGGCTCTGTGTCTCTTCAGAGATAACTAAGTTGTTTGACTTGTGGGTGTGGAAAGGTAAGAGGCTGCAGTCCTGCCCTTAGGGACAGTGACAGCAGGCTCCAGTCCCAGGAAATGTTTAACAAGGCAAGGGCTATAAACTTTAAGTATTTAGGGGAAATGCAAAACCCAAGGCTTATCTAGAATGTCTGGAGTCCATGCTAAAAGCTTACCTGAGATGTGGAAGAGATATATGCTAATTGAAGCCTATTGAGAACTGAAACAAAGGGACCATTTGGCCTTTCCTCTCTGTATAAAAGACATTTGAAATCTTGTTCGGGGCTCGGGATTCAAACTGAAAGCTCCCGAGTCCAGCCGGCCGTCAATAAACCATTTTTCCTTCTCAAAATCATTCCTGAGTCCTGGCCTCTCTATACTCAAATAATTGAACTTCTCTTAAATTCCACAACATTTTTGGCAACTCCGCCGGGATGATAAATGAAGGCCAGAGACGGTGGCATTTTGCTGCCCCTTCCAAATCCCCGAGGAAGCCGGGAGGACTCAGGTGAACCCCAAATCTGGGCGCCCCTGGATTAAATTTAATCCAGAAAAGATGTGGGCTCCACCAGAATCTTCCCAACAAAATCGAGGGCAATGGAAGGTCTGAAGAGAAAGATTCTCGGAACGAAAAAGAACTCCGAACAGGGAAGAAGGTAAGACTCCCCGGGTGAGCACAGTCTGGAAGGCCCTAGCTTTAATTGCTAGGAAGAGGAGGCTGATCACCTCCCGAGAGAACCCTAGTAGCCCCAGAAGGCTGGGGGGAAGCCGTTCTCTCTAGGCTTGGGAAAAGGAGGAAAACTATGGAAAAGCCCTGGTGTTTTGGGTTTGTCTAACTGCATGTTAGAATCTGGTACTGGTCTTATATCCACTAAAGGAGTGGAGTCTCGATTTTAATAGGAAGGGCTATTTATAGGTTCAAGTCCTAATGTCCTGGAAATTGGTCTAGATTAAGGAAAACAAAACTTGGTTACAGGAAAATGGATTGGCTTTTCTGGTGGAGCTTGGTCTGGGTGTAAAGTTTAAACAGTGGAAAAGTCTAGCTGAAATCTTTTGTTATGGTGCTAATTTGTGAATGAATTCGCTTTATACCAAATGTTAAGTGTTCTGAGGTTTGTGATGGCTGTGGGGGCAGCCATGGTGAAAATAAATATATAAACTTATGGCTCAGATTAGTGACCTTTGTGCTTCTGTCTGTGTCAGCTCAAGGCTAGTGCTGGAGTTGTGTCCTTATGTAAAGTGGAATTAGAGCTGAGCTGGAGCCCTCCCTTGCCATTGGCAAGGGAGTGAAATGATTCTGGGGCAAAAGCTGAGGAGTCTGGCTGTTTGTGGAGTCTAGATGTTTGTGCATGCTCTGCTGTCTTGTCTCTGGTCTGGCCCTTTGCCGGGGCTTGGAGGCCATCTGTGTCCGCGCCAAGCACCCAAGTTTGTTGGGAATGTCCCAGTCAGGGCGGCTGGGTTCCTGGGAGAGTTGCCAAATTTGAGTAGGTTCTGTCTGCCCATTTTGGCTAAAAGCTGGAAAGCGGGGAGCGGCTTGCCCCTTTCCAGTGAGTCCACCCTTCTAGTCATAAGCCGCATTCCTGTTTGTTGTGCACCTGACTGCCTGGAAGGGGGGAAAGTGAAGGAGGTGAAAAGCAGAATCAGAATAAATGCAGTAAAGTTCCCTCCTTAGGGTGTCAAAGCCAAAATACGTTTGCATTCTGCTCAGGTTCTTAGAAGGTATTGTAGTAACCTTAAGTAAGAGAATGTGTTCTGTGAAGGTAAAATTTGTCTTAAGGGTATAAATAATTATAAAAGTTTTACAAAGCATTGTTTAAGGTATTTAAGTGGCTAATTGCAGAAAGTCATTATTTAACAAAACTGAATTGATAATAATAATAATAAAAGGCAATTTTATAACAAACTTATTCGGCAGCCAATCTCCCCTGCCAACTTGCTTCCAAAAAAAACTGTTTCTGGTATTACATGCTACTAAGTATTTAAAGTGAAGTTCATTATTTTAACAAACTTGTTTAGTATTAATGGCAATTATATGTTGTAAGAAGTTTGCCTGGTAACTTAGTATGTGGGATATATGGAGTGTGTTTTTATTGTTAAGGAAACAGAAGATGATTTTGTCCTAAGATAAAATGATTGATTATTGGAAAGAGTAGAGTGTGGGACAGAACCTGAATGAATACTGAAAGTGTAGAAGGTTTGTGGAAGGGAAATTTTTATGATTAAAATTGAATAAGATCAATATACAAAGAAAATCTTTTATCAATAGCTTCTTGTGCTTTAACCTCATCATTTCCTCAGTGTTTAAAGAAGAGTCTTACCTCTTTTAAAAGAACATTTATGTTCTAGAAATCAAATCCTGAAAAGTAGTTTTTTATTTCAAACTGCAAGAGATTCATTCTTTTACTTTAAAGGAAAAATTAAGGTAATAAGTTCATTTAATATGTTATAAGTCGAATGAAAGGTATTTAAAGGTGTTATAAAATTAATAGGTTTTAAAAAAATTAATAAAAACTGTAACTAAGAGTTAAAATCATTTATAAATGCATTTATATTATAAAACAGTGGAAAGACAATAACTGAGATTATAGCTGGGTGAATTTAGCCTGAAACTATTATTTAAGTGTAAATTCTACACTAACCTTTCCTTTGTTTATGGTTACTTCAAGCCTAACCTCACCCTTTGCCTTTGCCTATGGTTATTTCATAATTGAGAAGAGCTGGGACATCACTGTCTCCTCTCCTGGTATTAGTAACCCTTTCTCTCATGAATTCAAGTGTAAACTAAATAAATTGCTGCCTGATAGAATAAGGTTAAATGACCACTGGAGTTTTATTATCTCCAAAACCAAAAAGGGGGGTGGAGGGGGAGAAGTCTCCTGCCTTGACGGTCAGTGTTCCTAAGAGTGGCAATTCATGAGAGAAAGCAGTCTGTCTCCCTGAGGCTTCAAATAGCCTCAATAAATATATATAAAATTAATCTTGTTGCTTATCCAAAATTCTGCTAATTTCAAAGTAAAATATAAAGTTCTAAAACAAAATGGTACTAAGGCATTGAGAACATTTTGGTTATTACAGTCCATTAAGTAAGAAAGAAAATTCTTGTGGTAAACTGCATGGTCATAGTGCAAATTAAGAAGAGTTTCAAAAGTCTTTGAAAACTTTAAAGTAACTAAAGTCATGTTGTTGTGTCAAACTATTCATGTCTGCCCATTTGCTCAAATTGTTGAGGTTAAATATGCAGTTATATAAGTAATATGTATTTCTGGACCCCTAATTAATTAAGCTAAATGGTATATAAAATAATGCAAATTACAAGTAATATCAATGAGTTGTGTTTGTGTCTAACTCTTTGTGTCTGCCCATTTTAAAAAAATGCTCAATGTATGTCTTCATACATCAGGATAATATCAAATTAACAAATAAAAATTCTTAAAAGAGGTCTATTCAAATTGTTAAAAATTAAATATGCAGTTATATTTATAAATATTCTTAAAGCCCAAATTGAACTAAGCAGGATGAAAAAGTCATAGAAATCTGATTATGGAAACAATTGGGAAAGGGCCTCCTCTTTGCAAGAGCTTTTAAGGCAAGACTAGGTGTGGCAGATTAAAACTATCTACTAGGCTAGGGAATTAAGAATCAGTTTGCCTGGTAATTTCCCAGTTTAAACCTTTGTCAGCCATAAATTGCAAAAAAAAAAAAAACACACAAAGATTAGGTTAATTTTCACATAAGAAAAATGTTCATGTAACCTGGCGGCCTGCTGCCTCAGTCTCCCACTCCCGGGTTGGACAGCAGTGGAGGAGACCAGTTTAGGCCAGTCCTATGGGCAGTGGAAGGATGCCCAAGAAGGAGCTAATTAAGTCGGTGCCATTTCAGCACTAAATTCTATTCCTTATTTGAAAAAGGGGGGAGCAGGTAAAAACTAAAATGGTTGGAATGTGATAGAGGAAGCAGTTAAATCAAACTTGCGTGGGAAAGTTAAATCTCAGATAAACTGTAACTTCTGAAGTATCCAATCTATGGAAAAACAGGAAGAGCTTGCATGCTAGGCTTAGGGGTATAAATTGTGTCATTTTTCTTTGTTCGTGGCACCAGCCATATCTGGCTCTGCACCCCTTCTTGCAAGATTGAGAATAAATTATTTTCTTCTCCACAATCTGTTGAGCCTTAATTTCTTCCAGAAGATTTCTTTCCAACAAAATAAAGGTAATTAGTGGCTCTATTAACAAATTTCAGTAAGTAAAGGAAAGTCCATAAAAACTATGGAGAAATCTTTCCTGGGTTATGATTTTAAAAAAATTAAGTAATTGTGTAATGTGTTTTAAAACCTGGTAGTCAGTATGCATGTGTTTTAAAACCTGGTAGTCAGTTATGCTTTTAAATTAATAATTTTCATAACTTAAAGAAAAGAAGTTTTTAGCTTCCTGTAAGGGAAAAAGAGAACATTCCTTGCATAAACTATTATGGTTTCAATTTTATTTAACTTGAGTGTAATCTCCCATAGTTAATTTATAAACTAAATTAACATTATGTACGAAATCTTTAGAGTAATGAAAATTGTAAGTTCACATTGGTGAAATTAGGCTAAAGGAAAAAGATTGTAGATATGCTCTCTTAAATAAAGAGTAAATTTCTTTCATTGGTAATTGTAATTTAGTAAGTTTATTTAAACATGAGGTATCTAGTCAATGCGGTTATAGTCAATTATAAAGAGTTTGTAAAACATCTTCCAAACTGAAAATGTTTAAATAGTTCTAGTTGTAGAAGTCATTGTTAACTAAAGAAACTTAGATTGGTATTGGTAGCAGAAATAACTTCATGATAATAAACCTGTCTGAAGGCCAATGCGAAATACACATTTAAGTAAATGGTAATAAAAAGTTGTCTTGATTCTATTGGAAATATACTGTTTTCATTCTAACAATGAAAAATAATATTTTTCCTCTATTACTAAAGTAAAGTACCTACTGTTATCTTCATAGTAAAATTGTGTAAGTAAATAGTCATTTGATATATGTATTGCATTAAGTTGTTTAAAATATATATAAAACAAGGAATAAACTTTAACATTGTCAAACTCTTGTGCATTCGAACCAGGCGTTGTATACATTACAGGTGGCCTCTCCATGTGAGTTATTGGCTAGGCTGGTCACTGACCCCTCAATTAAAATATGTGCTATATCAGTCTCTGGTTCTGCTCCTGAAGTCGATGGAAACTATATTGCAGTTTCAAGCTCCTGCAGCAGCCAATAATGACTCGGTACAGCCAAGTGTACAATGGATATCGCCTCCAGACTGGCACTGTTCCATGGTGCCAGAGAGCACTATGCACCAGGCTAGTAGAATACTGGAAATCTCTCTAAGATGAAGGATGCTGCAACTTGCTCACTGCATTGAAGAACATGCTAAGTGGAGCCATGATACCAGGATACTGTAAGTAAAACTTAAACACAATTGGCATTATGGCCTGCTCTCATGGAGAGATAACATGTAAAGTATTACAAACCTTTAAACTCAAAACTAATAATTGCAACTCTGAATCCTTATGCATTAAGTAATACATTAGTTAATATTAAGTGCTGTACTTTTATCCTGTACTAAATATATGCCTAATAATTGTAATGTTATCTTTTCTATTTTGGATCAAGTGCAGAAGTATATTAGACATGTTAAATTCCTGGTAAAATCATTTTCTAAACAGTTAATAACATGTCTATAGAATAAGGTGGCATTCTCAGCCAGTCTCAGTCAACTTCTATATTCTGCTGTACTCTGCTGTGTAGCAAAAGTGAGGCTTGCTTGCTGATGGTGAGTCACCTATTGAACAAGTCAAAATTGCTAGAAATTGGACAATGAAAACCAAGGTGTAAAAATCTTTATTCTGTAGTTCTGATCACTCCCACAGGTGAAAACTAAGAGAGTATTTCCAAATTAGTGTTCTAATCCTGAGTGAAGCCAGTTGCCCAAGGAGTGCCAGTTCACCAGGAGCATCTGACAGAGTGAATGAGTGTCAATCAATGAACAGCTTGGAATGTGTCTTCAGACAAAGCTAAGTGTCTGTTGCAATTTCTCTCTAAAGATGGATAACTTAAAAAAGAATATATATGCTGTTCCCACCAGCTTTTAAGGAATGCCATCTTTATAGGCACCTAACCTTGTCTACCTCTGTAATCCAATGTGTCCTCTTTTAAAAACAGGTATTCCAAATTTTAATTAAGTTTGTTTCTTTCAGAGTGAACATCTTATTAACCATATGAAAACTTCATCCAACTTCGTACAGAATGCCAGATCCATCTTCCTCCAGTTAGAATAAATTAAAGAGTTTTTACACCTTATTAGGCAATGACTACAGCCCATGGCCAGCAGGAAGCAGTTACAGAAAAGATATCGTCTCCCTTCAGCACCCCTTTTAAATTAAAGGTGTAAACTCTTTAAGAGTAAAATAAAAGTAATAGATGGATCTGGAACCTGACTGGAAATCCACGTGAGTGCCAGTGGCAGCAGAATAACTGCAGGAGGCCCCTGCCCAAGATTCTGCTGTCCAGAATGAAAAGTTCTAAACTTCTAAAAACAGTCCTGGATGCTGTACTAAAGACTGATAAATAATCAATCAAGACAACAAACAGCCATCCACCTCATAGCTCCAACAATAATTATGCCAAAGCTTAGCAAGTAAACTTTGGCAAAAGGGGGGGAATGATGTGGGCTATGGGTGGAAGGCTCTGTGTCTCTTCAGAGATAACTAAGTTGTTTGACTTGTGGGTGTGGAAAGGTAAGAGGCTGCAGTCCTGCCCTTAGGGACAGTGACAGCAGGCTCCAGTCCCAGGAAATGTTTAACAAGGAAAGGGCTATAAACTTTAAGTATTTAGGGGAAATGCAAAAACCAAGGCTTATCTAGAATGTCTGGAGTCCATGCTAAAAGCTTACCTGAGATGTGGAAGAGATATATGCTAATTGAAGCCTATTGAGAACTGAAACAAAGGGACCATTTGGCCTTTCCTCTCTGTATAAAAGATGTTTGAAAATCTTGTTCGGGGCTCGGGATTCAAACTGAAAGCTCCCGAGTCCGGCCGGCCGTCAATAAACCATTTTTCCTTCTCAAAATCATTCCTGAGTCCTGGCCTCTCTATACTCAAATAATTGAACTTCTCTTAAATTCCACAACACAAAGACTCCATCAACATTGAATTGAAGAAAGAGGAAAATACCAGGTAAGACACAGGAGTGGCATGTAACTCTTGTGTTATTTAAGATTGGGATACATGAAGAAAAAATTTGAACTCAAGGTGTCTTTTTCCAGACAGCTTTCTTCTTCTGTTTGTGTGGATTTGAATGAAAATCCAGAGGAAGATAGATTGCAGCTGAGGTATTGACAATGGAATCACAGGAGTTAATTACCTTCAAAGATGTAGCTGTAGACTTTACCCAGGAAGAGTGGGACATGCTAGATTCCTCCCAGAGAAAGCTATTCAGAGAAGTGATGCTGGAGAATATCAATCACCTGGTCTCAGCAGGTAGCAAAAGTGTCTCTAAAAAATGGGAAATGATAGAAATGATATTCAACCCACCTATCTGTAAGAAAGATACTTCTGAAATCATGTCATTGAGATCTAACATTAAAAGGAATTCCTTCAAATACAATTATTTGAAAGAAGATACCACTGACAGATCCACAGTGACACAATATGCTTTAATTTGCAAGACACAGAAACCATATTTAAGGAGTTCGATGGCAAAATTACACAGGGACCTCTCAGTTATTAGTCAGCATAAGCAGATTCATGAATGTCACTATTCTCATTTTAGAGAAAATTAAAGAACTCATACTGTCCAGAAACACTACTTATGCCATCTTTGGGGGAAATATTTTGTTCATTGCTCTTACCTTAAATGACATGAGGAGACTCACTCTGGAGAGAAACCCCATGAATGTCTTCTATGTGGGAAATGTTTCAGTCAACATTCTTCCCTTAAACAACATGTGAGAACTCACACTGGTGAGAAATCTTATCAATGTCATCTATGTGGCAAAGGCTTCCATCAATATTCTAACCTTAAACAACATGTGAGGATTCACACTGGAGAGAAACCCTATGCATGTTCTCTATGTGGGAAATGTTTCATTGATTACTCTTCCCTTAAACAACATGAGAGGATTCACACTGGAGAGAAACCCTATGAATGTCATCTTTTTGGAAAATGCTTCACTAATTGCTCTTCCTTTAAAAAACATAAGAGAACTCACACTGGAGAGAAACCCCATGAATGTCATCTATGTGGCAAATGTTTCAGTCAACATTCTCACCTTAAACAACATATGTTAACACACACTGGACAGAAACCTCATCAATGTCATCTATGTGACAAAGGATTCAGTGGACATTCTGAACTTAAACAACATGTAAGAACTCATATCGGTGAGAAACCCTATGCATGGCATCTATGTGGGAACAAGGAAATCAAAGAAGACGTAAATAAATGGAAGAATATTCCCTATTCATGGATAGGAAGACTAAATATTATTAAGATGTCTATCCTACCAAAACTGATCTACACATTCAATGCAATCCCAATAAAAACCAACACAGCCTTCTTTAAGAAACTAGAAAAACTAACTATGAAATTTATTTGGAAAGGAAAGAGGCCCTGAATAGGCAAAGACATACTGTAAAAGAAAAAGGAAATTGGAAGAATCACACTACCAGACTTCAAAACATACTACAAAGCAACAGTAGTGAAAACAGCATGGTATTGGCAAAAGGAGAGACACACAGACCAAGGGAATTGAATTGAAAGTTCTGATATAGAACCTCATATATATAGCCATATAATATTCAATAAAGCCAACAAACCCTCTCAACTGGGAGAGAATGGCCTATTCAACAAATGGTGCCTCTAGAAATGGATATCCATATGTAGAAGAATGAAAGAGGATTACCATCTCATACCTTATACAAAGATCAACTCAAGATGGATCAAAGACCTAAATATAAGAGCCAAGAACATAAAGACCTTGGAAAACAGTGTAGGGAAACATCTACAAACCTTGTAATAGGAAATGGCTTCATGAACATCACACCAAAAGCACGAGAGGCAAAAGAACCAATAGATAAATGGGACTTCCTCAAAATTAAAGCCTTCTGCACCTCATAGGACTTGGTCAAGAAAGTAAAAAGGGAACCTACACAATGGGAGAAAATATTTGGCCACCATTAATCTGATAAGAGACTTATAACTTGCATATATAAAGAATTCCTATATCTTGAAAATAAAAAGATAAGCAACCCATTTAAAAAATGGGAAAAAGATTTAAACAGACACTTCTCCAAAGAAGAAATACAAAGGGCTAAAAAGCACATGGAAAAATGCTCCAAATCTTTAGCTATCAGGGAAATGCTAATCAAAACTACAGTGAGATACCTTCTCACTCCCATAAGATTGGCAGCTATGAAAAAAAAAAACCAGAAGAATACAAATGCTGGAGAGGATGTGAAGAAATGGGAACACTCATCTACTGCTGGTAGGAATGCAGAAGGATCCAACCATTCTGGAGGACAGTTTGGCAGTTTCTCAAAAAACTAACCATAGATTTGCCATATGAATCAGCAATACCACTGCTGGGTATATACCATCAGAACTGAAAACAAGGACACAAACCGATATATGCACACCAATGTTCATAGCAGCATTGTTCACTATTGACAAAAGTTGGAATCAACCCAAATGCCCATCAACGATGAGTGGATCAGTAAAATGTGGTATATACATACAATGGAATACTACTCGGCTGTAAGAACAAATACACTACAAACACACGTGATAACATGGATGAATCTTGAGTACCTTATGTTGAGTGAAGCAACCCAGGCATTGAAGGACAAATACTACATGACCTCAATGATATGAAATAAGCAAGTTGCCTCAGAGAGCTAGAGACTGGAAGATAGGCTCACAGGAAATTGGGGTGTAGAGGAAGGATGTAAGCTGACATCTACATGGGCGAAATCTATGATAAGCTGGTGGTAAGTATGTGCACAAGGAAGAGATAAAATGGGGGCATAGGTTACATTTGGGTGGGGTTTGCGGGTTTGAGGGGGGCTAGGGATGGGCAGATGGGTAATATTGCCCAAGAAATTGGGGAGAGGGAGGGGCAACATATCAAATATAGGAGATTGTCAGGTGTTGGTTGAAAGTAAAATGCTGAGAAAACCTTTTCAAATAGAATTAGGAAAGTTACCTGTTTAAGATACTCAAAGGGGATAATTTGACACAGGACAGACTCCTAGGGAATATCTGAATGCTCATTTTGCCAGAGTGGCTTATACCATTGGGTAGAAACCCATATAATGAGAGTGAAGGTAGACCCACATCCTGGGGAGGACTAATGCCATCAAATAGAGGGAACTGTATCTCTCAAGAGAAAGGGTGGCTCCCAGGGCATTAGGGCAGTTGAGCAAGTCAAGCCCTCAACACTGTTGCAAGTATCTCTGAACATGGCTCCTTAAGAAATAAAGATTGACCATCACTGTGGGGCACAAGGGGAGGGGGAAATAGATATTGAATAGATGGAACCAAAGTAAATGTGAGGGCAAAAGAAGTGTTTCACAAGAGTTCACAAGGATGGATATAAAACATGCAATATTTCACCAAAAACATATAGGGGACGACAGACTAATAATGTAAACCATAATGTAAAACATAGGATAACTAAAAAATTTAGAAAACTGTATAGCCTAAAGTATAAACCACAATGTAAACACAAATGTTACCTTGTTTGAAAGCTATTGTCTCAATATCTGTACATCAGTTTCAGTAAATATGACATGAATAAGTTAGAAGATTATTGCTGTGGAAGGGAAAAGGTTTTATAATGGATATGTGGGAGTACTGTATATTGTACAGATGAATTACTGTGATCTAAGGCTCTTGTGAAGAGAAGCTCAATAATTAGCCAAAAAGAAAAGAAAAAGATAGGATGTAGAATTTTTCCAAATCAATATGTATTCTATATCTAACCTTTAAACTCATTGCTATATTCCATTTTACTATTAAGGGAATGTGACATTATACTGGGCTTCACTTTTCAGGAGGTTTTGGATCACAGAGTGGTTCAACAATGGCAGCAGAGGAATACTGGTATGGGATGTTATTGACAGGCGATATATGGTTGACAGGGAGTTATACAGGGCATGTGTCCAGGGTGCATGGAAATGTTTGGATATACTCATAGTGGAAATAATTAAAGACAACAGTGCGGTGTGCTGGGTTCCTGGCCTGGGGGGGGGGGCTCTATCTTGGTCCCTACGGGAGCAGCGGCAGTCTCCCAGGTGCAATGGTAAGGACCAGGAAAGAATGAGCGTCCAACAGTGAGCCCCTGATACTAATGACTATGCTTGTGATCCTATACACCTGAAATAAGAGCAAGGCCTAGAGCAGCACTGTGCCTAAGAGTTCCCTCCTGACAGCCTCCGTGTTACTCAAATGTGGCCAGTCTCGAAGCCAAACTCAGCATGTAAATGCACTGCCTTCCCCCCAGTGTGGAACATGACATGCAGGGATGAGCCTCCCTGGCACTGAGGGATCACTACCAAGTACCAGCTGATGACATAACTAGAAAATGACCTTGAATTAAAGGTTCAACATGGACCAGCAGAATATCCCTGTCTACATATAATAACAGGAGCTAAAAATGCTGTTTGACCTAAAGTAAGGGGGAAATGGAAAGGACAAATGAGTTCATATGGCTATGAGTCTCTAAAAAAGAGTCTGGAGGTTGTCAGAAGGATTGCCCTTATGCACACCTGAGCAGAGTCTCAGAGACAGACAAAGTAGATACAACCCCAGGTATTGGTTCTTTTGAGGGCTAAAGACACCCACAGGTTCTATGATCATTGCAGATGGGGTTCACTGCCATGTTAGTTGGCCCTTCTTTGGAGCTGGTGTTTCTGTGTGATAGAGCTGGACTCAGATGGGATCTCTTTTCACACGCCTTTCATGCTACTTTACTGGAATTGTAGTTGGTTCTGGGGTTTAAGATACATCTAGGGGATTTGAATATCTGGACTTACAAAATGATAGCCAGGCCCTGAGCCTCAACAGACTGCAGCTCCTACACTCTGATTTATTGAACTTACCCCACTCAGCTAACAGAGTTGAAGAATATCAACCACCATGCCATGGAGCCTAGAGTGCCTACAACTGAAAACAGGAGGATTGCATCCAGTATCCATGTGGAATCTAAGCCCTCTCTTGACATAGATGTGGAATGGACAAACCAAGCCAAGGTTCACAGGGAGGAGGAATACAGTAAGGATTAGAGTGGACTTAATGATATTCTATTCATGAACTATTGTGGTTAATAATCGAGAAACTGTGTCATTGGTGTGGAAAAAGTCACCATGGTGGCTGCTGGGGGCAGGGAATGGTAGGAAGAGATGAGATGTGGAGGCATTTTCAGACCTTGGAGTTGTCCTGGGTGGGTGGTGCTGCAGGGACAATTACCTGACATTTTATGTCCTCCCATGGCCCACTGGATGGAACGTGGGAGAGTGTGGGCTATGGTGTGGACCACTGGCCATGGGGTGCAGTGATGCCCAGAGATGTACTCACAAGATGCAATGGATGTGTCATGATTATGGGGGAGAGTGTTACTGGGGGGGAGTAGTGGGGTGGGGGCGGTGGGGGTGAATGGGGACCTCATATTTTTTTAATGTAATATTTTTTTAAAAAATGAGTAAATTGAGTAGAATTTGGAAAAAAAAAATAAAAGATAACATGCTCACCATCACTCACACCACCTCCGTATGCCCAGTAAATTAAGGACTTAGAAGGAAGCTGGGCTTCTGGTCATTCTGTGGTTTAATTCCCACCTGGCCAGCCCACCAGTGGAACACATGTGTGGCTGGAGAAGAGCCACAGGTTTCAACACATAGACCAGGCCTCCAGACACCTAGTGGAGAGGTGGGCGGCACCATCCTCTCTCACACCTGAAAGGCTGGTACCAAAGGGGATAGGGCAGCAAGTCATCCAGCAGGGGGCAGCGCTAATAGCAGGAGAACAGGGAAACAGAAGATCCTCATGGAAAAGGCTAGACTTGGATTTTCTCTGACCCTTCTGAGCTGAGTAAGTCCCTAGGGTTCTTATTCTGAGGGGAAGATCCTAAAGGGGAAGAACGGACTCAAGAACAGAACATGCAACCACCCTGCACTGAATGTGAGAGCAAATGGCAATTTATTTTGTTCCCTAAGCTGGAGAAAACCAGAATAGAGTATGATATGCATAAAGACAGAAAAATGCTCATTTCTCGTCCTTCTAATCAGTTTTAAAACTCGCTTTAAAGTAAGAATGATGAGAAAGCAGCAATGTCTGCCTCCCAAGCCCTGGATTAGTTACCAGGAGCGTATCATAGCTCAGAATAACCTTCCTTAGCAATGTTGGTGGATGTTATCAGAATCTCAGACAGCTTTTCTTTGTAGGGATTTCACATATTCAGAACTTCTGCAGAACAAAATGAATTTTTTTATCACAAAAAAATAAAGAAAATAATATTCATCACCAGCCAGCCTCAGTTAGTAACATGGCTATCCATTTCCAACAACTAATCAAACTGAAAAATCTGCTTTTCCTTGATTTGTTTCATCAGTTTTTCTTCTTTCCTCTTTTTTTTCTTTCACTACTTTATGGATTAAGCAGAATGTCGTTAATAAAACCAATCCAAATTTAGATGCTACCACAAAACGGAGCTTCTGGGTTTATTGGTATTTCATTATTACCATTTCTCAATGGATTTCTTGTTTCACACAGGATGTTGCTTTTTTTTAATTGACTTTGTAATAATATTACATTAAAAAATATATATATGAGGTCCCATTCAACCCCAACACCCCCACCCTATCTCTCCCCCCCCAGCAACACTCATTCCCATCATCATGACACATCCATTGCATTTGGTAAGTACATTTTTGGGCACCTCTGCACCCCATGGTCAATGGTCCACATCATGGCCCATACTCTCCCCCATTCCATCCAGTGGGCCCTGTGAGGATTTACAATGTCCGGTGATTGCCCCTGAAGCACCATCCAGGGCAACTCCATGTCCCAAAGACGCCTCCACCTCTCATCTCTTCCTGCCTTTCCCCATACCCATCAGCCACCATGTCCACTTTTCCCAATCCAATGCCACCTTTTCTATGTGGACATTGGATTGGTTGTGTCCATTGCACCTCTATGTCAAGAGGAGGCTCAGATTCCACATGGATGCTGGATGCAATCCTCCCACTTTCAGTTGTAATCACTCTAGGCTCCATGGTGTGGTGGTTGTCCTTCTTCAATTCCATCTTAGCTGAGTGTGGTGAGTCCTATAAATCAGATTGTAGGTGCTAGAGTCTGTTGAGGCTCAGGACCTGGCTATCACATTGTCAGTCCAGAGATTCAAATCCCCTAAATAAATCTTAAATCCCAACACTAACTGCTACTCCAGCACATTAGCATGAAAGTCTTATGAAGAGAGATCCCATCTGAGTCCAGATTCATCACACATAAACACCAGTTCCAAAGAGGGGCCATCTGACCTGGTAGTTAACCCCATCTGCCATAACCATAACTCCCATGGGTCTCTTTAACCCTCAAAGGAACCAATACCTGGGGGTTGTATCTGCTTTATCTGTCTCTCAGACTCTGCTCAGTTGTGCATAAGGGCAATCCTTCTGACAGCATCCAGACTCTTTTTTAGAGACTCGTAGCCATATAAACTCTTTTCTCCTTTCCATTTCCCCCTTACATTAGGTCAAACAGCGTTTTAAAGTCATGTTATTTTATGTAGACAGGGATATTCTGCTGATCCGCATTGAACCTTCCATATAAGTTCATTTTCCAGTTGCATCATCAGTTGGTAGTTGATAGTGGTCACTCGGTGCCAGGGAGGCTCATCGCCGGGTGTCATGTCCCACGCTGGGGGGAAGGCATTGCATTTACATGCTGAGTTTGGCTTCGAGACTGGCCACATTTGAGTAACATGAAGGCTGACAGGAGGAAATTCCCAGGCACAATGCTGCTCTAGGCCTTGTTCTTATTTTAGGCTTATCAGCTCACAAGCATAGTCATTAGTGTCAGGGGCTCACTGTTGAACCCTCACTCCCTCCTGGTCCCCGCCGCTGCACCTGGGAGACTGTCGCTGCTCCCCTAGGGACCACGACAGAGCACCACTGGCCAGGAACCCAGTACCCCCCTGCTGTGGTTGTTAATTGTTGTCACTATGAGTATATCCAAACATTACCATGCACCCTGGACATATGTTCTGTACAGCTCCCTGTCAGCCATATATATACATATATATAGGATGTTCCTTTTAAAACACAAAGCAAAGCAAACCCCATTTACCTTTCTCTCTTGATGTCCATTTGGCCCTTTGTGTTTTGGGTATTGTTGGAATTCAGTGTTTCCTGATACTGGTTTGGTTCTTGTTGCCTACCATCAGTTTTCTCTCATGAAATAGCTGATGTGTGAACAAAGCGGATGGTGACACAGAAATAGGGTTGTTGAGGTTGGTGGGGCTGTGGATAGGAAACGGACGTGACATTGGGGGAGACCTTGCTCCTGCCGGTAGAGCTGCTGGCTGAGAAACGGCACTTGGTAAGAGAAGCAAGGGCTTTCCAACAGTGGGAAATGGAGCCAGAGGCCCAACCCCAGAGGGCTCTTCAGGATCAGCTGAGTGGTTGATGGCACCAATAGCCAATTCTCCCCCACTCCTAGCCACCCACAGGAGTAACTGTCCCTGCTCCTCTGCTAGGTGCTTGCAAGTGACCAAAGAGCCAAGTGCGACTCTTCAGGCAGAAGCATGTAAGCACCCATGGCCAGGAGCTCCAGAGACTTCACACTGAAAGGACAACAGCCTGAGTGGTGGCCCTCCCTCCACCTCGGCTCCTGAGACTGGACTGAGCAGAACCTCCCTGCCACACACACACACCCACACCCACACACACACACACACACACACACACACACACCCCTTGGGACAGGAAGTCTATCTTTCCTTTTAGCCACTGTCTCAGTTTGCCAGGGCTGGTCTGACAATGCCCCAGAAACGCTCATTTAAGCCCCCAGGTTGAAGGTTCTATCATGTGCATCTCTGACAGTGACCAGATCAGGAAGGAAAGGCTTGGCCCTGTGGACCCAATCCTTAGCAAAAGGGCACTGACTGATTTTCAGGAGGAGGCAAGATGGCGGGTGAGTGAACTTCCCGGTTACTAGCTCCTGGAGGGAATCGGCTGGGAGGCATCGGAGACTCCTTGGGACCGGGCTGTTTCGGGATTTTTCCTGGTCCCAAGGTGTTTAGACATTGATTTGGAGGGAAGGTAACAGAGAGGATCCATCCGTGAAATATACACGGAGATCCCAGCTACGTGTGGAGGTTTCCCTCCTTGGGTAGGCAGAGCCGAGGCAGCTAGCACCGGGCCGAGCCCCAGCGGGCGGCGGCCAGGGTAGCCTAGCTGGGCCGTGGCGGGCGGCAGGCGGGGGATCCGAGCCACGCCGAGGTGGGCGGCAGGCGGGAGAGCCAAGCCGCGCTGTGCCGCGGCGGGCGGCGGGCAAGGGAGCCGAGCCCAGCCTAGCTGGGCCGCGGTGGGCGGCGGGCGGGAGAGCCGAGCCGCACTGTGCCGCGGCGGGCGGTGGGCAAGGGAGCTGAGCCTAGCCGAGCTGCGGCGGGCGGTAGGCGGCGGGCGGGAGAGTCGAGCTGCGCTGTGCCACGGCGGGCGGCGGGCAAGGGAGCCGAGCCCATCCAAGCCTAGCCACGCTGCGGCGGGTGGCGGGCGGGGAAGCTGAGCCGGGCCGAGCCCAGCTGAGCCGCGGAGGGCGAGGGGCCCGAGCCCAGCCGAGGTCAGTCGAGCCCAGCTGCACCGCGGAGGGCAGCGAGCGGGAGAGCCGAGTCACGCTGCGCCGCGGAGGGTGGTGGGCAGGGAAGCCGAGCCCGGCCGGGCCCAGCTGAGCCCAGCCGTGCCGCGGCGGGCGAGGGAGCCGAGCCGCGCTGCGCCGCGGCGGGAGGCGGGCGGGAAAGCCGTGCACAGCCGAGCCCAGCCGAGCCGCGACGGGCGGGGGACCCGAGCCCAGCCGAGCCTAGCCAAGCCCAGGCAAGCCCAGCCAAGCCGTGGAGGGCAGGGGACCGGAGCCCAGCTGAGCCCAGCCAAGCCCAGCCGAGCCTGGCGGCGGGGTTGCTGTTATTTGTTTTTTGTTTTTTTTTTGTTTTTTTTTGTTTTTTTTATTTTATTTTATTTTTGTTGTTGTTGTTGTTGTTTTTTAATCCTCTCTTTCCTGTCCCCAATATTCTTCTTATACTATTTTATCTTAACAATACAATAGGTCCTACAGGAAATAGCTCACATTTGCTGGGTTTCCTCACCCTCCACTGCCTCATTTTTCTGTGAATAGATTTAGCCTATCTACACTATCCCCTTTCCCCTACAACTTGATATCCTCCACCATCTACTATCTCTCCTATATTCCATTTCCCTTTCTTAGATCTGCAAAGTGTCTAACTCTTAATTTCTAATACCTTTGTTTAGTTTTCCATCTGATATTCGTCCATGAAACTATTACCTTTCTTTTCTCTTTCCCTCTCTCACGGAAACAATAGCCTCTTAGTACGTACCACATTCCTCCCATATTCAGTCGTCTACCTCATTATAGGTACTTTCCTACTACTATAACTCTACACAATTTACATGATCTAACCTCCATCCTCCCAGAACTCATATTGTTGCTTTGTTAACATATATCACCAATACTACTTCACACTTTTTCCTCCCTTACACAATTGCCTTTCCCCAGCACTAATACTTTCCTTTAAAGTGAGCTTAACTAGCAATAAGAAATTGGAATAAGAAGAACAAAGTGACAAAGAGAAGATATAACACTTACGCAAAAACAACAGCTAATTACTCTCCAAGACTAGACAAAGAAGCTAAGGAACTGATTAAACCCGTCAAGAAAAAATGTTGACAAGACAGCAACAAAAATCTACAAACCAAACCAGTAATCAGGAAAACATGGCTGAATCCAATCAGGAAGGGGAGCAGGACTTCGCACAAGCAATGAAAGATCTCAGATCATTTATCACCGACAAATTTGATGAAGTAATGAAAGAGGTTAAAAGCATGAAGACAACACTTGGAGGGGAAATTGCAGACATGCGCAAAAAAATAACAGATATGATGGAAATGAACACCAAAATTCAAGAAATCAAAAATACACTTGCAGCAAATATCAGCAGACTAGAAGAGGCAGAGCAGAGAATTAGTGATGTGGAAGACAGTGCATTGGAAATCAAACAGATAGTAGAAGTGGTCAATAAAAAGGTAGAAAAAATCCAGATAGGACTTAGGGACCTGAATGATAATGCAAAACGCTCAAACATAAGTATTATAGGCATTCCAGAAGGAGAAGAGAAGGGAAAGGGGTCAGAAGGACTGTTGCAGGAAATAATGACTGAAAACTTCCCAAATCTACTGAAAGAGACAGATGTACATATTCAAGAAGCACAGCACACTTCACTGGTCATAAACCCCAACAGGCCCACCCCAAGACATATACTTGTCAAATTATCCAATGCTCAGGACAAAGAAAAAATTCTAAAAGCAGCAAGAGAAAAGAAAACCATCACATACAAGGGAAACTCCATAAGATTAAGTGCTGATTTCTCATCTGAAACGATGGAGGCAAGAAGGCAGTGGTATGATATAGTCAAGGTACTAAAGGAAAAAAATTTCCAACCAAGAATACTCTATCCAGCTAAACTAGCATTCAAAAATGATGGAGAGTTCAAAATATTCACAGATAAACAGAAACTGAAAGAGTATATCAACAAGAAACCTCCCCTTCAAGAAATTCTTAAGGGAGTTCTGCAGGAAGAAAGGAAAAAACAGGACAGTCAGAGATGGAGGAGAGTGTAAAAGCAACAAGAAAGACAAAAATAGAAGGGGAAAATAAAACAATACAAACAAAATATAACAAACACAAATCCAACCAAAATATGGCTACCACAAATAACTCTCTAAACGTAATAACACTGAATGTCAACGGACTAAACTCACCTATCAAAAGATTCAGACTTGGACACTGGATAAGGAAATACGACCCATCTATATGCTGCCTACAAGAGACACATCTTAGACCCAGAGACTCATGGAGGTTGAAAGTGAATGGCTGGAAAACAATCATACAAGCAAACAACAACCAAAAAAAGGCAGGAGTAGCTATATTAATATCAGACAAAATAGACTTTAAATGCGAAACAATTGTGAGAGACAAAGAAGGATATTATATTTTAGTGAAAGGGACAATGTGTCAAGAAGATCGAACAATCATAAATATTTATGCCCCTTTTTTTGGTTGTTGTTTGCTTGTATGCTCCTGGAGCCCTGGAGTTGATCAGATACCAGTGCCCATAATCCCAATATTATGGTGTGAACATTGGTTCAAATAGACTTTGAAATTCTTTTTGCTGTTCTTGCTGCTTTTAAGGCTCTTTTCTTCAGATTTTAATTAATATTTATTTCGGTTGCATCATTTCCTTTTGGCATGTACAAAGCCCCAGGACTTGAATTTGCCTGTAACCTCAGCTAATCAAAACGGCCCTGAAATGCTTTAAACACAAAATCCCATTTGAATGAATGTATTCAAAAGACAATTCCCATTTTCCAGGGGGCAGTAAGGCATTCGAGCAGGAGTCAGTGACTTTGTCTGTGCAGGGACAGGTGGGAACTCTCCTGGCCCTGTGGGCTCTGTCACTACCACTCAACCCCAACATCCTAGACCGAGACAATAGAGAAATGAATGGGTGTGGCTGTGTTCTAATAAAACTTTGTCAAAACAGGCAGGGGCCAGGTCTTAGTTTGCCAACCCTGTCATATAGAAAGGCGTGCTTATGGCTCATTCCTGATTTCCTTCCAAGGGACAGAGCCCCAGTCACTTCCTACCTTGGGGCCCCTATCCGGCCCTTTTTCAGTCAGCCATGGAAGGCTGCCAAATTCAGACCGCCAAATTCAGGAAGGAGAAACTGAGTCTTCAGGCTCACTCTGCCCTTCTCCCTCTTGGGCCTGGCCCACAGGGGGCAGGGGTTCTGCTCTGCTTTCCACCACATTCGAGCTTCAGAAGCCACAAGCCCCACTGTGCAGTCCTCAGTGGTACCTTCCATCAGTGGCACCCCATCGAGGAGCAGGCTACAGGCCACCTTAGGGTGCTATGGAAAGAGACTCCTCAAAGGAACAAACAAAATGGTGTATCGTGAACTCTCTTTGTTATTCTGAGAATCCAGATGAATTTTATATTCTCTCGATAAAGAAGCATTGAACAACTTCATACACCAAGATCCTGGTTTTTTGACTATTAGCTCATGATGGCCATCAACTCACTGGCAGTGTCATAGGTACCGTAGACTCAAAATGTAAACCCCACTTAATAAGTGAAACTATTTACAGTTGTTCAAAACCTATTGCTGACAGGAAGAAAACAGATGAGGTGTATGTTGGCAGAAGGTTGGGAACCCTTCTGTTCCACCCCCCTCCTGTTTTAATGGCCAGCAGAGTCAGGTACCTTGTCAGATGGCCCCGGAAATCCCCTTCCTCCATCCAGTCCTTCCACACACTAGAAGCCAGGCAGAGGGGTACTTCAGATGCAAGAGACATCCCGGGGGACAGGCTGAGGGCCATGGTTGCTTCAACTGGAAAGTACACTTCTGTGTGTGAAGTGAAGCTCATGAGACTCAATAGGCCTCCCACCAGTACTCCAGGGAGAGTTGACCTGAACTGGGGACTTACCTGGGCACCACTAATTGTGGCTGGCTAGGAGAAGAGGAAGGAGGCATTTTGTGGGATTATTTTATACACCATTAACTTCCTTTCCAAGGGAATCTGCGTTCCACGTTATGGGTTGAGCTGTGTACCCCAAAAAGATACCCTGAAGTCCTAATCCCAGGTACCTGGGAACACAAACTTTTTGCAAAAGCGTTATTGCAAGCAGAATCATTTAAACTGAATGAGGCTGACTGCAGTGGGTGGACCCTTAGTCCAGGATGGCTTGTGTCTTTAGAAGGAGGGTGTGGGCACAGACAGAAGGGGAGGGCACCATGGGAAGAGAGACAGAGCAGGCCATAGGGTGACTGAGGAGACACAGAAAACCCAAGGCTTGCTGGCCAAGGGAGAGGCGCCCCAGGGGCCAGGACTGACCTACCAGCACGGCCCACGCAGCTGTGGCTTCAGCCTGCAGGGCTGAGAGAGCAGTTCCTGGTGTTTTTTAGCCACCTAGTTCATGGCACTTGTGACAGCAGCCTGAGAAAAGTGAGGTGTCCCTCTTCTGGCAGTCCCATTCCTCCAGGAGGGCTGAGGGATAGTCCAGGTGCCCAGGTGTCCACCAGGCTGAGGGTCCCCAAGGAAGGCTTTTATCTAATCAGATGCTCTGTGGAACGCCCTGGGGACTGACAGAAACAATGTTGAAAAGAAAGTAATGGGTGACCTGGACAACTCTGGACACCCTTCTCTTCCTTCCTTCTGCCCTCTCTTGGGGCCTTCAGCTGCTCAGACCCTCCAGCTCTTCCCACCACGCACACCTTCCCAGAGGGGCCAGGCCAGATGGTGCAGATGTATTTCTGGTTCTCCTTGGTGGGTGGGAAGGCTGCCAGAGGGTTCCCGGGGCCCAGGACCGTCCATTTGTCTGGCTGCTTATTCACGGCCTTGGGAACCACTGCACATACTGCTCAGGGGGCCGCACCCCACACACTGGATACCCTCGAGGCCCCCGTTCTAGACTGTCTGTGCGCCCTTGGATGGCCGCGAGGCCCCTCCAGCTCCAGGGCGGGGTCGGGGAGGGGGGGTGGTCTGTGTCTCGCAGTACTAAAAGCTCTGCTCTTTCGGGTCCAGGCACCCATCTCACCGACCCCACCGAGAGCAGCACCTGCCCCCTCCACCCCAGGGCGCCCCATTGAGTCTTCCGAGTCTTCCTCCCTGGTGAATATTCCCTCCTCCCTCCCCCGCCCCCCCCCCGCCACTCGACCTTCCCGGTAGCCCTTTCCCACTATGATATCCTGCTCCCACCCCCACAGAGCATCCCCCACCCTGCCCGGGCCCCACCCCCCAAGCACTGCCTGGCCCCCAGACCCCTTCCACGTGGTGCCGCTGGGTCTCCAGTCCCCGCTCCGGGTGGCACAACCCCGCCCCAGACCCTCCCTGGCAGGGGACACCTGCCCCCAGCCCCGCCTCACCCCAGTCGCGCGGTGCCGCCCCTCCCGCCTCACCCGGGCCTGGCGGGAGAAGTAGCTGCGCTCCTTGGGGTCCAGGCACCGTGGCGGGAAGTAGCTGAAGGCGGACAGCGCCGAGATGGGCGGCGGCCGGGGCTTGCCCCGCAGCGTGGCGGCAGTGATCTCCTCCTTGTGCTCCAGGCCGCCCGCGTCCACCTTTTCCGCCGAGGCCAGATCTGTCCCACCCCGCCAGGGGCCCCGCCCGAGTCCGCCTCCTGGCTGCCTGGAGCCCGCGTTCCGCAGTTGCCGGGAAACCGCAGCCTCGCGTCACAAAGCTGGGCGGGGGGGGCGCAGGGCTGGGGTGCAGGGCCAGGGGCGCAGGGCGGAGGGCGCTGCCGGGATGGGAATGGGACCGTGCCCTCCCGTCCCCTTGCGTGAACCTGGAGCGCCCACTTGGGACACGAGGAGCCATCTGCTGGACTGGCGGCCTGCGCCGGCTTGCCCTTGCCCTTGCCCTTGCGCTCCCGGAAGGTTCCAAGCGGGCTGTCCAGGAGAAGTGCAGGCCACCCCAGCGCGGCATCTGAAACCCTCCAGGAGCTGTGGAACAGTAGTGGAAGGCACAGGTGGAATTCATTGCCTTCTTATATTAACTCTGTATCCGCAGCAGCATCGTGTCAACGTACAACGAGTTAGTTTTCAGGGCCTTGGTCAGCACGAGGGGCCACCGCTCACGGTACTGGCAGGTGCGAGCGTGCAGCGGCACGAATCCAATCCAGCCAAGTGGTATCTGGCAAAACTGAGCTGTTCCGCAGCGCTCTGCTGTTTCTTGAGTCAGATGCTGGTTCAAGAGGCGCGTTCCTTTTGTCGAAAATTCACTTAATTCTAAAGCCTCGAATGTGTGTGTGTATCAGTAAAAAGGAAAAGGGGAACTAAACAGGCCTTGGGAATACTTTAACGAGGGCGGCTCTAGGAAGGCTGGCTTGAAACATAAATGATAATGAGGAGCCAGACTTGTGAAATCTGGGGAACAGTCGGTCATTCCAGGCAGAGGGAAGAGCATCTGTGGTGACCCTGAGGCCGAGCCCATTGATGTGCAGGTGGCAGAACGGGAGGACAAGGGCTGTGCAACTTTCAGAAGGGGAAGGCAGCAGGGAGTGCAGGTGGACAGGCAGGCAGGGGAGGGGTTGCTCTCAGGCCCGGACCAACGAGCCCCCTCTCGTTGCTTCTTGCCTGCAGGTCGTTGACTCAGGCAGAGGTTTTTCAGTACCATGTCCTTGATGCTAATTAACAAAAACAATAACCACACGTTTACAGTGGCACCCCTACAAGTAGAGCACCCTAGAAGTATGACACCCCTAGAAGTACAGCACACCTAGCAGTAGGGAACACTAGAATTATGGCACCCCTAGAAGTATGACCCAGCAAGCCAGTCTGTGCTCATCCTACACCTCCTTACACATGGACACAACCATTCTAAGGCCCACAGGATGGAGGAATAGAGTATGGATTGGAGTGGACTTAACGATATTCTATTCATGAACTATTGTGATTAGTAATAGAAGAAAATGTGGCATTGGTGTGGAGAAAGTGGCCATGGTGGCTTCGAGTTGTCCTGGGTGTTGCTGCAGGGACAGTTACTGGATATTGTATGTCCTCCCATGGCCCACTGGGTGGACTGTAGGAGAGTGTGGGCTATCGTGTGGACCATTGGCCGTGAGGTGCAGTGGTGCTCAGAGATGTATTCACCAAATGCAATGAATGTCTCATGATGATGGAGGAGGTTGTTGTTATGGGGAGAGGAGTGGGGTGAGCGGGGTGGGGGGTATAGGGTGGGGCAGGGAGGGGCAAGAGAGCTCACAGAAGGCAGAAGTGACACTGGGCTTGGACTCGGTAGTGAATAGGGACTGTGGATAGGTTTCTGAGGCATAGCATGGTCCAGAATGGGGCTCAGGCCCAAAGCCATGAACTGCTCTAAGAACTGTAAGTGAGACCACTTCACAGGTTTCCAAGAGTTGTGAGAATCCTTTTGGCCTGGCCCCCAGGTGAGCGGCAATTCACTTGGGTATATGAACGCATCCAAATCAATTGCTGCTCTCTCCTGGTCAATCTTTCATTTGCTTTTATTTGTCCGATTCCTTCTCTGCAAAGAAGCATAAAATTTAAAAGTGAACTTAGAGCTCTAGAACTCATAGAGTTTCAATAACCTATGCTAAAATTTTAAAAACCTTAAAAATTAAAGGTAAACAGATCTAAAAAGTTACAGCATGACGGGGTCATGCGATGGTTAATCACCGTCCAGTTGGTGCTGAGTCATTGGATGATGCAAGCCCTGGCCTGCCAGTGTGAGGGCATTCTGTAGGTGGCTTTAGACCATTAGGCAGTTGGTTGCAGCTATGGCTGATTATATCCACAAACAAGGGCGACTGCCTTCAGCAAGGAGGGGAGTCCCATTACCCCAGCAGCTGGAGGTCTTAAAGCAACACCGAGGCTCTCAGCAGTCGCGCACACATAAGAATGGAAGCTCCTTGAGGGCAAAGTCACAGCTATCTTACTCAGGTACTCCCAGAGCCCAGAACAATGCCTAGCGCATAATAAGAGCTCAATAAATATTTGTTGGTTAAATAAGAGGGATATTTAAAGAAGTATCAAATATGATTCCTCTCCTCAAAGACACAATCAATACTAGAAGTACACAACAAACCAGAGCAGCGTGTGTGAAGAAAATCAGCATTCCAGCCCTCAGAGGAGGTCAGGGTTTTAGGTTGTGGGGAAAGAAGAGACCTGAGTGGGGTGCTGCTGAGTGGACAGAATTTAGTCACGGGGAGATGCTGTCTGGAGGGAGAGGGGGCACCTGGGCAAAGGAGCAAGGTGAGAGAGAATGGAGTGGGTTAGGTGGGAGGGAAGAGACCACCAGCTTGGAGCCAGGCAACAAGGTGCAGCCTCAGGGGGTCCCAAAAGTCAGAGCAGAGGAGGTTCTACTGTATCGTGTGAGCAGGAAAGAAAAAAGGTTTCTGATCACAGGCTGGCATGCTGAGGATTTTCAGAAGATTAATCTGGGATGTGCAAGATGAACTGGACAAGAGTAAGCCAGAGAGGAAACCAGGGAGCAGACTAGCACCAATACCTTAGAGAACTTGGGAAACTCATCTACATTCTAGTCACTCATCATCATAATGCCTTATTAAGTAACTTACAAAGGAAACAATAAGGTCTTAGGTATTAGGGAGTGATGAAGATTATGGTTTTAGTGAGTCATCTTGTCTATTCTTACACTTACATCAGGAGGAAATTAAAACAGATATTCCAATAATTTAATAAGATTCTCAGTCCACTGGGCTAGCAGACTACTTAGGACCCTGGAAAAAGCAAGTATGAATTAGGGATTACTTTGGGGGGTGGAGGGAATGGACCCATACCTGGACAACTTGATAACCAAGTAAATGTAGTTGCCGTTGTTTAATAGCCTCTTTTCCTAGTAAATTTTTGCTGTTAAAACAAACTCTTTTGGGGCCATTGATGCATAGTGCTACTCTGAAAAAAAAAATCAAAGAGAAATGAACTTAGTTTTTATAACCATCCAAAATATTTTTCTGGCCAAAGTTTACTCAAGATTTGGCTTTTCCTAATGGCCAGTACTCTCACATGAATCATGAATGTGTTACTCTTTAGTCTACTGAAAAAGTACTTGGCTTAATTAATGATCCTGTTTATAAAATATTACAAGGAATTTCCAAAAAACATATCCTGAAATGTACTTTTAATTTCTGGAATCATCTATTTTTCTCACCTTTTTAAGAAAATGATCCTTTTCTATTCACCTCAACAGGCCTTGTAACATAAAAACAACAGCAGTTTCTTTACCTTTGGGCCCATCTTCATCAACTGTAAAAGGTAATATAAATCCTTCTTTATCTAATTTAATTTCAATATCTGGTGAGATAAGAAAAAAGGTCTTCATGTGATACCCTCACAAACGTTATCTTCCTTTACTTCTTTGTTCTATTTTGATTTATTCCAAACTGTATTTATCAATAGGCAGAAGGCTGCAAAGAAATGACCACAACCAAATGAGGGTGAGGATGTTCACTCACTCAGCTTCAAGAACAAGCCTGTCAGCCTGAAATTAGGGAGGCTTCCTGGGCTAAAGCAAGGAGTAGGTCCTCAAATTAACAGGGGAGCAGTAGGAACCACATACTTCCTCCTTCTCCTTACAAATGGCAGCACACTTTGAATTCTGACAGTGAAGAAAATGTCCTAAGTTCAGCAAAATTAGACAACTAAGCAGCTCAACACATCCATCTCTTCCAGTGCCTCCTGACAGCTAATGCAGCCCATATCTGTGGCACCCCACAACTGCAACATCTGGCCAAGGGGCATGGCTAGAATTCCCTTCCCAGCCCTCTGGTGTATGCCATTCCTTCTGTAGAAAGGGCCATGAGACAGGTGAGGTGGAACATGTGACCATTTGAAACCTATTAGAGATGGTTCTCTTTGAGATGACTTTTTAAAAAAAATTTATTTAATTCCCCTCCCCTCCCCCGGTTGTCTGTTCTCTGTGTCCATTTGCTGCATCTTGTTTCTTTGTCCGCTTCTGTTGTCGTCAGCGGCACGGGAAGTGTGGGCGGTGCCATTCCTCGGCAGGCTGCTCCCTCCTTCGCGCTGGGTGGCTCTCCTTATGGGCTCACTCCTTGCGCGTGGGGCTCCCCCACGCGGGGGACACCCTTGCGGGGCACGGCACTCCTTGCGTGCATCAGCACTGCGCATGGGCCAGCTCCACACGGGTCAAGGAGGCCCGGGGCTTGAACTGCGGACCTCCCATGTGGTAGACGGATGCCCTAACCACTGGGCCAAAGTCCGTTTCCCAAGATGACTTTTTAATTGATGAAAGGAAGGACTTGGACTCAAAGTCAGCATAGTCCAGCAGCTATTTCTGGGAGGATTTGTGTGCTTTTATCTGTGCTAATGTGGTAGCCACCAGCTATGGGAGGCTTTGGAACACTTGAAATGTGATATATGATTAGGGAAATGAATTATAAACTTTACTTACATTTAATTTAAGTTTAAGTAGCCATCTGCACTAGTGGCTACTATACTGGACAGTGCAGGCCTAGACTATAAGAGCGGCTAAACAGACATGAGCACTTACTGTGTTATTCCCTCATGTATTCCTTCTTACCATAGGTGTTTGAGGTCAAATTTTACAGATGAGGAAGCAAACCGAAAAAAGTTAAAAAGGGTAAATACTCTGTGCAAAGACATTCTGCTAATCTGTGGCAAGCTGGATTCAAATATAGTCTATATACTATATTCTACCATCTACACTCTAGAGCCATATGCAGGGCAGGGAAGATTCCATTTTGCATTCTGTGGCTACTAAGCTCCACCTGTCTCCCAAAGAGATAACAACCCACAAGGTTCTGTAAATAAATCCCCTGGTACTTACCTATTGTATACCAATAGGGTATTAACATTTTGGAAGCAAAGTAGGATCTTGCACCTAAAAGGTCGATCAATTCAATTACCTCAGATTTATGAGAGTGAAAATCCACAGGGGTCTCCAGGGAATGGTATGGAGTAAAAAAAGGTTTCATTTGATATTTAGGAAGGAGTTTGGGATTCTAAAAATCATATATTCAAGCATGAGAGAGAAAAATAAGGTACAAAACCAGAGAATAAAGTGAAGGTAGTGAGTTACCTATGTATAAACGTTTGATACAAAATTCCTTTAACAAATGGTATTTTTCTAGGACTTAGGACTGATATCTTTCTTAACACAGCAATGAAAAATATTCTTGTTATAGTTAAAGTCTAATAGCTCAAAATATCTTTAAAATGTGTTTTGAAAGTAGTCACTGTAAAAAAGAACAATAGACATCATGACAATGCTGTCAAATTCAAGAAACATCTCTGAAACTCTCAGAATTGCTTTAAGGACCTGAAGGACACTCAGTTAAAATTTTTAATCCAAGAAGAAATGATAAAACTGACATCTCAATTCAATAAATAAAGGATTGCAATGAAACAACTAGTGCTGGAAAATTGCCTATCTGTCTAGTAAAGAAGAGTTAAACTCCTACCAAACATCAGACTATGGGTATATATCCTTTTACTGAGTTTTGCTTTATTCCATTTTGCAGATATTGTGGGGTTTTTTTCCTAAATAAACTGAGGGTTTGTGGCAATCCTGTGTCAAGCAAGTCTATCAGTTCCAGTTTTCCAACAATGTGTACTCACTTCATCTGTGTCACATTTTAATTGAGGTATATACATTTAAAAATAAAAATAATGCTTTTGCATACTTAGAAGACTGTAGCATACATGCACTGGGAAACCAAAACATGCATGTAACTCACTTTATTATGGTGGTCTGGAACTGAACCTGCCAAATCTCTGAGGTATACCTATATAATAAATCCCAGGTGGATTAAAGATCCCATGGGGAAAAATTAGTAAAATACTTGCACTAACATATATTTTGTGAAATAATCTTATGCATGATGGGAACATCAGGAACCATTAAAAGACAGGTAGATTTGGTCACACAAAACTTAAAAACACAACACAATAGAAAGATGAATTAGGGAGCAGGAAGGCAATTCCTAGGAAATACAAATGGCCAATAAGCATATGACAAAATGTTCAACTTCATTATTGCTCACTCAAATGCAATTTAAATACATGACAAGTCACCCTTTTCCACTGAACTGAGTGGCAAAAGCTAACAGAACAAAAATACTGTGCAGTGGCAGTGGGGGTGACACACCCACCTTCACTCTCTGCTGGGGAGGTGTGACATCTACCATTCAGAGTCACTATTTATTGACATTACACCAGTGGTCCCACTCTTAACATTCTAGTCTGCAGCTTAAAGGAACATGGGCCCCAGTAGAATGACATGCAAGAGTGTTTACTCTAGCACTGCGGATAGATGCCAAAGGTGGAAAGAACCTGAAAGATCATAAGCTGGGGAACTAGTAAGTCCCATAAAATACTGCACCACTTTGAGAAAGAACGTATTTGATCCACACACATTGGCCTTGAGGAAGGTCTATGTATACTGGACATAATGGTAAATTGTATGATATACTGGACATAAAGAGAAAAGAAAATTGGTTTATATATTTGTGTACATTTGGCGTAGAAAGCACAGTTACAAATTTGTTATTGCAGGGAAGGGAGGTGGTTGGGGTTAACTAATTTTAGTGTTTATCTTTATAAGCCTTGGCATTGTTAAATTTTTTTAAAAGAAAAGAGTAATGAATTTCCTTATATTTACTTTATGCCAAGAATATGATCCTGAGTCAAGTCTGAAGGACAAAGCAGAAGGTGATGAAGTCTGGTGAGACTATTTCCAATCACACAAAAAAAGGTGTGCTGTGAAATTTATGAGAGTGAATCTTTATAGCACAGATACCACCTAAACTAAAGTCTACCAGAGAAGAGTGAAATTTCTGACTTGGTTTAAAAATGCACTCAGAAATAATTATTATTTGTAGAGTTCAGAGATTCAGACTTCTTTTTTTTTTTTTTTTAAGATTTATTTTTATTCATTTAATTCCCCTCCCCTCCCCCGGTTGTCTGTTTTCTGTGTCTTTTTGCTGCGTCTTGTTTCTCTGTCCGCTTCTGGTGTCATCAGCGGCATGGGAAGTGTGGGCGGCGCCATTACTTGGCAGGCTGCTCCCTCCTCAGCGCTGGGCGGCTCTCCTTATGGGTGCACTCCTTGCGCGTGGGGCTCCCCTACGCAGGGGACACCCCTGTGTGGCACGGCACTCCTTGCGCGCATCAGCACTGCATGTGGGCCAGCTAAACACGGGTTAAGGAGGCCCCGGGTTTGAACCACGGACCTCCCATGTGGTAGATGGACGCCCCAACCACTGGGCCAAAGTCTGTTTCCCCAGACTTCTTAATCAAATGGCTATTGTGCATGCTAAACCCTTTAAAACCCTTGAAGTGAATCAAGGAATACTAAGACTCATACACTGTCAACACTTGAAAACGTCTAGAAATCTCATACAGCAGGAACTGGTCCTATAGGACAAGACAGAAATGGGGTCAATTTATCAAAGAGAAGGCCAGCTGTTCCACCTAGCTCCAAGTAAATGAAAGTTTTCCCTTTTAATAAAGTTATGGAGACAGGTCAAAAGAGAAGGGCCTTAGTTTTCAGAAGGGGCACAAGAAAACTGTTCTCCCTCAGTGAAATAATGCCATACACTTTTTGTTTTTGCCTTATAGAAAGGATATTCTAGGACTGAGGATAAGTACAATTGTGTCAGTTGTGCTAGCCTCAGTCTGTCCAGACATGATTCTTCACCTGAAATGAAAAGCATCCCAATCAGTTATGCTTCAATTTTCCTACATGTAATGAAAAAAATCATGAACATCCAGCACGAATTAATTCATTCCAGAAGTGTGATGGATTTTTAAGTAACACTAGAAAATGAACTTGTTAGAATTATGCCCTCATGCTTGCTTAACCAGTGACATCTTATTTTGACTTCTACAAACCCAAGCTCCTAACATCTGCCCCTTGTTGGGATTCAGGCAGTTACAGCAGCAGACCTCTGCTAATGGGAGCATCTCAATGATCCCCCACAGGAGCATGAATGGCCTGTTGAGGTGCTGATGTCTTCCACCTATAGGAAGCATATCCACCAGCCCATCAAGCCACTGAACCACCACCATGGCAGCGCCAATCACATGAGGGCTGACTTCTACAGGAAGAAGGACATCCCCAGCATCAAGGCTCCCGGCTTTGGGTACTTTTCTCCAGCCTGAGGGTCACCCCAGGCCCCAAAGGCCCAGGGGCTCCTTTCATGGGGGAGGAGGGTTACCTGGGGCCTTACATCATCATTGTGCTGACATCTAGAAACCACAGAGATTCCCCCATCTGGCCTTATGGTGGGGACAATGAAAGACAAGCAGCTTCCCTAAGGGGCCTTGGTCAAGAGCCTGGCAGACATCTTTAGGATTTAGGCACATCCAGCAGGTGGATTTTTACATTAGACTATTTCAGATTAAGTGATGCTGGTGACACATTCACTGCGGGCACCTTCAAACCTTACAAATATCCCCCCACCTTAAGTGACTGGGATTTTTGTTCATGGGTTCTCTGCATTTGAATTTGGGAGGGGTGTGTAGTTATTTTCCTAATAGTCTCAGAAGCCACTACTGCCTGATATTATCTCTAGTGTACATAAAATAATGCTTGCATTTTACTTTCTTTAAGAGGAAATATCAGGAAAGTTACATGTTAGCACAGTTGAACTCTAGACATACTGCAATGCACTTTCTCCCCAGTGATCTGAACTGCAAATAATGGAATTTTGTTAACTCAAGGACAAAAATCCCTAGGAAGGATGGATGGCCCTGGAGGCCAGCATTTTCTGTTGTCACCCTGTAAGTGAGAAGCAGCTGAGGTCATGAGGAATGCATGGGACTTGGCATTCACCAGGGTTGGGTAAAATTCTGGCTCCTCCATTTTCTAGCTCTGAGGACTAGTGTAAGTCATGTCCTGTTTGAGCCTACATTCCCCCATCTTTACAGTGGGGGATGCTAACCTCGTCTGCCTGAGTCTGGCAGGTCGACTGTAACACATACCATAGGCAGCAGGAATTCAGTATCTCAGGGTTTGGAGGCTAGACATCAAATCAAGGGATTAGCAGCCACACAGTCCTGCAGGGGGGCATCCTGCTGGTGGCTAAGCCTCTGCTCATCACATGGTCATCTGAATCCTGTGGTCTCCACTTCTGCACAGGGGTACATCTGCCTAGATCCTCTCCTTGTGAGGTCTCCAGTCCTGTAGGATGAAGGCCGTCCTGTCTCAATTTGGTTTCATCTTAAAAGGATCTTTGAGATTCCTCCAAATAGCTCCCACCCACAGCACCAGGGACCAGGATTTGAATGTGTCTTGGGGAATATGAGTCAGTCCCCATCACTAAGTCTGTGAGGGGCTTGGTGAGCTCTCAGAGTTGGTCATAAAACAGGTGGCCCTGTGGTACACCCCCTGCTCATCAATCATGGTGATGATCCTCAACTTTGGGTGGTTTTTATTTTTTATTTTATTTTTTTAATTTTTAATTATTTATTTATTATTTTTTTAATTACATTTAAAAAAATGAGGTCCCATTCAACCCCACTGCCCCTACCCCCCACTCCCCCCACTCCCCCCACAGCAACACTCTCTCCCATCATCATGACACATCCATTGCACCTGGTAAGTTCATCTTGAGCATCACTGCACCCCATAGTCAATGGTCCACATCATAGCCCAGACTCTCTCACGTTCCATCCAGTGGGCCCTGGGGGGATCTACAGTGTCCCGTAATTGTCCGTGAAGCACTATCCAGGACAACTCCATGTCCTGAAAACACCTCCACATCTCATCTCTTCCTCCCATTCCCCAAACCCAGCAGCCCCCATGGCTACCGTTCCCACACCCATTCCACATTTTCTCTGTGGACATTGGATTGGTTGTGTCCATTGTACACCTATGTCAAGTGAGGGCTTAGATTCCACATGGGTACTGGATGCACTCCTCCCGCTTCTAGTTGTAGACGCTCTAGGCTCGATGTTGTGGTGGTTGACCTTCTTCAAATCCATGTTAGCTGAGTGGAGTAAGTCCAATAAATCAAAGTGTAGGAGCTGAAGTCTGTTGAGGCTCTGGGCCTGGGTGTCATATTATCAGTCCAGAGATTCAAATCCCCTACATATATCTTAAACCCAGCACCAACTACAATTCCAATAAAGTAGCATGCAAGTCTTGTGAAAAGAGATCCCCTCTGAGTCCAATTCCATCACGCAGAAACACCAGCTCCAAAGAAGGGCCATCTGTCATGGCAGTGAACCCCTTCTGCCATGACCATAGAACCCGTGGGTCTCTTTATCCCTCAAAAGAACCAATACCTGGGGTTGTATCTACCTTATCTGTCTCTTAGACTCTGTTCAGTTGTACATAGGGGTATTCCTTCTGACAACCTCCAGACTCTTTTTTAGAGACTCACAGCCTTATAATCTCATTTCTCCTTTCCATTTCCCCCTTACATTAGGTCAAACCGCTTCCCGAAGTCATGTTATTATATGTAGACAGGTATATTCTGCTGTTCCACATTGAATCTTTAATTCAAGGTCATTTTCTAGTTGCTTCTTCAGCTGGTATGTGGTAGTGATCCCTCGGTGCCAGGGAGGCTCATCCCCGGGTGTCGTGTCAACTTTGGGTGGTTTTTAAAGCAGTCTCTTTTAACCTCACTTGGAAATGTTTACTTTGGATAAAATTTGAAAAATTGTTCGAGTGTTAAGATACCATCTATATTTTTAATGAAGTGATCCCTTGGAAGAGATAATCCCTCATCTTTTGTGATTAAATTCTCCAGTTTAGTGGTTGATGGATAGGTGATTTAGTTGATTTCAACCCCAATTCCTCAATCATTGGTTTTATTGTTTTGAAGACCAGGTCATTCTCAAAGGACCCATGACATTGAATGACTGGTAATTTCAAGGTTGAGTGACTTCTAAATATGTCTTTATTAATTTGAAGCCAGCTTTTTTCACAGTATGTGCCTTTTATTTTTTTCAAACAATTAACAATATTTTATTCAGAATGCCTTTGGGTTCATTATATCATATTGGTTATACCATAAAAGAAAATATATAAAGTTTGGGTTATAGGCATTTTTATAAATAATTCTTTCTTCAGTCCAGATTACCAAGAAAAACAATGCATCTGTAGGAGATGCCTTCATCTGAAAGTGACAGCAATAAATTAATTTCATACTTAAGTTATTTTCATTTAGTTTAAATTGGGTCTTTAACCTTTTAGTGCTTACTTTTAATAAGCAGGGTTTGAGATGGGCAAGATTTCAAAAGCTCTCATGTTTGTTAGACAGCTAGGGAAATTAAATGTATTTCTGTAGATGAGACGTTTTCAACTTAAATGTGTTAAGTATGCCCATTAAAGCCATATCAAGCAGAAACATATTCTTAGATTAAAATAATTTGTTTCACTTAATCAGATTTCCACCAGTAGTCAAAAATGATTTTTCTATTGTTAGACATATCTAGAGAAAGGGGAAGTGGAGTGGTTGCTGCCTTTAAGAATTGCACATTGAGTTTGGAAAAAGAAAAATATAGAGGATTCAAGATAAAGCCTAGTCATTTCTAAACAGATGCTTTGAAATACAGGAATTTTAAAGGATGTGGACTTAAAGTGTTTGTGTGTTTTCTAAAGATTTTATTATTTACTTATTCATTTATTTATTTAATTTATTGATATATTTCTCACCTGCTCATTGTTTATACTCACTGCCTGCTCTCTATATCTAGTTCTTTTTTTTTTTTAGGAGGCATTTGGAGTAGAACCCAGGATCTCTCATATGGGTGGGAGGTGTTCAGCCACTTGAGCTACATCTGCTCCCTGCTTGTAGCATCTTTTGTAGTGTTTCCTCATTGTGTTGTCTCATTGTGTCATTTTGTTGTGTCAGCTTGCTGCACCAACCCTTTGCATCAAATCTCTGTCTTGTTAGTTTTCTTTAAGAAACACTGGGAACTGAAGCCAGGATTTCCCAAGTGGTGCCCAACTGCTTGAGCCACATCTGCTTCCCCTAAAGTGCTTTTCATGAAAGAATACTTCCTACAAGCCTTAAGGGTTTAGGAGAACTTTGAGTATGTGCATTTTTACTCACCTATAGATGTCACTGTTCATTGGCTTGACAGAAGTGAACTCCAAGGTTTCTGATTTGCATTTTTAGCTCACAGAGTTGTTTTCAGTTGCCTGAAGCTTTGGGTAGGTTTTACTCTGTCTTAGAATTCAGGGAAGAGGCAATTTTCCATTCCATTCTTGCCTCAGCCATTGGCCAACTGTGAAAATTTGGAGAAGTCCCTTATCCTCTCTGCAACTCAGTTTTGTTTTTGTAAAATACAGGGGCTGGTTTAGTGCCTGGATTCTCAGCCACAGGGTCTTAAGATTGACCTTGAATCAGAGTCTCCTGGACAACTGTTAAATAAAACAGCCTGCCCCATCCCTGGAGTTTCTGATTCAGCAGGTCTGGATCTGGGTCTGAGAATTTGCATTTCTAACAAATTCCCAGGTGATGCTGTGACTGCTGGTAGGTGGGTTGGGGGAACCCCACTCAGCCAGGCCCTTGTATGCACAGAGTTTCATCAGGTAGACTCTGATCATAATGCTGATTGCTTTTAAGGCCTATTGCTTAGAAAGACTGCTGATAAAGCCTCAGGAAAGAAAAATCTTCCCTTTGTGTTCTTTTTGCCATAAACCCCAAATTGAGATAATCTCATGGGGGTAAAAGGGAGGGATCATATTTAAGAGAATTTAGCAACCACTGGCTGTGGACATTTCCATGGGCTAGTAAAGGGGAAGGTTGTGCTACCTCAGGAAGGTCACTGTGATGTGGGTTATGGGTGGGAGGGTCTTCGTCTCTTCAGAGATAACTTAAACATCTGACTTGTGGGTGTGAAATGGTAAGAGGCTGCAGTCCTGCCATTGGTGACAATGACAATGACTCCAGTCCCAGGAAACAGTTTAACAATGCAAGGTCTATAAACTTTAAGTATTTAGGGGAAATGCAAACAAAATATGCTAAAAGCTTATCTAATATGTATGAAGTCCATGCTAAAAGCTTACCTAGAATGTGGAAGATATATATGCTAATTCAAGCCTTTTGAGAACTGAAACAAAGGGACCATTCGATGTTTCCTCTCTGTATAAAACAGATTCAAAAATATTGTTCGGGGCTCGGGATTGAAACAGAAAGCTCCAGAGTCTGGCTGGCCATCAATAAACCTTTTTTCCTTCTCAAAATCATTCCTGAGTCCTGGCCTCTCTATATGCAAATAATTGAACCTCTCTCAAATTCTACAACATTTTTGGTGACTCTGGTGGGATTGCAAATGAAGGCCAGAGACGGTAGCATTTTGCTGCCCCTTCCAAATCCCCAAGTGTGGCTGAGCGTGAGGGTCTCGTCCTCGCTCAGGCCCAAGAGTCAGGGGAGCTTGCTCCTGCCGATCAGGCAGCAGGGGGTGCCCGGAGAGGGAGCACCAGTTCTCCAGGCGTGGGGGACGCGCGGTTGGGGAAAAACCATGGAGACCGCTTGAGCGCAAGAACAGGTCTGCTTTATTATGGAAGTACACTTAGCTATATAGGGTTGGGTAGAGGGAGGGGTGTGATGAAGGGAGGGTTGGCTAAGGGGCGGCTGTGGACAGGCTGAAGCTGATGGATAGACCTGAGGTAAGCAGTTACTGGGGAAGAGGGCAGATTGTGGGTTGGCAATATGGGCGGGACTGGCGGGAAGGATGGCGGGGGCTGGAAGGGGAGGAGGGGTGGAGAAAGGCAGCAACAATTGCTCCTTTTGTTTTTAAAAGGAAATAGAGGCAACAAGTTTCGGTGCGCACTGTGGGTGTGAATAACTCGGTGTGCGCAGCAACAAAAGACAAGGATTATGAGGAGGAGGAGGAAAAGGAGGTTATAAGGACGGGTACTGGAATAGGACGAGGGGTGGGGGGAGACCACGAGGACCGGCTGGCCATGAGCGGACGACATAGCATCTGGCCAGGACGCATGTGCCCGCCATTAGGGTCGGCGCACGCCGGTGCCTGGCGCGCGCCGAGCCTTGCGAGCGAAACGGGCTCGTGATGTCCCCGGACCCCCCGCCCGAGGGGGAGGAACAGTTGGGGAGAAGTGAGGGGAGGAAGACAAGAAGCTATAGGCATGCGGTCTGGAGTAGGTGGTGCGGGCGGAAGGGGCGAGGTGGACGGCTGGGGGGGGACTCAGTGGTGGCGAGGCGTTGGTAGTGGACTTGTACAAAGGAGCTGAACACTGCATTGGCTTGATCTTTGGCAAGGTGGACTATCCTTCTGATGGCCCAGGGGCCCACAGTGAGGGCTAAGAGGATAATGATAAGGGGGCCTAGGAATGCGAGCAGGTATGGGAGGAGAGAGATAGGTAATATCTTGATCGACCGCCTGCCGGAGGGCAAGGGCGGCGATCCCCGTGCCTGCTCCAGCGAGACCTAAAAGGGTGGCGATGGGAGGGGGCTGGGGTACAGAGTAGGGGGTAAGCGAGGGTTGTGGGAGGTGAGGGAGGCAGTGGTGGGGGGGGGGTGCCGGGCGAAGGAGCTGGCGAGGTGGAGCAGGGCAGAGAAGGGGGCTGTGCCTTTGGAGGATTGAAAATCTGATTTGGGCCCACTGGGGTGGAACGTGTGGGAATTGGCTCCTTTTTTATAGTGATAATGGCACCGTAATCGTAGCCTACTGCATACAGGCGGGCTCCCCACATGCAGCCTCGTAACCAGAGGTCGGAGTTGGGGTCTTTGACTGTGAGTGTGATGGTGTTCCATCGAGAAGCATTACGCTGGAGAGTGAGGTATGGGTCTTTGTTAGGGGCACTGGACCATCCGTGGGCGATGGTTTCGCACCCCCAGGAAGGACAGTAATAGTGCGTTGGGTCATGGCATCCTCTGGCGGAGGATGGGCACATGTAGAAACCTGTGGCAGTGAGGTTGTGTCCCCCCCACTCATAAGACGGAAGGTTCGTGCGTCCAGTGAGGTTGGCGACATCAGTAGTGAAAGAGGGGGCGGAGGCGGTTACGTTCGAGGTGAGGGGCCTTTTTTGTTGCCAGAGGGAGAGGGTCCAATTGAAGGGCTGGTGACTCGGGTTGGCAGTGGGTGGGAGAGTGAGGGAAGCCAGGATGAAGAGAACGGCTGCGAGGCTGTGTAGAGGCATCATCTGACGGTGCGGCATCTTGATGATGGCTGGTGCTGGATCCGGGTGAATGGGGCGACCTCTGGGCCGTATCCACTGTCAATGTTATCTCTCACCGAAGGCATAGGGTGCTGATCGTTCGGTGGAACTAGTGGGTCAGTGGCAGGCCGGATGCAGCGCCCAGGAATCCAGAGCGGCTGCAGCTCAGACTCTGGAAAGACACAAGCAAAGCCCCTCCCCTGTGCTAGGAGGGGAGCTGGATCTTGCCAACGATTTGTGGCAGGGTCTTTCCAATGGACAAGGGGAACTTGCGAGGGCTGCCACATGGGTCCCCAGTGCTTATGGGTAGGGGAGAATCCATTGTCATCGAAGGTCAGGAGATTGTGGTGAATGAGGCAGGCAGTCACGATGTCGGCTGGGGCCTTGTGGGGAGAAGAGGCCCTTTCTTTTTGAATAAGTAGCTTGAGCTGTTGGTGAGTGCGCTCAACGATTCCTTGCCCCTGTGGATTGTATGGAATGCCAAAATGATGCGTGATGTGATACATCTGCACAAAGCTGGTGAAGGCGGCACTGCGATACGCTGGTCCGTTGTCTGTTTTGCGATCCCATGGAATTCCCATGAACAAAATAGCTTGGCGAAGCGCCTGGACACAGTGTTTAGCACTTTCTCCCGCAAGAGGGACTGCATAGCACAGATGCGAAAAGGTGTCAATTGCTACATGAAGATATTTGAGGTGGCCAAAGGCGCTGACATGAGTGACATCTAATTGCCACCTTGAGTTGGGGCGGAGGCCGCAGGGGTTAACACCCTGAGGCTGCAAAGGCCCAAGTGGCAACAATGGCGCGCAAGTCCAGCACGCGCGCACAAGGTGTTTGCAAGTTTCAATGGGAAGGTCTGGGAAGAGCTTCCAGATGGACCGCGTGGAGAAGTGGAATTGGGAATGCAGGAGCTTGGCTTGATTAACAAAGTCTCCAAGCCGCGGCCCGTCAGCAGGGTTTTCATGTAGGAGGACCGGGTTTACCTGGCGGCTTGACACAGAAGCATCAGCGAGGTCATTCCCTTGAGCCAGCGGTCCTGGTAGGCCAGAATGGCTTCTGATATGAGCAATGAACCAGGGCTGCTGCCTCGCCTCAAGCAGTCGCTGTACGAAGGCGAGCGCCCGATTGATGTTTGAGTCACCTGGTAGGAAAGTAGCAAGCGGGAGGCTGCGACACACCTGAAGAGTGTATAGGCTGTCAGTAAAGATGTTGAGAGGCTGGTCTGGGTGGAGATTGAGGACTGCAGCGACAGCAAGAAGCTCGCCCACTTGAACAGAAGAATCATTTGCGAACAGCAGTTGCCATGGCTCAGGATTCTCAGGAGTGTATATGATGGCAGCAAACGCTGTTTTTGAGGCATCTGTGAAGGCAGTGATAGCAGAAGGGATCGGGTTCCGTGTGGGCAATGGACGGAACGGGTTGGAAAACACCAATTGAGATATTCCCTCAGCAATCGGTGATGAGGATAGTGGTTGTCAAAGGAGCCGCGAAAGAGCTCTACCAGGCTCTGCATTTGGGCATTGTTCATGATGAGGGAGGTAACTTCCTTGGCATCTAAAGGCCAAACAATAGTGTGTGGCGGAATGCCATACGTTTGTATGGAGAGAAGTACTAAGTCTGTGGCCAACGTGATCCAGGCCCTTATAAAAGGGCAGATTTTCGGGAGTTTGCTCTTTGACGTATACAGAAAAAGGAGAGGGCCATCTTGCCACAAGAGACCTGTGGGAGTGATTGGCGTTGGCAGAACTAAAGCCAAGATTGGAAGGGTGGGGGAGAACCACTCCAGGCGACACTGTTGCAGGGTGGCGCTGACTTGTTGGACTGCTTCTCGAGCCTCTGGAGTGATGATGATGCTGCGAGTGGTCGCCGTTGGAGGGCTGTCCCTTGTCTGCAAAAGCTCGAAGAGAGGCTGCATTTGCGCTATTGTGATGGGAAGCGCCGAGCGAAGCCAATTGATTTGCCCGCAGAGCTGTTGGAGCTCAGTTAATGTCATCTTCGGAGAGAGGTGGATTTTTGGGCTTGTGGGCTGGATAAGCTGATGAAAATGAAAGCCTAAAAATTGGAAAGGAGGCTGGAGGTTTATTTTGTCAGACTGCACAGTAAGCCCGAGGCTGGAGAGGTTTGTTATTATTACCGAGAGCAGATCATTGAGGAGCGCACTGGAGCTCGCTGCTAAAAGGAGGTCGTCCATGTAGTGGAGGATGTATGTGTGCTCCGGATTGAACTTGGAGCGCAGCGGCTCAGCAGCATGGTTGACATACAGTTGGCACATAGTTGGGCTGTTGCGCATGCCTTGGGGCAATACGCGCCACTGAAATCGCTGAGCTGCACCTTGGTTATTGATGCGTGGAACCGTGAACGTGAATCTCAGACAGTCCCGGGGGTGAAGAGGAGTAGAGAAAAAGCAGTCCTTGATGTCGATGGTTGCCGCATGAAAATGCTGGGGGACTGCGGTGGGATGCGGGCATCCTGGCTGAGGTGATACCATTGGCTTAATATGTTTGTTGATCTCACGGAGGTCGTGGAGAAGGCGGTATTTGCTGGTGTTCTTTTTGCTAATGACAAAGACCGGTGAATTGTAGGGACTAGTGGATGGCTCTATATGCCCTGCTTGTAGCTGCTCTTTGACGAGGGCAGAGAGAGCCTGCAATTTGTGAGCTGGCAAGGGCCACTGCTCGACCCAGATGGGCTCCTCTGTGTCCCATTCCAGAGGGATAGGGTCAGGTTTTGAGATGGGAGCAGTGGCCCCTAGAAGGGGGGGGCAGCACAGCTGAGAAGGCTTCTGTGGTGATTCGGGCCTTTAGCTGGCTGAGAACATCTCTCCCCCATAAGATGGTCTGGACTGACGAAAGGACGAGTGGACGAATTTGGCCTTCGTGGCCTTCTCGGTCGCTCCAATGCAGAGGCTGGGATGTTTTCCAGGAGGCAGCGGCTCCTGTGGCGCCGATGACTTGAGGGCCGGTTTTGAGGGGCCAGTGATTGAATGCGGTGATTTCAAAGGGAACACAGGAGACTTCAGCGCCAGAATCCAGAAGCCCATCAAGCCATTGCCCATTAATCTTAAGCTCTAATGAGGGTTTCTGGCGGCGTGTGATGGGCATTGTCCACATTATGGCTTGGGAATTTTTCTGGGGGCCTCTTGGGGGTGGGGCTGAGGCCTGCCCCGCTGGAAGTTTAAAGGCTGCTGGGAACCTTGGGCGGAATGGCAATCGCGGGCCCAGTGATAACCTTTCCCACAACGCGGACACGGTGTAGAAGGGCCCCTTGGCCATCGCATCGGCGGGTCTGAGTGAGGCGCTGGGCCTGGCTGGGAGCACTCGCAGACGAAGTGGCTGGGCTGGCCGCACCAAAAGCAGATGGAAGTGGGGGCGGATGAAACAGCCATGGCAGAGGCAAAGGCAGCGGTGAGTGTTTTGACTTGTGGGTCGACGTCACGGCAAGCAAGGACCCATTCGTGCAGAGCTTTGTCGCGTATGGGAAGGATTACGGCCCGGAACGGCGCAAGGCACCCATCAATGACTAACTCTTTGGCTAACGCAAATTGGGCATCCTCGCTGGAAATTTTCCACTGACAAGCTTCCAGGATGCGGGCGACAAATGCTGGGAAGGTCTCATTGGAGTCCTGAAGCAGCTGCGCAAGCTTGGTGGGCTGCTTGGTGGAAACTAGAGAGAATGACCGCTGGACGAGGACCTTTACCCGGTGCCAAAACCCTGGGTCAATTTCGAGATAAGAACGAGGGTTTGCATAATTGTTGGTGCCCGTGTATGCATCGGAGGGATCGATGACGCCAGCCTGGGCATTCTCCACGATTTGCCAGTCAACAGCCGCTTGGTAATGGGCGTGCCATTCGATAAATTGACCGGGCGTCAGGATGGCACTGGCTAATGCAATCCAGTCATATGGGAGAACGAGTTGGGTCCCCCACTCCTCAAGTAGTTGCTGCGCATAAGGGCTGCCAATTCCGTCTTCCTTTACAGCTTTGCGGAGGGTCCTGACCTCTTCCTCTGTAAAGGGTAGCCAAGTTTGGGGTCGCTGCGGCGTGGGCTAAGGATTCAGCGGATACAGCTGAGGGGTTTGAGGAGGCATGGCACCGGGTACCGATGGAGCAGCCAAGGCAGGTGAAGGGCTATTGCCGTACAGCGGCGGTAAGGGATAAGCGGAACACGGGTGAGAAAATGGCGGCTTAGCAGCTTCCGGGCGACAACAAAATGGCGGCAGGACCCTTCCGGGTGCCGGCCAAGATGGCGGAGCAGCTACATCCGGCGGTGGACAAAATGGCGCGGGGGGCGCTTCCGGTTTAGCGGAAGATGGCGACCCTGCAGTTTCCGGGCCCAAACCGGATGCTGACTGGGCAGGAAGAGGCGGGTAGAGGCGGGAGGAGGAGGATACTGGTGGAGAAGAAGCCGGATGCACGCCATCTTGGGCAGAAGTGGGGGAAGAAGGCGGAAGTCCGCCATCTTGGGGAGTGGCAGGAGTGGTTTCTGTCTGCTGCGGGGAGCTCGGGCGGGGAGGTTCACGCTCGAGAGCAGCAGCAAGTTGATTAGACAGAGAGTCAGTGTCGGTGGACTCATCGGGATCACAGTCTAGAGGCCATTTGGGAGAAGCTTCATAAACAGCTTCGGTCGGAGGGCCAAGGAGACAAGCGCGAATGGCCACGAGAACGGGTAAGAGGCCTGCTGGGAAGGTGTGTTTCTCGTGCTCCATGGCAGAGGTGACTCGATCTATGAGTCGCAAGTATGTGTCCGGGCTCCAGAGTTGGCAGGTGGCGAGCCACGGATTAAAAGGGAGCAAGAGATCCCAGTACTTTTGGAGCTGCCACAAGGAGACGCGGACTCCATTGGCATCGAGCAGGGCAGCGAGGGCCCTGACTTGTGGTGCCTGACGCAATGACAAAGAGGCGCCCATGACGGGATAGGGATGGGACAATGGTGAGGGGTCCCTTGGGGCTCGTCCGGGCGAGGGGTCCCTACCTAGAGAGGAGGATGATCACAGCAGCAGCAGCAGCAGAGAGGGGCCGGGGGAGGAGCTGCCACTTTGGGCGCCAGTTGTGGCTGAGCGTGAGGGTCTCGTCCTCGCTCAGGCCCAAGAGTCAGGGGGGCTTGCTCCTGCTGATCAGCCGGCAGGGGGTGCCCCGAGAGGGAGCACCGGTTCTCCAGGCGTGGGGGACGCACGGTTGGGGAAAAACCACAGAGACCGCTTGAGCACAAGAACAGGTCTGCTTTATTACGGAAGTACACTTAGCTATATAGGGTTGGGTAGAGGGAGGGGCGTGATGAAGGGAGGGTTGGCTAAGGGGCGGCTGTGGACAGGCTGAAGCTGATGGATAGACCTGAGGTAAGCAGTTACTGGGGAAGAGGGCAGATTGTGGGTTGCCAATAGGGGCGGGACTGGCGGGAAGGACGGCGGGGGCTGGAAGGGGAGGAGGGGTGGAGAAAGGCGGCAACACCCAAGGAAGCTGGGAGGACTCAGGTGAACCCCAAATCTGGGTGCCCCTGGATTAAATTTAATCCAGAAAAGATCTGGGCTCCACCAGAATCTTCCTGACAAAAATTGAGGGCAATGGAAGGTCTGAAGAGAAAGATTCTGGGACTGAAAAAGAACTCCGAACATGGAAGAAGGTAAAACTCCCCGGGTGAGCACAGTCTGGAAAGCCCTAGCTTTATTTGCTGGGAAGGGCAGGCTGATCACCTCCCAAGAGAACTGTAGTAGCCCCAGAAAACTGGGTGAAGCTGTTCTCTCTAAGTCTGGGAAAAGGAGAAAAACTGGGTAAAAGCCCTGGTGATTTAGGTTTGTCTAACTGCATGTTAAAAGCTGTTACTGGTCTCACATCCACTGAAGGAGTGGAGTCTTGATTTTAATAGGAAGGGTTGTTTATAGGTTCAAGTCCTAATATGCTGGAGAAAAACCAGGAAAAAGCCCTGGTGTTTTGGGTTTGTCTAACTGCATGTTAGAATCTGGTACTGGTCTTATATTCACTAAAGGAGTGGAGGCTTGATTTTAATAGGAAGGGCCGCTTATAGGTTTGAGTCCTAGTGTCCTGGAAATTGGTCTGGATTGACAAAAAAACGTGGTTACAGGAAAATGGATCGACTTTTCTAGTGGAGCTTGGTCTGGGTGTAAAGTTAAACAGTGGAAAAAGTCTAGCTGAAATCTTTTTGTTATGGTGCTAAATTGTGAATGAACTCACTTTATACCAAATGTTAAGTGTTCTAAGGTTTGTGATGGCTGTGGGGGCAGCCATGCTGAAAATATACAGAGAGAACTTGTGGGTCAGATTGGTGACCTTTGTGCTTCTGTCTCTGTCAGCTCAATGCTAGGGTTGGAGTTGTGTGGTTATGTAAAGTAGAATTTAGTTGAACTGGAACCCTCCCTTGCCATTGGCAAGGGGGTGAAATGATTATGGGGCAAAACTGAGGAGTCTGGATGTTTGCAGTGCCTAGATGTTTGTGCATGCTCTGCAGTCTTGTCTCTGGTCTGCCCCTTTGCTGGGGCTTGGAGGCCATCTGTGTCTGTGCCACGCACCCAAGTTTGTTGGGGCTGCCCCAGTCAGGGTGGCTGGGTCCCTGGGAGAGTTGCCGAATTTGAGTAGGTTCTGTCTGCCCATTTTGGCTGAAAGCTGGAAAGGAGGGAGTGGCTTGCCCCTTTCCAGTGAGCCCATACCTTCTATTCATAAGCCACATTCCTATTTGATTGTTGTGCCTGGAAGGGGGAGAAGTGAAGGGGCTGAAAAGCAGAATCAGAATAAATGCAGTTAAGTTCCCTCCCTAGGGTATCAAAGCCAAAATACATTTGCATTCTGCCCAGGTTCTTAGAAGGTATTGTAGTAACTTTAAGTAAGAGAATGTGTTCTGTGAAGGTAAAATTTGTGTTGAAAGTACAAATAATTATAAAATTTTAACAAAAGCATTGTTTAAATTAAAGTATTTAAATGACTAATTGCAGAAAGTCATTATTAAACAAAAACTGAATTGATAATAGTAATAATAAGAGGTAATTTTATAACAAGGAAACTTTTCTTTGGCAGCCAGCCTCCCTTGCCAACTTGCTTCCAAAAAACTGTTTCTGTTATTACATGCTACTAAGTATTTAAAGTGAAGAAAAGTTCATTATTTTAAAAAGCTTGTTTAGTATTAATGGCAATTATATATTGTAAGAAGTTTGCCTGGTGCCTTAGTATGTGGGATATATAGAATATGTTTTTATTGTTAAAGAAACAGAAAATGATTTTGTCCTAAGATAAAATGATTGATTATTGGAAAGAGTAGAGTGTGGGACAAAACCTGAATGAATGCTGAAAGTGTAGGTTTGTGTAAAGAAAATTTTCATGATTAAAATTGAGTAAGAACATTATACGTAGAAAATCTATTATCAAAATAGCTTCTTGTGCTTCATCATTTCCTCAGTGTTTGAAGAAGAAAGGGTCTTATCTCTTTTAAAAGTACATTATGTTCTAGAAATCAAATCCTGAAAAGTAGCTTTTTATTTCAAACTAACTGCAAGAGATTTATTCTTTTATCTTAAAAGAAAAATTATAGTAATACGTAAGTTCATTTAATATGATATAAGTAAAATAAAAGGTGTTATAAAATTAACAGGTTTTAAAAAATTAATAAAAACTGTAACTAAGAGTTAAAATCATTTATAAATGCATTTATATTATAAAACAGCAGAAAGATAATAATTGAAATTATAGCTGGGTGAATTTAGCCTGAAACTATTATTTAAATTCTAATCTAATCTTTCCTTTGTTTATGGTTACTTCAAGCCTAACCTCACCCCTTGCCTTTGCCTATGGTAATTTCATAATAGCTTCTGCCCCTACAAGCCAAAGAAGAGCTGGGACATCACTGTCTCCTGTTCTGGTATTAGTAACCCTTTCTCTCATGAATTCAAGTGTAAACTAAATAAATTGCTGCCTAATGGAATAAAGTTAAATGACCACTGGAGTTTTATTATCTCCAAAATTAAAAATAAAAGAGGGTGGAAGAGGAGAAGTCTCCTGCCCTGACAGTCAGTGTTCCTAAGAGTGGCAATTCATGAGAGAAACCAGTCTGTCTCCCTGAGGCTTCAAATAGCCTCAGTAAATATATATAAAATTAATCTTGTTGCTTATCCAAAATTCTGCTAAATTCAATGTAAAATATAAAGTTCTGAAACAAAAAATAGACTAACCATTGAGAATATTTTGGTTACAATACATTAAATAAGAAAGAAAATTCTCGTATAAAACTGCACAGTCATAGTGCAAATTAAGAAAAGTTTCAGGATTCTTTGAAGTGTTTTGCAGTCACACTTGTTTTCTAAAGATTAGAAGTTTAAAGTACCTAAAGTTATGTTTTTGTGTCAAACTATTCATGTCTGCCTATTTGCTCAAATTGTTGAGGTTAAATATGCAGTTATATAAGTAATATATATTTCTGGACCCCAAATTAAGCTAAACAGTATATAAAATAATGCAAATTATAAGTAACATCAATGAGTTGTGTTTCTGTGTCTACCTCTGTGTCTGCCCATTTGCTCAGTGTATGTTTTCATACATCAGGATAATAATATCAAATTAACAAATGAAAATTCTTAAAAGAGCTCTATTCAATTGTTAAAAATTAAATATGCAGTTATATGTAAATAAATATTCTTAAAGCCCAAATTAAACTAAGCAGGAAGAAAAAGTCATGGAGAAATCTGATTATAGAAACAATTGGGAAAGGGCCTCCTCTTTGCAAGAGCTTTAAAGGCAAGACTAGGTGTGGCAGATTAAACCTATCTACTAGGCTAGGGAATTAAGAATCAGTTTGCCCTGTAATTTCCCAGTTTAAATCTTTCAGTAGCCTTAAAATGTAAAAAACCAAAAACAAAACCAAAGATTAGTTAGTTTTCACACAAGGGGAAAAAATGTTGATTAATGTAACCTGGTGTCCTGCTGCCTCAGTCTCTCACTCCCGGGTTGGACAGCAGTGGAGGAGACCAGCTTAGGCCAGTCCTATGGGCAGTGGAAGGATGAACAAAAAGGAGCTAGGTCGGTTCCATTTCAGCACTAAATTCTATTCCTTATCTGACAAAGGAGAGCAGGTAAAAACTAAAATGGTTAGAATGTGATAGAGGAAGCAGTTAAATCACAAACTTTTGAGTGGAAAGGTTAGATCTTCTCGAAAAAACTGTAACTTCTGAAGTATCCAATCTATAGAGAAACAGAGGAAGAGCTTGTGTGCTAGGCTTAAGGGTATAAATCGTATCGTTTTTCTCTGTTCAGGGTGCCCCCCATATCTGGTTCTGCGCCCCTTCTTGCAAAATTGAGAATAAATTATTTTCTTCTCCACAATCTGGTAAGCCTTATTTTCTTCCAGAAGATTTCTTTCCAACAAAATAAAGGTAACTAGTGGCTCTATTAACAAATTTCAGTAAGTCAAGTCCATAAAGACTATGGAAAGGTCTTTCCTGGATTATGATTAAACAAATTAAGTAATTGTGTAATGTGTTTTAGAACCTGGTAGTCAGTATGCTTTTAAATTATTCATTTTCATAACTTAAACAAAGAAAAGAAGTTTTTAGCTTCCTGTAAGGGAAAAAGAGAACATTCCTTGCATAAACTATAATGGTTTCAATTTTATTTAGCTTGAGTATAATCTCCCTTAGTCAATTTATAAACTAAATTAACATTATATGTACAAAATCTTTAGAGTAATAAAAATTGTAAGTTCACATTGGTGAAATTAGGCTAAAGGAAAAAGATTGTAGACATGCTGTCTTAAAAAATAAAGTAAATTTCTTTAGTTGGTAATTATAATTTAATAAGTTTATTTAAACATGAGGTGGCTAGTCAATGTAGTTATAGTCAAGTATAAAGAGTTTGTAAAACATCTTTAAAACTGAAAATGTTTAAATAGTTCTAGTTCTAAAAGTCATTGTTAACTAAAAACTTAGATTGATATTGGTTGCAAAAATAACTTCGTGATAATAAAACGTGTCTGAGGGCCACCACAAGGTACATATTTAAGTAAATGATAATAAAAAGTTATCTTGATTCTATTGGAAATCTTCTGTTTTCATTTTAACAATGAAAAATATTTTTTTCCTCTATCACTGAAGTAAAGTACCTATTGCTATCTTCATAGTAAGATTTTGTAAGTAAACAGTCATTTGATATATGTGTTGCGATAAATTGTGTAAAATATATATAAAAACAAGGAATAAACTTTAATATTGTCAGACTCTTTTGTGCATTCAAACCAGGCCTTGAATACATTGCATGTTGCCTCTCAATGTGAGTTATTGGCTAGGCTGGTCACTGAGCCCTCAATTAAAAATATTTGCTATATCAGCCTGTGGTTCTGCTCCTGAAGTCAATGGAAACTATGTTGCAGTTTCAAGCTCCTGCAGCAGCCAATAATGACTCGTTACAGCCAAGTGTACAATGGACATCACCTCCATACTGGCACTGTTCCATAGTGCCAGAGAGCACTATGCACCAGGCTAGTAGAATACTAGAAAATCTCTCTAAGATCAAGGATGCTGTGACTTCCTCACTGCCTGGAGAACATGCTAAGTGGAGTCATGATACCAGGATACTGTAAGTAAAACTTACACACAATTGGAATTATGGCCTGCTCTCATGGAGAGATAACATGTAAAGTATTACAAACCTGAAACTTAAAACTATTAATTGCAACTCTAAATCCTTTGCATTAAGTAATAATACATTAATTAATATTAAGTGCTGTACTCTTATCCTGTACTAAATATATGCCTAAAAATTATGACATTATCTTTTCTACTTTGGATCAAATGCAAGAGTATATTGGACATGTTAAATTCCTAGTGAATTCATTTTCTAAACAGTTAATAAACATGTCTGTAGAATGGGGTGTCAGTCTCAGCCAGGCTCAGTCAACTTACTATATTCTACTGTACTCTACTGTGTAGAAAGAGTGAGGCTTGCTTGCTGATGGTGAGTTACCTATTTCACAAGTCAAAATTACTAGAAATTGTACAATTAAAACCAAGATGTAGAACACCTTTACTCTGTAGTTCTGATCACTACCACAGCTGAAAACTAAGGGAATTTCTAACTTGGTGTTGTAATCCTGAATGAAGCCAGTTGCCCAGGGAGTGCCAGTTCACCAGGAGCATCTGACAGAGTGAATGAGTGACAATCATTGAACAGCTTAGAATGTTTCTTCAGACAAAGCTATGTGTCTGTTGCAATTTCTTTCTAAAGATAAATAACTTTTAAAAGTATTATATATATATATATACTGTTCCCATCAGTTTTTTAAGAAGGAGTGCCATCTTTATAAGCACCTAACCTTGTCTACCTCTGTAATCCAGTGTCCTCTTTTAAAAATGGGTATTCCAAATTTTTAATTAAGTTTGTTTCTTTCAGAATGAACATCTTATTAACCATATGAAAACTTCATCCAACTTCGTACAGAATGCCAGATCCATCTTCCTCCAGTTAAAATAAAATAAGAGTTTTACACATTGTTAGGCAATGACTACAGCCCATGGCCAGCAGGAAGCAGTTACTGAAAAGAGATCATCTCCCTTCAGCACCCATTTTAGATTAAAGGTGTAAACTCTTTAAGGGTAAAATAAAATCAATAGATGGATCTGGAACCTGACTGGAAATCCACGTGAGCACTGGTGGCCCTAGGACGACTACAGGGGGCCCCTGCCCCAGGATTCTGCTGTCCAGAATAAAAACTTCTAACCTCCTAAAAACAGTCCTGGATGCTACACTGAAGATTGATAAATAATCAATCAAAAGAGCAAACAGCCATTCACCTCATAGCTCCAGCAACAATTATGTCAAAGCTTAGCAAGTTAAACTTTGGCAAAGGGGGGAAATGATGTGGGCAATGGGTGGGAGGCTCTTTGTCTCTTCAGAGATAACTTAAACTGTCTGACATGTGGGTATGAAATGGTAAGAGCCTGCAGTCCTGCCCTTGGTGACAATGGCAACGACTCCAGTGCCAGGAAACAGTTTAACAATGCAAGGTCTGTAAACTTTAAGTATTTAGGGGAAATGCAAATAAAATATGCTAAAAGCTTATCTAGAATGTATGAAGTCCATGCTAAAAGATTACCTAAGATGTGGAAGATATATGCTAATTCAAGCCTATTGAGAACTGAAACAAAGGGACCATTTAACGTTTCCTCTCTGTATAAAATGATCCAAAAATCTTGTTCGGGGCTCGGGATTGAAACAGAAAGCTCCTGAGTCGGCCGTCAATAAACCATTTTTCTTTCTCAAAATCATTCCTGAGTCCTGGCCTCTCTATACACAAATAATTGAACCTTTCTCAAATTCTACAACAATATCATACTATTTTCTATATTTTTACCATTTATTTTACCCTTTGTAATTATCTTCATTTCAACACTATTCTCCAAGTCTCTCTTTTTTTTTTTCCCTTTCAGGATGCAGTAGTCCCTTTTGTATCTCTTGTAAGTCTTTTGGTAACATATGCTATTAAGGTTTGTTTTTTTTTTTTTTCATGTGAAAACTTTGTACTCACCCTCATTTTTGAAGTTCAGCTTTGCCAGATACAGAATTCTTGGCTGATGGTTTTTCTTTTTAAGTACATTAAGTACTTCATACCACTTTCTTCTCTCCTCCATGATTTCAGGTGTGATGTCAGCATTTAATCTCACTGAGGTTCTATTGTATGTGATGCTTTTCTTTTGCTGCTTTCAGAATTCTTTTTATCTCTTATGTTTGTCATTCTGAATAGTAGGTGTCTCAGAGTAGGTCTATTTGGATTTACTCTACTTCTGGTGCACTGTCCTTCTTGGATTTTGATATTTATATCCTTCATAAGGGTTAGGAAGTTTCCATTCGCTATTCCCTCAAATATTCTTTCTGCCCCTTTTCCATTCTCTTCTTCTGGAAAACCAATAGTGTAAATTTGTGAACTTTGCATTGTTTTTTTGATTTATTGAACACTTGTTTCACTTTTTCCATTCTCTTCTCTTTTTCTCTCCTGTCTTTTCCAGTTCAGGTGTTCTGTCTTTGAAATCACTAATTCCGTCATTGAACATTACAAATCTGCTTTTATTGCCCTAATGTATTTTTAAATTTATTGAAATATATCACTCATACCTAAACATACATAAAAGTAAGTGTATAATAGTTGTAAACTTACAAAACATATATAACATCAAACAAACACATATAATATCTCACCCTACCAGCAATAACTTGTATTATTTTTAAAACTTTTTAACTAATAAAGAGCATTGTCAAAATATTACTGCTAAACAATTTTCCCCTAACCAATCCTATTATTATCTTTATATCATTCATATATGAGCATACATAAACAATTAAGTGTATAGTAAAAGTTGTGAACTTACAAAGCAAACCGCATAACATCATACAGGGGTCCCATACATCAACCCTCCACCAACACCTTGCACTGTCATGAGACATTTGTTACAAATTATGAAAGAATATTCTCAAAATCTTACTCTTAATCATAGTCCTTATGTTAAATTTGTTGTGTTTTCCCCAACCCACCTTAATATTTTTTAAATGTTTTCTATGACAGAAGTTATAACTTATAAAAAATCATGCACCTGTGCAGAATTCCCAAACAACACCCTTCCATCAACACACCACAATGTGGTGCATCATTTGCTACAGATGAAATAGTATCACCTGATTGTTACCGTGTCCATAGTGTACATTTGGCTCACTTTTTCTGTACTGCCTCCGTATCAACACAGTACATCTTTCACACAGATGCAAGAATATTACATTATTAATATAACCACAGTTCATAGGTGACTCCAGCTGTATTTTCCCCATGCTTCTCCTCATTCCCAGCACCCCGCAGTAGTGATCTACATTTGTTTTACCTAACAAAGGACACTCTTGCATCTGTATCATCAATCACAATTCTCACCCACCTCTTAGTTTACTATGCTACTCAGTTCCTAGATTATTTCCTCGCATTCTGTCAATTGGCATTTACATAACTAGACTACCATTTTCAGCCACATCCCCATTTATAAACTAGCTGTTACTCACTTTGTGTTACCATCCACTCTATACATTTCCATACCTTTACAATAAAGCTAATTAAAACTTCTACATACATTAAACATCAGTAGTCCACTCAGTCTTCTCTTATCTCCTTTAAGAATCCACCACCCACCACCAGGTATTGAAGATATTTTCTTAAAACTTCTGCTATAAGTTTTATGGTTCTTGCTTTTATTTTCAGTTTGTGATAAATTTTGAGTTAATTTTTGGATAAGGTGTGAGATAGGGTTCCTCTTTCCTTCTGTCAGCTATGGATGTCCAATTTTTTCAGGGCCTTTTGTTGAGTGGATTGTTCTGCCCAAGCTGTATGACTTTGAAATGCTAGTCAAAAATCACTTGACCATATATGTGAGAGTCTGTTTCTGAACTATAAATTTGGTTTCATTGGTCTATTGTGTCTGTCTTTAGGCTAGAACCATGCTATTTTTACCACTATATGTAGGTATTATGATTTAAAGTCTGGAGATGAGGGTTTGCTTTTCCTTTTTATGTTGTTTCTGGCTATTCAGGACTCCTTACCATTCCAAATAAATTTAATGATTGTGTTTTCAATTATTTCTTTAATGCTGGTGGAATTTTTATTAGTATTGCATTAAGTTTGTATATCAACTTGAGTAGAATTGACATCTTGATGATATTTAGTCTTCCAATCCATGAGCATGGAATGTTCTTCCAGTTATTTAGGCCATTTTTGAATTGTTTTGACACTGAGTTGCAGTTTTCTGAATACAAGTGCTTTGCAACATTGGTAAGGTTTATTCCTGACTATTGATTTTTATCTGTTATATTGTATTTTCACCACTCTTTTGACACTATTTAGTTACTTTTATTGATATAATCTTCATTTCTAGACTTTCTTCATGGCCCCTCTCTTCTGTGTTTTGTTTTCAGGCTCTAGCACATGCTTTAGTAATTCCTAAAAATCTGGTCTCTTGCTTAGAAATTCTCTCAGTTTCTGTTCATCTGTGAATATTCTAATCTCACCCTCATTTTTGAATGACAGACTTGCTGGATATAAGATTCTTGGCAGGAAGTATTTCTCTTGTAGTATCTTAAATATATCAGACGACTGTCTTCTTGCCTCCATGATTTCTGTTAAGAAATCAGCACATACTCTTATTGGATATCCCTTATATGTTATGTATTTCTTTTCTCTTGTTGCTCTCAGAATTCTCTTTGTCTCTGGCCCTTGACATTTTGATGAGTATGTGTCTCGGAGTTGGTCTATTTGGATTTTTTTTGGATGGAAGTACATTGTGCTTCTTGGACAGGCATATGTCCATCCATAAGGTTGGGAAATTTTCTACCATTTTTGTTTCAAATATTTCTTTTGCCCCTTTTCCCTCCATTTCTCCTTCTGGAACACCCATGACATGCATGTTTGCATGTCTTTTGCTTTGATTTCTCTCCCCAAGACCTTGTTCAATTTTTTCCATTCTTGTCTTCATCTGTTCTTTTCTATGTTCACCTTCAGAGGCCATTTCTTCAAGGTCACCAATCCTTTCTTCTGCTTCCTCAAATCTGCTATTATATTATTCCAATGTTTTCTTTAATTTCATTCATTGCACCTTTCATTCCCATAAGATCTGCTATTTTTTTATGTATGCTTTCAAATTCTTCTTTGTGCTCATCCGGTGTCTTCTTTTTCTATTTTTTATTTTTTGTCTTCATTTTTATATTTTAATATTACATTCAAAAAATATGAGGTCCCCATATACTCCCCACTCCCCCCCTCCCCCCAAAGCAAAAATATCCTCCATCATCATGAGACATTCATTGCATTTGTTGAACACATCTCTGAGCACCACTGCACCTCATGGTCAATGGTCCACATTTTATCCCACACTCTTCCACGTTCCATCTGGTGGGCCACGGGAGGACATACAATGTCTGGTAACTGTCCCTGCAGCATCACCCAGGACAACTCCAAGACCAAAAACGCCTCCAGTGTCTTCTTAATATTCTTAATCTATTTGGTCACCTCATTGAATTTATTAAGAAGATTTGTTTGAACATCTGTAATTAGTTGTCTCAACTCCTTTATATCATCTAGAGGCTTATCTTGTTCCTTTAACTGGGCCATAGCTTCCTGTTTCTTGGTGTGGATTGTAATTTTTTTGTTGGTGTCTTGGCATCTGTCTTACTAGAGTATTTATTCTGGGTGCAGTTCTTCTCTTTAGTTTAGGGCTTCCTATCATTTCTCCCTTGCTGGTTGAACAGTAGGAGCCAAGCATGTACTTGGTGCTGTAAGCTGTGGAGGCTCAAGCTGCTCTCATTGTGCCAGGGGCCAATGAAGCTTCCTCCAATTTTCTCCTTTGCCAGGGGTAGGGACAGAGTCACAGCTATGTAGAATAACCGAAGTGAAGGCCTAGACTGTAGTTGCCCAGAGAGACTGATGAGGCTTCAAATCATTTTCTCCCCTGCCTGGGGCAGGGATGGAACTGCAGGTGTGGGCAGCAATCTATGCAGTGCAGGTCCAAGATGACTGCAGTTGCCCTGGTAGACTTCTGATTTTCAGTCTTTTACAGTCAAAGTTACCTGCAGTTACCTGTATAGGCTGGTGCAGGGCTCCCCACCATAGGCAGAGCTGAAGGCTAGGTGAGCTACAGGCTGATCTGCATGAAAGAAATTGGTTCCTGCCAACACTGAGAGTTTCAGACAGCCTGGCTTCCCCTCAGGCTGGAGGTGAAGTCAGAATGGTGGCTACTGGCCTCTTTCTGACTTGGGCTGGTTCACACCCCAGCTGTTCCCAGTGTTATATCTTAGCCATTGGCAGCCAACTGTCTCCTCCTTCCCCATTTTTGGGAAGTGGAGCTTCCAATTCCAGCCACAGAATAGACTCTGGGGAGGCTGCTGCAGCCAGAGTAGGATAGTCACCAGCCACCATGGCTTGACTGGTAATTTCCCAGAGAGGCTGATGCAGGTCTCTGCAGCTTCCTCCTTGCTGGATGTGGCACTGGGGCCTAGGCTTGAGCTGTAATATGATCTGGGTGGGAAGAAGCCGGTCCCCACCAGCACTGGGATCCTCAGTCTACCCCACTTCCCCTCATGCCAGGTGCAGAGTTAAGATGGTGGCTCCCCACCTCTTTCTGACTTGGACAGCCTCAAACTTTAGCTGTTCTCAGGATTATACCATAGCACACTAAATTTACTCATCAGTAGGTGAAATTGGTGCCCAATTGACTCTTCCTCCTCCATTTCGGGGAAGTGGAGCTTTCAATTCCAGCTATAGAACAGCTCCCAAGGTGGCTTGTGCCTCCAGTGGAAGATAAGCACCAACCTCCATGGCATGGAACACTCTACTTATGAGTCTTCTCTGAAGATTCATCTTCAGATGAATCTTCTTCTCCTTCAAGGACATTGTAGGATACTCTTCTGGCTTCCTGGAGCAACGAAACAGGTGCTTCAGCTAGCTCCAGAGACCTCTTTGTGTTTACTAACTGCCCTGTAGCAGTAGCTGACTCTAGGAGCTCTTTACTCTGCCGCCATCTTGCTGGTTCCTCTAATATTTTTTTTATATATATATACATTTTAAAAGATACATAGATTGCACAAAATGTTATATTCAAAAATTTGGGAGGATCCCATATGGCCCACTTCCCACATCCCCCACTTTTCCTTCATCAACAACTTCTTTCATTAGTGTAGTGCATTCATTGTATTTGTTGAATACATTTTGGAACACTGTTACACAGCATGAATGATAGTTTATGGTGTGTATTACACTACCCCAGTCCACCTAGTGGGTTATGGCAGGATATAAAATGTCCTTCATTTGTCCCTGCAATATCATTCAAGACAACTCCATGTCCACAAAATTCCCCATATCACACCTCTTACTCCCTCCCCCTGCCCTGAGTAGCTTCCATGACCACCATCTCCACATCAATGACATAATTTCTTCCATTGCTAGAGTCACAGTAGTTCTATAGTAGATTACCAGAAAGCCCACTAAAATCTGTAATATATTCTTCCATCCTGTGTAACCTGGGATGGAGATGTCCACTCCCTCTCTAAATCAAGAGGAGGCTTAGATCCCACATGACTGATGGATGCAATCTCCTGCTTGCAGTTGTAGACACTCTTGGATGCCTGGTGTGGTGGTTGACCATTATACCTCCCTGTCAGCTGATGTGGGTAAGTCCAATGAACCAGAGAGTAGGTGTTACAACTCTGTTGAGGTTCAGGGCCCAGCTGACACATGGACCATCCAGAGATTCAAGTCTTCTGAGCATACACAAACTGCAGCATCAGTCACAGGTTCAGTAAAAATGACAGAAGAGGCATGTGTAGAGAGGTCACATCTGAGTCCAACTCCATCACAGTCAGGAGCACAAATTCCAAAGTAAGACCCACTGCAAGGCAAGGAATTCTAGAGCCATCTGTCATGACTATAGGACCTGTGTGTCTCCATAGCCCTCAGGAGCACCAGTATCTGGGGTTGTATCGACTTTGGCTGTCTTTCAGATCCTACTGAAATGTACATAAGCGCGACCCCTCTGATGACCTTCCAACTCATTTTGAAATCTCTTAGCCATATAAATTAATTTGTCTTTACCATTTCCCCCTTTGATTTAAGGTCTTTTTCTAGTTGCATCACCAACAGGTGATTCGTAGCAATCCATCAGCACTAGGGAGACTCATCCCAGAGTGTCATGTCTCACACTGGGGGGAAGATCATGCATTTACATGCTGAGTTTGGCTTAGAGAATGGCCACATTTGAGCAATGTGGAGGCTCTCAGGAGGTAACTCTTAGGCACCCTGCAGCTCAAGGCCTAGTTTAAATATCAAGCACAGAAGCTCATAAGCATAGTCTTCAGTACAAAGGACCCATCATTGGACCATCCTTCTTCATGGGTCTTTTCCCTTGCACCTGGGGGATTATGCTCTTCCATTGGGGGATGCAACAGAGCTCCTCAGAATGGGAACTCAGCACTCCCTCAGTTGACATGTGTAACTATATTCACTATGACAATATCCAATGAACATCTGCAGATATCTATATATCCTATTTGCATACCCTGGAGAACTCCCTCCCACCCATGTATTCCGTTTCAATGACACCCCCCACTAGTACTCTTCCCCTGTCATAGTTGATCCCCTCTGTGATCCAAAACTTCTTCAAAAATTAAGCCTAATATATTGCCAAATCCAATTAGTAGGATAATGAAACAGTATTGACATGCTTACAGGTTAGAAATAGAATTTATAATAATTTAGAAAAACTAAAATAAAGAAATAAATTGGGGTATTAAAAAATGAAAAATATAAAACTTTGTTCTGATGTTTTGTGTTTCATCATAGTAATAGGTGTTGCCCTGCAAGTACAGTGGCAAGGCAATCTCTTTCATTCCTTCTACATCATTTAAAAATTTTTTTAAATTTTATCTTCTAAAGTTTTAGATCACAGTCAAATCACGTATACAATATAGGCGACTCCCATATACCCAATATCAAACCCTTTTCCCCCTTCCTCAGCAATGATCTTTTCACATGTGGATGTTGCATTTGCTACAGCTGATGTACAAATATTAAAATATAGCTACTAACCATGATTCCATTATGGCTTACATTATGGCTTATATTTTAGACTGTATATTTTTTGGTTACAGTATGGTTTACATTATGTTTTACATTTTTGACTATTCACTTTTATATATTTTTGGTGAAATTTAACAGGGCTTGCATACACTTTTGTAAGATCTTGTGGAACACTTCCATTGCGCTCCAGTAACCCCCACTTCCATCTGTTCTATTCCTCTCTCCCACTCCCCTCAGGGCCCACAGTGACAACCAAGCTTTACTGCTTGGAGGACAAGATTCATAGGTACTTACAACAATGCAGAGGGCTTAAGACTCTAGCCTGTCCTTCCCCTTTGGGAGCCACCCATGCTCTTGAGAGACACCCTCTCCTCTGTTTGAGAATATCAGGCCTCCCAAGGATGAGGGTACAATACCTTCCCACTCATTGTATGTATCTCCACCCATTAATAAAACACAATATGACAAGATGAATCCTCACACACTCCCTACAATTCTGTCCCAGGTACATCCTGTGCCAGATGTTCCCCATAAAACACCTTAAACAAGTATCCTTTTATTATATTTTCTAAAGAATTTTCTCAACTTTGTAGTTTTAATGACATACCTGACAATCTCCCATGTTCTCCCCCTCCCCCAATCCTTCTCCTCAACTACATGGACCAGCTTACCCACCCTCCCAACCCTAACCCCCCAAGCCTTCAAAGCCCCACCCAATAGTATATCTATGCTCTCATCTTATCCCTTCACTCCACAATACTTACCCACATTTTATCATGGATTTCTCTCATGTAGGCATCAGCTCACAAACTTACTCTCCCCCGCATTTCCTGTAAGCATATCGTCCAGTCTCTAGCTCTCTGAAACAGTCTGATTTGATTAATTCATGTCAGAGAGGATATGGAATATTTGTCCTTCAATGTCTGGGTTACTTCACTCCACATAAGGTCCTCAAGGTTCATCCATGTTATCCCATGTTTTAGTACTGTATTCTTTCTTACAGATGAGTAGTATTCCGTTTTATGTATATACTACATTTTGTTTATCCATTCGTCTTCTGATGGACATTCGGGTTGATTCCAACTTTTGGCAAAAGTGAATAATGCCGCTATGAACATTGGTGTGCATGTATCAGTTCATGTCCTGGTTTTCAGTTCTTCTGGGGATATATCCAGCAGTAAAATTGCCAGTCATATGGCAAATCTATAGCTAGTTTTTTGAGGAACTGCCAAACTGTCCTCCAGAATCGCTGGATTCTTCTACATTTCCACCAATGGTGGATGAGGGTTCCCCTTCATCTGCATCCTCTCCAACACTTGTAGTTCTCTATTTCTTTAATAGCCTCACGTCTAATTGCTATAAGATGGTATCTCATTGTAGCTTTGCCATGTATTTCCCTAAAAGGTAGTGACATTGAGAATCTTTTCAAGTGTCTTTTATCAATTTGTATTTCTTCTTTGGAGAAGCATCTGCTCAAATATCTTGCCTACATTTTGAATGGGTTGTTTGTCTTTTTATTTTTGAGAAATAGGATTTTTTATATACATTGGATATTAGGCTCCTATCAGATATATGGTTACTAAATATTTTCTTCCATTGGGTAAGCTGTCTTTTTAATTTCTTGATAATCTCCTTTGAGGTGCAAAATGCTTTAATTTTGAGGAGGTCCCATTTATCTATTTTTTCTTTTACTTTTGTGTTTTGGGTGTGAAGTTCATGTAGCAATTTCCTACTACAAGTTCCTGTAGATGTTTCCCTACATTGTCTTCCAAGGTCTTTATGGTCTTGGCTCTGATATTTAGATCTCGGATCTATTTGAGTTGATTTTTGGATAAGGCGTGAGTTGGTAATCCTCTCGTTCTTTTGCATATGGATATCCAGTTCTCCAAGGACCATTTGTTTAAGAGGCCATTCTTCCCAGTTTAGTGGGCTTTGTACTTCCTTGAATATCAGATGACTGTATATGTGAGGATGTATGTCTGAACTCTAAATTCAGTTTCATTGGTCAGTGTGTCTATCCTTCTGCCAATATGATGCTGTTTTGACCACTGTAGCTTTATTGTATGATTTAACATCAGGTAATATGGTTCCTCACATTTCATTTTTCTATTTCAAATGTCTTTGACTGTTTGGGGCCTCTTTCCCCTTCAAATAAATTTCATAGTTAGACTTTCCAGTTCATTAAAAAATGCTGTGTTGATTTTTATTGGGTTTGCATTAAATGTGTAGATGCGTTTGGATAGGATAGTCATCTTAATGATGTTTATTCTTCCTATTCATGAACAGGGAGTATTCTTCCATTTATTTAAGTGTTGATTTCCTTTAACAATGTTGTGTAGTTTTCTCTAATATAAGTCCTTTACATGTTCAGTTAAATTTATTCCTGGGTATTTGATTTTTTAATTGGTATTGCAAATGGTATTTTTTTTTTCTTGATTTCCTCTTCAGATTGCTTAATATGGGTGTAGAGAACTCCTACTGATTTTTACACATTGATATTATACCCTGTGACTTTACTGAACACATTTATAAGTTCTAGAAGCTTTGTTTTAGATTTCTCATTACTTTCTATGTAGAGAATCATGTCATCTGCAAATAGTGAAATTTTATCTCTTCCTTTCCAATTAGGATGCCTTATATATCTGTTTCTTGCCTCATGCCTGACAAGGTATTTTTAACACAATTTTAAATGGGAGGGGTGATGGTGGGTATTCTTGTCTTGTTCTTAATCTTAAAGGGAAAGATTTTACAATTTCAGCATGTATATAATGTTAGTTGTGTGTTTTTCATAGATATCCTTTATCCTGTTCAGAATGTTTCCTTCTATTCTTGTCTTTTGCAGTATTTTTATTAGGAAAGGGTGGGTATTTTGTGAAATGCTTTTTCTACATTTATAGATATGATCATCTGATTTTTATTTGACCTGATTATATGGTGTATTACTCTGATGGATTTTCTTATGTTTAGATTTCCTTGCATACCAGGGTGAAATCCACTTGGTCATGGTGTATAATTCATTTGATGTGTTGCTGAATATAATTAGCAAGTATTTTGTTAAGGATTTTAGTATCTAGGTTCATTCGAGAGTTTGGTCTGTTAATTTCCTTTCTTGTGGTGTCTTTGTTTGCCTTTGGTATTATGGTAATGTCGACATCCTAGAATGAGTTACACAATGTTTCTTTTATTTCCATTTTTTTATAAGAGTTTAAGCAGAATTGGAGTTAGTTCCTTCCAGATGTTTGGTGGAAGTCACCTGTGAGGTTGTCTGACCCAGGGCTCTTCATAGTTGGGAGGATTTAATGACAGATTCTTTCACTTTACTTGTGATTGGTTTGCTGAGATCATCAATTTCTTCTTTTGTGAATGTCAATTGCTTAGGTGTTCTTGTTGGTATATTGTTTTTCAAAATATCCTCCTATGATTCTTTTTATTTCTGTGGGTTCTGTGGTGATATACCCTTTCTCATTTCTTATTTTGCCTATTCGCATCTTTGCTCTTTTTTCTGTGTTAAAAAAACACAGAAAAAGCTAAGGGTTTGTCAATTTTATTGGTTTTCTCAAAGAACTAGCTCTTTGTTTCGTTTATTTTTTCTAGTGCTTTCTTATTTTCTTTTTCATTTAGTTCTGCTCTGATCTTTGTTGTTTCTTTCTTTATTCTTCCTTTGGGGTTATTTGTTCTTTCAATAATTCCTCTAAATATGCAGTTATTTGTTTGATTTTAGCTATTTTTTCTCTTTTGATATATGAATTTATGGTTATGAATTTCCCTCTCAGTACAGCTTTTGCTGCATCCCATGTTTTAATATGTTGTGTTATCATTTTCACTTATTTCAAAGTAGTTGCTGATTTCTTTTGAGATTTCCTCCTGGGCCCACTGTTTGTCTAAGAGTGTGTTGCTTGACTTCCATATCCTTGTGCCTAATCGGGTTCTCCAGCCCTTGCAGACTTTCAGTTTCATCCCACTCTGATCAGATAAATTATTTTGTAAAATTCCAATCTTTCTGAGTTCATTGAGATTTTCTCTGTGGCCTAGCCTGTGGTCTATCTTGGAGAATGATCCATATGAACTTGAGAAGAATGTATATATGCTGTATTTTGTTGTAGTGTTCTGCATTTGTCTATTAGTTCAGATCCTCTAATATATTATTCAAATCTTTGTTTCTTTATTGATTCTCTGTCAAGATGTTCTGTCTAGTGATGATAATGGTATATTAAAGTCTCCTACTATAATTGTGGAGTCATCCATTCCTCCATTTAGTTTATCCAGTGTTTGCCTCATGTATTTTGAGGCACTCTGATTAGGTGCATAAAAATAACATAAAGATTGTTCTTTTTTGATAGATTACCACTTTTACTAACATGTAATGCCCATTTTTGTCTCTCACAATAGTTTTGTTTTTAAAGTCTGTTTTGTCTGATATTAGTATAGCTACTTTTGCCTTTTTTGGTTATTATATGCTTGTAAAATTATTTTTCAGCTATTCACTTTCATCCTTCTTGAATCTCTGGGTCTATGGTGAATTTCATATAGACAGCATATAGATGGGTCACATTTCCTTATCCATTCTGCTAATCTGTGTCTCTTGACAGGTGATTTTAATCCATTGACATTCAGTGTTATTACTCACAAGAAATTTCTTACATTAGCCATATTTTCTTTGAATTTGTGTGTGTCACATGTTGTTTTCATCTTCTTTTTTGTTGGTCTTAAACTGTCCTCCAACTCCAACTTCTGTTTTTTTCTTTCAAGCTACAGATTTCCCCTTAGTATTTCTTGAAGAGCACATTTATTATTGGCATACTCTGCGTGTTTCTGTTTATCTGTGAATATTTTGAGCTCTCCATCAATTTTCAATGCCAGTTCTACTCAACAGAGTATTCTTGGCTGGAAAATTTTTTCTTTTAGTATCTTGACTATGACATATCACTGTCTTCTTCCCTCCATGGTTACAGATGAGAAATCAGTACTTAATCTTATTGCACTTCCCTTGTGTTCAACAGTTCTCTATTCTCTTGCTGTTTTCAATATTTTCTCTTGTCTTGAGCATTAGATAATTTCACAAGTATGTTTTGGCCTAGGCCTTTTGGGATTTATACTGTTTGGGTTGTGCTGTGATTCCTGGGCATGTACATCCATCTCCCTCAGTAGTTTTGGGAAGTTTTCAGCCATTACTTCCTCCAAATCTGTCCCCTTTCCCTTATCTTCTCCTTCTGGGATGTTTGTGTATTTTGTGTTGTCATTCAGATCCCTAAGTCTCTATTGGATTTCTTCTATCTTTTTATCTAATAATTCTAGTCTTTCTTTGATTTCAGATGTACTGTTTTCCACCTCAGTAATTCTTTCCTCTGCCTATTCAATTCTGCTGTTATTTGCTTACAGTGTAAATTTTTTTTTTTAAATTCTTGGATTGTGCCATTCATTACCCACAGATCTGTTATCTTTTTTCATATGTTTACAATTTCTTCAGTACGCTCTGCATGTGTTTTCTTAATATCCTTAATCTCTTCTTTCACTTCATTACACTGATCCTTGATATTAGTTTTGACATCTTTGATTATTTGTTCAATGTTCTGCTTCTCTTCATGGTTTTAAGTTTTTTCATTGGAGTGGGCCATGTCATCCTGATTATTGGCATGTTTTGTAATTTTTTGCTGCTCTCTGCTCTTCATTTTACCTTGATGGGTTTCTTCAGTTGGTTATCTCCTCCATGTAGTCTCAGGTTTTATTTAATTGCTGTTTTTGTGTGTGTATTAAGTTTTCTATTTTACACTTGTTCTTCTTATTCTATTTCCTTGTTGTTGTCTAAGTTTCCTTGATTGAAAAAGATTACATCCAGGGGAAGCAAAAGCAGTAAAAAAAGAAAAGATTTTAATAGTACTATTGATAGTAAATGTTAGCAGAAGAATCATATAAGACCTAAGGGATTGGATATTAAACTCATGTAACAGTGTAGAAATACAGGAATAAAAAAGTGGTGCACCTACAAGGAAATGGAAAACTAAATATCAAAAAGAATATAGTGTGAATTAACAGTTCAGTGTGATGAAGAGAGAGGGAAAGAGAAAAGAAAGGATAAAAATAGAAAGTTAATAAAGGATAGAAAAAGAACGGTTAGAAATAAAAAGTCAGAAAAATTGAGGACTAAACAAAGGTAATTGGAATGTAAGAACAACAGAAGGGGGAAGTTAGAAAGATGCAGGAGGGAAAAGAGACAGCATTGATTGCCAAAATAAGTACACACAGAAATGAGAAAATCAAGGAAGTGGAAACACAGCAATCAAGAAACAAGCTGGCATCATTGAATTTTAAAAGGCAAGGGAAAAAAAGGAAAGGTAAGGAAAAAAAAAACCAGACAAGCCCACAAGCAAATATTAAGAACAAACTGACTTCCCTCTTAAGCCTCTGTGGAGCTTGTCAGGCTACAATTACTCTGCAGTTTTCTCACTGCATATTTTGAAGTGAGTTTAGTGAGTATACTAAATTAAATTATATAACAAAAGTAACTTCTTTTAGGAAAAATAAGAGACCCAAGGGAAGCTAATACAAGGGTACTTTCCATGCTTTCCCTGTCCTAAATTATCAGCTAGATATTTCATATCCCATTGAGTCGCTACTCTAAGAGGATCCAGGAATTGAAATATATACCTTGTATATTCAAGCCTGAAACTCCTCCATGGAGACAAACTTTCCTGCTGGGCTGATTAGCTCTTCAATATTGGGGAAGGATTGACTCTTTGGAATTGGATAAATTGCAAATTAGGAATCTGTCCTTGTCCACCTTATTTTTTCTAACTACTTTCTCTCCCAGGCAGCATTAAGCAAAAGCCTGTGTGAGAGTTCCCTTCTGAAATTCAAATGGGACCCTGTTGACTTATCTCACCACAGGAAAAAAAAATGACACTCAGTCTCTTTAAAAGAGAGCACCCACACCTTCCTGGGATCCCTAAATATGCTCATGGGAGCTTATTAAACATTTCCTACTGTCCCCCTCCCTTAGATGAGATGCACAGGACTAGTTAATTGCCTGGCTCCACCTTCTCCCAGACCAATTTTCCCTATCCCAGGGAGGCTTGGTAAATCAGACTGCCTCAGCAGATTTACCTCTCCCTTCTTCCTGATTTCTCCAGAGGCCAGCTGGTATGCTTCTGAAAGCAAAAAAAAGGGGAGTCCTGACCATAGAACCCACACTCAGGGGATTCCTCTCCACCTTTCACCAGAACCCTCCCACTCTCAGAATTTGTCTCTTCTAGCTGACAGACTGGCAAGGGTCAGGGAATGCTCTGGCTTCCTGCCCTGAGGGAGGCGCTCAGCTGTCCAATAGCTCCTGCCTGAAGCATCAGAAACTCATGGTTTGACCTTGCACAATCACTCTTTTTGTTATGCTCTCTGCAGATGGATGCCCTTACGCCTCCTGCGTTTTGGGTTCCCAAAACAGCTCAATCAGGAAGGATTTTGCTGCACTCAGTTGTTTTATTTAGGAGAGATGATGTAGGTGCACTTAATCTGTCACCATATTGCCCCTCTCCATTTTTTGTTTTCTTGATTGAATTCTTTATACAAAGGCTTTGTTAATTTCAGAAGAAAATAAGTTAATATAGGAAGGAAGAGAAGGTGGGAAGAGTGCTGGTGAAGGAAGGGATGGGTCTGTGTCGAAGGACCTTTGTGCAGGAATGCCAGACCCAGCAGGTAGACAGGGTGAAGGACATGTCACTGCTATTTGATAGGATTTGTCACCTTGTTGGTGAATGAACTGCAATTGCTTACAGAATTTTATCATATCACAGTTTACATAATGATTTCAAGTACTTTTCACAAGATCAATTTTCTCAGTTTATTCAACTATTTTAAAAGCAGAAAGCTGGGAATGATATCTATCCTTTTCCCCCACATACCATCTAAGTCTGTAGGGCAGAGCTTTCTACTGGGATTCCCTCATTTTTGCCTGGAGCCAGAACCCACAGGCCAGATGAAAAGTGGCTCTTTTCATTCAAGACCCCCAGCCTTTGCTTTCTGAATTTGAGTCATTTTCTGGTTGCATAGCAAACAGGAAATCTGCTTCTCCTCCCTTGGGTCTGACCAAGGCCACCAGACATTGAGCAGTGGGGCCAGGGCTGATGAGACCACAGTAATCAGTAGCCATGTTTAAGGGTAAAGAACACATGTTGAGGTCTGGACCTCAGAAATTCAGGGTCACCCCATTCCTCTCTGCACCCCACCTTGGTCTGCAGGCAACATCTTCAGACTATCACACATAGCTTCAGAGAGAGGGAACCCACCCCATTCCCTACAGACAAAGCACAAAATGTCAACCAGAGTAGGGGTCCTGAATGTGAAAGAGAGCACAGTGCTGACCCTGGCTCTTCCTTGCCTCTTCAGGTTTATGGGTCTTGGTCTGTCCCTTTCCTTCACATGGCTTCAGTGTCCCCATCCCTAAATGAGGGCCTAGCACACATGTCAATTGTAGAATTGGAATAGAGCCTGAGGGAGCTTTTGTTGATTCACTATCTTTTACCTTATCTATCCTTGAATAAGCCAGGATATGCAAACTATGTCTAGAATTAAATTCATGATCATCTTTGGAAATGGTTATTATGAAAAGGAAAACAATATTTCTTTGTTTAAAAATTATTTCAAAACTGTTTTGACTCTTGACCCCTAACTGAAATCCTAAAATGACTGGGCATGAATAAGACATTAACAGAGTAAGGGATTTATTGTTCTTTTATTATTCTCCCAATTACTAAGAACAATTAAAAGAATCAGGGAGTTATTGTTATGTAAAAACAGTTCAGGAGACTGGCTGTGGCTCATGTATTGAGTCCCTGCCCCCCACATGGGAGATACTGGGTTTGGTTCCTGGAGCCTTCCTAGAGCAGCACTGTGCCTGGGAATTTCCTCCTGACAGCCTTCATGTTACTCAAATGTGGCCAGTCTCGAAGCCTAACTCAGCATCTAAATGCAATGCCTTCCCCCCAGCATGGGACATGACACCCGGGGATGAGCCTCCCTGGCACCGAGGGATCACTATCAACTAACAACTGATAATGCAACTGGAAAATGACCTTGAATTGAAGGTTCGATGCGGATCAGTAGAATATCCCTGTCTACATAGAATAATATGACTTTAAAATGCTGTTTGATCTAATGTAAGGGGGAAATAGAAAGGAGAAATGAGTTTATATGGCTATGAGTCTCTAAAAAAAAAAAGAGTTTGGAGGCTGTCAGAAGGATTTCCCTTATGCACAACTGAGCAGAGTCTAAGAGACAGATAAAGTAGATACAATCCCCAGGTATTGGTTCCTTTGAGGGCTAAGGGGACCCACGGGTTCTACGGTCATGGCAGATAGGGTTCACTGCCATGTCAGATGGCTCTTCTTTGGAGCTGGTGTTTCTGCGTGATGAAACTGGACCCAGAGGGGATCTCTTTTCATAAGACTATCATGCTACGTTCCTGGAATTGTAGTTGGTATTGGGGTTTAAGATATATTTAGGGGATTGAATCTTTTTACTCACAATATGATAGCCAGGCCCTGAGCCTCAACAGACTCCAGCTCCTACAATCTGAATTATTGGACTCACCTCACTCAGCTAAGATGGAGTTGAAGAAGGACAACCACCACACCATGGAGCCTAGAGTGCCTACAACTGAAAGCAGGATTGCATCCTGTAACCATGTGGAATCTGAGCCTCCTCTTGACATAGAGGTGCAACAGACACAACCAATCCAAGGACCTCAGAGAAAAGGTGGCAATGGAGTGGGAAAAGTGGACATGGTGGCTGATGGGTATGGGGAATGGCAGGAAGAGATGAGATGTGGAGGTGCCTTTGGTACTTGGAGTTGCCCTGGATGGTGCTTCAGGGGCAATCACCGGACATTGTAAATCCTCCCAGGGCTCACTGGATGGAATGGGGGAGAGTGTGGGCCATGATGTGGACCAATGACCATGAGGTGCAGAGATACCCAGAAATGTACTTACCAAATGCAATGGATGTGTCATGATGATGGAAGTGAGTGTTGCTGGGGGGGGGGGAGGGGTGCAGGAGGGTGGTGGGGTTGAATGGGACCTCATATTTTTTTAATGTAATATTTTTACAAAATCAATAAAAAATGAATAAAAAACACAACAAAAAAGAAACACCAAGGAAACAAATGAAAAAAAAATGAACTCAATGGTTACATGATGGTTTCTCACTTTAAAGGTCCCAGGTTCAATCCCTGGCCCTGGAAACTCAAAAAAACCCACCACATCACAAACATTCAAAGCCCCTTACCTGGCAGATCCAGTCACAGAAATTCCTCTATTGTTTTATTTTTCCATGAATAATATAACACCAGTTTGTTATTTCATTTATATACCAAACTCTCCAACTGGCTCTCCTGTTCATAGAATTCCTTTAAATAAAATACATGCCAAGAACTAAAAGCATCTGTATGTAGTTAAGATTTCTATTTTGAAATCATCATCAGGACTAACAGGGATGCCTAGGCCCGCCATGACACTGGACCACCACATGGCATTAATCTGCATCTTCTGCCCACAGGATCAGAGCTGTGAAATGGGGACTGTGTATCTGTGGGTCTTGGACCCAGGAGGAATAGGACTCAGAGTAGGTGACTACTGAGGGGATGGCTGGTGGGGAAAGACAGAGAATGAGCAGGATTCTGCCGACCAAAAATAGCATTTGTCCTGAGCTTAGGGAGGGTTGGGAGGGCTAGGGAATATATAAAAAGGACAGGGATTGGAAAAGGAGTTGTCTTAAATTGTCATGTTTCCATGCAAATAAAAATCATGTACAATTGTGTCAAAGCACCTGTAAACAGAGTGATAGAGAGGGTATATTGTGTACTTTTAAGTTAATATGCATAGACATATATAAATAGGTAGACATTAAAACTGGTGTGAATGTGTCTGTAGGTAAATATAGCCACAGTTAGTTTGGCCCTCACTGGGCCCAGGGCCTATAGTCAGCCTTATTTAGGCAACTGCCTGAAGTAGGAAACAGGGTTGTGGTCTGTAGACCAGGACAGAAAGTGGTCATAAGAGACCCAGGTGGGACTTTGCCTTGATTTAGGAGTCCCCACGAGGCTTTACTTTAAGAAAGTCAGTTGACTTTAAAAAAAGAATCAGGAAGCCATTTTAAATGGCATTACTTGGCCTAGAATTGTCTCTTAATAAACAAACATCTATCTACTGTTATAGATTAGTGATACTGACCAGACTCAGACTTTGAATAAAGTTCCAATTGAGAGCTTCATTAGCCATGCAGCGACAATGTGGCCTTACCCTTACACTACCAAGAAATGAAAGACCTTCCAAATGGTGTGTTTGACTCTTATGATGATTGTCATCCTGTGCAACAGCCCTTGGGGATGCATCCCTAGGAGGAGGCTTCCCTAGGAATTCCTCCACATTGAAAGCCCTCAGCACAGGGTCAGGATCAAATCATTTGTGGGAGGGGCTTAGTAGTGTTGGGAATACTGATGAGTCATTTCAGATATAATAGCTTTAAAACTCTCATGACTGGCTTGCCTCGCTGTCACTTTTGCAGAAAATCCTCTTGAGAAAATACCTGTGAAGAAGTAAATTTATTTTGAGGTTATTGGGGTGCAGCTAAACTCAAATAATTACACTTGCAATTGTCTTAAAATTAGCCCAATAAACATTTTTTAGGCATTTAGCATTAACTGGTTTTGCATATCCCAGGAAATTAGCCCAACATAGGCTCTCAATTTGTAGGTAAGCAGGGATGTTTATATGGTCCCAAGCTGCCTTGGCATGCCTTCCCCTGCTTCCCCTTTGGGGACTCCTTCCCACCTGTAGCCTTTGGAAGCTTTTTTGTAGGGGTACATCCTACAAAACAGTCAACACCATGCCCGATGAATAGATTGTCACTGCCAATCTATGTCTTCTGGGTCAACAAGAAAATCCTCCATTTAAATTCCCCACAGTTGCACATCTTGCTAAAGTGCTTCCTGTATTTCCTGAGCATGTGAATTGTGGAATTTCCTTTCCGACCCAAAAAGGGGCTTCACCTGGTGTTCCACTGCTTTTTTTTAGCTGCCTCAAGGGTAGAGAGGGGAGCTGTGGAAGGGAAGAAGATACCTGGATCCTGGCCCCAGATTTGGACAGGAGTATGTCCCAAGTGGGAAACATGTCATGGGGAGTCAAGAAGGAAGAACAGGTGCCAGAGAGCATCCTTCCTTCACCCAGACTCTTCTCTCTATATTTTATCCCAGCTCCAGCTGTCATGCCCAGGCTTCGATTGTAGCACCGGGGACATCTTGATCAGTTATATGTGATGTTACACTGGGCCACCATTTCACATCACCCTCCTCCCCCCAGGTGCTTGGCTCCCTCCATGGAGTCCCCACCCTCTCAGAGCCCTCCCTCTCTTATGCCCATCAACTCTCTGCTGTGTCCTTTTAGGAAATGTCCATAGAGATCTAGAAAGTTCATCTGGGTAGAAGCTAAATGTCTGCCTCCATGCAAGTGATTCTCTAAGAGGGCTAGGAATTGAGGAATGGGATTTGCCCCAGACTGGGGGTTTCCCAGAGGCCCTCTAATTTTCAACCTTTGACCTGCAGGGGCAGGGGGTAGTAGTTGAAGAAAGCTTGTGGGTATACCCATACTCCGTTTACACTGATGCTTCTAGCTTTCAGAATGTCTGCATTTGAAAGAAGTGATTGAAATCTGCTATAGGTTTGGAAGCAAAGGTAAGGGAATGTATCTTTTTTTTTTCTATCTGATTGCACCATCCTCTTTTTGGTGCTTCATTTTGCATGTGGGGGCAGGGGCTGCACCTCACTGCACAGGTCTGGGATGCCTTTATTTTTTAACAGGAGGTTCCAGGAATTGAACCTGAGTCCTACATTTGGTAAATGGGAGCTCAATTGCTTGAGCCAAAGCTGCTTCCTTAGAGTTGCATCTTAAATGATCAACCAAGCCTGAAGCCATCTATAGGAAATTATTCTCAGATAACTAAAAGAACTTCATTAATGCCACATTTGGGAACCTGCACTAAATTCCTGTGACAGGTGACATCCTTCCATCTAAGCTCAGAAGCTTCCTGTGAAATAACAGTGTGAGGACTGGTCTCTAAAGGTAAGTTAATTCTTAAGCTGAAATTCAACAGTGTTTTAGGCAAAGTCCCCATGGTGGTGACCCATTTGGGGATGAGACCTTTATCCTGGGACTGACCTTCATATATCTCTGCTTTGGGATGTGGCATTGGCTGAGAAAATCCTGGGGAGGCCTGTGGAAGGAGGTTGGTAGGAGAAAACCATAGGATGGCCAGCCAGTGGCCACTATATGGAGCTGATGCCAGCCTTGACCTGAGAACACAGAGACTGCTGATCCCCAGATCTTGGGGATGGGCAAATGGGAACCATCTGTGATCTTATGTATGCAATGGTCAGGGCTTCTATTTATTCCAGGCAAGGTGTTAAAACATCAATAACAATACTACGGGAAGTAAGAGCAATAGAAATGACTACTAGTCACTGCTCTTGGATAAGAATTGTTCCAATAGTCACAGTTCCTCAAGGGGCAGGGGCCTGGGCTTTTTTATACAGGAGGAGGAGGCAGGGACACTTCTGTAAAGGGGTGTGTGGATCCATGTAAAGTGGGTGCCTGCGTTTGATCTGTGACTGATGTGTGACCCTCCCTCCTGCTGATAGCTCACCTGGCCCAAGACTTGCTGGCAGTAGGAGCCTTGGTTGATCCAGACTGCCTGGTAACATGGGCAGAGGGATTTCCTCACAAAAAATGTTCCATGACTGTGTCAAAGGGGCCTCCCCAAGGCTGGAGATATACTCAGGGTATCTTCTATCACAAGGCTCAAAGAAAATTTCTGTCCATACCATCATCTCCATCTTTTTATGTAAAAACATGGCCTTATGAATTGTTGGTGGGAATCTGCCTTGTCTATCAGCCAGCTCTGCAGAGAACTGTCTCTCTCCTTTTGTAGGTAAATAGAGGAGGGCCTCAGAGTCTTTAGTGTTAGGAGTCAATTACCTCTGTCTCTTTTCTTTCTGGGATGAGAGGGGCCACTCACACCCCCAATTACACTTACCAGGCTGCCCTTTCTCCTCATTCCCCTATTTTTCATCCTGTTCATGATCATTTTTATTTTTTTTTTTTGAGTTCTTGTGACCAAGAAAACAGCTGCTTAAAGATTTGTGTACAAGATTGTATGTGGAAATATTTTCCATTCTCTTGAGTAAATATGTACAAGTGGGGCTAAAGGACTATTTGTTAAGTGTATGATTTACTTTAGAAGAAACTGATATTATATTCCAAAGTGGCAGTTTTGTTTTGTTTGGTATTCATATGAGTAAAACATATGAGTTCCTATTGTGCTGCATTCATGCCACTATTTGATATTCTCATTTTTTTCAAACTAGTTGTAGTGGTGTCTTAGGAGGTTCTAATTTGCATTTCCCTCATGGCTAATACGTAGAACTTTTTTTCATATATTTTTTCCTACCTATGTATTTTTTTAAAAGGTACCATTAGGATCACTTAGGTATTTCTAAAATTAGAATTTGTATTCTTATGGTTGAGGTTTTTTCTAATGGTCAAAGAAGAAGCTTCCTTCCTTCATTTTTCTCCCCATTGAAAGTAACTGTGACATTCAGAACATAGCCTGCTGCAAACACACAATGAGACATTTAATCATGAGCTGTACTAGGTTAGACATGCTTATGATTAACCAGGAAAATAAATTCATGTGTTATGATTCATTGTTAATTCTCCATCAAGGCTAGAAACAGGAGAATATATATGGTTGAGTTTTGAGTATTCTTTGTATATATCTCTAAGGAAGAAATACAAACGGCCAAAAAGCACATGAAAAGATCCACAGTTCTGTGGTAACCACTCTGGTAAAGGGCAGTCTGGGGCACCTCCCTGAAAAAAAAACTCTCTTCTGAGTCCCGAGCTTATACCGACCTGCTTAATTTAACAGGCGCCTTGTGTTCCCACAAGGGACACAGCTTGGGATGGATGAAACAAAAGGCCGAGTGAGTGTTGTGCAGTGTCAACACACAGAGGAAATGTGGGAAGCACACAAAGTAGGACCCCATTAAGTTATAAGCAGAAAAACTTTCCCTGAGTTTTCTGCGAAGATGTGGCATAAAGTTCTAGCCAGGAAATATTACAATGCTTTGTGAACTACAATGGCTGGCTTTTGCTATGGGCTGGCCCCAGGAGGGCACCTTTGACCCCAGATCATCTGTAAAGTCCATGAGATGTTAACGAGAAAACCAGAGTGCCCTGGCCAGTTCCCCTACATTAATGCCTGGCACAGGGACCAGGAGGGAGTGAGGGTTCATCAGTGAGCCCCTGACACTAATGACTATGATTGTGAGCTGATAAGCCTAAAATAAGAACAAGGCCTAGAGCAGCATTATGCCTGGGAATTTCCTCCTGTCAGCCTTCATGTTACTCAAATGTAGCCAGTCTCAAAGCCAAACTCAGCATGTAAATGCAATGCCTTCCCCCCAGCATGGGACATGACACCCGGGGATGAGCCTCCCTGGCACCGAGGGACCACTATCAACTACCAACTGATGATGCAACTGGAAAATGACCTTATAAGGAAGGTTCAATGCAGATCAGCAGAATATCCCTGTCTACATAAAATAACATGACTTTAAAATGCTGTATATCCTCGGGGTCCACTGGATGGAATGGGGGAGAGTATGGGCCATGATGTGGACCATTGACTATGAGGTGCAGAGGTGCCCAAAGATGTACTTACCAAATCCAATGGATGTGTCATGATGATGCGAGGGAGTGTTGATGGGGGGGGGGGAGAGGTGGGGTGGGGGGTGGGGTTGAATGGGAGCTCACATATATATTTTTAATGTAATATTATTACAAAGTCAATAAAATAAAAAAAATAAAAAAAAGAAATAAAGTGAAAAATTAAAAAAAATAAAAAATAAAAAATAAAATGCTGTTTGACCTAATGTAAGGGGGAAATGGAAGGAGAAAAGAGTTAATATGGCTACGAGTCTCTAAAAAAGAGTCTGGAGGCTGTCAGAAGGATTGCCCTTATGCACAACTGAGCAGAGTCTGAGAGACCGATAAAGCAGATACAACCCCCAGGTATTGGTTCCTTTGAGGGCTAAAGAGACCCATGGGTGTTATGGTCATGGCCGATGGGGTTAACTACCAGGTCAGATGGCCCCTCTTTGGAACTGGTGTTTATGTGTGATGAATCTGGACTCAGATGGGATCTCTCTTCATAAGACTTTCATGCTAATGTGCTGGAGTTGCAGTTAGTGTTGGGGTTTAAGATATATTTAGGGGATTTGAATCTCTGGACTGACAATGTGTTAGCCAGGTCCTGAGCCTCAACAGACTCCAGCACCTACAATCTGATTTATTGGACTCACCACACTCAGATAAGATGGAGTTGAAGAAGGACAACCACCACACCATGGAGCCTAGAGTGATTACAACTGAAAGTGGGAGGATTGCATCCAGCATCCATGTGGAATCTGAGCCTCCTCTTGACATAGAGGTGCAATGGACACAACCAATCCAATGTCCACATAGAAAAGGTGGCATTGGATTGGGAAAAGTGGACATGGTGGCTGATGGGTGTGGGGAAAGGCAGGAAGAGATGAGAGGTGGAGGCGTCTTTGGGACATGGAGCTGCCCTGGATGGTGCTTCAGGGGCAATCACCGGACATTGTAAATCCTCACAGGGCCCACTGGATGAAATGGGGGAGAGTATGGGCCATGATGTGGACCATTGACCATGAGGTGCAGAGGTGCCCAAAGATGTACTTACCAAATGCAATGGATGTGTCATGATGATGGGAATGAGTGTTGCTGGGGGGGGGGGGGTGAGGGTGGTGGGGTTGAATGGGACCTCATATATATATTTTTTTAATGTAATATTATTACAAAGTCAATAAAAAAATTGCAGTAATTAAAAAAAAAAAGAAATCATTGATGCCTGGCAGGACACTGCGAGTCAAAGTCCACCCTAGTTAAGGAAATGTTCTAGTAAGGAAGCCAGGATTTGCCTGATACAAAAGCCCACAGGTGCTGTCTCAGGAACCAGGCCAAACAGGTGCCTTGCAAAGGGTCCAGAGAAAGTAAGCCCCAGATCTAGTGACAACCCACCCATTCTAGAGGGGCCACCACCTTATGAGATTGTTCCTACAGTGCCAGTGCCGAGGAGTGGGGATGAGCCCATTTTCCCAAGCAATGCAACCTCGCTGCCCCGACGGCCATCTCCACTGCCGTCCTCCCTGAGCAGTATGACCTCGCTACCCTGACAGCTGTCTCCACTGCCATCCTTCCTGAACAGCATGACCTCACTGGCCCCACACCCACCATCCTCCCTGAGCAGCACTTCCTCGCAGCCATTCCTGCAGCCACTTCCACTGTCATTCCCACAGCCGATTCTGCAGCTGCTTTCTCCAAGCAACACAGCCCAGCTGTTCCTACAGCCACTCCCACAGTCCTTTCCACAGCCGGTTCAGTTCCAGGGCCGCTTTCTCCAAGAAACAGGAGCCAGCTGCTCCTGCAGCTGTTTCCACAGCCGGTTTCACAGCTGCTTTCTCCAAGCAACACAGCACAGCTGCTGCAGCAGCTGCTCCCACAGGAAGTTCTGCAGGCAATTTTTCCAAGCAACATGGCCCAGCCACTCTCGCAGCCGCTCCCACAGCCGCTTTCTCCATCAATGCAGCCTCTGCACCTCTGCAATGGCTGTTTCCACCAATCTTGACCACTGGCAGCATAGTGCTGGCCATCACTCAGGAAGGAGTCCCTGAAAGATGACAACTCAGACCAGGAGGAGCCCCAGGGACAGGTGGAGCAGGGAGAAGGGCCACCTTACAACTACCTCTCTCTGAAACCTGGGCTCCAATTTATTATGATGCTGATGACCATATATAAGGAGGACACTTCACTACTACTGATCTCTTTATCTGGAAAAGTCACACCCCACATACCTGGAGAAGCCTCAGGTCATGATGGACCTCTTCCAGTCCATCATTCAAACCTGCAAACCCACCTGGGCTGACTGCCTGTAAGCAGCTCCTTATGACCTTACTCAACTTCAAGGAGAGAATGTGAGTCACAAAAGGAGTTTTCACCTGGCTCAAGGAGCACCCATCTGGGGGAAGCCTGGACAGGGATCAATATGCCCACACTAAGTTCCCACGCAAGGACCCCCGATGGGATCCCAATGACATGACCAGGCCCAACTGATTAGAAACTTTCCATTGGGCCTTAGTTGAAGGGTTCAGAGCTGGGAGCCAAAAGGTAGTAAACATGGCAAAGACCACCCAAGTCCTACAGACTCTCGAGGGAAGTTGGCTCAATTCTGACAGGATTGACTCCTGACATTTATTTCAAACTTTGGGGTGTGATACGATACTACTTTTGTTGTTGATTTTCAATTTGTTCTACTTTTTAGCCATGGTAGCTCTTTGCAGTGCATCCTATTGCTCTTTACTATAACCCTATCATTGAGGGGTTTATTTTACATCTATTTACTTTTTGGTACTGCAAAATATTCCAGATCCTTCTTGCATATTTGTTTTCTAGAAAGAAAAATTTCTCTAAGAAGGCATTTATTGGAGAATGGTTTTAAAACCTGAAGTCTGGGCATTATCTCTGCTCATTGTTACTGCAGCCTTGAGGGCCTCTCTGCAGAGAGTTTAAGGAAATATATGTTTATATACTAAGATGTGTACATGCATATATCTAGAACAAGAAACCCTCCCTTCAAGAAATTCTAAAGAGAATTCTGCAGGAAGAAAGGAAAAAACAGGACAGGCAGAGTTCGAGGAGAGTGTAAGAGCAACAAAAAAGACAAAAAGACAAGGGACCCAACATGTGGCTCTTCTCTACATGTTATTTACATAAAGCCATGTGTTGGCACTATCCTTGTTAAATACATGAGCCAGAGCATTATGTTTTTGGTCTGTTCATGTGCCAGTTGAACCCTTAATCTAAGCAGTTTCAACACTTACTCTCCAGTTCATTGGACCTATGTAGAACAACTAATAAGGAGATGCTAATGGACAACACCTATCCCAAGGAGCAAAGAATGGCTGCACCTCTAAGCAAGCTAGTTCCACCCATATATCCCAAGGGATCTAAGCCCCCTCTCAATTAGAAACAGTGGGCATCACCATCACAAAATCCTGAAGATTGGGGAATGAACAATGGACTAAAGTAGACATTATTTTTATATTATAGACGTATTATTCTAGCAATGGAAGAATGTTTATCATTGATATAAAGGCCATGGACACCAGAGATTCTGAGAGGAGGGAGCAGGCAGAATAGGAAGACCCAAGAGTAAGAGATCAGAGGAAACAGATTGGGAAAAAAATCTATTTTAGTTTATCTGCTATTTTCACTCAGGCTTTTTAATAAGACAGAACTATGTGTTTTAAGCTTTCTCTGTGGTCATAATCTGCTGATTTCCTTAAAGCTTCTACCAATAAAAGGTGTTCATGGAGTCAAAAATATATTCCCCCAGTACCCGTGAAGATTCTGTAAGTTGCTCTGAAATTATCAAGGCAGGGTCTAAGTTCACCAATGCAGGTTCTTCCTTGAATGATGAAAGAAGTTGGAAGCTCTGTTCCCAAGAAGTGAAGTGGGATGGAACGAGTCATAAGGTCTGTAGAAGACACATTGTGTTTTCTTTGATATAGTGAAGGAGAAGCACATAGATTATCTGAGCAATTAGGGATTCCATTCCCATGAACCACATTAATGAAGTATTCTTTTGTCTCAATCTCCCTGAGATAATTATTTCTCTGGAGATAAGAAAAGAAAACACAATGCAAATTTGAACCAGTTTAGTCCCTTGTGACCGCTTTGGAGCTCCATGTTCATCTCTTATCCCTGTGGACACCTACCTCCCAGGAGGAGGTCACCGTTATTAAGGTGTGGGCTCTAGTCTTGTCAGGTTTCCCATGCTGATTTCCCTCTTGTTGCTTCTGGACAAAGATTCTGAATACACTAAACTATCTTATTTCCCAATTTTTCTCCTCTGGAGTTGGCTGTCATGAATGGAGACACCCACTCACAAGTGAATTTCCTCTTGTCTCACTGCTTCTCCTTTCTCCCCCATAATTAGCAATATCTGTTCAACCCACACAACCATCTGGTTTCTCAGTCATTCAACAATATTTATTCATCAATACTGTATGGTAAATCCTAAAGTACATGCTGGGAATGAAGAGAAGACAAAGGTACTGTGTTTCCTAAGAAACTGTTCACAATTTTAAAAAGCCAAGAAATGAGCACTCACACAATCCTTAGAAGCCTGCCCCTGGTGTACCTTGTGCCAGATGTCCACCATCCAATACCCTAAAACAGTAACCCTTTCTTACTATATCATCTACAGTGTTTTCTCAAGGATGGATATAAGACATTTAAAATTACACAAAAAATATATAGGGACTGATAGGCTAAATATAAATCATAATGTAATACATAAGATAACTAAAAATATAGAAAATTGTATAGTCTAAAATATAAACCACAATGTAAACACAAATGTTACCTTATTTGAAAGCTCTTGTCTCATATCTATACATCAGTTTTAGTAAATATGGTATGAATATGTTAAAAGATTACTGCTGTGGAAGGGAAAAGATATTATGTTGGATATGTGGAATTACTGTATATTGTATATATGAATTACTGTGATCTAAAACTCTTGTGAAGATAAGCTTAATAATTAGAAAAAAGAAAAGAAAAAGATAGGATGTTGAATTTTTCCAAATTAATATGTACTCTATATCTAACCTTTAAACTCATCGATATATTCCATTTTACTATTAAGGGAACCTGGCAATATATTGGGCTTCACTTTTTAGGAAGTTTTGTATCACACAGAGGTTCAAAAATGGCAGGGGAGGAATACTGCTGTGGGATGTTATTGACAAGGGACACATGGTTGACAGGGAATTCTACAGGGCATATATCCAAGGTACATAAAAATGTTTGGATATTTTCATAGTGGAAACAATTAAAAACAACTGAGGGAGTGCTGAGTTCCTAGCCAGGGGAGCTCTATCACAGTCCCTAAAGGAACAGCAACAATCCCCCAAGTGCAACAACAAAGACAAATAAGAATGAAGGTCCAACAATGAGCCCCTGCTACTAATCACTATGCTTGTGAGCCTGTGCACCTGAAATAAGAACAAGGCCTAGAGCAGCAATGTGCCTAAGAGTTACCTCCTGAGAGCCTCCGTCTTACGCAAATATGGCTGGTCTTGAAGCCAAACTCAGCATGTAAATTTGTTGCCTTCCCCCCAGTGTGGGACATGAATCCCAGGGATAAGCCTCCGTGGTGCCGAGGGATTAATACCAAGTAACAGCTGATGATGTAACTAGAAAATGACCTTGAATAAAAGGTTCAACTCGGACCAGCAGAATATCTCTGTCTACATATAATAACAGGAGTTAAAAATGCTTTTTGACCTAAATTAAGGGGGAAATGGAAAGGGCAAATGAGTTTATATGTCTATGAGTCCAAAAAAGAGCTGGGAATTTATCAGAGGGGTTGCCCTTATGCACAACTCAGCAGAGTCTTAGAGACAGATAAAGTAGATAGAACCCCAGGTATTGGTTCTTCTGAGGGCTACAGAGACCCACAGGTTTTATGGTCATGGCAGATGGAGTTCAGTGCCATGTCAGTTGGCCCTTCTTTGGAGTTTGTGTTTCTGTGTGATGGAGCTGGACTCAGATGTGATCTCTTTTCACAAGCTTTCCTGTTACTTTACCAGAATTGTAGTTGGTGCTGGGGGTTAATATATACCCAGGGGATCTTAATCTCTGGACTGACCACATGATAGCCAGGCCCTGAGCCTCAACAGACTTCAGCTCCTACAGTCTGGTTTATTGGACTTACCCCAGTCAGATAACATGGAGTTGAAGAAGGTCAACCACCACACCATGGAGTCAAGAGTGCCTACAACTGAAAGCAGGAGAATTGCATCCAGCATCCATGTGGAATCTAAACCCCCTGTTGACATAGATGTGGAATGGACACAACCAATCCAAGGTTCACAGGATGTAGGAATAGAATATGGATTAGAGTGGACTTACTGATATTCTATTCATGAACTATTGTGATTAGTAATCGAAGAAAATGTGGCATTGTTGTGGAGAAATTGGCCATGGTGGCTGCTGGGTGTGGGGAATGGAATGAAGAGATGAGATGTAGAGGCATTTTGGGGACTTGGAGTTGTCCTGGGTGGTGCTGCAGGGACAATTAGCGGACATTGTAGGCCCTCCCATGGCCCACTGGATGGAACATGGGAGAGTGTGGGCTATGATGTGGACCATTCACCATGAGGTTCAGCGATGCTCAGAGATGTATTCACCAAATGCAATGAACGTGTCATGATGATGGAGGAGAATGTTGCTATGGCGGTAGTAGTGGGGTGAGGGGGTTAGGGGGTATATGGGGACCTCGTATTTTTTGAATGTAATATTTAAAAAATGAATAAAGACCAAAAAAAGTGAAAATATAATAAAGATGCAGAATCAGGATTATAGTAAAAAAAAAAGTGTTTTCTCAACATTATAATATCAACCACGCACACATCAATCCTGCGTGTTCACCTTTCCACCCCGAACATACCCACAATTCCATGGACCATCTGACCCAGTGTATTATATTCGTGGGTGTAGAGCAATACAATGAGCAAGAATTATTGTACACCGATAATGGAGAGGACACATAGATGTTCTCAAATAGAGGAGAGAGTATCTCTCAAGAGCAAGGCTGGCTCCTAATGGGAGAGGATAGACCAGTTTGTCAAGCCCTCAGCACTGTTGCAAGTATCTATGAATCTTGTCCTTCAAGCAATGAAGCTTGGTTGCCAATGTGGTCCCCAAGGAGAGGGAGAGAGAGAGAAAATAGATGGAAGAGGGTGTAACTGGGGGTAAATGGAAGTGTTCTGTATCATCTTGCAATGATGGATACAGGCCATGATAAATTTCAACAAAAATTTATAAAAGTGTATGGTCTAAATTGTAAACCATATTGTGTACTACTGAGCATGTTTGGTAGCTATCCAATATTTGTACATCGGTTGTAGCAAATGTAACATCCACATGTAAAAACATCATTGGTGAGGAAGAGGAAGGATTTTGGGTATATGGGAGATACCTATATTCTGTGCATGACTTTACTGTGACCTTAAACTTTTTTGAAGATATAATGAAAAATAAAAGAGGCAAGACACTGAGGAAGAAATGGAAGAGATTGCCTTGCCACTATATATACAAGACAACACCTATTAGAGTGATGAAAGGCAAAACCTTAAAAAAAAATTATAAAAATTTTCATTTTTGTTTTCTTTATATGAGGTCCTCAGATATCCCCTCTATATGAGGTCCCCATATACCCCCCCCACCCTCACCACATTCCTCCCCCCATAACAACAATCTCCTCCATCATCATGAGGCATTCATTGCATTTGATGAATACATCTCTGAGCACCACTGCACCTCATGGTCAGTGGTCCACACCATAGCGCACACTCCCACATTCCACCCAGTGGGCCATGGGAGGACATACAATGTCTGGTAACTGTCCCTGCAGCACCATCCAGGACAACTCCAAGTCCAAAAATCGCCCCCACATCTCATCTCCTCCCACTTCCTATCCCCAGAAGCCACCATGGCCACTTTCTCCACACCAATGCCATATTTTCTTCGATTACTAATCACAATAGTTCATGAACAGAATATCAGTAAGTTCACTCTAATCCATACTCTATTCCTCCATCCTGTGAACCTTAGAACGGTTGTGTCCACTCCACATCCATATCAAGAGGGGGCTTAGATTCCACATAGATGCCGGATGCACTTCTCCTGCTTTCAGTTGTAGGCTCTCTTGGCTTCCTGGTGTGGTGGTTGACCTTCTTGACCTTCATGTTAGCTGAGTGGGGTAAGTCCAATAAACCAGAGTACAGGGGTTGCAAGTTTGTTGGGGCTCAGTGCCTGGCTATCAGATGGTCAGTCCAGAGATTCAGGTCCTCTGGGTATACACTAAACCCTAGCACCAACTACAGATCCAGTAAAAGCAACAGGAGAGGCTTGTGGACAAAGAACACATCTGAGGTCAGCTCCATCACACAGAAACACAAACTCCAAAGTAGGGCCATCTGACATGGCACTGAACTCCATCTGCCATTACCATAAAACCTGTGGGTCTCTGTAGCCCTCAGAAGAACCAATACCTGGGGTTCTATCTACTTTATCTGTCTCTGGGACTCTGCTGAGGTGTGCGTAAGGTCAACCCCTCTAATAAGCTCTCAGCTACTTTGGAGCCTCATAGCCATATAAACTCATTTGTCCTTTTCATTTTCCCCTTTTATTCAGGTCAAAAAACATTTTAACTCCTGATATTTTATGTAGACTGATATATTCTGCTGGTCTGAGTAGACCCTTTTATTCAAGGTCATTTTCTAGTTACATCATCAGCTGGTACTTGGTAGTAATCCCTCGGTGCCAGGAAGGCTCATCCCCAGGAGTCATTTCCCACGCTGGGGGGAAGACAACACATTTACATGCTGAGTTTGGCTTTGAGACTGGCCACATTTTAGCAACACGGAAGCTCTCAGGAGGTAACTCTTAGGCCCTCTGCAGCTCTAGGCCTTGTTTTTATTTCAGGTGCACTGGCTTAAGAGCATAGTCATTAGTGTCAAGGGCTCATTGTTGGACCTTCCTTCTGTTTTGGTCTTTGCCATTGCACTTGGGGGATTGCTGCTGTTCCTTTCAGGACTGTGATAGAGCTCCCCTGGCTAGGAACTCAGCACTCCCTCAGTTGTTTTTAATTGTAACCAGTATGAAAATATCCAAACATTTTTATGTACCCTGGATATATGCCCTAGAAAACTCCCTCCCAAGCGTGCATCACCTGTCCATAACATCCCACACCAGTATTCCTACCCTGCCATTGTTGAGCTTCTCTGTGATCCAAAACTTCTTCAAAAATGAAGTCCAATATATTGCCAGGTCCATTAATAGTAAAAAGGAACATAGTGATGAGTGTAAAGGTTAGATATAGAATACATATTAATTAAGAAAAAATAACGTACAAATAAATTGGGGAATCAAAAAATTAAAAAATTCAAAGCTTTGTTTTCGATGCTCTGTCTTCCATCACTGCAATAAGTGTTGCCCTGTATGCAAATTGGCAAGGCAACTTCTTCCATCTTTTCCTCACTATGTCCTTTCTTTTTCTTTTATTTCCTAATTATTAAGCTTACCTTCACAAACGCTTTAGCGCACAGTAATTCACATATACAATATACAGTACTCTCACATATCCAACATTAAACCCTTTTCCCTTTCACAGCAAAATTTTTTTTTACATATTCATACTATATTTACTGAAACTGATGTACAGATATTGACACAATAGCTTTCAGACAAGGTAACATTTGGGTTTACATTGTGGTTTATATTTTAGACTATACAATTTTCTAAATTTTTAGTTATTTTATGTTTTACATTATGATTTACATTTTAGCCTATCAGCCCCTATACATTTTTGGTGTAATTTAACATGTCTTATATCCATCCTTGTATAATCTTGTGGAACACTTCTATTGCCCACACAGTTATATTGGTTCCATCTATTCAATACTTCTTTCCCCCTCCCATCAGGACCCACAGTGACAGTCAATCTTCACTGCTTGAAGGGCCATGTACGGAGATACTTGCAACAGTGTTGAGGGCTTGACATGCTCAACTGTCCTAATGCATTGGGTGCCACCATTTCTCTCAAGAGATACAATTTCTTCTATTTGAGAACATCAGTCCAACCCAGGAAATGGGTATAACTTTGCTCTCATTATATGGGCCTCTATTCAATGATATAATCCACTATGGCAAAATGAGCACTCACACACTCCCTAGAAGCCTGTTCTGCATCAGATTATCACCTTTGAGCATCTTAAATAGGTAACTTTCCTTATTATATTTTTGAAAAAGTTTTCTCAGCATTGTATTCTCAACCGAATACCTGACAATCTCCTATGTTCCTATGTTTCCCCACCGTCCTCCTAATTTCTTGGGCAATATTACCCATCCTCCCATTGCTAGCCCCCCTCAAGCCCACAAAGCCCTACCCAAATTTAGCCCTATGGCCCATTTTACCCCCTCCTTGTGCATATATCTTCAACTTATATAGATTTCTCCCATGTAAGTGTCAGCTTACATCTTTCCTCTACCCCCCAATATTCTTTAAACCTATCATCCAGTCTCTAGCTCTCTGAGGCAGCTTGGTTTACTTATATCATTGAGATCATGTAGCATTTGTCCTTCAATGCTTGGGTTGTTTCACTCAGTATAAGGGTCTCAAGATTCATCCATGTTATCACTTGTGTTTGTAGTGTATTCATTCTTAAAGCTGAGTAGTATTCCATTGTATGGATATACCACATTTTATTTATTTATTTATCCATTCATCTGTTGGTGGGCATTTGGGTTCATTCTAACTTTTGGCAATAGGAAACAATGCTGCTATGAACATTGGTTTGCATATATCGGTTTGTGTCCTTGTATTCAGTTCTACTGGGTATATACCCAGCAGTGGAATTGCTGGGTCATATGGCAAATCTATAGCTAGTTTTTTGAGAAACTGCCAAACTGTCCGCCAGAATGGCTGGATCCTTCTGCATTTCCACCAGCAATGGCTGAGTGTTCCCATTCCTCCACATCCTCTCCAGCACTTGTAGTCCTCTGTGTTTTTGATAGCTGCCAGTCTCATGGGAGTAAGACGATATCTCATTGTAATTTTGATTTGCGTTTCCCTAACATCTAGTGATTTTGAGTATTTTTCATGTGCTTTTTAGCCGTTTGTATTTTTTATTTGGAGAAGTGTCTGTTTAAGTCTTGCCACTTTTTAAGATGGGTAGGTTGTCTTTTTATTTTTTGAGATATAGAAGTTCTTTTTATTTGAAGGATAGTAATCTCCTATCATATACATGTTTACCAAATATTTTTTCCCATTAGGTAGGCTCTCTTTTCATTTTCTTGACAAAGTCCTTTGAGGTGCAAAAGGCTCTAATTTTGAAGATGTCTCATTTATCTATTTGTTCTTTTGCTGCTCTTGTTTTGGGTGTGAAATTCATGAAGCCATTTCCTATTACAAGGTTCTGTAGATGTTTCCCTACATTGCTTTCTAAGGTCCTTATAGTCTTGGCTCTTATATTTAGGTCTTTGATTCACCTTGAGTTGGTTTTTGTATAAGGTGTGAGTTGGTAATTCCCTTTCAGTGTGTTTGGTGGCCTTCAGAATATCATGTGTCTGTATCTATGAGGATGTATGTCAGAATTTTCAAATTGGTTCCATTGATCAGTGTGCCTCTCATTGTGCCAATACCATGCTGTTTTCACTAGTGTACTATGTTTTGAAGTCAGGTAGTGTGATTCCTCCAATTTCATTTTTCTTTTTCAATATATCTTTGGATATTCGTGGCCTCTTTCCTTTCCAAATAAATTTCATAGCTAGTTTTTCTAGTTCTTAAAGAATGCTGTGTTGATTTTTATTGGGATTGTATTGAATGTGTAGATCAGTTTTGGTAGGATAGACATCATACGAATATTTAGCCTTCCTATCCATGAACGGGGAGTATTCTTCCTTTTGTTTAAGTTTTCTTTGGTTTTGTTGAATAGTGTTGTGTAGTTTTCTGTGTATAAATTTTTTACATCTTTAGATAAATTTACTCCTAGGTATTTGATTTTTTTATTTACTATTATAAATGGTATTTTTTTCTTGATTGCCTCCTCACTTTTTTCATTATTGGTGTACAGACATGCTACAGATTTTTGCGCATTGATTTTATAGCCTTCAACATTATTGAACTCATTTATAAGTTCTAGAAGTTTCGTTGTAGACTTCTCAAAGTTTTCTATGTATAGGATCATATCATCTGCAAATAGTAAATTTTGACTTCTTCCTTTCCAATTTGAATGCCTTTTATGTCTGATTCTTGCTTCAATGCTCACCCAAGTACTTCTAACAAATATTAAATAGAAGGGGTGATAATGGGTTCCTTGCCTTGTTCCTGATCTTAGAGGGAAAGATTTTCAGATTTCAAAATTGTAAATGATGTTAACTGGAGTTTTTTCATATATATCTTTAATTATGTTCAGAAAGTTTCCCACTACTCCAATCTTTTGCAGTGTTTTTATTAAGAAATAGTGCTGTATTTTGTCAAATGCTTTTCTGCATCTATAGATATAATCATGTGATTTTTTTCCTTCAATCTGTTTATGTGGTTTTTACATTAATGTATTTTCTTATGGTGAGCAATCCTTGCACACCAGGAATGAATTCCACCTGGTCATGGTGTATAATTGATTTATGGTGCTGTTGAATATGATTAGTAAGTATTTTGTTGAGGATTTCCACATCTATGTTGATTAGAGAGATTGGTCTGTAATTTTCCTTTCCTGTGGTGTCTTTGTTTGGCTTTCATATTAGGGTAATTTTGGCATCATAGTACGAGTTATGCAATGTTCTTCTGTTTCAAATTTTTGGAAGATTTTCAGCAAGGTTCGTGTTAGTTCTTTATGGAAAGTTTGGTAGAATTCACCTGTGAAGCCATTTGGCCCAGGGCTCTTAGTTAGGAGGTTTTTAATGACTGATTCTATCTCTTTACTTGTGATTAGTTTGTTGAGATCATCAATTTCTTCTTTCATCAATATAGGCTGGTTATGTATTTCTAGAAATTTGTCCATTTCCTCTGAATTGTCATTTTTGTTAGAATATAGTTTTTCAAAGTATCCTCTTATGATAGTCTTTATTTCTGTGGGGCCAGTGGTGATATCTCCTTTGTTATTTCTTATTGTGTGTATTTGCATCTTCTCTCTTTTTTTCTTTCTTAGTCTAGCTAAGGGTTGGTTAATTTTATTTATCTTCTCAAAGACCCATCTCTTGGTTTTGTTTATCTTTTCAAGTGCTTTCTTATTTTCTATTTCACTTAGTTCTGCTCTTATCTTTGTTATTTCTTTCTTTCTTCTTCCGGCGGGGTTACTTTGTTGTTGTTTTTTTCTAATTCCTCCAAATGTGCAGTTTGTTCCTCAATTTTCCCTCTTTCTTCTTTTTTGATGTATGAATTTATGGTTATAAGTTTCCCTCTCAGTACTGCTTTTGCTGCATCCCATAAGTTTTGGTATGTTGTGTTATAATTTTCATTAGTTTCAAGGTAGTTATTAATTTCTTTTGAGATTTCCTCTTTGACCCACTGTATTTCTAAGAGTGTGCTGTTTAATTTCCATATCTTGGTGTGAAATCTGGGTCTCTGGCCCTTGCAGTTTTTCAGCTTGATAGTGGTGTATTAAAGTCCCCCACTATAATTGTAGAGACATCTATTCCTACCCTTAGTTTCTCCAGTGTTTGCCTCAGATATTTGGAGGTACCCTTGTTAGGAGCATAAATGTTTATAACTGTTCTTTCTTTGTGAATGATTATCCCTTTCACTAATATGTAGTGTCCATATTTGTCTTTCACAATTGTTTCGCCTTTAAAGTCTGTTTTGTCTGATATTAACATAGTTACTCCTGCCATTTTTGGTTATTATTTGCTTGTAAGATTCTTTTCCAGCCATTCATTTTCAACCTCCTTGAATCCCTGGGTCTAAGATGTTTTTCATGTAGACAACATATAGATGGATCATACTTTCTTATCCAATTTTCCAGTCTGAGTCTCTGGACAGGTGGGTTTAATTCATTGACATTCAGTGTTATCACTCTCAAGGAATTATTTATATTAGACATTTTTTCTTTGGATTTGTGTTTGTTATATTTTGTTTGTTTTTTTGTCTTTTTAATTGTTCTTACACTCTCCTCCAACTCTGTCTCTCCTGTTTTTTTCTTTCCTCCTATAGAATTTCCTTTAGTATTTCTTGAAGGGCAGTATTCTTGTTGGCATACTCTATTAATTTCTGTTTATCTGTGAATATTTGAACTCTCTATCATATTTGATTGTTAGTTTAGCTGGAAAGAGTATTCTTTTTTGGAAATTATTTTCATTTAGTACCTTGACTATGTCATACCACTGCCTTCTTGCCTCTATGGTTTCAGATGAGAAATCAGCATTCAATCTTATGAAGCCTCCTTTGTATGTGTGTTTTTTTTCTCTTGCTGCTTTTAGAATTTTCTCTTTGTCTTGAGCATTGGATAATTTGACAAGTATATGTCTTTGGGTAGGCCTGTTGGGGTTTATCCTATTTAGGGTGCATTGTGCTTCCTGGATGTGGATGTTCATCTCCCTCACTAGGTTTGGGAAGTTTTTTTTCCATTATTTCCTCCAACACCCCTTCTGTTCCCTTTCCCTTCTCTTCTTTTTCTGGGATGCCTATAATGCATATGTTTTCACATTTTGCATTGTCATTCAGGTCCCAAAGTCCGTGTTGAATTTTTTTTCTCTTTTTATCTATCAATTCTACTAACTTTGATTTCAGATGTACTGTCTTCCCCATCACTAGTTCCTCTCCCTCTTCAAATGTGCTGTTATTTGCTGAGAGTGTATTTTTTATTTCTTGGATTATGCTGTTCCTTCCCATCATATCCCTTGTCCTTTTTTTTTTTTTCATGATTGCTATTTCTACTGCATGCTCTCCAAGTGTTTTCTTCATATTCTTATCTCTTACTTCACCTCATTAAATTGGCCCCTATTAAATGTTTTGAGAGGTTTAATTACTTGTTTGATGTTCTGCTCTTCTTCCTAATTTAAATTTGTTCACTGGATTGGGTCATGTTTTCCTGATTATTGATTTGGTTTGTAGTTTCTTGTTGCTGTCTGGTCATCATTTTATCTTTTTGGTTTGATTAACTTCTTTGTCTAGTCTCAGGGATAACTAGTTTTTGTGTGTGTGTTAAGACTTCTCTTTGCCACTTTGTTCTTCTTATTCTATTTCCTTGCTGTTGGCTAAGTTCACTTGAAGGAAAATATTAGGGCAAGTGAAAACAAAACAAGTAAGAAAAGAAAAAAGTAGAATAGTAGTATTGATAGTAAATGTTAGCAGAAGAACCATGTGAGATCTAGGAGAATGGGTATTAGACTCATGTAAGCTGTGTAGAGTTAGAACAATAAGAAAAATGGAATATCTATAATGAGACAGTAAACTGAATATGGGGAGGAATATAGTATGAATTAAAAGACCAGTGTGGTCAGGAATGTGGGAAAGGCAAAGGAAAAGACAATAATATAGAGAGTGAATAAAAGACAAAACCACATAAAGGTTTTAGAAATGAAAATTGACGGCTAAATTAAAGCAGTGGAATGTAAGAGAAACACTAAATGACGGAGGATAAAAAGATGTAGAGGAAAGGGGTTAGCATTGGTAGCCAAAATCAGTACACACAGAAAAGAGGAAATCAAGGATGAGGAAACACAGCAAATGTGAATCAATTCCTGCCACACATAATATAAAAAAAGAAGAGAAAGGAAAAAAGGGGGGGAAGGGGGGAAAGCGGGGGTGGAAATGCAAGCAAGAAAAACAGATAGATGAAGAAAACGAAGAAGAAGAGGAGGAGGAGGAGGGGGAAAGGGCTCTGGGGGTATAAAGAGGAAGGAAAAAATAAGAAAATAAACCGATAAAAAAGACCAAAATTTCAAGCCAGGAATCCTTTCTGCATTTAAATAAAATGCTTAGGATTCTGACCTTCCCCCTTTCTCCCTTTCTCACTTCCCTCTCTCCCAGGGCAGCAGGGAAGCTGTGTGAGGTGTCCAGTAGGAGATTCAAGTGGATCCTTGGTGTACCAAATCACCATTGAAAACAATGTGTCTTAATTTCCAAAGATAGAGTGCCCCCACCTCAGCAGGAACCCCAAATATGCTAATGGAAGTTTTCAAAACACATCTTAGAGTCTATCTCCCTTAGGTGTGCTACAAGAGGGCTAGTTGATTTTCTGACTCCACCTTCTTCCAGACCAAGTTTCCTAACCCAGCATTTTTAGGTAAATAGGGCTTTCTCGGCAGATTGTCCTCTCCTTTCTCCCCCAGCTTTCCCCAAGCCAGCTGGTATGCTCCTCCAAGTTCAAAAAAAAAAGGGGGGGCAGGACCTGAAAATTGAACCCGCACTCATTTTGCCCCTCTGCACCTCCCACACAAACCCTCCAACTCACAGAGTCAGTCCAAAACTGAAGGGCTAGTGTATTCTTTTACTGCAAGGAGCTCTGGATTTGGGAGTGGGAAGTCTGGGATATTGCAGACTTGAGGTATGTAGGTCTGTGGAATGCCCTCTGTGGTGGCTTAGGGGTCATGGACCTGGAGACCATGCTTCTGGGGAACAGAGGGCCTAGGAATGCCACCACACTACTGACATTCCAGGGAATGTCTAAGGGGGAAGATTCCCACCTCTCCACAACTTCCGACCTTGGTGCTAGAAACCTACAATTCTACCTTAGCAAGCATGATTTCTGTCTCTCCAAATCGATGTCCAAACACCTCCTGCCTTGCAAGTTTCCAAAACAGCCCACTGCAGCAAGATTCCAACACTACTCAGCCACTCTTCTGAGGGCGCAATCATGAAGTGCATTCACTCAGATGCCATCTTGCCCCACCCATCAGCTATCATCTTTTAATATCTCCATTTGTTCACCCCAGCTTGTCCTTAAAGGGAAAGTACATCTGCCCCATTATCTAATAAAAGATGAAGAAATGCACATGCTAGCTATTCTTTAATCCTCCCCTGGTTAGCCATGTATATCACTCTGGTTGCTTAGATACTCCCAACAGTGAACTCAGACACTTGTTCTTGCTGGATTTGGGAAGTACCAGGTCTCAAACCTAATGCCAGGTTGCCTAAGTTTGTTTTTGCATTACTTTTTTCCTCTGGGTAGTAACACTAGGAAGCATTTCTACCAACTGCAAGGCACAAGGCAGAAAGTACAGTGAAGAGAATGCAGCACATATGCAGAATAACACCCATGCTCACTGACTCCAGGAACTCAGACTGGGTGAAAGCAGCTTCAAATGAGCCTCTACAAACCCTTCACACACCTTCCATCCTGTGCAAGACACCTGGTCATTCTGGGAGAAGTGTGAAGATAAGTCAGCCTGGTTGTTGTCCACAGCCACCTGCTAAGGCCAACAAGGCAATCCTTAGTATTGTCTTAAAGTTCTTGAGAATTCCAGGGGTGCCATACTAAAGGAACTTGTCACATGGCTGCTGGAAATCCTGGTGTGCCTGTGCTCCAAGTCACTTTACAGGATGGGAAAAACAGAAAACCTCCCAGCATGGGCTCAGGGCTCCTGCTCCCACACCATGGCTAGCCGGAACCAGCCCGCCATACCCGAGCTTCCTCCCACTGCTGCCTTCAAGCTTGTCCACTTCTGGCATGGTCACAGGGTGCCCTGGTCCACTGTGGTCTTCACCTCTGTGGAAAGCATCACCTCCAGTATGGCTCCTACACTCCTAGGTTAACAAGAAGCCCAAACCATGGCCAGTGATAAAGTTTTCAGTGTTTGGTACTGTGAAATTTGGATAGCTCTTTAGGTTAAAAATAAACTTGTATCTTCCCACTTCATTGTAGACAAAAGAAAATTCTGGTTGGATTTTAAAAGTTGAAAAAACAGCTCTAATGGTCTTCTAATCATCAAAGCAATGGGGAGAAATCAAAAAAAAATATCAACCACTTTGACTATATGTATTAGTCAACAAAAGGGGTACTGATGCAAAGTACCAGAAAGCTGTTGGTATTTACAAAGAGAGTTTATTTTGGGTAGAAGCTTACAGTCACATGATCATAAAGTGTAAGTTACTTCCCTTACCAAAGTCTGTTGCCACATGTTGGAGCAAGATGGCTGCTGGTCTCTGTGAGGATTCAGGCTTCTTCTTCAGACTCCATGGTCGCAGCTTCTTCTGGTCTCAGATGTAGACTGGCATAAGGCTTGTCTCTCTATCTGGCACTTTTTACTTCATGGGCTTGGCTTCTCTGGTCTCTCCACAAGGTCAGCTGTAGACCCTCAGGTTATCTCTCTTCCCAGGCCTCTGCCATGTCTATGGAGCCATCTCTATTTCTCTGTGTTCTTCTCCTGTGTGTTTACTTCCCCAGCTTCCAGCATCAAAACTCCAACTACTTCCCTTGCCATGTCTTTTTCTTGCTGAGTCCCTGCCCACCAAGGGGGTGAAGACTCAATGTCCTACTGACATGGGCCATTCAAACCCCTGATCATAATTTAATGAAATTAATTAATAAAAATGAAACCTATGAAGTTAATACAATCTATCATGCACAGAGGAACAGACCAGTTTACAAACATAATCCAATATCTATGTTTGGAATTCATAAACAATATCAAATGGCTACACTATATAAATATTAATGATATTTGAATTAAATCAAATAAAATCCAACAGTTTAAAAAACGTAATGCACCATGGAGAGATCACATTATCTTTAACATACATAACGTAGGATGTTGATTGGCCGAGAGTCACCTCTAGCTAGCAGTGTTATGTCCTCTAGAAGGAAACTTTGTAGGTAAGTCCCTAGACCAGAAGGCCCTTCAGGAACCCAAGGAAGCCCAAGCACCCCACCCACACTCCTGGGATGATGGAAGGTCAATTCTCCAAAGAAGGAACTTGGTCTCCTGTCAGGCAAAGTTTTGGAATCCAGAGGTTCAGAGTTACTGCCCAGCCCACTTGAGGCCAGCTGGCAAGAAAGAAAGATAACATGCTCTCCATCACTCACACCACTTCCATATGCCCAGTAAATTAAGGACTTAGAAGGGAGCTGGGCTCCTGGTCATTTTGTGGCTTAAGTCACTCCTGGCCAGCCCACCAGTGGAACACATATGTGGCTGGAGAACACATAGACCAGGCCTCCAGACAACTGGTGGAGAGGTGGGAGGCACCTTCCTCTCTCACACCTGAAAGCCTGGTGCCAAAGTGGATAGGGCAGCAGGTCAGCCAGCTGGGGGCAGCACTAACAGCAGGGGAACAGGGAAAGGGAAGATCCTCATGGAAGAGGCTGGGCTTGTGCTTTCCTCTGATCCTTCTGGGCTGAGTAAGCCCCTAGGTTCTTATTCTGAGAGGGAGATCCTAAAGGGGAAGAAGGGATTCAAGAACAGAACATGCAATCACCCTACACTGAATGTGAAAGCAAACGGCACTTTATTTTGTTCCCTAAGCTGGAGAAAATCAGCATAATAGAGTATGATATGCAACACGACAGAAAAAATGCCCATTTCTTCTCCTTCTAATTAGTTCTAAAACTCTCTTTAATGTAAGAATGATAAGAAAGCAGCAATGCCTGCCTCCCAAACCCTGGATTAGTTACCAGGAGCCTATCATAGCTCAGAATAACCTTCCTTAACAATGCTGGTGGATGTTATCAGAATCCTAGACAGCTCTTCTTTGTAGGGATTTCGTGTCTTCAGAACTTTTGCAGAACAAAATGAAATTTTTTTATCACAGAAAAATAAAGAAAATAATATTCATCACCAGTCAACCTCCGTTAATAACATGGCTATCCATTTCCAACAACTAATCAAACTGAAAAATCTGCTTTTCCTTGATTTGTGTCATCAATTTTTCTTCTTTCCTCTTTTTTTTTCTTTCACTACTTTATGGATTGAAGCAGAATGTCACAGTAAAACTGATCCAGATTTAGATGCTATCACAAACCGGAGCTTCTGGGTTTATTGGTATTTCATTATTACCATTTCTCAAGGGAGTTCTTGTTTCACACAGGATGATGCTTTTAAAACACAAAGCAAGGCTATACTCAGGCAAGACGGCATCTGAGTGAGTACACCTTATAAACTCTCCTGCAAAGAAGCAGCTGAATAGGGTTGGAATTTTGCTGGACTGGGCTGTTTCAGGCATTTGCAGGGCAGGAGGTGTCTGGATATCAAATTGGTGGCATGGTGAAAAAGAAGATTTGTGTATAATGTAGAATTTGGGGTCTCTTTCATGGAGATTGGGGCTGCTTGCACGAAGATTCCCCCTGGGGTGGGCAGTCCTTGAGACTTTGCTGCACCAGGGAATTCCCAAGACCTGAGAGGGCTATTCGGGGGCTTGCAGGGTGGGAGGTGTCTGGAAGTCGAATTGGTGAGACAGAGACGGAGGCAATTCTTGCGAGACATGGAATTTTGGGGTTTTTTAAAAATTATTTATTTTTTATTTTTTAAAAAAATTACATTAAAAAAATATGAGGTCCCATTCAACCCCACCGCCCCTGCCCCCACTCCCCCCACAGCAACACTCTCTCCCATCATCATGACACATCCATTGCACCTGGTAAGTTCATCTCTGAGCATCACTGCACGCCATAGTTTCTGACACAGAGATCAGAGCTTCCAGCTAGAGCCCCTGCCACTAGAACAGACAGCCCATCTGCGGCATCCCCAAACTGCTTGTAGTACAGCGGTGCCCCCAGCAGGCTGTTTCAGGGGCTTGCAGGGTGGGAGGTGTCTGGAGGCCAATTAGACAAAGATGGAGATTTTTGCGAGATGTGGAATTTTGGATTTCTGACATGGAGCTCAGAGCTTCCAGCTAGAGCCCCTTCTTGTAGGGCTGGTGGCCCATCTGTGGCGGTCCCTGAATTGTCTATAGTACAGTGGCATCCCCAGCAGGCTGTTTCAGGGGCTTGCAGGGCAGGAGGTATCCTGAAGTCAACTTGGTGAGACAGTGACAGAAGAGACTTGTGAGAGGGGGAATTTTGGGTTTCTGACATAGAGGTCAGAGTTTGTGGGCATGACCCCTCCCCATAGGGCTGGTGCCCAGCTGCAGGGATCCCTGAAGGCTGTGTTGCACTGTGGTGCTCCCAGGCTCCCTGTTAACTGGATTCGTGGTTCCCAGGTCTGTGCCCCCTAAACCCTGGTGGCTCACACCCCAGAGACTCACACCTCTTGAGTCTGCAATATCACAGACTTCCTATCCCTGAATCCTCCATGGCCTGAGGGCCATCAGAGGTCCTTGACTGTCCTAGCCCTCAGCATTTGTGGGTATTTTTTTTTCCTTTTTTCCCTTTTTTCTTTTTTTAAATTGTCTTGGTTGCAAATATTGCATTATCTCCTGGTCTTTTCTCCCATTGTATCCTCCAAGGTCCTTTTTGTTTATTGGGTTTTTTTCTTTCTTCTTTTCTTTTTCTTGCTTGTTTCCCTCTCTTTTCTTTGCCCACCCCCCTTTTTTCCTTCTCTTTTTTTTCTTTTCTCTCTTTTCCTTCCTATTGTATATTATTTTATTTATACAATAGGTGCTACAGGGAGCACCTCACATTTGCTGTGTTTCCTCATCCTCCATTTACTCAGTTCTGTGTGAATTGATTTTGGCCACCTACACTAACCCCTTTCCCCCACATCTTTCTATCCTCCACCATCTACTGTTTCTCTTACATTCCACCTCAATTTCTTTGGTCCCCAAATTGTCTAACTTTTATTTTCTAATACCTTTCTTCTGTTTTCTGTCTTTTATCCACTCTTGATACTATTGTCTTTCTTTTCTCTTTCCCTCTTCCATGAAAATACTGGCCTTTTAATTCATACTATATTCCCCCCATAATCAGTTGACTGTCTCATTATAGGTACTTTAATTACTGTTATAACTCTGCACAACTTACATGAATCTAATATCCATTCTCCCAGATCTCATATTGTTGCTCTGTTAACATTTATTACCAATACTACTTTAAACATTTTCTCTTCTTATACAATTTCCTTTCCCTGGCCCTAATATTTTCTTTCAAAGTGAACTCATCCAGCAACAAGAAATTAGAATAAGAAGAACAAAGTTACAAAGAGAAGATATGACCCTTATGCAAGAACATCAACTAATTAATCCCCAAGACTAGACAAAGAAACTAAGGATGATTAAACTCATGAAGATAAAACGATGGCCAGACAGCGAAAAAAAGCTACAAACCAAAAGAATAATCAGGAAAACATGCTGAATCCAATGAACAAACTAAAAACCAGGAAGGGGCAGAACATTGGAAAAGTAATTAAAGATATTAAAGATCTCAGAACATATATTAGAGACCAACATAATGAAGTAAAGGAAGAGTTTAAAAATATGAAGAAAGCACTTGGAGAGGAAATTGCAGACAGACACAAAAAGATAAAAGATATGATGGAAATGAACACCACAGTTCAAGAAATCAAAAATACACTTGCAGCAAATAGCAGCAGATTAGAAGAGGCAGAGGAGAGAATTAGCAACATGGAAGGCAGTACATTGGAAATCAAACAGGTATTAGAATTCATTGATAAAAAGATAGAAAAAATCCAGCTAGGACTTAGGGACCTGAATGACAATGCAAAATGCACAAACATACGTATTACAGCATCCCAGAAGGAGTAGAGAAGGGAGAGGGGTCAGAAGGCGTGTTGCAGGAAATAATGACTGAAAATTTCCCAAATCTACTGAGAGAGACAGATGTACATGTCCAGGAAGCACAATGCACCACAAACATCATAAATCCCAACAGGCCCACCCCAGGACATATACTTGTCATATTATCCAATGCTCAAGACAAAGAGAAAATTCTAAAAGCAGTAAGAGAAAAGAAAATGATCACATACAAGGAGGGTCCATAAAATTAAGTGCTGATTTCTCATCTGAAACCATGGAGGCAAGAAGGCAGTGGTATGCTATAGTCATCGTACTAAAAGAAACAATTCCAACCCAGAATACTCTACCAAGCTAAACTAGCATTCAAAAATGATGGAGAGTTCAAAATATTCACAGATAAACAGAAATTGAAAGAGTATGCCAACAAGAAACCTCCCCTTCAAGAAATACTAAAGGGAGCTCTGCAGGAAGAAAGGGAAAAACAGGAGAGACAGAGTTTGAGGAGAGTGTAAGAGCAACAAAAAAGACAAAAAGAGAAGAAAACAAACAAACAAAATATGACAAACACAAGTCCAATCAAAATATGGCTAACATAGATAATTCCTTGAAAGTAATAACACTGAATGTCAATGGATTAAGCTCACCTATCTAAAGATTCAGACTGAGACATTGGATAAGGAAATATGACCCATCTATATGCTGTCTACAAGAAATACATCTTAGACCCAGGGATTCATGGAGGCTGAAAGTGAATAGTTGGAAAACAATCTTACAAGCAAACAATAACCAAAAAAAAAAAAAGGCAGCAGTAGCTATATTTTTATCAGACAAAATGGACTTTAATTGCAAAACAATTGTGAGAGACAAAGAAGGATACTACATATTAGTGAAAGGGACAATGTCTCAAGAAGAATTAACAATCATAAATATTTATGCTCCTAACAAGGGCACCTCCAAATACGTGAGGCAAACACTGGAAAAACTAAGAGAAAGAATAGATGCCTCTACGACTATAATGGGAGATTTTAATACACCACTATCAACTTTGGACAGAACATTTCAAAACAGAATCACAAAAGAAACAAAATATATGAACAGTATATTAGAGGAGCTGGATCTAATAGACATATACAGATCATTACACCAGAATACAGCAGGATATACATTTTTCTCAAGGGCACATGGATCATTCTTCAAGACAGACCATATGCTAGGCCACAAAGAAAGGCTTAATGAATTCAGAAAGATTGAAATCATACAAAATAATATCTCTGACCACAGTGGAGTGAAGCTGGAAATCTTCAAGGGCCAGAGGCCCAGATTTCACACCAAGATATGGAAATTAAAGAGCACACTTAGAAAAACAGTGGGTAAAAGAGGAAATCTCAAAAGAAATTAATATCTACCTTGAAACTAATGATAATGATAACAAAACATACCAAAATTTATGGGATGCAGCAAAAGCAGTACTGACAGGGAAATTTATAGCCATAAATTCATACATCAAAAAAGAAGAAAGAGCAATAATTAAAGAACTAACTGCACATTTGGAGGAATTAGGAAAAAAACAACAAAGTAACCCCATAGGAAGAAGAAAGAAAGAAAGAAAGAACAAAGATAAGAGCAGAAATAAATGAAATAGAAAATAAGAAAGCACTTGAATAGATAAACAAGACCAAGAGCTGGTTCTTTGAGAAGATGAATAAAAATGACAAACCCTTAGCTACACTAACAAAGAAAAAAATAGAAAATATGCAAATACACAAAATAAGAAATGAGAAAGGAGATATCACCCCTGACCCCACAGAAATAAAGACTATCATAACAGGATACTTTGAAAAAGTATGTTCCAACAAAAATGACAATTCAGAGGAAATGGAGAAATTCATAGAAACACATAAGCAGCCTATACTGATGAAAGAAGAAATTACTGATCTCAACAAACCAATCACAAGTAAAGAGATAGAATCAGTCATTAAAAACCTCCCAACTAAGAAGAGCCCAGGGCCAGACGGCTTCACAGGTGAATTCTACAAAACATTCCGGAAAGAACTAACACCAATCTTGCTAAAACTCTTCCAATAAACTGAAACAGAAGGAACATTTTCAAACTCATTCTATGATGCCAACAATACCCTAGTACCAAAGTCAAACAAAGACACCACAAGAAAGGAAAATTACAGACCAATTTCTCTAATGAACTTAGACGCAAAAATACTTAACAAAAACTTGCTAACCATATTCAACAAAACATTAAACTATTTATACACCATGACCAATTGGGATTCATTCCAGGTATGCAAGGATGGTTCAACATAAGAAAATCAATCAATGTAATACACCATATAAACAGATTGAATGAAAAAAATGATGTGATTATATTTATAGATGCAGAAAAAGCATTTGACAAAATACAGCACATTTTCATGATAAAAACACTGCAAAAGATTGGAATACAAGGAAATTTTTTGAACATGATAAAGAGTATATATGAAAAACCCACAGCCAACATCGTTTATAATGGTGAAATCCTAAAATTCTTCCTCTAAGATCAGGAACAAGAAAAGGATGTCCACTATCATATCTTCTATTAAACATTGCCTTAGAAGTACTTGCTCAAGGACTGAGGCAAGAACCAGATATAAAAGGCATTCAAATTGGAAATGAAGAAGTCAAAATTTCATTATTTGCAGATGACATGATCCTACACATAGAAAACCCCGAGAGGTCTACAACAAAGCTTCTAGAACTCATAAATGAGTTTAGTAAAGTCGCAGGTTATAATATCAATGTGCAAAAATCAGTAGCATTTCTGTACACCAATAATGAGCAAGCTCAGGAGGAAATCAAGAAACAAATACCATTTACAATAGTCAATTAAAAATTCAAATACCTAGGAATAAACTTAACTAAAGAGGTAAAGAGGAAACGGACTTTGGCCCAGTGGTTAGGGCGTCCGTCTACCACATGGGAGGTCCGCGGTTCAAGCCCCGGGCCTCCTTGACCCGTGTGGAGCTGGCCATGCGCAGTGCTGATGCGCGCAAGGAGTGCCGCGCCACGCAAGGGTGTCCCCCGCGTGGGGGAGCCCCACGCGCAAGGAGTGCGCCCGTGAGGAGAGCCGCCCAGCGTGAAAAGAAAGTGCAGCCTGCCCAGGAATGGCGCCGCCCACACTTCCCGTGCCGCTGACCACAACAGAAGCGGACAAAGAAACAAGACGCAGCAAATGGACACCAAGAACAGACAACCAGGGGAGGGGGGGAAATTAAATAAATAAATCTTTAAAAAAAAAAAAAAAAAAAAAAGAGGTAAAGAACTTATACACACAGAACTACACAAGATTGTTTAAGGAAATCAAAGAAGACCTAAATAAATGGAAGAATATTCCCTGTTCATGGATAGGAAAACTAAATATTATTAAGATGTCTATCCCACCAAAACTGATCTACACATTCAATGCAATCCTAATAAAAATCAACACAGCATTCTTTGAGGAACCAGAAAAACTAACTGTGAAATTTATTTGGAAAGGAAAGAGGCCCGGAATAGCCAAAGACATATTGAAAAAGAAAAATGAAATTGGAGGAATCACACTACCTGACTTCAAAACATACTACAAAGCTACAGTAGTGAAAACAGCATGGTATTGGCATAAGGAGAGACACACAGACCAATGGAACCGAACTGAAAATTCTGACATAGATTCTCATATATATAGCCATATAATATTTGATAAAGCCACCATACACTCTTAACTGGGAGAGAATGGCCTATTCAACAAATGGTACCTGGAGAACTGGATATCAATATGTAAAAGAATGAAAGAGGATTACCATCTCACACCTTATACAAAGATCAACTCAAGATGGATCAAAGACCTAAATATAAGTGTCAAGTAATAGGAAATGGATTCATGAACTTCACACCAAAAGCACGCACAGCAAAAGAACAAATAGATAAATGGGACTTCCTCAAAATTAAAGCCTTCTGGACCTTAAAGGAGTTTGTCAAGAAAGTAAAAAGGGAGCCTACACAATGGGAGAAAATATTTGGTAACCATATATCGGATAGGAGACTTATAACTTGCATATATAAAGAAATCCTATATCTTGAAAATAAAAAGATAAACAACCCATTTAAAAAATGGGGGAAAGATTTAAACAGACACTTCTCCAAAGAAGAAATACAAATGGCTAAAAAGGACATGAAAAAATGCTCCAAATCTTTAGCTATCAGGGAAATGCAAATCAAAACTACAATGAGATCCCATCTTACTCCCATAAGATTGGCAGCTATGAAAAAAACAGAAGAATACAAATGCTGGAGAGGATATGGAGGAATGGGAACACTCATCCACTGCTGGTAGGAATGCAGAAGGATCCAACCATTCTGGAGGACATTCTGGCTATTGCTCAAAACTAACCATAGATTTGCCATATGACCCAGCAGTTCCACTGCTGGGTATATACACAGCAGAACTGAAAACAAGGACACAAACCGATAGATGCACACCAATGTTCATAGCAGCATTGTTCACTATTGCCAAAAGATGGAATCAACCCAAATGCCCATCAACAGATGAATGGACCAATAAAATGTAGTATATACATACAATGGAATACTACTTGGCTTTAAGAACAAATACACTACAAACACATGTGATAACATGGATGAATCTTGAGAACCTTATGTTGAGTGAAGCACCCCAGGCATTGAAGGACAAATACTACATGACATTAATGATATGAAATAAGTAAACACAAGGTGCCTTAGAGAGCTAGAAACTGGATGATAGTCTTACAGGAAATCGTGGTGTAGAGGAAGGATGTAAGCTGACATCTACATGGGTGAAATCTGTGATAAGCTGGAGGTAAATATGTGTACCCAGAAGGGATAAAATTGGGGCATAGGGTTACCTTTGGGTGGGGCTTTGTGGGCTTTAGGGGGGCTAGGGATAGGCAAATGGGTAATATTGCCAAGAAATTAGGGGGAGGTTGGGGCAACATACGAACATAGGAGATTGTCAGGTATTTGGTTGAGAGTATAATGCTGAGAAAACCTTTTCAAAAATATAATAAGGAAAGTTACCTGTTTAACATCCTTAAAGGGGATAATCTGATGCAGGACAGACTCCTAGGGAATATGTGAATTCTCATTTTGCCAGAGAGGGTTATATCATTGGGTAGAGACCCATATAATGTAGGTGAAGGTATACCCACATCCTGGGGAGGACTGATGCCATCAAATAGAGGGAACTGTATCTCTCAAGAGAAATGTTGGCTCCCAGGGCATTAGGGCAGTTGAGCATGTCAAGCCCTCAACACTGTTGCAAGTATCTCTGAACATGGCTCTTCAAGAAATGAAGATGTACTGTCATTGTAGGCCCTAAGGGGAGGGGGAAATAGGTATTGAATAGATTGAACCAACATAACTGTGAGGGCAATAGAAGAGTTTCATAAGAGTACACAAGGATGGATATAAGACATGTAAAATTACACCAAAAATACATAGGGGCTGATAGGCTAAAATGTAAATCATAATGTAAAACATAGGATAACTAAAAATTTAGAAAATACTATAGCCTAAAGTATATACCACAATGTAAACACAAATGTTTCCTTGTTTTTAAGCTATTGTCTCAATGTCTGTACATCAGTTTCAGTAAATATGGTATGACTATGTTAAAAGATTATTGCTGTGGAAGGGAAAAGGTTTTTTGTTGGATATGTGGGAGTACTGTATATTGTATATATGAATTAACTGTGATCTAAAACTCTTGTGAAGATAAGCTTAATAATTAGAAAAAAGAAAAGAAAAAGATAGGATGTTGAATTTTTCCAAATTAGTATGTACTCTATATCTAACCTTTAAACTCATTGCTATATTCCATTTTACTATTAAGGGAACCTGGCAATATATTGGGCTTCACTTTTCAGGAAGTTTTGGATCACAGAGTAGTTCAACAATGGCAGCAGAGGAATACTGGTGTGGTATGTTATTGACAGGGGACATATGGTTGACAGGGAGTTCTACAGGACATATATGTTTGGATATTTTCTTAGTGGAAACAATTAAAAATAACAACTGAGGGAGTGCTGAATTCCTAACCAGGGAGCTCTATCACAGTCCCTAAGGGAAAAGCAACAATCCCCCAATTGCAACGGCAAAGACAAAAAAGGAATGAAGTTCCAACAATGAGCCACTGATACTAATGACTATGCTTGTGAGTCTGTGCACCTGAAATAAGAGCAAGGCCTAAAGCAGTAGTGTGCCTAAGAGTTACCTCCTGAGAGCCTCCGTGTTGCTCAAATATGGCAAGTCTCGAAGCCAAACTCAGCATGTAAATGCATTGCATCCCCCCCCCCCCCAGCATGGGACATGACTCCTGGGGATGAGCCTCCCTGGTGCTGAGGGATCACTACCAAGTACCAGCTGATGATGTAACTAGACAATGACCTTGAATAAATGGTTCAACTCGGACCAGCAGAATATCTCTGTCTACATATAATAACAGGAGTTAAAAATGCTTTTTTACCTAAATCAAGGGGGAAATGGAAAGGACAAATGAGTTTATATGGCTATGAGTCTCTAAAAAAGAGCCTGGAGGTTATCAGAGGGTTTGCCATTATGCACACCTGAGCAGAGTCTCAGAGACAGATAAAGTAGATACAACCGCACGTATTGGTTCTTCTGAGGGCTACAGAGACCCACAGGTCTTATGGTCATGGCAGATGGAGTTCAGTGCCATGTCAGTTGGCCCTTCTTTGGAGTTTGTATGGTCATGGCAGATGGAGTTCAGTGCCATGTCAGTTGGCCCTTCTTTGGAGTTTGTGTTTCTGTGTGATAGAGCTGGACTCAGATGTGATCTCTTTTCACAAGCCTTTCCTGTTACTTTATCAGAATTGTAGTTGGTCCGGGGGTTTAAGATATTTCTAGGGCATCTGCATCTCTGGACTGACCACGTGATAGTCAGGCCCTGAGCCTCAACAGACTTCAGCTCCTACACTCTGGTTTATTGGACTTACCCCAGTCAGAAAACATGGAGTTGAAGAAGGTCAACCACCACACCATGGATCCTAGAGTGCCTACAACTGAAAGCAGGAGGAATGCATCCAGCATCCATGTGGAGTCTGAGCCCCCTGTTGACATAGATGTGGAATGGACACAACCAATCTAAGGTCCACAGGATGGAGGGATAGAATATGGATTAGAGTGGACTTACTGATATTATATTCATGAACTATTGTGGTTAGTATTCAAAGAAAATGTGGCATTGGTGTGGAAAAAGTGGCCATGGTGGCTGCTGGGTGTGGGGAATGGGAGGAAGAGATGAGATGTGGAGGCATTTTCGGGACTTGGAGTTGTCCTGGGTGGTGCTGCAGGGACAATTACTGGACATTGTAGATCTTCCCATGGCCCACTGGATGGAATGTGGGAGAGTGTGGGCTATGATGTGGACCATTGACCATGATGTGCAGCGATGCTCAGAGATGTATTCACCAAATGCAATGAATGTGTCATGATGATGGAGGAGAATTTTGCTATGGGGGGAGTAGTGGGGTTAGGGGGATGGGGGTACATGTGGACCTCATATTTTTTTAATGTAATATTTTAAAAAATGAATTAATAAAATAAAAAAAACAAAGCAAAACAAACTCCATTTACCTTTCTCTCTTGATATCCATTTGGCCCTTTGTGTTTTGAGTATTGTTGAAATTGAGTGTTTCCTGATACTGGTTTGGCCCTTGTTGTGTACCATCAGTTTTCCCTCAGGAAATAGCTGAGGTGTGAACAAAGTGCAGGGTGACACAGAAGGAGGGTTGCTGATGTTGGTGGTGCTGGGGGTAGGAAACAGACGTGACAGTGGAGGAGACCTTGGTACTGCAGATAGAGCTGCTGGCTGAGAAAGGGCACTTGGTAGGAGAAGCAAGGGCTTTCCAGCAGTGGGAAATGCAGCCAGAGACCCAACCCTGGAGGGCACTTCAGGATCAGCTGAGTGGTAGATGGCACCAATAGCCAATTCTCCTCCACTCCCGGCCACCCACAGGAGTAACCGTCCCTGCTCCTCTCCTAGGTGCTTGCATGTGACCAAGGAGCCATGTGTGACTCTTCAGGCAGAAGCATGTAAGTACCTATGGCCAGGAGCTCCAAAGACTTCACACTGAAAGGACAACAGCCTGACTGGTGACCCGCCCTCCACCTGGGTTCCTGAGGCTGGACTGAGCAGAGCCTCCCTGCCACATACACACACACACACACACACACACACACACACACACACACACACACCCCTTGGCATGGGAAGTCTATCTTTACTTTTAGCCACTGTCTCAGTTTGCCAGGGCTAGTCTGACAATGCCCCAGAACTGCTTATTTAAGCCCCCAGGTTGATGGTTCTATCATGTGCCTCTCTGACAGTGATCAGATCAGGAAAGAAAAGTTTGCCCCTGTGGACCCAGTCCTTAGCAAAAGGGCACTGACCATCACTAGCCAAAGACAATTAGTCTATGGGGTGCAGCAGTGCTCCAAAATGTATTCACCAAATACAATGAATGTGCCACACTAATGAAAGAGGTTGATGATGTGGGAGGAGTGGGGTGAGGGGGGTGGAGGTATATGGGAACTTCTTACATTTTTTTAATTTAACATTTTTTGTGATCTATGTATCTTTAAAAAATACAACTAAAAAATTGTTGGGAGTGGGGAGTGGAGTATATGGGAACCTCTTATGTTTTTTAATGTAACTTTTTGTGTGATCTATTAACTTTAAAAAAAGATAATTAAAAAATTAAAAACAAAACAGTAATTAGAGCTCCACTGACCCAGGGCTTACTGTGAGCCACTGTATGCATGCTAATTACATTCATTCTTATAAGTGGTCCATGAGGTCGGTTCTGTTTGATCTGTTCTAGAATGGCAAAGTGAGACAGAGAGGCTATGACTTGTGAAGGCTCCATAGCTAGTCACCGTAGAGCTGATACTTCCACACAGGACTCCTCACCCTGGGATGCTAACCAACACACTGACTACTCTTAACTGTGCTCCAAGGAAATTGACTTAGGAAGTAATTTGATCAGCTTTGTTAGGGGCTGAAAGTACCTGCAATGAATTTTGGGGCAGTTTGGTCCTTCAGCAAACCTGTAGTACATAATTCACCCTCTTTATGACCAATGATCCCAAGGTCGGAGAAACTGCTCCTGGAGCCCTGGAGTTGATAAGATACCAGTGCCCATAATCCCAGTACCATGGTGTGAACATTGGTACAAATGGACTTTGAAATGCCTTTTGCTGTTCTTGTTGTTTTTAAGGTTCTTTTCTTTAGATTTTAATTAATATTTATTTCAGTTGCATCATTTCCTTTTGGCATACACAAAGCCCCAGGACTTGAATTTGCCTGTAACCCCAGCTAATCAAAACGGCCATGAAATGCTTTAAACACATAAAATCCCATTTGAATGAATGTAGTCTAAGGACAATTCCCATTTTCCAGGCGGCAGTAAGGCATTAGAGGAGGAGTCAGCGACTTTCTCTGTGAAGGGCCAGGTGGGAACTCTCCTGTCCCAGGGGCTCTGCCACTATCACTCTACCCCAACATCCTACACAGGGAGGATAGAGAAATGAATGGGTGTGGCTATGTTCTAATAAAACTTTATCAAAACTGGCTGGGGTCCAGATTTGGCCCACGGGTTTAGTGTGCCGACAGTGTCATATAGAAAGGCGTGCTTATGGCTCATTCTTGATTTCCCTCCAAGGGGCAGAGCCCCAGTCACTTCCTACCTCCAGGCCCCTCTCTGGCCCTTGTTCAGTCAGCCCTGGAAGGTGGGACTGCTTATCAGACCGGCAAATTAAAAAAGGAGACACTGAGTCTTCAGGCTCACTCTCCCTTCTCCGTCTTGGGCCTGGCCCGCAGGGGGCAGGGGTTCTGCTCTGCTCTTAACCACATTTGAGATTCAGAAGCTACAAGCCCCACTGTGCAGTCCTCAGCGGTACTTTCCACCAGTGACACCCTATCAAGGAGCAATCTACAATCCACCTTAGGGTGCTATGGAAAGGGACTCCTCAAAGGTACAAACAAACCGGTGTAGCATGAACTCTCTTTGTTATTCTGAAAATCCAGATGAATTTTATATTCTCTCGATAAAGAAGCATTGAACAACTTCAGACACCAAGAGTTCTGGCTTTTTCACTATTATCACATGATGGCCATCAACTCACTGGCAATATCATAGGTACCGTGGACTCAAAATGTAAACCCCACTTAATAAGTGAAACTATTTACAGTTGTTCAAAACCTATTGCTTACAGGAAGAAAATAAATGAAGTGTGTGTTGGCAGAAGGTCGGGAACCATTCCGTTCCACCCCTCTCCTGTTTCAATGGCCAGCAGAGACAGGTACCTTGTCAGATGGTCCCAGAAGTCCCTTTCCTTCCTTCCTCCATCCAGTCCTTCCACATGCTAGAAGCCACGCAGAGGTGTACCTCGGATTCAAGAGACATCCCGGGGGGCAGGCTGAGGGCCATGGTTGCTTCAACTGGAAACTATGCTACTATGTGTGAAGTGAAGCTCATGAGACTCAAGAGGCCTCCCACTAGTACTCCAGCGAGAGTTCACCAGAACTGGGGACTCACCTGGGCACCACTGATATTGGGTGGCTAGGAGAAGAGGAAGGAGGCATTTTTTGGGATTATTTTACACACCATTAACTTCCTTTCCAAGGGAATCTGTGTTCCACGTTATGGGTTGAGCTGTGTACTCCAAAAAGATACCTTGAAGTCCTAATCCCAGGTACCTGGGAACATGAACTTTTTGCAAAAGCATTATTGCAAGCAGAATCATTTAAACTGAATGAGCCTGACTGCAGTGGGTGGACCTTTAGTCCAGGATGGCTGCTGTCTTTAGAAGGGGGGTGTGGGCACAGATAGAAGGGGAGGGCGCCATGGGAAGAGAGACTGAGCAGGCCATAGGGTGAATGAGGAGGCACTGAAAACCCAAGGCTTGCTGGCCAAGGGACAGGCGCCCCAGCGGCCAGGACTGACCCACCAGCACGGCCCATGCACTTGAAGCTTCAGTCTGCAGGGCTGAGAGAGCGGTTCCTGGTGTTTTTAGCCACCTAGTTCGTGGCACTTGTGACAGCAGCCTGAGAAAAGTGAGGTGTCCCTCTTCTGGCAGTCCCATCCCTCCAGGAGGCCTGAGGGATAGCCCAGGTGCCCAGCTGTCCTCCAGGCTGAGAGTCTCCAACCAAGGCTTTTATCTAATCAGATGCCCTGAGGAACGACCTGCGGACAGACAGAAACAATGTTGAAAAGAAAGGAATGGGTGACCTGGACAACTCTGAACACCCTTCTCTTCCTTCCTTCCACCCTCTCTTGGGTGCTTCGGCTGCTTAGACCCCAGAGCTCTTCCCACCACGCACACCTTCCCAGAGGGGCTGGGCCAGACGGTGCAGACCTATTCCTGGTTGTTGGAGGGTGGGAAGGCGGCCCGAGGGTTCCCGTGGTGGCACAGGACCGTCCATTAGCCTGGCTGCTTATTCACAGCCCCGGGAACCACCGCACATACTGCTCAGGGGGACGCATCCTGCACCCTCCCTTTCTAGACTCTTCGAGCACCCCCGGATTGCCTCGGGGCCCCTCCAGCTCTGGGGGGAAGGGGTGCCTCTGTGTCTCTCAGTACTAGAAGCTCTGCTTTTTCGGGTCCAGGTGCCCGTCCCAGCGACCCCGCCAAGCAGCCTCTGCCCCCTTCACCCCCGCGCGCCCCATCGAGTCTTCCTGGTGAGCACTCCCTCCTTGCCCCCCACCCCCGAACCGTCACTTGACCTCCCCGGTAGCCCTTTCCGACTATGATGTCCTGCTCCCACCCCCACAGAAGCATTCCCCACCCTGCCCGGGCCACGCCCCCACGCCCTGCCTGGCCCCCAGACCCCTTCCACGCGGTGCCGCTGGGTGTCCAGTCCCCGCTCCGGGTGACACAGCCCCGCCCCAGCCCCTCCCTGGCAGGGGACCCCTGCCCCCCCCCTGCCTCACCCCCGCTGCTTGATGCCGCCCCTCCCGTCTCACCCTGGCCTGGTGGGAGAAGTAGCTGCGCTCCTCGGGGTCCAGGCGCCGCGGCGGGAAGTAGCTGAAGGCGGACAGCGCCTGTTTCTTGAGTCTAATGCTGGTTTGGCCCAGTGGTTAGGGCGTCTGTCTACCATATGGGAGGTCCGCGGTTCAAACCCCTGGCCTCCTTGACCCTTGTGGAGCTGGCCATGTGCAGAGCTGATGCGCGCAAGGAGTGCCTTGCCACGCAAGGGTGTCCCCCGCGTCGGGGAGCCCCACTCGCAAGGAGTGCACCCGTGAGGAAAGCCGCCCAGCGTGAAAAGAAAGAGCAGCCTGCCGAGGAATGGTGCCACCCATACTTCCCGTGCCGCTGACGACAACAGAAGCGGTCATTGACTATGGGTTGCAGTGATGCTCAGAGATGAACTTACCAGGTGCAATGGATGTGTCATGATGATGGGAGAGAGTGTTGCTGTGGGGGAGTGGGGGGCGGTGGGGTTGAATGGGACCTCATATTTTTCATAATGTAATTTAAAAAAATAATAATAAATAATTAAAAAAAATAAAACAAACTGATTGCCAAAAAAAAAAAAAAAAAAGAAACAAGACGCAGCAAATGGACACCAAGAACAGACAACCAGGGGAGGGGGGGAAATTAAATAAAATAAATAAATCTTAAAAAAAAAAAAGAGGTGCGTTCCTTTTGTCGAAAATTCACTTAATTTTAAAGCCTCGAATGTGTGTGTGTGTATCAGTAAAAAGGAAAAGGGGAACAAAACTGGCCTTGGGAATACTTTAACCAGGGCGCCTCTACGAAGACCGGCTTGAAACATAAATGATAATGAGGAGCCAGACTTGTGAAATCTGGGGAACAGTGGGTCATTCCAGACAGAGGGAAGAGCATCTGTGGTGGCCCTGAGGCCGAGCCCATTGATGTGCAGGCGGCAGAAAGGGAGGAGAAGGGGTAGGCAGCAGGGAGTGCAGGTGGACAGGCAGGCAGGGGAGGGGTAGCTCTCAGGCCGGGACCAACGAGCACCCCTCTCAAGGGGCTTCTTGCCTGCAGGTCCTTGATTCAGGCAGAGGTTTTAGAGATTTTTCAGTACCATGTCCTTGATGCTAATTAACAAAAACAGTAGCCACACATTCACAGTGGCACCCCTAGAAGTAGAGGACCCTAGAAGTATGGTACCCCTAGAAGTACAGCACACTAGCAGAAGGGAACCCTAGAATTATGGCACCCCTAGAAGTATGACCCAGCAAGCCAGTCTGTGCTTCTCCTACCCTTCCTTACATGTACCCTCACCAAAAGCTGTGTCAATAAAATTTGACTGGAAAAGAAAGCACCCTAGCACCTCTATGGGAAGCGATGATAGCACCTGCCATTGACTAAGCATTCCCTTCACTGTTTGCCAGGTGCTGCCCTAAGCAATTCCATGGCATGTTTCATTGACTATCCTACAATATTTAGACTACACTTGTTTGAAATTTTGGGGATATCTCAGCCTCCAGAGGTGCTCAGTTCACCAATGAGCCAAAATCCCTTCTGGATTTGTGGCCCAAGCCCTTGTGGAGTATTTTTGGAGGGAACTGACTGCTCTTCTTCCCCAGGACTATCTCAACTACACTGATTTCTGCTCCTCCCTAGTCTTCCTTCCATCTGACAAGCATTCCCCAAGTTCCCTATGCACCAGCCTACGAAGGCTTGGAAGGCAGCAACTTTAGGACCACACACTCCACAGGCACCTCTCCCAGCAGCACCATCCCTCTGCTTCCAGGCCTGGCTCAGGCAAAGTGCTTCTTCACTGGGAGGAAGGTAAGCAGTGCAAGAGAAACTGCTCCCCTTTTGCTCAGCCGGAACTGTCACTGTACCGTTCTGCAGCTACTGCTCTGCCCAGCAATTACAGGATCCAGGGACCATCCAGAGTTTCAAGGGTGGCCAATAAATCTACTAAGTTTTGCTGCCCCCTACTGACCGGAGAATACCTCCATTGCTTAAGAGGTGATGCTCACAAGTACAGCTCTTTTTAATCATTTTCCTTTCTCTGCTTTAATTTTGAAGACTAATGGCAAGAAGATGCTGTGTTCAAAATTATCTTCAAATGCATGGCTCCAATACTTCCAACAGGGACACTGGGAAATGTTTTGCTAATCTCTAACCATTTATGTGAATGTCACCTCAAATTCTTCAGGGTCATCATCAGAGACCAGTGCTACGCAGTGAATACTAAAATGGTTTGAATCTTGGTTTCACTTGCTACTAGATGTCACCTGCTTTGTCTAACACCACTACAGAGTTGGTGGGCAGAGTATATGAGGAAGTCAGATGGCCCCAGCATTATCGCCCATTTGGCTTGTGTCTGTAGAAACATTAGAATTAGATATACATGAGGATTTGGGTCGTAAGGACTGGACTTTGAAATCTAACAACTTGTCAAATCCCTCCCCTTGTAGTGGGATGGTTAGTGAACGCAGCAGTCATGTACTCAGTAGCTTAAATTTTTCATAACAAGCACATGCATTCTTGCAGGATGAAACATTTTAAGCAGTTGCAGAGGGAGCGCCAGCCCCGTGGCCTGACTTTGCTTCATGCTTTGCACAGTGTGCTGCAGCCGGCGCCATGTCTCAGATGCTCCCCATCCATGGCAGCCTGCAACTCAGGAACCCACCCAAGGGCCTCCTCTCACTCCCGTGGCTGGCCTGAAGTCTCCTGCACTCCCGCAGAGGTTTGCACATGCTTCCAGAATGCTGGCTGCACATCACTGGAATGTGGACTCACTTATCTCTTTGTCCCACACAACTGCTAAGGCAAGCACAGGGGATCTTTTCTCCTTTACCCTGGAGCACTTAGCACAACACCTGCAAGTGGGAATCCCTTATATGATAGATGTGTGAAGTGGGCAGGGGGAGGCCAGATGAGGCAAGGGCTCCATGGAGGAGGGAATTGAAAGAGCAATGCAGGAAAAGGCCATGATGGATGAGGACCTGAGTGGAGAGGGTGGAGGAATGTTCTAGGCTGCACGTTTTCTTCACAGTATTCACAACCACATTACCAATGTGCATGGCAATATAGTCAGGTCTCCCCTCTTTAAACTCTTAACTCAGGGTTTACTTTCATACCAAGGGTGAGCTGAGAAACAAGGAGGATGGACTAGAGTTGTGGGTTGGTGGGGGAGGGCTGCAAGGTGGGGCAGAGAAGGACAAGAGAGCTCACAGAAGACAGAAGTGACACTGGGCTTGGTCTCGGTAGCAAAGAGGGACTGTGGAAGGGTTTCTGAGGCATAGAATGATCCAGAACAGGGCTCAGGCCCAAAGCCATGAACTGCATGAACTGTAAGTAAGTACTGCTAAGAACTGTAAATGAGACCACTTCACATGTTTCCAAGATGTGAGAGTCCTTTCAGCCTGGCCCCCAGGTGAGTGGCAATTCACTTGGGCATAAGAACACATCTGAATCGATTGCATGTCTCTCCCGGTCAATCTTTAATTTGATTCTATATGTCTCATTCCTTCTCTGCAAAGAAGCATAAAATTTTAAAGGGAACTTAGAGCTCTAGAACTCATAGAGTTTCAATAACCTATGCTAAAGTTTAAAAAAAACTTTAAAAAGTAAAGATAAAGAGATCTAAAAAGTTACATGTGATGGTTAATCACCATCCAGTTGGTGCCGAGTCATTGGATGATGTAAGCCCTGGCCTGCCACTGTGAGGACATTCTGTCGGTGACTTTAGATTATTAGGCAGTTGGTTGCATCTAAGGCTGGTTACATCCACAAACAATGGTGACTGCCTTCAGCAAGGAGGGGAGTCCCATCACCCCAGCAGCTGGAGGTCTTAAAGCAACACCAAGTCTCTCAGCAGTCACAAATCCTTTCTCTACTTCTCCAGCTTCTCCCAAGGAAGTCATCTCCTGTGCTGTTTCCAATGCATGGCCTGCCCTAGGAAATCTGAACTTGCCTATCCCCAGGGTCACTAAGCCAATTCTACTAACAAATCCCTTCCTATTTACATATGGCCCCATATCCTATTGGCTGTTTCTTCAGAGAATCCTAATACTGGTAGAAATGCAGACATTACTAGCTAATATGTCCTGTGATTACTTTGTGGTGGGCCTTTTGCTAAATGTTTTTATGTGTATTAACTCATTTCATCCTTATTTTCTGATTAGCCATTTGGAAATGAGGCCCAAGGTTATACAATTTGCAAGAGAGGTTGAAATCAACCCCATGTGCCTGACTCCTGAACACATATTCTCAGTCCTCTGCTGCATCGCTGCTCAAACCAGGTTCAAGTCTCATCTTCACCCGTGGTTCTGTACCCAAGGCACGCATTGACCATCTCTGAGCTTTGTAGAGGGAACACTGCCCAAGTCCAAGGCCCCTGGAAGTCATACAGGCCTGTGTTCAAGTGCTTAGCATTGAGCTCGGCACAGAGCAGGTGAAAAGTAAATGGCAGCTACTTCCCCTGTTCAAGGTCCCAGAAATAGCCGGAGGTAGAAACCCAGTCTCCTAACTCTGCAGCCCTTTCCACACCTGCCTGCCTTGTCTCACTCTCCCCTTAAGCTTTAACCTGAGCGTAATGGGCATTTGTACTTCACTAAATACAATGTAATTCACTCATGATTTACATTTTAGAAGATTTCCCCCACAATCAAACCTGCCCCCTCACAACCCTCCCTAAATTTACTTTACTTCATTGTACATTTAAAAGAAAAGCTCCTGAATACATATATATTTAAGATTTTATTTTAATTGACCCCCCAGTTGTTTGCACTTGCTGTCTGCTCATCTTCTTTTTAGGAGGCACTGGGAACAGAACCTGGGGCCTCCCATGTGGGAGGGAGGCACCTAATTACTCAAACCACCTCTGCTCCATTTGATATGTCTCATTGTGTTTCTTCACTGTGTCTCTTAGTTACATCACTCACTGCATCATCTGGTTGCATCAGCTCACTGTGTCACCTTGTTGCATCTGCTCACCAAGTCAGCTCGTCCTGCAAGGTGCAGCCTGCAGGGGTCACAAAAGTCAGCAGAGGAGGTTCTACTGTATCCTGTGAGTAGGAAAGAGACAAGGTTTTTGATCACAGGCTGGCATGCTGAGGGTTTTCAGAAGATTAGTCTGGGGTGTGCAAGATGAACTGGACAAGAGTAAGCTAGAGAGGAAACCGGGGAGCAGACTAGCACCAATACCTTAGAGAACTTGGGAAACTCATCTACATTCTAGTCACTCATCATCATAATGCCTTATTAAGTAACTTACAAAGGAAACAATAAAGTCTTAGGCATTAGGGAGTGATGAAGATATTGGTTTTAGTGAGTCATCTTGTCCATTCTTTCCATTATATCAGGGGGAAATTAAAACAGATATTCCAATAATTTAATAACTCTAAAAACAGAGTTGAGCATAGCTTATGAAGAATATAGGCATGTTCTGCTTTTGGAAAACTGAAGGTAAGACAATTCCATATTTCAAAACAGAAGCCAAAGATTTATAAAAAATATCCAGTACCCAGAAAAGCCTAATTAACAAAGTGGGTATTAAATTAGAGATATGAGATTCTTAGTTCACTGGGCTAGCAGACTACTTAGGACCCTGGAAAAAGCAAGTTTGAATTAGGGATTACTTTGGGGGTGGGGGAAATGGAACCATACCTGGACAACTTGATAATCAAGTAACTGGAAGTGGCATTGTTTAATAGCCTCTTTTCCTAGTAAATGTTTGCTGTTAAAATCTTTTGGGGCCATTAATAAGTAGTGCTACTCTGAAAAAAAATAGAAAAATAAACATATTTTTTATAACAATCCAAAACATTCTTAATATTTTTTGGCCAAAGTTTACTCAAGATTTGGCTTTTCCTAATGGCCAATACTTTCACATCAATCACAAATCTGTTACTCTTTAGTCTACTGAAAAAGTACTTGCCTTTATTAATGATGCTATTTATAAAATATTATAAGGAATTTCAAAAAGAAATATCCTGAGAAGTAGTTTTAATTTCTGAAATCATCTATTTTTCTCACCCTTTTAAGAAAATAATCCTTGCCTATTCACTTCAACAGGGCTTGTAACGTAAAAACCACAGCAGTTTCTTTACCTTTTGTGTACATCTTCATCAACTGTAAAAGGTAATACAAATCCTTCTTTATCTAATTTAATTTCAATATCTGGTGAGAGAAGGAAAAAATTCTTCATGTGATACCCTCACAAACACTATCTTCCTTTACTTCTTTGTTCTGTTTTGATTTCTTCCAAACTGTATTTACCAATAGGACAGAAGGCTGCAAAGAAATGACCACAACCAAATGAGGATGTTCACTCACTCAGCTTCAAGAACAAGCCTGTCAGCCTGAAATTAAGGAGGCTTCCTGGGCTAAAGCAAGGAGTAGGTCCTCAAATTAACAGGGGAGCAGTAGGAACCACACACTTTCTCCTTCTTCTTACAAATGGTGGCACACTCTCAATTCAGACAGTGAAGAAAATCTTCTAAGCTCAGCAAAGTTAGACACCTAAGCAGCTCAACACATCCATCTCTTCCATGTCTCCTGACAGCTAATGCAGCCCATGACCGCGGCACCCCACGACTGCAACATGTGGCCAAGGGGAGTGGCTGGAGTTCCCTTCCCAGCCCTCTGGTGTATGCCATTCCTTCTGTAGAAAGGACCATGAGAGCAGCAGAGGTGGAACATGTGACATGAAGCCTATCAGAGATGGTCCTCTTTGAGATGACTTTTTAATTGATGAAAGGAAGGATTTGGACTTGAAGTCACCATAGTCCAGTAGCTATTTCCGGGATGATTCTTGTGCTTACATCTGTGCTAATGTGGTAGCCACCAGCAATGGGAGGCCTTGGAGCACTTGAAATGTGATTTATGACTAGGGAAATGAATTTTAAATTTTACTTATGTTTAATTTAAATTTAAGTAGCCATCTGCACTAGTGGCTACTATACTGAACAGCACAGGCCTAAACTATAAGAGCAGCTAAACAGACATGAGCACTTCTTGTGTTATTCCCTCATTTATACCCTCTTGCCATATGTGTTTGAGGTCAATATTCTTCTTACTCACATTTTACAGATTAGGAAGTAAAGAGAAAAAGGTTAAGAAGGGTAAATACACTGTACAAAGACATTCTGCTGATCTGTGGCAAGCTGGATTCAAATACAATCTATATACTATATTCTACCATCTACACTCTAGAGCCTCATGCGGAGCAGGGAAGATTCCATTTTGTATTCTGTGGCTACTAAGCTCCACCTGTCTCCCAGAGAGATAACAACCACTAAGGTTCTGTAAACAAACCCCCTGATACTTACCTTTTGTATACCAATAGGGTGTTACATTTTGGAAGCAAAGTAGGATCTTGCTCCTAAAAGGTCAACCAATCCAATCACTAAAGATTTATGAAAGTGAAAATCCACAGGGGTCTCCAGGGAATGGTATGGAATAAGAAATGATTTCACTTGATATTTAGGAAGAAGTTTGGGACCCTAAAAATTATATATACAAACATGAGAGAGATAAACAAGATAGAAAACCAGAGAATAAAGTGAAGGTAGTGAGTTACCTATGTATAAAAGTTTGATACAAAATTCCTTTAATAAATGATGCTTTTCCAGGACTTAGGACTGATACCTTTCTTAACACAGCAATGAAAAATATCCTCGTTATAGTTCAAGTCTAATAGCTCAAAATATCTTTAAAATGTGTTTTAAAAGTAGTCACTGGAAAAAGAACAATAAACATAATGACAATGCTGTCAAGTTCAAGAAACATCTCTGAAAATCTCAGAATTGCTTTAAGGACCTGAAGGACACTCAGTTAAATTTTTTAATCCAAGAAGAAATGATAAAACTGACATCTCTATTCAATAAATAAAGGATTGCAATGGAACAAATAGTGATGGAAAATTGGTTATCTGTCTAGAAAAGAACAGGTAAACTCCTACCAAACATCAGACTATAGGCATATCTCCTTTTACTGAGTTTTGCTTTATTGCACTTTGCAGATATTGTGTTTGTTTGTTTTTTTAAATAGACTGAGGGTTTGTGGCAATCCTGTGTCAAGCAAGTCTATCAGTGCCAGTTTTCCAATAACGTGTGCTTGCTTCATCAGTGTCACATTTTATTTTGCCCATTTTCCAACAACATGTGCTCGCGTCATCTGTGTCACATTTTAATTGAAGTATATGTATTTAAAAATAAAAAATAATGTTATAGCATACTTAAAAGACTATAGTATATGTGCACTGGGAAACCAAAACATGCATGTAACTCACTTTATTATGGTGGTCTGGAACTGAACCTGCCAAATCTCTGAGGTATACCTATATAATAAATCCCAGGTGGATTAAAGATCCAATGGGGAAAAATTAGTAAAATATTTGCACTAACACATATTTAGTGAAATAATCTTATGCATGATGGGAAAGTCAGGAACCATTAAATGACATGTAGATTTGGTCACACAAATCTTAAAAACACAAGGCAATAGAAAGATGAGTTAGGGAGCAGGAAGGCAATTCCTAGAAAATAGAAATGGCCAATAAACATTTGACAAAATGCTCAACTTCATTATTGCTCACTCAAATGCAATTTAAATACATGACAAGACACCCCTTTCCACTGAATTGAGTGGCAAAAGCTAACAGGACAAAAAAACTGTACAGTGGAGGTGGAGGTGACACAGCCACCTTCACTCTCTGCTGGGGAGGTGTGACATCTATCATTCAGAATCACTATCTACTGACATTACACTAGTAGTCCCACTGTTAACATTCTAGTCTGCCGCTTGAAGGAACATGGGCCCCAGTAGAATGACATGCAAGGATGTTTACTACAGCATTGTGGATAGAGACCAAAGATGGAAAGAACCTGAAAGATTATAAGCTGGGGAACTGGTGAGTAAGTCCCATAAAATACACCACTTCGAAAAAGAACATATTTGATCCACACACATTGGTCTTGAGGAAGGTCTACGTATACTGGACATAACGGTAAATTGTATGATACACTGGACATAACAAAGAGAAAAGAAAATTGGTTTCCATATTTGTGTACATTTGGCATACAAAGGACAGTTACAAATTTGTTATTTCAGGGAATTGAGGTGGTTGGTGTTAACTAATTTTAGTGTTTATCTTTATAGGCCTTGGCATTGTTAAAAAATGTTTAAAAGAAAAGAGTAATGACTTTTCATGTATTTAGCTTTTACCAGAATATGATCCTGAGTCATGTTTGAAGGACAAAGCAAAAGGTGTTGAAGTCTGTTGAGACTATTTCCAATCACACAAAAAAGGTGTGCTGTGAAATTTATGAGAGTGAATCTTTATAGCTCAGATACCACCTAAACTAAAGTCTCCCAGAGAAGAGTGAAATATCTGACTTGGTTTAAAAATGCACTCAGAAATAATTAGGATTTGTAGAGTTCAGAGATTCAGACTTTTTAATCAAATGGCTATTGTGTGTGCTAAACCCTTTAAAACCCTTGAAGTGAATCAAGGAATACTAAGACTCATACACCTTCAACACTTGAAACCATCTGGAAATCTCATACAGCAGGAACTGGTCTTATAGAACAAGACAGAAATGCGGTCAATTTACCAAAGAAAAGGCCAGCTATTGCACATAGCTCCAAGTAAATGAAAGTTTTCCCTTTTAATAAAGTTATGGAGAAAGGTCAAAAGAGAAGCGACTTAGTTTTCAGAAGGAGCACAAGAAAACTGTTCGCCCTCAGTGAAATAATGCCATACACTTTTTGTTTTTACCTTATAGAAAGGATATTCTAGGACTGAGGATAAGTACAGTTGTGTCAGTTGTGCTAGACTCAGTCTGTCCAGACATGATTCTTCACCTGAAATGAAAAGCATCCCAATCAGTTACGTTTCAATTTTCCTACATGTAATGAAAAAAATCATGAACATCCAGCACTAATTAATTCATTCCAGAATTGTGATGGATTTTTAAGTGACACTAGAAAATGAACTTGTTAGAACTATGCCCTCATGCTTGCTTAACCAGTGACATCTCATTTTGACTTCTACAAACCCAAGCTCCTAACTTCTGCCCCTTGTTGGGATTCAGGCAGTTACAGCAGCAGACCCCTGCTAATGGGAGCATCTTGATGATCCCCCACAGGAGCATGAATGGCCCATTGAGGTGCTGATGGCTTCCACCTATAGGAAGCACATCCACCAGCCCATCAAGCCACTGAACCACCACCATGGCAGCGCCAACCACGTGAGGGCTGACTTCTAAGGAAGAACGACATCCCCAGCATCAAGACTCCCGGCTTTAGGTACTTTTCTCCAGCCTGAGGGTCACCTCAGGCCCCAAAGGCCCAGGATCTCCTTTCACGGGGGAGGAGGGACACCTGGGGCCTTAAATCCTCATTGTGCTGACATCTCAAAATTGCAGAGATTACCCCATTTGGCCTTATGGTGGGGACAATGAACGACAAGCAGCTTCCCTAAGGGGCCCTGGTCAAGAACCTGGCAGACACCTTTAGAATGTAGGCACATCCAGCAGATGGATTTTTACATGAGGCTATTTCAGATTAAGTGATGCTGGTGGTTCATTCACTGCGGGCACCTTCACAACGTTAAAAATATCCCCCCCACCTTAAGTGACTGGGATTTGTGTTCATGGGCTTTCTGCATTTGTATTCTGAGAGGGGTGTGCAGATATTTTCCTAATAGCCACAGAAGCCACTACTGCCTGATATTATCTCTAGTGTACCTAAAACAATGTTTGCAATTTAATTTCTTCAAGAGGAAATATCAGGAAAGTTACATTTTAGCACAACTGAACTCTAGATATACTGCAGTGCAATTTCTCCCCAGTGGTCTGAAATGCAAATAATGGAATTTTGTTCACTCGAGGACAAAAATCCCTAGGAAGGATGGATGGCCCTGGTGGCCAGCATTTTCTGTTGTCACTCTGTAAGTGAGAAGCAGCTGAGGTCATGAGGAAAGCATGGGGCTTGGCATTCACCAGCGTTGGGTAGAATTCTGGCTCCTCCATTTTCTAGCTCTGAGGTCTAGTGTAAGTCATATCATCTCTCTGAGCCTACATTCCCTCATCATTACAGTGGGGAATGCTAACCTTGTCTGTGTCTGAGTCTGACTGGTAAACTTTGACACATACCACGGGCAGCAGGAATTCAGTGTCTCAGGGTTTGGAGGCTAGACATCAGATCAAGGGATTAGCAACCACACAGTCCTGCAGGGGGGCATCCTGATGTTGGCTCAGCCTCTGCTCATCACATGGCCATCTGAATCCTGTGGTCTCCACTTCTGCAGAGGGGTACATCTGTCTAGATCCCCTCCTTGTGAGGTCTCCGGTCCTGTAGGATGAAGGCCCTCCTGGCTCAATTTGGTTTCATCTAAAAAGGATCTTTGAGATTCTTCCAAATAGCTCCCACCCACAGCACTAGGGACCAGGATTTGAATTTGTCTTGGAGGATATGAGTCAGCCCCCATCACTAAGTCTGTGAGGGGCTTGGTGAGCTCCCAGAGTTGGTCATAAAACAGGTGGTCCTCTGGTACACCACCCTGCTCATCAATCGTACTGAAGATCATCAACTTTTGATGATTTTAAAGCAGTTTCTTTTTTTTTTCAAATTCTACTCAATTTATTCATTTTTTAAAAAGATATTACATTAAAAAAATATGAGCACTGGATGGAGCACTGATGGAGCCATCCAGTGCTCATATTTTTTTAATGTAATATCTTTTTAAAAAATGAATAAATTGAGTAGAATGGGAACGAGTGTTGTTGGGGGGGGAGAGGGGGGGTGGGGCGGTGGGGTTGAATGGGACCTCACATATATATTTTTAATGTAATATTATTACAAAGTCAATAAAAAAAATAAATTGAAACAACAACAACAACAAAAAAAAAATATGAGGTCCCCATTCACCCCCACCAGCCCCACCCCACCACTCCCCCCACAGTAACACTCTCCCCCATCATCATGTCACATCCATTGCATCTGGCGAGTACATCTCCAGGCATCGCTGTACCCCATGTCCCGTATTCCACACCATAGCCCACACTTTCCCACCTTCCATCGGGTGGGCCATGGGAGGACAAACAACATCCGGCAATTGTCCCTTGGGCACCACCCAGGACAACTCCAAGTCCTGAGAATGCCTCCACATATCTTCTCTTCCTCCCCTTCCCTGCACCCAGCAGCCACCATGGCCACTTTTTCCTCATCAATGCCACATTTTCTCGATTATTAACCACAATAGATCATGAATAGAATATCATTAAGTCCACTCTGATCCTTACTGTATTCCTCCTTCCTGTGGACCTTGGCTTGGTTGTGTCCATTCTACATCTATGTCAAGAGGGGGTTTAGATTCCACATGGATATGGGATGCAATCCTCCTGCTTTCAGTTGTAGGCACTCTAGGTTCCATGTTGTGGTGGTTGACATTCTTCAACTCCATGTTAGCTGAGTGGAGTAAGTCCAATAAATCAGAGTGTAGGAGCTGAAGTCCGTTGAGGGCAGGGCCTGCCTATCATATTGTCAGTCCAGAAATTCAAACCCCCAAGATATATCTTAAGCCCCAGCACCAACTACAATTCCAGTAAAGTAGCATGAAAGGTTTGTGAAAAGAGATCCCATCTGAGGCCAGCTTCATCACGCAGAAGCACTAGTTCCAAAGAAGGGCCATCTGACATGGCAGCAAACCCCATCTGCCATGACCATAGAAACTGTGGGTCTCTTTAGCCCTCAAAAGGACTAATACCTGGGGGAGTACTTACTTTATGTGTCTCTAAGACTCTGCTCAGGTGTGCATATGGGCAATCCTTCTGACAACCTCCAGACTCTTTTTTAGAGACTCATAGGCATATAAACTCATTTTTCCTTTCCATTTCCGCCTTACTTTAGGTCAAACAGCATTTTTAACTCCTGTTATTATATGTAGATAGGGATATTCTGCTGGTCCGCATTGAACGTTTAATTCAAGGTCATTTTCTAGTTACATCATCAGCTGGTACTTGGAAGTGACCCCTCGGTGCCAGGAAGGCTCATCCCCAGATTTCATGTCCCACGCTGGTGGGAAAGCATTGCATTTACATGCTGAGTTTGGCTTCGAGACTGGCCACATTTGAGTAACACTGAGGCTGTCAGGAGGGAACTCCTAGGCACAGTGCTGCTCTAGGCCTTGTTCTTATTTCAGGCATATAGGCTCACAAGCATAGTCATTAGTATCAGGGGCACACTGTTGGAACCTCATTCCTTCCTGATCCTTACCGTTGCACCTGGGGGACTACCGCTGCTCCCCTCCAGACAATGGCAGAGCCCCACTGGCCAGTAACTCAGTACCCCCCCAGCGGTTGTATTTAATTTTTTCCACTATGAGTATATCCAAATATTTCCATACCTTCTGGATGTATGCCTTGTATTACTCCCTGTCAATCATATATCGCCTGTCAATAACATCCCATACCAGTATTCCTCCACTGCCATTGTTGAACCACTCTGTGATCCAAAACTTCCTGAAGAGTAAAGCCGAATATAATGTCAGGTTCCCTTACTAGTAAAATGGAATATAGCGATGAGTTTAAAGGTTAGATATAGAATGCATATTGATTTGGAAAAATTCTACATCCTATCTTTTTCATTTCTTTTTTCCTAATTATACAGCTTCTCTTCAGAGGAGCCCCAGATCACAGTAATTCATATATACAATGTATAGTACCCACACATCCACCATAAAACCTTTTCTCTTCCACAGCGATAATCTTTCAACTTATTCATATCATATTTACTGAAACTGATGTACAGAATCTGAGACAATAGCTTTCAAACAAGGTGACATCTGTGCTTACATTGTGGTCCATACTTTAGGCTATACAGTTTTCTAAATTTTTTAGTTATCCTATGTTTTACATAATGGTTTACATTATTAGTCTGTCGTCCCCTATATGTTTTTGGTGTAATATTACATGTTTTATATTCATCCTTGTGTACTCTTGTGAAACTCCTCTCTTGCCCCCACATTTACATGGCTCCATCCATTCAACATCCATTTTCCCCTCCCCTTGGGTCGCACAGCGACAGCCAATCTCCATTTCCCAAGGAGCCATGCCCAGATATACTTGCAACAGTGTTCAGGGCCTGACTTGCTCAACTGCCCTAATGCCCTGGGAGCCATCCTTTCTCTCGATTGATACAGTTCCCTCTGTTTGATGGCATTAGTCCTCCCCAGGATGTGGGTCCACCCCCACTCTCACTAGTTGGGTCTCTACCCAATGGTACAACCCACCCTGGCAAAATGAGCATTCAGACATTCCCCAGGAGTCTGTCCCGCATCAGACCGTTCCCTCCCAGCATCCTAAACAGGTAACCCTCCTAATTATATTTTGATACGGTTTTCTCTGCATTTTACTCTCAACCAACACCTGACACTCTCATATGTTCATATGTTGCCCCTCCCTCCCCCAATTTTTTTCACAATATTACCCTTCCGCCCATCCCCAGGCCCCCTCAAACCCGCAAAGCCCCACCCAAAGGCAACCCCTTGACCCCATTTTATCTCTTCTTTGTACTCATACTTACCGCCATCTCATCATAGATTCCACCCCTGCAGACGTCAGCTTACATCCTTCCTCTAACCCCCAATTTCCTGTAAGCCTATCTTCCAGTCTCTAGCTCTCTGAGACAGCTTGCTTATTTCATATCATTGAGGTCATGTAGTATTTGTCCTTCAATGCCTGGGTTGCTTCACTCAATATAAGGTTCTCAAGATTCATCCATGTTATCACGTGTGTTTGTAGTGCATTTGTTCTTAAAGCCGAGTGGTATTCCATTGTATATATATATACCACATTTTATTGATCCCCTCATCTGTTAATGGACATTTGGGTTGATTCCAACTTTTGGCAATAGTGAACAATGCTGCTATGAACATTCGTGGGCATATATCGGTTTGTGTCCTTGTTTTCAGTTCTGCTGGGTATATACCCGCAGTGGTATTGCTGGGTCAAATGGCAAATCTATGGTTAATTTTTTGAGAAACCACCAAACTGTCCTCCAGAATGGTTGGATCCTTCTGCATTCCCACCAGCAGAGGATGAGTGTTCCCATTTCTTCACATCCTCTCCAGCATTTGAACTCATCTGTTATTTTCATAGCTGCCAATCTTAAGGGAGTAAGATGGTACCTCATTGTAGTTTTGATTTGCATTTCCCTGATAGCTAAAGATTTAGAGCATTTTTCGTGTCCTTTTTAGCCATTTGTATTTCTTCTTTGGAGAAGTGTCTGTTTAAACCTTTCTCCCATATTTTAAATGGGTTGTTTATCTTTTTATTTTCAAGATATAGGAGTTCTTTATATATGCAAGTTATTCATCTCTTATCAGATATATGGTTGCCAAATATTTTCTCCCATTGTGTGGGTTCCCTTTTTACTTCCTTGACAAACTCCTTTGAGGTGTAGAAGGCTTTAATTTTGAGGAAGTCCCATTTAACTATTTGTTCTTTTGCTACTCGTGCTTTTGGTGTGATGTTCATGAACCCATTTCCTATTACAAGGTCTTGTAGATGTTTCCCGACACTGCTTTCCAAGGTCTTTATGTTTTTGGCTCTTATATTTAGGTCTTTGATCCATCTTGAGTTGATCTTTGTATAAGGTGTGAGATGGTAATCCTCTTTCATTCTTCTACATATGGATATCCAGTTCTCCAGGCACCATTTGTTGAATAGGCCATTCTCTCCCAGTTGAGAGGGTTTGGTGTCTTTATCGAATATTATGTGGCTATATATATGAGGTTCTATATCAGAACTTTCAATTCAATTTCATTGGTCTGTGTGTTTCTCCTTATGCCCATACCACACTGTTTTCACTTCTGTAGCTTTGTAGTATGTTTTGAAGTCAGGTAGTGTGATTACTCCAATTTTGTTTTTCTTTTTCAATATGTCTTTGGCTATTCGGGGCCGCTTTCCTTTCCAAATAAATTTCATAGTTAGTTTTTCTAGTTCCTTAAAGAAGGCTGTGTTGATTTTTATTGGGATTGCATTGAATGTGTAGATCAGCTTTGGTAGGATAGACATCTTAATAATATTTAGTCTTCCTATCCATGAGCAGGGAATATTCTTCCATTTATTTAGGTCTTCTTTGATTTCCTTGAACAGTCTTCTGTAGTTCTCGGTGTATAAGTTTTTTACCTCTTTAGTTAAATTTATTCCTAAATACTTGATTTTTAAATTTACTATTGTGAATGGTATTTGTTTCTTGATTTCCTCCTGATCTTGCTCATTATTGGTGTACAGAAATGCTACTGATTTTTGCGCATTGGTCTTGTAACCTGTGACTTTACTAAACTCATATATGAGTTCTAGAAGCTTTGTTGTAGATCTCTCAGGGTTTTCTATGTATAGGATCATGTCATCTGCAAATAATGAAATTTTGACTTCTTCCTTTCTAATTTGAATTCCTTTTATATCTAATTTGAATTCCTTTGAATTCTTGCCTCAGTGCTCGATCAAGTACTTCTAAGACAATGATTAATAGAAGGGGAGACAGTGGGCATACATTTCTTGTTCCTGACTTTAGAGGGAAGGATTTTAGGATTTCTCCATTGTAAACAATGTTGACTGTTAGTTTTTCATATATACTCTTTATCATGGTCAAAAAATTTCCTTGTATTCCAATCTTTTGGAGTGTTTTTATCAAGAAAGGGTGCTGTATTTTGTCAAACACTTTTTCTGTATCTATAGATATAATCATGTGATTTTTTTCCTTCAGTCTGTTTATATGGTGTATTACATTGATTGATTTTCTTATGTTGAACCATGCTTGCATACCTGGAATGAATCCCACTTGGTCGTGGTGTATAATTCGTTTAATGTGTTGTTGAATATGATTAGCAAGTATTTTGTTAAGTATTTTTGCGTCTAAGTTCATTAGAGAAATTGGTCTGTAATTTTCCTTTCTTGTGGTGTCTTTGTTTGGCTTTCGTCCTAGGGTAATGTTGGCAAGAAAGAAGGAGTTAGGTAATGTTCCTTCTGTTTCGATTTTTTTGGAAGAGCTTCACCAGGATTGGTGTTAATTTTTTCCGGAATGTTTTGTAGAATTTACCTGTGAAGCCGTTTGGCCCTGGGCTCTTCTTAGCTGCGAGGTTTTTAATGACTGATTCTATCTCTTTACTTGTGATTGGTTTGTTGTGATCATCAATTTCTTCTTTCATCAATATAGGCTGCTTATGTGTTTCTAGGAATTTGTCCATTTCCTCTGAATTGTCATTTTTGTTGGAATATAGCTTTTCAAAGTATCCTTTTATGATAGTCTTTATTTCTGTTGGGTCAGTGGTGATATCCCCTTTCTCGTTTCTTATTTTGTGTATTTGCATCTTCTCTCTTTTTTCTTTGTTAGTCTTGCTAAAGGTTTGTCAATTTTATTCATCTTCTCAAAAAAACAGCTCTTGGTCTTGTTTATCTTTTCAAGAGCTTTCTTATTTTCTATTTCATTTAGTTCTGCTATTATCTTTGTTATTTCCTTCCTTCTTCTTCCTGTGGGATTACTTTGTTGTTTGTTTTCTAATTCCTCCAAATATGCAGTTAGTTCTTCAATTTTTGCTCTTTCTTCTTTTTTGATGTATGAATTTATGGCTATAAATTTCACTGCCAGTACTGCTTTTGCTGCATCTCATAAATTTTGGTATGTTGTGTTATCATAATCATTTGTTTCAAGGTAGTCATTGATTTCTTTTGAGATTTCTTCTTTGACCCACTGTTTTTCTAAGAGTGTTCTGTTTAATTTCATTATTTTGGTATGAAATCTGGGCCTGGCCCTTGCAGATTTCCAGCTTCACTCCACTGTGGTCAGAGATATTATTTTGTATGATTTCGATCTTTCTGAATTCATTAAGCCTTTCTTTGTGGCCTAGCATAGGTCTATCTTGGAGAATGATCCATGTGCACTTGAGAAAAATGTATATCCTGCTGTGTTTGGGTGTAATGATCTGTATATGTCTATTAGACAAGCTCCTCTAATATACTGTTCAAATATTTCATTTCTTTGGTGATTCTCTTTTGAGATGTTATGTCCAGAGTTGATAGTGGTGTATTAAAATCCCCCACTATAATTGTAGATGTGTCTATTCTTTCACTTAGTTTTTCCACCATTTGCCTCACGTATTTAGAGGAGCTCTTGTTAGGAGCATAAGTAGTTATGATTGTTCATTCTTCCTGACAGATTGTCCCTTTCACTAATATGTAGTATCCTTCTTTGTCTCTCACAATTGTTTCGCATTTAAAGTCTACTTTGTCTGATATTAATATAGCTACTCCTGCCTTTTTTTGGTTATTGTTTGCTTGTAAGATTGTTTTCCAACCATTCATTTTCAGCCTCCATGAATCTCTGGCTCTAAGATGTGTCTCTTGTAGACAACATATAGATGGGTCATATTTTCTTATCCAATGTTCCAGTCTGAATCTTCTCATAGGTGATTTTAATCCATTGACATTCAGTGTTATTACTTTCAAGATATTATTTATGTTAGCCATATTTTGATTGGACTTCTATTTGTCATATTTTGTTTGTTTTCTTTCTTCTTCTCTTTTTGTCTTTTTTGTTGCTCTTACACTCTCCTTCACCTCTACCTGTCCTGTTTTGTCCTTTCTTCCTGCAGAACTCCCTTTAGAATTTCTTGAGGGGGAAGTTTCTTGTTGGCATACTCTTTCAATTTCTGTTTATCTGTGATTATTTTGAACTCTCCATTATTTTTTTTTTAGATTGTACACTTTTCTAAATTTTTATTTACATTATGGTTTACATTTGGTTTACATTTTTTTCTCTTTATTTATTTATTTATTTATTTTTATTGACTTTGTAATAATATTACATTAAAAATATATATGTGAGGTCCCATTCAACCCCACCCCCCCACTCCACCTACCCCCCCAACAACACTCGTTCCCATCATCATGACACATCCATTGGATTTGGTAAGTACATCTTTTTTTTTTTTTTTTTTTTTTTAAAGATTTATTTATTTATTTAATTCCCCCCCCTCCCCTGGTTGTCTGTTCTTGGTGTCTATTTGCTGCGTCTTGTTTCTTTGTCCGCTTCTGTTGTCGTCAGCGGCACGGGAAGTGTGGGCGGCGCCATTCCTGGGCAGGCTGCTCTTTCTTTTCACGCTGGGCGGCTTTCCTCACGGGTGCACTCCTTGCGCGTGGGGCTCCCCCACGCGGGGGACACCCTTGCGTGGCACGGCACTCCTTGCGCGCATCAGCACTGCGCATGGCCAGCTCCACTCGGGTCAAGGAGGCCCGGGGTTTGAACCGCGGACCTCCCATATGGTAGACGGACGCCCTAACCACTGGGCCAAAGTCCGTTTCCCCAGGTAAGTACATCTTTGGGCACCTCTGCACCTCATAGACAATGGTTCACATCATGGCCCATACTCTCCTCCATTCCATCCAGTGGGCCCTGTGAGGATTTACAATGTCCGGTGATTACCTCTGAAGCACCATCCAGGGCAGCTCCATGTCCCAAAGACGCCTCCACCTCTCATCTCTTCCTGCCTTTCCCCATACCCATCGTCCACCATGTCCACTTTTCCCAATCCAATGCCACCTTTTCTATGTGGACATTGGATTGGTTGTGTCCATTGCACCTCTATGTCAAGAGGAGGCTCAGATTCCACATGGATGCTGGATGCAATCCTCCCATTTTCAGTTGTAATCACTCTAGGCTCCATGGTGTGGTGGTTGTCCTTCTTCAACTCCATCTTAGCTGAGTGTGGTAAGTCCAATAGATCAGATTGTAGGTGCTGGAGTCTGTTGAGGCTCAGGACCTGGCTATCACATTGTCAGTCCAGAGATTCAAATCCCCTAAATATATCTTAAACCCCAACATTAACTGAAACTCCAGCACATTAGCATGAAAGTCTTATGAAGGGAGATCCCATCTGAGTCCAGATTCATCACACATAAACACCATTTCCAAAGAGGGGCCATTATTTTTGAATGCTGGTTTATCTGGATAGAGTATTCTTGGTCAGAAATTTTTTTCCTTTAGTACTTTGACTATATCATACCACTGCCTTGCCTCCATGGTTTCAGATGAGAAATCAGCACTTAATTTTATGGAGCTTCCCTTGTATGTGACGGTTTTCTTTTCTCTTGCTGCTTTTAGAAATTTCTCTTTGTCTTGAGTGTTGGATAATTTGACAAGTATGTGTCTTGGGGTAGGCCTGTTTGGGTTTTTGATGTTTGAGGTTCACTGTGCTTCTTGGATATGTACATCTGTCTCTTTCAGTAGATTTGGGAAGTTTTCGGCCATTATTTCCTGCAACACTCCTTCTGACTCCTTTCTCTTCTCTTCTCCTTCTGGGATGCCTATAATACGTATGTTTGTGCATTTTGCATTGTCATTCATGTCTCTAAGTCCTAGCTGGATATTTTCTATCTTTTTATCAATCAATTTTTCTATCTCTTTTATTTCCGGTGTACTGTCTTCCACATCACTAATTCTCTGCTCTGCCTCTTCTAATCTGCTGCTATTTGCTGCAGGTGTATTTTTGATTTCTTGAACCGTGGTGTTCATTCCCATCATATCTGTTATCTTTTTGCATATGTCTGCAATTTCCCCTCCAAATGTTGACTTCATATTGTTAACCTCTTCCTTTACTTCATTAAATTTGTCTGTGATATATGTTCTGAGATCTTTAATTACTTGTGCGAAGTTCTGCTCCCCTTCCTGATTTTTAGTTCGTTCATTGGATTCAGCCATGTTTTCCTGATTACTGGTTTGTTTTGTAGTTTTTTGTTGCTGTCTGGTCATCATTTTATCTTGATGGGTTAATCAGTTTCTTAGCTTCTTTGTCTAGTCTTGTGGATTAATTAGCTGTTGTTTTTGTGTAAGTGTTATATCTTCTCTTTGTCACTTTGTTCTTCTCATTCTAATTTCTTGTTGCTGGATGAGTTCACTTTGGAGGAAAGTATTAGGGCCAGGGAAAGGCAATTGTGTAAGAAAGGAAAATGCATAAAGTAGTATTGGTAATAAATGTTACCAGAGCAACAATATGAGTTCTGGGAGAATGGATATTAGGTTCATGTATGTTGTGTAGAGTTATAGCAGTAGGTAGAGTACCTATAATGAGGTAGTTGACTGAATATGGGAGGAATATGGTATGAATTAAAAAGCTAGTGTTTTCGTTAGAGAGGGAAAGAGAAAAGAAAGGCAATAGTTTCAAGAGTGGATAAAAGACAGAAAACAAAACAAAGGTATTAGTAATTGACAGTTAGACAATTTTGGGGATCAAAGAAAGGGAGGTGGAATATAGGAGAAACAATAGATGATGGAGGATATCAAGATGTGGGGGAAAGGGGATAGTGTAGGTAGCCAAAATCAATTCACACAGAAATGAGGCAGTGGAGGATGAGGAAACCTAGCAAATGTGAGGTGTTCCCTCCAGCACCTATTGTATAAGTAAGATAAAATAAGAAGAAAATGAGTGACAAGAGAGAAAGAAGAAAAAAAAAAGACCTTGGGGGATACAATGGGAGAAAAGATTAGGAGATAATGCAATGTTAGCAATCACTACAATAAAAAATAAAACAAATAAAACAAAACAAAACAAAACAAAAAAACAAAAAAGAAAAAACACAAATGTTGAGGGCTAGGACATTCAATGACATCAGATGGACCTCAGGGCGTGGTGGATTCAGGGATGGAAAGTCTGTGATATTGCAGACTCAAGAGGTGTGATTCTTGGGGTGTAGGTCACCAGGGTTTAGGGGACACAGACCTGGCAACCTCAAATCTGGTTAACAGGGAGCCTAGGAGCACCGCAGTGCAACACAGCCTTCAGGGATCCCCACAGCTCAGTGCCAGACGTATGGGGGAGATCACACCCACAAACTCTGACCTATGCTTCAGAACCCCACAATTCACCCTCTCACTAGTGTCTCCTCTGTGGCTGTATCACTAATTCGACTTCAGGACAGCTCCTGCCCTGCAATCACCCGAAACAGCCACCTCTGGGTCCCTCTACACTGCAGCCAATTTAATGACACTGCAGATCAACAGCCAGGCCCAGCCGGCGTGGCTGCAGCCGGAAGCGCAGATATCAGTGTCCTAACCCGAAATTCCCATGCCTCGCAAAAGATTCCCCTAATCGGCTTCCAGACATCTCCCACCCTGCAGGCCCCTGGACCAGCCTCCTGGTGATGTCTTTTTTCTGTGAGTGATTTAAGGCTGCTACAGATTGGCAGCCAGCCTTGGGGGTGGGGCTCTAGCCGGAAGCACTATTATTCATGTCAGAAATAAAAAATTTCCCCATCTCACACAAAACTTCCTTCTGTCTCCCCAAATCGGTCTGCGAAGGCCTCCTGAAGCTCCGCCCACCCTAGGTGGGAGCAATCCACATGCAGCCCCCACCACCGTGTAAAAGAGCCTCAATTTTATCTTATACATGAATTTTCTCTATTGCCTTCCCACCAAATCAATGTCCAGACACCTCCTGCCCTGCAAAATCCTGAAACAGCCTGGCCCCGAAGAATTTCCAATGCTGCCCAGTTGCTTCTATGCAGGAGAGACACTCAGGTGCACTCACTCAACCACCATCTTGCCCCATCCCTCTCCCCCTGCCTTTGAATTCAGCCCCTTGCCCTCCAGCAAGTGTGAGGAAGGAACAATTCTTATCCAACAGTGACCCCTAGTGTGGTAGTTTTGCCTCTGACTTTCCACCACAGAGCCGCTTTCTTTTTCCTATAGCTTCTTCTGCCTCTTTTCTTCCCATCAGACATACATGAGAGAACTGTCCAGGACACAAGAGCAGAGGTTCTCGTCTCACAAAATGATTTTAAGAGCCAAAGATGGGTTCCACATATTAGTAAAAGGGGTAAACTTTCAAGAAGAAAGAACGAAAATAAACTTTTATGCACCTAAGCACGAGGCTCAAAATACATGAGGCAAACACTGGGAAAATTAAGTGGAGAAATAGATGCTTATACAAGTAGAGTGGGGTAATTTAATACAAAATTATTATGACTAGACAGAACATCTCAACAGAGAATCAATAAAGAAACAAAGACTCTGAATAATACACTAGAGGATCTCGACCTAACTGACATATACAGAACAATACACCCAAATACAGTGGGATATACTTTCTTCTCAAGTGCACATGGACCATTACCCAATATACACCACACACTAAGCCACAGAATAACACTCAAAGAATTAAAAAGGATTGAAATTATACAAAGTAATTTCTCTGATTATAATGGTATGAAGCTTGAAATTAGCAGCGGCCAGAAAACTAGGTCAGACACAAATATATGGAAATTAAACAACACACTCTACAACAAACACTGGGTCAAGGAGGAAATTACAAAAGAAATCAGGAAATACCTTGAAATGAATGAAAAGGACAACAATACATATCAAAACTTATTGGATTCAGCCAAAGCTGTATTGAGAGGGAAATTTATAGACATAAATATATAAATGAAAAAAAAAAGAAGAGCAAAAATCAAAGACCTAACTACACACCTGTAGGAATTAGATAAAGAAAAACAAACTAACCCCAAATGAAGTAGAAAGAACTAAATAAAGATTAGAGTAGAATTAAATGAAATAGAAAATAAGAAATCACTAGAAAAAATTAAGAAAACTAAAACCTGGCTCTTTGAGAAGATCATTAAGATTGAAAAACTCTTAGCTATACCAACAAAGAAAAAAGGAGATAAGATTTAAATTCACAAAATAATAAATGAAGAAGGGGATATCACCATTAACCCCATAGAAATAGAGTACCAGAAGAGGATACTTTGAGAAATTATATGCCAACAAGAAGGATAATTTAAAGGAAATGAAATATTTCTTAGAAACACACAAGCAGCTTACATTGACAAAAGAATTTGATGAACTCAACAGACCAATCACAAGTAAATATGGAATCAGAACCTCCCAAATAAGAAGAGTGCAGGATCAGACAGCTTCACAGGTGAATTCTACCAAACATTCCACAGAGAACTAACACCAATCCTGCTTAAACTCTTCCAAAAAAAAACAGAAGTAGAAGGACCGTTGCCTAGCTCATTCTATGATGCCAACATTACCCTAAAAACAAAGCCAAACAAAGACACCACAAGAAAGGAAAAATACAGACCAAATTCTGCAATGTCCTTAGATGCTAAAATCCTCAAAAAAATACTTGCTAATCATATTCAAAAACACATCAAATGAATTATATACCATAACCAAGTGAGTTTCATCCCAGGTATATAAGGATTATCTAACAAAAGAAAATCAATCAATGTAATACCCCACATAAACAGATTGAAATAAAAAATCACATGATCATATCTACAGATGCAGAAAAGCATTCACCAAAATACATCACCCTTTTCCTGATAAAAATCCTGCAAAAGAGATAGTAATAGGAGGAAAATTTTTGAACAAGAGTATATATGAAAAAGCCACAGCTAACAACATGTACAATGGTGAAATCCTAAAACCTTTCCCACTAAGATCAAGAACAAGACAAGGATCTCCACTGCCACTGCTTCTATTGAACATTGTGTTAGAAGTACTTACTCAAGCACTTAGGCAAGAAAAAGATATAAAATGCATCCAAATTGAAAGGAAGAAGTCAAAATTTCACTATTTGCAGATATGATCCAATGTATGAAAGGCCCTGAGAAATCTACACCAAAACTTGTAGAACTTATAAATGATTTCAGTAATGTCACAGGTTATAATATTAATGCACTAAAGTCAGTAGCATTTCTGTACACTAGTAATGAGCAATCTGTGAAGGAAATCATGACAAAAATCCAATGTACAAGATCAAATAAAAGAATCCAATACCTAGGAATAAACTTATTGAAAATGTAAAAGATTTCTACACAGAAAACTACACAGCCCAGTTAAAGTAAATCAAAGAAGACTTTTTAAAAAATGAAGAATATTCCATTTTCATGGATGGGAAGACCAAACTTCATTAAAATGTCCATCCTACTGAAAATGATCTACACATTTAAAACAATCTCAATAGAAATCAACACATCCTTTTTATTGAATTGGAAAAACTAAATATGAAATTTAAATGGAAGGGCAAGTGTCCCCAAATAGCAAAAGATATATTGAAAAAGAAAAATGAAATTGGAGGAATCACACTTTTTGACTTTAAAACATTCTATAAAGCTACAGTGGTCAAAACTTCATGGTATTGACACAAGGATAAACATACCAACAAATTGAGCCAAATTGAGAGTTCTGATACAGAATCAGATATTCAAAAAGGCCACCAAACACATTCAACTGGGAGAGAATGCCATCTCCAACAAATTGTGCTTGGAAAACTGGAATCCATATCCAAAAGAATGTGAGAGAAACACCATCTCACACCATATACAAAAATCAACTCAGGATTGATCAAAGATCTAAATGTAAGAGCAAACAGCATAAAGACCTTGAAAGATAATCTAGTGGAGCATTTACAGGACCTTGTAATAGGGAATATTTTTTCATCTTTTTATTGTTTTTAATGTTACATTAAAAAAATATGAGGCCTCCACATACCCCCCACCCCCCTCACCCCACTCCTCCCACATCAACAACTTCTTTCATCATTGTGGGATATTCATTGCATTTGGTGAATATAATTTGGAGCACTGCTTCACCACATGGATAGTGGTTTACATTGTAGTTTACACTCTCTCCCAGTCCACCTAGTGAGCCATGGCAGGACATACATTGCACATTGTCTTTCCTTGCAGTACCACCGAGGACAACTCCAAGTCCTGAAAATGCCCCCACATCATATCTCTTCTTTCCTCTCCCTAACTTCAGCAGGTACTGTGGCCACTTTCTCCACATCAATGCTACAAATTCTTCCATTACTAATCACAATAGTTCCATAGTTGAATATATCAGTAAGTTTACTCTAATCCATACTCTAATCCTCCAGCCTGTGGACCCTGGGATGTTTATGTCCACTCCACCTCTATATTGCAGGAGCTTAGGTTCCACATGGATGAAGGATGCAATTTTCCTGCTTGCAGGTGTAGGCACTCTTGGCTCTGTGGTGTGGTGGTTGACCTTCTTCACCTCTCTGTTAGGTGGCGAGGGTAAGTCCAATAAACCAGACAGTATAAGTTGCAAGTCTGCTGAGGCTTAGGGCCTGACTATCACTTGGACAGTCCAGAGATTCAGGTCTCCTGAATATACACCAACCCCAGCGCTAACCACAGGTCCAGTAAAAGTGACAGAAGAAGCATGTGTAGAAAGGTCATATGTGAATCCAACTCCATCACACTCAGGAACACAAACTCCAGAGTAGGGCCCACTGACATGGCACTGAACTCCAGAGCCATCTGCCATGACCATAGAACCTGTGGGTCTCTATAGCCCTCAGGAGAACCAGTACCTGAGGTTGTATCTACTTTGGCTGTCTCTGGGACCTTGCTGAGGTGTGTGTAAGCACAGCCTCTCTGATGACCTCCTGACTCTCTTTTAGAGACTCATAGCCATATAAACTCATTTGTTCTTTTCATTTCCTTTTATTCAAGATCATAAAGCAGTTTTTAATGCCTAATATTACATGTAGGCTGAGGTAGCCTGCTCTTCTGAGTTGACCCTTTTATTCAAAGTCTTTTTCTAGTTACATCACCAGCTGGTGCTTGGTAGTAATTCCTCAGCACTAGGGAGGTTCATCCCTGGGAGTTGTGTCCCATGATGGGGGGAAGGTAATGCATTTCCATTCTGAGTTTGGCTTGAACTTCACATCCAAATCCCAAGCAGTGAAAGAAAAAAATAGATAAATGGGAACTCCTCAAAATTAAAACTTTTACACCTCAAAGGTGTGATGGAAGAAAATATTTGGTAATTATATATCTGATAGGAGCCTAACATACAGCATATATAAAGAAAACATATCTAAAAACAAAAGACAAACAACCCTTTTAAAAATGGGGAAAAGAGAAAGACAAAGTAGATACACCTCCAGGTATTGGTGCTCCTGAGAGGTATGGAGACACACATATTCTACGGTCATGGCAGATGGCTCTGGAGTGGGCCTTACAATGGAAATTGTGCTCCTGAGTGTGATGGAATTGGACTCAGATGTGACCTTTCTACACATGCCTCTTTTGTCACTTTTATTGAACTTGTAGTTTGTCACTGGGGTTGGTGTATCCTAAGAAGACTTGAAGCTATGGACTGGCCATGTGGCAGCTGGGCTCTAAGCCTCAGCAGATTTGAACTCCTATTCTCTGGTTTGCTGAACTTGCACAGGCCAGCTAACAGGAAAGTGAAAATGGCTAACCACCACACCAGGGAACTGAGATTGCCTACAACTTTAAGTAAGAGAATCATATCCACCAACCATGTTGGATATAAGTCCCCTCTCAATATAGAGGTAGAATGGACATCACCAACCCAGGGTCTACAGGATGGAGGAATAAATTATGGAATAGTGTGAACTTATTGGTATTCTTCTGTAAAATTATTTTGAATAGTAAGGGAAGCAGCTGTAACATTGATCTGGAGAAAGTGGCTATGGTAGTTGCTGAGGGAAGGGAGAAGGAAGAGTTGAGATGTGGGACATTTTTCCTACTTGGAGTTGTCCTAAATGATATTGCAGGGACAGATGCTGGACATTATATATCCTGCCATAACCCACTGAATGTACTGGGGAGAGTGTAAACTACAATGTAAATTATAATCCATGCAGTCTGGCAACGCTCCAAAATGTAGTCACCAAATGCAAATAATATGCCACAATGATAAACAAGGTTTTTGATGTGGGAGGAGTGGGAGGGTGGTGTGTCGGAAATGGAAGAACCCTTTACATTTTTTTAATACAACTTTATTTTGTGATCTATGTATCTTTAAGAAACATACAATTTAATAAGTAAAAAGAAAGAATACGGAACTAGCTCATGGAATAACATGGATGAACCTTGAGGTCCTTATGTTGAGTGAAGCAAGTCAGACATTGAAGGACAAATATTACATAACTTTTGATATAAATTAAGCAAATCAAGCAGACTCAGAGAGCTATTGTCTGTAAGAGATATTTAGAGGAAATATAAAGGGAGAAGTTTGTGAGCCAATGCCCATATGGACCAAATCTATGATAAGGTGAACGTGTGTCATTGGGTAGTGAAGGACTATGACAAAACATTGGTGATACTATTGGGTTAGGCATTGCTGGTTTGACAGGGGTGGGGTAGTGAGGGTACGTTGGACGGCTCATGGAACTGGGGGAGGGTTGGGCAATGGATCATGTGAACACTGGGAATTGTCAGGTATGTGGTTTAATGTAAAAAGTTGAGAACACTCCTATGGCAATATGACAAGGGAGGGTTACTGGTTTATGGTGTTGGATGGGGAGCATTCAGGACAGGGTGTACCTGGGGCAGGCTTCTAGGTAGAGTGTGCGTGATCATTTTGTCATAATGTTTTGTGTCGGTGTGTGGAAACCCACATAATGAGTGGGAAGCTGTTGAACTCCCATCCTGGGGAGAACCTATATCTTCTCAAACAATGGGACAGGAGCCATTTGAGGGCATAGGTGATTCCTAAGAGGGGAGGACAAACCAGAATGTCAGAACTTCAGTGTTGTAAGTAACTATGAATCTTATCCAAGTAGTGAAGCCAGATGATCAATATTGGCCCCAAGGGGAGGCAGAGGGAGCACACAGAGTATATGAAAGAGGGTTATTTATTGGGCAATGGAAGTGTTCTACATGATCTTACAATGATGGACACTGGTCATGTTAAATGTCATCAAAATTTATAAATGACCACACCATGGAGCCTAGAGTGTCTACAACTGAAAGCAGGAGGAGTGCATCCAGTCTCCATCTGGAATTTAAGCCCCCACTTGACATAGATGTGCAATGGACACAACCAATCCAATGTCCACAGAGAAAATGTGGAATGGGTGTGGGAAGGGTAGCCATGGTGGCTGCTGGGTTTGGGGAATGGGAGGAAGAGATGAGATGTGGAGGCGTTTTCGGGACGAGGAGAAGTCCTGGGTGGTGCTTCATGGACAATTACGGGATATTGTAGATCCCCCCAGGGCCCACTGGATGGAACGTGGGAGAGTGTGGGCTATGATGTGGACCACTGACTAGGGGTGCAGTGATACTCAGAGATGTACTTACCAGGTGCAATGGATGAGTCACGATGATGGGAGAGAGTGTTGCTGTGGGGGGAGTGGGGGGTGGGGGTGGTGGGGTTGAATGGGACTTCATATTTTTTGAATGTAATTTTTATAAATAAATAAATAATCTATTAAATAATTTATAAATTAATGTGCTGTAAAATGTAAACCATAATATAAACCATTGACCGTGGTTAGTGGCTATGATTTACTGCTTGTATAACAGTTGAAACAAATGTACCATCCACATGTAAAATGGTATTAACATGGGAAGGGGAAAAGGGGGGAGGATGTTGGGTATATCGGGTCCCCTATATGCTGTGTGTGACTTTTCTGTGACCTAAAACTTATTTGAAAACAAAATTTTATACTTTTGTTTAATGGAATAAACAAAATGGAGTAAATGGAAGGAAATGTCAGTATACACACAGTACAATATATATTAAACTGATGAAAGAAAAAAGTTTTTAAGAAAATAATAGTTTTCATTATTTTGTAATATCCCAAATTTTAAATTGTATTTTAATTTTTTTTGTATTTTATTTTTAATATTTAACCTATCATTATTATTTGATTTTCCTAATAATTGTATTTGGCTATTTTATTGGCTTCATTTTTGAAGAAGCTTTGGATCACAGAAGAGTTACAATTGGAGAAGGGGAGAATCATTAGTGTGGAGTGTCAGTAATGAGGGATACATGGGAGGAATTTCTCCTGGAAATACACGTAAGGTATATAAATGTTTTCACATATTCATGTGGCATTGCCACAGTGGGTGGAGAGACACACAATAACTGAGAGAATATTGAATTCTAATCCTGGAGAGCTCTGCTACATTCTCTAATGGAACAGCAGCAATCCCCCAAGTACAGGGGCAATGACTAGTGAAGAAAAATGGCCCATTGATGGACCCTTGATATTGATGACTATGCTTATGAGCCTTTGCTCTTGAAATTGAAACTTAGCCTTGTGTTTAGGGTGCCTAAAATTACCTTCTAAGATCCTCCTTGTTGCTCAAATGTAGCCTCTTTCTAAGACAAATTCAGCATACAAATGCGTTGTCTTCCCCCCAGAGTAGGACATGACTCCTAGGGATGAGCCTTCTGTACATTGAGGGATTACCATCACCAATCAAATAGCAGGGTAACTGGAAAAAGATGTAAAAGAAAAGGGGGGGAATGTAAAAACAAATGAGTTCAGAAGGCTGAGAGACTTCAAAGTGAATTGGGAGGTCATTTCAGAGGTAGCACTTATGCACATCTCAGCAGGATCTCATAGACTGCCAAAATAGATACTACCCCAAATAGTCTCCTGAGAGCTCTGGAGACACCTAGGTCCTATGGTCATGATAGATAGGTCAGGAATTTGGTGCCTTCCCAGTGGGCCTACCTTGGGGTTTGTGCTCCCCATTGTGACAGAGTTGGGACTCAGTTATGACTTCCCTACACATAGCTCATCTGTCCCTTCTATTTGAACTTGTACTTGGTGATGGTGTTAGTAGGTGTACACCCAAGAAACTTAAGTCTTTGGACTGCCCATGTGCCAGCTGTGCCCTGAGCCTCAGTGGAGTTGCAACACCTACTCTCCAGTTCATTGGACCCACCCAGGGCAATTAACAAAGTGGTGAGGATGGACAACCACTATACCAAGGAAATAAAAAAGCCTACAACTGCCAGCAAGAGCATCCCATCCATATATGGGATCAAACTCCCCTCTCAATTAGAGGTGGATTGGGCATCACCATCCCAGATTCCTTAAGAATGGGAAAGAACTATGGACTAGAGTGGACTTACTAGTATTCTTCTATAGCCTTATTGTCTATACTTATTGTTTCTTATTGTAATTCTAGCAATGGAAGAAATTATAACATTGGTGTGGAGGCAGTGACCGCTGGAGGATCTGAGGGCAAGGAGAGGGAAAAACAGTTGTAACACGGGGGCATTTTGGGGACTTGGAGTTGTTCTGAATGGCTTTGCAATGAAAGATAAAGGCCATTATATGTCTTCCCATAACGTACAAAATTATGTGGGAGAGAGTGTCAACTACAATGTAAACTATAATCAATGCTCAGTAGCAATATCCTGAAATGTGTTTATCAATTGCAATGAATGTATGTCCCTAATGAAAGATGTTGTTTATGTGGGAGAATGTGGGAGCTACGAGGAGCAGGGCATATGGAAATTCCTACACTTTTTATGTAACATTTATGTAATCTAAGTACCTATAAAATAATGTTAAAAAAATATTTTTTAAAAAAGAGACCAGTCTAATAGGATAAGACAAAACAGCAGAGATATTAGAATGATCACTGTTTGCCCAGGCCTTAGGCAGAGGGAGGAACATTGAGTAGGTGAAGCTCAGAAATTTTCAGAACAGTGAAATTATTCTCTATTATACTGGGATTGCAGGCATATGACATTATGCATTTTTCAAAACCCATTGAACTTGACAACATCCAAGTTCAAAAATAATCTAACTGGGGAAACGGACTTTGGCCCAGTGGTTAGGGCGTCTGTCTACCATATGGGAGGTCCGCGGTTCAAACCCCGGGCCTCCTTGACCCGTGTGGAGCTGGCCATGCGCAGTGCTGATGCGCGCAAGGAGTGCCGTGCCACGCAAGGGTGTCCCCCGCGTGGGGGAGCCCCACGCGCAAGGAGTGCGCCTGTGAGGAGAGCCGCCCAGCGTGAAAAGAAGGTGCAGCCTGCCCAGGAATGGCGCCACCCACACTTCCCGTGCCACTGATGACAACAGGAGCGGACAAAGAAACAAGACGCAGCAAATAGACACCAAGAACAGACAACCAGGGGAGGGGGGAGGGAATTAAAATAAATAAATAAATCTTAAAAAAAAAAATAATCTAACTGTATTGTAAATGCATCAAATGCCCTATCTGAGGGGTATGGGAGGAAAAGATGCTGGATTAGTAATATTGGATATGAACAGTGTCTGTAATATGAAATCAATGGGCACTGTACACAGGTATGCTACTCTATTTGATATTGTGTCCCATCAGGGTATGGGTTAACAAATTTTACTTTTATACATGTACACTGGAATTAAGCAATGAAGTAAATGAATGGGATATGGGAAATATGCTTCCCAACATGGTGTGGAAGGATTCAGATAAGCAAGGGGAGGATGTTAGATTGTTCTGTTAATGATTTAGAGACAGACACATCAGTGTGAATTCATGTGGAGGTAAATATAGTTACACAGGGTTGCTTGTAGAAATATTTGCAGATATGTATATATACATAGGATTGTGTACACACATGTGTGTTTTTGTAATATCCATGGAGATGGCTCAGTAGCAAGGCACATATATCGTCCAGACATTAGATATTAAAAGCATTTTTGCAATAAGAATTTTCTTGGAGGAATAGCTGCCTGCAGGACTAGGTCAAGAAATATACAAAAAGAGTCTGGAGTATCTCTTAGTACCAAAAAGTTAGTATGTGTTAAAATAAAACGGGTAATGTTGGGGATAATTTCAAATAGACACAGGACATAGCCAAAAGGGTTCCAAAGGTCAAAACTGGAATAAACTGAAAAACAAAATAAAGTAGTACTGTATCACAACACAAAGTAAGAAATAAATGTCATGAGGCAATCCTAATATAAATAATTGATTTTTAAAAGATACATATTTATTGTGAAGATGAATTCCATAATATATGGAGATATTTTTCTTTCAAGGCAGTGGCACAAACATCACACTCCTGAATGTGGGCTTCATGTATTAATTTCATTCCAAAAGCCATATATGGAAATGCAGAGAATTGATGAGTATTGGGGAAGCTGGGGAAGCTCCAAACACTGTTGATCAAGGTCAACATCAAGAGTGATAAGTCATGTTGATAGGATGCACCCTAGATATGATGCAATGAAAATAACACATTATCCTGGTATCTTCCTCCAAAATCCCATTAACCCTGTCTAAACATGAGAAGAATATCAGGCAAATTCAGAGTGAGGGGCACTTTACAAAATACCCGACCTACACTCCTCAAAAGTATACAAGTCAGAAAACATGAGGAGAAAATCTGAGACGTTGTCACTGCCTGAATGGCTTAAGAATTTTTGAAAATAAATATAATTTGCTATTCTGGCTTGGAGGTGTTAAGATATTGGAAAAGTATGTGAGAAGTTCTTGAAAATCCTCTCTACTATCCTTGCACCTTTTCTGTAAATCTAACACAGTTTTAAAATATTAATTTTATTAATAAATAAATTATTAGTTAAGTGCAAAATTCTAGAAACTTTGAACTCCAAGGTTCAATCCATGAAAATTACATTTACATACCTTGGATAAGAATATAGCATTGCTGCCTCACATTATTCTTCCATTAAATCAGAATAGTGAAAAACAATTTCATGGAATTATTGAATTAAATGAAATAATGAATACAAAATGCCTGACATTGTGCTTAGGATAAAAATGAATATTTTTCTTTGTAGTCCAAGCCCACACAGATTCACTTCCCACTACAATTGTGCTATTTCCATCCCTCATCCTCTTTGTAGGGTTTTGGCAACAGCGATCGTCATGTTGACTGAGAGTAAGCTTTCATCATGGCAAGTAATTTCACGACCATCACCTTCTATAAACCTGCCCTGACTCTCAATAATTTAAAACATAAATATCCATCTTCTGCACAAAACACCAGGCTCTCTATACTATGGCTACTGCCAAAGTGGCCAGGCTGCTTATCCCCTTTTCACATCCTACCCCTTCATTGTTCATCAGATAGCAAGAACTAATTTTAAAACCTCACCACACCATATGGTTACCTTGATTGGATTGTTTCCCTCTTGTTTCTTCTTGGTGCGCTTCTGTACCTTTCTCCTCTTGAAGTTACCCCAATCTCTACTTTCATTGTCAGTGCAGTCATCTCCCTTGTGAAGCCTTCACTTGTCTCCACAGAATGAGCATAAACTTTTAGATCCACTTCACCAGGATGTCAGTGCCATCTCAGGGTATTTCATGTAGTCACTACTATTTTTGCTTGCACATAATCTCTATAAGATGTGGAAGAATATTTTACTTATCTCTTTATTCACAAAATATTATTTAGTAACTTCCATGACATGTTTGGTGACTAAATGGTTGTTGAATGACTAAAATTAAAAATGAATGAGGGATGTGCAGAAAGGTCACATCTGAGTAAAATTCCATCATACTCAGGAATACAAACTCCAAAGTAGGGCCCACTGACATGGCACTGAACTCCAGAGCCAGCTGCCATGACCATAGAACCCGTGGGTCTCTGCAGCCTTCAGGAGAACTAGTACCTGGCCTTCTATCTACTTTGGCTGTCTCTGGGACCCTGCTGAGGCATGCATAAGCACGACCCTTCTGATGACCCCCTGACTCTTTTTTGGAAACTCATAGCCATATAAACTCATTTCTCCTTTCCATTTCCCCCTTCTATTCAAGGTCAAAAAACAGTTTTTAACAACTGTTATTACGTTATTACGTGAAGGTTGAGATATTCTGCTGGTCTGACTTGACCCTTTTATTCAAAGTCTTCTTCTAGTTACATCATCAGCTGGTGCTTGGTAGTAATCCCTCAGCACCAGAGAAGCTCATCCCTGGGAGTCATGTCCCATGCTGGGGGAAAGTAATGCATTTTCATGCTGAGTTTGGCTTAGAGAGTGGCCACATTTGACCAACATGAGGATCTCAGGAGGTAACTCAGGCAAACTGCACCTCTAGGCCTAGTTCATATTTTAGGCACACAGGCTCATAAGCATAGTCATCAGTATAAAGGGCTCATTGTTGGACCATCCTTATTAGTCTTTGTCATTGCATTTGGGGATTGATGCTGTTCCATTGGGGAATGTGATTGAGCTCCCTAGTTTAGGAACTCAACATTCCCTTATTTGAAGTTTTTAATTGTAACCACTATGAAAATATCCAAACATTTTTATGTACCCTATATACATGCCTGGAGAACTCCCTCCCAACCATGTGGCTCCCATCAATAACATCCCACACAGTGTTCCTCCCCTGCCAGAGTTGAACCTCTCTGTTCACACTGAGACTATTTTAATATTTACTCTTTGAAATCTAAATGTGATTTTGAAAATAATTGATTCTTCCTTCCAATGTACAATATATAGTCAAAATAACCTGCTGGATGTTGATTAAATTTAGAATATTATAATTTTGTTCAACACACCAAAAAAAATTCTTAAAAAATGAAGCCTAATATATTGTCAAGTTCCACAAATAATAAAGTGGAAGATAGTGATGGATTTAAAGGTTAGATATAGAATACATAGTAATTTAGAAAAACTAAAGTAAAAATAAATTGGGGTATCAAAAAATGAAAATGCTTCATTTTTGATGTTTTGTCTTTCATTAATGCAATAGGTGTTGCCCCGTATGTACAGTGGCAAGACAATTTCATTTCTTCCTCAGTGTCTACATCCTTCTTTTTTTCTAATTATTTGTTTTGTCTTCACAAAATGTTTAGATCACAGTAATTCACATATATAATATAGGGTATTCCCACATATCCAATATCAAACATTTTGTCCCTTCCCTAGCAATGATATTTTTACATGTTCATATTGTGTTTGCTGCACTTGATGTACAGATATTGAAACATAGATTGCAACCAAGGTTCCATTTTGGCTTACATTATGATCTATATTTTAGACTATACAATTTTCTAAATTTTTAGGTATCTTATGTTTTACATTATAGTTTACATTTTAACCTATATACTTTTATACAATTTTGGTGTAATTTAACATGTCCTATATCCATCATTGCATGATCTTGTGGAACACTTCCATTACCCTACAGTTACCCTGATTCCATCTATTCAATACCCCTCTCCCCCTCCCCATAGCACCCACAGTGACAATCAGTCTTCATTACTTGAAGGACCATATTCAGAGATACTTGCAACAGTGTTGATGGCTTGACATACTCGACTGTCCTAACCCATTGAGAGCCACCAGTATTCTTGAGAGACACATTTCCCTGTTTGAGAACATCAGTCCTCAGGATGTGGGTATAACTTCACACTAATTGTATGGATCGCCACCAAGTGATATAACCCACTATGACAAAATGAGCATTCACACACTACCTGGAAGCCTGACCTGTGTAAGATGTCCCACCTTAAGCATCTTAAACATGTAAACTTCCTTATTATATTTTCTAAAAAGTTTTCTCAACATTACAGTTTCAACCACATACCTGACAATCTACTATGTCCAAATATTTCCCCACCCTCCACCCAATTTCTAGGGCCATCTGACCCTTCCTCCCATCCCTAGCCCCGCTCAAGCCATTAAAGCTCCACCCAAGGCATCCGTATGCCCCCATTTTATCCCTTCCCTCTACAAATATTTACATACAGCTTATCATAGATTTCACCCATGTAGGTGTTAGCTCTCTTCCAAACTTTCTTTAAGACTATCAACCAGTCTGTAGCTCTCTGAGACAACTTATCATGTAATATTTGTGCTTCAATGCCTGGGTTGCTTCACTCAACATAAGGTTTTCAAGATTCATCCATGTTATCACATGTGTTTGTACTGTATTCCATCTTATAGCTGAGTAGTAGTCCATTGTATGTATATGCCACATTTTATTTATCCATTCATCTATTGATGGGCATTTGCATTGATTCCAACTTTTGGCAATAGTAAATAATGCTGCTATGAACATTGGTGTGCATATATCAGTTTGTATCCTTGTTTTCAGTTCTACTGGGTAAATACCCACCACTGGACTTGCTGGGCCATATGGCAAATCCATAGCTAGTTTTTTTTGACAAACCACCAAACTGTACTTCAGAATGGCTGTATCCTTCTGCATTTCCACCAGCATGAATGAGTGTTCCCATTCCTCCACATCCTCTCCAGTACTTGTAGTCTTCTGTGTTTTTGATGGCTGCTAGTCTCGTGGGAGTAAGATGGTATGTCATTGTAGTTTTGATTTGCATTTCCCTAATATCTAGTGATTTTGAGCATTTTTCATGTGCTTTTTAGTCATTTGCATTTCTCATTTGGAGAAGTTTCTATTTATTTTTTTATTTTTATTTTTTATTTATTTATTTATTTTTTATTGACTTTGTAATAATATTACATTAAAAAATATATATATATATATGAGGTCCCATTCAACCCCACTACCCCACCCCACCTCTGCCCCCCCAGCAACACTCATTCCCATCATCATGACACATCCATTGCATTTGGTAAGTACATCTTTGGGCACCTCTGCACCTCATGGTCAATGGTCCACATCATGGCCCATACTCTCCCCCATTCCATCCAGTGGGCCCTGTGAGGATTTACAATGTCCGGTGATTGCCCCTGAAGCACCATCCAGGGCAGATCCATGTCCCAAAGATGCCTCCACCTCTCATCTCTTCCTGCCTTTCCCCATATCCATCAGCCACCATGTCCACTTTTCCCAATCCAATGCCACCTCTTCTATGTGGACATTGGATTGGTTGTGTCCATTGCACCTCTATGTCAAGAGGAGGCTCAGAATCCACATGGATGCTGGATGCAATCCTCCCACTTTCAGTTGTAATCACTCTAGGCTCCATGGTGTGGTGGTTGTCCTTCTTCAACTCCATCTTAGCTGAGTGTGGTGAGTCCAATGAATCAGATTGTAGGTGCTGGAGTCTGTTGAGGCTCAGGACCTGCCTATCACATTGTCAGTCCAGAGATTCAAATCCCCTAAATATCTCTTAAACCCCAACACTAACTGCACCTCCAGCACATTGGCATGAAAGTCTTATGAAGAGAGATCCCATCTGAGTCCAGATTCATCACACATAAACACCATTTCCAAAGAGGGGCCATCTGACCTGGTAGTTAAGCCCATCAGCCTTGACCATAACTCCCATGGGTCTCTTTAGCCCTCAAAGGAACCAATACCTGGGGGTTGTATCTGCTTTATCTGTCTCTCAGACTCTGCTCAGTTGTCCAATCCTTCTGCCAGCCTCCAGACTCTTTTTTAGATACTCGTAGCCATATAAACTCATTTCTCCTTTCCATTTCCCCCTTCCATTAGTCAAACAGCGTTTTAAAGTCATGTTATTTTATGTAGACAGGGATATTCTGCTGATCCGCATTGAACTTTCCATATAACGTCATTTTCCAGTTGCATCATCAGTTGACAGTTGATAGTGGTCCCTCGGTGCTAGGGAGGCTCATCCCCGGGTGTCATGTCCCACGCTGGGGGGAAGGCATTGCATTTACATGCTGAGTTTGGCTTCAAGACTGGCCACATTTGAGTAACATGAAGGCTGACAGGAGGAAATTCCCAGGCACAATGCTGCTCTAGGCCTTGTTCTTATTTTAGGCTTATCAGCTCACAAGCATAATCATTAGCATCAGGGGCTCACTGTTGAGCCCTCACTCCCTCCCGGTCCCCACTGCTGCACCTGGGAGTCTGTCTGCTCCCCTAGGGACCACAACAGTGCTCTGGCCAGGAACCCAGTACCCCCCTGCTGTGGTTTTTAATTGTTGCCACTATGAGTATATCCAAACATTACCATGCACCCTGGACATATGTTCTGTACAGCTCCCTGTCAGCCATATATCACCTGTCAATGGTATCCTATACCAGTATCCCTCCATTGCCATTGTTGAACCACTCTGTGATCCAGAACTCCCTGAAATTTGAAGCCCAATATAATGTCAGGGTCCCTTACTAGGAAATGGCATATAGCGATAGGTTTAAAGGTTAGATAAAGAATACGTGATGACTTGGAAAAAATTCTACATCCTATCTTTTTCTTTTTTTTTTCCCCCTAATTATTGAGCTTCTCTTCACAGGAGCCCTAAACCACAGCAATGCATATATATGATATACAGCACGCCCATACATCCACCACAAAACCTTTTCCCTTCCACAGCGATACCCTTACACCCTATTCACATCATATTTACTTAAAGTGATGTACAGAGTCTGAGACAATAGCTTTCTAACAAGGTGACATCTGTGCTTACATTGTGGTGCATACTTTAGGATACACAGTTTTTTACATTCTTAGTTATCCTATGTTTTACATTATGGTTTACATTATCAGTCTGTCATCTCCTATATGCTATGGTGTAATATTACATGTTTTATATCCACCCTTGTGTACTCTCACGAAACTCCTCTCTTACCCCCCATTTACCTTGGTTTGCGGGTTTGAGGGTGGCTGGGGAGGGGTGGATGGGTAACAATGCCCAAAAGTGGGGGGAGGGAGGAGTAGCATACGAACACAGGAGAGGGTCAGGTGTTGGTGGAGAGTAAAATGTGCAGAAAATCATATCAAAATATAATAAAGAGGGCTACCTGTTTAGAACGCTCAGAGGGGAGGGTCTGATGCAGGACGGGCTCCTGGGGAAGGTCTACATGCTCATTCTGCCAGAGTGGGTGACACCATGGCGTAGAAACCCAAGTAGTGAGAGTGGGGGTGGACCCACATCCTGGGGAGGACTAATGCCATCAAATAGAGGGAACTGTATCCCCTCGAGAGAAAGGGTGGCTCCCAGGGCATTGGGGCAGTGGAGCAAGTTAGGCCCTGAACACTATTCCATCTATCTTTAGAAGTGGCTCCTCGGGAAACGGAGGTTGGCTGTCAATGTAGGCAGCAAGGTGGAAGGGAAAATGGAAGTTAAATGTGTGGAACCGAGGAGTTTCTATTTAAGTCTTGCCACTTTTAAAAATGGGTGGGTTGTCTTTTTATTTTTGAGATATAGGAATTCTTTATATTTGAAGGATATTGGTCTCCTATCAGATATATGGTTACCAAATATTTTTACCCATGGGGTAGGCTCTCTTTTCATTTTCTTGACAAAGTCCTTTGAGGTGCAAAAGGCTTTAATTTTGAAGAAGTCTCATGTATCTATTTGTTCTTCTACTCGTGCTTCTGGTGTGAAGTACATGAAGCCATTTCCTATTACAAGGTCCTGTAGGTGTTTCCCTACATTGCGTTCTAAGGTCCTTATGGTCTTATGGTCTTGGCTCTTCTTTCAGGTCTTTGATCCATCTTGAGTTGATTTTTTTATAAGGCGTGAGTTGGTAATCCTCTTTCAGTGGGTTTGGTGGTCTTGTGAATATCATATGACTGTATCTATGAGGAGCTATATCAGAATTTTCAAATTGGTTCCATTGGTCAGTGTGTCTCTCCTTGTGCCAGTACCATGCTGTTTTCACTACTGTACTATGTTTTGAAGTCAGGTAGTGTAATTCCTCCAATTTTGTTTTTTCTTTTTCAATATGTCTTTGGCTATTCGGGGCCTCTTTCCTTTCCAAATAAATTTCTTAGTGAGTTTTTCTAGTTCATTAAAGAATGTTGTGTTGATTTTCATTGGGATTACATTGAATGTGTAGATCAGGTTTGGTAGGATAGACATCTTAATAATATTTAGCCTTCTTATCCATGAACAGGGAGTATTCTTCCATTTATTTAAGTCTTCTTTGATTTCCTTGAACAGTGTTGTGTAGTTTTCTGTGTATAAATGTTGTACATCTTTAGTTAAATTTATTTCTAGGTATTTGATTTTTTAATTTACTATTTCAAATGGTATTTTTTCTTGATTTCCTCCTCAGGTTTTTCATTAGTGTTGTACAGACATGCTACTGATTTTTGTGCATTGATCTCATAACCTGTGACATTACTAAACTCATTTATAAATTCTAGAAGCTTTGTTGTAGATTTCTCAGGGTTTTCTATGTATAGGGTCATATCATCTGCAAATAGTGGAATTTTGACTTCTTCTTTTCAAATTTGAATGCCTTTTATGTCTGGTTCTTGCCTCAATGCTCAGGCAAGTACTTCTAACACAATATTAAATAGAAGGGGTAATAATGGGCATCGTTGTCTTGTTCTTGATCTTAGAGGGAAAGATTTTCAGATTTCAAAATTGTAAATGATGTTAACTGGGGGTTTTCCATATATATCTTTTATCATGTTCAGAAAGTTTCCATCTACTCCAATCTTTTGCAGAGTTTTTATTAAGAAATAGTGCTGTATTTTGTCAAATGCTTTTTCTGCATCTGCAGATATGATCATGTGATTTTTTTCCTTCAATCTGTTTATGTGGTGTTTACATTAGTGTATTTTCTTATGTTAAACCATCCTTGCATACGAGGAATGAATTCCTCCTGGTCATGGTGTATAATTCGTTTAATGTGCTGCTGAATATGATTAGTAAGTATTTTGTTGAGGATTTCCACATCTATGTTCATTAGAGAGATTGGTCTGTAATTTTCCTTTCCTGTGGCGTCTTTGTTCAGCTTTGATATTAGGGCAATATTGGCATCATAGTATAAGTTAAGCAATGTTCTTCTGTTTCAATTTTTTGGAAGAGTTTCAGCAAGATTGGCATTAGTTCTTTATGGAAAGTTTGGTAGAATTCACCTCTGAAGCCATCTGGCCCAGAACTCTTATTAGTTGGGAGGCTTTTAATGACTGATTTTATATCTTTACTTGTGGTGGATTTATTGAGATTGTCAGTTTCCTCTGTCATTAATATAGGTTGCTTATGTGTTTCCAGGAATTTGTCCATTTTCTCTGAATTTTCATTTTTGTTGGAATATTGTTTTTCAAAGTATCTTCTTATGATAGTCTTTTTTTCTGTGGGCTCAGTGGTCATATCCCCTTTCTCATTTCTTATTTTCTGTATTTGCATCTTTATTTTTCTTGTTAGCCTAGCTAAGGGTTTGTCAATTTTATAGATCTTGTCAAAGAACTGGCTCTTGGTTTTGTTTATTTTTTCGAGTGCTTTCTTATTTTTTCATTTAGTTCTGCTCTGATCTTTGTTATTTCTTTCCTTTTCCTTTGTGTTTAGTTTGTCATTGTTTTTTTTTTTTACTAAATCCTCCAACTGTGAAGTTAGTTTTTCAATTTTAACTCTTCTTTTATCACGTGTGAATTTATGGCTATAAATTGCCCTCTCAGTACCACTTTTGCTGCATCCCATAAATTTTGATATGTGCATTATCATTTTCATTTGTTTCAAGGTAGTTATTGATTTCTTTTGAGAGTTCCTCCTTGACCCACTGTTTTTCTAAGAGTGTGTTATTTAACTTTCATATCTTGTTGCCAAATCCAGGTCTCTGACCTTTGCAGATTTCCAGCTTCATTCCACTGTAGTCAGAGAAATTATTTTGTATGATTTCAAACTTTCTGAATTCACTGAGACTTTCTCAGCAACCTATCCTGTTGTCTATCTTGGAGAATGATCCATGTGCACTTGAGAAGAATGTTTATCCTGCTTTATTTGGATGTAATGTTCTGTATATGTCTATTAGGTCCAGTTCCTCTAATATATTGTTCAAAGTCTTTTCCTCTTTATTGATTTTCTTTTGAGATGTTCTGTCCAAAGGTGATAGTGGTGTATTAAAGTCCCCCACTATAACTGTAGAGGCATCAATTCCTTCCCTTAGATTCTCCAGTGTTTGTCTTACATATTTGTAGGCACCCTTGCTAGGAGTGTAATGTTTTTGTTTGTTTTTGTTTTTGTTGTTAAAGATGTATTTATTTATTTCTCTCCACTCCCCACACACTAGTTGTCTGTTCTCTGTCTTTTTGCTGCATCTTCTTTGTCTGCTTCTGTTGTCAGTGGCATTGGAATCTGTGTTTCTTTTTGTTGCATCATCTTGCTGTGTCAGCTCTCTGTGTGTGCAGTGCCATTCCTGAGTAGGCTGCACTTTCTTTCACACTGAGCAGCTCTCCTTACAGGGTGCACTCCTTACGCTTGGGGCTCCCCTACACGGGGACACCCCTGCATGGCACAACAATCTGTGTGCGCATCAGCACTGTGCATGGGCCAGCTCCACATGGGTCAAGGAGGCCCCAAGCAGGTCCAGGGTTTGAACCGTGGATCTCCCATGTGGTAGACAGATGCCCTAATCACTGAGTCAAGTCTGCTTCCCAGGAGCATAAATGTTTATACCTGTTCTTTCCTTTTTGAATGATTATCCCTTTCACTAATATGTAGTGTCCATATTTGTCTCTCACAATTATTTTGCATTTAAAGTCTATTTTGTCTGATATTAACATAGTTACTCCTGCCCATTTTTGGTTATTATTTGCCTGTAAGATGTTTTCCAGCTATTCACTTTCAACCTCCTTGAATCCCTAGGTCTAAGATGTTTTTCATGTAGACAACATATAGATGGATCATACTTTCTTATCCAATCTTCCAGTCTGAGTCCCTTGACAGGTGAGTTTAATCCATTGACATTCAGTGTTATCACTTTCAAGGAATTATTTATATTAGCCATATTTTCTTTGGATTTGTGTTTGTTATATTTTGTTTGGTTTTTTACTTATTTTTGTCTTTTTATTGTTCTTACACTCTCCTCCAACTCTGTCTCTCCTGTTTTTTATCTTTCCCCCTATAGAACTTCCTTTAGTATTTCTTGGAGGGCAGTATTCTTGTTGGTATAATCTATTAATTTCTGTTTGTCTGTGAATATTTGAACTCTGTATAATATTGAATGTCAGTTTAGGTGGACAGAGTATTCTTTTTTGGAAATTATTTCTTTTGGTACTTTGACTATATCATACCACTGCCTTCTTGCCTCCTTGGTTTGAGATGAGAAATCAGCACTTAGTTTTATGAAGCCTCCTTTGCATGTGATGTTTCTCTTTTCTCCTGCTGCTTTTAGTATTTTCTCTTTGTCTTGAGCATTGGATAATTTGACAAGTATATGTCTTTGGGTAGGCCTGTTGGGATTTATGCTATTAAGGGTGCATTGTGCTTCCTGGATGTGGACATTCATCTCCCTCAATAGGTTTGGGAGGTTTTCACCCATTATTTCCTCCAACACCCCTTCTGTTCCCTTTCCCTTCTCTTCTTATTCTGGGATGCCTATGATGCATATGTTTTCAGATTTTGCTTTGTCATTCAGGTCCCAAAGTCCCTGTTGAATTTTTTCTCTTTTTATCTATCAATTCTACTGTCTGTTTGATTTAGGATGTACTATCTTCCATAGTGGAAGACAGTACATCACTAGTTCTTTCCTCTCCCTCTTCAAATCTGCTGTTATTTGCTGAGAGTGTATTTTTGATTTCTTGGATTGTGCTGTTACTCCCCATCATATCCATTGTCTTTTTTTTTGCATGATTGCAATTTCTTCTGTATGCTCTCTAAGTGTTTTCTTCATAGTCTTATCTCTTCCTTCCCCTCATTAAATTGGCCCCTATTAAATGTTTTGAGAGCTTTAATTACTTGTTTGATGTTCTGCTCTTCTTCCTACTTTTTAGTTTGTTCATTGGATTGGGTCATGTTTTCCTGATTATTGGTTTGGTTTGTAGTTTTTTGTTGCTGTCTGGTCATCATTTTATCTTGGTGGGTTGATTAGCTTCTTTGTCTAGTGTCAGGGTTTAATTAGTTGCTGCTTTTCATGTGTGTTAAGTCTTCTCTTTGCCATTTTGCCATTTTGTTCTTCTTATTCTATTTCTGTCCTGTTGGCTAAGTTCACTTGAAGGAAAATATTAGGGTAAGTGAAAGCAAAAAGAGTAAGTAAAGAAAAAGGTATAATAGTAGTATTGTTAGTAAATATTAGCAGAAGAACCATGTGAGATCTAGAAGAATGGGTATTAGACTCATGTAAGCTGTGTAGAGTTATAACAGTAAGAAAAATGGAGTATCTATAATGAGACAGTAACCTGAATATGGTGAGGAATATAGTATTAATTAAAAGAACAGTGTGGTCAGGAAAGTGGGAAGAGAAAGGAAAGGACAATAATATAGAGAGTGAATAAAAGACAGAAAACTGTGCAAAGGTATTAGAAATAAAAATTGGGGGCTAAATTAAGAGCAGTGGAATGTAAGAGAAACACTAAATGATGGAGGATAGAAAGATGTAGAGGAAAGGGGTAAGTATTGGTAGCCAAAATCAGTACACATAGAAAAGAGGAAATAGAGGATGAGGAAACATAGCAAATGTGAATCACTCCCTGCGACACCTAATATAAAAAATATAAAAAAGAAGAGAAAGGGAAAAAAGGGGGAAAAGTGGGGGTGGAAATTCAAGCAAGAAAAGGGGGATGAATAAGAGGAGGAGGAGGAGGAGAAGGAGGAGGGGGAGGAGGAAAGAGCTGTGGGGTTATAAAGAGGAAGGAAAAACAAAAAAATAAGCCAATAAAAAAGACCAACATTTCAAGCAAGGAATCCTCTTTGCATTTAAATAAAATGCTTAGGAGTCTGACCTTCCCCCTTTCTCCCTTTTTCCTTTCTCTCTCTCTCCCAGGGCAGCAGGAAAGCTGTGTGAGGTGTCCAGTAGGAGAATCAAGTGGGTCCTTGGTGAACCAAATCACCAGAGAAAACAATATCTCTTAATTTCCAAAGAGAGCGTGCCCACACATCACCAGGAACACCAAATATGCTAATGGAAGTTTTCAAAACACATCTTTTTTTTTATTTTTAATTGACTTTGTAATAATATTACATTAAAAATATTTATGTGAGGTCCCATTCAACCCCACCCCCCCACCCCCCCCCTCTCCCCCCCCAGCAACACTCGTTCCCTTCATCATGACACATACTCTCCTCCATTCCATCCAGTGGGCCCTGTGAGGATTTACAATGTCCAGTGATTGCCTCTGAAGCACCATCCAGGGCAGCTCCTTGTCCCAAAGACGCCTCCACCTCTCATCTCTTCCAGCCACCATGTCCACTTTTCCCAATCCAATGTCACCTCTTCCATGTGGAAATTGGTTTGGTTGTGTCCATTGCACCTCTATGTCAAGAGGAGGCTCAGATTCCACATGGATGCTGGATGCAATCCTCCCACTTTCATTTGTAATCACTCTAGGCTCCATGGTGTGGTGGTTGTCCTTCTTCAACTCCATCTTCGCTGAGTGTGGTAAGTCCAATAAATCAGATTGTAGGTGCTTGAGTCTGTTGAGGCTCAGGACCTGGCTATCACATTGTCAGTCCAGAGATTCAAATCCCCTGAATATATCTTAAACCCCAACATTAACTGCACCTCCAGCACATTAGCATGAAAGTCTTATGAAGGGAGATCCCATCTGAGTCCAGATTCATCACACATAAACACCATTTCCAAAGAGGGGCCATCTGCCCTGGTAGTTAACCCCATCGGCCATGACCATAACTCCCATGGGTCTCTTTAGCCCTTAAAGGAACTAATATCTGGGGGTTGTATCTGCTTTATCTGTCTCTCTGACTCTGCTCAGTTGTGCATGAGGGCAATCCTTCTGCCAGCCTCCAGACTCTTTGTTAGAAACTCGTAGCCATATAAACTCATTTCTCCTTTCCATTTCCCCCTTACTTTAGGTCAAACAGCATTTTAAAGTCATGGTATTTTATGTACACAGAGATATTCTGCTGATCTGCATTGAACCTTCCGTATAAGTTCCTTTTCCAATTGCATTATCAGTTGGTAGTTGATAGTGGTCCCTCGGTGCTAGGGAGGCTCATCCCCGGGTGTCAATGTCCACATAGAAGAGGTGGCATTGGATTGGGAAAAGTGGACATGGTGGACGATGGGTATGGGGAAAGGCAGGAAGAGATGAGAGGTGGAGGCGTCTTTGGGACATGGAGCTGCCCTGGATGGTGCCTCAGAGGTAATCACCGGACATTGTAAATCCTCACAGGGCCCACTGGATGGAATGGAGGAGAGTATGGGCCATGATGTGGACCATTGTCTATGAGGTGCAGAGGTGCCCAAAGATGTACTTACCAAATCCAATGGATGTATTTTTAATGTAATATTATTACAAAGTCAATAAAAAAAAAAAGAATGATGAGTAAGCAGCAATGCCTGTCCCCAAGCCCTGGATTAGTTACCAGGAGCCTATCATAGCTCAGAATAACTTCCCTTAGCAATGCTGGTGGATGCTATCACAATCTTAGACAGCTCTTCTTTGTGGGGATTTCGCATATTCAGAACTTTTGCAGAACAAAATGAAATTTTCTATCACAGAAAAATAAAGAAAAAAATATTCATCACCAGCCAGCCTCAGTTAGTAACATGACTATCCATTTCCAAAAACTAATCAAACAAAAATCTGCTTTTCCTTGATTTGTTTCACCAATTTTTCTTCTTTCCTCTTTTTTCTTTCACTACTTTATGGATTGAAGCAGAATGTCATTAATAAAACCGACCCAGATTTACATGCTACCACAAAACGGAGCTTCTGGGTTTATTGGTATTTCATTATTACCATTTCTCAAGGGATTTCTTGTTTCACACAGGATGTTGCTTTTAAAACACAAAGCAAAAAGAACCCCACTTACTTTTCTCTCTTGATGTCCATTTGGCCCTTTGTGTTTTGAGTATTATTGAAATTCAGTGTTTCCTGTACTGGTTTGGCCCTTGCTGTCTACCATCAGTTTTCCCTCAGAAAATAGCTGAGGTGTGAACAAAGTGCAGGGTGACACAGAAGGAGGGTTGCTGAGGTTGTTGTTGCTGGGGGTAGGAAACAGACGTGACAGTGGAGGAGACCTTGCTACTGCAGGTAGAGCTGCTGGCTGAGAAAGGGCACTTGGTAGGAGAAGCAAGGGCTTTCCAACAGTGGGAAGTGGAGCCAGAGACACAACCTCAGAGCGTTGTTCAGGATCAGCTGAGTGGTAGATGGCACCAATAGCCAATTCTCCTCCACTCCTGGTCACCCACAGGAGTAACCGTCCCTGTTCCTCTGCTAGGTGCTTGCATGTGACCAAGAAGCCATGTGTGACTCTTCAGACAGAAGCATGTAAGCACCCAAGGCCAGGAGCTCCAGAGACTTCACACTGAGAGGACAACAGCCTGACTGGTGACCCGCCCTCCACCTGGGTTCCTGAGACTGGACTGGGCATAGCCTCCCAGCCACATACACAAACACACACACACACACACACACACACACCTTTTGACATGGGAAGTCTATCTTTACTTTTAGCCACTGTCTCAGTTTGCCAGGGCTAGTCTGACAATGCCCCAGAACTGCTTATTTAAGCCCCCAGGTTGATGGTTCTATCATGTGCCTCTCTGACAGTGGTCAGATCAGGAAGGAAAGGCTTGGCCCAGTGGACCCAGTCCTCAGCAAAAGGGCACTGACCATCACTAGCCAAAACCAATTAGTCAATGGGGTGCAGCAGTGCTCCAAAATGTATTCACTAAATAGAATGAATGTGCCACACTAATGAAAGAGGTTGTTGATGTGGGAGGAGTGGAGTGAGGCGGTTGGGGGTATATGGGAACCTCTTATATTTTTTGAATGTAACATTTTTTGTGATCTATGTATCTTCAAAAAATACAACTAAAAAATTGATAGGGGTGGGGTGGGGAGTGGGGTATATGGGAACCTCTTATGTTTTTTAATGTAACATTTTGTGTGATCTATTAACTTTGAAAAAAGATAATTAAAAATAAAAAAAAAAAAACAGTAATTAGAGCTCCACCGACCCAGGGCTTACTGTGAGCCACTGTATGCGCACTAAGCACATTCATTCTCTTAAGTGGTCCATGAGGTCAGTTCTGTTTGATCTGTCCTAGAATGGCAAAGTGAGACAGAGAGGCTGTGACTTGTGAAGGCTCCACAGCTAGTCACCACAGAGCTGATACTTCCACTTGGGGCTCCTCAGCCTGGGCTGCTAACCAACACACTGACTACTGTTAACTGTGCTCCAAGGAAATTGATTTAGGAAGAATTTGATCAGCTTTAGTACAGAGTTTGATCAGCTGTAGTACAGAATTCGCCCTCTTTATGACCAATGATCCCAAGGTCAGAGAAACTGCTCCTGGAGCCCTGGAGCTGATCAGATACCAGTGCCCATAATCCCAATACCATGGTGTGAACATTGGTTCAAATAGACTTTGAAATGCCTTTTGCTGTTCTTGTTGCTTTTAAGGCTCTTTTCTTTAGATTTTAATTAATATTTATTTCAGTTGCATAATTTCCTTTTGGCATGCACAAAGCCCCAGGACTTGAATTTGCCTGTAACCTCAGCTAACCAAAACTGCCCTGAAATGCTTTAAACACATAAAATCCCATTTGAATGCATGCATTCTAAAGACAGTTACCAGACATTGTATGTCCTCCCATGGCCCACTGGGTGGACTGTGGGAGAGTGTGGGCTATAATGTGGACCATTGACCATCAGGTGCAGCGGTGCTCAGAGATATATTCACCAAGTGCAATGAATGTCTCATGATGATGGAGGAGATTGTTGCTATGGGGGGAGGAGAGAGGTGAGGGGAGTGGGGGGTATATGGGGACCTCATATTTTTTGAATGTAATATTAAAAAAATAAAGACAAAAATAAATAAATAAATAAAGACATTTCCCATTTTCCAGGAGGCAATAAGGCATTCGAGCAGCAGTCAACGACTTTCTTTCTGGAGGGCCAGGGGGGAACTCTTCTGGCCCTGTGGGCTCTGTCGTTATCACTCAACCCCAACATCCTGCACAGGAACATTAGAGAAATGAATGGGTGTGGGTGTGTTCTAATAAAACTTTATCAAAACAGGCAGGCGGCCAGATTTGGCCTGCAGGCCTTAGTTTGCCGACCCTGACATATAGAAAAGTGTGCTTATGGCTCATTCCTTATGTCCCACCAAGAGATAGAGCCCTGGTCACTTCTTACCTCGGGGCCCCTCTCTGGCCCTTGTTCAGTTAGCCCTGGAAGGCGGGGCCATTTATCAGACCGCCAAATTCTGGAAGGAGACACTGAGTCTTCAGGCTCACTCTGCCCTTCTCCCTCTTGGGCCTGGCCCGCAGGGGGCAGGGGCTCTGCTCTGCATTTCTACCACATTTAAGCTTCAGAATCCACAAGCCCCACTGTGCAGTCCTCAGCGGTACCTTCCATCAGTGACACCCCATCGAGGAGCAGTCTAGAGTCCACCTTATGGAAAGGGACTCCTCAAAGGTACAAACAAAACGGTGTAGTGTGAACTGTCTGTTATTCTGAAAATCCAGATGAAATTTATATTCTCTAGATAAAGAAGATTTGAACAACTTCATACACCAAGAGTCTTGGCTTTTTGACTATTATCTCATGATGGCCACCAACTCACTGGCAGTATCATAGGTACCGTAGACTCAAAATGTAAACCCCACTTAGTAGTGAAACTATTTACAGTTGTTCAAAAGCTATTGCTCACAGGAAGAAAACAGATGAAGTGTGTGTTTACAGAAGGTCAGGAACCCTTCCGTTCCACCCCCCTCCTGTTTTAATGGCCAGCAGATACAGGTACCTTGTCAGACGGCCCCAGAAGTCCCCTTCCTCCATCCAGTTCTTCCACACGCTAGAAGCCAGGCAGAGGGGTACCTCAGATGCAAGAGACATCCCGGGGGGCAGGCTGAGGGCCATGGTTGCTTCAACCAGAAACTACGCTTCTGTGTGTGAAGTGAAGCTCATGAGACTCAAGGGGCCTCCCATCAGTACTCGAGCGAGAGTTGACCTGAACTGGGGACTCAACCTGGGCACCACTGATTGTGGGTGGCTAGGAGAAGAGGAAGGAGGCATTTTGTGGGATTATTTTATACACCATTAACTTCCTTTCCAATGGAATCTGTGTTCCAAGTTATGGGTTGAGCTGTGTACCCCAAAAAGATACCTAGAACTCCTAATCCTGGGTACCTGGGAACACGAACTTTTTGCCAAAGCGTTATTGCAAGCAGAATCATTTAAATTGAATGAGGCTGACTGCAGTGGGTGGACCCTTAGTCCAGGATGGCTGGTGTCTTTAGAGGGGGGTGTGGACACAGACAAAAGTGGGAGGCGGGAGCACCATGGGAAAAGAGACAGAGCAGGCCATAGGGTGACTGAGGAGGCACTGAAAACCCAAGGCTTGCTGGACAAGGGACAGGCGCCCCAGGGGCCAGGACTGACACACCAGCACGGCCCACGCACTTGCGGCTTCAGCCTGCCGGGCTGAGAGAGCCGTTTCTGGTGTTTTTAGCCACCCAGTTCATGGCACTTGTGACAGCAGCCTGAGAAAAGTGAGGTGTCCCTCTTCTGGCAGTCCCATCCCTCCAGGAGGCCTGAGGGATAGCCCAGGTGCCCAGCTGTCCGCCAGGCTGAGGGTCCCCAATCAAGGCTTTTATCTAATCAGATGCCCTGAGGAACACCCTGGGGACGGACAGAAACAATGTTGAAAAGAAAGGAATGGGTGACCTGGACAACTCTGAACACCCTTCTCTTCCTTCCTTCCGCCCTCTCTTGGGGGCTTCGGCTGCTTAGACCCCTGAGGTCTTCCCACCACGCACACCTTCCCAGAGGGGCCGGGCCAGACGGTGCAGACCTATTCCTGGTTCTCCTTGTCGGTGGGAAGGCGGCCCGAGGGTTCCAGTGGTCCAGGACCTTCCATCAGCCTGGTTGCTTATTCACGGCCCACGGGAACCACCGCACATACTGCTCAGGGGGCCGCATCCTGCACACTGGATAGCCTCGGGGCTCCCTTTCTAGACTGTCCGCGCCCCCCGGATTGCTGCAAGGCCCCTCCAGCCCGGGGGAGGGGTGCCTCTGTGTCTCGCAGTACTAAAATCTCTGCTCTTTTGGGTCCAGGCGCCCATCTCACCGACCCTGCTGAACAGCCCCTGCCCTCTCCATCCCCGGGCGCCCCATCGAGTCTTCCTCCCTGGTGAGCACTCCCTCCTTGCTCGCCCCCCACTTGACCTTCCCGGTAGCCCTTTCCCACTATGATGTCCTGCTCCCACCCCCACAGAAGCATCCCCCACCCTGCCGGGGTCCCGCCCCCACGCCCTTGCTTGGCCCCCAGATCCCTTCCACGCGGTGCCGCTGGGTGTCCAGTCCCCGCTCCGGGAGGCACAGCCCTGCCCCAGCCCCTCCCTGGCAGGGGAACCCTGCCCCCAGCACCGTCTCACCCCCACCGCGCGGTGCCGCCCCTCCCGCCTCACCCGGGTCTGGCGGGTAAGTAGCTGCGCTCCTTGGGGTCCAGGCGCCGCGGCGGGACGTAGCTGAAGGCGGACTGCGCGGAGATGGGCGGCGGCCCTGGAGTGCCCCGCAGCGTGGCGGCGGTGATCTCCTCCTCATCCGCCAGGCCGCCCGCTTCCAGCTTCTCCGCCCAGGCCATGTCGGTCGCACCCGGCCGGGGGCCCCGCCCGAGTCCGTCTCCCTGGCTACTCGGCGCCCGCGTTCAGCAGTTGCCGGGGAACAGCGGCCTCGCCTCACAAAGCTGGGCGGCGGGCGCAGGGCTGGGGCGCAGGGCCAGGGGCGCAGGGTGGAGGGCGCAGCTGGGCTGGGGATGGGACCGTGCCCTCCCGTCTCCTTGCGGGTCCCTGGAGGGCCCACTTGGGACGCAAGGAGCCGCGTCTGCTGGACTGGGGAACTCCGCCTGCTTGCCCTTGCCCTTGCGCTCCCGGAGGGTTCCAAGCGGGCTGTCCGGAAGAAGAGCAGGCCATGGCAGCGCGGCATCTGAAACCCTCCAGGAGCCGCGGAACAGTAGTGGAAGACTCAGGTGGAATTCACTGCCGTGGTATATTAACTCAGTGTGTCCGCAGCAGCACCGTGTCAACGTGCAACGAGTTGGTTTTCAGCGCCTCGGTCACCACGAACAGGCACCGCTCACAGTACTGGCAGGTGCTGTTGTGCAGCGGCACAAATCGAATCCATTCAAGTGGTATCTGGCAAAACTGACCTGTTCCACAGCGCTCTGCTGTTTCTTGAGTCAAATGCTGGTTCAAGAGGTGTGTTCCTTCTGTCGAAAATTCGCTTAACTCTAAAGCCTGGGATGTGTGTGTATCAGTAAAAAGGAAAAGGAGAACTAAACAGGCCTTGGGAATACTTTAACCAGGGCAGCTCTAGGAAGACTGGCTTGAAACATAAATGATAATGAGGGGCAAGACTTGTGGAATCTGGGGAACAGTCGGTCATTCCAGGCAGAGGGAAGAGCATCTGTGGTGGCCCTGAGGCCAAGCCCATTGATGTGCGGGTGGCAGAAAGGGAGGACAAGGGTGGTGCAGCTTTCAGAAGGGGAAGGCAGTAGGGAGTGCAGGTGGACAGGCAGGCAGGGGAGGGGGCGGTCTCAGGCCCAGACCAACGAGCACCCCTCTCAGGAGGCTTCTTGCCTGTATGTCCTTGATTCAGGCAGAGGTTTCAGAGATTTTTCAGTACCATGTCCTTGATGCTAATTAACAAAAGCAATAACCACACACTTACAGTGGCACCCCTAGAAGTAGAGCACCCTAGAAATATGGCACCCCTAGAAGTACAGCACACCTAGCAGTAGGGAACCCTAGAATTATGGCACCCCTAGAAGTATGACCCAGCAAGCCAGTCTGTGCTCCTCCTACACCTCCTTACACATGGACACAACCATTCTAAGGTCCACAGGATGGAGGAATAGAGTATGGATTGGAGTGGACTTACTGATATTTCTATTCATGAACTATTGTGATTAGTAATTGAAGAAAATGTGGCATTGGTGTGTAGAAAGTGGCCATGTTGGCTGCTGGGGTTGGGAGTGGGAGGAAGAAATGTAAATGTGGGGGCATTTTCGGGATTTGGAGTTGTCCTGGGTGTTGCTGCAGGGACAGTTACTGGATATTGTATGTCCTCCCATGGCGCACTGGGTGGACTGTGGGAGAGTGTGGGCTATGGTGTGAACAATTGACCATGAGGTGCAGCGGTACTCAGAGTTGTATTCACCAAATGCAATGAATGTCTCATGATGATGGAAGAGATTGTTGTTATGGGGGTTGGAGTAGGGTGAGGGGGGTGGGGGGTATAGGGTGTGACAGGGAGGGACAAGAGAGCTCACAGAAGGCAGAAGTGACACTGGGCTTGGTCTGGGTAGCAAAGAGGGACTGTGGAAGGGTTTCTGAGGCATAGTATGATCCAGAATAGTGCTCAGGCCCAAAGCCATGAAATGCTCTAAGAACTGTAAGTGAGACCACTTCACAGGTTTCCCAGAGATGTGAGAATCCTTTTGGCCTGGCCCCCAGGTGAGCGGAATTCACTTGGGTATATGAACACATCCGAATCGATTGCAGCTCTCTCCTGGTCAATCTTTCATTTGCTTCTATTTGTCTCATTCCTTCTCTGCAAAGAAGCATAAAATTTAAAAGTGAACTTAGAGCTCTAGAACTCATAGAGTTTCAATAACCTATGCTAAAGCTTAAAAAGCCTTAAAAAGTAAAGATAAAGAGATCTAAAATGTTAGAGCATGATGGGGTCATGCGATGGTTAATCACCATCCAGTTGGTGCAGAGTCATTGGATGATGCAAGCCCTGGCCTGCCAGTGTGAGGGCATTCTGTAGGTGGCTTTAGACCATTAGGCAGTTGCAGCTATGGCTGATGACATCCACAAACAAGGGCGACTGCCTTCAGCAAGGATGGGAGTCCCATCACCCCAGCAGCTGGAGGTCTTAAAGCAACACCAAGGCCCTCAGCAGTGGCAAATCCTTTCTCTCCTTCTCCAGCTTCTCCCAAGGAAAGTCATCCGCTGTGCTGTCTCCAATGCATGGCCTTCCTTAGGAAATCTGAACTTGCCTTTCCCCAGGGTCACTGAGCCAATTTTACTAACAAATCCCTCCCTATTTACGTATGGACCCATATCCTGATGGCTGTTTCTTCAGAGAATCCTAATACTGGTAGAAATGCAGACGTTACTAGCTAATATGTCCTGTGATTACTTTGTGGTGGGCCTTTTTCTAAATGTTTTTATGTGTATTAACTCATTTCATCCTTATTTTCTGATTAGCCATTTGGAAATGAGGCCCAAGGTTATACAATTTGCAAGAGAGGTTGAAATCAACCCCACGTGCCTGACTCCTGAACACAGATTCTCAGTCCTCTGTTACATTGCTGCTCAGACCAGGTTCAAGTCTCATCTTCACCCGTGGTTCTGTATCCAAGGCAGGCATTGACCATCTGTGAGCTTTGGAGAGGAAACACTGCCCAAGTCCAAGGCCCCTGGAAATCATACAAGCCTGTGTTCAAGTGCTTAGCATAGAGCTCAGCACAGAGCGGGTGAGAAGTAAATGGAAGCTCCTTTCCCTGTCCAAGGCCCCGGAACTAGCCAGAGGTAGAAACCCAGTCTCCAAACTCTGCGGCCCTTTCCACATCTGCCTGCCTTGTCTCACTCTCCCCTCAAGCTTTAACCTGACCGTAATTGGAGAGTGAAGCATCTGTACTTCACTAAATACAATGTAAATCACGCATGATTTACATTTTAGATTTTCCCCCAATCAAACTTGCCCCCTTACAACCCTACCTAAATTTACTTTACTTCATTGTATATTTAAAAAGAGAATACTCCTGAATATATATATACTTAAAGATTTTATTTTAATTTACCCCTCCCCCCTGGTTTTTTGTACTTGCTGTCTGCTCATCTTCTTTTTGGGAGGCACTGGGAACTGAACCTGGGGCCTCCCATGTGGGAGGGAGGCACCTAATTACTCAAACCACCTCTGCTCCATTTCATATGTCTCATTGTGTTTCTTCACTGTGTCTCTTACTGCATCATCTTGTTGCATCAGCTAACTGAGTCACCTTGTTGCATCAGCTCACCAAGTCAGCTAGTCCTGTCAGCTTGCTATTTGGCTCATCATCTTTACGAGGCACTGGGAACTGAACCTGGGATCTACCACAGTGTGGGTACGAGTCCAGCTGCTTAAGACACATCCACTTCCCTATATTTTATTAAAGGATTATTTCTGTATAATTCTACAATTATAAATGTTATAGTAATCCAAAGTGCTGTCATCTGTTTTCCCATTGCTCCTCCTCACCATACATTATATCTGCTAACAAAGTACATCAGGAAATGGGAAAAAAAACATTTCTTATATTTGTAGGAGGAGGAAATGAAGGTCTCTAAAAAGCATACTCTTTTCATTTAGCAGATAACTATTACAAGATGGCAGATTTAAAAATAGTCATTCATTGTATTCATTTATTGTACTTGATCGATTCTGTTTGACATATAAAATCAAGTATCTATGATACTAATATTAAATTGAACTTTAATTTTAAATCAATCACTGACACTTGGTATTCACGGTATAGGGAAAATAAAGGCTCCTTCCATGTGTCTGTATCATCTAGACAGATCCTTTTCAGATCACCAAATAGTCCATAATTCTGCAAAATGGCTAATTCACAAATAAGGCTCTTTTTATGCTGAGACCCATAAAAACACAACTTCTTTCATGATCTGAGTTCTGTCACTATTCCTTCTTGTCAGCACTGAACCCCGGGGTTTTGAGAAAACAATTTTCTTGATAAAGATTTGACAAATTCAAGCCTTGATTTTAGCATCTCAGCCTCATGAAAATGGATCTGTTATGGGAAGAATAAAAAAAAAAGGAACTGGCTAGTATAATCCTTCACAATTGAAATTACCGTGTTGAACTTTTTTGTCTCTAACAACCTGACCACAAATGCTTGCACACACATAAGAATGGAAGCTCCTCGAGGGCAAAGTCACAGCTATCTTACTTGTGTACTCCCAGAGCCCAGAACAATGCTTAGTACATAATAAGAGCTCAATAAATATTAGTTGCTTAAATAAGAGGGATATTTAAAGGATCAAAGATGATTCCTGTCCTCGAAGACACAATCAATACTAGATGTATGCAACAAGCCAATGCAGAGTGTGTGAAGAAAATCAACATTCCAGCCCTCAGAGGAGGTCAGGGTTTTAGGTTGTGGGGAAAGAAGAGACCTGAGTGGGGTGTTGCTGAATGGACAGAATTTAGTCATGAGGAGATGCTGTCTGGAGGGAGAGGGGGCACCTGGTCAAAGGAGCAAGGGGAGAGAGAATGGAGTGGGTTAGGTGGGAGGGAAGAGACCGCCAGCTTGAAGACAGGTAACAAGGCGCAGCCTCAGGGGATCCCAAAATTCAGAGTAGAGGAGGTTCTACTGTATCCCATGAGTAGGAAAGAAACAAGGTTTCTGATCACAGGCTGGCATGCTGAGGGTTTTCAGAAGATTAGTCTGGGGTGTGCAAGATGAACTGGACAAGAGTAAGCCAGAGAGGAAACCAGGGAGCAGACTAGCACTAATACCTTAGAGAACTTGGGAAATTCATCTACATTCTAGTCACTCATCATCATAATGCCTTATTAAGTAACTTACAAAGGAAACAATAAGGTCTTAGACATTAGGTAGTGATGAAGATACTGGTTTTAGTGAGTCATCCTGTCCATTCTTACACTTACATCAGGGGGAAATTAAAACAGATATTCCAATAATTTAATAACTCTAAAAGCAGAGTTGAGCATATCTTATGAAGAATATTGGCATATTCTGCTTTTGGGAAACTGAAGATCAGAAAAATCTGTATTTCAAGGGAAGCAGACTTGGCCCAGTGGTTAGTGCATCTGTCTACCACATGGGAAGTCCACGGTTCAAACCCCGGGCCTCCTTGACCCGTGTGGAGCTGGCCCATGCACAGTGCTGATGCACGCAAGGAGTGCTGTGCCATGCAGGGGTGTTCCCCGCATAGGGGAGCCCCACACGCAAGGAGTGCACCCCATAAGGAGAGCCGCCCAGCATAAAAGAAAGTGGAGCCTGCCCAGGAATGGTGCTGCACACACGGAGAGCTGACACAACAGGATGACGCAACCAAAAGAGACACAGATTCCCATGCAACTGACAACAACAGAAGCAGACAAAGAAGATGCAGCAAATAGACACAGAGAACAGACAACCAGGGTGGGGGTTGGGAGGGGAGAGAAATAAATAAAATAGATAAATCTTAAAAAAATAAAAGAAAAATCTGTATTTCAAAACATAAGCCGAAGATTTATAAAAAATACCAAGTACACTGAAAAGCCTAATTAACAAAGTGGGTACTTCAATTGGAGATATAAGATTCTCAGCCCACTGTCCTAGCAGACTACTTAGGACCCTGGAAAAAGCAAGTATGAATGAGGGATTACTTTGGGGGGTGGAGGGAATGGACCCATACCTGGACAACTTGATAACCAAGTAAATGGAGTTGCCGTTGTTTAATAGCCTCTTTTCTTAGTAAATTTTTGCTGTTAAAACAAACTCTTTTGGGGCCATTAATGCATAGTGCTACTCTGGAAAAAAAATCAAAGAGAAATAAACTTAGTTTTTATAACAATCCAAAACATTATTTTTATGGCCAAAATTTACTCAAAATGTGGCTTTTCCTAATGGCCAATACTCTCACATCAATCATGAATGTGTTACTCTTTAGTCTACTGAAAAAGTACTTGGCTTAATTAATGATGGTATTAATAAAATATTACAAGGAATTTCCAGAAAACATACCCTGAAATGCAGTTTTAATTTCTGGAATCATCTATTTTTCTCACCTTTTTAAGAAAATGATCCTTTCCTATTCACCTCAACAGGCCTTTAATATAAAAACTAGAACAATTTCTTTATCTTTTGTGTACATCTTCATCAACTGTAAAAGGTAATACAAATCCTTCTTTATCTAATTTAATTTCAATATCTAGTGAGAGAAGGAAAAAATTCTTCATGTGATACCCTCACAAACACTATCTTCCTTTACTTCTTTGTTCTGTTTTGATTTCTTCCAAACTGTATTTACCAATAGGACAGAAGGCTGCAAAGTAATGACCACAACCAAATGAGGATGTTCACTCACTCAGCTTCAAGAACAAGCCTGTCAGCCTGAAATTAAGGAGGCTTCCTGGGCTAAAGCAATGAGTAGGTCCTCAAATTAACAGGGGAAGAGTAGGAACCACACACTTTCTCCTTCTCCTTACAAATGGTGGCACACTTTCAATTCAGACAGTGAAGAAAATGTTCTAAGTTCAGCAAAATTAGACAACTAAGCAGCTCAACACATCCCTCTCTTCCATGTCTCCTGACAGCTAATGCAGCCCATGACCATGGCACCCCATGACTGCAATATGTGGCCAAGGGGAGTGGCTGGTGTTCCCTTCCCAGCCCTCTGGTATATGCCATTCCTTCTGTAGAAAGGGCCATGAAAGCAGGAGAGGTGGAACATGTGACCATTTGAAGCCTATCAGAGATGGTTCTCTTTGAGATGATTTTTTAATTGATGAAAGGAAGGACTTTGACTCAAAGTCAGCATAGTCCAGCAGCTATTTCTGGGAGGATCTGTGTGCTTATATCTGTGCTAGTGTGGTAGCCACCAGCTATGAGAGGCTTTGGAGCACTTGAAATGTGATATAAACTTTACTTATGTTTAATGTAAATTTAAGTAGCCATCTGCACTAGTGGCTACTATACTGGACAGTGCAGGCCTAGACTATAAGAGTGGCTAAACAGACATGAGCATTTACTGTGTTATTCCCTCATTTATTCCTTCTTACCATAAGTGTTTGAGGTCAATATTCTTCTTACTCACATTTTACAGATGAGGAAGCAAACAGAAAAAGGTTAAAAAGGGTAAGTACACTGTGCAAAGACATTCTGCTAATCTGTGGCAAGCTGGATTCAAATACAGTCCATATACTATATTCTACCATCTACACTCTAGAGCCTCGTGTGGGGCAGGGAAGATTCCATTTTGCATTCTGTGGCTACTAAGCTCCACCTGTCTCCCAAAGAGATAACAGCCACTAAGGTTCTGTAAATAAATCCCCTGGTACTTACCTATTGTATACCAATAGTTTATTAACATTTTGGAAGCAAAGTAGGATCTTGCTCCTAAAAGGTCGATCAATTCAATTACCAGAGATTTATGAAAGTGAAAATCCACAGGGTTCTCCAGGGAATGGTATGGAGTAAAAAATGATTTCATTTGATATTTAGGAAGGAGTTTGGGATCCTAAAAATCATATATTCAATCATGAGAAAAAAATAAGATACAAAACCAGAGAATAAAGTGAAGGTAGTGAGTTACCTATGTATAAAAGTTTGATACAAAATTCCTTTAACGAATGATATTTTTCTAGGACTTAGGACTGATATCTTTCTTAACACAGCAATGAAAAATATTCTTGTTATACTTAAAGTGTAATAGCTCAAAATATTCTTAAAATGTGTCTTAAAAGTAGTCACTGAAAAAAGAACAATAAACATCATGACAATGCTGTCAAATTCAAGAAACATCTCTGAAACTCTCAGAATTGCTTTAAGGACCTGAAGGACACTCAGTTAAAATTTTTAATCCAAGAAGAAATGATAAAACTGACATCTCAATTCAATAAATAAAGGATTGCAATGGAACAACTAGTGCTGGAAAATTAGTTATCTGTCTAGTAAAGAAGAGTTAAACTCCTACCAAACATCAGACTATGAGCATATCTCCTTTTACTGAGTTTTGCTTTATTGCACTTTGCACATATTGTGTTTGTTTTTTAAAATAAACTGAGGGTTGGTGGCAATCCTGTGTCAAGCAAGTCTATCAGTTCCAGTTTTCCAACAATGTGTGCTTTCTTTATCTGTGTCACGTTTTAATTGAGGTATATACATTTAAAAATAAAAATAATGCTTTTGCATACTGAAAAGGCTATAGTACACGTGCAGTGGGAAACTAAAACATGCATGTAACTCACTTTATTATGGTGGCCTGGATCTCACAGGTGGATTAAAGATCCAATGGGGAAAAATTAGTAAATATTTGCACTAACACATATTTGGTGAAATAATCTTATGCATGATGGAAAAGTCAGGAACCATTAAAAGACAGGTAGATTTGGTCACACAAAACTTAAAAACACAAAGCAATAGAAAGATGAATTAGGGAGCAGGAAGGCAATTCCTAGGAAATACAAATGGCCAATAAACATTTAACAAAATGCTCAACTTCATTATGACTCACTCAAATGCAATTTAAATACATGACAAGACACCCTTTTCCACTGAACTGAGTGGCAAAAGCTAACAGGACTAAAAAAACACAGCCACGTTCACTCACTGCTGGGGAGGTGTGACATCTACCATTCAGAGTCACTACCTACTGACGTTACACCAGTGGTCCCACTCTTAACATTCTAGTCTGCAGCTTAAAGGAACATGGGTTGCAGTAGAATGACACACAAGGGTGTTTACTACAGCACTGCTGATAGAGACCAAAGTTGGAAAGAACCTGAAAGATCATAAGCTGGGAAACTGGTAAGTCCCATAAAATACTGCACCACTTTGAGAAAGAACGTATTTGATCCACACACATTGGCCTTGAGGAAGGTCTATGTATACTGGACATAATGGTAAATTATATGATATACTGGACATAAAGAGAAAAGAAAATTGGTTTATATATTTGTGTATGTTGGGCATAGAAAGCACAGTTACAAATTTGTTATTTCAGGGAAGGGAGGTGTTTGGGGTTAACTAATTTTAGTGTTTATATGCCTTGGCATTGTTAAAAAATTTTAAAAGAAAAGAGTAACGGCTTTCCACTTCTTTACCTTTTACCAGAATATGATCCTGAGTCACGTTTGAAGGACAAAGCAGAAGGTGAGGAAGTCTGTTGGGACTATTTCCAATCACACAAAAAAGGTGTGCTGTGAAGTTTATGAGAGTGAATCTTTATAGCACAGATACCACCTAAAATAAAGTCTACCAGAGAAGAGTGAAATTTCTGACTTGGTTAGAAAATGCACTCAGAAATAATTAGGATTTGTAGAGTTCAGAGATTCAGACTTTTTAATCAAATGGCTATTGTGCGTGCTAAACCCTTTAAAACCCTTGAAGTGAATTAAGGAATATTAAGATTTGTATGCCTTCAACACTTGAAACCATCTAGAAATCTCACACAGCAGGAATTGGTCCTATAGGACAAGACAGAAATGGGGTCAATTTATCAAAGAAAAGGCCAGCTGTTGCACCTAGCTCCAAGTAAATGAAAGTTTTCCCTTTTAATAAAGTTACGGAGACAGGTCAAAAGAGAAAAGACTTAGTTTTCAGAAGGGGCACAAGAAAACTGTTTGCCCTCAGTGAAATAATGCCATACACCTTTTGTTTTTACCTTATAGAAAGGATATTCTATGACTGAGAATAAATAAAGTTGTGTCTGTTGTGCTAGACTCAGTCTGTCCAGATATGATTCTTCACCTGAAATGAAAACATCCCAATCAGTTATGCTTGAATTTTGGTACATGTAATGAAAAAAATCATGAACATCCAGCACTAATACATTCATTCCAGAAGTATGATGGATTTTTAAGTGACACTAGAAAATGAAGTTGTTAGAAATATGCCCTCATGCTTGCTTAACCAGTGACATCTTATTTTGACTTCTACAAACCCAAGCTCCTAACTTCTGCCCCTTGTTGGGATTCAGGCAGTTACAGCAGCAGACCCCTGCTAATGGGAGCATCTCGATGATCCCCCACAGGAGCATGAATGGCCCATTGAGGTGCTGATGTCTTCCACCTATAGGAAGCACATCCACCAGCCTATCCAGCCACTGAATCATCACCATGGCAGCGCCAACCACGTGAGGGCTGACTTCTAAGGAAGAACGACATCCCCAGCATCAAGGCTCCTGGCTTTAGGTACTTTTCTCCAGCCTGAGGGTCACCCCAGACCCCAAAGATCCAGGGACTCCTTTCACAGGGGGTGGGGAACCTAGGGCCTTATATCCTGGTTCTGCTGACATCTAGAATCTGCAGAGATGACCCCATCTGGCCTTATAGCGGGTACAATGAAAGACAAGTAGCTTCCGTAAGGGGCCTTGGTCAAGAGCCTGGCAGACACCTTTAGGATGTAGGCACATCCAGCAGGTGGACTTTTACATGAGACTATTTCAGATTAAGTGATGCTGGTGACTCATTGACTGTGGGTACCTTCACAACATTAAAAATATCCCCCAACCTTAAGTGACTAGGATTTTTGTTCATGGATTCTCTGTGTTTGTATTTGGGGAGGGGTGTGCAGTTATTTTCCTAATAGTCACAGAAGCCACTACTACTACCTGATATTATCTCTAGTGTACCTAAAACAATGCTTGCATTTTAGTTACTTCAAGAGGAAATATCAGGAAAGTTACATTTTAGCACAATTGAACTCTAGATATACTGCAATGCACTTTCTTCCCAATGATCTGAACTGCAAAAAATGGAATTTTGTTCACTCGAGGACAAAATTCCCTAGGAGGATGGATGGCCCTGGTGGCCAGCATTTTCTGTTGTCACCCTGTAAGTGAGAAGCAGCTGAGGTCATGAGGAAAGCATGGGGCTTGGCATTCACCAGGGTTGGGTAAAATTCTGGCTCTTCCTTTTTCTAGCTCTGAGGTTTAGTGTAAGTCGTGTCATCTCTTTGAGCCTACATTCCCCCATCTTTACAGTGGGGGATGCTAACCTCATCTGTCTGAGTCTGGCTGGTTGACTGTGACACATACCATAGGCAGCAGGAATTTAGTGTCTCAGGTTTTGGAGGCTAGACATCAAATCAAGGGATTAGCACCACACGGTCATGCAGGGGGGCATCTTACTGGTGGCTCAACCTCTGGTCATCACATGGCCATCTGAATCCTGTGGTCTCCACTTCTGCACAGGGGTCCATCTGTCTAGATCCTCTTCTTGTGAGGTCTCCAATCCTGTAGGATGAAGGCCCTCCTGGCTCAATTTGGTTTTATCTTAAAAGGATCTTTGAGATTCTTCCAAATAGCTCCCACCCACAGCACCAGGGACCAGGATTTGAATGTGTCTTCGGGAATATGAGTCAGTCCCCATCACTAAGTCTGTGAGGGGCTTGGTGTGTTCCCAGAGTTGGTCATGAAACAGGTGGCCCTGTGGTACACCACCCTGCTCAACAATCATGGTGATGATCATCAACTTTGGGTGGTTTTTAAGGCAGTCGCTTTTAACCTCATTTGGAAATGTTTACTTTGGATAGAATATGAGAACTTGTGCGAGTGTTAAGATACTATCTATATTTTTAATGAAGTGATCCCTTGGAAGAGATAATCCCTCATCTTTTGTGATTAAATTCTCCAGTTTAGTAGTTGAAAGGTAGGTGATTTAGTTGATTTCAACCCTGATTCCTCAATCATTGGTTTTATTGTTTTGAAGACCAGGTCATTCTCAAAGGACCCATGACATTGAATGACTGGTAATTTCAAGGCTGAGTGACTTCTAAATATGTCTTTATTAATTTGAAGCCAGCTTTTTTCACAATATGTGCCTTTTATTTTTTTCAAACAATTAACAATATTTTATTCAGAATGCCTTTGAGTCCATGATATCATATTGGTAATGCCATAAAAGAAAATATATAAAGTTTGGGTTATAGACATTTTTATAAATAACTCTTTCTTCAGTCTAGATTACCAAGAAAAACAATGCATCTGTGGGAGATGCCTTCATCTGAAAATGACAGCAATAAATTAATTTCAAACTTAAGTTATTTTCATTTAGTTTAAATTAGACCTTTAACCTTTTAGTGCTTACTTTTAATAAGCAGTGTTTGAAATGGGCAAGATTTCAAAAGCTCTCATGTTTGTTAGACAGCTAGGGAAATTAAATGTATTTCTGTAGATGAGACATTTTCAACTTAAATGTGTTAAGTTTGCCCATTAAAGCCATATCAAGCAGAAACATATTCTTAGATTAAAATAATTTGTTTTACTTAATCAGATATCCACCATTAGTCAAAAATGATTTTTCTATTGTTAGACATATCTAGAACAAGGGGAAGTGGAGTGGTTGCTGGCTTTAAGAATTGCACATTGAGTTTGGAAAAAGAATAATATAGAGGATTCAAGACAAAGCCTGGTCATTTCTAAACAGATGATTTGAAATACTGGAATTTTAAAGGGTGTGGACTTAAAGTGTTTTTGTGTTTTCTAAAGATTTTATTATTTATTTATTTATTCATTTATTTATTTAATTTATCTCTATATTTCTCACCCTCTCATTGTTTGTACTCACTGCCTGCTCTCTATGTCTAGTTTTTTTTTTTTTGGTTTTTGTTTTTTTTAGGAGGCATCTGGAACAGAACCCAGGATCTCTCATATGGGTGGGAGGTGTTCAGCCACTTGAGATACATCTGCTCCCTGCTTGTAGCATCTTTTGTAGTGTTTCCTCATTGTGTTGTCTCATTGTGTCATTTTGTTGTGTCAGCTTGCTGCACCAACACTTTGCATCAGCTCTCTGTATTGTTAGTTTTCTTTAAAAGACACTGGGAACTGAAGCCAGGCTTCCCAAGTGGTGCCCAACTGCTTGAGCCACATCTGCTTCCCCTAAAGTGCTTTTAATGAAAGAATATTTCCTACAAAGCTTAAGGGTTTAGAAGAACTTTGAGTATGGACATTTTTACTCACTTATGGATGTCATTGTTCATTGGCTTGACAGAAGTGAACTCCAAGGCTTCTGATTTGCATTTTTAGCTCATAGAGTTGTTTTCAGTTGCCTGAAGCTTTGCGTAGGTTTTACTCTGTCTTAGAATTCAGGGAAGAGGCAAATTTCCATTCCATTCTTGCCTCAGCCATTGGCCAACTGTGAAAATTTGGAGAAGTCCCTTATCCTCTCTGCAACTCAGTTTTGTTTTTGTAAAATACAGGGGCTGGTCTAGTGCCTGGACTCTCAGCCACAGGGTCTCAAGATTGACCTTGAATCAGAGTCTCCTGGACAACTGTTAATTAAAACAGCCTGCCCCATCCCTGGAGTTTCTGATTCAGCATGTCTGGATCTGGGTCTGAGAATTTGCATTTCTAACAAATTCCCAGGTGATGCTGTGACTGCTGGCAGGTGGGTTGGGGGAACCCCTCTCAGCCAATCCCTTGTATGCACAGAGTTTTATCAGGTAGACTCTGATCATAATGTTGATTGCTTTTAAGGCCTATTGGTTAGAAAGACTGCTGATAAAGCCTCAGGAAAGAAAAATCTTCCCTTTGTGTTCTTTTTGCCATAAACCCCAAATTGAGATAATCTCATGGGGGTAGAAGGGAGGGACCATATTTAAGAGAATTTAGCAATCACTGGCTGTGGACATTTCCATGGGCTAGCAAAGGGGAAGGCTGTGCTACCTCAGGAAGGTCTCTAGGACATGGGCAATGGGTGGGAGGCTCTTTGTCTCTTCAGAGATAACTTAAACTGTCTGACTTGTGGTGTGAAATGGTAAGAGGCTGCAGTCCTGTCCTTGGTGACAATGGCAACATCTCCAGTCCCAGGAAACAGTTTAACAATGCAAGGTCTATAAACTTTAAGTCTTTAGGGGAAATGCAAACCAAATATGCTAAAAGCTTATCTAGAATGTATGAAGTCCATGCTAAAACCTAACCTAGGATGTGGAAGATATATATGCTAATTCAAGCCTATTGAGAATTGAAACAAAGGGACCATTTAATGTTTCCTCCATATAAAAGGGATTCAAAAATCTTGTTCGGGGCTCAGGATTGAAACAAAAAGCTCCTGAGTCCAACCAGCCGTCAATAAACCATTTTTCCTTCTCAAAATCATTCCTGAGTCCGGGCCTCTCTATACACAAATAATTGAACCTCTCTCAAATTCTACAACAATATGATACTATTTTCTGTCTTTTTCCCATTTATTTCACCCTTTGTAATAATCTTCATTTCAACACTATTCTCCAAGTCTCTCTCTTTTTTTTCCCTTTCAGGACGCAGTAGTCCCTTTTGTATCTCTTGTAAGTCTTTTGGTAACATTCTATTACTGCTCGTTTTTTTTTCCTGTGAAAACTTTGGACTCACCCTCATTTTTGAAGTTCAGCTTTGCCAGATACAAAATTCTTGGCTGATGGATTTTTCTTTTTAGGTACACTAAGGACTTCATACCACTTTCTTCTCTTCTTCATGGTTTCAGATGTGAGGTCAGCACTTAATCTTACTGAGGTTCTCTTGCACGTGATGCTTTTCTTTTGCTGCTTTCAGAATTCTTTTTATCTCTTATGTTTGTCATTCTGAATAGCAGGTGTCTCAGAGTAGGTCTATTTGGATTTACTCTACTTCTGGTGCATTGTCCTTCTTGGATTTTGATATTTATATCCTTCATAAGGGTTGGGAAGTTTCCACTTGCTATTCCCTCAAATATTCTTTCTACCCCTTTTCCATTCTCTTCTTCAGGGAAACCAATAGTGTAAATTTGTGCACTTTGCATTGTTTTTTGATTTCTTGAACACTTGTTTCACTTTTTCCACTGTCTTCTCTTTTACTTTCCTGTCTTTTTCAGTTCAGGTGTTCTGTCTTTGAAATCACTAATTCTGTCATTGAACATTGCAAAGCTGCTTTTATTGCCTCTAATGTATTTTTAAATTCATTGAACTATATCACTCATACATAAACATACATAAACAGTAAGTGTATAATAGTTGTAAACTTTCAAAACATATATAACATCAAACAAACATATATAATATCTCACCCTACCACCAATAACTTGTATTATTTTTTAAAATTTTAACCAATAAAAAGTATTGTCAAAATATTACTACTAAACAATTTCCCCCAACCAATCCAATTATTATCTTTATATCATTCATATATGAGCATACATAAACAATTAAGTGTATAGTATAAGTTGTGAACTTACAAAGCAAACCTGCATAACATCATACAGGGGTCCCATACATCAACCCTCCACCAACATCTTGCACTGTCACGAGACATTTGTTACAAATTATGAAAGAATATTGTCAAAATCTTACTATTAATCATAGTCCTTATGTTACATTTGTTGTGTTTTCCCCCAACCCACCGCATTATTTTTTAAATATTTTCTATGACAGAAGTTGTAGCCTTATAAAAAATCATGCACATGTGCAGAATTCCCAAACAACACCCTCCATCAACACACCACAATGTGGTGTGTGTCATTTGCTACAGATGAAATAATATCAACTGATTGTTACCATATCCATAGTGTACATTTGGCTCACTTTTTCTGTACTGCCTCAGTACCAACACAGTACATCTTTCACACAGATGCAAGAATATTATATTATTACTACTAACCACAGTCCATAGGTCACTCCAGCTGTGTTTTTCCCATCCTTCTCCATATTCCCAACACCCAGCAGTAGTGATCTACATTTGTTTTACCTAACAAAGGACACTCTTGCATCTGTATCATCAATCACAATTCTCACCCACCTCTTAGTTTACTATGCTACTCAGTTCCTAGATTATTTCCTAGCATTCTGTCAATTGGCATTTTCAGAACTAGACTACCATTTTCAGCCACATCTCCATTTATAAACTAGCTGTTACTCACTGTGTGTTACCATCCACTCTATATATTTCCATACCTTTTCAGTAAAGCTAATTAAAAATTCTACATACATTAAACATCAGTAGTCCACTCAGTCCTTCTCTTATCTCTTCTAAGAATCCACCACCCACCACCAGGTATTGAAGATATTTTCCTAAAATGTCTTCTATAAATTTTATGGTGCTTGCTTTTATTTTCAGTTTGTGATATATTTTGAGTTAATTTTTGGATAAGGTGTGAGATAGGAGTCCTCTTTCCTATTGTCAGCTATGGATGTCCAATATTTTCAGTGCCATTTGTTGAGTGGATTGTTCTGTCCAAGCTGTGTGACTTTGACAGGTTAGTAAAAAATCACTTGAACATATATGTGAGTCTGTTTCTGAACCATAAATTTGATTCCATTGGTCTATTGTGTCTGTCTTTAGGCTAGAACTATGCTATTTCTACCACTATATGTAGGTATTATGATTTAAAGTCTGGAGATGAGGGCTTGCTTTTCCTTTTTATGATGTTTCTGGCTATTCAGGACTCCTTACCATCCCAAATAAATTTAATGATTGTGTTTTCAATTTTTTCTTTAATGCTGGTGGAATTTTTATTAGGATTGCATTAAGTCTATATATCAACTTGAGTAGAATTGACATCTTGATGATATTTAGTCTTCCAATCCATGAGCATGGAATGTTCTCCCAGTTATTTAGGTCATTTTTGAATTGTTTTAACACTGAGTTGCAGTTTTCTGAATACAAGTGCTTTGCAACATTGGTTAGGTTTATTCCTGACTATTGAGTTTTATGTGTTATATTGTATTTTCACCACTCTTTTGACACTATTAGTTACTTTTATTGATATAATCTTCATTTCTAGACTTTCTTCCAGGCCCCTCTCTCCTGTCTTTTCTTTTCAGGCTCTAGCACACCCTTTAGTATTTCTGAAAAATCTGGTCTCTTGCTTAGAAATTCTCTCAGTTTATGTTCATCTGTGAATATTCTAATTTCACCCTCATTTTTGAATGACAGACTTGCTGGATATAAGATTCTTGGCTCAACATTCTTTATCTAAATTCTTTATCTAACTTTATCCAAGTTCTTTATCTATCCTTTAAACTCATCGCTATATGCCATTCCCTAGTAAGGGACCATGACATTATATTGGGCTTCAAATTTCGGGGAGTTCTGGATCACAGAGTGTTTCAACAATGGCAATGGAGGGATACTGGTATGGGATACCAATGACAGGTGATATATGACTGACAGGGAGCTGTACAGAACATATGTCCAGGGTGCATGGTAATGTTTGGATATACTCATAGTGGCAACAATTAAAAACCACAGTAGGGGGGGTACTGGGTTCCTGGCCAGTGGTGCTCTGTCGTGGTCCCTAGGGGAGCAGCGACAGTCTCCCAGGTACAGTGGTGGGGACCGGGAGGGAGTGAGGGTTCAACAGTGAGCCCCTGATACTAATGACTATGCTTGTGAGCTGATAAACCCAAAATAAGAACAAGGCCTAGAGCAACTTTGTGCCTGGGAATTACCTTCTGTCAGCCTTCATGTTACTCAAATGTGGCCAGTCTCGAAGCCAAACTCAGCATGTAAATGCAATGCCTTCCCCCCAGCGTGGGACATGACACCCGGGGATGAGCCTCCCTGGCAACGAGGGACCACTATCAACTACCAACTGGTGATGCAACTGGAAAATGACCTTATACGGAAGGTTCAATGCAGATCAGCAGAATATCCATGTCTACATAAAATACCATGACTTTAAAATGCTGTTTGACCTAAAGTAAGGGGGAAATGGAAAGGAGAAATGAGTTTATATGGCTACGAGTTTCTAAAAAAGAGTCTGGAGGCTGGCAGAAGGATTGCCCTCATGCACAACTGAGCAGAGTCAGAGAGACAGATAAAGCAGATACAACCCCCAGATATTGGCTCCTATGAAGGCTAAAGAGACCCATGAGAGTTATGGTCATGGCCGATGGGGTTAATTACCAGGGCAGATGGCCCCTCTTTGGAAATGGTGTTTATGTGTGATGAATCTGGACTCAGATGGGATCTCCCTTCATAAGGCTTTCATGCTAATGTGATAGAGGTGCAGTTAACGTTGGGGTTTAAGATAGATTTAGGGGATTTGAATCTCTGGACCAACAATGTGATAACCAGGTCCTGAGCCTCAACAGACTCCAGCACCTACAATCTGATTTATTGGACTTACCACACTCAGCTAAGATGGAGTTGAAGAAGGACAATCACCACACCATGGAGCCTAGAGTGATTACAACCGAAAATGGGAGGATTGCATCCAGCATCCAGGTGGAATCTGAGCCTCCTCTTGACATAGAGGTGCAATGGACACAACCAATCCAATGTCCACAAAGAAGAGGTGGCATTGGATTGGGAAAAGTGGACATGGTGGACGATGGGTATGGGGAAAGGCAGGAAGAGATGAGAGGTGGAGGCGTCTTTGGGTCATGGAGCTGCCCTGGATGGTGCCTCAGAGGTAATCACCGGACATTGTAAATCCTCACAGGGCCCACTGGATGGAATGGAGGCGAGTATGGACCACGATGTGGACCATTGTCTATGAGGTGCAGAGGTGCCCAAAGATGTACTTACCAAATCCGATGGATATGTCATGATGATGGGAACGAGTGTTGTTGGGGGGGGAGGGGGGGTGGGGATGAATGGGACCTCACATATATATTTTTAAGGTAATATTATTACAAAGTCAATAAAATAAAAAATAAAAAAAAAATAAAAAAAAAAATGATGTCCCCAGTGCTACAATCGGAGCCTGGGTGTGACAGCTGGAGCTGGGATAAAATATGGAGAGAAGAGTCTGGGTGAAGGGAGGATGCTCTCTGGCACCTGTTCCTCCTTCTTGACTCCCCATGACATGTTTCCCACTTGGGACATACTCCTGTCCAAATCTGGGGCCAGGATCCAGGTATCTGCTCCCCTTCCACAGCTTCCCTCTCTGCCCTTGGGGCAGCTAAAGAAAAAGCAGTGGAACACCAGGTGAAGCCCCTTTTTGGGTCGGAAAGGAAATTCCACAATTCACATGTTCAGGGAATACAGGAAGCACATTAACAGGATGTGCAACTGTGGGGAATTTAAATGGAGGATTTTGTCATTGACCCAGAAGACATAACCACCAGATGGCAGTGACAATCTGTTCATCGGACATGGTGTTGACTGTTTTGTAGGATGGACACCTACAGAAAAGCTTCCAAAGGCCACAGGTGGGAAGGAGTCCGCTGAAGGGGAAGCAGGGCAAGGAGTGCCAAGGCAGCTTGGGACCATATAAACATCCCTGCTTACCTACAAATTGAGAGCCTATGTTGAGCTAGTTTCCTGGGGTATGCAAAGCCAGTTAATGCTAAATGGCTAAAAAATGTTTATTAGGCTAATTTTAAAACAATTGCAAGTGTAATTATTTGAGTTTTGCTGTGTCTCAAAGATCTCAAAATAAATTTATTTCTTCACAGGTATTTTCTCAAGAGGATTTTCTGCAAAAGTGACAGCTAGGCAAGCCAGTCATGAGAGTTTTAAAGCTACTATATCTGAAATGACTCATCAGCATTCCCAACACTGCTAAGCCCCTCCCACAAATGATTTGTCCCTGATCCTGTGCTGAGGGCTTTCAATGTGGAGGGATTCCTAGGGAAGCCTCCTCCTGGGGATGCATCCCCAAGGGCTGCTGCACAGGATGACAATCATCATAAAGGTAAACACACCATTTGGAAGGTCTTTCATTTCTTGGTAGTGTAAGGGTAAGGCCCCATTGGGAAAATAGGAATAGAACTACATTAGGAAATGGGAATTGCATGTGCCTTCAGATAAATAAATAACTTAGGCTGTCTCCAAGGAGAGTGTCAGTAAATAACTTAGGGATGTCCCCAAGAAAATGGCCAAAAAATAACATGGGACTGATCACAAGAAAGGGCTTTTAAAAAAGAAAAAAATAGATACACTATCTTCAGTTAACCACAGTGTTCTGCTTCTGTGCCTGCTCGCTTGCTAGTAACTCTCCCCCCCCCCATCCTCAAAGGCTATAAAAACACCTCTTCCCTTAACTCAGGGCTGCTGTCTCCTCCGCATAGGATGAGACAGTCCCTGCACAGCTAATGAAGCTCTCAATTGGAACTTTATTCAAAGTCTGAGTCTGGTTAATATCACTAATCCATAACAGTAGATAGATGTTTGTTTATTAAGAGACAATTCTAGGCCAAGTAATGCCATTTATAATGGTTTCCTGATCCTTTTTTTAATGTCAACTGACTTTCTTAAAGTAAACTCCCATGGGGACTCCTAAATCAAGGCAAAGTCCCACCTGGGTCTCTTATGACCACTTTCTGTCCTGGTCTACAGACCACAACCCTGTTTCCTACTCAGGCAGTTGCCTAAATAAGACTGACTATAGGCCCTGGGGCCAGTGAGGCCAAACTAACTGTGGCTATATTTACCTACAGACACATTCACACCAATATTAATTTTTACCTATTTATATTTGTCTATGCATATTAACTTAAAAGTACACAATATACCCTCTCTATCACTCTGTTTACAGGTGCTTTAACACAATTGTACATGATTTTTTTTTTTTGCATGGAAACATGACAATTTAAGACAACTCCTTTCCCCCTCCCTGTCCTTTTTATATATTCCCTAACCCTCCCATTCCTCCATAAGCTCAGGAACAATGCTGTTTTTGGTCAGCAGAATCCTGCTCATTCTCTCTCTTTCCCCACCAGCCATCCCCTGAGTGGTCACCTTCTCTGAGTCCTGTTCCTCCTGGGCCCGAGTCCCACAGATACACAGCCCCCCTTTCACAGCTCTGATCCTGTGGGCAGAAGATGCAGATTAATGCCACGTGGTGGTCCAGGGTCATGGCGGGCCTAGGCATCCCTGTTAGTCCTGATGATGATTTCAAAGTAGAAATCTTAACTACTTACAGATGCTTTTAGTTCTTGGAATGTATTTTATTTAAAGGATTTCTATGAACAGGAGAGCCAGTTAGGAGAGTTTGGTATATAAATGAAATAACAAACTGGTGTTATATTATTTATGGAAAAATAAAACAATAGAGGAATTTCTGTCACTGGATCTGCCAGGTAAGGGGCTTTGAATTTTTGTGAGGTGGTAGGCTTTTTTGAGGTCCCAGGGCCAGAGATTGAACCTGGGACATTTTAAGTGAGAAATCATCACTTATCCCCTGAGGTTTTTTTTTCATTTGTTTCCTTGGTGTTTCTTTTTTGTTGTGTTTTTCAGAAGGCACCAGGAACCAAACCCAGGATCTCCCATGTCAGAGACAGGCACTCAATACATGAGCCACAGTCACTCTCCTGAACTGTTTTTACTTAACAATAACTCCCTGATTCTTTTAATTGTTCATAGTAAATGGGAGAATAATAAAAGAACAATAAATCCCTTACTCTGTTAATGTCTTATTTATGCCCAGTCATTTTAGGATTTCAGTTAGGGGTCAAGAGTCAAAACAGCTTTGAAATAATTTTTAAACAAAAAAATATCTGTGATTAAAATATTAGTTTCCTTTTCATAATAACCATTCCCAAAGATGATCATGAATTTAATTCTAGACATAGTTTGCTTATGCTGGCTTACTCAAGGATAAAAAAGGTAAAAGATAGTGAATCAACAAAAGCTCCCTCAGGCTCTATTCCAATTCTACAACTGACATATGAGTCCTAGGCCCTCATTTAGGGATGGGGACACTGAGGCCATGTGAAGGAAAGGGACAGACCAAGACCCATAAACGTGAAGAGGCAAGGAAGAACCAAGGTCAGCACTGGGCTCTCTTTCACATTCAGGACCCCTATTCGGGCTGACCTTTGGTGTTTTGTCTGTGGGGAATGGGGTGGGTTCCCTCTCTCTGAAGCTATGTGTGATAGTCTGAAGATGTTTCCTGCAGACCAAGGTGGGGTGCAGAGAGGAATGGGGTGACCCTGAATTTCTGAGGTCCAGACCTCAACATGTGTTCTTTACCCTTAAACATGGCTACTGCTTACTGTGGTCTCATCAGCCCTGGCCCCACTGCTCAATGTCTGGTGGCCTTGGTCAGACCCAAGGGAGGAGAAGCAGATTTCCTGTTTGCTATGCAACCAGAAAATGACTCAAATTCACAGGGCAAGTGCTGGGGGTCTTGAATGAGAAGAGCCACTTCTCTTCTGGGCTGAGGGTTCTGGCTCCAGACAAAAATGAGGGAATCCCAGTAGAAATCTGTGCCCTACAGAGTTAGTTGGTATGTGGGGGGAAAGGGTAGATATCATTCCCAGGTTTCTGCTTTTAAAATAGTTGAATAAACTGAGAAAATTGATTCACTTGTGAAAAGTACTTGAAATCATTATGTAAACTGTGATATGATAAAATTCTTTAAGCAACTGCAATTCATTCACCAACAAGGTGACAAATCCTATCAAATAGCAGTGACATGTCCTTCACCCTGTCTAACTGCTGGGTCTGGCATTCCTGCACAAAGGTCCTTTCACACAGACCCATCCCTTCCTTCACCAGCACTCTTCCCAACTTCTCTTCCTTCCTATATTAACTTCTTTTCTTCTGAAATTAACAAAGACTTTGTATAAAAAATTCAATCAAGAAAAAAAAATGGAGAGGGGCAAGATGGTGACAGATTAAGTACACCTACATCATCTCACCTAAGTAAAACAACTGAGTTCAGCAAAATCCTTCTTGACTGAGCTTTTTTGGGAACCCAAAAAGCAGGAGGCTTAAGGGCATCCATCTGCAGAGAGCATAACAAAAAGCGTGATTGTGCAAGGTCAAACCATGAGTTTCTGATGCTTCAGGCAGGAGCTATTGGACAGCTGAGCCCCTCCCTCAGGGCAGGAGCCACAGCATTCCCTGACCCTTGCCAGTCAGTCATCTAAAAGAGACAAATTCTGAGAGTGGGAGGGTTCTGGTGAAAGGTGGAGAGGGATCCCCTGAGTGTGGGTTCTATGGTTTGGACCCCCCTTTTTTTAGCTTTCAGAAGCATACCAGCTGGCCTCTGGAGAAACCAGGAAGATGGGAGAGGTAAATCTGCTGAGGCCATCTGATTTACCTAGCCTTCCTGGGATAGGGAAAATTGGTCTGGGAGAAGGTGGAGCCAGGCAATTAACTAGTCCTGTGCAACTCCTCTAAGGGAGGGGGACAGTAGGAAGTGCTTAATAAGTTTCCAAGAGCATATTTAGGGTTCCCAGCAAGGTGTGGGTGCTCTCTTTCAAAGAGACTGAGAGTCATTTCGATGCTGCCAGCTTGTTTCTTGATTGGTGTGATTCCACTTTCTTGATTTTCTCATTTCTGTGTGTACTTATTTTGGCAATCAATGCTGTCTCATTTCCCTCCTGCATCTTTCTAACTTCCACCTTCTGTTGTTGTCCTTACATTCCAATTACCTTTGTTTAGTCCCCAATTTTCCTGACTTTTTAATTCTAACTGTTCTGTTTTCTATCCTTTATTACCTTTCTATTTTTATCCTTTCTTTTCTGTTTCCCTCTCTCTTCATCACACTGACCTGTTAATTCACACTATATTCTTTTTGATATTCAGTTTCCCATTTCCTTGTAGGTGCACCACTTTTTTATTCCTGTATTTCTACACAGTTACATTAGTTTAATATTCAATCTCTTAGGTCTTATATGATTCTTCTGCTAACATTTACTATCAATATTACTATTAAATCTTTTTTTTAACTTCTTTTGCTTCCCCTGGATGTAAACTTTTTCATTCAAGGGAACTTAGACAACAACAAGGAAATAGAATAAGAAGAACAAAGTGTAAAATAGAAAACTTAATACACCCACAAAAACAGCAACTAAATAAAACCTGAGACTACATGGAGGACATAACCAACTGAAGAAACCCATCAAGATAAAATGATGAGCAGAGAGCCACAAAAAATTACAAAACATACCAATAATCAGGAAGACATGGCCCACACCAAAGAAAAAAACTTAAAACCAGAAAGAGAAGCAGAACTTTGAACAACTAAACAAAGATGTCCAAACTAATATCATGGCTCATTATAATGAAGAGAAAGAAGAGATTAAGGATATTAAGAAAACACTTGCAGAGCCTACTAAAGAAATTGTAAACATATGGAAAAAGATAACAGAATTGTTGGTAATGAATGGCACAATTCAATAAATAAAAAATAAATTAAAAAAAACACTCTAAGCAAATAACACCAGAATTGAATAGGCAGAGGAAAGAATCATTGAGGTGGAAAACATTAAATCTGAAATCAAACAAAGAGTAGAATTATTAGATAAGAATTTAGAAGAAATCCAATAGAGACTTAGGGATCTGAATGACAACACAAAATGCACAAATATCCCAGAAGGAGAAGATAAGGGAAAGGGGACAGAAGGTTTTTTAGGAGGAAATAATGGCTGAGAAATTCCCAAACTTACTGAGGGAGATGGATGGTACATGCCCAGGAATCACAGCACAACCCAAACAGTATAAATCCCAAAGACCTAATACAAAACATATCTGTGAAATTATCTGATGCTCAAGACAAAGAGAAAATATTGAAAGCAGCAAGAGAAAAGAGAACCATCGAACACAAGGGAGGCTCAATAAGATTAAGTGCTGATTTCTCATCTGAAACCATGGATGCAAGAAGACAGTAGTATGACATAGTCAACATACTAAAAGAAAAAATTTTCCAGCCAAGAATACTCTATTGAGTAGAACTGGCATTCAAAATTGATGGAGAGCTCAAAATATTCACAGATAAACAGAAACTAACAGAGTATGCCAATAATGAATGTGCTCTTCAAGAAATACTAAGGGGAATTCTGTAGCTTGAAAGAAAAAAACTGAAGTCGGAGTTGGAGGACAGTTTAAGACGAACATAAAAGACAAAAAAGAAATAAAAACAACATATGACACACACAACTTCAAAGAAAATATGGCTAATGTAAGTAATTTCTTGTAAGTAATAGCACTGAATGTTAATGGATTAAACTCACCTGTCAAGAGACACAGATTGGCAGAATGGATAAGGAAATGTGACCCATCTATATGCTGTCTATATGAAATTCACCATAGACCCAGTGATTCAAGAAGGTTGAAAGTGAATAGCTGAAAAATAATATTACAAGCAACTAATAACCAAAAAAGGCAAAAGTAACTATACTAATATCAGAGAAAACAGACTTTAAAAACAAAACTATTGTGAGAGACAAAAATGGGCACTACATATTAGTAAAAGTGGTAATCTATCAAGAAAGAACAATCATAAATATTTATGCACCTAATCAGAGTGCCTCAAAATACATGAGGCAAACACTGGATAAACTAAATGGAGGAATAGATGACTCCACAATCATTGTGGGAGACTTTAATATAACATTATCATCACTAGACAGAACATCTTGACAGAGAATCAATAAAGAAACAAAGATTTGAATAATTTATTAGAGGATCTGAACCTAATAGACATATGCAGAACACTACAACAAAATACAGCATAAATACATTCTTCTCAAGTGCATATGGATCATTCTCCCAGATAGACCACAGGCTAGGCCACAGAGAAAGTCTCAATGAACTCAGAAAGATTGGAATCATACAAAATAATTTCTCTGACCACAGTGGGATGAAACTGAAAGTCTGCAAGGGCTGGAGAACCAGATTAGGCACAAGGATATGGAAGTCAAGCAACACACTCTTAGACAAACAGTGGACAAGGAGGAAATCTCAAAAGAAATCAGCAACTACTTTGAAATAAGTGAAAATGATAACACAACATATTAAAATTTATGGGATGCAGCAAAAGCTGTACTGAGAGGGAAATTCTTAGCCATAAATTCATATATCATAAGAGAAAAAATAGCGAAAATCAAACAAATAACTGCACATTTAGAGGAATTGTTGAAAGAATAAATAACCCCAAAGGAAGAAGAAAGAAAGAAATAACAAAGATCAGAGCAGAACTAAATGAAAAAGAAAATAAGAAAGCACTAGAAAAAATAAACAAAACAAAGAGTTAGTTCTTTGAAAAAAACAATAAAATTGACAAACCCTTAGCTTTTTCCTGTGTTTTTTTTTTAACACAGAAAAAAGACCAAAGATGTGAATAGACAAAATAAGAAATGAGAAAGGGGATATTACCACTGAACCTACAGAAATAAAAAGAATGATAGGAGAATATTTTGAAAAACTATATGCCAACAAGAACACATTAACAGTTGACATTCACAAAAGAAGAAACTGATGATCTCAACAAACCAATCACAAGTAAAGAGAAAAAACCTGTCATTAAATCCACCCAAATATGGAGAGCCCTGGGTCAAACAGCCTCACAGGTGACTTCCACCAAACATCTGGAAGGAACTACCTCCAATTCTGCTTAAACTCTTACAAAAAATTGAAATAAAAGAAACATTGTGTAACTCATTCTAGGATGTCAACATTACCATAATACCAAAGGCAAACAAAGACACCACAAGAAAGGAAATTTACAGACCAAACTCTCAAATGAACCTATATACTAAAATCCTTAACAAAATACTTGCTAATTGTATTCAGCAACACATCAAATGAATTATCCACCATGACAAAGTGGATTTCATCCCTAGTATGCAATGAAATCTAAACATAAGAAAACTAATCAGAGTAATACACCATATAATCAGGTCAAATAAAAATCACATGATCATATCTATAGATGTAGAAAAAAGCATTTGACAAACTACCCACCCTTTCCCAATAAAAATACTGCAAAAGATAAGAATAGAAGGAAACTTTCTGAACAGGATAAAGGATATATATGAAAAACACACATCTAACATCATATACATGCTGAAATTGTAAAATCTTTCCCTCTAAGATTAGGAACAAGACAAGAATACCAATTATCACCTCTCCCATTTAAAATTGTGTTAGAAGTACCTTGTCGGGCATGAGGAAAGAAACAGATATAAAAAGTATCCAAATTGGAAAGGAAGAGGTAAAATTTCACTCTTTGCAGATGACATGATTCTCTACATAGAAAGCCATGAGAAATCTAAAACAAAGCTTCTAGAACTTATAAATGTGTTCAGTAAAGTCACAGGGTATAATATCAAATGTGTAAAAATCAGTAGGATTTCTCCACACCAATATTAAACAATCTGAGGAGGAAATCAAGAAAAAAATACCATTTGCAATACCAATTAAAAAATCAAATACCTAGGAATAAATTTAAACATGTAAAGGACTTATATTAGAGAAAACTACACAACATTGTTAAAGGAAATCAAAGAACACTTAAATAAATGGAAGAATACTCCCTGTTCATGAATAGGAAGAATAAACATCATTAAGATGACTATCCTATCCAAACTCATCTACACAGTTAATGCAAACCCAATAAAAATCAACACAGCATTTTTTAATGAACTGGAATGTCTAACTATGAAATTTATTTAGAGGGGAAAGTGGCCCCAAACAGTCAAAGACATTTGAAAACGAAAAATTAAATGTGAGGAACAATATTACCTGATGTCAAATCATACAATAAAGCTACAGTGGTCAAAACAACATCGTATTGGCAGAAGGATAGACACACTGACCAATGAAACTGAATTGAGAGTTCAGACACACATCCTCATATATACAGTCATCTGATATTCAAGAAAGTACAAAGCCCACTAAACTGGGAAGAATGGCCTCTTAAACAAATGGTCCTTGGAGAACTGGATATCCATATGCAAAAGAAGGAGAGGATTACCAACTCATGCCTTATACAAAAATCAACTCAAATAAATGAGAGATCTAAATATAAGAGCCAAGACCATAAAGACCTTGGAAGACAATGTAGGGAAGCATCTACAGGAACTTGTAATAGGAAATTGCTACATGAACTTCACACCCAAAACACAAAAGCAAAAGAAAAAATAGATAAATGGGACCTCCTCAAAATTAAAGCATTTTGCACCTCAAAGGAGATTATCAAGAAAGTAAAAAGACAGCTTACCCAATGGAAGAAAATATTTAGTAACCATATATCTGATAGGATCCTAATATCCAACATATATAAAAAATCCTATTTCTCAAAAATAAAAAGACAAACAACCCATTCAAAATGTGGGCATGAGATTTGAGCAGATGTTTCTCCAAAGAAGAAATACAAATGGATAAAAGACACATGAAAAGATGCTCAACATCACTACCTATTAGGGAAATACATAGCAAAGCTACAATGAGATACCATCTTACCAATTAGACTTGAGGCTATTAAAGAAATAGAGAAGTGCAAGTGTTGGAGAGGATGCAGATGAATGGGAACCCTTGTCCACCGTTGGTGGAAATGTAGAAGAATCCAGCCTTTCTGGATGACAGTTTGGCAGTTCCGCAAAAACTAGCTATAGATTTGCCATATGACCAGCAATTTTACTGCTGGGTGTATCCCCAGAAGAACTGAAAACCAGGACATAAACTGATACATGCACACCAATGTTCATAGCAGCATTATTCACTTTTGCCAAAAGTTGGAATCAACCCAAATGCCCATCAAAAGATGAATGGATAAACAAAATGTAGTATATACATACAACAGAATACTACTCATCTGTAAGAAAAAATACAGTACTAACACATGGGATAACATGGATGAACCTTGAGGACCTTACGTTGAGTAAGTAACCCAAACATTGAAGGACAAATACTACATATCTTCTCTGACATGAATTAAGGAAATCAGACTGTTTCAGAGAGCTAGAGACTGGACGATATGCTTATAGGAAATGTGTGTGTGTGTGTGTGTGTGTGTGTGTGTGTGTGTGAGCTGATGTCTACATGAGAGAAATCTATGATAAAATGTGGGTAAGTTTTTGTGGAGTGAAGGGATAAGATGAGGGCCTAGGTATACTATTGGGTGGGGTTTTGAAGGCTTGGGGGGTTAGGATTGGGAGGGTGGGTCAGCTGGCCCATGTAGTTGAGGGCAAGGGTTGGGGGAGGGGGAGAACATGGGAGATTGTCAGGTATGTGATTAAAACTACATGTTGAGAAAACTCTTTAGAAAATATATTAAGGAAAGGATACTTGTTTAAGGTGTTTGATGGGGAACATTTGGCACAGGATGTACCTGGGACAGACTTCTAGGGAGTGTGTGAGGGTTCATCTTGTCATATTGTGTTTTATTAGTGGGTGGAGATACTTACAATGAGTGGGAAGGTATTGTACGCCCATCCTGGGGAGGCCTGATGTTCTCAAAAGAGGAGAAGGTGTCTCTCAAGACCATGGGTGGTTCCCAAAGGGGGAGGATAGACTAGAGTGTCAAGCCCTCAGCTTTGTTGTAAGTATCTATGAATCTTGTTCTCCAAGCAGTGAAGCTTGGTTGTCGCTGTGGGCCCTGAGGGGAGTGGGAGAGAGGAATAGAATAGATGGAAGTGGGGTTTACTGGAGGGCAATGGAAGTGTTCCACAAGATCTTACAAAAATGGATGTAAGCCCTGTTAAATTTCACCAAAAATATATAAAAGTGAATAGTCAAAAATGTAAAACGTAATGTAAACTATACAGTAACCAAAAAGTATACAGTCTAAAATATAAGCCATAATGTTAGCCATAACGGAATCATGGTTAATAGTTATATTTTAAAATCTGTACATCAGCTGTAGCAAACGCAACATGCACATGTAAAAAGATCATTGCTGAGGAAGGGGGAAAAGGGTTTGATATTGGGTATATGGGGGTCCCCTAATTGTATATGTGATTTTATTGTGATCTAAAACTTTAGAAGTTAAAATTAAAATTTTTTAAAATGATGTAGATACTGCAGAAGGAATGGAAGAGATTGCCTTGCCACTGTACTTGCAGGGCAACACCTATTACAATGATGAAACACAGAACATCAGGAACAAAGTTTTATGATATTTTTCATTTTTTAATACCCCAATTTATTTCTTTATTTTAGTTTTTCTAAATTATTATAAATTCTATGTCTAATCTATAAGCATGTCAATACTGTTTCATTATCCTACTAATTGGATTTGGCAATATATTAGACTTAATTTTTGAAGAAGTTTTGGATTACAGAGAGGATCCACTATGACAGGGGAAGAGTACTGGTGAGGGGTGTCATTGAAAGGGAATATATGGGTGGGAGGGAGTTCTCCAGGGTATGCATATAGGATGTATAGATATGTTCAGATGTACATTGGATATTGTCATAGTGAGTAGAGTTACACATGACAACTGAGGGAGTGCTGAGTTCCCATCCTGGGGAGCTCTGTTGCATCCCCCAGTGGAAGAGCATAATCCCCCAGGTGCAAGGGAAAAGAACCATGAAGAAGAATGGCCCAATGATGGGCCCTTTGTACTGATGACTATGCTTATGAGCTTCTGTGCTTGATATTTAAACTAGGCCATGAGCTGCAGGGTGCCTAAGAGTTACCTCCTCAGAGCCTCCATGTTGCTCAAATGTGGCCACTCTCTAAGCCAAACTCAGCATGTAAATGCACTGCCTTCTCCCCAGCGTGGGACATGACACCCGGGGATGAGCCTACCTAGTGCTGATGGATTGCTACCAATCACCTGCTGGTGATGCAACTAGAAAAAGACCTTAAATCAAAGGGGGAAGTGGTAAAGACAAATTAATTTATATGGTTAAGAGATTTCAAAATGAGTTGGAAGGTCATCAGAGGGGTCGCACTAATGCACATCACAGTAGGATCTGAAAGACAGCCAAAGTAGATACAACCCCATATACTGGTGCTCCTGAGGGCTACAGAGACACACAGGTCCTATAGTCATGACAGATGACTGTGGAATTCATTGCCTTGCAGTGGGCCTTACTTTGGAATTTGTGCTCCTGACTGTGATGGAGTTGGACTCAGATGTGACCTCTCTACACATGCCTCTTCTGTCATTTTTACTGAACCTGTGACTGATGCTGCAGTTTGTGTATGCTCAGAAGACTGGAATCTCTGGATGGCCCATGTGTCATCTGGGCCCTGAACCTCGACAGAGTTGGAACACCTACTCTGTGTTTCCTTGGACTTACACAGATCAGCTGATGGGGAAGTATAATGGTCAACCACCACACCAGGCAACCAAGAATGTGTACAACTGCAAGCAGGAGAATTGCATCCATCAGTCATGTGGAATATAAGTCCCCACTTGATTCTAGAGGTGGAGTGTACATCTCCATCCCAAGTTACACAGGATGGAGGAATATATTACAGATTTTAGTGGGCTTGCTGGTATTCTACTATAGAACTACTGTGACTCTAGCAATGGAAGAAAATTATGTCACTGATGTGGAGATTGTGGGCATGGAAGCTACTGAGGGCAGGGGGAGGGAGTAAGAGGTGTGATATGGGGCTTTTTGGGGACATGGAGTTATCCTGAATGATATTGCAGGGACATAACCCACTAGGTGGACTGGGGTAGTGTAATCCACACCATAAACTATAATTCATGCTGTGTAGCAGTGTTCCAAAATGTATTCAGCAAATACAATGAATGCACCACACTAATTAAAGAAGTTGTTGATGAAGGAAAAGTGGGGGATGTGGGGGTGGGCCATATGGGAACCTCCCATATTTTTTAATGTAACATTTTGTGTAATCTATGTATCTTTAAAATATTTATATATATATAAAATATATATTAGAGGAACCAGCAAGATGGCGGCAGAGTAAGGAGCTCCTAGAATCAGCTCCTGCTACGGGGCAGTTAGTAAACACAAAGAGCTCTCTGGAGCTAGCTGAAGCACCTGTTTGGGTGCTCCAGGAAGCCAGAAGACCATCCTGCAAAGTCCTTGAAGGAGTAGACGATTCATCTGAAGATGAATCTTCAGAGAAGACTCATAAGTAGAGTACTCCATGCCACGGAGGTCGGTGCTTATCATCCACTGAAGGCACAAGCCACCTTGGGAGCTGTTCCATGGCTGGAACTGAAAGCTCCACTTCCCCAAAATGGGGGAGGAAGAGTCAGTTGGGCACGAATTTCAGCTACTGATGAGTAAATTCAGTGTGCTATGATATAATCCTGAGAACAGCTAAAGTTTGAGACTGTCCAGGTCAGAAATAGGTGGGGAGCCACCAACTTAACTCTGCGCCTGGCATGAGGGGAAGTGGGGTAGACTGAGGATCCCAGTGTTGGTGGGGACCGGCTTCTTCCCACCCAGATCATATTACAGCTCAAGCCTAGGCCCCAGTGCCTTATTCAGCAGGGAGGAAGCTGCAGAGACCTGCATCAGCCTCTCTGGGAAATGACCAGCCAAGCCATGGAGACTGGTGACTATCCTACTCTGGCTGCAGGAGCCACCCCAGAGGCTATTCTGTGGCTGGAATTGGAAGCTCCATTTCCCAGAAATGGGGAAGGAGGAGACAGTTGGCTGCCAATTTGGGCTGCTGATTGGTAGACTCAGCTGGCTAAGATATAACCCTGGGAACAGCTGGGGTGTGAACCAGCCCAAGTCAAAAAGAGGCCAGTAGCCATCATTCTGACTTCACCTCCAGCCTGAGGGGAAGCCAGGCTGACTGAAATTCTCAGTGTTGGCAGGAACCAGTTTCTTTCATGCAGATTAGCCTGCAGCCCACCTAGGCTTTCAGCCATGCCTCTGGCAGGGAGAAGCCTGAGGAGCCCTGCACCAGCCTATACAGGTAACTGCAGGTAACTTTGGCTGTAAAAGACTGAAAAATCAGAAGTCTACCAGGGCAACTGTAGTCATCTTTGACCTGCACTGCATAGATTGCTGCCCACATCTGCAGCTCCATCCCTGTCCCAGGCAGGGGAGAAAAAGTTATGAAGCTTCATCAGTCTCTCTGGGCAACTACAGTCTAGGCCTGCACATGGGTTATTCTACATAGCTGTGACTCTGTCCCTACCCCTGGCAAAGGAGAAAGTTGGAAGAAGCTTCATTGGCCCCTGGCACAATGAGGGCAGCTTGAGCCTCCATAGCTTACAGCACCAACTACATGCTTGGCTCCTACTGCTCAACCAGCAAGGGAGAAATGATAGGAAGCCCTAAACTAAAGAGAAAAACTGCACCCAGAATAAATTCTCTAGTAAGCCAGATGCCAAGACACCAACAAAAATAGTACAATCCACACCAAGAAATAGGAAGCTATGACCCAGTTAAAGGAACAAGATAATCCTACAGATGACATAAAGGAGTTGAGACAACTAATTACAGATGTTCAAAGAGATCTTCTTAATAAATTCAATGAGATGGCCAAAGAAATTAAGGATATTAAGAAGACACTGGAGGTGTTTTTGGGACTTGGAGTTGTCCTGGGTGATGCTGCAGGGACAGTTACTGGACATTGTATGTCTTCCCATGGCCCACTGGATTGAACGTGTAAGAGTGTGGGCTATAATGTGGACCATTGACCATGAGGTGCAGTGGTGCTCAGAGATGTGTTCAACAAATGCAATGAATGTCTCATGATGATGGAGGAGGTTGTTGCTATGGGGGGAGGGGGAGGGAGGGAGTGGGGGGTATATGGGGACCTCATATTTTTTTAATGTAATATTAAAATATAAAAATAAAGACAAAAAATAAAAAATGAAAAAGAAGACACTGGATGAGCACGAAGAAGAATTTGAAAACATACATAGAAAAATAGCAGATCTTATGGGAATGAAAGGTGCAATCAATGAAATTTTAAAAACATTGGAATCATATAAGAGCAGATTTGAGGAGGCAGAAGAAAGGATTGGTGAACTTGAAGAAATGGCCTCTGAAAGTGAACATATAAAAGAACAGATGAAGAAAAGAATGGAAAAAAATTGAACAAGGTCTTGGGGAAAGAAATGACAGCAAAAGCATGCAAACATAAAAGTCATGGGTGTCCCAGAAGGAGAAATGAAGGGAAAAGGGGCAGAAGAAATATTTGAAGAAAAAATGGTAGATAATTTCCCAACCTTATTGAAGGACAGATCCCTGTCCAAGAAGCACAATGTACTTCCATCCAAAAAATATCCAAATAGACCAACTCCGAGACACATATTCATCAAAATGTCAAGGGCCTAAGACAGAGAATTCTGAGAGCAACAAGAGAAAAGAAATACATAACATATAAGGGATATCCAATAAGAGTATATGCTGATTTCTCACCAGAAATCATGGAGACAAGAAGACAGTGTTCTGATATATTTAAGATACTACAAGAGAAAAACTTCCTGCCAAGAATCTTTTTTTTTGTTTTTTTTTCAGTTTTTTTTTAATTTTTTTATTTTTTATTGACTTTGTAATAATATTACATTAAAAATATATATGTGAGGTCCCATTCAACCCCACCCCCCCCACCCCCCCTCTCCCCCCCCCCCAACAACACTCGTTCCCATCATCATGACACATCCATTGGATTTGGTAAGTACATCTTTGGGCACCTCTGCACCTCATATACATTGGTTCACATCATGGCCCATACTCTCCTCTATTCCATCAAGTGGGCCCTGTGAGGATTTACAATGTCCAGTGATTACCTCTGAAGCACCATCCAGGGCAGCTCCATGTCCCGAAGACGCCTCCACCTCTCATCTCTTCCTGCCTTTCCCCATACCCTTTGTCCATTATGTCCACTTTTCCCAATCCAATGCCACCTCTTCTATGTGGACATTGGATTGGTTGTGTCCATTGCACCTCTATGTCAAGAGGAGGCTCAGATTCCACATGGATGCTGGATGCAATCCTCCCATTTTCAGTCGTAATCACTCTAGGCTCCATGGTGTGGTGGTTGTCCTTCTTCAACTCCATCTTAGCTGAGTGTGGTAAGTCCAATAAATCAGATTGTAGGTGCTGGAGTCTGTTGAGGCTCAGGATCTGGCTATCACATTGTCAGTCCAGAGATTCAAATCCCCTAAATATATCTTAAACCCCAACATTAACTGCACCTCCAGCACATTAGCATGAAAGTCTTATGAAGGGAGATCCCATCTGAGTCCAGATTCATCACACATAAACACCATTTCCAAAGAGGGGCCATCTGCCCTGGTAGTTAACCCCATCGGCCATGACCATAACTCCCATGGGTCTCTTTAGCCCTCAAAGGAACCAATATCTGGGGGTTGTATCTGCTTTATCTGTCTCTCTGACTCTGCTCAGTTGTGCATGAGGGCAAACCTTCTGCCAGCCTCCAGACTCTTTTTTAGAAACTCGTAGCCATATAAACTCATTTCTCCTTTCCATTTCCCCCTTACTTTAGGTCAAACAGCATTTTAAAGTCATGGTATTTTATGTAGACATGGATATTCTGCTGATCTGCATTGAACCTTCCGTATAAGGTCATTTTCCAGTTGCATCACCAGTTGGTAGTTGATAGTGGTCCCTCGTTGCCAGGGAGGCTCATCCCCGGGTGTCATGTCCCATGCTGGGGGGAAGGCATTGCATTTACATGCTGAGTTTGGCTTCGAGACTGGCCACATTTGAGTAACATGAAGGCTGACAGAAGGTAATTCCCAGGCACAAAGTTGCTCTAGGCCTTGTTCTTATTTTGGGTTTATCAGCTCACAAGCATAGTCATTAGTATCAGGGGCTCACTGTTGAACCCTCACTCCCTCCCGGTCCCCACCACTGTACCTGGGAGACTGTCGCTGCTCCCCTAGGGACCACGACAGAGCACCACTGGCCAGGAACCCAGTACCCCCCCTACTGTGGTTTTTAATTGTTGCCACTATGAGTATATCCAAACATTACCATGCACCCTGGACATATGTTCTGTACAGCTCCCTGTCAGTCATATATCACCTGTCATTGGTATCCCATACCAGTATCCCTCCATTGCCATTGTTGAAACACTCTGTGATCCAGAACTCCCCGAAATTTGAAGCCCAATATAATGTCATGGTCCCTTACTAGGGAATGGCATATAGCGATGAGTTTAAAGGATAGATAAAGAACTTGGATAAAGTTAGATAAAGAATTTAGATAAAGAATGTTGAGCCAAGAATCTTATATCCAGCAAGTCTGTCATTCAAAAATGAGGGTGAAATTAGAATATTCACAGATGAACATAAACTGAGAGAATTTCTAAGCAAGAGACCAGATTTTTCAGAAATACTAAAGGGTGTGCTAGAGCCTGAAAAGAAAAGACAGGAGAGAGGGGCCTGGAAGAAAGTCTAGAAATGAAGATTATATCAATAAAAGTAACTAATAGTGTCAAAAGAGTGGTGAAAATACAATATAACACATAAAACTCAATAGTCAGGAATAAACCTAACCAATGTTGCAAAGCACTTGTATTCAGAAAACTGCAACTCAGTGTTAAAACAATTCAAAAATGACCTAAATAACTGGGAGAACATTCCATGCTCATGGATTGGAAGACTAAATATCATCAAGATGTCAATTCTACTCAAGTTGATATATAGACTTAATGCAATCCTAATAAAAATTCCACCAGCATTAAAGAAAAAATTGAAAACACAATCATTAAATTTATTTGGGATGGTAAGGAGTCCTGAATAGCCAGAAACATCATAAAAAGGAAAAGCAAGCCCTCATCTCCAGACTTTAAATCATAATACCTACATATAGTGGTAGAAATAGCATAGTTCTAGCCTAAAGACAGACACAATAGACCAATGGAATCAAATTTATGGTTCAGAAACAGACTCACATATATGTTCAAGTGATTTTTTACTAACCTGTCAAAGTCACACAGCTTGGACAGAACAATCCACTCAACAAATGGCACTGAAAATATTGGACATCCATAGCTGACAATAGGAAAGAGGACTCCTATCTCACACCTTATCCAAAAATTAACTCAAAATATATCACAAACTGAAAATAAAAGCAAGCACCATAAAATTTATAGAAGACATTTTAGGAAAATATCTTCAATACCTGGTGGTGGGTGGTGGATTCTTAGAAGAGATAAGAGAAGGACTGAGTGGACTACTGATGTTTAATGTATGTAGAATTTTTAATTAGCTTTACTGAAAAGGTATGGAAATATATAGAGTGGATGGTAACACACAGTGAGTAACAGCTAGTTTATAAATGGAGATGTGGCTGAAAATGGTAGTCTAGTTCTGAAAATGCCAATTGACAGAATGCTAGGAAATAATCTAGGAACTGAGTAGCATAGTAAACTAAGAGGTGGGTGAGAATTGTGATTGATGATACAGATGCAAGAGTGTCCTTTGTTAGGTAAAACAAATGTAGATCACTACTGCTGGGTGTTGGGAATATGGAGAAGGATGGGAAAAACACAGCTGGAGTGACCTATGGACTGTGGTTAGTAGTAATAATATAATATTCTTGCATCTGTGTGAAAGATGTACTGTGTTGGTACTGAGGCAGTACAGAAAAAGTGAGCCAAATGTACACTATGGATATGGTAACAATCAGTTGATATTATTTCATCTGTAGCAAATGACACACACCACATTGTGGTGTGTTGATGGAGGGTGTTGTTTGGGAATTCTGCACATGTGCATGATTTTTTATAAGGCTACAACTTCTGTCATAGAAAATATTTAAAAAATAATGCGGTGGGTTGGGGGAAAACACAACAAATGTAACATAAGGACTATGATTAATAGTAAGATTTTGACAATATTCTTTCATAATTTGTAACAAATGTCTCGTGACAGTGCAAGATGTTGGTGGAGGGTTGATGTATGGGACCCCTGTATGATGTTATGCAGGTTTGCTTTGTAAGTTCACAACTTATACTATACACTTAATTGTTTATGTATGCTCATATATGAATGATATAAAGATAATAATTGGATTGGTTGGGGGAAATTGTTTAGTAGTAATATTTTGACAATACTTTTTATTGGTTAAAATTTTAAAAAATAATACAAGTTATTGGTGGTAGGGTGAGATATTATATATGTTTGTTTGATGTTATATATGTTTTGAAAGTTTACAACTATTATACACTTACTGTTTATGTATGTTTATGTATGAGTGATATAGTTCAATGAATTTAAAAATACATTAGAGGCAATAAAAGCAGCTTTGCAATGTTCAATGACAGAATTAGTGATTTCAAAGACAGAACACCTGAACTGAAAAAGACAGGAAAGTAAAAGAGAAGACAGTGGAAAAAGTGAAACAAGTGTTCAAGAAATCAAAAAACAATGCAAAGTGCACAAATTCACACTATTGGTTTCCCTGAAGAAGAGAATGGAAAAGGGGTAGAAAGAATATTTGAGGGAATAGCAAGTGGAAACTTCCCAACCCTTATGAAGGATATAAATATCAAAATCCAAGAAGGACAATGCACCAGAAGTAGAGTAAATCCAAATAGACCTACTCTGAGACACCTGCTATTCAGAATGACAAACATAAGAGATAAAAAGAATTCTGAAAGCAGCAAAAGAAAAGCATCACGTGCAAGAGAACCTCAGTAAGATTAAGTGCTGACCTCACATCTGAAACCATGAAGAAGAGAAGAAAGTGGTATGAAGTCCTTAGTGTACCTAAAAAGAAAAATCCATCAGCCAAGAATTTTGTATCTGGCAAAGCTGAACTTCAAAAATGAGGGTGAGTCCAAAGTTTTCACAGGAAAAAAAAACGAGCAGTAATAGAATGTTACCAAAAGACTTACAAGAGATACAAAAGGGACTACTGCATCCTGAAAGGGAAAAAAAAGAGAGAGACTTGGAGAATAGTGTTGAAATGAAGATTATTACAAAGGGTGAAATAAATGGGAAAAAGACAGAAAATAGTATCATATTGTTGTAGAATTTGAGAGAGGTTCAATTATTTGTGTATAGAGAGGCCCGGACTCAGGAATGATTTTGAGAAGGAAAAATGGTTTATTGACGGCTGGTTGGACTCAGGAGCTTTTTGTTTCAATCCTGAGCCCCGAACAAGATTTTTGAATCCCTTTTATATGGAGGAAACATTAAATGGTCCCTTTGTTTCAATTCTCAATAGGCTTGAATTAGCATATATATCTTCCACATCCTAGGTTAGGTTTTAGCATGGACTTCATACATTCTAGATAAGCTTTTAGCATATTTGGTTTGCATTTCCCCTAAAGACTTAAAGTTTATAGACCTTGCATTGTTAAACTGTTTCCTGGGACTGGAGATGTTGCCATTGTCACCAAGGACAGGACTGCAGCCTCTTACCATTTCACACCACAAGTCAGACAGTTTAAGTTATCTCTGAAGAGACAAAGAGCCTCCCACCCATTGCCCATGTCCTAGAGACCTTCCTGAGGTAGCACAGCCTTCCCCTTTGCTAGCCCATGGAAATGTCCACAGCCAGTGATTGCTAAATTCTCTTAAATATGGTCCCTCCCTTCTACCCCCATGAGATTATCTCAATTTGGGGTTTATGGCAAAAAGAACACAAAGGGAAGATTTTTCTTTCCTGAGGCTTTATCAGCAGTCTTTCTAACCAATAGGCCTTAAAAGCAATCAACATTATGATCAGAGTCTACCTGATAAAACTCTGTGCATACAAGGGATTGGCTGAGAGGGGTTCCCCCAACCCACCTGCCAGCAGTCACAGCATCACCTGGGAATTTGTTAGAAATGCAAATTCTCAGACCCAGATCCAGACATGCTGAATCAGAAACTCCAGGGATGGGGCAGGCTGTTTTAATTAACAGTTGTCCAGGAGACTCTGATTCAAGGTCAATCTTGAGACCCTGTGGCTGAGAGTCCAGGCACTAGACCAGCCCCTGTATTTTACAAAAACAAAACTGAGTTGCAGAGAGGATAAGGGACTTCTCCAAATTTTCACAGTTGGCCAATGGCTGAGGCAAGAATGGAATGGAAATTTGCCTCTTCCCTGAATTCTAAGACAGAGTAAAACCTACGCAAAGCTTCAGGCAACTGAAAACAACTCTATGAGCTAAAAATGCAAATCAGAAGCCTTGGAGTTCACTTCTGTCAAGCCAATGAACAATGACATCCATAAGTGAGTAAAAATGTCCATACTCAAAGTTCTTCTAAACCCTTAAGCTTTGTAGGAAATATTCTTTCATTAAAAGCACTTTAGGGGAAGCAGATGTGGCTCAAGCAGTTGGGCACCACTTGGGAAGCCTGGCTTCAGTTCCCAGTGTCTTTTAAAGAAAACTAACAATACAGAGAGCTGATGCAAAGTGTTGGTGCAGCAAGCTGACACAACAAAATGACACAATGAGACAACACAATGAGGAAACACTACAAAAGATGCTACAAGCAGGGAGCAGATGTATCTCAAGTGGCTGAACACCTCCCACCCATATGAGAGATCCTGGGTTCTGTTCCAGATGCCTCCTAAAAAAAACAAAAACCAAAAAAAAAAAAACTAGACATAGAGAGCAGGCAGTGAGTACAAACAATGAGAGGGTGAGAAATATAGAGATAAATTAAATAAATAAATGAATAAATAAATAAATAATAAAATCTTTAGAAAACACAAAAACACTTTAAGTCCACACCCTTTAAAATTCCAGTATTTCAAATCATCTGTTTAGAAATGACCAGGCTTTGTCTTGAATCCTCTATATTATTCTTTTTCCAAACTCAATGTGCAATTCTTAAAGCCAGCAACCACTCCACTTCCCCTTGTTCTAGATATGTCTAACAATAGAAAAATCATTTTTGACTAATGGTGGATATCTGATTAAGTAAAACAAATTATTTTAATCTAAGAATATGTTTCTGCTTGATATGGCTTTAATGGGCAAACTTAACACATTTAAGTTGAAAATGTCTCATCTACAGAAATACATTTAATTTCCCTAGCTGTCTAACAAACATGAGAGCTTTTGAAATCTTGCCCATTTCAAACACTGCTTATTAAAAGTAAGCACTAAAAGGTTAAAGGTCTAATTTAAACTAAATGAAAATAACTTAAGTTTGAAATTAATTTATTGCTGTCATTTTCAGATGAAGGCATCTCCCACAGATGCATTGTTTTTCTTGGTAATCTAGACTGAAGAAAGAGTTATTTATAAAAATGTCTATAACCCAAACTTTATATATTTTCTTTTATGGCATTACCAATATGATATCATGGACTCAAAGGCATTCTGAATAAAATATTGTTAATTGTTTGAAAAAAATAAAAGGCACATATTGTGAAAAAAGCTGGCTTCAAATTAATAAAGACATATTTAGAAGTCACTCAGCCTTGAAATTACCAGTCATTCAATGTCATGGGTCCTTTGAGAATGACCTGGTCTTCAAAACAATAAAACCAATGATTGAGGAATCAGGGTTGAAATCAACTAAATCACCTACCTTTCAACTACTAAACTGGAGAATTTAATCACAAAAGATGAGGGATTATCTCTTCCAAGGGATCACTTCATTAAAAATATAGATAGTATCTTAACACTCGCACAAGTTCTCATATTCTATCCAAAGTAAACATTTCCAAATGAGGTTAAAAGCGACTGCCTTAAAAACCACCCAAAGTTGATGATCATCACCATGATTGTTGAGCAGGGTGGTGTACCACAGGGCCACCTGTTTCATGACCAACTCTGGGAACACACCAAGCCCCTCACAGACTTAGTGATGGGGACTGACTCATATTCCCGAAGACACATTCAAATCCTGGTCCCTGGTGCTGTGGGTGGGAGCTATTTGGAAGAATCTCAAAGATCCTTTTAAGATAAAACCAAATTGAGCCAGGAGGGCCTTCATCCTACAGGATTGGAGACCTCACAAGAAGAGGATCTAGACAGATGGACCCCTGTGCAGAAGTGGAGACCACAGGATTCAGATGGCCATGTGATGACCAGAGGTTGAGCCACCAGTAAGATGCCCCCCTGCATGACCGTGTGGTGCTAATCCCTTGATTTGATGTCTAGCCTCCAAAACCTGAGACACTAAATTCCTGCTGCCTATGGTATGTGTCACAGTCAACCAGCCAGACTCAGACAGATGAGGTTAGCATCCCCCACTGTAAAGATGGGGGAATGTAGGCTCAAAGAGATGACACGACTTACACTAAACCTCAGAGCTAGAAAAAGGAAGAGCCAGAATTTTACCCAACCCTGGTGAATGCCAAGCCCCATGCTTTCCTCATGACCTCAGCTGCTTCTCACTTACAGGGTGACAACAGAAAATGCTGGCCACCAGGGCCATCCATCCTCCTAGGGAATTTTGTCCTCGAGTGAACAAAATTCCATTTTTTGCAGTTCAGATCATTGGGAAGAAAGTGCATTGCAGTATATCTAGAGTTCAATTGTGCTAAAATGTAACTTTCCTGATATTTCCTCTTGAAGTAACTAAAATGCAAGCATTGTTTTAGGTACACTAGAGATAATATCAGGTAGTAGTAGTGGCTTCTGTGACTATTAGGAAAATAACTGCACACCCCTCCCCAAATACAAACACAGAGAATCCATGAACAAAAATCCTAGTCACTTAAGGTTGGGGGATATTTTTAATGTTGTGAAGGTACCCACAGTCAATGAGTCACCAGCATCACTTAATCTGAAATAGTCTCATGTAAAAGTCCACCTGCTGGATGTGCCTACATCCTAAAGGTGTCTGCCAGGCTCTTGACCAAGGCCCCTTACGGAAGCTACTTGTCTTTCATTGTACCCGCTATAAGGCCAGATGGGGTCATCTCTGCAGATTCTAGATGTCAGCAGAACCAGGATATAAGGCCCTAGGTTCCCCACCCCCTGTGAAAGGAGTCCCTGGATCTTTGGGGTCTGGGGTGACCCTCAGGCTGGAGAAAAGTACCTAAAGCCAGGAGCCTTGATGCTGGGGATGTCGTTCTTCCTTAGAAGTCAGCCCTCACGTGGTTGGCGCTGCCATGGTGATGATTCAGTGGCTGGATAGGCTGGTGGATGTGCTTCCTATAGGTGGAAGACATCAGCACCTCAATGGGCCATTCATGCTCCTGTGGGGGATCATCGAGATGCTCCCATTAGCAGGGGTCTGCTGCTGTAACTGCCTGAATCCCAACAAGGGGCAGAAGTTAGGAGCTTGGGTTTGTAGAAGTCAAAATAAGATGTCACTGGTTAAGCAAGCATGAGGGCATATTTCTAACAACTTCATTTTCTAGTGTCACTTAAAAATCCATCATACTTCTGGAATGAATGTATTAGTGCTGGATGTTCATGATTTTTTTCATTACATGTACCAAAATTCAAGCATAACTGATTGGGATGTTTTCATTTCAGGTGAAGAATCATATCTGGACAGACTGAGTCTAGCACAACAGACACAACTTTATTTATTCTCAGTCATAGAATATCCTTTCTATAAGGTAAAAACAAAAGGTGTATGGCATTATTTCACTGAGGGCAAACAGTTTTCTTGTGCCCCTTCTGAAAACTAAGTCTTTTCTCTTTTGACCTGTCTCCGTAACTTTATTAAAAGGGAAAACTTTCATTTACTTGGAGCTAGGTGCAACAGCTGGCCTTTTCTTTGATAAATTGACCCCATTTCTGTCTTGTCCTATAGGACCAATTCCTGCTGTGTGAGATTTCTAGATGGTTTCAAGTGTTGAAGGCATACAAATCTTAATATTCCTTAATTCACTTCAAGGGTTTTAAAGGGTTTAGCACGCACAATAGCCATTTGATTAAAAAGTCTGAATCTCTGAACTCTACAAATCCTAATTATTTCTGAGTGCATTTTCTAACCAAGTCAGAAATTTCACTCTTCTCTGGTAGACTTTATTTTAGGTGGTATCTGTGCTATAAAGATTCACTCTCATAAACTTCACAGCACACCTTTTTTGTGTGATTGGAAATAGTCCCAACAGACTTCCTCACCTTCTGCTTTGTCCTTCAAACGTGACTCAGGATCATATTCTGGTAAAAGGTAAAGAAGTGGAAAGCCGTTACTCTTTTCTTTTAAAATTTTTTAACAATGCCAAGGCATATAAACACTAAAATTAGTTAACCCCAAACACCTCCCTTCCCTGAAATAACAAATTTGTAACTGTGCTTTCTATGCCCAACATACACAAATATATAAACCAATTTTCTTTTCTCTTTATGTCCAGTATATCATATAATTTACCATTATGTCCAGTATACATAGACCTTCCTCAAGGCCAATGTGTGTGGATCAAATACGTTCTTTCTCAAAGTGGTGCAGTATTTTATGGGACTTACCAGTTTCCCAGCTTATGATCTTTCAGGTTCTTTCCAACTTTGGTCTCTATCAGCAGTGCTGTAGTAAACACCCTTGTGTGTCATTCTACTGCAACCCATGTTCCTTTAAGCTGCAGACTAGAATGTTAAGAGTGGGACCACTGGTGTAACGTCAGTAGGTAGTGACTCTGAATGGTAGATGTCACACCTCCCCAGCAGTGAGTGAACGTGGCTGTGTTTTTTTAGTCCTGTTAGCTTTTGCCACTCAGTTCAGTGGAAAAGGGTGTCTTGTCATGTATTTAAATTGCATTTGAGTGAGTCATAATGAAGTTGAGCATTTTGTTAAATGTTTATTGGCCATTTGTATTTCCTAGGAATTGCCTTCCTGCTCCCTAATTCATCTTTCTATTGCTTTGTGTTTTTAAGTTTTGTGTGACCAAATCTACCTGTCTTTTAATGGTTCCTGACTTTTCCATCATGCATAAGATTATTTCACCAAATATGTGTTAGTGCAAATATTTACTAATTTTTCCCCATTGGATCTTTAATCCACCTGTGAGATCCAGGCCACCATAATAAAGTGAGTTACATGCATGTTTTAGTTTCCCACTGCACGTGTACTATAGCCTTTTCAGTATGCAAAAGCATTATTTTTATTTTTAAATGTATATACCTCAATTAAAACGTGACACAGATAAAGAAAGCACACATTGTTGGAAAACTGGAACTGATAGACTTGCTTGACACAGGATTGCCACCAACCCTCAGTTTATTTTAAAAAACAAACACAATATGTGCAAAGTGCAATAAAGCAAAACTCAGTAAAAGGAGATATGCTCATAGTCTGATGTTTGGTAGGAGTTTAACTCTTCTTTACTAGACAGATAACTAATTTTCCAGCACTAGTTGTTCCATTGCAATCCTTTATTTATTGAATTGAGATGTCAGTTTTATCATTTCTTCTTGGATTAAAAATTTTAACTGAGTGTCCTTCAGGTCCTTAAAGCAATTCTGAGAGTTTCAGAGATGTTTCTTGAATTTGACAGCATTGTCATGATGTTTATTGTTCTTTTTTCAGTGACTACTTTTAAGACACATTTTAAGAATATTTTGAGCTATTACACTTTAAGTATAACAAGAATATTTTTCATTGCTGTGTTAAGAAAGATATCAGTCCTAAGTCCTAGAAAAATATCATTCGTTAAAGGAATTTTGTATCAAACTTTTATACATAGGTAACTCACTACCTTCACTTTATTCTCTGGTTTTGTATCTTATTTTTTTCTCATGATTGAATATATGATTTTTAGGATCCCAAACTCCTTCCTAAATATCAAATGAAATCATTTTTTACTCCATACCATTCCCTGGAGAACCCTGTGGATTTTCACTTTCATAAATCTCTGGTAATTGAATTGATCGACCTTTTAGGAGCAAGATCCTACTTTGCTTCCAAAATGTTAATAAACTATTGGTATACAATAGGTAAGTACCAGGGGATTTATTTACAGAACCTTAGTGGCTGTTATCTCTTTGGGAGACAGGTGGAGCTTAGTAGCCACAGAATGCAAAATGGAATCTTCCCTGCCCCACACGAGGCTCTAGAGTGTAGATGGTAGAATATAGTATATGGACTGTATTTGAATCCAGCTTGCCACAGATTAGCAGAATGTCTTTGCACAGTGTACTTACCCTTTTTAACCTTTTTCTGTTTGCTTCCTCATCTGTAAAATGTGAGTAAGAAGAATATTGACCTCAAACACTTATGGTAAGAAGGAATAAATGAGGGAATAACACAGTAAATGCTCATGTCTGTTTAGCCACTCTTATAGTCTAGGCCTGCACTGTCCAGTATAGTAGCCACTAGTGCAGATGGCTACTTAAATTTACATTAAACATAAGTAAAGTTTATATCACATTTCAAGTGCTCCAAAGCCTCTCATAGCTGGTGGCTACCACACTAGCACAGATATAAGCACACAGATCCTCCCAGAAATAGCTGCTGGACTATGCTGACTTTGAGTCAAAGTCCTTCCTTTCATCAATTAAAAAATCATCTCAAAGAGAACCATCTCTGATAGGCTTCAAATGGTCACATGTTCCACCTCTCCTGCTTTCATGGCCCTTTCTACAGAAGGAATGGCATATACCAGAGGGCTGGGAAGGGAACACCAGCCACTCCCCTTGGCCACATATTGCAGTCATGGGGTGCCATGGTCATGGGCTGCATTAGCTGTCAGGAGACATGGAAGAGAGGGATGTGTTGAGCTGCTTAGTTGTCTAATTTTGCTGAACTTAGAACATTTTCTTCACTGTCTGAATTGAAAGTGTGCCACCATTTGTAAGGAGAAGGAGAAAGTGTGTGGTTCCTACTCTTCCCCTGTTAATTTGAGGACCTACTCATTGCTTTAGCCCAGGAAGCCTCCTTAATTTCAGGCTGACAGGCTTGTTCTTGAAGCTGAGTGAGTGAACATCCTCATTTGGTTGTGGTCATTACTTTGCAGCCTTCTGTCCTATTGGTAAATACAGTTTGGAAGAAATCAAAACAGAACAAAGAAGTAAAGGAAGATAGTGTTTGTGAGGGTATCACATGAAGAATTTTTTCCTTCTCTCACTAGATATTGAAATTAAATTAGATAAAGAAGGATTTGTATTACCTTTTACAGTTGATGAAGATGTACACAAAAGATAAAGAAATTGTTCTAGTTTTTATATTAAAGGCCTGTTGAGGTGAATAGGAAAGGATCATTTTCTTAAAAAGGTGAGAAAAATAGATGATTCCAGAAATTAAAACTGCATTTCAGGGTATGTTTTCTGGAAATTCCTTGTAATATTTTATTAATACCATCATTAATTAAGCCAAGTACTTTTTCAGTAGACTAAAGAGTAACACATTCATGATTGATGTGAGAGTATTGGCCATTAGGAAAAGCCACATTTTGAGTAAATTTTGGCCATAAAAATAATGTTTTGGATTGTTATAAAAACTAAGTTTATTTCTCTTTGATTTTTTTTCCAGAGTAGCACTATGCATTAATGGCCCCAAAAGAGTTTGTTTTAACAGCAAAAATTTACTAAGAAAAGAGGCTATTAAACAACGGCAACTCCATTTACTTGGTTATCAAGTTGTCCAGGTATGGGTCCATTCCCTCCACCCCCCAAAGTAATCCCTCATTCATACTTGCTTTTTCCAGGGTCCTAAGTAGTCTGCTAGGACAGTGGGCTGAGAATCTTATATCTCCAATTGAAGTACCCACTTTGTTAATTAGGCTTTTCAGTGTACTTGGTATTTTTTATAAATCTTCGGCTTATGTTTTGAAATACAGATTTTTCTTTTATTTTTTTAAGATTTATCTATTTTATTTATTTCTCTCCCCTCCCAACCCCCACCCTGGTTGTCTGTTCTCTGTGTCTATTTGCTGCATCTTCTTTGTCTGCTTCTGTTGTTGTCAGTTGCATGGGAATCTGTGTCTCTTTTGGTTGCGTCATCCTGTTGTGTCAGCTCTCCGTGTGTGCAGCACCATTCCTGGGCAGGCTCCACTTTCTTTTATGCTGGGCGGCTCTCCTTATGGGGTGCACTCCTTGCGTGTGGGGCTCCCCTATGCGGGGAACACCCCTGCATGGCACAGCACTCCTTGCGTGCATCAGCACTGTGCATGGGCCAGCTCCACACGGGTCAAGGAGGCCCGGGGTTTGAACCGTGGACTTCCCATGTGGTAGACAGATGCACTAACCACTGGGCCAAGTCTGCTTCCCTTGAAATACAGATTTTTCTGATCTTCAGTTTCCCAAAAGCAGAATATGCCAATATTCTTCATAAGATATGCTCAACTCTGCTTTTAGAGTTATTAAATTATTGGAATATCTGTTTTAATTTCCCCCTGATGTAAGTGTAAGAATGGACAGGATGACTCACTAAAACCAGTATCTTCATCACTACCTAATGTCTAAGACCTTATTGTTTCCTTTGTAAGTTACTTAATAAGGCATTATGATGATGAGTGACTAGAATGTAGATGAATTTCCCAAGTTCTCTAAGGTATTAGTGCTAGTCTGCTCCCTGGTTTCCTCTCTGGCTTACTCTTGTCCAGTTCATCTTGCACACCCCAGACTAATCTTCTGAAAACCCTCAGCATGCCAGCCTGTGATCAGAAACCTTGTTTCTTTCCTACTCATGGGATACAGTAGAACCTCCTCTACTCTGAATTTTGGGATCCCCTGAGGCTGCGCCTTGTTACCTGTCTTCAAGCTGGCGGTCTCTTCCCTCCCACCTAACCCACTCCATTCTCTCTCCCCTTGCTCCTTTGACCAGGTGCCCCCTCTCCCTCCAGACAGCATCTCCTCATGACTAAATTCTGTCCATTCAGCAACACCCCACTCAGGTCTCTTCTTTCCCCACAACCTAAAACCCTGACCTCCTCTGAGGGCTGGAATGTTGATTTTCTTCACACACTCTGCATTGGCTTGTTGCATACATCTAGTATTGATTGTGTCTTCGAGGACAGGAATCATCTTTGATCCTTTAAATATCCCTCTTATTTAAGCAACTAATATTTATTGAGCTCTTATTATGTACTAAGCATTGTTCTGGGCTCTGGGAGTACACAAGTAAGATAGCTGTGACTTTGCCCTCGAGGAGCTTCCATTCTTATGTGTGTGCAAGCATTTGTGGTCAGGTTGTTAGAGACAAAAAAGTTCAACACGGTAATTTCAATTGTGAAGGATTATACTAGCCAGTTCCTTTTTTTTTTATTCTTCCCATAACAGATCCATTTTCATGAGGCTGAGATGCTAAAATCAAGGCTTGAATTTGTCAAATCTTTATCAAGAAAATTGTTTTCTCAAAACCCCGGGGTTCAGTGCTGACAAGAAGGAATAGTGACAGAACTCAGATCATGAAAGAAGTTGTGTTTTTATGGGTCTCAGCATAAAAAGAGCCTTATTTGTGAATTAGCCATTTTGCAGAATTATGGACTATTTGGTGATCTGAAAAGGATCTGTCTAGATGATACAGACACATGGAAGGAGCCTTTATTTTCCCTATACCGTGAATACCAAGTGTCAGTGATTGATTTAAAATTAAAGTTCAATTTAATATTAGTATCATAGATACTTGATTTTATATGTCAAACAGAATCGATCAAGTACAATAAATGAATACAATGAATGACTATTTTTAAATCTGCCATCTTGTAATAGTTATCTGCTAAATGAAAAGAGTATGCTTTTTAGAGACCTTCATTTCCTCCTCCTACAAATATAAGAAATGTTTTTTTTCCCATTTCCTGATGTACTTTGTTAGCAGATATAATGTATGGTGAGGAGGAGCAATGGGAAAACAGATGACAGCACTTTGGATTACTATAACATTTATAATTGTAGAATTATACAGAAATAATCCTTTAATAAAATATAGGGAAGTGGATGTGTCTTAAGCAGCTGGACTCGTACCCACACTGTGGTAGATCCCAGGTTCAGTTCCCAGTGCCTCGTAAAGATGATGAGCCAAATAGCAAGCTGACAGGACTAGCTGACTTGGTGAGCTGATGCAACAAGGTGACTCAGTTAGCTGATGCAACAAGATGATGCAGTAAGAGACACAGTGAAGAAACACAATGAGACATATGAAATGGAGCAGAGGTGGTTTGAGTAATTAGGTGCCTCCCTCCCACATGGGAGGCCCCAGGTTCAGTTCCCAGTGCCTCCCAAAAAGAAGATGAGCAGACAGCAAGTACAAAAAACCAGGGGGGAGGGGTAAATTAAAATAAAATCTTTAAGTATATATATATTCAGGAGTATTCTCTTTTTAAATATACAATGAAGTAAAGTAAATTTAGGTAGGGTTGTAAGGGGGCAAGTTTGATTGGGGGAAAATCTAAAATGTAAATCATGCGTGATTTACATTGTATTTAGTGAAGTACAGATGCTTCACTCTCCAATTACGGTCAGGTTAAAGCTTGAGGGGAGAGTGAGACAAGGCAGGCAGATGTGGAAAGGGCCGCAGAGTTTGGAGACTGGGTTTCTACCTCTGGCTAGTTCCGGGGCCTTGGACAGGGAAAGGAGCTTCCATTTACTTCTCACCCGCTCTGTGCTGAGCTCTATGCTAAGCACTTGAACACAGGCTTGTATGATTTCCAGGGGCCTTGGACTTGGGCAGTGTTTCCTCTCCAAAGCTCACAGATGGTCAATGCCTGCCTTGGATACAGAACCACGGGTGAAGATGAGACTTGAACCTGGTCTGAGCAGCAATGTAACAGAGGACTGAGAATCTGTGTTCAGGAGTCAGGCACGTGGGGTTGATTTCAACCTCTCTTGCAAATTGTATAACCTTGGGCCTCATTTCCAAATGGCTAATCAGAAAATAAGGATGAAATGAGTTAATACACATAAAAACATTTAGAAAAAGGCCCACCACAAAGTAATCACAGGACATATTAGCTAGTAACGTCTGCATTTCTACCAGTATTAGGATTCTCTGAAGAAACAGCCATCAGGATATGGGTCCATACGTAAATAGGGAGGGATTTGTTAGTAAAATTGGCTCAGTGACCCTGGGGAAAGGCAAGTTCAGATTTCCTAAGGAAGGCCATGCATTGGAGACAGCACAGCGGATGACTTTCCTTGGGAGAAGCTGGAGAAGGAGAGAAAGGATTTGCCACTGCTGAGGGCCTTGGTGTTGCTTTAAGACCTCCAGCTGCTGGGGTGATGGGACTCCCATCCTTGCTGAAGGCAGTCGCCCTTGTTTGTGGATGTCATCAGCCATAGCTGCAACTGCCTAATGGTCTAAAGCCACCTACAGAATGCCCTCACACTGGCAGGCCAGGGCTTGCATCATCCAATGACTCTGCACCAACTGGATGGTGATTAACCATCGCATGACCCCATCATGCTCTAACATTTTAGATCTCTTTATCTTTACTTTTTAAGGCTTTTTAAGCTTTAGCATAGGTTATTGAAACTCTATGAGTTCTAGAGCTCTAAGTTCACTTTTAAATTTTATGCTTCTTTGCAGAGAAGGAATGAGACAAATAGAAGCAAATGAAAGATTGACCAGGAGAGAGCTGCAATCGATTCGGATGTGTTCATATACCCAAGTGAATTCCGCTCACCTGGGGGCCAGGCCAAAAGGATTCTCACATCTCTGGGAAACCTGTGAAGTGGTCTCACTTACAGTTCTTAGAGCATTTCATGGCTTTGGGCCTGAGCACTATTCTGGATCATACTATGCCTCAGAAACCCTTCCACAGTCCCTCTTTGCTACCCAGACCAAGCCCAGTGTCACTTCTGCCTTCTGTGAGCTCTCTTGTCCCTCCCTGTCACACCCTATACCCCCCACCCCCCTCACCCTACTCCAACCCCCATAACAACAATCTCTTCCATCATCATGAGACATTCATTGCATTTGGTGAATACAACTCTGAGTACCGCTGCACCTCATGGTCAATTGTTCACACCATAGCCCACACTCTCCCACAGTCCACCCAGTGCGCCATGGGAGGACATACAATATCCAGTAACTGTCCCTGCAGCAACACCCAGGACAACTCCAAATCCCGAAAATGCCCCCACATTTACATTTCTTCCTCCCACTCCCAACCCCAGCAGCCAACATGGCCACTTTCTACACACCAATGCCACATTTTCTTCAATTACTAATCACAATAGTTCATGAATAGAAATATCAGTAAGTCCACTCCAATCCATACTCTATTCCTCCATCCTGTGGACCTTAGAATGGTTGTGTCCATGTGTAAGGAGGTGTAGGAGGAGCACAGACTGGCTTGCTGGGTCATACTTCTAGGGGTGCCATAATTCTAGGGTTCCCTACTGCTAGGTGTGCTGTACTTCTAGGGGTGCCATATTTCTAGGGTGCTCTACTTCTAGGGGTGCCACTGTAAGTGTGTGGTTATTGCTTTTGTTAATTAGCATCAAGGACATGGTACTGAAAAATCTCTGAAACCTCTGCCTGAATCAAGGACATACAGGCAAGAAGCCTCCTGAGAGGGGTGCTCGTTGGTCTGGGCCTGAGACCGCCCCCTCCCCTGCCTGCCTGTCCACCTGCACTCCCTACTGCCTTCCCCTTCTGAAAGCTGCACCACCCTTGTCCTCCCTTTCTGCCACCCGCACATCAATGGGCTTGGCCTCAGGGCCACCACAGATGCTCTTCCCTCTGCCTGGAATGACCGACTGTTCCCCAGATTCCACAAGTCTTGCCCCTCATTATCATTTATGTTTCAAGCCAGTCTTCCTAGAGCTGCCCTGGTTAAAGTATTCCCAAGGCCTGTTTAGTTCTCCTTTTCCTTTTTACTGATACACACACATCCCAGGCTTTAGAGTTAAGCGAATTTTCGACAGAAGGAACACACCTCTTGAACCAGCATTTGACTCAAGAAACAGCAGAGCGCTGTGGAACAGGTCAGTTTTGCCAGATACCACTTGAATGGATTCGATTTGTGCCGCTGCACAACAGCACCTGCCAGTACTGTGAGCGGTGCCTGTTCGTGGTGACCGAGGCGCTGAAAACCAACTCGTTGCACGTTGACACGGTGCTGCTGCGGACACACTGAGTTAATATACCACGGCAGTGAATTCCACCTGAGTCTTCCACTACTGTTCCGCGGCTCCTGGAGGGTTTCAGATGCCGCGCTGCCATGGCCTGCTCTTCTTCCGGACAGCCCGCTTGGAACCCTCCGGGAGCGCAAGGGCAAGGGCAAGCAGGCGGAGTTCCCCAGTCCAGCAGACGCGGCTCCTTGCGTCCCAAGTGGGCCCTCCAGGGACCCGCAAGGAGACGGGAGGGCACGGTCCCATCCCCAGCCCAGCTGCGCCCTCCACCCTGCGCCCCTGGCCCTGCGCCCCAGCCCTGCGCCCGCCGCCCAGCTTTGTGAGGCGAGGCCGCTGTTCCCCGGCAACTGCTGAACGCGGGCGCCGAGTAGCCAGGGAGACGGACTCGGGCGGGGCCCCCGGCCGGGTGCGACCGACATGGCCTGGGCGGAGAAGCTGGAAGCGGGCGGCCTGGCGGATGAGGAGGAGATCACCGCCGCCACGCTGCGGGGCACTCCAGGGCCGCCGCCCATCTCCGCGCAGTCCGCCTTCAGCTACGTCCCGCCGCGGCGCCTGGACCCCAAGGAGCGCAGCTACTTACCCGCCAGACCCGGGTGAGGCGGGAGGGGCGGCACCGCGCGGTGGGGGTGAGACGGTGCTGGGGGCAGGGTTCCCCTGCCAGGGAGGGGCTGGGGCAGGGCTGTGCCTCCCGGAGCGGGGACTGGACACCCAGCGGCACCGCGTGGAAGGGATCTGGGGGCCAAGCAAGGGCGTGGGGGCGGGACCCCGGCAGGGTGGGGGATGCTTCTGTGGGGGTGGGAGCAGGACATCATAGTGGGAAAGGGCTACCGGGAAGGTCAAGTGGGGGGCGAGCAAGGAGGGAGTGCTCACCAGGGAGGAAGACTCGATGGGGCGCCCGGGGATGGAGAGGGCAGGGGCTGTTCAGCAGGGTCGGTGAGATGGGCGCCTGGACCCAAAAGAGCAGAGATTTTAGTACTGCGAGACACAGAGGCACCCCTCCCCCGGGCTGGAGGGGCCTTGCAGCAATCCGGGGGGCGCGGACAGTCTAGAAAGGGAGCCCCGAGGCTATCCAGTGTGCAGGATGCGGCCCCCTGAGCAGTATGTGCGGTGGTTCCCGTGGGCCGTGAATAAGCAACCAGGCTGATGGAAGGTCCTGGACCACTGGAACCCTCGGGCCGCCTTCCCACCGACAAGGAGAACCAGGAATAGGTCTGCACCGTCTGGCCCGGCCCCTCTGGGAAGGTGTGCGTGGTGGGAAGACCTCAGGGGTCTAAGCAGCCGAAGCCCCCAAGAGAGGGCGGAAGGAAGGAAGAGAAGGGTGTTCAGAGTTGTCCAGGTCACCCATTCCTTTCTTTTCAACATTGTTTCTGTCCGTCCCCAGGGTGTTCCTCAGGGCATCTGATTAGATAAAAGCCTTGATTGGGGACCCTCAGCCTGGCGGACAGCTGGGCACCTGGGCTATCCCTCAGGCCTCCTGGAGGGATGGGACTGCCAGAAGAGGGACACCTCACTTTTCTCAGGCTGCTGTCACAAGTGCCATGAACTGGGTGGCTAAAAACACCAGAAACGGCTCTCTCAGCCCGGCAGGCTGAAGCCGCAAGTGCGTGGGCCGTGCTGGTGTGTCAGTCCTGGCCCCTGGGGCGCCTGTCCCTTGTCCAGCAAGCCTTGGGTTTTCAGTGCCTCCTCAGTCACCCTATGGCCTGCTCTGTCTCTTTTCCCATGGTGCTCCCGCCTCCCACTTTTGTCTGTGTCCACACCCCCCTCTAAAGACACCAGCCATCCTGGACTAAGGGTCCACCCACTGCAGTCAGCCTCATTCAATTTAAATGATTCTGCTTGCAATAACGCTTTGGCAAAAAGTTCGTGTTCCCAGGTACCCAGGATTAGGAGTTCTAGGTATCTTTTTGGGGTACACAGCTCAACCCATAACTTGGAACACAGATTCCATTGGAAAGGAAGTTAATGGTGTATAAAATAATCCCACAAAATGCCTCCTTCCTCTTCTCCTAGCCACCCACAATCAGTGGTGCCCAGGTTGAGTCCCCAGTTCAGGTCAACTCTCGCTCGAGTACTGATGGGAGGCCCCTTGAGTCTCATGAGCTTCACTTCACACACAGAAGCGTAGTTTCTGGTTGAAGCAACCATGGCCCTCAGCCTGCCCCCCGGGATGTCTCTTGCATCTGAGGTACCCCTCTGCCTGGCTTCTAGCGTGTGGAAGAACTGGATGGAGGAAGGGGACTTCTGGGGCCGTCTGACAAGGTACCTGTATCTGCTGGCCATTAAAACAGGAGGGGGGTGGAACGGAAGGGTTCCTGACCTTCTGTAAACACACACTTCATCTGTTTTCTTCCTGTGAGCAATAGCTTTTGAACAACTGTAAATAGTTTCACTACTAAGTGGGGTTTACATTTTGAGTCTACGGTACCTATGATACTGCCAGTGAGTTGGTGGCCATCATGAGATAATAGTCAAAAAGCCAAGACTCTTGGTGTATGAAGTTGTTCAAATCTTCTTTATCTAGAGAATATAAATTTCATCTGGATTTTCAGAATAACAGACAGTTCACACTACACCGTTTTGTTTGTACCTTTGAGGAGTCCCTTTCCATAAGGTGGACTCTAGACTGCTCCTCGATGGGGTGTCACTGATGGAAGGTACCGCTGAGGACTGCACAGTGGGGCTTGTGGATTCTGAAGCTTAAATGTGGTAGAAATGCAGAGCAGAGCCCCTGCCCCCTGCGGGCCAGGCCCAAGAGGGAGAAGGGCAGAGTGAGCCTGAAGACTCAGTGTCTCCTTCCAGAATTTGGCGGTCTGATAAATGGCCCCGCCTTCCAGGGCTAACTGAACAAGGGCCAGAGAGGGGCCCCGAGGTAAGAAGTGACCAGGGCTCTATCTCTTGGTGGGACATAAGGAATGAGCCATAAGCACACTTTTCTATATGTCAGGGTCGGCAAACTAAGGCCTGCAGGCCAAATCTGGCCGCCTGCCTGTTTTGATAAAGTTTTATTAGAACACACCCACACCCATTCATTTCTCTAATGTTCCTGTGCAGGATGTTGGGGTTGAGTGATAACGACAGAGCCCACAGGGCCAGAAGAGTTCCCCCCTGGCCCTCCAGAAAGAAAGTCGTTGACTGCTGCTCGAATGCCTTATTGCCTCCTGGAAAATGGGAAATGTCTTTATTTATTTATTTATTTTTGTCTTTATTTTTTTAATATTACATTCAAAAAATATGAGGTCCCCATATACCCCCCACTCCCCTCACCTCTCTCCTCCCCCCATAGCAACAATCTCCTCCATCATCATGAGACATTCATTGCACTTGGTGAATATATCTCTGAGCACCGCTGCACCTGATGGTCAATGGTCCACATTATAGCCCACACTCTCCCACAGTCCACCCAGTGGGCCATGGGAGGACATACAATGTCTGGTAACTGTCTTTAGAATGCATGCATTCAAATGGGATTTTATGTGTTTAAAGCATTTCAGGGCAGTTTTGGTTAGCTGAGGTTACAGGCAAATTCAAGTCCTGGGGCTTTGTGCATGCCAAAAGGAAATTATGCAACTGAAATAAATATTAATTAAAATCTAAAGAAAAGAGCCTTAAAAGCAACAAGAACAGCAAAAGGCATTTCAAAGTCTATTTGAACCAATGTTCACACCATGGTATTGGGATTATGGGCACTGGTATCTGATCAGCTCCAGGGCTCCAGGAGCAGTTTCTCTGACCTTGGGATCATTGGTCATAAAGAGGGCGAATTCTGTACTACAGCTGATCAAACTCTGTACTAAAGCTGATCAAATTCTTCCTAAATCAATTTCCTTGGAGCACAGTTAACAGTAGTCAGTGTGTTGGTTAGCAGCCCAGGCTGAGGAGCCCCAAGTGGAAGTATCAGCTCTGTGGTGACTAGCTGTGGAGCCTTCACAAGTCACAGCCTCTCTGTCTCACTTTGCCATTCTAGGACAGATCAAACAGAACTGACCTCATGGACCACTTAAGAGAATGAATGTGCTTAGTGCGCATACAGTGGCTCACAGTAAGCCCTGGGTCGGTGGAGCTCTAATTACTGTTTTTTTTTTTTATTTTTAATTATCTTTTTTCAAAGTTAATAGATCACACAAAATGTTACATTAAAAAACATAAGAGGTTCCCATATACCCCACTCCCCACCCCACCCCTATCAATTTTTTAGTTGTATTTTTTGAAGATACATAGATCACAAAAAATGTTACATTCAAAAAATATAAGAGGTTCCCATATACCCCCAACCGCCTCACTCCACTCCTCCCACATCAACAACCTCTTTCATTAGTGTGGCACATTCATTCTATTTAGTGAATACATTTTGGAGCACTGCTGCACCCCATTGACTAATTGGTTTTGGCTAGTGATGGTCAGTGCCCTTTTGCTGAGGACTGGGTCCACTGGGCCAAGCCTTTCCTTCCTGATCTGACCACTGTCAGAGAGGCACATGATAGAACCATCAACCTGGGGGCTTAAATAAGCAGTTCTGGGGCATTGTCAGACTAGCCCTGGCAAACTGAGACAGTGGCTAAAAGTAAAGATAGACTTCCCATGTCAAAAGGTGTGTGTGTGTGTGTGTGTGTGTGTTTGTGTATGTGGCTGGGAGGCTATGCCCAGTCCAGTCTCAGGAACCCAGGTGGAGGGCGGGTCACCAGTCAGGCTGTTGTCCTCTCAGTGTGAAGTCTCTGGAGCTCCTGGCCTTGGGTGCTTACATGCTTCTGTCTGAAGAGTCACACATGGCTTCTTGGTCACATGCAAGCACCTAGCAGAGGAACAGGGACGGTTACTCCTGTGGGTGACCAGGAGTGGAGGAGAATTGGCTATTGGTGCCATCTACCACTCAGCTGATCCTGAACAACGCTCTGAGGTTGTGTCTCTGGCTCCACTTCCCACTGTTGGAAAGCCCTTGCTTCTCCTACCAAGTGCCCTTTCTCAGCCAGCAGCTCTACCTGCAGTAGCAAGGTCTCCTCCACTGTCACGTCTGTTTCCTACCCCCAGCAACAACAACCTCAGCAACCCTCCTTCTGTGTCACCCTGCACTTTGTTCACACCTCAGCTATTTTCTGAGGGAAAACTGATGGTAGACAGCAAGGGCCAAACCAGTACAGGAAACACTGAATTTCAATAATACTCAAAACACAAAGGGCCAAATGGACATCAAGAGAGAAAAGTAAGTGGGGTTCTTTTTGCTTTGTGTTTTAAAAGCAACATCCTGTGTGAAACAAGAAATCCCTTGAGAAATGGTAATAATGAAATACCAATAAACCCAGAAGCTCCGTTTTGTGGTAGCATGTAAATCTGGGTCGGTTTTATTAATGACATTCTGCTTCAATCCATAAAGTAGTGAAAGAAAAAAGAGGAAAGAAGAAAAATTGGTGAAACAAATCAAGGAAAAGCAGATTTTTGTTTGATTAGTTTTTGGAAATGGATAGTCATGTTACTAACTGAGGCTGGCTGGTGATGAATATTTTTTTCTTTATTTTTCTGTGATAGAAAATTTCATTTTGTTCTGCAAAAGTTCTGAATATGCGAAATCCCCACAAAGAAGAGCTGTCTAAGATTGTGATAGCATCCACCAGCATTGCTAAGGGAAGTTATTCTGAGCTATGATAGGCTCCTGGTAACTAATCCAGGGCTTGGGGACAGGCATTGCTGCTTACTCATCATTCTTTTTTTTTTTATTGACTTTGTAATAATATTACATTAAAAATACATCCATTGGATTTGGTAAGTACATCTTTGGGCACCTCTGCACCTCATAGACAATGGTCCACATCATGGCCCATACTCTCCTCCATTCCATCCAGTGGGCCCTGTGAGGATTTACAATGTCCGGTGATTACCTCTGAGGCACCATCCAGGGCAGCTCCATGTCCCAAAGACGCCTCCACCTCTCATCTCTTCCTGCCTTTCCCCATACCCATCGTCCACCATGTCCACTTTTCCCAATCCAATGCCACCTCTTCTTTGTGGACATTGGATTGGTTGTGTCCATTGCACCTCTATGTCAAGAGGAGGCTCAGATTCCACCTGGATGCTGGATGCAATCCTCCCATTTTCGGTTGTAATCACTCTAGGATCCATGGTGTGGTGATTGTCCTTCTTCAACTCCATCTTAGCTGAGTGTGGTAAGTCCAATAAATCAGATTGTAGGTGCTGGAGTCTGTTGAGGCTCAGGACCTGGTTATCACATTGTTGGTCCAGAGATTCAAATCCCCTAAATCTATCTTAAACCCCAACGTTAACTGCACCTCTATCACATTAGCATGAAAGCCTTATGAAGGGAGATCCCATCTGAGTCCAGATTCATCACACATAAACACCATTTCCAAAGAGGGGCCATCTGCCCTGGTAATTAACCCCATCGGCCATGACCATAACTCTCATGGGTCTCTTTAGCCTTCATAGGAGCCAATATCTGGGGGTTGTATCTGCTTTATCTGTCTCTCTGACTCTGCTCAGTTGTGCATGAGGGCAATCCTTCTGCCAGCCTCCAGACTCTTTTTTAGAAACTCGTAGCCATATAAACTCATTTCTCCTTTCCATTTCCCCCTTACTTTAGGTCAAACAGCATTTTAAAGTCATGGTATTTTATGTAGACATGGATATTCTGCTGATCTGCATTGAACCTTCCGTATAAGGTCATTTTCCAGTTGCATCACCAGTTGGTAGTTGATAGTGGTCCCTCGTTGCCAGGGAGGCTCATCCCCGGGTGTCATGTCCCACGCTGGGGGGAAGGCATTGCATTTACATGCTGAGTTTGGCTTCGAGACTGGCCACATTTGAGTAACATGAAGGCTGACAGAAGGTAATTCCCAGGCACAAAGTTGCTCTAGGCCTTGTTCTTATTTTGGGTTTATCAGCTCACAAGCATAGTCATTAGTATCAGGGGCTCACTGTTGAACCCTCACTCCCTCCCGGTCCCCACCACTGTACCTGGGAGACTGTCGCTGCTCCCCTAGGGACCACGACAGAGCACCACTGGCCAGGAACCCAGTACCCCCCCTACTGTGGTTTTTAATTGTTGCCACTATGAGTATATCCAAACATTACCATGCACCCTGGACATATGTTCTGTACAGCTCCCTGTCAGTCATATATCACCTGTCATTGGTATCCCATACCAGTATCCCTCCATTGCCATTGTTGAAACACTCTGTGATCCAGAACTCCCCGAAATTTGAGGCCCAATATAATGTCGTAGTCCCTTACTAGGGAATGGCATATAGCGATGGGTTTAACGGATAGATAAAGAACTTGGGTAAAGTTAGATATAGAACTTAAGGAATGTTGACTTGAAAAAATTCCACATCTTATCCTTTTTTTTTTCCCCCCCCCCTAATTATTCAGCATTTCTTCATAGGAGTCCTAGACCACAGCAATGCATATATATAATATACAGCATTCCCATACATCCACCATATAACCTTTTTCCTTCCACATCGATACTCTTACACCCTATTCATATCATATTTACTTAAGGTGATGTACAGAGTCTGAGATATTAGATTTCTAACAAGGTAATATCTGTGGTTACATTATGGTGCATACTTTAGGATACACAGTTCTTTACATTTTTAGTTATCCTATGTTTTACAATATGGTTTACATTATCAGTCTGTCATCTCCTATATGTTATGGTGTAATATTATATGTTTTATATCCGTCCTTGTGTACTCTCAAGAAACTCCTCTCTTTCCCCCCATTTACTTAGGTTCCACACATTTAACGTCCATTTTCCCTTCCACCTTGGTGCCCACAGTGACAGCCAACCTCCGTTTCCTGAGGAGCCACTTCCAGAGATAGATGGAATAGTGTTCAGGGCCTAATTTGCTCAACTGCCCCAACGCCCCGGGAGCCACCCTTTCTCTCGAGGGATAGAGTTCCCTCTATTTGGTGGCATTATTCCTCCCCAGGATGTGGGTCCACCCCCACTCTCACTACTTGGGATTCTACCCCATGGTGTCACCCACTCTGGCAGAATGAGCATTTAGACATTCCCCAGGAGCTCGTCCTGCATCAGACCCTCCTCTCCACGCATTCTAAACAGGTAACCCTCTTTATTACATTTTGTTATGATTTCTCGGCATTTTACTCTCCACCACCTCCAGTCCCTCTCCTATGTTGGTATGCTACCCCTCCCTCCCCCCATTTTGGGCAACGTTACCCAACCGTCCCACCCCAGCCACCCTCAAACCCGTAAAGCCCCAACCATAGGCAACCCCTTACCCCCATTTTATCTCTTCTTTGTGTTCATACTTACCACCATCTCATCTTAAATTCTACCCCTGCAGACAACGTTTCATATCCTTCCTCCATTCTCTGATTTCCTGTAAGCCTATCGTTCAGTCTCTTGCTATCTAGGGCAGCTTGTTTATTTCATATCATTGAGGTCATGTAGTATTTGTCCTTCAATGTCTGGGTTGCTTCACTCAACATAAGGTTCTCAAGATTCATCCATGTTATTACATGTGATTGTAGTGTGTTTGTTCTTACAGCCGAGTAGTATTCCATTGTGTGTATATACCACATTTTATTGATCCACTCATCTGTTGATGGGCATTTGGGTTGATTCCAACTTTTGGCGATAGTGAACAATGCTGCTATGAACATTGGTGTACATATATCGGTTTGTGTCCTTGTTTTCATTTCTGCTGGGTATATACCCAACAGTGGTATTGCTGGGTCATATGGCAAATCTATGGCTAGATTTTTGAGAAACCTCCATACTGTCCTCCAGAATGGTTGGATCCTTTTGCATTCCCACCAGCAGTGGATGAGTGTTCCCCTTCCTTCACATCCTCTCCAGCATTTGTATTCTTCTGTTTTTTTCATAGCTGCCAATCTTATGGGTGTAAGATGGTATCTCATTGTAGTTTTGATTTGCATTTCCCTGATAGCTAGAGATTTAGAACATTTTTTCATGTGCTTTCTTGCCATTTGTATTTCTTCTTCGGAGAAGTGTCTGTTTAAGTCTTTTTCCCATTTTTTAAATGGGTTGTTTATCTTTTTATTTTCAAGATACAGAAGTTCTTTATATATGCAAGTTATAAGTTTCTTATCAGATATATGATTGCCAAATATTTTCTCCCACTGTGTGGGTTCCCTTTTTACTTTCTTGACAAACTCCTTTGAGGTGCAAAAGGCTTTAATTTTGAGGAAGTCCCATTTATCTATTAGTTCTTTTGCTGCTCGTGCTTTTGGTGAGATTTTCATAAATCCATTTCCTATTACAAGGTCCTGTAGATGTTTCCCTACACTGCTTTCTAAGGTTTTTATGGTCTTGGCTCTTATATTTAGGTCTTTGATCCATCTTGAGTTGATCTTTGTATAAGGTGTGAGATGGCAATCCTCTTTCATTCTTCTACATATGGCTATCCAGTTCTCCAGACACCATTTGTTGAATAGGCCACTCTCTCCCAGTTGAGAGGGTTTGGTGGCTTTATCAAATATTATGTGGCTGTATATGTGAGGTTCTATATCAGAGCTTTCAATTCGATTCCATTGGTCTATGTGTCTCTCCTTATGCCAATAACATGCTGTTTTCACCACCGTAGCTATATAGTATGTTTTGAAGTCAGGTAGTGTGATTCCTCCAATTTCGTTTTTCTTTTTCAGTATGTCTTTGGCTATTCGGGGTCTCTTTCCTTTCCAAATAAATTTCATAGTTAGTTTTTCTAGTTCCTTAAAGAAGGCTGCGTTGATTTTTATTGGGATTGCATTGAATGTGTAGATCAGTTTTGGTAGGATAGACATCTTAATAATGTTCAGTCTTCCTATCCATGAACAAGGAATAGTCTTCCATTTATTTAGGTCTTCTTTGATTTCCTTGAACAATCTTGTATAGTTCTCGGTGTATAAGTTCTTTACCTCTTTAGTTAAATTTATTCCTAAGTATTTGATTTTTTTATTTACTATTGTGAATGGTATTTGTTTCTTGATTTCCTCCTGATCTTGCTCATTATTGGTGTACAGAAATGCTACTGATTTTTGCGCATTGATCTTATAACCTGCGACTTTACTAAACTCATTTATGAGTTCTAGAATCTTCGTTGTAGATCTCTCAGGGTTTTCTATGTATAGGATCATGTCATCTGCAAATAATGAAATTTTGACTTCTTCCTTTCCAATTTGAATGCCTTTTATTTCTGGTTCTTGCCTCAGTGCTCGAGCAAGTACTTCTAAGACAATGTTAAATAGGAGCGGAGACAGTGGGCATCCTTGTCTTGTTCCTGAGTTTAGAGGGAAGGAGTCTAGGATTTCTCCATTGTAAACAATATTGGCTTTAGGTTTTTCATATATACTCTTTATCATGTTCAAAAAATTCCCTTGTATTCCAATCTTTTGGAGTGTTTTTATTAAGAAAGGGTGCTGTATTTTGTCAAATGCTTTTTCTGCATCAATAGATATAATCATGTGATTTTTTTCCTTCAATCTGTTTATATGGTGTATAACGTTGATTGATTTTCTTATGTTGAACCATCCTTGCATACCTGGGATGAATCCCACTTGGTCGTGGTGTATAATACGTTTAATGTGTTGTTGAATACGATTAGCAAGTATTTTGTTAAGTATTTTTGCGTCTAGGTTCATTAGAGAAATTGGTCTGTAATTTTCCTTTCTTGTGATGTCTTTGTTTGGCTTTGGTACTAGGGTAATGTTGGCATCATAGAAGGAGTTGGGTAATGTTCTTTCCATTTCGATGTTTTGGAATAGTTTCAGCAGGATTGGTGTCAGTTCTTTCCGGAATGTTTTGTAGAATTCACCTGTGAAGCCATCTGGCCCTGGGCTCTTCTTAGTTGGGAGATTTTTGATAACTGATTCTATCTCTCTGCTTGTGATTGGTTTGTTAAGATCATCAATTTCTTCTTTCGTCAATATGGGCTGCTTATGTGTTTCTAGGAATTTGTCCATTTCCTCTAGATTGTCATTTTTGTTGGAATATAGTTTTTCAAAATATCCTCTTATGATAGTCTTTATTTCTGTGGGGTCAGTGGTGATATCGCCTTCCTCATTTCTTATTTTGTGTATTTGCATCTTCTCTCTTTTTTTCTTTGTTAGTGTTGCTAAAGGTTTGTCAATTTTGTTAATCTTCTCAAAAAACCAGCTCTTGGTCTTGTTTATCTGTTCAAGTGCTTTCTTATTTTCTATTTCATTTAGTTCTGCTCTTATCTTTGTTATTTCCTTCCTTCTTCTTCCTGTTGGGTTACTTTGTTGTTGTTTTTCTAATTCCTTCAACTGTGTAGTTAGTTCTTCAATTTTTGCTCTTTCTTCTTTTTTGATATATGAATTTATGGCTATAAACTTCCCTCTCAGTACTGCTTTTGCTGCATCCCATAAATTTTGGTATGTTGTGTTATCATTATCATTTGTTTCAAGGTAGTCATTGATTTCTTTTGAGATTTCCTCTTTGACCCACTGTTTTTCTAAGAGTGTGCTGTTTAATTTCCAAATCTTGGTGTGAAATCTGTGCTTCTGTCCCTTGCAAATCTCCAGCTTGACTCCACTGTGGTCAGAGATAATGTTTTGTATGATTTCAATCTTTCTGAATTCGTTCAGCCTTTCTTTGTGGCCTAGCATATGATCTATCTTGGAGAATGATCCATGTGCGCTTGAGAAAAATGTATATCCTGCTGTGTTTGGGTGTAGCGATCTATATATGTCTATTAGATCCAGCTCCTCTAATATACTATTCAGATGTTTTGTCTCTTTGGTGATTCTCTTTTGAGATGTTCTGTCCAGAGTTGATAGTGGTGTATTAAAATCCCCCACTATAATTGTAGATGTATCTATTCTTTCACTTAGTTTTTCCAGCGTTTGCCTGACGTATTTAGAGGCACCCTTGTTAGGGGCATAGATATTTATGATTGTTCGATCTTCTTGACAGATTTTTCCTTTCACTAAAATGTAGTATCCTTCTTTGTCTCTCACAATTGTTTCACATTTAAAGTCTATTTTGTCTGATATTAATATAGCTACTCCTGCCTTTTTTTGGTTATTGTTAGCTTGTATGATTGTTTTCCAGCCATTCACTTTCAGTCTCCATGCGTCTCTGGGTCTAAGATGTGTCTCTTGTAGACAGCATATGGATGGGTCATATTTCCTTATCCACTGTCCCAGTCTGAATCTTTTGATAGGTGAGTTTAATCCATTGACATTCAGTGTTATTACTATCAAGGAATTATTTGTGTTAGCCATATTTTGATTAGATTTGTGTTTGTCATATTTTGTTTGTATATATTTTTTTGTCTTTTTTGTTGTTGTTGTTGGTCTTATACTCTCCTCCAACTTTGCCTTTCCTGTTTTTTTCTTTCTTCCTGCAAAACTCCCTTTAGAATTTCTTGAAGGGGAGGTTTCTTGTTGGTATACTCTTTCAGTTTCTGTTTGTCTGTGAATATTTTGAACTCTCCCTCATGTTTGAATGCTAGTTTAGCTGGATAAAGTATTCTTGGTTGGAAGTTTTTTCCTTTAGTACCTTGACTATATCATACCACTGTCTTCTTGCCTCCATGGTTTCAGAAGAGAAATCAGCACTTAATCTAATTGAGCTTCCCTTGTATGTGATGGTTTTCTTTTCTCTTGCTGCTTTTAGGATTTTCTCTTTGTCTTGAGCCTTGGATAATTTGATAAGTATATGTCTTGGGGTGGGCCTGTTGGGGTTTATGACTTGTGGAGTGCGCTGTGCTTCTTGGATATGTACATCTGTCTCTTTCAGTAGATTTGGGAAGTTTTCAGCCATTATTTCCTGCAACACTCTTTCTGACCCCTTTCCCTTCTCTTCACCTTCTGGAATGCCTATAATACGTATGTTTGAACGTTTTGCATTGTCATTCAGGTCCCTAAATCCTGATTGGATTTTTTCTATCTTCTTATTGACCCCTTCTACTATCTGTTTGATTTCTGAGGTACTGTCTTCCACATCACTAATTCTCTGCTCTGTCTCTTCTAGTCTGCTGATATTTGCTGCAAGTGTATTTTTGATTTCTTGAACTGTGGTGTTCATTCCCATCATATCTGTTATGTTTTTGCGTATGTCTGCAATTTCCCCTCCAAGTGATGTCTTCATGTTGTTAACCTCTTTCATTACTGCATCAAATTTGTCGGTGATAAATGTTCTGAGTTCTTTCATTGCTTGTGCCAAGTTTTGCTCCCCTTCGTGATTATTGGTTTGTTGATTGGATTCAGCCATGTTTTCCTGATTATTGGTTTGGTTTGTAGATTTTTGTTGCTTTCTGGTCATCTCTTTATTTTGACAAATTTAATCAGTTCCTTAGCTTCTTTGTCTGCTTTTGGAGGTTAATTAGTTGTTATTTTTGCATAGTAGTTATATCTTCTCTTTGTCACTTTTTTCTTCTTATTCAAGTTACTTGTTGTTGGTTAGGTTCACTTTAGAAGAAAGTATTAGTGTTGGGGAAAGGCAATTGTGTCAGCAAGGGAAAAGTGTAGAGTAGTATTAGTAATGTATGTTAACAAAGCAAGAATATGAGATCTGGGAGGATGGAGGTTAGATTCATGTAGATTGTATAGAGTTATAGCTGTAGGTAGAGTACCTTTTATGGAGTAGATGGCTGAATATAGGCAGAATATGGTATGAACTACAAAGCTATTGTTTTCATGAGAGAGGGAAAAAGAAAAGAAAGGTAATAGTTTCAAGAGTGGATAACAGACAGAAAACAGAACAAAGGTATTAGAAATTAAGAGTTAGACAGTTTGTGGATCAAAGAATGGGAAGTGGGGGGTGGAATATAGGAGATACAGTAGATGATAGTGGATATCAAGATGCAGGGGAAGGGGGATAGTGTAGGTAGCCTAAATCAGTTCACACAGAAATGAGGCAGTGTAGGAAGGGAAAACCCAGCAAATATGAGGAGTTCCCTGTAGCACCTATTGTGTACTTGAATTAAAATAAAATAAGTGGAAAATGAGGGACAAGAGGGAAAGAGAAAACCGAGGGAAAAAAAAAACTAATTATAATAAAGGAAAAAAGAAAGACAAGAAGAAAGGAAGAAAGAAAGAAAAAGAGGATAGGCAAATGGTGGGGAACAGATAGGGGGAAGAGAGATATAGGTATACACGTGTCACAATTGCAACACTATCTAAAACAACCAGCAAAAAAAACAAAAAACAAAAAACAAAAAAAAAACCCTAAATAACTGTATTTAAAAAAAAAAAAAAGGACTTTGGGGGACACGCTAGGAGAAAAGACTAGGGGATAATGCAATATTAGCAATCAGGACGTCAAAAAGAGTAGAAAGTAAGATAAAGTGAAAATCAAACCAAAACAATATGAACCAATAAAGATAAAATGCAAACGTTAAGGTCCAGGGCACTCAAGGACCCCAGGTTGACCCCAGGGCGTGATGGATTCAGGGTTGGAAAGTCTGAGACACTGAAGACTCAAGAGGTGTGAGTCTGGGGTGTGGACCCCCAGAGTCCAGGGGACCCAGACCTGGCAACCTCAAATCTGGTCCACAGAAAGCTGAGGAGCCCCGCAGTGCAACACAATCCTCCGGGATCCCCGTAGCTGGGTGCCAGCCCAGTGTGGGAAGCCCGATTCGTGAATTCTATTTTGAATATCTAATCCCTGAAATTCACCTAACTCCTCAGGGTATCAGCCTTGGGACAGCTCCCTCCCTGTGCTCCCACGCAACTGCCACTTGAGGGCGCCTCTACACCACGGCCAGTTCAATGACGCAGATCCCAAGCCCCGCTGGGTGGGGTGGGCTTTAGCTGGAAACGCCGAAAACAGACTCTAAGATCCGAAATCCCAAACTTCGCAAAATATTCCCCAATCAGCTTTCAGATGTGTCCTCCTCCCTCACTGCCCCCTACAACAGTCTCTCAATTGTGTCCCCTTATTGTCCAAAATCCAATTCCGTTGCAGATCGGCAGCCGGACCTGTGGGGATGGAGCTCCAGGCGGAAGCTCTATCCCCCCTGTCCGACGGCTAACCCTTCCCCCGCTTCAGCACAATACACCGTCTGTCTCCCCAAATCAATCTGCAAAGGAGTCTTGTCCCAACAATCCCTCACCAGCCAGCCCAGTATCCGCGAATTTCTCAGCACTGCAAAACCTCCAGAGCAAGGAAAAAAAAACCAAAAACCCTGGCCGCCGCGGCTCCGGAGCCGCAGGAGCGCCTGCTACCGCGTCTCCGCCCACCCCCGGAGGGAACTTCCCACGCCCAGCTGGGACCTCCGTTTATATGTTATAGACGTATCCTTTCTGTTACCTTCCCACCGAATTGACGTCCAGACACCTTCCAACCAGCAAAAATCCCCGAAACAGCGCGGTCCCAAAGAGCCTTCAACGCTGCCCAACCGTCCCCTGCTGAGAAACTACCAGGTAAGCTCACGCAGCCACCATCTTCCCAGCATCCTCCTGGGGACATCTTGATCACACATATGTGATGTTACACTGGGGCACCACTTCACATCACCCTCCTCCCCCCAGGTGCTTGGCTCCCTCCATGGAATCCCCACCCTCTCAGAGCCCTCCCTCTCTTATGCCCATCAACTCTCTGCTGTGTCCTTTTAGGAAATGTCCACAGAGATCTAGAAAGTTCATCTGGGTAGAAGCTAAATGTCTGCCTCCATGCCAGTGATTCTCTAATAGGGGTAGGAAAAGTGAGGAATGGGATTTGCCCCAGACTGGGGGTTTCCCAGAGGCCCTCTAATTTTCAACCTGCGACCTTGGTGGGGGGGGGGAGTAGTTGAAAGAAGCCTGTGGCTGTATCCCATACTCCATTTACACTGATGCTTCTAGCTTTCAGAATGTCTACATTTGAAAGAAGTGATTGAAATCTGCTATGGGTTTGGGAGCAAAGGTAAGGGATTGTATCTTTTTTTTCTATCTGGTTGCACCATCCTCTTTTAGGTGCTTCATTTTGCATGTGGGGTCAGGGGCTGCACCTCACTGCACAGGTCTGGGATGCCTTTATTTTTTAACAGGAGGTTCCAGGAATTGAACCTGAGTCCTACATATGGTAAATGGGAGCTCAATTGCTTGAGGCAGAGCTGCTTCCTTAGAGTTGCATCTTAAACGATCAACCAAGCCTGAAGCCTTCTATAGGAAACTATTCTCAGATAACTAAAAGAACTTCATTAATGCCACTTTTGGGAACCTGCACTAAATTCCTGTGACAGTTGACATCCTTCCATCTAAGCTCAGAAGCTTCCTGTGGAATAACAGTGTGAGGACTGGTCTCTAAAGGTAAGTTAATTCTTAAGCTGAAATTCAACAAGTGTTTTAGGCAAAGTCCCCATAGTGGTGACCCATTTGGGGATGAGACCTTTATCCTGGGATTGCCCTTCATATATCTCTGCTTTGGGATCTGGTTTTGGCTGTGAAAATCCTGGGGAGGCCTGTGGAAGGAGGTTGGTAGGGGAAGACCATAGGATGGCCAGCCAGTGGCCACTATATGGAGCTGATGCCACCCTTGACCTGAGAACACAGAGACCGCTGATCCCCAGATCTTGGGGAAGGGCAAATGGGAACCATCTGTGATCTTATGTATGCAATTGTCAGGGATTCTGTTTATTCCAGGCAAGGTGTTAAGACATCAATAACAATACTACGGGAAGTAATACCAATAGAAGTGACTACTAGTCGCTGCTCTCGGATAAGAATTGTTTCAATATTCACAGTTCCTCAAGGGGCAGGGGACTGGGCTTTTTATACAGGAGGAGGAGGCAGGGACACTTCTGTAAAGGGGTGTGTGGACCCATGTAGAGTGGGTGCCTGGGTTTGATCTGTGACTGATGTGTGACCCTCCCTCCTGCTGATAGCTCACCTGGCCCAAGGCTTGCTGGCAGTAGGAGCCTTGGTTGATCCAGGCTGCCTGGTAACATGGGCAGAGGAATTTCCTCACAAAAAATGTTCCATGACTGTGTCAAAGGGGCCTCCCCAAGGCTGGAGATATACTCAGGGTATCTTCTATCACAAAGCTCAAAGAAAAGTTCTGTCCATAGCATCATCTCCATCTTTTTATGTAAAAACGTGGCCTTATGAATTGTTGGTGGGAATCTGCCTTGTGTATCAGCCAGCTCTGCAGAGAACTGTCTCTCTCCTTTTGTATGTAAATAGAGGAGGGCCTCAGAGTCTTTAGTGTTAGGAGTCAATTACCTCTGTCTCTTTTTTTTCTGGGATGAGAGGGGCCACTCACACCCCCAGTTACACTTACCAGGCTGCCCTTTCTCCTCATTCCTCTATTTTTCACCCTGTTCATGACCATTTTTATTTTTATTTTTTTGAGTTGTTGTGACCAAGAAAACAGCTGCTTAAAGATTTGTGTACAAGATTGTATGTGGAAATATTTTCCATTCTCTTGAGTAAATATTTACAAGTGGGACTAAAGGAATATTTGTTAAGTGTATGATTTACTTTAGAAGAAACTGATATTATATTCCAAAGTGGCTGTTTTGTTTTGTTTGGTATTCATATGAGTAAAACATATGAGTTCCTGTTGTTCTGCATTCATGCCACTATTTGATGTTCTCATATTTTTCAAACTAGTGGTTGTGTTGTCCTACGAGGTTCTAATTTGCGTTTCCCTCATGGCTAATATGTAAAACTTTTTTTCATATATTTTTTCCTACCTATGTATTTTTTTAAAAGGTACTATTAGGATCACTTAGCTATTTCTAAAATTAGAATGTTTGTATTCTTATGGTTGAGGTTTTTTCTAATGGTCAGAGAAGAAGCTTCCTTTCTTCATTTTTCTCCCCATTGAAAGTAACTGTGACATTCAGAACATAGCCTGCTGCAAACACACAATGAGACATTTAATCATGAGCTGTACTAGGTTAGACATGCTTATGATTAACCAGGAAAATAGATTCATGTGTTATGTTTCATTTTTAATTCTCCATCAATGATAGAAACAGGAGAATATATATGGTTGAGGTTTGAGTATTCTTTGTATATATTTCTAAGGAAGAAATACAAATGGCCAAAAAGCACATGAAAAGATCCACAGTTCTGTGGTAACCGCTCTGGTCAAGGGCAGTCTGGGGCACCTCCCTGAAAAAAAACCCTCTTCCGAGTCCCGAGCTTATACTGACTTGCTTAGGCTAAGAGGCGCCTTGTGTTCCCACAATGGACACAGCTGGGGATGGTTGAAACAAAAGGCTAGTGAGTGTTGGGCAGTGTCAACACACAGAGGAAACATGGGAAGCACAGAAAGTAGGACCCCATTAAGTTATATGCAGAAAAACTTTCCCTGAGTTTTCCACGAAGATGTGGCATAAAGTTCTAACCAGGAAATGTTAGAATGCTTTGTGAACTACAATGGCTGGCTTTTGGCATGGGCTGGCCACAGGAGGGCACCTTTGACCCCGGATCATCTGTAAAGTCCATGAGATGTTAACGAGAAAACCAGAGTGCCCTGGCCAGTTCCCCTACATTGATGCCTGGCAGGACACTGCAAGTCAAAGTCCGCCCTAGTTAAGGGTGAGTAAGGAAGCCAGGATTTGCCTGATACAAAAGCCCACAGGTGCTGTCTCAGGAACCAGGCCAAACAGGTGCCTTGCAAAGGGTCCAGAGAAAGTAAGCCCCAAATCTAGTGACAACCCACCCATTCTAGAGGGGCCACCAACTTATGAGATTGTTCCTACAGTGCCAGTGCCGAGGAGTGGGGATGAGCCAATTTTCCCAAGCAATGCAACCTCGCTGCCCCGACTGCCATCTCCACTGCCGTCCTCCCTGAGCAGTATGACCTCGCTACCCTGACAGCTGTCTCCACTGCCATCCTTCCTGAACAGCGTGACCTCACTGCCCCCACACCCACCGTCCTCCCTGAGCAGCGCTACCTCCCAGCCGTTCCTGCAGCCGCTTCCACAGCCATTCCCACAGCCGATTCTGCAGCTGCTTTCTCCAAGCAACACAGCCCAGCTGTTCCTACAGCCACTCCCACAGTCCTTTCCACAGCCGGTTCAGTTCCACGGCCACTTTCTCCAAGAAACAGGAGCCAGCTGCTCCTGCAGCTGTTTCCCCACCGGTTTCGCAGCTGCTTTCTCCAAGCAACACAGCGCAGCTGCTGCAGCAGCCGCTCCCACAGCAGGTTCTGCAGGCAATTTCTCCAAGCAACATGGCCCAGCCACTCCCGCAGTCACTCCCACAGCCGCTTTCTCCAAACTGTGCAGCCTCTGCACCTCTGCAAAGGCTGTCTCCACCAATCTTGACCACTGGCAGCATAGTGCTGGCCATCACTCACGAAGAGTCCCTGAAAGATAGCAACTCAGACCACGAGGAGCCCCAGGGACAGGTGGAGCAGGGAGAAGGGCCACCCTGCAGCTACCTCTCTCTGAAGCCTGGGCTCCAATTTATTATGATGCTGATGACCATGTACAAGGAGGACACTTCACTACTACTGATCTCTTTATCTGGAAAAGTCACACCCCACATACCTGGAGAAGCCTCAGGTCATGATGGACATCTTCCAGTCTATCATTCAAACCTGCAAACCCACCTGGGCTGACTGACTGTAAGCAGCTCCTTATGACCTTACTCAACTTCAAGGAGAGAATGTGAGTCACAAAAGGAGCTTTCACCTGGCTTAAAGAGCACCCATCTGGTGGAAGCCTGGACAGGGATCAATATGCCCACACTCAGTTCCCAGACAAGGACCCCCAATGGGATCCCAATGACATGACCAGGCCCAACTGTTTAGAAACTTTCCATAGGGCCTTAGTTGAAGGTTTCAGAGCTGGGAGCCAAAAGGTAGTAAACATGGCAAAGACCACCCAAGTCCTACAGACTCTCGAGGGAAGTTGGCTCAATTCTGACAGGATTGACTCCTGACATTTATTTCAAACTTTGGGGTGTGATACGATACTACTTTTGTTGTTGATTTTCAATTTGTTCTACTTTTTAGCCATGGTAGCTCTTTGCAGTGCATCCTATTGCTCTTTACTATAACCCTATCATTGATGGGGTTATTTTACATCTATTTACTTTTTGGTACTACAAAATATTCCAGATCCTTCTTGCATATTTCTTTCCTAGAAAGAGCAATTTCTCTAAGAAGGCATTTATTGGAGAATGGTTTTAAAACCTAGAGCCTGGGCATTATCTCTGCTCATTGTTACTGCAGCCTCGAGGGCCTCTCTGCAGAGAGTGTAAGGAAATATATGTGTATATACTAAGATGTGTACATGCACATATCTAGAACAACAAGAAACCTCCCCTTTAAGAAATTCTAAAGAGAATTCCGCAGGAAGAAAGGAAAAAACAGGACAGGCAGAGTTCGAGGAGAGTGTAAGAGCAACAAAAAAGACAAAAAGACAAGGGGAAAAAAAGCACACAAGATATGACAAACACAACTCCAATCAAAATATGGCTAACACAAATAATTCCTTGAAAGTGATAACACTGAATGTCAACGAACTTAACTCACCTATCAAAAGATTCAGACTGGGACATTGGATAAGGAAATATGACCCATCTATATGCTGTCTACAAGAGACACATCTTAGACCCAGAGACTCATGGAGGTTGAAAGTGAATGGTTGGAAAATAATCTTACAAGCAAACAATAATCAAAAAATTGCAGGAGTAGCTATATTAATATTAGACAAAATAGACTTTAAATGCAAAACAATGTTGAGAGACAAAGAAGGATACTACATTTTAGTAAAAGGGAAAATCTGTCAAGAAGATCAAACAATCATAAATATTTATGCTCCTAACAAGGGGGCCTCTAAATACGTGAGGCAAATGCTGGAAAAACTAAGTGGAAGAATAGATGCATCTACAATTATAGTGGGGGATTTTAATACACCACTATCAACTCTGGACAGAACATCTCAAAAGAGAATCACTAAAGAAACAAAACATTTGAACAGTATATTAGAGGAGCTGGATCTAATAGACATATATAGATCATTACACCCAAACACAGCAAGATATACATTTTTCTCAAGTGCACATGGATCATTCTCCAGGATAGACCATATGCTAGGCCACAAAGAAAGGCTTAATGAATTCAGAAAGATCGAAATCATACAAAATAATATCTCTGACCACAGTGGAGTGAAGCTGGAAATTTACAAGGGTCAGAGGCCCAGATTTCAGACCATGAGTTGGAAATTAAACAGAACACTCTTAGAAAAACAGTGGGTCAAAGAGGAAATCTCAAAAGAAATCAAAGACTACCTTGAAAAAAATGATAATGATAACACAACATACAAAAATTTATGGGATGCAGCAAAAGCAGTACTGAGAGGGAAATTGATGGCCATAAATTCATATATCAAAAAGAAGAAAGAGCAAAAATTTAAGAACTAACTGCACATTTGGAGGAATTAGAAAAACAACAACAAAGTAACCTAAGAAGAAGATGAAGGAAGGAAATAACAAAGATAAGAGCAGAACTAAACAAAATAAAAAATAAGAAAGTATTTGAAACGATCAACAAGACCAAAGAGCTGTTTTTTTGAGAAGATCAATAAAATTGACAAACCTTTAGCGAGACTAAAAGCAAAAAAAGAAAAAAGATGCAAATACACAAAATAAGAAATGAGAAAGGTGATATTACCACTGACCCCACAGAAATAAAGACTATCATAAGAGGATACTTTGAAAAAACTATATTCCAACAAAAATGAGAATTCAGAGGAAATTGACAAATTCCTAGAAACACATAAGCAGCCCATATTGACAAAAGAAGAAATTGATGATCTCAACAAACCAATCACTAGTAAAGAGATAGAATCAGTCATTAAAAACCTCCCAACTAAGAAGAGCCCAGTGCAAGACGGCTTCACAGGTGAATTCTACAAAACATTCCAGAAAGAACAAACACCAATCCTGCTGAAACTATTCCAAAAAATTGAAACAGAAGGAACATTGCTGAACTCCTTCTGTGATGCCAACATTACCCTAGTACGAAAGCCAAACAAATACACCACAAGAAAAGAAAATGACAGACCAATTTCTCTAATGAACCTAGACGCAAAAATACTTAACAAAATACTTGCTAATTGTATTCAACAACACATTAAACAAATTAAACACCATTACCAAGTGAGATTCATTCCAGGTATGCAAGGATGGTTCAACATAAGAAAATCAATCAATGTAATACACCATATAAATAGATTGAAGGAAAAAATCACATGATTATAACTATACATGCAGAAAAACCATTTGACAAAATACAGCACACTTTCTTGATAAAATTCCTCCAAAAGATCGGAATACAAGGAAATTTTTTGAACATGATAAAGAGTATATATGAAAAACCCACAGTCAACATCATTTACAATGGAGAAATCCTAAATTCCTTCTCTCTAAAGTCAGGAACAAGACAAGGATGCCCATTGTCTCCCCTTCTATTTAACATTGTCTTAGAAGTACTTGCTGAAACACTGAGGCAAGAACCAGATATAAAAGGTATTCAAATTGGAAAGGAAGAAGTCAAAATTTCATTATTTGAAGATGACATGATCCTATTCATAGAAAACCCTGAGAGATCTACAACAAAGCTTCCAGGACTCATAAATGAGTTTAGTAAAATCGCAGGTTATAAGTTCAATGTGCAAAAATCAGTAGCATTTTTGTACACCAATAATGAGCAAGATCAGGAGGAAATCAGGAAACAAATACCATTTACAATAGTAAGTAAAAAAATAAAATATTTAGGAATAAATTTAACTAAAGATGTAAAAAACTTATACACTGAGAACTATACAAGACTGTTCAAGGAAATCAAAGAAGACCTAAATAAATGGAAGAATATTCCCTGTTCATGGATAGGAAGACTAAATATTACTAAGATGTCTATTCTACCAAAACTGATCTACACATTCAGTGCAATCACAATAAAAACCAAACAGCCTTCTTTAAGGAACTAGAAAAACTGACTATGAAATTTATTTAGAAAGGAAAGAGGCCCAAATAGCCAAGGACATATTGAAAATGAAAAACGAAATTGGAGGAATCACACTACCTGACTTCAAAACATACTACAAAGCAACAGTAGTGAAAACAGCATGGTATTGGCATAAGGAGAGACACACAGACCAATGGAATCGAATTGAAAGTTATGATATAGAACCTCATATATATAGCCATATAATATGTGATAAAGCCACCAAACCCTCTCAACTGGGAGAGAATGGCCTATTAAACAAATGGTGTCTGGAGAACTGGATCTCCAGATGTAGAAGAATGAAAGAGGATTACCATCTCACACCTTATACAAAGATCAACTCAAGATCGATCAAAGACCTAAATATAAGAGCCAAGACCATAAAGACTTTGGAAAGCAGTGTAGGGAAACATCTACAGGACCTTGTAATAGAAAATGGCTTCATGAATATCACACCAAAAGTATGAGCAGCAAAAGAACTAATAGATAAATGGGACTTCCTCAAAATTAAAGCCTTCTGCACCTCAAAGGAGTTTGTCAAGAAAGTAAAAAGGGAACCCACACAATGGGAGAAAATATTTGGTAACCATATATCTGATAAGAGACTTATAACTTGCATATATAAAGAACTCATATATCTTTAAAATAAAAAGATAAACAACCCGTTAAGAAATGGGAAAAAGATTTAAACAGAACTTTTCCATAGAAGAAATACAAATGGCTAAAAAGCACATGAAAAAATGCTCCAAATCTCTAGCTATCAGGGAAATGCAAATCAAAATTACAATGAGATACCATCTTATTCCCATAAGATTGGCAGCTATGAAAAAAACAGAAGACTACAAATGCTGGAGAGGATGTGAAGAAAGGGGAACACTCATCCACTGCTGGTGGGAATGCAGAAGGATCCAGCCATTCTGGATGACAGTTTGGTGGTTTCTCAAAAAACTAACCATAGATTTGCCATATGACCCAGCAAAACCACTCCTGGGTATATACCCAGCAGAACTGAAAACAAGGACACAAACCAATATATGCACACCAATGTTCATAGCAGTATTGTTCACTATCGCCAAAAGTTGGAATCAACCCAAATGCCCATCAACAGACGAGTGGATCAATAAAATGAGGTATATACATACAATGGAATACTACGCAGCTGTAAGAACAAATACACTACAAACACACGTGATAACATGGATGAATCTTGAGAACCTTATGTTGAGTGAAGCAACCCAGGCATTGAAGGACAAATACTACATGACCTCAATGATATGAAATAAGCAAGCTGCCTCAAAGAGCTAGAGACTGGAAGATAGGCTTACAGGAAATCGGGGGGTGGAGGAAGGATGTGAGCCGACGTCTGCAGGTGTGAAATCTATGATGAGCTGATGGTAAGTATGAGCACAAAGAAGAGATAAAATGGGGGCAAGGGGTTGCCTTTGGGTGGGGCTTTGCAGATTTGAGGGGGGCTAGGGATGGGTTGATGGGTAATATTGCCCAAAAATTGGGAGGAGGGAGGGGCAACATATGAACATAAGAGAGAGTCAGGTGTTGGTTAAGAGTAAAATACTGAGAAAATCGTATCAAAATAGCTGCCCTGGATGGTGCTTCAGAGGCAATCACCAGACATTGTAAATCCTCACAGGGCCCACTGGATGGAATGGAGGAGAGTATGGGCCATGATGTGGACCATTGACTATGAGGTGCAGAGGTGCCCAAAGATGTACTTACCAAATCCAATGGATGTGTCATGATGATGGGAACGAGTGTTGCTGGGGGGGCGGGAGAGGTGGGGTGGGGGGGTGGGGTTGAATGGGACCTCACATATATATTTTTAATGTAATATTGTTACAAAGTCAATAAAAAAAAAGAAATAAATTAAAAAAAATATATAATCAGGAGTGTTACCTGTTTAGGATGCTCGGAGGGGATGGTCTGATGTGGGATGGACTCCTGGGGAATGTCTGAATGCTCATTTTGCCAGGGTGGGTTGCACCATTGGGTAGAGACCCAAGGAGTGAGAGTGAGGGTGGACCCACATCCTGGGGAGGACTAATGCCATCAAATAGAGGGAACTGTATCTCTTGAGAGAAAGGGTGGCTCCCAGGGCATTAGGGCAGCTGAGCAAGTCAGGCCCTGAACACTGTTGCAAGTATCTCTGTACGTGGCTCCTTGGGAAATGGAGGTTGACTGTCACTTTGGGCCACAAGGGGAGGGGAAAATGGATGTTGAATGGATAGAACCAAGGTAAATGTAGGGATAAGAGAGGAGTTTCGCGAGAGTACACAAGGATGGATATAAAACATGTAATATTACACCATAAACATATAGGGGACGACAGACTAATAATGTAAACCATAATGTAAAACATAGGATAACTAAAAATTTAGAAACCTGTGTATCCTAAAGTATGGACCACGATGTAAGCACAGGTGTCACCTTGTTTGAAAGCTATTGCCTCAGAGTCTGTACATCAGTTTCAGTAAATATGATATGAATAAGTTATTAGAATATCACTGTGGAAGGGAAAAGGTTTTATGGTGGATGTGTGGGAGTACCGTATATAATGTATATATGAATTACTGTGATCTAGGGCTCTTGTGAAGAGAAGCTCAATAGTTAGGAGAAAAGAAAAGAAAAAGAGAGGACATAGACACTGAGGAAAAGACGGAAGTACTTGCCTTGCCTATTTGCATACAGGGCAACACTTATTGCAGTGACGGAAGGTAAAACATCCAAAACAAAGCTTTTGCATTTTTAAATTTTTTGATACCCCAATTTATTTTTACCTTAATTTTTCCAAGTTAATATGTATTCTATATCTAACCTTTAAACTCATCACTATATTCCATTTTACTATTAATGGAACCTGGCAATATATTGGGTTTCACTTTTCATGATGTTTTGGATCACGGAGAGGTTCATCAATGGCAGGGGAGGAATACTGGTGTGGGATGTTATTGACAGGGGACACATGGTTGGCAGGATGTTCTACAGGGCATATATCCAGGGTACATAAAAATGTTTGGATATTTTCATAGTGGATACAATTAAAAACAACTGAGGGAGTGCTGAGTTCTTAGCCAGGGGAGCTCTACCACAGCCCCTAAAGGAACAGTAACAATCCCCCAAGTGCAATAGCAAAGGCCAAAAAATAAGTAAGGTCCAACAATGAGCCCTTGATACTAATGATTATGCTTGTGAGCCTGTGCACCTGAAATAAGAATAAGGCCTAGAGCTGCAGGGTGCCTAAGAGATACCTCCTGAGAGCCTTCGTGTTGCTCAAACGTGGCCAGTCTTGAAGCCAAACTCAGCATGTAAATGTGTTGCCTCCCCCTCAGATTGGGACATGACTCCCAGGAATGAGCCTCCCTGGCATGGAGGGATTACTACCAAGTACCAGCTGATGATGTAACTAGAAAATGACCTTGAATAAAAGGTCAACTCGCACCAGCAAAATATCTCAATCTACATATAATACCAGGAGTTAAAAATGCTGTGTGACCTGAATCAAAGGGGGAAATGGAAAGGACAAATTAGTCTATATGGCTGTGAGTCTCCAAAAAGATCCAGGAGATTATCAAAGGGGTTGCCCTTAATCATTCCTCAGCAGAGTTCCAGTGACAGATAAAGTAGATACAACCCCAGGTATTGGTTCTTTGGAGGGCTACAGAGATCCACAGGTCCTATGGTCATGGCACTTGGAGTTCAGTGCCATGTCAGTTGGCCCTACTTTGGAGTTTGTGTTTCTGTGTGATGGAGCTGGACTCAGATGAGATCTTTGTTCACAAGCCTCTCCTGTTGATATAGATGTGGAGTGGACACAACCATTCCAAGGTCCACAGGATGGACGAATAGAGTATGGATTAGAGTGGACTTACTGATATTCTATTCATGAAATATTGTGATTAGTAATCGAAGAAAATGTGGCATTCGTGTAGAGAAAGCGGCCATGGTGGCTGCTGGGGGTAGGGAATGGGAGGAAGAGATGAGATGTGGGGGCATTTTCAGGACTTGAGGTTGTCCTGGGTGGTGCTGCATGGACAGTTACCAGACATTGTATGTCCCCCCATGGCCCAGTGGGTGGAATATGGGAGAGTGTGGGCTATGATGTGGACCATTGACCATGAGGTGCAGTGGTGCTCAGAGATGTATTCACCAAATGCAATGAATGTATCATGATGATGGAGGAAGTTGTTGTTATGGGGGGGGGAAGAGGGGTGAGGGGGTTGGGGGGTGTATGGGGACCACATATTTTTTAATGTAATATTAAAAAATAAAGACAAAAAAATAAATGATATTCACCTATTCCTAGAAAAATAAAAGTTGCCAAAAAATAGGCCCCCAAAATAAAAAATCTGAAAAGATTCATATCTTCTTCAGTGATTGAATCTATAGATTAAAACATTCTCATAAATTTTCATATTGACCAATGGCCTTATTGGGGAATTCCACTAAACTTTCAAGGAAAAAATAATACTTATTTACTCAAACTTTTCCAAGGAATAGGAAAAAAATGGGAAAATATCTCCATTTATGATTACGGCTTAACATTTGTATCAAAATCTTATAAGGCCATTAAAAATAGGAAATTTACAGGTTTCTAGCTTTTTTAAACATAAGCTCACATATCATAAAAAAATAATCTGCAGTCTAATTCCAGCAATATTTTATAAAGAGGATTTATCATGGCAAAGCAAGGTAATTCAGTATATGTATCCCCTGAAAAGTAGAAACTGTCATCTCAGTGAATGAAGGAAAATACTTAATAAAATTCAACACCCACCAGTGATTTTAGAACAAACAACAAAAGCATAACTTATCAAATAAAAATTGAGAAGAACCATCTTCATCCTTTAAAAGATACTTCCTGAAAACTAACACAAATTTCACATCATATTGAAGTATTTCATGCCTGGGAGATCAATAACAAAACAAAAATTTTCAATATTAACACATCTAACAATGCACTGGAGATCCTTCCCAAAACAATATTGGCAAGAAAAAGATTGGAAGGAATAATTATTTGAAAGGATAAAGTAAAATTGACATAATTTGGAAAGGAGTTTATTGCATAAGTTGAAGATCTGGAAGATTTTATAAACTCAGTTTAGTGGTCTGAATACAAGGGTAATATAAAAGCTTCTTATATATGCAACTCATAGGGCTTTATAAAATGAAACTTCCAAAGATGATATTTAAAATATCTTGAAAGTATTAAATGCCTAAAAATAATATTTAGGAAAGTTTGGAAAGACTTCTGTATAATAAAGGTATCAAGAAAAATTTAAAGAAAACTAAATAAATGGAGGGATGAACCATGTTCATAATTGAAAGGACTCAATATTGTAAAGATATCATTATTCTCCAAATTGATTGACTGAGTCAATGCAATTGTTATCACAATCACAACTTTATGGGGCAATTACAACTTATTAAATCATTCCTATGAGATCATTTTCAAAAAGCTTTGCTAAGACAAACTTTAAAACAAGGAGTGAAATGGGAATGTATATTCTACCTGTTTCTTTTTTTAAGTCACTATAATGTTGTTTCATCATAAGGATAAAAAGGAAATGAAATGAACCAAATGACATATCTAGAAACAAATTGGTCACATGCAGATTCATCAATATCAGGAACATTGTAATTCTAAATGTAAAAATGAAAACCTTAAAGAAACAAAAAGGAGAAGAATGTTTTCATTTTCAAAGGAGAAAATTTGTTTAATAAGACATGTATCATCATATATCATCAACCTTAAAGGAAAAGTTTAATGAATGTTAATTACATTAATACTGATATTTTCTGTTTGGCAATGGTCAAGCCACAAGTGGAATAAATTATTTAACATAGATCTAGTCAATAGTGAATTACATCAAAATTATACAGGGACCATCTACAGAAAGAAGCAGAAAATCCACTAGAAAAAGTATGATGTGTGGACAAGAAAAGAATGGAAGCTCAACAGTAAATAAATTACACTGTTAGCAAATTGATGGACTGAATGTTTAAAAGAAAGCCAGAGGTCTAAGAGAAAGTTTAGGGAAGGAACAACAAGCACATTAAAGCACAGGGTTATTTAAAATCATCACAAGCTGGACAAATTTGGCTGAAATTGTCCAATGTTATTCTTTTGGGTCAAGTGAATAAGTGAGAATTACTGAACATGGGCTGATGACACTTTGCATTTCTCACCAGATGTAGAACACTGTGTGAAGTGTCCAGATCATCAGAATGCAAACAATGAGAGAACTCATTCCCTCCAAAAGACCCATTGGGGTTGACTCTGGTCTGCACAGCTCTTTGCTTCTCTTTCCTCACTACTGTTATTCTTGGGGTGTTTGTGAAGCACCAAGACACTCCCACCGTCAAGGCCAATAAATGGATCCTCAGCTACATCCCGCTCATCTCCCTTACCCTGTGTTTCCTATGCTCCTTGCTCTTCATCATTTATCCCAACACAGCCATCTGCATCCTCTGACAAATCACATTTAGAATTGTTTTTGCAGTGGCTGTGCCCACTGTTTTGGCCAAAACAATCACTGTGGTTCTGGAATTCAAGGTCCCTGCTCTAGGGAGAAGGATGAGGCAGTGTTTGGAATCAGGGCCACCTAACTTTGCTATTTCCATTTGCTCCCTAATCCAGATGATACTCTCTGGAATCTGGTTCAGAACCTCTCCCCCATTCATTGATAAAGATGCACACACTGAGCCTGGTTATATTACCATTGAGTGTCTTAAGGGCTCAGCTACTGCCTTCTACTGTGTCTTGGGATACCTGGGCTGCTTGGCCCTCTGGAGCTTCAATGTAGCTTTCATGGCCAGGAACCTGCTTGGCACCTTGCTGGTGTTCTGCAGGGTTTGGGTCAGTTTCCTCTCTGTCTACCACAGCACCAAGGGGAAGGTAATGGCAGCCATTGAAATCTTCTCCAGCTTGGCTTCCAGTGCTGGATTACTAGGCTACATCTTTGCTCCTAGGTGCTATATTATTTTATTAAGACCAGATAGGAACACTCACCATGGATTATGGTATAGAATATATTCTGTGGACAATAAGACTTCTTAAGTTGTAACTGAATATTGTCCTGCAATAAATAGAATGCCTGAAGAAAATCAACACCATGCTTGCATTTACCTTCACCAATTAAGAAGTGAATCACATTTTTTCTCTAATAATGTCAGGAGAATGACAGTCACATCATCCAACTTTTCAACATTAAATTACATTTTTTGTCCTTTTTCATTACATTAAATCTAATATTGAATACTCATATTCTAGTTAGTTTTGTATGTTTGGAATACATTTGAATAGACTTCCACTTTGGTTTTCAGTTTTTTGTTTATAAATTTCCTTTTTTCCTAATTATCGTGGAATGCATGATAAAGGTTTCCCTCCTTTCTTCTGTCTGTGGTTATTTTAAAGATCCAACAATATTTTGGGAATATTCCTTATTTTTCCACATATTTGAATTTCTATGTATTGAGGATAATAAATACCTACATATAAGTTCTGTTTCTGGACACACTCTGTAGCAGTTTGATATTGATTATGAATTCCAAAAATAGATGTTAGATTTTGTTTGTGAACTGGTCAGCTCCTCTGGGCATATTAGATTAAATTGATTCAGAGGTTTCACTTTTACTTGATTGAATAATAAGCAAAGCTTTGATCGGGCCACATCTGTAGCACACTGGGTGTCCATAACTTTGGTTTCTGAGATTCCAGCTTTTGGACTCAGAAACCAATAATTCCCCAACATCAGAATAGTTTGCAGTGCAAACAGTGCACAGATGAATACCCTGTTGCCCCTAGCCCTAGAGGTGCTCGCAGTCAAGACATGGAGACCAAGATGATACGTAAACTTTAACTGACTTCTGTACCAAGAAACACAGCATTTTTCCATTACTAGAGGCTGCAGAAACAATGGCAGGCACAGACAAGTAGTTTATTGAGGAAATAGCATGGACCAGGTGTGAAAACCATGTGGTGTATGAATGGTGGAATGGACCATTGTATAGCTCTTGCCCAGTCATTTTAGGTATCATATTAAAACAATTTTTGTACCCCTCTTTCACCTGAATGCATTAAAAATGAATATACTTGCTTACTGGAAGTACTAAAGTGGAAGATGGGATCAGATTTTTAATCACTCTACTTCTGAATCACATTTAACCTGGTATAATTTATAGTCACTAGTACTGAATTACTGGACCTGAATTTACCCTGACATTGAAATGACATTATGCGTTTTACTCTTTAAGCCTTCAGAGGAAATGTTTCCTGTGCACAACACCTTGTGCACATTAGACATCAATATGTTAATTGAATACATTTTGTGAATGTATAAAAGTGTGATACTATGTGTGCATTTCATTTGTGTGTGTATGTTCATTCATTCAACATGTCTGCATTAATACACCTTAAGTATTTATTCCATGAAGATACAAAATTGAATACCATAGAGCCAGAAACTGTCCTCACTAGTCTAACTGAAAAGTTCAATTGTTGGCATTGGCCTTTGAAGGGCGATTCAGGATGCAATGAGAAAATAGAATGGGATGCCCTAATCTGGATATGGCAATAAGAAAAACCCTTCCATGGTAAGGAAATTAGAGAAGATACCTTGAGGAGGAGTAGGAATTGAGACTAGGCAGGGAAAGGGGACATAGATGTAGAAAATGATATTACAAGCATGGGGACAAGCTGAGCATAGACCCCAAGTTTGACAGGTGCACTGAAGAAGACAGAGGCTCTGGAATCCAATGAGGAGGGAGAAGTGAGAATAGATAGGCATGAGTCAGACTGTATGGTTTTTGTAGTTCATTTTAGGGGGAGTATGAACAGTTTTATGCTACTTTTATGCTAAAAAAACTAGACAATGTAGATAAAATAGAAAACTTCCTAAGAATGTACAAACAACCTACACTGATGCTCAAAGAAATAGAAGACTCAACAAACCAATCACAAGTAAAGAGATTGAAACAGTCATTTAACAGTTCCCCAAAATGAAAAGCCCTTGACCAGACAGTTTCACAGGTGAGTACTACCAAGCATTCAAAGAAGATTTAATACCAATGTGACTCAAGTTCTTCCAAAAAATTGAACAAGAAGGAATGCTACAAAACTCATTCTATGAAACCAATATCACCCTAACACTAAAGCCAAATAAAGCTATTACAAAAAAATAAAGTTATAGGCCCATTTCTCTAATGAATATAGATGCAAAAATCCTCAATAAAATACTTGTTAATCAAATTGAACAACACATTAAAAGAATTATCCTTCTTTATCAAGTGGATTATATACAAGGCATGTAAGGCTGGTTCAACACAAGAAAATCAATCAGCGTAATACACCACATTAATAAGTCAAAGAAGAAAAATCACATGATCTTATCAATTGACACAGAAAAGGCATCTGACAAAATACAGTATCCTTTCTTGAGAAAAATATGCAAAGAAATAGGAATTGAAGGAAACTTCTCGACATGATAAAAGCCATATAAGAAAAACCCACAGCTAACATTGTATTCAATGGTGAAAGACTGAAAACTTTCTGATTGACATCAGGGAAAGGACAAGGATGCTCACTAACCACATTGTTCTTCAATGTAGTGGTAGAGTTTCTAGCTAAAGCAATTAGACAAGAAAAAGAAATAAAAGGCATGCAAATTGGAAAAGAAGAATTAAAATTTTCACTATTCACAGATGATGATTATATATCTAGGAAGTCCTGAAAAATCTACAACAAAGCTGCTAGAGCTAATAAATTATTTCAGTAGAGTGTCAGTATTCATGATCAATAAGCAAAAATCAGTAGTGTTTCTTTACATGAAAAATGCACAATCTGAGGAGGAAGTCAAGAAAAACACTCCATGTACAATAGCAACAAAAAGAATCAAATATTTAGGAATAAACTTAACCTAGGATGCAAAACACTTGTATTCAGAAAACTATAATGCATTGCCAAAAGGAATTTAAAACACCTAAATAATTGGAATAACATTTCTTGCTCATGGATTGGAAGACTAAATATCATTAAGAAGTCAATTCTACCCAAATTGATATACAGATTCAATGCAATACAAATAAAAATTCCACCAGTATTTTTTTTAGCAAATGGAAAACACAATTATCAAGTCTATATGGAAGTGTAAGAGTCCCCAAAAGACCAAAAACATTTTCAAAAGGAAAAGTGAAGTTGGAGGACTCTCACTTACAGACTTTAAATCATATAATTAGCTACAGTGGTAAAAACAACATGGTATTGTCATAAACATAGACACATAGACCAATGGAACCAAATTGATGGTTCATAAACAGACACTCACATCTATGGCCAAGTGATTTTTGACAATCCTGTCAAGCCCTCCCAGTTGGGGAAGAAAAGCTAATTCAAAAAATTTTGTTGGGAGAACTGGATATCCATAGCCAAAAGAAAGAAAGAAGACCCCTATCTCACATATTATACAAAAATAAACTCAAAGTCGACCAAAGACCTGAATATAAAAGGAAGCACAATAAAGCCTCTAGAGGGAATATGTAGGAAAACATCTTCAAGACCTGGTGGTAGGTGAAGGATTCATAAACCTTACACCAAAAGCACGAGCAAAAAAAGGAAAAAAAACATGGATAAATGGGACCTCCTCAAACTTAAACATTTCTTTGATTCAAAGGGCTTCATCAAGAAGGTGAAAAGGTATCAAGACAATGGGAGAAAATATTTGGAAACCAATTATCTGATAAGGGTTTGATTCCCATGCTATATAAAGAGATCATACAACACAACAATAAAAAAGCAAATAAATTTAAAAATGGACCAAAGATTTAAATAGACATTTCTCCAAAGAGGAAATACAAATGGCCAAAAAGCACATGAATAAATGTTTCATATCTCTAGCTATTAGGGAAATTCAAATTAAAACAACAATAAGATATCATTTAACACCACATAGAACGGCCATTATTAAAAAAAAAATAAACAGACAACAATATGTGCTGGAGAGGATGTGGAGAAACAGGAACACTCCTTCACTGTTGGTGGGAGTGTAAAATGGTGCAGCCTTTATGGAATACAGTTTGGAGGTTCCTGAGGAAGCTAAATATAGAACTGTCACATGATCCAGCAATTCCTCTACAAGGAATATATCCAGATGAACTAAAAACTAGGCCATAAACAGACATCTGCACACCAATGTTCATAACGAAGTTGTTCACAATTGCCAAAGATGGAAACAACTCAAGTGTCCCTTCATGATTGAATGGATAAACAAATGTGGTCTATACAAAGGAATATTATGCTGCAGTAAGAAGAAATGAAATTGGGACATATGTGATAACATGGATGAGTCTCGAAGACATTATACTAAGTGAAGTAAGCCAGACAAAAAAGGACAAATATGGCATGGTCTCATTAATATAAACTAAATACAAATAATAAACACATGGAATTGTATATGTTATTAGGAGATAAGAGGAGTTTTGAGAATAAAGATGCTTAATGTATGTAGAAGTTTTTTTATTTATTTTCTTTTAAATGTTACATTAAAAAAATAACAGGCCCCTTTATAACTCCCACCACCCTCACCCCACTCCTCCCACAACAACAACCTCTTGCATCATCATGACACATTCACTGCACCTGGTAAATACATTTTGGAGCACTGCAGTCCCGCATGTACAGTGGTCTACATAGTAATCTACACTCTTCTCCAGTCCACCCAGTGGGTCATGGCAGGAAACACAATGTCCGGCAGCTGTCCTGCATCATCACCCAGGACAACTCCAAATCCTGAAAATGCACCCACATCCTATCTTTTCTTCCTTCTCCCTAACATCAGCAGCTACCGTGACCACTTTCTTCACATCACTACTACAATTTCTTCCCTTACTAATCACAATAGTTCCCCAGCAGAACACCAGTAAGTCAACTCTAATCTATATCCTACTCCTCCATCCTGTAGACCCTGGGATGGTTCTGTCCAGTCCACCTCTACATCAAGAAGGGACTAACATTCCACATGGATGATGGATGCAATTCTCCTGCTTGCAGTTGTAGGCACTCTTGGCTCCCTGGTGTGGTGGTTGACCTTCTTCACCTCCCTGTTAGCTGGGCAGGATAAAAGCAATAAACCAGAGGGTAGGAGTTGCAAGCCTGCTGAGGCTCAGGGCCTGGCTGTCACATGGACAGTCCAGAGATTCAGGCCTCCTGAGTATACTCGAAACCCAAAGCCAACTACAGGTCTGGTAAAAGTAACAGAAGAGGCATGTGTAGAAAGATCACATCTGAGTCTAACTCCATCTCACTCAGGAATGCAAACTCAAAGCAGGGCCAACTGACATGGCACTGAACTGCAGAGCCATCTGCCATGAACATAGGGTCTCTGCAGCCCTCAGGAGAACCAGTACCTGGGTTTCTATCTACTTTGGCTGTCTCTGGGACTCCATTGATGACCTCCCAACTGTTTTTGGAGAATCATAGCCATACAAACTCATTTGTCCTTTCCATTTCCCCCTTTTGTCCAAGACAAAAAGCAGTTTTAAACACTTGATATTACATGTAGGCTGAGATATTCTGCTGGTCTGAGTTGGCTTTTTTATTCAAGGTCTTTTTCTAATTACATCATCAAATGGTGCTTGGTAGTAATGCCTTGGCACCAGGGAGGTTCATCCCCAGAAGTCATGTTCCATACTGGGGGGAAGGTAATGCATTTACATGCTAAGTTTGGCTTAGTGACCACATTTGAGCAACATGGAGGTCCTCAGGAGGTAACTCTTCAGCACCTTGCAGCTCTACGCCTAGTTCATATTTCAGGCACACAAGCTCATAATCGTAGCCATCAGTATCAAGGGCTCATTGCTGGGCCGCCCATCTTTATTGGTTTTTGACATTGCACTTGGGGTATTGTTGCTGTTCAATTGGGAATGTGATAGAGCTCCCCTGGATTGGAACTCAGCACTCACTCAGTTGTCATTTTTAACTGAAACCACTATGAAAATACCCAAACATTTTCATGTACCCTGTGTACACACCGTGGAGAACTCCCTCCCAATCACGTGCCCCCTTTCAATAACACACCACACCAGTATTCCTCCCCTGCCATAGTTGAACCCTTCTGTACTCCAAAACTTCTTTAGAAAGGAAGCCTAATATATTGCCAGATTCCATAAATAGCAAAATGGTGTATAATGATGGGTTTAAAGGTTAGATACAGAATATATACTAATTTAGAAAAATTTAAAAAAGGAAAAATAAATTGGAGTATCAAAAAATGAAAAACTGAAAGTTTTGTTTTAACATTTTGTCTTTCATCACTGCTGTAGGTGTTGCCCTGCATATACCGTGGCAAGGCAATTTCTTCCATTTCTTCCTCAGTGTCTACATACTTTCTTTTTTTTTCTTCTTCCAACTATTAAGTTTATCTTCACATAAGTTTTAAATCACAATAATTCACATATACAATATATGGTACTCCCACATATCCAACATCAAACCCTTTGTCCGTTCACAAACATTGATCTTTCTACATGTTCATATTCTATTTGCTGCAGTTCATGTACAGATATTGAAACAATAGCTTTCAAACATGATTCCATTTGAGTTTCCATTATGGTTTATATTTTAGACTATACAATTTTCTAAATTTTTAGTTATCTTATGTTTTACATTATCATTTATATTTTAGCCTATAGACTTTAATACATTTTTGGTGTAATTTACTATGCCCTATATCCATCATTGCATGATCTTATGGAATACTTCCATTGACCCACAGTTACACTGATTCCATCTATTCAACACCTTTTTCCCCATCCTCTCAGGGCCCACTGTGACATTCAATCTTCATTACATGAAGGACCATATTCAGAGATACTTGCAACAATGTTGAGAGCTTGACGTACTCGACTGCCCTAACCCACTGGGAGCCACCAATTCTCTCAAGAGGTAAAATTCCCTCTATTGGAGAACATCAGTTCTCCCCAGGATGTGGGTATACCCTCATTGTATGGGTCTCCACCCAATAGTATAACCCATTATGACACTCTCCCTAGAAGCTTTCCATGTGTCAGACCCCCCCCCCTTAAGCATCTTAAAACAGGTAACCTTCCATACTATATTTTCTAGAGTTTTCTCTAATTTATAATTTCAACCACATACCTGACAGTTTCCTATGTTCAAATGTTCTTCCCACCGTCCCCCCCAAAATTTGGGCCATCTGATCCATCCTTTCATCTCCAGCCCCCCTCATGCTCACAAAGCCCTGCCTCGAGGTATCCTTATGCCCCCATTTTATCCCTCCTCTGTACAAATACTTATCTTCAGCTTATCATAGCTTTCACCCATGCAGGTGTCAGCTTGCACCCTTTCTCTACTCCCCAACTTCCTTTAAGCATATCATCCAGTCACTCTGAAGCTGTTTCTATCTCTCTGAAACAGCTTGGTTTACTTATTTCTTATCAGAGAGGTCATGTAGTATTTGTCCTTCAATGCCTGGGCTACTTCACTCAATATAAAGTTCTCAAGATTCATCCATGTTATCAAATGTGTTTGTAGTGTATTTGTTCTTATAGCTGAGTAGTATTCCATAGTATGTATACACATTTTATTTATCCATTCATCTCTTGATGGCATTTGGATTGATTCCAACTTTTGCCAACAGTGGATAGTGCTGCTATGAACATTGGTGTGTGTATATCAGCTTGTGTCCTTGTTTTCAGATCTTCTGGGTATATACCCAGCAGTGGAATTGCTGGTTCATATGGTAAATCTGTACCTAGTTTTTTGAGAAACTACCAAACTGTCCTCCAGAATGGCTGGGTCCTTCTGCATTCCAACCAGCAGTGGATGAGAGTTCTCATTCCTCCACATTCTCTCCAGCACCTGTAGATCTCTGATTTTTTGATAGCTGCCAGAATTATGGGAGTAATATGGTATCTCATTGTGTTTTGACTTGCATTTCCCTAGTAGCTAGTGATTTTGAGCATTTTTTCATGTGCCTTTTAGCTATTTCTAAAACTTCTTTTGAGAAGCATCTGTTCAAATCTTTTTCCCATTTTTTAAATGGGTTGCTTGTCTTTTTATTTTCAAGATATAGGAATTCTTTATAAATGCAGGATATTTCTCCTATAAGATATATGGTTACCAAATATTTTCTCCCAATATGTAGACTCTCTTTTCACTTTCTTGACAAAATCCTTTGAGGTGCAGAAGGCTTTAATTTTGAGGAAGCCCATTTATCTATTTGTTCTTTGGCTGCTCATGCTTTGGGTGTGAAGTTCATGAAGCCGTTTCCTATTACAAGGTCCTGTAGATGCTTCCCTACATTGCTTTCCAAAGTCTTTATTGTCTTGGCTCTTATATTTAGGTCTTTCATCCATCTTGAGTTGATTTTTGTAAAAGGTGTGAATTGGTAATCCTCTTTCATTCTTTTAAATATGGATATCCAGTTCTCCAGGCACCATTTGTTGAAGAGGCCATTCTCTCACAGTTGAGAGGTTTGGTGGCCTTGTTGAATACCATATGGCTGTTTATTTGAGGATCTATATCAGAACTCTCATTTCAAGTCCATTGGTCAGTATGTCTATCCTTCTGTCAATACGATGCCATTTTCACAACTGTAGCTTTGTAGTACGTTTTGGAGTCAGGTAGTGTGATTCCTCCAATTTCATTTTTCTTTTTCAATATGTCTTTGGCTATTTGGGACCACTTTCCTTTCCAAATAAATATCATAGTAAGTTTATCTAGTTCATTAAAGAATGCTGCGTGGATTTTTATTGGGATTGCATTGAATCCATAGATCAGTTTTGGTAGGATAGACATTTTAATGATATTTAGTCTTCCTATCCATGGGCAGGGAATACTCTTCCATTTATTTAGGTCTTCTTTGATTTCCTTGAGCAGTGTTTGTAGTTTTCTGTGTATAAGTCCTTTACATCTTTATTTAAACTTATTCCTAGGTATTTTTTTTATTTACTATTGTCAATGATATTTGATTTCTGATTTCATCCTCAGATTGATCATTATTGGTATACAGAAATGGTATTGATTATTGCATATTGATTTTGTAACCTGTGACTTTACTGAACTCATTTATGAGTTCTAGAAGATTTCTTGTAGACTTCCCAGGGTTTTCTATGAATAGGATCATATCATCTGCAAATAGTGAAATTTTCACTTCTTCCTTTCCAATTTGGATGGCTCTTATGTCTGGTTCTTCCCTCAGCGCTTGAGCAAGTAGTTCTAAGACAATGTTAAATAGAAGGGCTGATAGTGGGCATCCTTCTTTTTTTCTTGATCTTAGAGAGAAAGATTTTAGATTTTCAACATTGTAAATGATGTTAGCTGTGGGTTTTTCATATATTCTCTTTATCATGTTGAGAAAATTTCCCTCTATTCTGGTCTTTTGCATTGTTTTTATTAGGAAAGTGTGCTGTATTTTGTCAAATGCTTTTTCTGCATCTATAGATATGATCATGTGATTCTTTTTCCTTCAGTCTGTTTATATGGTGTATTACATTAATTGATTTTCCTATGTTGACCCATCCTTGCATACCTGGAATGAATCTCGCTTGGGCATGGTGTATAATTTATTTAGTGTATTGTTGAATATGATTAGCAAGTATTTCTTTGAGGATTTTCATGTCTAAGTTCATTAGAGGGATTGGTCTGTAATTTTCCCTTCTTGTGGTGTCTTTGGCTTTGGTATTAGAGTAATGTTGGCATCATAGAATGAGTTAGGCAATGTTCCTTGTATTTTTATTTTTTGGAAGAGTTTAAGCATGATTGGTGTTAGTTTTTTCTGGAATGCTTGGTAGAATTCACCTGTGAAGCTGTCTGGCCCATGGCTCTTCTTAGTTGAGAGGTTTTAATGACTGATTCTATCTCTTTACTTGTGATTGGTTTGTTGAGATCATCAGTTTCTTCTTTCATCAATGTAAGCTGCTTATGTGTTTCTAGGAATTTGTCCATTTCCTCTAAATTGTCCTTTTTCTTGGAATATAGTTTTTCAAAGTATCCTTTTATAATAGTCTTTATTTCTGTGGGGTCAATGTTGATATCTCCTTTCTCATTTCTTATTTTGCATATTTGCATCATCTTCCTTCTTTTTTTCTTTGTTAGTCTAGGTAACGGTTTGTCAATTTTATTGATCTCAAAAAACCAGCTCTTGGTTTTGCTCATTTTTTCAAGTGCTTTCTTTTTTTCTATTTCATTTAGTTCTGTGCTGATCTTTGTTCTTTCTTTCTTTCTACTTCCTTTGTATTTAGTTCGTTGTTTTTTTCACTAATTCCTCCAATTGTACAATTAGTTATTCAATTTTAGCTCTTTCTTCTTTTTTGATGTATGAATTTATGGCTATAAATTTCCCTATCGGTATTGCTTTTGCTGCATCCCATAAGTTTGGATATGTTGTGTTATAATTTTCATTAGTTTTAAGGTAGTTATTAATTTCTTTTGTCATTTCCTCCTTGACCCACTGTTTTTCTAAGAGTGCTGTTTAACTTCCAAATCTTGGTGCCAAATCTTGGTCTCTGTCCCTTGAAGATTTCCAGCTTCATTCTACTGTGGTCAGAGAAATTATTTTGTATGATTTCAGTCTTTCTGAATTCATTGAGACTTTTTCTGTGGCCTAGCATGTAATTGTACAAGTATATGTCTTGGGTAGGCCTGTTGGAATTTATGCTGTTTGGAGTGCATTGTTCTTCCTGGACATGTACATCCATCTCCCTCAGTAGATTTGGGAAGTTTTCAGCCATTATTTCCTCCAACACCCCTTCTGTCCCTTTTCCCTTCTCTTCTCCTTCTGGGATGCCTGTAATGTATATGTTTGTGTGTTTTCCATTGTCATTCAGATCCCTAAATCCATGCTGGAATTTTTCTTTCTTTTTATCGATCACTTCTACTATCTGTTTGATTTCAGATATACTGTCTTCCACACCACTAATTCTTTTCTGTGCCTCTTTGAGTCTGCTGTTATTTGCTGAGAGTGTATTTTTGATTTCTAGAATTGTGCTGTTCATCACCATCACATCTTTTATCTTTTTGTGTATGATTGCAATTTCTTCTGTATTCTCTCTAAGTGTTTTCTTCATATTCTTAATCTCTTCCTCCACCTCATCAAATTTGTCCCTAATATATGTTTTGAGAACTTTAATTACTTGTTTGATGTTCTGTTACTCTTCCTGATTTTAGTTTGTTCATTGGATTGGAGCATGTTTTCCTGATTATTATTTTGGTTTGTAATTTTTTGTTGCTGTCTTGTCATCATTTTATATTGATGGTTTTAATCAGTTGCTTATCTTCTTTGTCTAGTTTGGTGTTTAATTAGTTGTTTTTGCATGTGTGTTAATTCTTCTCTTTGTCACTTTGTTCTTCTTATTCTATTTCCTTGTTGTTGGCTAAGTTCACTTGAAGGAAAATATTAAGGTCAGGGAAAGCCAAAAGAGTAAGAGAAGAAAAATGAACAATAGTAGCATTGATAATAAATATTAAGAGGAACCATGTGTGATCTAGGAGAATGGATATTTGACTCATGTAAGGTATGTATACTTATAACAGTATGAAAAGTAGTGTATGTATAATGAGACAGTAAACTAAATATGGGGAGGAATATAGTGTGAATTAAAAGGCCAGTGTGTTCAGGAGAGAGGGAAAGATTAAAAAAAAGGACAGTAATATAAAGAATAAATATGACAGAAAACAGAGCAAAGGTATTAGAAATAAATTCAGAAAAATAGGGGGGCAAACAAAGAGATGTGTAATGTAAGAGAAACAATAAATGATGGAGGATAGAAAGATGTAGAGGAAAGGGGATAGTGTTGGTGACCAAAATCAATATACACACAAAAGTGGAATGGAGGATGAGGAAATACAGCAAATGTGAAGCACTCCCTGCAGCACCTAATATTTTAAAAAATTTAAAAAAGGAGATGAAAGAAAGAAAAGGAAAAAAGGGACAAAAAGGAGGGGGTAAGTAAGCAAGAAAAAGAAAAAGAGTAAAAAGAAAAAGAAAGAGAAAAAGGACCTTGGGGGATTAAGAGAAAGAAAACAGGAAGACAACCCAATAAAATGCCAGACAAAGTTTCAAGCAAGGTATCTCTTTGCAGTTAAATAAAATGCTTAGGGATTTGACATTCTCCCCTTTTCCCCTCCTTACTTCCCTGTCACCCAGGGCAGCAGGAAAGCTGCCTGAGAGGTCCAGTAGGAGATTCAAGTGGGTCCTTGTTGAACCAGCTCTGCAGAGAAAACAGTGACTTTTGTTTTCCAGAGAGAGAGCACCCACAGCTCACCAGGAACCCCAAGTATGCTATTGGAAGCTTGGAAAGCACCTCCTACAGTCCCTCTCTTTTAGGTGTGCTATGAGAGGGCTAGTTGATTTTCCGACTCCACCTTCTCCCAGACCAAGTTTCATATCACAGGGTATTTAGGTGAATTGGGTTTTGTCAGCAGATTCACTACTCCTTTCTTCCCAGGCTCTCCCCAAGCCAGCTGGTATGCTCCTCGAAGCACAGATACACAGAAAAAGGAGGGAGGGAGAACCAGAAAATTGAACCTTCACTCGCTTGGCCCCTTTGCTGCACCTTCTACCGAATCCCTCCCACTCATGGAGTCAGTCCAAAACTGGAGGGCTTGGGCAATCCCGGACCTCCAGAAGTGCTGGACTTGGGAAACGGAAGCCCAGGACACTGCAGACTCAGAGTATGTAGGTGTGTGGAATGCGGGCTATGGAGCTTAGGGGACACAGACCTAGGGACCACGTATCTGGGGATCATGGTGCCCAGGGACACCACCACACAACTGACAGTTCTCAGGGAACATTGTGGCCACCAGCCATAAGTGGAAGGGTCCCGCCTCCCCACAGCTTTCAACCTCTGTGCTTGTAACCTGCAATTCTACCTTTAGCAAGCACTACTTCTGTCACTGTCTCTAAAAAACAGACGTCCATACACCACCTGCCTTGCAAGGTCCTGAAACAGCCTGCTCCGGCAAGACTCCAACACCACTTTGCTGCTTCTTTGCAGTTGCACTCACTCAGACACCCCCTTGCCCTGCCTTCTCCTGTAGAAGTTTTAATTAACTGGACTTAAAAGTGTAGTGATGGATAGAGCTGATAATAACACATTATAGTGAGTAGTAACTGGAGTATAAATGGGATTGTGGCTGAAAAAGTTAGTCTGGGGAAGTAAATGTCAATAGAAAGAAAGCTAAAGAATAACTGAGAGGGAAGCAGACTTGGCCCAGTGGATAGGGCATCCATCTACCACATAGGAGGTCCGCAGTTCAAACCCCAGGCCTCCTTGACCCATGTGGAGCTGGCCCATGTGCAGTGCTGATGCAAACAAGGAGTGCCCTGCCACGCAGGGGTGTCCCCGCATAAGAGAGCTCCATGCGCAAGGAGTGAGCCCCATAAGGAGAGCCGTCCAGTGCAAAAGAAATTTCAGCCTGCCCAGGAATGGCAGGCAGCACACAGCAAGATGACGCAACAAAAAGAAACACAGATTCCCGTGCCACTAACAACAACAGAAGTGGACAAAGAAGAGCACACAGGAGATAGACACAGAGAACAGACAACTGGGGCAGGGTGGGGGGGAGAAATAAATAAATAAATCTTTAAAAAAAATAAAAGAATACCTGAAGGACTGAAATACACATTAAACCCAGAGGCAGTTGAGAATTGTGGTTAAGGGTGCAAATACAAGCAAGTTCTTCTGTGAACTAGAGTAGATGTATATCACTATTGTATATACATGGAAAACTACAATTAGTGTGACCTATAGACTGTGGTTAACAGCAATACTATAATATTCTTGCATAAATGTCAAGCTGTACTGTGTTGATAAAGGAGGTGTATGGAAAAAGTGTGCTAAATGTATGCTATGGGCAGAGGACGTGGCCCAGTGGTTAGGGCATCCATCTACCACATGGGAGGTCCGCAGTTCAAACCCTGGGCCTCGTTGACCCGTGTGCAGCTGGCCCATGTGCAGTCCTGATGCACACAAGGAGTGCCCTGCCATGCAGGGGTGTCTCCTACGTAGGGGAGCCCCATGCACAAGGAGAGCACCCCAGAAGGAGAGCTGCCCAGCGTGAAAGAAAGTGCAGCCTGCCCATGAATAGTGCCACACACACAGAGATCTGACACAATAAGATGACACAACAAAAAGAAACACAGATTCCTGTGCTGCTGACAATAACAGAAGCGGACAAAGAAGACACAGCAAATAGACACAGAGAACAGACAACTGGGGTCGGGCTGGGGAAGGGTAGAGAAATAAATAAATAAATAAATCTTTAAAAAAAAAGAAAGATAAAGGTTTGCATGACTCTAAAAAAAAAGCATGCTAATGGACCATGATTGGTAGTAATAGTCTGGTCATATTGTCTCATAATCTGTAACAAATGTTCAACAAGGGTGTGGAATTGTATGGGAAATTTACACATCTGTATGATTGTTTTGCAAGTTCACAATATTTGTAATAAAAATATATTTAAAAAATAATATGGGTTGGGGAAAAAATACACCAAATGTAAGATAGGAACTATAGTTGGTAGTAATATTGTGATGATGTTCATGCACAGTTTGTAACAAATGTTTCACAATGCAAAGAGTTGGTGAAACGGTGATGTATGAGACACCTGTGTGATGTTATGTATGTATATTTTGTAAGATCACAATCTTTAGTGTGCATGTTAATGTATGAATGATATACTTCCATAAAATATAAAAAGTTTTTTAAGAATAGAGTGTTGAGAGATGATGAAGAAAGAGTTGGCCTTGCTGATTCTGAAACTTCAAGATTCAGAGAGCCACTTACGCACACATTGTTGTGACTGGCAATGGAAGAAATTGAGCATTGATGTGGAGTAAGTGGCCACAGTAGTTGCTGAGGGCAGGGAGAGGGAAGAAAAGAGGTGATGTGGGGACAATTTTGGGACTTGGAGTTGTCCTAAATGATATTGCAAGGACAGATGCTGGACATTATATATCCTGCCATAACCTACGGAATGGACTGGGGGAGAGTGTAAACTAAAATGTAAACTATAATCCACGTGGTGCAGCAGTGCTCCAAAATGTATTCACCAAATGCAACAAATGAACCACAATGATGAATGAGGTTGTTGATGTGGGAAGAGTGGGGTAGGGGGTTTATGGGAACCTCTTATTTTTTTGATGTAATTTGTGATCTATGTATCAATACACTTAAAAATGATGCAATTGGGGGTGGGGAGTGGGGTGTAAAGGAACTTCTTATATTTTTTCAGTGTAACATTTTGGAAAAAAATCTACTCATTCCCTATAAATGTGTATTATTTTCATAATTAATTATCTTTAAAGACATTTTCAATGATATGTTTTAAACTTTAAAAAAAGAAGTAATATTGGATATGAATGGACTCTGTAAAATAAAGCCTAAAGAAACTATGAAAGTACAGTTCTATAATTAACAATGTACCAACCCACCATGTATGGATTAACAATTCTAATACTTCTATGCATTTGCACTGGAATCAAGTTTCATAGATAGTTGACAGATGAGGGAATATTTTTCACACTGTGAAATAGGTGATTATAGATAAGCAAGGGAGGAGACTAGAATGTTCTATATGTTAATAGTTTAGATTTATTAACTCATGTATCAGTAAATATAGAGTGTTGTATGTAGGCATATTTATAAACATGTATATACACACATATGTTTCCTCACACTCTCTTCAGAGAGGCCTTAGAAGGCACAGTACCATGGAACTCAGAACATGGAATTTATCACCATTATCCAATAAGTGTCTTCTTGGAGAAATTGTTGACTCTAGGAGAGAAACATGCAAGGAATGACTGGCACAATTTATAGTACCATAGAGTAAATATGTGCTAAAATAAAACTCTCAATGATGGGGTTATACTACAGATAAAGAGTACAGCTGACATTTTACCCCCATGGCCAAAAGTGGAACAAATTAAACAAGAAAAGTAATATTGTATCACTACTAAAAGTATCATATAAATTTCATGAGTTCATTCTGATATTAATAAATAATTGATTAAATAAATAAGAAGAGACAAATCTCTCTTGCAGGAAAAAAATCAATAATTTATGTAGATATTACTTTTTCAAGGCCATGGAGAAAAATTCCACTCTTGAAGTATGGGTTTCACTTAGTGACTTCTTCCCAAAGGTGATATAAGGAAGGTAAGAGATATGAGGAACTTTATGCTGGGGAACCACAAAACACTGCTGAAAGAAGTCAATATCAACAATGATAAGTCATTTGATAAGATGCACCCTGGTTATGATGGTATGAAAATGATACTTTATTTCTGGTGCATTCTTCCAAAAACCCATAAGCTCAGTCTAATCATGAGAAGAACATCAGAAAATTCAAACTGAGGGAAACTTTACAATATATCTTACCTACACTCCTTGAAAGTATCCAGGTTTTCAAAACCAAGAAGAGTCTGAGAAACTGCCACAATCACAAAGTGACTAAGAAGTTATGACAAATAAATAAAAGGTGTTATTTTGGATGGCAGATGGTACAAACAGGGGAAAGGGGGTAAGAGATTCTTGGAAACTATTTATAACATCCTTACAGGATTTCTGCAACTCTAAAACTGTTCTAAATATTAAGTTTATTAAGAAGTAAAATTTTTAGTGAAATGCAAATTCCTGGGATCATAAAACTCCAAGATTCAATACCGACACAATTATATGCATTGGAAAATTACTCCGATTTCACAGAGTAATTGGAATAACTAAATAAAATGATAAACATGAAATGACTGACATTATGCCAAGCATTAATAGTGAAAACTTTATGATTCAACCCCACATATGCTAACTCGTCACACCTCCTTCCATGCATCCACTCTTCTATTTTCATCCCTCATCATCTTTCCAAAGTTTTTACAACAGATAGAGTCATATTAACCCAGAGAAATCTTTCTACTTGGCAAGGGTTTTCATGAACATCACTCTCTCTAAACCATACACAGACTCCAATAACCTCAAACATAAAGATCCAATTTGTGGGCAGAATACAAGACTCTCTGTTACAAGGCTCATTTTCAACTCTTCATGAATGCCCATCATTGTTCATCAGATATTCAGAAATATTTCTAAAACTGCACCACATCCTATGGTTATACTGAACTCACATTTGTGTCCCTCTTATCTCTTTTTGTTGTGCTTCTACCTCCACATCCTCATGGAATTATTCCAATTCCTCCTTCAAGGCTCAGTTCAATCATGAGGTCCCATATGATGCCTTCATTAACTCACACAACACAGGATGAGTCCAAAGTTCTAGACCCTCTTCACTAGGAATTCAGAGCCAGCTCAGGATATTGCATGTACTCATTTCTATGTCTCTTAAATTGTTTAGATATAATCTTTTATAAAAGAAACAATGTGTCACTCAATTCTTCATTCCCAAATTCATATTTAGTTCTTCATATTGTTTGATGACTAAATGGCATGTGTTGAACCGGATTCTTCCCAAAATTTTAGAAAAAGAAAAAGCAGTGAAACAAAAATCTCTATCTATGAAATTATGTTCCGCTGTGTATCTTCTCCAGTGTATCTTCATGAGTGAGTGTTCATTTATATAGGACACCAAGGGGGCAGGGACTCAACCATGAGTACCGCCAGTGATATGATCAAATCAAAGCTCTAATCTTGATTTAATTAAGTAAATGTAAAAAAAATGAATTTAAATCAATCAAAGGGTATCATATACAGAGTAACAGACCAGTTTACAAACATAATTGAAATCTCTTCTTGGAATTCATAAATAGTATCAACCTGCCACAGAGACCTTTAGGGATTTCATTCCCATGAAACTCATTAATGAATTATTCTTTTGTCTCTCTTCTTGATAAGATACATACTTCTCTGGAGGTAAGAAAGAAAACCACAAAGCAAACTCGTGCCAGTTTTGACCCTCAGAAGACAGATAAGGAGAATCATGTCCATCTCTTATCCCACTGAACACCTTCCTTCCCTGTAGGAAGTCACCTTTCTTTAGATGTGAACTCTAATATTACAAGGTTTCCCAAAATGGTTTCTCTATCACTGATAGTAAAAAAGATTCTGGGTACACTAAAATATCTTGTTTCCAATCTGTCTCCTTTGGAGTCATGGGACTTCCCTCTCTCAACAAGATTTCCTTTTCTCTCACTTCTTCTCCATTCTCCCCAAAACTTAGCAATATATGTGCAAATCACTCAATCATTTATTTCTTAATCATTTGACAAATATTTATTCAACAATACTGTATGGTAAATAGTAAGTTATATTCTGGGAATGAATAGAAGAGTGAGATATTTTGCTTCTGCTCAAACAGCTCACAGCCTTTAGAAGGCATGAGATAAGCAAATAAGTAAATGCAACATAATAAGATGGTACTGGAATCCTCCTGGAGTATATTTCCATATATCAGGATCAGCTTTTCCATTTCTGCTAAAAAGGCTCTTAGGACTTAGATGGGAATTACATCGAAGCTGTAGATAACTTTGGGTAGTACTGACATCTTAACAATATTAATTCTCCCTATTCATGAACACAGAATACCTTGCCATTTACTTAGTTCTTTTATTATTTCATTCAACTTTTTTTTTGAAGTTTTCATTGTGCATCCTTTTTAGTTAAAGTTATTCCTATGCATTTTCTTCTTTTAGATGGTATGGTGAGTGGATTTTTTTATTGTCCATTTAAGAATGTTCTTTCTGTTGTATAATATAAAACTTTTTTTTCATGTAAACCTGATAGGTTTCATTTGGTTGAATTCATTTATGATCTCTAGGGTTTTCTTGGGGCAGCTTGTCATGATATAGATAAGGATCACCACATTTCTTAAAACAGATGATTTTACTTTTTCTTTCTAAATTGGGTAGACTTTATTTAGTTTTATGGCCTAATTTCTTAACTTCCAGTATAATACTGAATAGCAATATTGAAAGCAGTCATCCTTGTTTTGTTCCAGATCTCAAAGAGATAACTTCCACTCTTTCAGGATTGAGGATAAGATTACCTGTGTTTTCTTATATATTTTGTTTATTCTGTTTAGGGAGTTATTTATATTCTTATTTTTCTAAGTATTTTTATCATGAAAAGGTGTTGGAATTTATCATTCACATTTTCTGCATCAATTTAGATTTTCATGTGATTTCCTTTTCATTAGGTTAATGGGTATATTACATTGATTTTCTTAAGTTGAACATTCATTTTGAATCCCATTTTGTCTTAGTGGGTAATTCTTGTAATATTCTCTTGGATTTGACATGCTAGTATTTGTTAAGTGCTTTGCATCTATATTTATGAGAGAAATTGCTCCTTGCTTTACTTTCTTTGATATGCTTTATGTAGTTTTGGCATCAAAATAACTTTAGTCTCATAGAATGAGTTTGGAAGCTATATGTATCTTGACTTCAAGTTGGAAGGTTATGAAAAATATTGTCATTAATTCTTCTTTGAATATTTCATAGATTTCATTTTGGAAGATGTCTGATCCTAGACTTTTAGTTTTGAGAAGTTTTTGATAACTAATTGAATTTCTTTACTCATTATGTTTTTGTTGAGATCTATTTCTTTTCAGTCAATTTAGATAAATTGCATGTTTTTAGGAATTGGTCCATTTCTTCTATTTTCTAGATTTCGGTAGACAATTATTCATAGATTTAATTCATAATCCCTTTAATGTCAGCAATATTTAGCAACATCCCTGATTACATTTTTTATTTTGGTAATTTACATCCTCTTTCTTGTTTCTTTTTCAATCTAAATAAACCTTTTCTATTTTATTGATCTTTTCCAAGAAACAATTTCATTGGTTCACACAATTGTTTTTTCTATACTCTAGTTCATTTCTCTTCACTGAAATCTATATTGTTTTTCTCCTTCTTCTAGATTTAGGTACAGTTTGCCCTTCTTTTTCTATTTCCCACAAATCTGTAGTTAGGCTTTTTAAAACAAATTTTCTCTCCCCTTCCTCCCTGTCCCCACCCCCCAGTTGTCTGTTCTCTGTGTCTATTTGCAGCATGTTCTTTGTCCGCTTCTGTTGTTGTCAGCAGCATGGGAATCTGTGTTTCTTTTTTGTTGTGTCATCTTGCTGAGTGAGCTCTCCGTGTGTGCAGTGCCATTCCTGGGCGGGCTGAACTTTCTTTCACACTGGGTGGCTCTCTTTATGGGGTGCACTCCTTGTGCATGGGGCTCCCCTATGCAGGGACACCCCTGCGTGGAATGGTACTCATTGCATGCAATAGCACTGTGCGTGGCCAACTGGACACAGGTCAAGGATGCCCTGATTTGAACCGCAGACCTCCCATGGGGACCTCCCATGTGGTAGACAGATGCCCTATCCACTGGGCCAAGTCTGCTTCCCTGTAGATAGGTTTTTGATGTGTTATTTTTTTTTAAATATGAGGATTCACACCTACAAATTTCCCTGAATATTTCAAATTCATCCCAAATCTGGCCTAACAGAATGAATTAGTTTAGCCACAAAATAAATAATAAAATGGACTGTGATGTGTAGTGGATTTCAAATGCCAGCTGCAGTTTTGAGAGACTGTCCATATTAAGGAATTTGAGATTCCATATTACTAAATATGTTCTATATGAAAATGAATTAGAAAATTATCCTAAGTGGGAACTCTGGTAAGAGATTCCTGTATAAAAGATGGATCCTTAGAATTATAGTTGCATTGTAAAGGTTAACAAAGTATAAATACATTAATCAAGTATGTGTATGAAGAGACACACTTCTCCTGACCATGGTGCTACAAGTGCCAAAGCTCTCTGAATGAGGATCCAGCATGCAGTGTGAAATCACAGAAGCTTTGTGACCTTAAAGGCTCAAGGTGCACAACTTAACATTAAATTGTTTTAGCTTGCTAATTTCCAAATAATGTAAAACGTGAATTCTCTCTTTTCCACTGAGACCTCCAAGAATTCACACAAATATGTCCTCAAATTAAACAGCAGAATTTTAAAACTCAGTATATCAATGGATAAATTCTTACATTGCTAGAATCACAGTAAGTCCATAGTAAGATACCAGTAAGTCTACTTTAGTCCAAATTTCATTCCCCAAACCAGAGGATTCTGGGATGGTGATGTCTACTCCACATCTAATAGAGAGGGGCTGTGATCCTTTAGAGCTGATGGATGGGACTATGTTGCTTGCAGTTTTAGGCTTTCTTTGTTACTTGGTATGTAGTTGTCCATCATCACCCCCTTGCCTGTTGTCTTGGGTGAAAGCAATGAACTAGAGAGTAAGTATTGCAAATCTATTGAGGTTCAGGGCCCAGCTGGCACATGGGCAGCCCCCAAACTTAAGTCACTTGTACATAAACCTACAAACTCTAGTACTAATTACAAGTACAAATGAAAGGACAGAAAAGCCACATGTAGGGAATCTGAAGGTAGTGGTCACTGGAGGTTCTGAGGGTAGGAAACAGTAAAAAGTGTTATAAGACAGGGGCATTTTTTGGAATTGGGAATTGTCCTAAAAGACATTGCAATAACAGATGCAAACCATTATATATCTTGCCATAACCTATGGAATTATGTCGAAGAGAGTGTAAACTACAATGTAAACATTTGTCCATGCTTAGTGGCAATGCTCCACAGTTTGTTCATCAATTGCAATGAATGTACCTCACTAATGAAAGATGTTGTTCATGTGGGAAAATGTGGGAAGTGTGGGGAGTGGGGCATATTAGAATCCCCTATCTTTTTCATATGATACTTGTGTAATCTAAGTATCTTTTCAAAAATTAAAAATATCTATACAGACCCTAAGAAAGCAAGTTATCATGACTAAAAGACAGAAAAAAAGACAGACAATAGGAATAAAAGCTTTTAAGTTTTTCAGATTTTGAAAATATTCAGAGAATATGAAACAACACTTTTTAATGAGTTTTAGAAGATTAAAAAGAATATTGCAATTATATTAAATGGTATATTTCAATAATTAAATAAATAGAACCTCTGAAGCTAAAATGTACAATGATGAAAATGTAAAATTTCCAAGTAGGAATGGGAGAAATTTATCTATCCTGGGATTCAAAGACCCACTAATCCTGAAACAGAAATGGAAAATAAACCAAATTTATATCTGTGGACCTACTACACTTGATATTTTATCCATGTCCCTCCATTTACTGCCAGTAAAACATTCCCTTTCATATTTTCTTTGCACAGTGAAACAGATCTACAGGTTGATTTCAGTGATTTATTGTTCCACTGATGTTTTCCTTCTTGGATAATAAATAAATACAAAATATTTTCATTCAGGAAACGAAAAATATATATATATAACCACACTTAGGATGATGTATCTCAGAGCTATTAATATGCAGGTGCTTCCAATTCTTCTGAGAGGGATGATCTGGAAATGAGGAGAAATGGGAAGTGTGACATTGGAGAAAGACATTAGAATGTGAAATCCAGGACCTTCTCATTCAATACTGTTACTCTAGAATTTGCTTCTCTTGCAAACTCAGTTCTTGGCAGTGGAGGGAGGAGTAATTGCTCCTATGTTTGAAATATACTCACTTAGGCATGGGCTACCTTATTACAATGCATTATAATAGGTAAGCGTTCTGTTACAGTTTTCTACTTTCTCTTGGTTTAAATGATGTTCCTTGGACCTGGGTGTGTTTATTCTCACTTCCCCACTCTGGACAGTAAATCTTCAATTGGCAGTATTCATCTTTTCTAAATTTCTCATGTTAGGGTCCCAAAGTATTTATTCTACTCATAAAACATTCAATTAAACAGAACACAGATCACTCAAAATGTATCTTGCCCTCCTTCTAGGTAACATATATTTCATGGTTTTCAGACAGCAAATAAATCCCCCACTTATCCAGGAAAAAAAACAGTTTTTCCCTCTGTAACTTGGTGTTTATCTCTCACTGAAATTATGGAAGTGTCTTTTAATGAAATCTATATTTTAGGAACTCTCTGCAAGGTTTCCCTTTTTAAAAAAACCTAACTGTACTTAAGTTTCACTGATAAAAGACAATATGATGCTTTTTTCCCCTTATAGCCATTTATAGACTCTTAAGGAATAAACTTTGTTTTACATGAGAACAAATTTTACCCTCAGTTTAGAGTAAATCATTGTTTTCACATATTTTAGGATCCTGGAGAAGAATAAAATTCTACTGACAAAACCAGGAATACTTTTTTATTTTAAAGGAAAAGAGAAGATGCAGGAATGGGGAAATAAGAAAAGATCTTTGTAATAACATAAGTTCGAGGAGAATATAATAGAGTTGAAAAGGTCTCCATCACTCACATATGATATTTGCTTAATAAAAATGTTACCTTATGAATCAGTGTACCAGCTAAATATTTAGAAAGGAAACAGGAAGTTTCTTAGGGGATTTTGAAAGATAAGAATCACTCTCTCTTCATAAATACAATCAAAGTGTAAGTAAGTTTGGCATCCACAACTGAGTCTTCTTAGGGTGTGACTTCAGTAGGGTAGGTTATTCTTAGCAGTCTTTTCTCCCTCTTTCTGGTTTGTATTCCTGTCCTCCAGATGGGGAAACTGCAGGTGGTGGTGCCTATTTAATCAATACTGAAGACATGAGCCTCCTTCTCCCTGACTGCAGAAAGGGGGCATATTTGTGTGGTCAATAATTCCAGTGGAGTCTTCTTGATTATACAGTGTTCCTGATTATAACAGAAGTATCACCTTTCTTAGCTGGACTGTTTTTCACTCTTTTCCATACTTCCAAATATTGAAAGACATAGCTCTAGTTTATTCAGTAACATGAGTGTTCATGACTACCACGTTTTTTCTCAAGATTCTTTTTCAAAATTTTCTTAAAGTTTTTATTTTTAAAGAAGCTTTAGATTACATAAATGTTACATTAAAAATACAGGAGATTCCCATAGGCTCCAGCCCCTCAAGATCCCACACTTTACCACATTAACAACTTGTTTCATTAGAGTTGTACATTTGTTAACATTGAAGGATACATATTGAAGCATTGCTACTAACCATGGACTACACTGTAGATTATAGTTTACCCTCAGTCTCAGACAATTTTATAGGCTGTGACAAAATGTATAATGGCCTTGTTTCCATCATTGAAAGGTCATGTAGGAGAATTCTTATGTCTCCAAAATGTCTCCATATTACTCCTTATTCTTCCCTTCCCTCCCCTCAGAACCTCTGGTGGCCAATGCCTTTATTTCAATGATAAAATTCTTTAATTACTATAATAACACATCTATAATAGAATAATAATATCTAGTTATTATAATGTACAATGGACTAAAGTAAAAATTCTTAAAAGCTTTTATTTGGAAAGAGATTTCTGCTCAAAAATAAGCCTTTCATGTAAACTATTTTGTACCAGAACTGATTACAAAATAGCAGTCTTGCAGGGTAGCAATTGGGAACTGATGCATCAAATTGTTGGGAGTGAGAAGACCACTGACACTATTTCCATGTGGTAAATGTACATAATTGCTCTTGTATAGCTTGGAAAAAATGATTCACAGTATATTGTTTGCAGTAACATTTAAAGAAAGCACCTAGGAAAGGTATTGACAAACTGGTTTATGTGAAAAATGATTTTACTGAGAATCCTAATTCAAGTTAATGTGGAATAAGGTGGAGCTCTCACTTGCACTGGAGAGAATTCCAGAAAAAAGTGACAAGGTGAGGATTTTTAATTTTCAGATTAAGGTGTAATCAAAACATAGACATTTTATAAAACTGCATGAATGAAATATCTTTTCCGGAAAATTTCAGTTCTGATAAGTGTATGACTCACATCAGAGACTGAACCTGTGTGTCAATAAATTACAAGTGAAAATGAATTCACAGCTTTGCCAAAGAATTTGAAGTGAATACAAATATGTAAGCAATTATTAACATCTTCAAATATGACCATTAGCTCAGAGAAATCATTACCTCCAAAATGCCACTCTGGTTTACCATTTGTAGTGATGGCAAGGAAATCAGTTGAAGAATGAAGCACTCACCTTAGTCTACCCAGAAGAAAACAGCAAGCTTACATAAAAGTCTGAAATTATGTCTTAATATCTGGGTTTAATATAAGAATAAGATATAGTAGGAAAGGCAGAAAAACACATATTTGCTTTTTATGACCCATAAATGAGGACTATTATTGTAGGGAGTGCTGAAAGAAATTTCCAGAAAATATCCTTCAATATGGAAATATTTTTTAAAGGGCAAACTTACATCGCTGGAAGAATGATAGACATTATTGAAACCATCATTGTTTGAAAAATCAGGGAATGTGTTGTTGATTACAACCTCACTTGAATTATGATTTTGAAGGTGCAGGAGAAAGGCACATATTGGAGATAGAATGTGGATTAATATAAAGCAGTCAGATGACATCTCCAGTTCAGGATGTGACCTCTTTCAGGAACTAATGAACAAGCCCTGGTAGCTGGTACAGAGCCTTTGCTAGGAGAGCTTATTTTTCACTAACACCATTAAACACAAGCAGTTTCTTTCATCTGGGAGTGACTGCAATACACTTTCATCCCTCCAGCACCTGCTATAATTTTATATATACAGAATAAACTGAATGAAATATTTTACTGCTGAAAATCCAGGCAGCAGTTTCTATCTTCAATCCTGAATCCAGGAATAGAATGAGGGAACACATGATGTAAAATAATACAAAAGAAATAGGAATCCGTGATATACCAAAATGAAACAAATGTAAGTTTTTATTAGGCAAATGCAAGATTATCTCTCTATACACTTACAAAGTACCTAGATTAAGATCTCCTCTAATCCATATTTTATTCCTCCACCTTGTGTACCCTGGGATGGTGATGTCCACTCCACCTCTAAATTGAAAGTTGGCTTAGATCCCACGTGGCTGATGGGTGGAATTCTCCTGTTGCACTTGTAGACTCTCTCGGTTCCCTGGTATGGTGGTTGACCATCCTCACCTCCCTGTTAGCTGACACTGGCAAATCCAATGAATTTGAGAGCAGGTGTTGCAACTCTCCTGAAGCTCATTCAAGTCTCCTGACCATACAACAACCCAGCACCAACAAAAGGTTGAGTAAAAGTGACAGAGAGGCACATGTAGAAAGATCACATCTGAGTCCAACTCCATCACACTTCAGGGTACAAATTCCAAAGTAGTATCTTCTGGCAAGGCACCAAACTCCAGAATCATCTGCCATGACCATAGCAATGAGGTTTCTCTGTAGTCCTCAGGAGAACCATTACCTGGGGTAGTACCTACTTAGGCTGTCTCTGAGATCCTGCAGAAAGGTGCATAAGCCCAACTCATCTGAAGACCTGACTCATTTTGAAGTCTCTTAGCCATATGAACTCATTTGTCATTCCCATTTCCCCTTTTTATTCAAGGTATTTTTCTAATTGTATCACGAGCTGGTGGTTGGTAGTAATTCCTCAGCACCAGGGATTCTCAACCCAGCGGATATGTCCCATGCTGGAGGGAAAGTAATGTTGAGTTGACTTAGGGAGTGGCCACATTTGAGCAATATGGAGGCTCTCAGGAGGTTACTTTTAGGCACCTTGCATCTCTAGACCTAGTTGAAATTTCAAGCACACAGGCTCATAAGCATTGTCATCAGTATCAAGGGCCCATCATTGGACCATCCTTCTTCACTGGTCTTTGTTCTTGCACTTGGGGGATAGTTGCTCCTCAACTGGGGAGTGCAACATAGTTTCCCAGAATAGGAACTCAGCACTTCCTCAGTTGTCATGTCAAACTCTACCTAATATGACAATTAATATCCAAAATATATTTATATACCCTGCATGAATGCCCTGGAGAACTGCCCCCTGCCCATGCATCCCCCATCAATGACATCCCACACCAGTGCTCCTGCCCTGCAATTGTTGAAACACTCTGTGATCCAAAACTTCTTCAAAACTATATGCTAATATATTTCTAAACTCAATTAACAGGAAAATGAAATATTAGTGATAGGTTTAAGGATAAAAAATAGAATATTTTTATTCTATATTTAAGAAAAACTAAAAGTAAAAAATAAATCAGGGTATTAAAATGCAAAATATCATAAAATATATTTTACATTTTGCCTTCATCACTGTAATAGGTGCTGCTGTGTATGTACAGTAGAAAAGCTCTCTCTCCCATTCTTTTCTCAGGGTCTTCATCCTTCATTTAAAAAAATTATAATGTCTTCAAAAAAGTTTTAGATCACAATAAAGTCACATATACAATATAAGGGAATCTGATATGCCAACATCAAACACTTTTCTCTCTTCCCCCTGCAATTATCTTTTTAATGTGCGTATATTTGCTATAGCTGATGAACAGATATTGAAACATAGATACAAACCATGGTTTCACTATGGTTTACATTATGGTTTATATTTTAGATTGTACAATTTTATAAAAATTTGGTTGTACTATGGTTTACATTTAATTTTTTGGTGAAATTTAACAAGGCCTATATCCATCACTGCATAATCTTGTGGAACACTTCCACTGCCCCCAGTTGTCCCATCTTCTATCTATTCTATTCCTCTCTCCCCCACCCCTTGGGGCCCACAGTGACAACCAAGCTTCACTGCCTGAAATACACGATTCACAGATACTTGCAACAATGCTGAGGATTTGACACACTAGTCTGTCTGGAGACAGTGGCTGTGGGAGTTGCTGAGTGCTGGGAGAGGGAAGATGTGTGACATGGAGGCATGTTTAGGACTTGAAGTTGTCCTGAATGATATAGTACGGATAGATGAAGGACATTACATATCATGCCATAAGCCATTGAATGAACTGTGGGGAGTTGCAAACTACAATGCAAATGATAATCCACACAACCATAAGTTGTTGGTGTGAGAGGAGTGGGGGTGGGGTGGGGAGTGGTATATATGGGAACCTCATATATTTAATGTTACATTTTGCGTTATCTATGTATCTTCAAAAAAAGACAACAAAATATTTCATTTTCAAAAAAAGAATCTTCTAGTGTTTGATCTCTGTTAATCATGAGCACTTTTGTAAACTTGAGACAAAGTATCCTTTTATAGACAGAATGTTTCCCAGCTTTTTAAAGGCCTGCTTTATGTCCTTGTTTCTAAGAATGTAAATAAAGGGGTTCAACATGGGAGTAATCACTGTGTACATCACTGAGGCTATTGCATTTGCCTTTGAGTTTTTGGTAGCAGCAGAGCTAAGATACACTCCAATACCTACCATAAAACAAGGTCACTACTGAGAGGTGAGATCCACAATTAGAAAATGCTTTATATTTACCACGAGCTGTTGAGATTCTCAAAATTGAGGATATAATTTTATAGTAAGAGAAAAAGATCCCAGTGAGTGGTATAACCCCCAGAAGTCCAGCTGCAAAATACATCACAAGGTCATTGAGGAAGGTGTCAGAACAAGCATGTCTGACTACCTGATTAAGTTCACAGAAAAAGTAGGGCATTTCTATCTCTGTACAAAAAGACAATTGTAAAACCATTAAGTTATGCAAAAGAGAGTCCAAAACACTCAATAACCAGGATACCAGCAGTAGGAGGCCACAGAGCCAGGGGTTCATGATGACTGTGTAGTGCAGGGGGTGACAGATGGCCACGAAGTGGCCATAGGCCATTGCAGTCAAGAAGGAGTTATCTAATTGTCCAAAAAGCATGAAAAAATACATCTGGGTGAGACGGTTTTCAAAAGTTATGATTTTGTTGCCTGTCTGAATGTTCAGCAGCATCTTTGGTTTCGTGGTGGAGGTGAAACAGATATCAGTAAAAGACAGGTTGGAGAGGAAGAAGTACATGGGTGTGTGGAGATGGGAGTCCAAGAAGATGGCCAGGATTATGAGCAGGCTGCCAATGAATGTAACCAGGTACACGGACAGGAACATTCCAAAGAGGAGGGGCTGCACCTCTGTATTTTCTGAGAGCCCCAGGAGGATGAATTCTAAAGCATATGTTTGGTTTTCTATTTCCATGTGGATGATGAATTTCCTGAGGAGATTTTCAATACAATGCAATTTAGCCTCAAGCCATAATCAGAAAAATATAATAAATGGTACTGTTTGTATTGTAATTACATTAAGTTAATATTTTTATGGATTTTATAGAGATCTAGTACCCTTTTCTGAAAATAGGGAAAACATATGTTCCTGCTTCTCCTTGATAGTTGTGATGGCTAGAAACCCTTGGTCATAATAGAATACACTTTGCCAAGGCAATAATTTCCATGATAAATTCTCTCAGACTTTATTTTAAGCAACAAACATTATGACCATGTTTTTGTACCCTGTGACCAAATAGAAAAGAAGAACAAAGTAGTAGGAACCATGTTATTTGGTTGTAACAGTTATTATAAAAACACAATAATTTAAAAAATCTTTTTGGTGAAATGGACAAATGACCCCACACAAATGTGTTCCACTGATGTTTCACAGAGGACAAGGGTAATTCAGTGTAGAAAGTATGATCTTTTCAAGAAGTGGTGTTGGAACAAAAGTGAAGCAGGCTAGTAAGATAGGGAATAGATGGATCTAGAACCTGACAGAGTCCACATGGACATCAAAACCCCCTAATGATGGCTGCTGGAGGAATCTCACCCTGGGATTTGCTACCCAGAACAAAGCCTCCTTCCTGAGAATATGGAAAAGCCTGGATCTTCCCTAGGAACTTTCTCACTGGGTCCTCACTAAGGAATTGATGGGCAGGGTAATCAATCCAAAGAGCAAACAGCTGAAACCCCCTCCCCTGCCATTAGCAAAGGGGTGGATAACTAGCAGTTTAAAAGCAAACCATGAGGTTTGAGCTTGCTCTTGCCTAGCTTTTTGCCTATTGACCCGTCTTGCCTTCTGCATGTCACTTTCATCATTTTTCCTCTGCCATGTGGCCATGCAAGTTACCCTCGGGACTTATAATCTATAATGGGGAATTGTAGCTTGTAAATTAGCCCTCTTCATCCCTTTTCAGCCCCTTCCTCACTACCTGCTGGGGCCCTGCTCTGTTATTTTCTCCCATTTCTCTTCCCTTCCTACCTGAATTAATTACTGGCCTAACTCACCTGGCGTGTTCTTGAAATTCACTTCTGCAGCATAGCCAAGAACTTAGTTAGAATATGGTAACAATAGGATGCACTCATGCCAAATAAAAAAGGAACTTAGGCACTGATTGAATTCATTTCACAAAAATTAAATCAAAATGAATCATACCATTTTAAAGTAAAATGCATTGTGAAAGTGCTAGACTAAAATGTGAAGAAAATCTAAGGGCCCATAGGTTGGAAAAGAGTTTTTAGATATAGTCATGGAAGCATGATTCATGAGAGATTAAAATTTATAAGTCCGTTTTTATTCAAATGTAAAATATCTACTCTGTGAAAGACATTGATAAGGGGTTGTTAGAAAACATGCAGATTTGGAAAAATACTTACAAAACGCATCTGATAAAAGATTTGTATACAAATGTAGAAATTAATATTAACACCACAAAATAAGAAAGCATAAGCTGAATTTAAAAATCTGCAAAAGATATAAACAGAATCCTAACTTAGGAAGAAATTCAAAATACAAATACAAAATACAATATATAAAAAGAAATTCAACTTCACTGGCACCTAGGTATTATGACCAAATGCCAACTAGCAATGTCTCTGAAAAAGACCTTGGCCAAAAAGGGGAAATATTCAGTGCAGATGAAATTTTATGATTAAGAGATTTTAAAGTGAGTTTGGTGGTCATTCCAGAGGTTATGCTTATGCTCATCTCAGCAGAATCTCACTATCTGTTACAGTAAACAGTGCCTCAAACAGTAGGGATCCTGATGGTTCTAGAGATATCTAGACACTGTAAATAGTGCAGGGAATCTCAGGAATTTGGCACCCTGTCAGTAGACCTTACTTTGGAATTTATGCTCCCCAGTGTAAAAGAGTTAGCCTCATTTGTAGATTCCCAACATGTGGCTCTTCTCTAAATGTTATTTACATAAAGCCATGTGTTGGCACTATCCTTGTTAAATACATGAGCCAGAGCATTATGTTTTTGGTCTGTTCATGTGCCAGTTGAACGCTTAATCTAAGCAGAGTTTCAACACTTACTCTCCAGTTCATTGGACCTATGTAGAACAACTAATAAGGAGATGGTAATGGACAACACCTATCCCAAGGAGCAAAGAATGTCTGCACCTCTAAGCAAGCTAGTTCCACCCATATATCCCAAGGGATCTAAGCCCCCTCTCAATTAGAAACAGTGGGCATCACCATCACAAAATCCTGAAGATTGGGGAATGAACAATGGACTAAAGTAGACATTATTTTTATATTATAGATTTACTATTCTAGCAATGGAAGAATGTTTATCATTGATATAAAGGCCATGGCCACCAGAGATTCTGAGAGGAGGGAGCAGGCAGAATAGGTGTTATATCAGGGCATTTTCAGGACATTGGGATTGTTCTGCATGACATTGCAATGACGGATACAGGCCATTATATGTTTTATCATTACCTAAAATGGTGCAGGACAGGCTCTTAACTATAATATAAACTATAATTCATGGTTAGCAGCATTGTTTCTATATGCATTCATCAATTGTAGCAAATGTACTATACTAATGAAAGTTGTTGTTACTATGGGAAAGAGTGGGAGGGTGAAGGGGTGGGGCATATCGGTCCCCTCTATATTTTATGTAACATTTATGTAATCTAAACCTGTTTTAAAATTTTTTAATTTTAAATAAATAAATGAATAAATAAACTCATTAAAACTCTTTTAAAAATTAAACATCATCTGTCATTAGGGACTTGGAAGACTATGAACACAATAATATATGACCACATGTTTATTAGAAGAGATAAAAACCTAAAAACTGAGAATACCAATTGCTGTTGAGTATATGGAGCAATACATCTCTCATTCACTGCTAGTGAGAACACAAAATGGTTCATCCAGAAGACAGTTTCTTTTAAAACTAAACATTGTCTTACCATACAATCCAGCAGTTTTGCTTTTAGGTATATATATATACACCCCATATCATATATATATATATGATATGAAAATTAGAGTCCACACAAAAGTCCACACATGAACGTTTACAGCAGCTATATTTTTAAACTCCAAATCTGAAAGCAAACAAAATGTTGGTCAACCACCACACCAGGGAACAGAGAGAGTCCACAACTGCAAGCAGAATTCCATCCATCAAACATGTGGGATCTAAGGCCCCTCTTGATTTAGAGGTGGAGTGGTCATCACCATCCCAAGATCCTCACGATAGAGAATAAAATAAGAATGAGAGTGGGCTTAGTGGTATTCTACTATAGACTTATTGTGACTCTAGCAATGGAAGAAATTGTGTCACTGTCATGGAGACAGTGACCACTGGAGTTGTTGAGTGCAGGGAGAGGGAAGAAGAGGGTGTGATGTGGTGGCTTTTTTGGGGACTTGGAGTTGTCCTGAAATATATCTCATGGACAGATGCAGGATATTATATATCCTACCATATCACACTGAATGGACTGGAAGAGAGTGTAAACTAACATGTAAACAATAATCCAAGCTTTGTAGCAATGATCCAAAGTGTATTCATTAAATAAAAGGAATGTGCCACACTGATGAAAGGTTGTTAATGTGGGAGGATGGGGAATTTAGGGAGTGGGGTATATGGGATGTCATATTTTAAAATGTAAAATTTAGTGTGATCTATGTATCTTAAAAAAAGAAGACCATAATAATTTTTGCTAAAGAAATCTCATAGCGAATTTATAAAAACAAACAAGAAAAATCTTTACATCTCAGTGAACATACTCTAATAATGACTGAAGTAATAAATGCACAATTATGTCATTAAGGCAAATACAACAAATTTTACATGTCACAGGAATTGTATGCTTTTTAATATGTATCAATAAAGTTGATTTCTTTTTTAAAAAGAACTATTTTTAAAACCTCACCACACCATATAATTATTGACTCCATATTTGTGTCCATGTCATCTCTTCTTCATGTACTTCTAGCCTTTTCTCCTTCTGAAATTACTCTAAATCCTCCTTCAAGCCTTATTGCAATTAAAATCTCCCTTGTGATGCCTTTACTAACCTCCCAGGATGAGTCGGTAATTTCTGATCCACTTCACCAGAATTCCAGAGCCACATATATTGAATGACTAAAAGAAAAAAAATGAATAAACACAGGTAAACAGATAATTTCTACAAGTATAGAGAAAGAAGAATGAGTGAAACAAGGAAACAATGCTTCTGAGAGAGGGAAGACCCAAGAGTAAGAGATCAGAGGAAGCAGATTGGGAAAAAAAAATCTATTTTAGTTTATCTGCTATTTTCACTCAGGCTTTTTAATAAGACAGAACTTTGTGTTTTAAGTTTTCTCTGTGGTCATAATCTGCTGATTTCCTTAAAGCTTCTACCAATAAAAGGTGTCCATGGAGTCAAAAATATATTCCCCCAGTACCTGTGAAGATTCTGTAAGTCGCTCTGAAATTATCAAGTCAGGGTCTAAGTTCACCAATGCAGGTTCTTCCTTGACAGATGAATGAAGTTGGAAACTCTGTTCCCAAGAAGTGAAGTGAGATGGAATGAGTCATAAGGTCTGTAGAAGACAAATTGTGTTTTCTTTGATACAGTGAAGGAGAAGCACATAGAGTATCTGAGCAATTAGGGATTCCATTCCCATGAACCACATTAATGAAGTATTCTTTTGTATCAATCTCCCTGAGATAATTATTTCTCTGGAGATAAGAAAGGAAAACACAATGCAAATTTGCACCAGTTTAGTCCCTTGTGACCGCTTTGGAGCTCCATGTTCATCTCTTATCCCTGTGGACACCTACCTCCCAGGAGGAGCTCACCCTTATTAAGGTGTGGGCTCTAGTCTTGTCAGGTTTCCCATACTGATTTCCCTCTTGTTGCTTCTGGAGTAAGATTCTGAATACACTAAACTATCTTATTTCCCAATTTTTCTGCTCTGGAGTTGGCTGTCATGAATGGAGACACCCACTCACAAGTGAATTTCCTCTTGTCTCACTGCTTCTCCTTTCTCCCCCATAATTAGCAATATCTGTTCAACCCACACAACCATCTGGTTTCTCAGTCATTCAACAATATTTATTCAGCAATACTGTATGGTAAATCCTAAAGTACATTCTGGGAATGAAGAGAAGACAAAGGTACTGTGTTTCGTAACAAACTGTTCACAGTTTTAAAAAGCCAAGAAATAAGCACTCACACAATCCTTAGAAGCCTGCCCCTGGTGCACCTTGTGCCAGATGTCCACCATCCAATACCCTAAAACAGTAACCCTTCCTTATTATATCATCAACAGTGTTTTCTCAAGGATGGATATAAGACATTTAAAATTACACAAAAAATGTATAGGGGCTGATAGGCTGAATATAAATCATAATGTAAAACATAAGATAACTAAAAATATAGAAAATTGTATAGTCTAAAAAATAAACCACAATGTAAACACAAATGTTACCTTATTTGAAAGCTATTGTCTCATATCTGTACATCAGTTTTAGTAAATATGGTATGAATGTTAAAAGATTAGTGCTGTGGAAGGGAAAATATATTATGTTGGATATGTGGGATTACTGTATATTGTATATATGAATTACTGTGATCTAAAACTCTTTTGAAGATAAGCTTAATAATTAGAAAAAAGAAAAGGAAAAGATAGGATGTTGAATTTTTCCAAATTAATATGTACTGTATATCTAACCTTTAAACTCATCGCTATATTCCATTTTACTATTAAGGGAAACTGGCAATATATTGGGCTTCACTTTTCAGGAAGTTTTGGATCACAGAGAGGTTCAACAATGGCAGGGGAGGAATACTGCTGTGGGATGTTATTGACAGGGGACACATGGTTGACAGGGACTTCTACAGGGCATATATCCAAGGTATATAAAAATGTTTGGATATTTTCATAGTGGAAACAATTAAAAACAACTGAGGGAGTGCTGAGTTCCTAGCCAGGGAAGCTCTATCACAGTCCCTAAAGGAATAGCAACAATCCCCCAAGTGCAACAACAAAGACAAATAAGAATGAAGGTCCAACAATGAGCCCCTGATACTAATGACTATGCTTGTGAGCCTGTGCACCTGAAATAAGAACAAGGGCTAGAGCAGCAATGTGCCTAAAGGTTACCTCCTGAGAGCCTCCGTGTTACGCAAATATGGCCTGTCTTGAAGCCAAACTCAGCATGTAAATTTGTTGCCTTCCCCCCAGCATGGGACATGAATCCCAGGGATAAGCCTCCCTGGTGCTGAGGGATTCATACCAAGTACCAGCTGATGATGTAACTAGAAAATGACCTTGAATAAAAGGTTCAACTCGGACCAGCAGAATATCTCTGTCTACATATAATAACAGGAGTTAAAAATGCTTTTTGACCTAAATCAAGAGGCAAATGGAAAGGGCAAATGAGTTTATATGACTATGAGTCCAAAAAAGAGCTGGGAGTTTATCAGAGGGGTTGTCCTCATGCACAACTCAGCAGAGTCTTAGAGACAGATAAAGTAGATAGAACCCCAGGTATTTGTTCTCCTGAGGGCTACAGAGACCCACAGGTTTTATGGTCATGGCAGATGGAGTTCAGTGCCATGTCAGTTGGCCCTTCTTTGGAGTTTGTGTTTCTGTGTGATGGAGCTCTACTCAGATGTGATCACTTTTCACAAGTCTTTCCTGTTACTTTACCAGAATTGTAGTTGGTGATGGGGATTAATATATACCCAGGGGATCTGAATCTCTGGACTGACTATATGATAGCCAGGCCCTGAGCCTCAACAGACTTCAGCTCCTACACTGGTTTATTGGACTTACCCCACTCAGAGAACATGGAGTTGAAGAAGGTCAACCACCACACCATGGAGTCAAGAGTGCCTACAACTGAAAGCAGGAGAATTGCATCCAGCATCCATGTGGAATCTAAGCTCCCTGTTGACATAGATGTGGAATGGACACAACCAATCCAAGGTCCACAGGATGTAGGAATAGAATATGGATTAGAGTGGACTTACTGATATTCTACTCATGAACTATTGTGATTAGTAATCGAAGAAAATGTGGCATTGGTGTGGAGAAATTGGCCATGGTGGCTGCTGGGTGTGGGGAATGGGATGAAGAGATGAGCTGTGGAGGCGTTTTTGGGGACTTGGAGTTGTCCTGGGTGGTGCTGCAGGGACAATTAGTGGACATTGTATGCCCTCCCATGGCCCACTGGATGGAACATGGGAGAGTGTGGGCTATGATGTGGACCATTCACCATGAGGTGCAGCGATGCTCAGACATGTATTCACCAAAGGCAATGAACGTGTCATGATGATGGAGGAGAATGTTGCTATGGGGGGAGTAGTGGGGTGAGGGGAGTAGGGGATATATGGGGACCTCGTATTTTTTGAATGTAATATTAAAAAAATGAATAAAGACCAAAAAAGTGGAAATAAAATAAAGATGCAGAATCAGGATTATAGTGAAAAAAAAAGTGTTTTCTCAACATTATAATTTCAACCACGCACACATCAATCCTGCGTGTTCACCTCTCCACACCGAACATACCCACAATTCCATGGACCAACTGACCCAGTGTGTTATATTCGTGAGTGTAGAGCAATACAATGAGCAAGAATTGTTGTACACCGATATTGGAGAGGACACTTAGATGTTCTCAAATAGAGGGGAGAGTATCTCTCAAGAGCAAGGCTTGCTCCTAATGGGAGAGGATAGACCAGTTTGTCAAGCCCTCAGCATTGTTGCAAGTATCTATGAATCTTGTCCTTCAAGCAATGAAGCTTGGTTGCCAATGTGGGCCCCAAGGAGAGGGAGAGAGAGAGAAAATAGATGGAAGAGGGGGTAAATTGGGGTAAATGGAAGTGTTCTGTATGATCTTGCAATGATGGATACAGGCCATGATAAATTTCAACAAAAATTTATAAAAGCGTATGGTCTAAATTGTAAACCATATTGTGTACTACTGAGCATGGTTGGCAGCTATCCAATATTTGTACATCAGTTGTAGCAAATGTAACATCCACAAGTAAAAACATCATTGGTGAGGAAGAGGGATGATGTTGGGTATATGGGAGATACCTATATTCTGTGCATGATTTTACTGTGACCTTAAACTTTTTTGAAGATATAATGAAAAATAAAAAAGGCAAGACACTGAGGAAGAAATGAAAGAGATTGCCTTGCCACTATATATATAAGACAACACCTATTAGAGTGATAAAAGGCAAAACCTTAAAAAAAATTTATAAAAATTTTCATTTTTGTTTTCTTTATATGAGGTCCTCATATACCCCCTCTATATGAGGTCTCCATATACCCCACACACCCTCACTACACTCCCCCCCCCATAACAACAATCTCCTCCATCATCATGAGGCATTCATTGCATTTGATGAATACATCTCTGAGCACCACTGCACCTCATGGTCAGTGGTCCACACCATAGCGCACACTCCCACATTCCACCCAGTGGGCAATGGGAGGACATACAATGTCTGGTAACTGTCCCTGCAGCACCATCCAGGACAACTCCAAGCCCAAAAATCGCCCCCACATCTCATCTCCTCCCACTCCCTACCCCCAGAAGCCACCATGGCCACTTTCTCCACACCAATGCCATATTTTCTTCGATTACTAATCACAATAGTTCATGAATAGAATATCAGTAAGTCCACTCTAATCCATACTCTATTCCTCCATCCTGTGGACCTTAGAATGGTTGTGTCCACTGCACATCTATATCAAGAGGGGGCTTAGAGTCCATAAAGATGCCGGATGCACTTCTCCTGCTTTCAGTTGTAGGCTCTCTTGGCTTCCTGGTGTGGTGGTTGACCTTCTTGACCTTCATGTTAGCTGAGTGGGTTAAGTCCAATAAACCAGAGTACAGGGGTTGCAAGTCTGTTGGGGCTCAGTGCCTGGCTATCAGATGGTCAGTCCAGAGATTCAGGTCCTCTGGGTATACACTAAACCCTAGCACCAACTACAGATCCAGTAAAAGCAACAGGAGAGGCTTGTGGACAAAGAACACATCTGAGGTCAGCTCCATCACACAGAAACACAAACTCCAAAGTAGGGCCATCTGACATGGCACTGAACTCCATCTGCCATTACCATAAAACCTGTGGGTCTCTGTAGCCCTCAGAAGAACCAATACCTGGGGTTGTATCTACTTTATCTGTCTCTGGGACTCTGCTGAGGTGTGCGTAAGGGCAACCCCTCTAATAAGCTCTCAGCTATTTTGGAGACTCAAAGCCATATAAACTCATTTGTCCTTTCCATTTTCCCCTTTTATTCAGGTCAAAAAACATTTTAACTCCTGGTATTCTATGTAGACTGAGATATTCTGCTGGTCTGAGTTGACCCTTTTATTCAAGGTCATTTTCTAGTTACATCATCAGCTGGTACTTGGTAGTAATCCCTCGGTGCCAGGAAGGCTCATCCCCAGGAGTCATTTCCCACGCAGGGGGGAAGGCAACACATTTACGTGCTGAGTTTGGCTTTGAGACTGGCCACATTGTAGCAACACGGAGGCTCTCAGGAGGTAACTCTTAGGCACCCTGCAGCTCTAGGCCTTGTTTTTATTTCAGGTGCACAGGCTTAAGAGCATAGTTATTAGTTTCAAGGGCTCATTGTTGGACCTTCCTTCTTTTTTGGTCTTTGCCATTGCACTTGGGGGATTGTTACTGTTCATTTCAGGATTGTGATAGAGCTCCCCTGGCTAGGAACTCAGCACTCCCTTAGTTGTTTTTAATTGTTTCCACTATGAAAATATCCAAACATTTTTATGTACCCTGGATATATGCCCTAGAAAACTCCCTCCCAAACGTGCATCACCTGTCCATAACATCCCACACCAGTATTCCTACCCTGCCATTGTTGAGCTTCTCTGTGATCCAAAACTTCAAAAATGAAGTCAAATATATTGCCAGGTCCATTAATAGTAAAAAGGAACATAGTGATGAGTGTAAAGGTTAGATATAGAATACATATTAATTTAGAAAAAATAACGTACAAATAAATTGGGAATCAAAAAATTAAAAAATTCAAAGCTTTGTTTTTGATGCTGTCTTCCATTACTGCAATAAATGTTGCCCTGTATGCACATTGGCAAGGCAACTTCTTCCGTCTTTTCCTCACTGTCTATGTCCTTTTTTTTCTTTTATTTCCTAATTATTAAGCTTACCTTCACAAAAGTTTTAGGGCACTGTAATTCACATATACAATATACAGTACTCTCACATATCCAACATTAAACTCTTTTCCCTTCCACAGCAATAATTTTTTTACATATTCATACTATATTTACTGAAACTGATTTACAGATATTGACACAATAGCTTTCAAACAAGGTAACATTTCTGTTTACATTGTGGTTTATATTTTAGACTATACAATTTTCTAAATTTTTAGTTATCTTATGTTTTACATTATGATTTACATTTTAGCCTATCAGCCCCTATACTTTTTTGGTGTAATTTAACATGTCTTATATCCATCCTTGCAAAACCTTGTGGAACACTTCTATTGCCCACACAGTTATATTGGTTCCATCTATTCAATACTTCTTTCCCCCTCCCATCAGAGCCCACAGTGACAGCCAATCTTCACTGCTTGAAGGGCCATGTACAGAGATACTTGCAACAGTGTTGAGGGCTTGACATGGTCAACTGCTCTAATGCATTGGGTACCACCATTTCTCTCAAGAGATACAATTTCCTCTAATTGAGAACATCAGTCCTCCCCAGGAAATGGGTATAACTTTGCTCTCATTATATGGGTCTCTATCCAATTATATAACCCGCTATGGCAAAATGAGCACTCACACACTCCCTAGAAGCCTGTTCTGCATCAGATTATTACCTTTGAGCATCTTAAATAGGTAACTTTCCTTATTATATTTTTGAAAAAGTTTTCTCAGCATTGTATTCTCAACCAAATACCTGAGAATCTCCTAAGTTCCTATGTTCCCCCACCGTCCTCCTAATTTCTTGGGCAATATTACCCATCCTCCCATTGCTAGCCCCCCTCAAGCCCACAAAGCCCTACCCAAATTTAGCCCTATGTCCCATTTTACCCCTTCTTTGTGCAAATACCTTCAGCTTATATAGATTTCTCCCATGTAGGTGTCAGCTTACATCTTTCCTCTACCCCCCAATATTCTTTAAACCTATCATCCAGTCTCTAGCTCTCTGAGGCAGCTTGGTTTACTTATTTCATATCATTGAGATCATGTAGTATTTGTCCTTCAATGCTTGGGTTGTTTCACTCAGTATAAGGGTCTCAAGATTCATCCATGTTATCACTTGTGTTTGCAGTGTATTCATTCTTAAAGCTGAGTAGTATTCCATTGTATGGATATACCACATTTTATTTATTTATTTATCCATTCATCTGTTGGTGGGCATTTGGGTTGATTCCAACTTTTGGCAATAGTGAACAATGCTGCTATGAACATTGGTGTGCATATATCGGTTTGTGTCCTTGTTTTCAGTTCTACTGGGTATATACCCAGCAGTGGAATTGCTGGGTCATATGGCAAATCTATAGCTAGTTTTTTGAGAAACTGCCAAACTGTCCTCCAGAATGGCTGGATCCTTCTGCATTTCCACCAGCAATGGCTGAGTGTTCCCATTCCTCCACATCCTCTCCAGCACTTGTAGTCCTCTGTGTTTTTGATAGCTGCCAGTCTCATGGGAGTAAGACGATATCTCATTGTAATTTTGATTTGCGTTTCCATAACATCTAGTGATTTTGAGTATTTTTCATATGCTTTTTAGCCATTTGTATTTTTTATTTGGAGAAGTGTCTGTTTAAGTCTTGCCACTTTTTAAGATGTGTAGGTTGTCTTTTTATTTTTTTGAGATATAGAAGTTCTTTATATTTGAAGGATATTAATCTCCTATCATATACATGGTTACCAAATATTTTTTCCCATTGGGTAGGCTCTCTTTTCATTTTCTTGACAAAGTCTTTTGAGGTTCAAAAGGCTCTAATTTTGAAGAAGTCTCATTTATCTATTTGTTCTTTTGCTGCTCGTGTTTTGGGTGTGAAATTCATGAAGTCATTTCCTATTACAAGGTCCTGTAGATGTTTCCCTACATTGCTTTCTAAGGTCCTTATAGTCTTGGCTCTTATATTTAGGTCTTTGATTCACCTTGAGTTGGTTTCTGTATAAGGTGTGAGTTGGTAATTCCCTTTCAGTGTGTTTGGTGGCCTTCGGAATATCATGTGTCTGTATCTATGAGGATCTATATCAGAATTTTCAAATTGGTTCCATTGATCAGTGTACCTCTCCTTGCGCCAATACCATGCTGTTTTCACTAGTGTACTATGTTTTGAAGTCAGGTAGTGTGATTCCTCCTATTTCATTTTTCTTTTTCAATATATCTTTGGATATTCGTGGCCTCTTTCATTTCCAAATAAATTTCATAGCTAGTTTTTCTAGTTCCTTAAAGAATGCTGTGTTGATTTTTATTGGGATTGTATTGAATGTGTAGATCAGTTTGGTAGGATAGACATCATACGAATATTTAGCCTTCCTATCCATGAACGGGGAGTATTCTTCCTCTTGTTTAAGTTTTCTTTGGTTTCGTTGAATAGTGTTGTGTAGTTTTCTGTGTATAAATTTTTTACATCTTTAGTTAAATTTAATCCTAGGTTTTTGATTTTTAAATTTACTATTGTAAATGGTATTTTTTTCTTGATTGCCTCCTCACATTTTTCATTATTGGTGTACAGACATGCTCCTGATTTTTGCACATTGATTTTATAACCTTCAACATTACTGAACTCATATATAAGTTTTAGAAGTTTCGTTGTAGACTTCTCAGGGTTTTCTATGTATAGGATCATATCATCTGCAAATAGTAAATTTTGACTTCTTCCTTTCCAATTTGAATGCCTTTTATGTCTGATTCTTGCTTCAATGCTCACCCAAGTACTTCTAACAAATATTAAATAGAAGAGGTGATAATGGGTTCCTTCCTTGTCCCTGATTTTAGAGGGAAAGATTTTCAGATTTCAAAATTGTAAATGATGTTAACTGGAGGTTTTTATATATATCTTTTATTATGTTCAGAAAGTTTCCCTCTACTCCAATTTTTGCAGTGTTTTTATTAAGAAATAGTGCTGTATTTTGTCAAATGCTGTTTCTGCATCTATAGATATGATCATGTGATTTTTTTCCTTCAATCTGTTTATGTGGTTTTTACATTAATGAATTTTCTTATGGTGACCAATCCTTGCACACCAGGAATGAATTACACCTGGTCATGGAGTATAATTGATTTATGGTGCTGTTGAATATGATTAGTAAGTATTTTGTTGAGGATTTCCACATCTATGTTCATTAGAGAGATTGGTCTGTAATTTTCCTTTCCTTTGGTGTCTTTGTTTGGCTTTCATATTAGGGTAATTTTGACATCATAGTATGAGTTATGCAATGTTCTTCTGTTTCAAATTTTTGGAAGAGTTTCAGCAAGATTCGTGTTAGTTCTTTATGGAAAGTTTGCTAGAATTCACCTGTGAAGCCATTTGGCTCAGGGCTCTTAGTTGGGAGGTTTTTAATGACTGATTCTATCTCTTTACTTGTGATTAGTTTGTTGAGATCATCAATTTCTTCTTTCATCAATATAGGCTGGTTATGTATTTCTAGAAATTTGTCCATTTCCTCTGAATTGTCATTTTTGTTGGAATATAGTTTTTCAAAGTATCCTCTTATGATAGTCTTTATTTCTGTGGGGCCAGTGGTGATATCTCCTTTGTTATTTCTTATTTTGTGTATTTGCATCTTCTCTATTTTTTTCTTTGTTAGTCTAGCTAAGGGTTTGTCAATTTTATTGATCTTCTCAAAGACCCATCTCTTGGTTTTGTTTATCTTTTCAAGTGCTTTCTTATTTTCTATTTCACTTAGTTCTGCTCTTATCTTTGTTATTTCTTTCTTTCTTCTTCTGGCAGGGTTACTTTGTTGTTTTTTTCCTAATTCCTCCAAATATGCAGTTAGTTCCTCAATTTTTCCTCTTTCTTCTTTTTTGATGTATGAATTTATGGTTCTAAGTTTCACTCTCAGTACTGCTTTGCTGCATCCCATAAGTTTTGGTATGTTGTGTTATCATTTTCATTAGGTTCAAGGCAGTTATTAATTTCTTTTGAGATTTCCTCTTTGACCCACTGTATTTCTAAGAGTGTGCTGTTTAATTTCCATATCTTGGTGTGAAATCTGGGCCTCTGGCCCTTGCAGATTTTCAGCTTGATTGTGGTGTATTAAAGTCCCCCACTATAATTGTAGAGACATCTATTCCTTCCCTTAGTTTCTCCAGTGTTTGCCTCAGATATTTGGAGGTACCCTTGTTAGGAGCATAAATGTTTATAACTGTTCTTTCTGTTTGAATGATTATCCCTTTCACTAATATGTAGTGTCCATATTTGTCTCTCACAAATGTTTTGCATTTAAAGTCTGTTTTGTCTGATATTAACATAGTTACTCCTGCCCTTTTTTGGTTATTATTTGCTTGTAAGATTCTTTTCCAGCCATTCATTTTCAACCTCCTTGAATCCCTGGGTCTAAGATGTTTTTCATGTAGACAACATATAGATGGATCATACTTTCTTATCCAATTTTCCAGTCTGAGACTCTGGACAGGTGAGTTTAATTCATTGACATTCAGTGTTATCACTTTCAAGGAATTATTTATATTAGCAATTTTTTCTTTGGATTTGTGTTTGTTATATTTTGTTCATTTTTTTAGTCTTTTTAGTTGTTCTTACACTCTCCTCCAACTCTGTCTCTCCTGTTTTTTTCTTTCCTCCTATAGAATTTCCTTTAGTATTTCATGAAGGGCAGAATTCTTCTTGGCATACTCTATTAATTTCTGTTTATCTGTGAGTATTTGAACTCTCTATCATATTTGATTGTTAGTTTAGCTGGAAAGAGTATTCTTTTTCGGAATTTTTTTTTTCATTTAGTATCTTGACTATGTTGTAAGACTGGCTTCTTGCCTCCATGGTTTCAGATTAGAAATCAGCACTCAATCTTATGAAGCCTCCTTTGTATGTGTGGTTTTTTTCTATTGCTGCTTTTAGAATTTTCTCGTTGTCTTGAGCATTGGATAATTTGACAAGTATATGTCTTTGGATAGGCCTGTAGGGATTTATGCTATTTAGGGTGCATTGTGCTTCCTGGATGTGGATGTTCATCTCCCTCACTAGGTGTGGGAAGTTTTTATCCATTATTTCCTCCAACACCCCTTCTGTTCCCTTTCCCTTCTCTTCTTTTTCTGGGATGCTTATAATGCATATGTTTTCACATTTTGCATTGTCATTCAGGTCCCAAAGTCCCTGTTCAATTTTTTCTCTCTTTTTATCTATCAATTCTACTAACTGTTTGATTTCAGATGTACTGTCTTCCACATCACTAGTTCCTCTCCCTCTTCAAATGTACTGTTATTTGCTGAGAGTGTATTTTTGATTTCTTGGATTATGCTGTTCCTTCCCATCATATCCGTTGTCTTTTTTTTTTTTTTGCATGATTGCAATTTCTCCTGCATGTTCTCCAAGTGTTTTCTTCATATTCTTATCTCTTACTTCACCTCATTAAATTGGCCCTTATTAAATGTTTTGAGAGGTTTAATTACTTGCTTGATGTTCTGCTCTTCTTCCTAATTTTAGTTTGTTCACTGGATTGGGTCATGTTTTCCTGATTATTGGTTTGGCTTATAGTTTCTTGTTGCTGTCTAGGCATCATTTTATCTTGCTGGCTTGATTAACTTCTTTGTCTAGTCTTAGGGATAACTAGTTGTTTTTGCGTGTGTGTTAAGTCTTCTCTTTGCCACTTTGTTCTTATTCTATTTCCTTGCTGTTGGCTAAGTTCACTTGAAGTAAAATATTAGGGCAAGTGAAAACAAAACAAGTAAGAAAAGAAAAAAGTAGAATAGTAGTATTGATAGTAAATGTTAGCAGAAGAACCATGTGAGATCTAGGACAATGGGTATTAGACTCATGCAAGCTGTGTAGAGTTAGAACAGTAAGAAAAATGGAGTATCTATAATGAGACAGTAAACTGAATATGGGGAGGAATATGGTATGAATTAAAAGACCAGTGTGGTCAGGAAAGTGGGAAAGAGAAAGGAAAAGACAATAATATGGAGAGCGAATAAAAGACAAAACCACACAAAGGTATTAGAAATGAAAATTGAGGGCTAAATTAAGAGCAGTGGAATGTAAGAGAGACACTAAATGATGGAGGATAAAAAGATGTAGAGGAAAGGGGTTAGCATTGGTAGCCAAAATCAGTACACACAGAAAAGAGGAAATCGAGGATGAGGAAACACAGCAAATGTGAATCACTTCCTGGAACACCTAATATTAAAAAAAGAAGAGAAGGAAAAAAGGGAGGGAAGGGGGTGAAAAGGGGGTGGAAATGCAAGCAATAAAAACAGGAAGATGAAGAAAAAGAAGAAGAAGAGGAAGAGGAGGAGGAGGAGGAGGAGGAGGAGGAGGAAAGGGCTGTGGGGGTATAAAGAGGAAGGAAAAAATAAGAAAATAAACCAATAAAAATGACCAAAATTTCAAGCAAGGAATCCTTTCTGTATTTAAATAAAATGCTTAGGAGTCTGACCTTCCCCCTTTCTCCCTTTCTCACTTCCCTCTCTCCCAGGGCAGCAGGGAAGCTGTGTGAGGTGTCCAGTAGGAGATTCAAGTGGGTCCTTGGTGTACCAAATCACCAGAGAAAACAATGTGTCTTAATTTCCAAAGACAGAGCGCCCCCACCTCACCAGGAACCCCAAATATGCTAATGGAAGTTTTCAAAACACATCTTACAGCTATCTCTCTTAGGTGTGCTACAGGAGGGGCAGTTGATTTTCTGACTCCACCTTCTTCCAGACCAAGTTTCCTAACCCAGCATTTTTAGGTAAATTGGGCTTTCTTGGCAGATTTGCCTCTCCTTTCTTCCCCAGCTTTCCCCAAGCCACCTGATATGCTCCTCCAAGTTCAAAAAAAAAGGGGGTTCAGGACCTGAAAATGAACCCGCACTCATTTTGCCCCTCTGCACCTCCCACCCAAACCCTCCAAATCACATAGTCAGTCCAAAACTGAATGGCTAGTGTGTTCTTTTACTGCAGGGAGCTCTGGATTTGGGAGTGGGAAGTCTGGGATATTATAGACTTAGGGTATGTAGGTCTGTGGAACGTCCGCTGTGGTGGCTTAGGGGACATGGTTCTGGAGACCATGCTTCTGGGGAACACAGGGCCTAGGAATGCCACCACACTACTGACAGTCCAGGGAATGCCTAAGGGGGAAGAGTCCCACCTCTCCACAACTTCCGACCTCGGTGCTAGAAACCTACAATTCTACCTTAGCAAGCATGATTTCTGTCTCTCCAAAATGATGTCCAAACACCTCCTGCCTTGCAAGTTCCCAAAACAGCCCACTGCAGCAAGATTCCAACCCTACTCAGCTGCTCTTCTGAGGGCGCAATTATGAAGTGCATTCACTCAGATGCCATCTTGCCCCACCCATCAGCTATCATCTTTTAATATCTCCATTTGTTCACCCCAGCTTGTCCTTAAAGGGAAAGTACATCTGCCTCATTATCTAATAAAAGATGAAGAAATGCATATGCTAGCTGTTCTTTAATCCTCTCCTGGTTAGCCATGTATATCACTCTGGCTGCTTAGATACTCCCAACAGTGAACTCAGACACTTGTTCTTGCTGGATTTGGGAAGTATCAGGTCTCGATGCCAGGTTACCTAAGTTTGTTTTTGCATTACTTTTTTCCTCTGGGTAGTAATGCTAGGAAGCATTTCTACCAACTGCAAGGCACAAGGCAGAAAGTACAGTGAAGAGAATGCAGCACATATGCAGAGTATGTTGGAAAACCCAGTAATCCCCAAGCTCACTGACTCCAGGAACTCAGACTGGGTGAAAGCAGCTTTAATTGAGTCTCTACAGACCCTTCACACACCTTCCATCCTGTGCAAGACACCTGGTCATTCTGGGAGAGATGTGAAGATAAGTCAGCCTGGTTGTTGTCCACAGCCACCTGTTAAGGCCAACAAGGCAATCCTTAGTATTGTCTTAAAGTTCTTGAGAATTCCAGGGGTGCCATACTAAAGGAACTTGTCCCACGGCTGCTGGAAATCCTGGTGTGCCTGTGCTCCAAGTCACTTTACAGGACGGGGAGGACAGAAAACCTCCCAGCATGGGATCAGGGCTCCTGCTCCCACACCACGGCTAGCCAGAACCAGCCCGCCATACCCGAGCTTCCTCCCACAGCTGCCTTCAAGCTTGTCCACTTCTGGGATGGTCACAGGGTGCCCTGGTCCACTGTGGCCTTCACTTCTGTGGAAAGCATCACCTCCAGTATGGCTCCTACACTCCTAGGTTAACAAGAAGCCCAAACAATGGCCAGTGATAAAGTTTTCAGTGTTTGGTACTGTGAAAGTTGGATAGCTCTTTAGGTTAAAAATAAACTTGTATCTTCCCACTTCATTGTAGACAAAAGAAAATTCTGGATGGATTTTAAAAGGTGAAAAACAGCTCTAAGGGTCTTCTAATCATCAAAGCAATGGGGAGAAATCACAAAAAAAATCAACCACTTTGACTATATGTATTAGTCAACTAAAGGGTTACTGATGCAAAGTACCAGAAAGCTGTTGGTATTTACAAAGAGGGTTTATTTTGGGTAGAAGCTTACAGTCACATGATCATAAAGTGTAAGTTACTTCCCTTACCAAAATCTGTTGCCACATGTTGGAGCAAGATGGCTGCTGGTCTCTGTGAGGATTCAGGCTTCTTCTTCACACTCCATGGTCCCAGCTTCTTCTGGTCTCAGATGTAGACTGGCATAAGGCTTGTCTCTCTGTCTGGCACTTGTTACTTTATGGGCTTGGCTTCTCTGGTCTCTCCACAAGGTCAGCTGTAGACCCTCAGGTTATCTCTCTTCCCAGGCCTCTGCCATGTCTAAGGAGCCATCTCTATTTCTCTGTGTTCTTCTCCTGTGTGTTTACTTCCCCAAGTTCCAGCAACAAAACTCCAACTACTTCCTTTGCCATGTCTTTTTCTTGCTGAGTCCCTGCCCACCAAAGGGGTGAAGACTCAATGTCCTACTGACATGGGCCATTCAAACCCCTGATCATAATTTAATACGTAAAAATTAAACCTATGAAGTTAATACAATCTATCATGCCCAGAGGAACAGACCATTTTACAAACATAATCCAATATCTATGTTTGGAATTCATAAACAATATCAAATGGCTACACTATATAAATATTAAAGATATTTGAATTAAATCAAATAAAATCCAACAGTTTAAAAAACGTAATGCACCATGGAGAGATCACATTATATTTAACATACATAACGTAGGATGTTGATTGGCCGAGAGTCACCTCTAGCTAGCAGTGTTATGTCCTCTAGAAGGAAACTTTGTAGGTAAGCCCCTAGACCAGAAGGTCCTTCAGGAACCCAAGGAAGCCCAAGCACCCCACCCACACTCCTGGGATGATGGAAGATCAATTCTCCAAAGAAGGAACTTGGTCTCCTGTCAGGCAAAGTTCTGGAATCCAGAGGTTCAGAGTTACTGCCCAGCCCACTTGAGGCCAGCTGGCAAGAAAGAAAGATAACATGCTCTCCATCACTCACACCACTTCCATATGCCCAGTAAATTAAGGACTTAGAAGGGAGCTGGGTTCCTGGTCATTCTGTGGCTTAAGTCACTCCTGGCCAGCCCACCCATGGAACACATATGTGGCTGGAGAACACATAGACCAGGCCTCCAGACAACTGGTGGAGAGGTGGGAGGCACCTTCCTCTCTCACACCTGAAAGCCTGGTGGCAAAGTGGATAGGGCAGTAGGTCAGCCAGCTGGGGGAAGCACTAACAGCAGGGGAACAGGGAAAGGGAAGATCCTCATGGAAGAGGCTGGGCTTGTGCTTTCCTCTGATCCTTCTAGGCTGAGTAAGTCACTAGGGTTCTTATTCTGAGGGGAAGATCCTAAAAGGGAAGAAGGGACTCAAGAACAGAACATGCAATCACCCTACACTGAATGTGCGGGCAAATGGCACTTTATTTTGTTCCCTAAGCTGGAGAAAATCAGCATAATAGAGTATGATATGCAACATGACAGAAAAATGCTCATTTCTTCTCCTTCTAATTAGTTCTAAAACTCTCTTTAATGTACGAATGATAAGAAAGCAGCAATGCTTGCCTCCCAAACCCTGGATTAGTTACCGGGAGCCTATCATAGCTCAGAATAACATTCCTTAACAATGCTGGTGGATGTTATCAGAATCTTAGACAGCTCTTCTTTGTAGGGATTTCATGTCTTCAGAACTTTTGCAGAACAAAATGAAATATTTTTATCACAGGAAAATAAAGAAAATAATATTCATCACCAGTCAACCTCAGTTAATAACATGGTTATCCATTTCCAACAACTAATCAAACTGAAAAATCTGCTTTTCCTTGATTTGTGTCATCAATTTTTCTTCTTTCCTCTTTTTTTTTTCTTTCACTACTTTATGGATTGAAGCAGAATGTCATTAATAAAAATGATCCAAATTTAGATGCTACCACAAAACGGAGCTTCTGGGTTTATTGGTATTTCATTATTACCATTTCTCAAGGGAGTTCTTGTTTCACAAAGGATGTTGCTTTTAAAACACAAAGCAAGGCTATACTCAGGCAAGACGGCATCTGAGTGAGTGCACCTTATAACCTCTCCTGCAAAGAAGCAGCTGAATAGGGTTGGAATGTTGCTGGACTGGGCTGTTTCAGGCATTTGCAGGGCAGGAGGTGTCTGGATATCAAATTATTGGCACGGTGAAAAAGAAGATTCATGTATAATGTAGAATTTTGGGTCTCTTTCATGGAGATTGGAGCTGCTCATACGAAGCTTCCCCCTGGGGTGGGCAGTCCTGGAGACTTTGCTGAACCAGGGAATTCCCAAGACCTGAGTGGGCTATTTGGGGCTTGCAGGGTGGGAGGTGTCTGGAAGTCGATTTGGTGAGACAGAGATGGAGGCATTCTTGCGAGACGTGGAATTTTTGGTTTGTGACACAGAGATCAGAGCTTCCAGCTAGAGCCCCTCCCACTAGAGCAGACAGCCCATCTACCGCATCCCCAAACTGCTTGTAGTACAGCGGTGCCCCCAGCAGGCTGTTTCAGGGACTTGCAGGATGGGAGGTGTCTGGAAGCCAATTAGACAAAGACGGAGATTTTTGCGAGATGTGGAATTTTGGATTTCTGAGATGGAGCTCAGAGCTTCTGGCTAGAGCCCCTTCTCGTAGGGCTGGCGGCCCATCTGCAGCAGTCCCTGAATTGTCTATAGTACAGTGGCATCCCCAGCAGGCTGTTTCAGGGGCTTGCAGGGCAGGAAGTGTCCTGAAGTTGACTTGGTGAAACAGTGAAAGAAGAGACTCTTGTGAGAGGGGGAATTTTGGGTTTCTGACATAGAGGTCAGAGTTTGTGGGCGTGACCCCTCCCCATAGGGCTGGTGCCCAGCTGTGGGGATCCCTGAAGGCTGAGTTGCACTGTGTTGCTCCCAGGCTCCCTGTTAACTGGATTTGTGGTTCCCAGGTCTGTGCCCCATAAACCCTGGTGGCTTACACCCCAGAGACTCACACCTCTTGAGTCTGCAATGTCACAGACTTCCTATCCCTGAATCCTCCATGCCCTGAGGGCCATCAAGGTCCTTAACTGTCCTAGCCCTTGGCATTTGTGGGTTTTTTTTTCCTTTTTTTTTTTAAACTGTCTTGGTTACTAATATTGCATTATCTCCTGGTCTTTTCTCCCATTGTATCCCCCAAGGTCCTTTTTTGTTTATTGTGTTTTTTTTTTCTTTCTTCTTTTCTTTTTCTTGCTTGTTTCCCTCTCTTTTCTTTGCCCACCCCCTTTTTTCCTTCTCTTTTTTTCTTTTCTCTCTTTTTCTTCCTATTTTATATTATTTTATTTATACAATAGGTGCTGCAGGGAGCACCTCACATTTGCTGTGTTTCCTCATCCTCCATTTACTCAGTTCTGTGTGAATTGATTTTGGTCACCTACACTAACCTCTTTCCCCCACATCTTTCTATCCACCACCATCTACTGTTTTTCTTACATTCCACCTCCATTTCTTTGGTCCCCAAATTGTCTAACTTTTATTTTCTAATACCTTTGTTCTGTTTTCTGTCTTTTATCCACTCTTGATACTATTGTCTTTCTTTTCTCTTTCCTCTCTCATGAAAACACTGGCCTTTTAATTCATACTATATTCTCCCCATAATCAGTTGACTGTCTCATTACAGATACTTTAATTACTGCTATAACTCTACACAACTTACATGAATCTAATATCCATTCTCCCAGATCTCATATTGTTGCTCTGTTAACATTTATTACCAATACTACTTTAAACATTTTCTCTTCTTATACAATTTCCTTTCCCTGGCCCTAATATTTTCCTTCAAAGTGAACTCATCCAGCAACAAGAAATTAGAATAAGAAGAACAAAGTTACAAAGAGAAGATATGACCCTTATGCAAGAACATCAACTAATTAATCCCCTAGACTAGACAAAGAAACTAAGGATGATTAAACTCATGAAGATAAAACGATGGCCAGACAGCGAAAAAAAGCTACAAACCAAAAGAATAATCAGGAAAACATGCTGAATCCAATGAACAAACTAAAAACCAGGAAGGGGCAGAACATTGGACAAGTAATTAAAGATCTCAGAACATATATTAGAGACCAACTTAATGAAGTAAAGGAAGAGTTTAAAAATATGAAGAAAGCACTTGGAGAGGAAATTGCAGACATACACAAAAAGATAACAGATATGATGGGAATGAACACCACAGTTCAAGAAATCAAAAATACACCCGCAGCAAATAGCAGATTAGAAGAGGCAGAGGAGAGAATTAGCAACGTGGAAGGCAGTACAAATCAAACAGATATTAGAATTCATCGATAAAAAGATAGAAAAAATCCAGCTAGGACTTAGGGACCTGAATGACAATGCAAAATGCACAAACATACGTATTATAGACATCCCAGAAGGAGTAGAGAAGGGAGAGGGGTCAGAAGGGGTGTTGCAGGAAATAATAGCTGAAAATTTCCCAAATCTACTGAGAGAGACAGATGTACATATCCAGGAAGCACAATGCACCCCAAACATCATAAATCCCAACAGGCCCACCCCAGGACATACACTTGTCATATTATCCAATGCTCAAGACAAAGAGAAAATTCTAAAAGCAGTAAGAGAAAAGAAAATGATCACATACAAGGAGGGTCCATAAGATTAAGTGCTGATTTCTCATCTGAAACCATGGAGGCAAGAAGCAGTGGTCTCTATAGTCAACGTACTAAAAGAAAAAATTCCAACCCAGAATACTCTACCAAGCTAAACTAGCATTCAAAAATGATGGAGAGTTCAAAATATTCACAGATAAACAGAAATTGAAAGAGTATGCCAACAAGAAACCTCCCCTTCAAGAAATACTAAAGGGAGCTCTGCAGGAAGAAAGGAAAATACAGGAGAGACAGAGTTTGAGGAGAGTGTAAGGGCAACAAAAAAGACAAAAAGCGAAGGAAAAAAACAAACAAAATATGACAAACACAAGTCCAATCAAAATATGGCTAACATAAATAATTCCTTGAAAGTAATAACACTGAATGTCAATGGATTAAGCTCACCTATCAAAAGATTCAGACTGAGACATTGGATAAGGAAATATGACCCATCTATATGCTGTCTACAAGAAACACATCTTAGACCCAGGGATTCATGGAGGCTGTAAGTGAATAGTTGGAAAACAATCTTACAAGCAAACAATAACAAAAACAAAACAAAAAAAGCAGCAGTAGCTATATTTTTATCATACAAAATGGACTTTAATTGCAAAACAATTGTGAGAGAAAAGAAGGAAACTACATATTAGTGAAAGGGACAATCTCTCAAGAAGTATGAACAATCATAAATATTTATGCTCCTAACTAGGGCACCTCCAAATACGTGAGGCGAACACTGGAAAAACTAAGGGAAAGAATAGATGCCTCTACGAATATAATGGGAGACTTTTTTTTTTAATATTACATTCAAAAAATTTGAGGTCCCATTCAACCCCACCGCCCCCACCCCCCACTCCCCCCACAGCAACACTCTCTCCCATCATCATGACACATCCATTGCACCTGGTAAGTACATCCCTGAGCATCACTGCACCCCATAGTCAATGGTCCACATCATAGCCCACATTCTCCCACGTTCCATCCAGTGGGCCCTGGGGGGATCTACAATGTCCCGTAATTGTCCATGAAGCACCACCCAGGACAACTCCATGTCCCGAAAACGCCTCCCCATCTCATCTCTTCCTCCCATTTCCAGCACCCAGCAGCCACCATGGCCACCCTTCTCACGCCCATGTCACATTTTCTCTGTGGACATTGGATTGGTTGTGTCCATTGCACATCTATATCAAGTGGGGGCTTGGATTCCACATGGATACTGGATGCACTCCTCCTGCTTTCAGTTGTAGACACTCTAGGCTCCATGGTGTGGTGGTTGACCTTCTTCAACTCCATGTTAGCTGAGTGGGGTAAGTCTAATAAATCAGAGTGTAGGAGTTGAAGTCTGTTGAGGCTCAGGGCCTGGCTATCATATTGTCAGTCCAGAGATTCAAATCCCCCAAATATATCTCAAACCCCAGCACCAACTACAATTCCAGTAAAGTAGCATGCGAGTCTTGTGAAAAGAGATCCCCTCTGAGTCCAGTTCCATCATGCAGAAACACCAACTCCAAAGAAGGGCCATCTGACATGGCAGTGAGCCCCATCTGTATAATGGAAATAAAGACTATCATAAGAGGATACTTTGAAAAAGTATGTTCCAACAAAAATGACAATTCAGAGGAAATGGAGAAATTCATAGAAACACATAAGCAGCCTATACTGACAAAAGAAGAAATTACTGATCTCAACAAACCAATCACAAGTAAAGAGATAGAATCAGTCTTTAAAAACCTCCCAACTAAGAAGAGCCCACGACCAGATGGCTTCACAGGTGAATTCTACAAAACATTCCAGAAAGAACTAACACCAATCTTGCTAAAACTCTTCCAAAAAACTGAAACAGAAGGAACATTTTCAAACTCATTCTATGATGCCAACAATAAACAATACCCTAGTACCAAAGCCAAACAAAGACACCACAAAAGGAAAATTACAGACCAATTTCTCTCATGAACTTAGACGCAAAAATACCTAACAAATACTTGCTAACCATATTCAACAACACATTAAACGAATTATACACCATGACCAATTGGGATTCATTCCAGGTATGCAAGGACGGTTCAACATAAGAAAATCAATGAAAGTAATACACCATCTAAACAGATTGAATGAAAAAAATGACGTGATTATATTTATAGATGCAGGAAAAGCATTTGACAAAATACAGCACACTTTCATGATAAAAACACTGCAAAAGATTGGAATACAAGGAAATTTTTTGAGCATGATAAAGAGTATATATGAAAAACCTACAGCCAACATCGTTTACAATGGTGAAATCCTAAAATTCTTCCTCTAAGATCAGGAACAAGACAAGGATGTCCACTATCACGTCTTCTATTAAACATTGTCTTAGAAGTACTTGCTCAAGGACTGAGGCAAGAACCAGATATAAAAGGCATTCAAATTGGAAACGAGGAAGTAAAAATTTCATTATTTGCAGATGACATGATCCTATACATAGAAAACCCTGAGAGGTCTCCAAGAATGCTTCTCGAACTCATGAGTTTAGTAAAGTTGCAGGTTATAATATCAATGTGCAAAAATCAGTAGCATTTCTGTACAACAATAATGAGCAAGCTCAGGAGGAAATCAAGAAACAAATACCATTTACAATAGTCACTAAAAAAATCAAATACCTAGGAATAAACTTAACTAAAGAGGTAAAGAACTTATACACACAGAACTACACAAGATTGTTCAAGGAAATCAAAGAAGACCTAAATAAATAGAAGAATATTCCCTGTTCATGGATAGGAAGACTAAATAGTATTAAGATGTCTATCCTACCAAAACTGATCTACACATTCAATGCAATCCCAATAAAAATCAACACAGCATTCTTTAAGGAACTAGAAAAAAGTAATTGTGACATTTATTTGGAAAGGAAAGAGACCCGGAATAGCCAAAGACATATTGAAAAAGAAAAATATAATTGGAGGAATCACACTACCTGACTTCAAAACATACTACAAAGCTACAGTAGTGAAAACAGCATGGTATTGGCATAAGGAGAGACACACAGACCAATGGAACCGAACTGAGAGTTCTGACATAGATTCTCATATATATAGCCATATAATATTTGATAAAGCCAACACACACTCTCAACAGGGAGAGAATGGCCTATTCAACAAATAGTGCCTGGAGAAGTGGATATCCATATGTAAAAGAATGAAAGAGGATTACCATCTCACACCTTATACAAAGATCAACTCAAGATGGATCAAAGACCTAAATATAAGAGTCAAGTAATAGGAAATGGCTTCATGAACTTCACACCAAAAGCACACGCAGCAAAAGAACAAATAGATAAATGGGATTTCCTGAAAATTAAAGCCTTCTGGACCTCAAAGGAGTTTGTCAAGAAAGTAAAAAGGGAGCCTACACAATGGGAGAAAATATTTGGTAAACATATATCAGATAGGAGACTTATAACTTGCATATATAAAGAAATCCTATATCTTGAAAATAAAAAGATAAACAACCCATTTAAAAAATGGGGGAAAGGTTTAAACAGACACTTCTCCAAAGAAGAAATACAAATGGCTAAAAAGGACATGAAAAAATGCTCCAAATCTCTAGCTATCAGGGAAATGCAAATCAAAACTACAATGAGATACCATCTTACTCCCATAAAATTGGCAGCTATGAAAAAAACAGAAGAGTACAAATGCTGGAGAGGATGTGGAGGAATGGGAACACTCATCCACTGCTGGTGGAAATGCATAAGGATCCAACCATTCTGGAGGACATTTTGGCTGTTGCTCAAAACTAACCATAGATTTGCCATATGACCCACCAATTCCGCTGCTGGGTATATACACAGCAGAACTGAAAACATGGACACAAACTGATAGATGCACACCAATGTTCATAGCAGCATTGTTCACTATTGCCAAAAGTTGGAATCAACCCAAGTGCCCATCAACAGATGAATGGATCAAGAAAATGTGGTATATACATACAATGGAATACTACTTGGCTTTAAGAACAAATACACTACAAACACATGTGATAACATGGATGAATCTTGAGAACCTTATATTGTGTGAAGCAACCCAGGAATTGAAGGACAAATACTACATGACATTAATGATATGAAATAAGTAAACACAAGGTGCCTTAGAGAGCTAGAGACTGGATGATAGGCTTACAGGAAATCGTGGTGTAGAGGAAGGATGTAAGCTGACATCTACATGGGTGAAATCTTTGATAAGCTGGAGGTAAATATGTGTACCCAGAAGGGATAAAATTGGGGCATAGGGTTACCTTTGGGTGGGGCTTTGTGGGCTTTAGGGGGGCTAGGGATAGGCAAATGGGTAATATTGCCAAGAAATTGGGGGGAGTTTGGGGAAACATACGCACATAGAAGATTGTCAGGTATTTGGTTGAGAGTATAATGCTGAGAAAACCTTTTCAAAAATATAATAAGGAAAGTTACCTGTTTAACTTCCTTAAAGGGGATAATCTGATGCAGGACAGACTCCTAGGGAATATGTGAATTCTCATTTTGCCAGAGAGGTTTATATCACTGGGTAGGGACCCATATAATGAGAGTGAAGGTATACCCACATCCTGGGGAGGACTGATGCCATCAAATAGAGGGACCTGTATCTCTCAAGAGAAATGGTGGCTCCCAGGGCATTAGGGCAGTTGAGCATGTCAAGCCCTCAACACTGTTGCAAGTATCTCTGAACATGGCTCTTCAAGAAATGAAGATGGACTGTCACTGTAGGCCCTAAGGGGAGGGGGAAATAGGTATTGAATAGATGGAACCAACATAACTGCAAGGGCAATAGAAGTTTTTCATAAGAGTACGCAAGGATGGATATAAGACATGTAAAATTACACCAAAAATACATAGGGGCTGATAGCCTAAAATGTAAATCATAATGTAAAACATAAGATAACTATAAATTTAGAAAGTCGTATAGCCTAAAGTATAAACCACAATGTAAACACAAATGTTACCTTGTTTGAAAGCTATTGTCTCAATGTCTGTACATCAGTTTCAGTAAATATGGTATGACTATGTTAAAAGATTATTGCTGTGGAAGGGAAAAGGTTTTCTGTTGGATATGTGGGAGTACTGTATATTGTATATATGAATTACTGTGATCTAAAACTCCTGTGAAGATAAGCTTAATAATTAGAAAAAAGAAAAGAAAAAGATAGGATGTTGAATTTTTCCAAATTAGTATGTACTCTATATCTAACCTTTAAACTCATTGCTATATTCCATTTTACTATTAAGGGAACCTGGCAATATATTGGGCTTCACTTTTCAGGAAGTTTTGGATCACAGAGTAGTTCAACAATGGCAGCAGAGGAATACTGGTGTGGTATGTTATTGACAGGGGACATATGGCTGACAGGGAGTTCTACAGGGCATATATGTTTGGATATTTTCTTAGTGGAAACAATTAAAAATAACAACTGAGGGAGTGCTGAATTCCTAACCAGGGAGCTCTATCACAGTCCCTAAGGGAACAGCAACAATCCCCCAAGTGCAACAGCAAAGACGAAATAGGAATGAATTCCAACAATGAGCCCCTGATACTAATGACTATGCTTGTGAGTCTGTGCACCTGAAATAAGAGCAAGGCCTAAAGCAGTAGTGTGCCTAAGAGTTACCTCCTGAGAGCCTCTGTGTTGCTCAAATATGGCAAGTCTCGAAGCCAAACTCAGCATGTAAATGCATTGCCTTCCCCACCCCCCCACCCCGAGCATGGGACATGACTCCTGGGGATGAGCCTCCCTGGTGCTGAGGGATCACTACCAAGTACCAGCTGATGATGTAACTAGACAATGACCTTGAATAAATGGTTCAACTCGGACCAGCAGAATATCCCTGTCTACATATAATAACAGGAGTTAAAAATGCTTTTTGGCCTAAATCAAGGGGGAAATGGAAAGGACAAATGAGTTTATATGGCTATGAGTCTCTAAAAAAGAGCCTGGAGGTTATCAGAGGGTTTGCCATTATGCACACCTGAGCAGAGTCTCAGAGACAGATAAAGTAGATACAACCGCAGGTATTGGTTCTTCTGAGGGCTACAGAGACCCACAGGTCTTATGGTCATGGCAGATGGAGTTCAGTGCCATGTCAGTTGGCCCTTCTTTGGAGTTTGTGTTTCTGTGTGATAGAGCTGGACTCAGATGTGATCTCTTTTCACAAGCTTTTCCTGTTACTTTATCAGAATTGTAGTTGGTGCTGGGGTTTAAGATATTTCTAGGGCATCTAAATCTCTGGACTGACCACGTGATAGTCAGGCCCTGAGCTTCAGCAGACTTCAGCTCCTACACTCTGGTTTATTGGACTTACCCCACTCAGATAACATGGAGATGAAGAAGGTCAATCACCACACCATGGAGCCTTGAGTACCTACAACTGAAAGCAGGAGGAATGCATCCAGCATCCATGTGGAATCTGAGCCCCCTGTTGACATAGATGTGCAATGGACACAACCAATCTAAGGTCCACAGGATGGAGGGATAGAATATGGATTAGAGTGGATTTACTGATATTCTATTCATGAACTATTGTGGTTAGTATTTAAAGAAAATATGGCATTGGCATGGAAAAAGTGGCCATGGTGGCTGCTGGGTGTGGGGAATGGGAGTAAGAGATGAGATGTGGAGGCATTCTTGGGACTTGGAGTTGTCCTGGGTGGTGCTGCAGGGACAATTACTGGACATTGTAGATCTTCCCATGGCCCACTGGATGGAACGTGGGAGAGTGTGGGCTATGATGTGGACCATTGACCATGAGGTGCAGTGATGCTCAGAGATGTATTCACCAAATGCAATGAATGTGTCATGATGATGGAGGAGAATGTTGCTATGGGGGGAGTAGTGGGGTTAGGGGGATGGGGGGTACATGCAGACCTCATATTTTTTTAATGTAATATTTTAAAAAATGAATTAAATAAATAAAAACACAAAACAAAACAAACTCCATTTACCTTTCTCTCTTGATATCCATTTGGCCCTTTGTGTTTTGAGTATTGTTGAAATTGAGTGTTTCCTGATACTGGTTTGGCCCTTGTTGTGTACCATCAGTTTTCCCTCAGGAAATAGCTGAGGTGTGAACAAAGTGCAGGGTGACACAGAAGGAGGGTTGCTGATGTTGGTGGTGCTGGGGGTAGGAAATGGACGTGACAGTGGAGGAGACCTTGGTACTGCAGATAGAGCTGCTGGCTGAGAAAGGGCACTTGGTAGGAGAAGCAAGGGCTTTCCAGCAGTGGGAAATGCAGCCAGAGACCCAACCCTGGAGGGCACTTCAGGATCAGCTGAGTGGTCGATGGCACCAATAGCCAATTCTCCTGCACTCCCGGCCACCCACAGGAATAACCATCCCTGCTCCTCTGCTGGTGCTTGCATGTGATCAAGGAGCCATGTGTGACTCTTCAGGCAGAAGCATGTAAGCACCCATGGCCAGGAGCTCCAAAGACTTCACACTGAAAGGACAACAGCCTGACTGGTGACCCTCCCTCCACCTGGGTTCCTGAGACTGGACTGAGCAGAGCCTCCCTGCCACACACACACACATACACACACACACACACACCCCTTGGCATGGGAAGTCTATCTTTACTTTTAGCCACTGTCTCAGTTTGCCAGGGCTAGTCTGACAATGCCCCAGAACTGCTTATTTAAGCCCCCAGGTTGAAGGATCTATCATGTGCCTCTCTGACAGTGATCAGATCAGGAAGGAAAGGCTTGGCCCTGTGGACGCAATCCTTAGCAAAAGGGCACTGACCATCACTAGCCAAAGCCAATTAGTCTATGGGGTGTAGCAGTGCTCCAAAATGTGTTCACCAAAATACAATGAATGTGCCACACTAATGAAAGAGGTTGATGATGTGGGAGGAGTGGAGTGAGGGGGGTGGGGGTATATGGGAACCTCTTATATTTTTTGAATGTAACATTTTTTGTGATCTATGTATCTTTAAAAAATACAACTAAAAATTGATGGGAGTGGGGAGTGGAGTATATGGGAACCTCTTATGTTTTTTAATGTAACTTTTTGTGTGATCTATTAACTTTAAAAAAAGATAATTAAAAGATTAAAAATTAAAAACCAAACAGTAATTAGAGCTCCACTGACCCAGGGCTTACTGTGAGCCACTGTATGCATGCTAATTACATTCATTCTTATAAGTGGTCCATGAGGTCGGTTCTGTTTGATCTCTCCTAGAATGGCAAAGTGAGACAGAGAGGCTGTGACTTGTGAAGGCTCCATAGCTAGTCACCGTAGCGCTGATACTTCCACCCGGGACTCCTCAGCCTGGGATGCTAACCAACACACTGACTACTGTTAACTGTGCTCCAAGGAAATTGACTTAGGAAGTAATTTGATCAGCTTTGCTAGGGGCTGAATGTACCTGCAATGAATTTTGGGGCAGTTTGGTCCTTCAGCAAACCTGTAGTACAGAATTCACACTCTTTATGATCAATGATCCCAAGGTTGGAGAAACTGCGCCTGGAGCCCTGGAGTTGATCAAATACCAGTGCCCATAATCCCAATACCATGGTGTGAACATTGGTACAAATGGACTTTGAAATGCCTTTTGCTGTTCTTGTTGCTTTTAAGGCTCTTTTCTTTAGATTTTAATTAATATTTATTTCAGTTGCATAATTTCCTTTTGGCATACAGAAAGCTCCAGGACTTGAATTTGCCTGTAACCCCAGCTAATCAAAACGGCCATGAAATGCTTTAAACACATAAAATCCCATTTGAATGAATGTATTCTAAAGACAATTCCCATTTTCCAGGCGGCAGTAAGGCATTAGAGCAGGAGTCAGCGACTTTCTCTGTGAAGGGCCAGGTGGGAACTCTCCTGTCCCAGGGGCTCTGTCACTATCACTCAACCACGACATCCTACACAGGGAGGATAGAGAAATGAATGGGTGTGGCTATGTTCTAATAAAACTTTATCAAAACTGGCTTGGGGCCAGATTTGGCCCACAGGCCTTAGTGTGCCTACAGTGTCTTATAGAAAGGCGTGCTTATGGCTCATTCTTGATTTTCCTCCAAGGGGCAGAGCCCCAGTCACTTCCTACCTCCAGGCCCCTCTCCGGCCCTTGTTCAGTCAGCCCTGGAAGGTGGGACTGCTTATCAGACCAGCAAATTCAAGAAGGAGATACTGAGTCTTCAGGCTCACTCTGCCCTTCTTCGTCTTGGGCCTGGCCCGCAGGGGGCAGGGGCTCTGCTCTGCATTTCTACCACATTCAAGCTTCAGAAACCACAAGCCCCACTGTGCAGTCCTCAACAGTACTTTCCATCAGTGACACCCTATCAAGGAGCAATCTACAATCCACCTTAGGGTGCTATGGAAAGGGACTCCTCAAAGGTACAAACAAAATGGTGTAGCATGAACTCTCTTTGTTATTCTGAAAATCCAAATGAATTTTATATTCTCTCGATAAAGAAGCATTGAACAACTTCAGACACCAAGAGTCCTGGCTTTTTCACTATTATCACATGATGGCCATCAACTCACTGGCAGTATCATAGGTACCATAGACTCAAAATGTAAACCCCATTTAATAAGTGAAACTATTTACAGTTGTTCAAAACCTATTGCTCACAGGAAGAAAATACATGAATTGTGTGTTGGCAGAAGGTCGGGAACCCTTCCGTTCCACCCCTCTCCATTTCAATGGCCAGTAGAGACAGGTACCTTGTCAGATGGCCCCAGAAGTCCCCTTCCTTCCTTCCTCCATCTAGTCCTTCCACATGCTAGAAGCCAGGCAGAGGGGTACCTTGGATTCAAGAGACATCCCGGGGGGCAGGCTGAGGGCCATAGTTGCTTCAACTGGAAACTACGCTTCTATGTGTGAAGTGAAGCTCATGAGACTCAAGAGGCCTCCCACTAGTAATCCAGCGGGAGTTGACCAGAACTGGGGACTCACCTGGGCACCACTAATACTGGGTGGCTAGGAGAAGAGGAAGGAGGCATTTTTTGGAATTATTTTCCACACCATTAACTTCCTTTCCAAGGGAACCTGTGTTCCACATTATGGGTTGAGCTGTGTGCCCCAAAAAGATACCTTGAAGTCCTAATCCCAGGTACCTGGGAACATGAACTTTTTGCAAAAGCATTACTGCAAGCAGAATCATTTAAACTGAATGAGGCCGACTGCAGTGGGTGGACCTTTAGTCCAGGATGGCTGCTGTCTTTAGAAGGGAGGTGTGGGCACAGATAGAAGGGGAGTGCGCCATGAGAAGAGAGACAGAGCAGGCCATAGGGTGACTGAGGAGGCACTGAAAACCGAAGGCTTGCTGGCAAAGGGACAGGTGCCCCAGCGGCCAGGACTGACCCACCAGAACGGCCCACACACTTGAGGCTTCAGCCTGCAGGGCTGAGAGAGCGGTTCCTGGTGTTTTTAGCCACCTAGTTCATGGCACTTGTGACAGCAGGCTGAGAAAAGTGAGATGTCCCTCTTCTGGCACTACCATCCCTCCAGGAGGGCTGAGGGATAGCCCAGGTGCCCAGCTGTCCGCCAGGCTGAGGGTCCTCAACCAAGGCTTTTATCTAATCAGATGCCTTGAGGAACGCCCTGGGGACCGACAGAAACAATGTTGAAAAGAAAGGAATGGGTGACCTGGACAACTCTGAACACCCTTCTCTTCCTTCCTTCTGCCCTCTCTTGGATGCTTCCAGTGCTTAGACCCCAGAGCTCTTCCCACCACGCACATCTTCCCAGAGGGGCCGGGCCAGACGGTGCAGACCTATTCCTGGTTCTTGGTGGGTAGGAAGGCGGCCCGAGGGTTCCCGGGACCCAGGACTGTCCATCAGCCTGGCTGCTTATTCACAGCCCCGGGAACCACCGCACATACTGCTCAGGGGGCCGCATCCTGCACACTGGATAGCCTCGGGGCTCCCTTTCTAGACTCTTCGAGCACCCCCGGATTGCCGCGGGGCCCCTCCAGCTCTGGGGGGAGGGGTGCATCTGTGTCTCTCAGTAATAGAAGCTCTGCTCTTCAGGGTCCAGGTGCCTGTCCCAACGACCCCGCGGAGCAGCCCCTGCCCCCTCCACTCCTGGGCGCCCCATCGAGTCTTCCTCCCTGGTGAGCAATCCCAGCCCCCTCCCGTCACTTGACCTTCCCGGTAGACCTTTCCCAGTATGATGTCCTGCTCCCACCCCCACAGAAGCATCCCCCAGCCTGCCCGGGCCCCGCCCCCACCCCCTGCTTGGTCCCCAGACCCCTTCCACGCCCTGCCGCTGGGTGTCCAGTCCCCGCTCCGGGTGGCACAGCCCCGCCCCAGCCGCTCCCTGGCAGGGAAGCCCTGCCTCCAGCACCGCCTCACCCCGGCCGCTCAATGCCGCCCCTCCCGTCTCACCCTGGCCTGGCGGGAGAAGTCGCTGTGCTCCTCGGGGTCCAGGCGCCGCGGCGGGAAGTAGCTGAAGGCGGACAGCGCCGAGATGGGCGGCGGCCGGGGCTTGCCCCGCAGCGTGGCGGCGGCGATCTCCTCGTCCCCCAGGCCGCCCCCATCCAGCTTCTCCGCCCAGGCCAGGTCGGTCTCACCCGGCCGGGGGCCCCGCCCGAGTCCGCCTAGCTGCCAGGCGCCCGCGTTCGGCAGTTGCCGGGAAACCGCGGCCTCGCGTCACAAAGCTGGGCAGGGAGCGCAGGGCTGGGGCGCAGGGCCAGGGGCGCAGGGCCGAGGGCGCAGCCGGGCTGGGGATGGGACCGTGCCCTCCCGTCTCCCTGCGGGTCCCTGGAGAGCCCACTTGGGACGCTAGGAGCCGCGTCTGCTGGACTGGGGGCCTGCGCCGGCTTGCCCTTGCCCTTGAGCTCGCGGAGGGTCCCAAGCGGGCTGTCTGGAAGAAGTGCAGGCCACCCGCGCGCTGCATCTGAAACCCTCCAGGAGCCGCGGAACACTAGTGGAAGAAAAAGGTGGAATTCATTGCCATGGTATATTAACTCAGTGTGTCCGCAGCAGCATCGTGTCAAAGTGCAACGAATCAATTTTCAGCGCCTCGGTCATCATGAGGGATCACCGCTCACGGTACTGGCAGGTGCGGGTGTGCAGCGGCACGAATTGAATCCAGCCAAGTAATATCTGGGAAAACTGAGCTGTTCCGCAGCGCTCTGCTGTTTCTTGAGTCAAATGCTGGTTCAAGAGGTGCGTTCCTTTTGTCGAAAATTCACTTAATTCTAAAGCCTCGAATGTGTGTGTGTGTATCAGTAAAAAGGAAAAGGGGAACAAAACTGGCCTTGGGAATACTTTAACCAGGGTGGCTCTAGGAAGACCGGCTTGAAACATAAATGATAATGAGGAGCCAGACTTGTGAAATCTGGGGAACAGTTGGTCATTCCAGGCAGAGGGAAGAGCATCTGAGGTGGCCCTGAGGCCGAGCCCATTGATGTGCAGGAGGCAGAAAGAGAGGACAAGGACGGTGCAGCTTTCAGAAGGGGTAGGTAGCAGGGAGTGTAGGTGGACAGGCAAGCAGGGGAGGGGTCGCTCTCAGGCCGGGACCAACGAGCACCCCTCTCAGGGGGCTTCTTGCCCGCAGGTCCTTGCTGCAGGCAGAGGTTTTAGAGGATTTTCAGTACCATGTCCTTGATGCTAATTAACAAAAACAGTAACCACACATTCACAGTGGCACCCCTAGAAGTAGAGGACCCTAGAAGTATGGTACCCCTAGAAGTACAGCACACTAGCAGTAGGGGACCCTAGAATTATGGCACCCCTAGAAGTATGACCCAGCAACCCAGTCTGTGCTTTCTCCTACCCCTCATTACACGTACCCTCACCAAAAGCTGTGTCAATAAAATCTGACTGGAAAAGAAAGCACCCTAGGCACCTCTATGAGAAGCGACGATAGCACCTGCCATTGACTAAGCATTCCCTTCACTGTTTGCCAGGTGCTGCCCTAAGCAATTCCATGGCATGTTTCATTGACTATCCTCCACTATTTAGACTACACTTATTTGAAATTTTGGGAATATCTCAGCCTCCAGAGGTGCTCAGTTCACCAATGAGCCAAAATCCCCTCTGGATTTGTGGCCCAAGCCCTTGTGGTGGTGTAGCATTTTTGGAGGGAACTGACTGCTCTTCTTCCCCAGGACTATCTCAACTACACTGATTTCTGCTCCTCCCTAGTTTTCCTTCCATCTGACAAGCATTCCCCAAGTTCCTTAGGCACCAGCCTACGAAGGCTTGGAAGGCAGCAACTTTAGGACCACACACTCCACAGGCACCTCTCCCAGCAGCACCATCCCTCTGCCTCCAGGCCTGGCTCAGGCAAAGTGCTTCTTCACTGGGAGGAAGGTAAGCAGTGCAAGAGAAACTGCTCCCCTTTTGCTCAGCCGGAACGGTCACTGTACCGTTCTGCAGCTACTGCTCTGTCCAGCAATTACAGGATCCAGGGACCATCCAGAGTTTCATGGGTGGCCAATAAATCTAAGCTTTGCTGCCCCCTACTGACCGGAGAGTACCTCCATTGCTTAAGAGGTGATGCTCACAAGTACAGCTCTTTTTAATCATTTTCCTTTCTCTGCTTTAATTTTGAAGACTAATGGCAAGAAGATGCTGTGTTCAAAATTATCTTCAAATGCATGGCTCCAACACTTCCAACAGGGACACTGGGAAATGTCTTGCTAATCTCTAACCATTTATGTGAATGTCACCTCAAATTCTTCAGGGTCATCATCAGAGACCAGTGCCACGCAGTGAATACTAAAATGGTTTGAATCTTGGTTTCACTTGCTACTAGATGTCACCTGCTTTGTCTAACACCACTACAGGGTTGGTGGGCAGACTATATGAGGAAATTCAGATGGCTCCAGCATTATCGCCCATTTGACTTGTGTCTATAGAAACATTAGAATTAGATATACATGAGGATTCGGGTCGTAAGGACTGGACTTTGAAATCTAACAACTTGTCAAATCCCTCCTCTTGTAGTGGGATGGTTAGTGAACGCAGCAGTCATGTACTCAGGAGCTTAAATTTTTCATAACAAGCACATGCATTCTTGCAGGATGAAACATTTTAAGCAGTTGCAGAGGGAGCACCAGCCCCGTGGCCTGACTTTGCTTCATGCATTGCACAGTGTGCTGCAGCCGGCGCCATGTCTCAGATGCTCCCCATCCACGGCAGCCTGCAACTCAGGAACCCACCCAAGGGCCTCCTCTCACTCCCTGGGTTGGCCTGAAGTCTCCTGCACTCCCGCAGAGGTTTGCAGAATGCCGGCTGCACATCACTGGAATGTGGACTCACTTATCTCTTTGTCCCACACAACTGCTAAGGCAAGCACAGGGGGTCTTTTCTCCTTTACCCTGGAGCACTTAGCACAACACCTGCAAGTGGGAATCCCTTATATGATAGATGTGTGAAGTGGGCAGGGGGAGGCCAGATGAGGCAAGGGCTCCATGGAGGAGGGAACTGAAAGAGCAATGCAGGAAAAGGCCATGATGGATGAGGACCTGAGTGGAGAGGGTGGAGGAATGTTCTAGGCTGCACGTTTTCTTCACAGTATTCACAACCACATTACCAATGTGCATGGCAATGTAGTCAGGTCTCCCCTCTTTAAACTCTAAACTCAGGGTTTACTTTCATACCAAGGGTGAGCTGAGAAACAAGGAGGATGGACTAGAGTTGTGGGTTGGTGGGGGAGGGCTGCAAGGTGGGGCAGAGAAGGACAAGAGAACTCACAGAAGGCAGACGTGACACTGGGCTTGGTCTCGGTAGCAAAGAGGGACTGTGGAAGGGTTTCTGAGGCATAGAATGATCCAGAACAGGGCTCAGACCCAAAGCCATGAACTGCATGAACTGTAAGTAAGTACCGCTAAGAACTGTAAATGAGACCACTTCACATGTTTCCAAGATGTGAGAGTCCTTTCAGCCTGGCCCCCAGGTGAGTGGCAATTGGGCATGTGAACACATCCGAATCGATTGCATCTCTCTCCCGGTCAATCTTTAATTTGATTCTATATGTCTCATTCCTTCTCTGCAAAGAAGCATAAAATTTTAAAGGGAACTTAGAGCTCTAGAACTCATAGAGTTTCAATAACCTATGCTAAAGATAAAAAAAAAAAACCTTAAAAAGTAAAGATAAAGAGATCTAAAAAGTTACATGTGATGGTTAATCACCATCCAGTTGGTGCCGAGTCATTGGATGATGCAAGCCCTGGCCTGCCACTGTGAGGACATTCTGTTGGTGACTTTAGCTTATTAGGCAGTTGGTTGCATCTAAGGCTGGTTACATCCACAAACAAGGGTGACTGCCTTCAGCAAGGAGGGGAGTCCCATCACCCCAGCAGCTGGAGGTCTTAAAGCAACACCAAGTCTCTCAGCAGTTACAACTCCTTTCTCTACTTCTCCAGCTTCTCCCGAGGAAGTCATCTCCTGTGCTGTTTCCAATGCATGGCCTGCCCTAGGAAATCTGAACTTGCCTATCCCTAGGGTCACTAAGCCAATTCTACTAACAAATCCCTTCCTATTTACATATGGCCCCATATCCTATTGGCTGTTTCTTCAGAGAACCCTAATACTGGTAGAAATGCAGATATTACTAGCTAATATGTCCTGTGATTACTTTGTGGTGGGCCTTTTGCTAAATGTTTTTATGTGTATTAACTCATTTCATCCTTATTTTCTGATTAGTCATTTGGAAATGAGGCCCAAGGTTATACAATTTGCAAGAGAGGTTGAAATCAATCCCACGTGCCTGACTCCTGAACACAGATTCGCAGTCCTCTGCTGCATCGCTGCTCAGACCAGGTTCAAGTCTCATCTTCACCCGTGGTTCTATATCCAAGGCAGGCATTGACCATCTCTGAGCTTTGGAGAGGGAACATTGCCCAAGTCCAAGGCCCCTGGAAATCATGCAAGCCAGTGTTCAAGTGCTTAGCATGGAGCTCTGCACAGAGCAGGTGCAAAGTAAATGGCAGCTACTTATCCTGTTCAAGGCCCCAGAAATAGCCGGAGGTAGAAACCCAGTCTCCTAACTCTGCAGCCCTTTCCACACCTGCCTGCCTTGTCTCACTCTCCCCTTAAGCTTTAACCTGACCGTAATTGAAGAGTGAAGCATCTGTACTTCACTAAATGCAATGTAATTCACTCATGATTTACGTTTTAGAAGATTTCCCCCACAATCAAACCTGCCCCCTCACAACCCTCCCTAAATTTACTTTACTTCATTGTACATTTAAAATAAAAGCTCCTGAATACATATATACTTAAAGATTTTATTTTAATTGACCCCCCCAGTTGTTTGCACTTGCTGTCTGCTCATCTTCTTTTTAGGAGGCACTGGGAACAGAACCTGGGTCCTCCCATGTGGGAGGGAGGCTCCTAATTACTCAAACCACCTCTGCTCCATTTGATATGTCTCATTGTGTTTCTTCACTGTGTCTCTTAGTTACATCACTCACTGCATCATCTGGTTGCATCAGCTCACTGTGTCACCATGTTGCATCAGCTCACCAAGTCAGCTCGTCCTGTCAGCTTGTTATTTGGCTCATCCTCTTTAGGAGGCACTGGGAACTGAAACCGGGACCTACCACATTGTGGGTAGGAGTCCAGCTGCTTAAGACACATTCACTTCCCTGTATTTTATTAAAGGATTTTTTTCTGTATCGTTCTATAATTATAAATGTTATAGTAGTCTAAAGTGCAGTCATCTATTTTCCCATTGCTCCTCCTCACCATACATTATATCTGCTAACAAAGTACATCAGGACATGGGGAAAAAATATTTCTTATATTTGTAAAAAGAGGAAATGAAGTTCTCTAAAGAGCATACTCTTTTCATTTAGCAGATAACTGTTACAAGATGGCAGATTTAAAAATAGTCATTCATTGTATTCCTTTATTGTACTTGATTAGTTCTGTTTGACATATAAAGTCAAGTATCTATGATACTAATATTAAATTGAACTTTAATTTTAAATCAATCACTGACACTTGGTATACACAGTATAGGGAAAATAAAGGCTCCTTCCATGTCTCTGTAAGATATGGACAGATCCTTTTCAGATCACCAAATAGTCCATAATTCTGCAAAATGGCTAATTCACAAATAAGGCTCTTTTTATACTGACTCCCATAAAAACACAACTCCTTTCATGATCTGAGTTCTGAAGTCACTATTCCTTCTTGTCAGCACTGAACCCCAGGGATTTGAGAAAAGAATTTTCTTGATAAATATTTGACAAATTCAAGCCTTGATTTTACCATCTCAGCCTCATGAAAATGGATCAGTTATGAGAAGAAGAAAGAAAAAAGGAACTGGCTAGTATAATCCTTCATAACTGAAATTACCATGTTGAACTTGTTTGTCTCTAACAACCTGCCCACCAACACTTGCACACACATAAGAATGGAAGCTCCTTGAAGGCAAAGTCACAGTTTTCTTACTTGTTTACTCCCAGAGCCCAGAACAATACCTGGCACATAATAAGAGCTCAATAAATATTTGTTGGTTAAATAAGAGGGATATTTAAAGAAGGATCAAACATGATTCCTGTCCTCAAAGACACAATCAATACTAGAAGTATGCAACAAGCCAAAGCAGAGTGTGTGAAGAAAATCAGCATTCCAGCCCTCAGAGGAGTTCAGGGTTTTAGTTTGTGGGGAAAGAAGAGTCCTGAGTTGGGTGCTAATGAATGGACAGAATTTAGTCACAGGGAGACGCTGTCTGGAGGGAGAGGGAGCACTGGGCAAAGGAGCAAGGCTAGAGAGAATGGAGTGGATTAGGTGGGAGGGAAGAGACCACCAGCTTGGAGCCAGGTAACAAGGTGCAGCCTGCAGGGGTCGCAAAAGTCAGAGCAGAGGAGGTGCTACTGTATCCTGTGAGTAGGAAAGAGACAAGGTTTTTGATAACAGGCTGGCATGCTGAGGGTTTTCAGAAGATTAGTCTGGGGTGTGCAAGATGAACTGGACAAGAGTAAGCCAGAGAGGAAACCGGGGAGCAGACTAGCACCAATACCTTAGAGAACTTGGGAAACTCATCTACATTCTAGTCACTCATCATCATAATGCCTTATTAAGTAACTTACAAAGGAAACAGTAAGGTCTTAGGCATTAGGGAGTGATGAAGATATTGGTTTTAGTGAGTCATCTTGTCCATTCTTTCCCTTATATCAGGGGGAAATTAAAACAGATATTCCAATAATTTAATAACTCTAAAAACAGAGTTGAGCATAGCTTATGAAGAATATAGGCATGTTCTGCTTTTGGAAAACTGAAGGTAAGAAAATTCCATATTTCAAAACAGAAGCCAAAGATTTATAAAAAATATCCAGTACCCAGAAAAGCCTAATTAACAAAGTGGGTACTTAAATTAGAGATATGAGATTCTTAGACCACTGGGCTAGCAGACTACTTAGGACCCTGGAAAAAGCAAGTTTGAATTAGGGATTACTTTGGGGGTGGGGGAAATGGAACCATACAAGGACAACTTGATAATCAAGTAACTGGAAGTGGCATTGTTTAATAGCCTCTTTTCCTAGTAAATTTTTGCTGTTAAAATCTTTTGAGGCCATTAATGCGTAGTGCTACACTGAAAAAAAAATCAAAAAATAAACTTATTTTTTATAACAATCCAAAACATTCTTAATATTTTTTGGCCAGTGTTTACTCAAGATTTGGCTTTTCCTAATGGCCAATACTTTCACGTCAATCACAAATCTGTTACTCTTTAGTCTACTGAAAATGTACTCGGCTTTATTAATGATGCTATTTATAAAATATTATAAGGAATTTCAAAAAGAAATATCCTGAGAAGTAGTTTTAATTTCTGAAATCATCTATTTTTCTCACCCTTTTAAGAAAATAATCCTTGCCTATTCACTTCAACAGGCCTTGTAACGTAAAAACCACAATAGTTTCTTTATCTTTTGTGTACATCTTCATCAACTGTAAAAGGTAATACAAATCCTTCTTTATCTAATTTAATTTCAATATCTGGTGAGAGAAGGAAAAAAGTCTTCATGTGATACCCTCACAAACACTATCTTCCTTTACTACTTTGTTCTATTTTGATTTCTTCCAAACTATTTATCAATAGGACAGAAGGCTGCAAAGAAATGACCACAACCAAATGAGGATGTTCACTCACTCAGCTTCAAGAACAACCCTATAACCTGAAATTAGGGAGGCTTCCTGGGCTAAAGCAAGGAGTAGGTCCTGAAATTAGCCAGGAGCAGTAGGAACCACCCACTCTCTCCTTCTTCTTACAAATGGTGGCACACTCTCAATTCAGACAGTGAAGAAAATCTTCTAAGTTCAGCAAAGTTAGAAACCTAAGCAGCTCAACCCATCCATCTCTTCCATGCCTCCTGGCAACTAATGCAGCCCATGACTGCAGCACCCCGTCACAGCAACATGTGGCCAAGGGGAGTGGCTGGAGTTCCTTTCCCAGCCCTCTGGTGTATGCCATTCCTTCTGTAGAAAGGACCATGAGAGCAGCAGAGGTGGAACATGTGACATGAAGCCTATCAGAGATGGTCCTCTTTGAGATGACTTTTTAATTGATGAAAGGAAGGATTTGGACTTGAAGTCACCATAGTCCAATAGCTATTTCCGGGATGATTCATGTGCTTACATCTGTGCTAATGTGGTAGCCACCAGCAATGGGAGGCCTTGGAGCACTTGAAATGTGATATATGACTAGGGAAATGAATTTTAAATTTTACTTATGTTTAATTTAAATTTAAGTAGCCATCTGCACTAGTGGCTACCATACTAAACAGCACAGGCCTAAACTATAAGAGCAGCTAAGCAGACATGGGCACTTCTTGTGTTATTCCCTCATTTATACCCTCTTGCCATATGTGTTTGAGGTCAATATTCTTCTTACTCACATTTTACAGATGAGGAAGTAAAGAAAAAGGTTAAGAAGGGTAAATACACTGTGCAAAGCCATTCTGCTGATCTGTGGCAAGATTGATTCAAATACAATCTATATACTATATTCTACCATCTACACTCTAGAGCCTCATGCGGGGCAGGGAAGATTCCATTTTGCATTCTGTGGCTACTAAGCTCCACCTGTCTCCCAAAGAGATAACAACCACTAAGGTTCTGTAAACAAACTCCCTGGTACTTACCTATTGTATACCAATAGGGTGTTACATTTTGGAAGCAAAGTAGATCTTGCTCCTAAAAGGTCAACCAATCCAATCACTAAAGATTTATGAAAGTGAAAATCCACAGGGGTCTCCAGGGACTGGTATGGAATAAGAAATGATTTCACTTGATATTTAGGAAGAAGTTTGGGACCCTAAAAATTATATATACAAACATAAGAGAGATAAACAAGATACAAAACCAGAGAATAAAGTGAAGGTAGTGAGTTACCTATGTATAAAAGTTTGATACAAAATTCCTTTAATAAATGATGCTTTTCCAGGACTTAGGACTGATACCTTTCTTAACACAGCAATGAAAAATATCCTCGTTATAGTTCAAGTCTAATAGCTCAAAATATCTTTAAAATGTGTTTTAAAAGTAGTCACTGGAAAAAGAACAATAAACATCACGACAATGCTGTCAAGTTCAAGAAACATCTCTGAAAATCTCAGAATTGCTTTAAGGACCTGAAGGACACTCAGTTAAATTTTTTAATCCAAGAAGAAATGATAAAACTGACATCTCAATTCAATAAATAAAGGATTGCAATGGAACAAATAGTGATGGAAAATTGGTTATCTGTCTAGAAAAGAACAGGTAAACTCCTACCAAACATCAGACTATGGGCATATCTCCTTTTACTGAGTTTTGCTTTATTGCACTTTGCAAATATTGTGTTTGTTGGTTTTTTAAAATAAACTGAGGGTTTGTGGCAATCCTGTGTCAAGCAAGTCTATCAGTGCCAGTTTTCCAACAACGAGTGCTTGCTTCATCAGTGTCACATTTTATTTTGCCCGTTTTCCAACAACATGTGCTCGCTTCATCTGTGTCACATTTTAATTGAGGTATATGTATTTAAAAATAAAAAATAATGTTATAGCATACTTAAAAGACTATAGTATATGTGCACTGGGAAACCAAAACATGCATGTAACTCACTTTATTATGGTGGTCTGGAACTGAACCTGCCAAATCTCTGAGGTATACCTATATAATAAATCCCAGGTGGATTAAAGATCCAATGGGGAAAAATTAGTAAAATATTTGCACTAACACATATTTAGTGAAATAATCTTATGCATGATGGGAAAGTCAGGAACCATTAAATGACATGTAGATTTGGCCACACACATCTTAAAAACACAGTGCAATAGAAAGATGAATTAGGGAGCAGGAAGGCAATTCCTAGAAAATACAAATGGTCAATAAACATTTGACAAAATGCTCAACTTCATTATTGCTCACTCAAATGCAATTTAAATACATGACAAGACACCCTTTTCCACTGAATTGCGTGGCAAAAGCTAACAGGACAAAAAAACTGTACAGTGGAGGTGGGGGTGACCCAGCCACCTTCACTCTCTGCTGGGGAGGTGGGACATCTACCATTCAGAATCACTATCTACTGACATTACACTAGTAGTCCCACTCTTGGCATTCTAGTCTGAGGCTTGAAGGAGCATGGGCCCCAGTAGAATGACATGCAAGGATGTTTACTACAGCATTGTGGATAGAGACCAAAGATGGAAAGAACCTGAAAGATTATAAGCTGGGGAACTGGTGAGTAAGTCCCATAAAATACTACACCACTTTGAAAAAGAACGTATTTGATCCACACATATTGGTCTTGAGGAAGGTCTATGTATACTGAACATAACGGTAAATTATATGATACACTGGACATAACAAAGAGAAAAGAAAATTGGTTTCCATATTTGTGTACGTTTGGCATAGAAAGCACAGTTACAAATTTGTTATTTCAGGGAATTGAGGTGGTTGGGGTTAACTAATTTTAGTGTTTATCTTTATAGGCCTTGGCATTGTTAAAATTTTTTTAAAAGAAAAGAGTAATGACTTTTTATATATTTAGCTTTTACCAGAATATGATCGTAAGTCAAGTTTGAAGGACACAGAAGAAGGTGTTGAAGTCTGTTGAGACTATTTCCAATCACACAAAAAAGGTGTGCTGTGAAATTTATGAGAGGGAATCTTTATAGCACAGATACCACCTAAACTAAAGTTTCCCAGAGAAGAGTGAAATATCTGACTTGGTTTAAAAATGCACTCAGAAATAATTAGGATTTGTAGAGTTCAGAGATTCAGACTTTTTAATCAAATGGCTATTGTGCATGCTAAACCCTTTAAAACCCTTGAAGTGAATCAAGGAATACTAAGACTCATACACCTTCAACACTTGAAACCATCTAGAAATCTCATATAGCGGGAACTGGTCCTATAGGACAAGACAGAAATGGGGTCAATTTACCAAAAAAAGGCCAGCTATTACACATAGCTCCACGTAAATGAAAGTTTTCCCTTTTAATAAAGTTGTGGAGAAAAGTCAAAAGAGAAGTGACTTAGTTTTCAGAAGGGGCACAAGAAAACTGTTTGCCCTCAGTGAAATAATGCCATACACTTTTTGTTTTTACCTTATAGAAAGGATATTCTAGAACTGAGGATAAGTACAGTTGTGTCAGTTGTGCTAGACTCAGTCTGTCCAGACATGATTCTTCACCTGAAATGAAAAGCATCCCAATCAGGTACGTTTCAATTTTCCTACATGTAATGAAAAAAATCATGAACATCCAGCACTAATTAATTCATTCCAGAAGTGTGATGGATTTTTAAGTGACACTAGAAAATGAACTTGTTAGAATTATGCCCTCATGCTTGCTTAACCAGTGACATCTCATTTTGACTTCTACATACCCCAGCTCCTAACTTCTGCCCCTTGTTGGGATTCAGGCAGTTACAGCAGCAGACCCCTGCTAATGGGAGCAACTCGATGATCCCCCACAGGAGCATGAATGGCCTGTTGAGGTGCTGATGTCTTCCACCTATAGGAAGCATATCCACCAGCCCATCAAGCCACTGAACCACCACCATGGCAGCGCCAACCACGTGAGGGCTGACTTCTACAGGGAGAACAACATCCCCAGCATCAAGGCTCCTGGCTTTAGGTACTTTTCTCCAGCCTGAGGGTCACCCCAGGCCCCAAAGGCCCAGGAGCTCCTTTCATGGGGGAGGAGGGACACCTGGGGCCTTAAATCCTCATTGTGCTGACATCTCGAAACTGCAGAGATTCCCCCATTTGGCCTTATGGTGGGGACAATGAACAACAAGCAGCTTCCCTAAGGGGCCCTGGTTAAGAACCTGGCAGACACCTTTAGAATGTAGGCACATCCAGCAGGTGGATTTTTACATGAGACTATTTCAGATTAAGTGATGCTGGTGACTCATTCACTGCGGGCACCTTCACAACATTAAAAATATCCCCCCACCTTAAGTGACTGGGATTTGTGTTCATGGGCTTTCTGCATTTGTATTCTGGGAGGGGTGTGCAGTTATTTTCCTAATAGTCACAGAAGCCACTACTACCTGATATTATCTCTAGTGTACCTAAAACAATGCTTGCAATTTACTTTCCTCAAGAGGAAATATCAGGAAAGTTACATTTTAGCACAAATGAACTCTAGATATACTGCAGTGCAATTTCTCCCCAGTGGTCTGAACTGCAAATAATGGGATTTTGTTCACTCGAGGACAAAAATCCCTAGGAAGGATGGATGGCCCTGGTGGCCAGCATTTTCTGCTGTCACCCTGTAAGTGAGAAGCAGCTGAGGTCATGAGGAAAGCATGGAGCTTAGCATTCACCAGGGTTGGGTAGAATTCTGGCTTCTCCATTTTCTAGCTCTGAGGTCAAGTGTAAGTCTTGTCATCTCTCTGAGCCTACATTCCCCCATCTTTACAGTGGGGAATGCTAACCTTGTCTGTGTCTGAGTCTGAATTCAGTGTCTCAGGGTTTGGAGGCTAGACATCAGATCAAGGGATTAGCAACCACACAGTCCTGCAGGGGGCATCCTGATGTTGGCTCAGCCTCTGCTCATCACATGGCCATCTGAATCCTGTGGTCTCCACTTCTGCACAGGGGTACATCTGTCTAGATCCCCTCCTTGTGAGGTCTCCAGTCCTGTAGGATGAAGGCCCTCCTGGCTCAAAATTTGGTTTCATCTTAAAAGCATCTTTAAGATTCTTCCAAATAGCTCCCACCCACAGCACTAGGGACCAGGATTTGAATGTGTCTTGGGGGATATGAGTCAGCCCCCATCAGTAAGTCTGTGAGGGGCTTGGTGAGCTCACAGAGTTGGTCATAAAACAGGTGGCACTCTGGTACACCACGCTGCTCATCAATCGTGCTGAAGATCATCAACTTTTGATGATTTTAAAGCAGACTGCTTTTTTTTCAAATTCTACTCAGTTTATTCATTTTTTAACAAGATATTACATTAAAAAAAATATGAGGTCCCCATTCACCCCCACCGCCCCCACACCACCACTCCCCCGACAGTAACACTCTCCCCCATCATCATGTCACATCCATTGCGTCTGGCGAGTACATCTCCAGGCATCGCTGTACCCCATGTCCTGTATTCCACACCATAGCCCACACTTTCCTACGTTCCATCGGGTGGACCATGGGAGGACATACAACATCTGGCAATTGTCCCTGGGGCACCACCCAGGACAACTCCAAGTCCCGAGAATGCCTCCACATTTCTTCTCTTCCTTGCCTTCCCTGTACCCAGCAGCCACCATGGCCACTTTTTCCTCATCAATGCCACATTTTCTTGATTATTAACCACAATAGCTCATAAATAGAATATCATTAAGTCCACTCTGATCCTTACTGTATTCCTCCTTCCTTTGGACCTTGGCTTGGTTGTGTCCATTCCACATCTATGTCAAGAGGGGGTTTAGATTCCACATGAATATTGGATGCAATCCTCCTGCTTTCAGTTGTAGGCATTCTAGGCTCCATGTTGTGGTGGTTGACATTCTTCAACTCCATGTTAGCTGAGTGGAGTAAGTCCAATAAATCAGAGTGTAGGAGCTGTAGTCTGTTGAGGGCAGGGCCTGCCTATCATATTGTCAGTCCAGAAATTCAAACTCCCAAGATATATCTTAAGCCCCAGCACCAACTACAATTCCAGTAAAGTAGCATGAAAGGCTTGTGAAAAGAGATCCCATCTGAGTCCAGCTTCATCATGCAGAAACACCAGTTCCAAAGAAGGGCCAACTGACATGGCAGTGAACCCCATCTGCCATGACCATAGAACCTGTGGGTCTCTTTAGCCCTCAAAAGGACCAATATCTGGGGGTGTATCTACTTTATCTGTCTCTAAGACTCTGCTCAGGTGTGCATATGGGCAATTCTTCTGACAACCTCCAGACTCTTTTTTAGAGACTCATAGCCATATATACTCATTTGTCCTTTCCATTTCCCCCTTAATTTAGGTCAAACAGAATTTTTAACTCCTGTTATTATATGTAGATAGGGATATTCTGCTGGTCCGCATTGAACCTTTAATTCAAGGTCATTTTCTAGTTGCATCATCAGCTGGTACTTGGAAGTGATCCCTTGGTGCCAGGGAGGCTCATCCCCGGGTGTCATGTCCCACGTTGTTGGGAAGGCATTGCATTTACATGCTGAGTTTGGCTTCGAGACTGGCCACATTTGAGTAACACGGAGGCTGTCAGGAGGGAACTCCTAGGCACAGTGCTGCTCTAGGCCTTGTTCTTATTTCAGGCATTTAGGCTCACAAGCATAGTCATTAGTATCAGGGGCTCACTGTTGGACCCTCATTCCTTCCTGATCCTTACCGTTGCACCTGGGGTACTACCGCTGCTCCCCTCCGGACAACGGCAGAGCCCCCACTGGCCAGTAACCCAGTACCCCCCCAGCTGTTGTATTTAATTTTTTCCACTATGAGTATATCCAAACATTTCCATACCCTCTGGACGTATGCCCTGTATAACTCCCTGTCAATCATATATCGCCTGTCAATAACATCCCATACCAGTATTCCTCCGCTGCCATTTTTGAACCACTCTGTGATCCAAAACTTACTGAAAAGTAAAGCCCAATATAATGTCAGGTTCCCTTACTAGTAAAATGGAATATAGCAATGAGTTTAAAGGTTAGCTGTAGAATGCATATTGATTTGGAAAAATACTACATCTTATCTTTTTCTTTTCTTTTTTCCTAATTCTACAGCTTCTCTTCAGAGGAGTCCCAGATCACAGTAATTCATATATACAATGTATAGTACTCCCACACATCCACCATAAAACCTTTTCCCTTCCACAGCGATAATCTTTCAACTTAGTCATATCATATTTACTTAAACTGATGTACAGAATCTGAGACAATAGCTTTCAAACAAGGTGACATTTGTACTTACATTGTGGTCCATACTTTAGGATATACAGTTTTCTAAATTTTTTAGTTATCCTTTGTTTTACATTATGGTTTACATTATTAGGCTGTCATCCCCTATATGTTTTTGGTGTAATATTACATGTTTTATATTCATCCTTGTGTACTCTCACGAAACTCCTCTCTTGCCCCCACATTTACATGGTTCCATCCATTCAACATCCATTTTCCCCTCCCCTTGGGGCCCACAGCGACAGCCAATCTCCATTTCCCAAGGAGCCATGCCCAGATATACTTGCAACAGTGCTCAGGGCCTGACTTGCTCAACTGACCTAAGGCCCTGGGAGTCATCCTTTCTCTCGATTGATACAGTTCCCTCTATTTGATGGCATTAGTCCTCCCCAGGGTGTGGGTCCACCCCCACTCTCACTACTTGGGTCTCTACCCAATGGTACAACCCACCCTGGCAAAATGAGCATTCAGACATTCCCCAGGAGTCTGTCCCGCATCAGACCATTCCCTCCAAGCATCCTAAACAGGTAACCCTCCTAATTATATTTTGATACGGTTTTCTCTGCATTTTACTCTCAACCAACACCTGACACTCTCATTTGTTCATATGTTGCCCCTCCTTCCCCCAATTTTTTGGGCAATATTACCCCTCCGCCCATCCCCAGGCCCCCTCAAACCCCCAAAGCCCCACCCAAAGGCAACCCCTTGCCCCATTTTATCTCTTCTTTGTGCTCATACTTACCACCAGATCATCATAGATTCCACCCCTGCAGACGTCAGCTTACATCCTTCCTCTACCCCCCGATTTCCTGTAAGCCTTTCTTCCAGTCTCTAGCTCTCTGAGACAGCTTGCTTATTTCATATCATTGAGGTTATGTAGTATTTGTCCTTCAATGCCTGAGTTGCTTCACTCAATATAAGGCTCTCAAGATTCATCCATTTTATCACGTGTGTTTGTAGTGTATTTGTTCTTAAAGCTGAGTAGTATTCCACTGTATATATATACCATATTTTATTGATCCACTCATCTGTTAATGGGCATTTGGGTTGATTCCAACTTTTGGCAATAGTGAACAATGCTGCTATGAACATTCATGGGCATATATCTGTTTGTGTCCTTGTTTTCAGTTCTTCTGGGTATATACCTGCAGTGGTATTGCTGGGTCAAATGGCAAACCTATGGTTAATTTTTTGAGAAACCACCAAACTGTCCTCCAGAATGGTTGGATCCTTCTGCATTCACACCAGCAGTGGATGAGGATTCACATTTCTTCACATCCTCTCCAGCATTTGTATTCTTCTGTTTTTTTCATAGCTGCCAATCTTAAGGGAGTAAGATGGTACCTCATTGTAGTTTTGATTTGCATTTTCCAGATAGCTAAAGATTTGGAGCATTTTTTCATGTCCTTTTTAGCCATTTGTATTTCTTCTTTGGAGAAGTGTCTGTTTAAACCTTTCCCCCATTTTTTAAATGGGTTGTTTATCTTTTTATTTACAAGATATAGGAGTTCTTTATATATGCAAGTTACTCGACTCTTATCAGATATATGGTTGAAAAATATTTTCTCCCATTGTGTAGGTTCCCTTTTTACTTCCTTGACAAACTACTTTGAGGTGTAGAGGGCTTTAATTTTGAAGAAGTCCCATTTAACTATTTGTTCTTTTGCTGCTCGTGCTTTTGGTGTGATGTTCATGAACCCATTTCCTATTACAAGGTCATGTAGATGTTTCCCTACACTGCTTTCCAAGGTCTTTATGTTTTTGGCTCTTATATTTAGGTCTTTGATCCCTCTTGAGTTGATCTTTGTATAAGGTGTGAGATGGTAATCCGCTTTCATTCTTCTACATATGGATATCCAGTTCTCCAGGCACCATTTGTTGAATAGGCCATTCTCTCCCAGTTGAGAGGGTTTGGTGTCTTTATCGAATATTATATGGCTATATATATGAGGTTCTATATCAGAACTTTCAATTCAATTCCATTGGTCTGTGTGTCTCTCCTTATGCCCATACCATGCTGTTTTCACTTCTGTAGCTTTGTAGTATGTTTTGAAGTCAGGTGGTGTGATTACTCCAATTTTAATTTTTCTTTTTCAATACATCTTTGGCTATTCGAGGCCTCTTTCCTTTACAAATAAATTTCATAGCAAATTTTTCCAGTTCCTTAAAGAAGGCTGTGTTGATTTTTATTGGGATTGCATTGAATGTGTAGATCAGCTTTGGTAGGATAGACATCTTAATAATATTTAGTCTTCCTATCCATGAGCAGGGAATATTCTTCCATTTATTTAGGTCTTCTTTGATTTCCTTGAACAGTCTTGTATAGTTTTCGGTGTATAAGTTTTTTACCTCTTTAGTTAAATTTATTCCTAAGTATTTGATTTTTTTCTTTACTATTGTGAATGGTATTTGTTTCTTCATTTCCTCCTGATCTTGCTCATTATTGGTGTACAGAAATGCTACTGGTTTTTGCGCATTGGTCTTGTAACCTGCGACTTTACTAAACTCATTTATGAGTTCCAGAAGCTTTGTTGTAGACCTCTCAGTGTTTTCTATGTATAGGATCATGTCATCTGCAAATAATGAAATTTTGACTTCTTCCTTTCTAATTTGAATTCCTTTTATATCTGGTTCTTGCCTCAGTGCTCGATCAAGTACTTCTAAGACAATGTTTAATAGAAGGGGAGACAGTGGGCATCCCTGTCTTGTTCCTGACTTTAGAGGGAAGGATTTTAGGATTTCTCCATTGTAAACAATGTTAACTGTAGGTTTTTTCATATATACTCTTTTTCATGTTCAAAAAATTTCCTTGTATTCCAATCTTTTGGAGTGTTTTTATCAAGAAAGGGTGCTGTATTTTGTCAAACACTTTTTCTGTATCTATAGATAAAATCATGTGATTTTTTTCCTTCAGTCTGTTTATATGGTGTATTACATTGATTGATTTTCTTATGTTGAACCATCCTTGCATACCTGGAATGAATCCCACTTGGTCGTGGTGTATAATTCGTTTAATGTGTTGTTGAATATGATTAGCAAGTATTTTGTTAAGTATTTTTGCGTCTAAGTTCATTAGAGAAATTCGTCTGTAATTTTCCTTTCTTGTGGTGTCTTTGTTTGGCTTTCGTACTAGGATAATGTTGGCAAGAAAGAAGGAGTTAGGTAATGTTCCTTCTGTTTCGATTTTTTGGAAGAGCTTCCCTAGGATTGGTGTTAATTTTTTCCGGAATGTTTCGTAGAATTCACCTGTGAAGACATTTGGCCCTGGGCTCTTCTTAGCTGCGAGGTTTTTAATGACTGATTCTATCTCTTTACTTGTGATTGGTTTGTTGAGATCATCAATTTCTTCTTTCATCAATATAGGCTGCTTCTGTGTTTCTAGGAATTTGTCCATTTCCTCTGAATTGTCATTTTTGTTGGAATATAGCTTTTCAAAGTATCCTTTTATGATAGTCTTTATTTCTATGTGGTCAGTGGTGATATCTCTTTCTCATTTCTTATTTTGTGTATTTGCATCTTCTCTCTTTTTTCTTTGTTAGTCTCGCTAAAGGTTTGTCAATTTTATTCATCTTCTCAAAAAAAACAGCTCTTGGTCTTGTTTATCTTTTCAAGTGCTTTCTTATTTTCTATTTCATTTAGTTCTGCTCTTATCTTTGTTATTTCCTTCCTTCTTCTTCCTGTGGGATTACTTTGTTGTTTGTTTTCTAATTCCTCCAAATATGCAGTTAGTTCTTCAATTTTTGCTCTTTCTTCTTTTTTGATGTATGAATTTATGGCTATAAATTTCACTGTCAGTACTGCTTTTGCTGCATCCCATAAATTTTGGTATGTTGTGTTATCATTATCATTTGTTTCAAGGTAGTCATTGATTTCTTTTGAGATTTCTCTTTGACCCACTGTTTTTCTAAGAGTGTTCTGTTTAATTTCATTATTTTGGTGTGAAATCTGGGCCTCTGGCCCTTGCAGATTTCTAGCTTCACTCCACTGTGATCAAAGATTTTATTTTGTATTATTTCAATATTTCTGAATTCATTAAGCCTTTCTTTGTGGCCTAGCATAGGTCTATCTTGTAGAATGATCCATGTCCACTTGAGAAGAATGTATATCCTGTTGTGTTTGGGTGTAATGATCTGTATATGTCTATTAGACAAGCTCCTCTAATAAATTGTTCAAATATTTCATTTCTTTAGTGATTCTGTTTTGAGATGTTCTGTCCAGAGTTGATAGTGGTGTATTAAAATCCCCCACTATAATTTTAGATGTGTCTATTCTTTCACTTAGTTTTTCTGGTGTTTGCCTCACGTATTTAGAGGAGCCCTTTTTAGGAGCATAAATATTTATGATTGTTCATTCTTCTTGACAGATTGTCCCTTTCACTAATATGTAGTATCCTTCTTTGTCTCTCACAATTGTTTTGCATTTAAAGTCTACTTTGTCTGCTATTAATATAGCTACTTCTGCCCTTTTTTTTGGGTTATTGTTTGCTTATACGATTGTTTTCCAACCATTCATTTTCAGCCTCCATGAATCTCTGGCTCGAAGATGTGTCTCTTGTAGATAACATATAAATGGGTCATATTTCCTTATCCAATGTCCCAGTCTGTATCTTCTCATAGGTGATTTTAATCCATTGACATTCAGTGTTATGACTTTCAAGGTATTATTTATGTTAGCCATATTTTGATTGGACTTATGTTTGTCATATTTTGTTTTTTTCTTCTTCTCTTTTTGTCTTTTTTGTTGCTCTTACACTCTCCTCCAACTCTACCTGTCCTGTTTTATCCTTTCTTCCTGCAGAAATCCCTTTAGAATTTCTTGAAGGAGAAGTTTCTTGCTGGCATACTCTTTCAATTTCTGTTTATCTCTGAATATTTTGAACTCTCCATCATTTTTGAATGCTAGTTTAGCTGGATAGAGTATTCTTGGATGGAATTTTTTTTTCCTTTAGTACTTTGACAATATCATACCACTGTCTTCTTGCCTCCATGGTTTCAGATGAGAAATCAGCACTTAATTTTATGGAGCTTCCCTTGTATGTGATGGTTTTCTTTTCTTTTGCTGCTTTTAGAATTTTCTCTTTGTCTTGAGCGTTGGATAATTTGACAAGTATGTCTTGTAGTGGGCCTGTTGGGGTTTATGATGTTTGGGGTTCACTGTGCTTCTTGGATATGTACATCTGTCTCTTTCAGTAGATTTGGGAAGTTTTCAGCCATTATTTCCTGCAACACTCCTTCTGACTCCTTTCTCTTCTCTTCTCCTTCTGGGATGCCTATAATACGTATGTTTGTGCATTTTGCATTGTCATTCAGGTCCCTAAGTCCTAGCTGGATATTTTCTACCTTTTTATCAATCAATTTTCTATCTCTTTGATTTCCGGTGTACTGTCTTCCACATCACTAATTCTCTGCTCTGCCTCTTCTAATCTGCTGCTATTTGCTTCAGGTGTATTTTTGATTTCTTGAACCGTGGTGTTCATTCCCATCATATCTGTTATCTTTTTGCATATGTCTGCAATTTCCCCTCCAAATGTTGACTTCATATTGTTAACCTCTTCCTTTACTTCATTAAATTTGTCTGTGATATATGTTCTGAGATCTTTAATTACTTGTGCAAAGTTCTGCTCCCCTTCCTGATTTTTAGTTTGTTGATTGGATTCATCCATGTTTTCCTGATTACTGGTTTGTTTTGTAGTTTTTTGTTGCTGTCTGGTCATCATTTTATCTTGATGGGTTAATCAGTTTCTTAGCTTCTTTGTCTAGTCTTGGGGATTAGTTAGCTCTTGTTTTTGTGTAAGTGGTATATCTTCTCTTTGTCACTTTGTTCTTCTTATTCTAATTTCTTGTTGCTGGGTGAGTTCACTTTGGAGGAAAGTATTAGGGCCAAGGAAAGGCAATTGTGTAAGAAAGGAAAATGTGTAAAGTAGTATTGGTAAGAAATGTTAACAGAGCAACAATATGAATTCTGAGAGAATGGATAATAGATTCATGTATGTTGTGTAGAGTTATAGCAGTAGGTAGAGTACCTATAATGAGGTAGTTGACTGAATATGGGAGGAATATGGTATGAATTAAAAAGTTAGTGTTTTCGTGAGAGAGGGAAAGAGAAAAGAAAGGCAATAGTTTCAAGAGTGGATAAAAGACAGAAAACAAAACAAAGGTATTAGAAATTAACAGACAATTTTGGGGATCAAAGAAAGGGAGGTGGAATATAGGAGAGACAATAGATGATGGAGGATGTCAATATGTGGGGGAAAGGAGATAGTGTAGGTAGCCAAAATCAATTAATACAGACATGAGGCAGTGAAGGATGAGGAAACCCAGCAAATGTGAGGTGTTCCCTCCAGCACCTATTGTATAAGTAAGATAAAATAAGAAGAAAATGAGTGACGAGAGAAAGAAGAAAAAAAAGACATTGGGGGATACAACGGGAGAAAAGAATAGGAGATAATGCAATGTTAGCAATTGCTACAATAAAAAATTTAAAAAAATTAAAAAAAAAACAAAAAACAAAAAAGAAAAAACACAAATGTTGAGGGCTAGGACATTCAATGACATCAGATGTACCACAGGGCGTGGTGGATTCAAGGAAGGAAAGTCTGTGATATTGCAGACTCAAGAGGTGTGATTCTTGGGGTGTAGGCCACCAGGGTTTAGGGTACACAGACCTGGCAACCTCAAATCTGGTTAACAGGGAGCCTGGGAGCACCGCAGTGCAACACAGCCTTCAGGGATCCCCACAGCTCAGTGCCAGACCTATGGGGGAGATCACATCCACAAACTCTGACCTATGCTTCAGAACCCCACATTTCACCCTCTCACTAGTGTCTCCTCTGCGGCTGTATCAATAATTCAACTTCAGGACAGCTCCCGTCCTGCAATCACCTGAAACAGCCACCTGTGAGTCCCTCTACACTGCAGCCAATTTAATGATGCTGCAGATCAGCAGCCAGGCCCAGCCCGCGTGGCTCCAGCTGGAAGCGCAGATATCAGTGTCTGAACCTGAAATTCCCATGCCTTGCAAAATATTCCTCTAATCAGCTTCCAGACATCTCCCACCCTGCAGGCCCCTGAACCAACCTCCTGGTGATGTCTCTTTTTTGTGAGCGATTTAAGGCTGCTGCAGATTGGCAGCCAGCCTTGGGGGTGGGGCTCTAGCCAGAAGCACTATTATTCATGTCAGAAATAAAAAATTTCCCCACCTCACACAAAACTTCCGTCTGTCTCCCCAAATCGGTCTGCGAAGGCCTCCTGCAGCTCCGCCCACCCCAGGTGGGAGCGTACCACATGCAGCCCCCACCACCATGCAAAAGAGCCTCAATTTTATCTTATACATGAATTTTCTCTATTGCCTTCCCACCAAATCAATGTCCAGACACCTCCTGCCCTGCAAAATCTTGAAACAGCGTGGTCCTGAAGAATTTCCAATGCTGCCCAGTTGCTTCTATGCAGGAGAGACACTCAGGTGCACTCACTCAACCACCATCTTGCCCCATCCCTCTCCCCCTGCCTTTGAATTCAGCCCCCTGCCCTCCAGCAAGTGTGAGGGAGGAACAATTCTTATCCAACAGTGGCCCCTAGTGGTGGTAGTTTTGCCTCTGACTTTCCACCACAGAGCCACTTTCTTTTTCCTGTAGCTTCTTCTGCCTCTTTTCTTCCCATCAGACATACATGAGAGAACTGTCCAGGACACAAGAGCAGAGGTTCTCTTCTCACAAAATGATTTTAAGAGCCAAAGATGGGTTCCATATATTATTAAAAGGGGTAAACTTTCAGGAACAAAGAACAAAAATAAAGATTTATGCACCTAAGCATGAGGCTCAAAATACATGAGGCAAACACTGGGAAAATTAAGTGGAGAAATAGATGCTTATACAAGTAGAGTGGGGTAATTTAATACAAAATTATTATGACTAGACAGAACATCTCAACAAAGAATCAATAAAGAAACAAAGACTCTGAATAATACATTAGAGGATCTGGACCTAATTGACATATACAGAACAATACACCCAAATACAGTGGGATATACTTTCTTCTCAAGTGCACATGGACCATTATCCAATATACACCACATACTAAGCCACAGAATAACACTCAAAGAATTAAAAAAGATTGAAATTATACAAAGTAATTTCTCTCATTATAATGGTATGAAGCTTGAAATTAGCAGGGGCCAGAAAACTAGGTCAGACACAAATATATGGAAATTAAACAACACACTCTACAACAAACACTGGGTCAAGGAGGAAATTACAAAAGAAATCAGGAAATACCTTGAAATGAATGAAAATGACAACAATACATATCAAAACTTATTGATTTCAGCCAAAGCTGTACTGAGAGGGAAATTAATAGACATAAATATATAAATGAAAAAAAAAAAAGAAGAGCAAAAATCAAAGACCTAACTACACACCTGTAGGAATTAGAAAAAGAAAAACAAACTAACCACAAATGAAGTAGAAAGAACTAAATAAAGATTAGAGTAGAAATAAATGAAATAGAAAATAAGAAATCACTAGAAATATTAAGAAAACTAAAACATGGCTCTTTGAGAAGATCATTAAGATTGAAAAACTCTTAGCTCTATCAACAAAGAAAAAAGGAGATAAGATGTAAATACACAAAATAATAAATGAAGAAGGGGATATCACCATTAACCACACAGAAATAGAGTACCAGAAAAGGATACTTTGAGAAATTATATGCCAACAAGAAGGATAATTTAAAGGAAATGAACTAATTCTTAGAAACACACAAGCAGCTTACATTGACAAAAGAATTTGATGAACTCAACAGACCAATCACAAGTAAATATGGAATCAGAACCTCCCAAATAAGAAGAGTGCAGGATCAGACAGCTTCACAGGTGAATTCTACCAAACATTCCACAGAGAACTAACACCAATCCTGCTTAAACTCTTCCAAAAAAAAAAAAAACAAAAGTAGAAGGACCATTGCCTAGTTCATTCTATGATGCCAACATTACACTTAAAACAAAGCCAAACAAAGACACCACAAGAAAGGAAAATTACAGACTAATCTCTGCAATGTCCAGATGCTAAAATCCTCAAAAAAATACTTGCTAATCATATTCAAAAGCACATTAAATGAATTATATACCATAACCAAGTGAGTTCCATCCCAGGGATATAAGGATTATCCAACAAAAGAAAATCAATCAATGTAATACACCATATAAACAGATTGAAATAAAAAATCACATGATCATATCTACAGATGCAGAAAAGCATTCACCAAAATACATCACCCTTTTCCTGATAAAAATCCTGCAAAAGAGATAGTAATAGGAGGAAAATTTTTGAACAAGAGTATATATGAAAAAGCCACAGCTAACAACATGTACAATGGTGAAATCCTAAAACCTTTCCCACTAAGATCAAGAACAAGACAACGATCTCCACTGCCCCTGATTCTATTTAACATTGTGTTAGAAGTACTTACTCAAGCACTTAGGCAAGAAAAAGATATAAAATGCATCAAAATCGAAAGGAAGAAATCAAAATTTCACTATTTGCAGATATCATGATCCAATGTATGAAAGGCCGTGAGAAATCTACACCAAAACTTGTAGAACTTATAAATTATTTCAGTAATGTCACAGGTTATAATATTAATGCACTAAAGTCAGTAGCATTTCTGTACACTAGTAATGAGCAATCTGTGAATGAAATCATGACAAAAATCCAATGTACAAGAGCAAATAAAAGAATCCAATACCTAGGAATAAACTTATCGAAAATGTAAAGGATTTCTACACAGAAAACTACACAGCCCTGTTAAAGTAAATCAAAGAAGACTTTTTTAAAAATGAAGAATATTCCATTTTCATGGATGGGAAGACTAAACTTCATTAAGATGTCCATCGTACTGAAAATGATCTACACATTTAAAACAATCTCAATAGAAATCAACACATCATTTTTATTGAATTGGAAAAACTAAATATGAAATTTAAATGGAAGGGCAAGTGTCCCCAAATAGCAAAAGATATATTGAAAAAGGAAAATGAAATTGGAGGAATCACACTTTTTGCCTTTAAAACATTCTATAAAGCTACAGTGGTCAAAACTTCATTGTATTGACACAAGGATAAACATACCAACAAATTGAGCCAAATTGAGAGTTCTGCTATAGAATCAGATATTCAAAAAGGCCACCAAACACATTCAACTGGAGAGAATGGCATCTCCAACAAATCCATATCCAAAAGAATTTGAAAGAAACACCATCTCACACTATATACAAAAATCAACTCAGGATTGATCAAAGATCTAAATGTAAGAGCAAACAGCATAAAGACCTTGAAAGATAATCTAGTGGAACATTTACAGGACCTTGTAATAGGGAATATTTTTTCATGTCTTTATTGTTTTTAATGTTACATTAAAAAAATATGAGGCTTCCATATACCCCCCACCCCCCTCACCCCACTCCTCCCTCATCAACAACTTCTTTCATCATTGTGGGATATTCATTGCATTTGGTGAATATAATTTGGAGCACATGGAAAATGGTTTACATTGTAGTTTACACTCTCCCCCAGTCCACCTAGTGAGCCATGGCAGGACATACATTGTACAGTGTCTTTCTTTGCAGTACCACCGAGGACAACTCCAAGTCCTGAAAATGCCCCCACATCTTATCTCTTCTTCCCTCTCCCTAACCTCAGCAGGTACTGCAGCCACTTTCTCCACATCAATGCTACAAATTCTTCCATTACTAATCACAATAGTTCCATAGTAGAATGCGGTCACCCATTGGGCTGAAGTGTGGTTTGCTGGCCTGGCAGGGGAGCAGCCGTGGCAGGCCAAGCCGCTGCCCCCATAAGGGTGGCTGGTCGGACTCACCGCCACCCCTGAAGGGAGCTCGGCATGGGCACAGAGTGCCCTCGGGTCTCCCCTTCTTGGCAGCCATGCTTCCATGGCCGCCCCTCCTCCCGGATGGCGCCACACGATGCCTGTGGGGCGGAACCCTTCTTCTTCTTTCTCCCTGCGCAGGCACAGGGCGGAAAATTCCAGTCTGCCCTTTTCCCCTCCCCCAACAGCAGCAACAGCCAGGCGTGGGCGGAAAAATCCAGTCTGCCCTTTTCCCTCCCCCCAACAGCAGCAACATCCAGGCATGGGCGGAAAAATCCAGTCTGCCCTCTTCCCTTCCCCCGACAGCAGCAACAGCCAGGCATGGGTGGGAAACTCAAGTCTGCCCTCCACCCCAGCAACAGCAGCCACCAATCCCTAAACCCTGCCCCTTCCCCCAGCAATAGCGACAGCCAATCCCTAATCACCACCCCTTCCCCATCCAGTACCGCCCACTGACCTTTCTCCGGCAACCAATCAGAACAGGGCATGGCTTCGACCAATCAGCCTTCCCCAGCCCCTATAAAACTGTTGCCTCTCCCTCAATAAAGTGGACTTGTGTGTTTACCTTGTCTCTGCGGTGGTTCTTCTGCCATGCGCCCTCCAGTCCTGAGAGCCCCCGACAAGGGCCTGGCCTCCCTTGTCTCCAGTTCATCGCCTGCTTCTCCGGGCAACCCCGTCATTGCTGGCTTCGCCGGGCGACCCCGTCAGCCGAACCGCGCAACCCCTGTGAGACCGATCCCTCGTCTGCTGCCGGACCGACCCCTCGTCCCAAGCGGGACCGACCCCTCGTCCTAAGCTGGACCGACCCCTCGTCCACAGCCAGACCCCACCTCTACCGACTGAGCAAGCCATCACAGCTGGCGCCCAAAGTGGGGCAAGGCAACTCCACCAGACCGATCCCTCGTCTGCTGCCAGACCGACCCCTCGTCCCAAGTGGGACCGACCCCTCGTCCCAAGCGGGACCGACCCCTCGTCCAGAGCTGGACTGACCCCTCGTCCACAGCCAGACCCCACCTCTACCGACCGAGCAAACCGTCGCAGTAGAATATCAGTAAGTTTACTCTAATCCATACTCTAATCCTCCAGCCTGTGGACCCTGGGATGTTTATGTCCACTCCACCTCTATATTGCAGGAGCTTAGGTTCCACATGGATGAAGGATGCAATTTTCCTGCTTGCAGGTGTAGGCACTCTTGGCTCTGTGGTGTGGTGGTTGACCTTCACCTCTCTGTTAGGTGGCCAGGGTAAGTCCAATAAACCAGACAGTATAAATTGCAAGTCTGCTGAGGCTTAGGGCCTGACTATCACATGGACAGTCCAGAGATTCAGGTCTCCTGAATATACACCAACTCCAGTGCTAACCACAGGTCCAGTAAAAGTGACAGAAGAGGCATGTGTAGAAAGGTCATATGTGAATCTAACTCCATCACACTCAGGAACACAAACTCCAAAGTAGTGCCCACTGACATGGCACTGAACTCTGGAGCCATCTGCCATGACCATAGAACCTGTGGGTCTCTATAGCCCTCAGGAGAACCAGTACCTGAGGTTGTATCTACTTTGGCTGTCTCTGGGACCTTGCTGAGGTGTGTGTAAGCACAACCTCTCTGATGACCTCCTGACTCTCTTTTAGAGACTCATAGCCATATAAACTCATTTGTTCTTTTCATTTCCCCCTTTTATTCAAGATCATAAAGCAGTTTTTAACGCCTAATATTACATATAGGCTGAGGTATTCTGCTCTTCTGAGTTGACCCTTTTATTCAAAGTCTTTTTCTAGTTACATCACCAGCTGGTGCTTGGTAGTAATTCCTCAGCACCAGGGAGGGGCATCCCTGGGAGTTGTGTCCCATGATGGGGGGAAGGTAATGCATTTACATTCTGAGTTTGGCTTGAACTTCACATCCAAATCCCAAGCAGTGAAAGAAAAAATAGATAAATGGGAACTCCTCAAAATTAAAACTTTTACACCTCAAAGATGTGATGGAAGAAAATATTTGGTAATTATATATCTGATAGGAGCCTATCATACAGCATATATAAAGAAAACATATCTAAAAACAAAAGACAAACAACCCTTTTAAAAATGGGGAAAAGAGAAAGACAAAGTAGATACAACTCCAGGTACTGGTGCTCCTGAGAGGTATGGAGACACACAGATTCTACGGTCATGGCAGATGCCTCTGGAGTGGGCCTTACTATGGAAATTGTGCTCCTGAGTGTGATGGAGTTGGACTCAGATGTGACCTTTCTACACATGCCTCTTTTGTCACTTTTACTGAATTTGTAGTTTTCACTGGTGTTGGTGTATCCTAAGAAGACTTGAAGCTATGGACTGGCCATGTGGCAGCTGGGCTCTAAGCCTCAGCAGATTTGAACCTCCTATTCTCTGGTTTGTTGAACCTCCTATTCTCTTTTGTTGAACACCGGCTAGCTAACAGGAAAGTGAAAATGGCTAACCACCACACCAGGGACCTGAGATTGCCTACAACTTTAAGTAAGAGAATCACATCCACCAACCATGTTGGAATAAGTCCCCTCTCAGTATAGATGTGGAATGGACATCACCAACCCAGGGTCTACAGGATGGAGGAATAAATTATGGAATAGTGTGAGCTTAATGGTATTCTACTGTAGAATCATTTTGAATAGTAAGGGAAGCAGCTGTAGCATTGATCTGGGGAAAGTGGCTATGGTAGTTGCTGAGGGAAGGGAGAAGGAAGAGTTGAGATGTGGGACATTTTTGCTACTTGAGGTTGTCCTAAATGATATTGCAGGGACAGATGCTGGACATTATATATCCTGCCATAACCCACTGAATGTACTGGGGAGAGTGTAAACTACAATGTAAACTATAATCCATGCGGTCTGGCAGCGCTCCAAAATGTAGTCACCAAATGCAAATAATATGCCACAATGATAAACAAGGTTTTTGATGTGGGAGGAGTGGGAGGGTGGTGTGTCGGAAATGGAAGAACCTTTTACTTTTTTTAATACAACTTTATTTTGTGATCTATGTATCTTTAAGAAACATACAATTTAATAAGTAAAAAGAAAGAATACGGAACTAGCTCATGGAATAACATGGATGAACCTTGAGGTCCTTATGTTGAGTGAAGCAAGTCAGACATTGAAGGACAAATATTACATGACTTTTGATATAAATTAAGCAAATCAAGCAGACTCAGAGAGCTATTGTCTGTAAGAGATATTTAGAGGAAATACAAATGGAGAAGTTTGTGAGCCAATGCCCATATGGACCAAATCTATGATAAGGTGAAAGTGTGTCATTGGGTAGTGAAGGACTATGACAAAACATTGGTGATACTATTGGGTTAGGCATTGCTGGTTTGACAGGGGTGGGGTAGTGAGGGTAGGTTGGATGGCTCATGGAATTGGGGGAGGGTTGGGCAAAGGACCATGTGAACACTGGGAATTGTCAGGTATGTGGCTGAAAGTAAAAAGTTGAGAACACTCCTATGGCAATATGACAAGGGAGGGTTACTGCCTTATGGTGTTGGATGGGGAGCATTCAAGACAGGGTGCACCTGGTGCAGGCTTCCAGGGAGAGTGTGAGAGATCATTTTGTCATAATGTTTTGGGTCGGTGTGTGGAAACCCACATAATGAGTGGGAAGCTGTTGAACTCCCATCCTGGGGAGAACCTATATCTTCTCAAACAATGGGACAGGAGTCATTTGAGGGCATAGGTGATTCCTAGGAGGGGAGGACAAACCAGAATGTCAAGACTTCAGTGTTGCAAGTAACTATGAATCTTATCCAAGTAGTGAAGCCAGATGATCAATATTGGCCCCAAGGGGAGGCAGAGGGAGCACATAGAATACATGAAAGAGGGGTATTTATTGGGCAATGGAAGTGTTCTACATGATCTTACAATGATGGACACTGGTCATGTTAAATGTCATCAAAATTTATAAATGTATGTGCTGTAAAATGTAAACCACAATATAAACCATTGACCGTGGTTAGTAGCTATGATTTACTGCTTGTATAACAGTTGAAACAAATGTACCATCCACATATAAAACGGTATTAACATGGGAAGTGGAAAATGGGGGAGGATTTTGGGTATATGGGAGTGCCCTATATGCTGTTTGTGACTTTTCTGTGAACTAAAACTTCTTTGAAAACAAAATTTTATAGTTTTGTTTAATGGAATAAACAAAATGGAGAAAATGGAAGGAAATGTCAGTATACACACAGTACAATATATATTAAACTGATGAAAGAAAAAAGTTTTTAAAAAAATAATAGTTTTCATTATTTTGTAATATCCCAAATTTTAAATTTTATTTTAAATTTTTTCTGTATTTTATTTTTAATATTTAACCTATCATTATTATTTGATTTTCCTAATAATTGTATTTGGCTATTTTATTGGCTTCATTTTTGAAGAAGCTTTGGATCACAGAAGAGTTACAATTGGTGAAGGAGAGAATCATTAGTGTGGAGTGTCAGTAATGAGGGATACATGGGAGGAATTTCACCTGGAAATACACATAAGGTATATAAATGTTTTCAAATATTCATGTGGCATTGCCACAGTGGATGGAGAGACACACAATAACTGAGAGAATATTGAATTCTAATCCTGGAGAGCTCTGCTACATTCTCTAATGGAACAGCAGCAATCCCCCAAGTACAGGGGCAATGACTAGTGAAGAAAAATGGCCCATTGATGGACCCTTGATATTGATGACTGTGCTTATGATCCTTTGCTCTTGAAATTGAAACTTAGCCTTGTGTTTAGGGTGCCTAAAAGTTACCTTCTGAGATCCTCCTTGTTGCTCAAATGTAGCCTCTTTCTAAGACAAATTCAGCATACAAATGCGTTGTCTTCCCCCCAGAGTAGGACATGACTCCTAGGGATGAGCCTTCACCAATCACATAGCAGGGTAACTGGAAAAAGATGTAAAAGAAAAGGGGTGGAATGCAAAGACAAACGAGTTCATAAGGCTGAGAGACTTCAAAGTGAATTGGGAGGTCATTTCAGAGGTAGCACTTATGCACATCTCAGCAGGATCTCATAGACTGCCAAAATAGATACTACCCCAAATAGTCTCCTGAGAGCTCTGGAGACACCTAGGTCCTATGGTCATGGTAGATAGGTCAGGAATTTGGTGCCTTCCCAGTGGGCCTACCTTGGGGTTTGTGCTCCCCATTGTGACAGAGTTGGGACTCAGTTATGACTTCCCTACACATAGCTCATCTGTCCCTTCTATTTGAACTTATACTTGGTGATGGTGTTAGTAGATGTACACCCAAGAAACTTAAGTCTTTGGACTGCCCATGTGCCAGCTGTGCCCTGAGCCTCAGTGGAGTTGCAACACCTACTCTCCAGTTCATTGGACCCACCCAGGGCAATTAACAAAGAGGTGAGGATGGGCAACCACTATACCAAGGAAATAAGAAAGCCTATAACTGCCAGCAAGAGCATCCCATCCATATATGGGATCAAACTCCCCTCTCAATTAGAGGTGGATTGGGCTTCACCATCCCAGAATCCTTAAGAATGGGAAAGAACTATGGACTAGAGTGGACTTACTGGTATTCTTCTATAGCCTTATTGTCTATACTTCTTGTTACTTATTGTAATTCTAGCAATGGAAGAAATTATAACATTGGTGTGGAGGCAGTGATCGCTGGAGGATCTGAGGGCAAGGAGAGGGAAAAACAGTTGTAACATGGGGGTGTTTTGGGGACTTGGAGTTGTTCTGAATGGCTTTGCAATGACAGATAAAGGCCATTATATGTCTTCCCATAATCTACAAAATTATGTGGGAGAGAGTGTCAACTACAATGTAAACTATAATCAATGCTCAGTAGCAATATCCTGAAATGTGTTTATCAATTGCAATGAATGTATGTCCCTAATGAAAGATGTTGTTTATGTGGGAGAATGTGGGAACTACGAGGAACAGGGCATATAGAAATTCCTACACATTTTATGTAACATTTATGTAATCTAAGTACCTATAAAATAATTTTAAAAAAATATTTTTAAAAAAAGAAACCAGTCTAAGTAGGATAAGACAAAACAGCAGAGATATTAGAATGATCACTGTTTGCCCAGGCCTTAGGCAGAGGGAGGTACATTGAGTAGGTGAAGCTCAGAAATTTTCAGAACAGTGAAATTATTCTCTGTTATACTGGGATTGCAGGCATATGACATTATGTATTTTTCAAAACCCATTGAACTTGACAACATCCAAGTTCAAAAATAATCTAACTGTATTGTAAATGCATCAAATGCCCTATCTGAGGGGTATGAGAGGAAAAGATGCTGGATTAGTAATATTGGATATGAACAGTATCTGTAATATGAAATCAATGGGCACTGTACACAGGTATGCTACTCTATTTGATATTGTGTCCCATCAGGGTATGGGTTAACAAATTTTACTTTTATACATGTACACTGGAATTAAGCAATGAAGTAAATGAATGGAATATGGGAAATATGCTTCCCAACATGGTGTGGAAGGATTCAGATAAGCAAGGGGAGGATGTTAGATTGTTCTGTTAATGAGTTAGGGACAGACACATCAGTGTGAATTTGTGTGGAGGTAAATATAGTTACACAGGGTTGCATGTAGAAATATTTGCAGATATGTATATATACATAGGATTGTGTACACACATGTGTGTTCTTGTAATATCCATGGAGATGGCCCAGTAGCAAGGCACATATAGTGTCCAGACTTTAGATATTAAAAGCATTTTTGCAAGAAGAATTTTCTTGGAGAAATAGCTGCCTGCAGGACTAGGTCAAGAAATATACAAAAAGAGTCTGGAGTATCTCTTAGTACCAAAAAGTTAGTATGTGTTAAAATAAAACTGGTAATGTTGGGGATAATTTCAAATAGACACAGGACATAGCCAAAAGTGTTCCAAAGGTCAAAACTGGAATAAACTGTAAAACAAAATAAAGTAGTACAGGTATCACAACCCAAAGTAAGAAATAAATGTCATGAGGCAATCCTAATATAAATAATTGATTTTTAAAAGATACATATTTATTGTGAAGATGAATTCCATAATATATGGAGATATTTTTCTCTCAAGGCAGTGGCACAAACATCACACTCCTGAATGTGGGCTTCACGTATTAATTTCATTCCAAAAGCCATATATGGAAATGCAGAGAATTGATGAGTATTGGGGAAGCTGGGGAAGCTCCAAACACTGTTGATCAAGGTCAACATCAAGAGTGTTAAGTCATGTTGATAGGATGCACCCTAGATATGATGCAATGAAAATAACACATTATCCTGGTATCTTCCTCCAAAATCCCATTAACCCTGTCTAAACATGAGAAGAATATCAGGCAAATTCAGAGTGAGGGGCACTTTACAAAATACCCGACCTACACTCCTCAAAAGTATACAACTCATAAAACATGAGGAGAAAATCTGAGACGTTGTCACTGCCTGAATGGCTTAAGAATTTTTGAAAATAAATATAATTTGCTATTCTGGCTTGGAGGTGTTAAGATGTTGGAAAAGTATGTGAGAAGTTCTTGAAAATCCTCTCTACTATCCTTGCAAATTTTCTGTAAATCTAACACAGTTTTAAAATATTAATGTTATTAATAAATAAGTTATTAGTGAAGTGCAAAATTCCAGAAACTTTGAACTCCAAGGTTCAATCCATGACAATTACATTTACATATCTTGGATAAGAATATAGCATTGCTGCCTCACATTATTCTTCCATTAAATCAGCATAGTGAAAAACAATTTCATGGAATAATTGAATTAAATGAAATAATGAATACAAAATGCCTGACACTGTGCTTAGGATAAAAATGAATATTTTTCTTTGTAGTCCAAGCCCACACAGATTCACTTCCCACTACAATTGTGCTATTTCAATCCCTCATCCTCTCTGTAGGGTTTTGGCAACAGCGTTCGTCATGTTGACTGAGAGTAAGCTTTCATCATGGCAAGTAATTTCACGACCATCACCTTCTATAAACCTGCCCTGACTCTCAATAATTTAAAACATAAATATCCATGTTCTGCACAAAACACCAGGCTCTCTATACTATGGCTACTGCCAAACTGGTCAGGCTGCTTATCCCCTTTTCACATCCTACCCCTTCATTGTTCATCAGATAGCAAGAACTAATTTTAAAACCTCACCACACCATATGGTTATCTTGATTGGATTGTTTCCCTCTTGTTTCTTCTTGGTGTGCTTCTATACCTTTCTCCTCTTGAAGTTACCCCAATCTCTACTTTCAGTGTCAGTGCAGTCATCTCCCTTGTGAAGCCTTCACTTGTCTCCACAGAATGAGCATAAACTTTTAGATCCACTTCACCAGGATGTCAGTGCCATCTCAGGGTATTTCATGTAGTCACTACTATTTTTGCTTGCACATAATCTCTATAAGATGTGGAAGAATATTTTACTTATCTCTTTATTCACAAAATATTATTTAGTAACTTCCATGATGTGTTTGATGACTAAATGGTTGTTGAATGACTAAAATTAAAAATGAATGAGGGATGTGCAGAAAGGTCACATCTGAGTAAAATTCCATCATACTCAGGAATACAAACTCCAAAGTAGGGCCCACTGATATGGCGCTGAACTCCAGAGCCAGCTGCCATGACCACAGAACCCGTGGGTCTCTGCAGCCTTCAGGAGAACTAGTACCTGGGCTTCTATCTACTTTGGCTGTCTCTGGGACCCTGCTGAGGCATGCATAAGCACGACCCTTCTGATGACCCCCTGACTCTTTTTTGGAAACTCATAGCCATATAAACTCATTTCTCCTTTTCATTTCCCCCTTTTATTCAAGGTCAAAAAACAGTTTTTAACAACTGTTATTACGTTATTACGTGAAGGTTGAGATATTCTGCTGGTCTGACTTGACCCTTTTATTCAAAGTCTTCTTCTAGTTACATCATCAGCTGGTGCTTGGTAATAATCCCTCAGCACCAGAGAAGCTCATCCCTGGGAGTCATGTCCCATGCTGGGGGAAAGTAATGCATTTTCATGCTGAGTTTGGCTTAGAGAGTGGCTACATTTGACCAACATGGAGGATCTCAGGAGGTAACTCTTAGGCAAACTGCACCTCTAGGCCTAGTTCATATTTTAGGCACACAGGCTCATAAGCATAGTCATCAGTATAAAGGGCTCATTGTTGGACCATCCTTATTAGTCTTTGTCATTGCATTTGGGGATTGATGCTGTTCCATTGGGGAATGTGATAGAGCTCCCTAGTTTAGGAACTCAACATTCCCTTATTTGAAGTTTTTAATTGTAACCACTATGAAAATATCCAAACATTTTTATGTACCCTATATACATGCCTGGAGAACTCCCTCCCAGCCATGTGGCTCCCATCAATAACATCCCACACAGTCTTCCTCCCCTGCCAGAGTTGAACCTCTCTGTTCACACTGAGACTATTTTAATACTTACTCTTTGAAATCTAAATGTGATTTTGAAAATAATTGATTCTTCCTTCCAATGTACAATATATAGTCAAAATAACCTGCTGGATGTTGATTAAATTTAGAATATTAAAATTTTGTTCAACACACACACAAAAAAAAACTTCTTAAAAAATGAAGCCTAATATATTGTCAAGTTCCACAAATAATAAAGTGGAAGATAGTGATGGATTTAAAGGTTAGATATAGAAGACATAGTAATTTAGAAAAACTAAAGTAAAAATAAATTGGGGTATCAAAAAATGAAAATGCTTCATTTTTGATGTTTTGTCTTTCACTAATGCAATAGGTGTTGCCCCGTATGTACAGTGGCAAGGCAATTTCATTTCTTCCTCAGTGTCTACATCCTTTCTTTTTTTCTAATTATTTGTTTTGTCTTCACAAAATGTTTAGATCACAGTAATTCACATATATAATATAGGGTATTCCCACATATCCAATATCAAACATTTTGTCCCTTCCCTAGCAATGATATTTTTACATGTTCATATTGTGTTTGCTGCACTTGATGTACAGATATTGAAATATAAATTTCAACCAAGTTTCCATGTTGGCTTACATTATGATCTATATTTTAGACTATACACTTTTCTAAATTTTTAGTTATCTTATGTTTTACATTATAGTTTACATTTTAACCTATAGACTTTTATACAATTTTGGTGTAATTTAACATGTCCTATATCCATCATTGCATGATCTTGTGGAACACTTCCATTACCCTACAGTTACCCTGATTCCATCTATTCAATACCCCTCTCCCCCTCCCCAGAGCACACACTGTGACAATCAGTCTTCATTACTTGAAGGACCATATTCAGAGATACTTGCAACAGTGTTGATGGCTTGACATACTCGACTGTCCTAACCCATTGAGAGCCACCAGTATTCTTTTCTTTTTTTTTTTATCAAAAATTTCATAAAAGTGTATGGTTTAAAGTGTAAAACATAATGTGAACCATTGGCCATGGTTGGAAGCTATGTATCAATATTTGTACACCAGTTCTGGCAAATGTACCATTCACATGTAAAAAGGTTATTGACACAAGAGGAGGGAGAAGATATTCGGTGTATGGAAGTCTCCTATATTCTGTATGTGACTTTTTTTTTTTTTTTTTGGATTTGGTAAGTACATCTTTGGGCACCTCTGCACCTCATAGACAATGGTTCACATCATGGCCCATACTCTCCTCCATTCCATCCAGTGGGCCCTGTGAGGATTTACAATGTCCGGTGATTACCTCTGAAGCACCATCCAGGGCAGCTCCATGTCCCAAAGACTCCTCCACCTCTCATCTCTTCCTGCCTTTCCCCATACCCATCGTCCACCATGTCCACTTTTCCCAATCCAATGCCACCTCTTCTATGTGGACATTGGATTGCCACCAGTATTCTTGAGAGACACATTTCCCTGTTTGAGAACATCAGTCCTCAGGATGTGGGTATAACTTCACACTAATTGTATGGATCGCCACCAAGTGATATAACCCACTATGACAAAATGAGCATTCACACACTACCTGGAAGCCTGACCTGTGTAAGATGTCCCACCTTAAGCATCTTAAACATGTAAACTTCCTTATTATATTTTCTAAAAAGTTTTCTCAACATTACAGTTTCAACCACATACCTGACAATCTACTATGTCCAAATATTTCCCCACCCTCCCCCCAATTTCTAGGGCCATCTGACCCTTCCTCCCATCCCTAGCCCCGCTCAAGCCATTAAAGCTCCAGCCAAGGCATCCGTATGCCCCCATTTTATCCCTTCCCTCTACTAATATTTACATATAGCTTATCATAGATTTCACCCATGTAGATGTTAGCTCTCTTCCAAACTTTCTTTAAGCCTATCAACCAGTCTGTAGCTCTCTGAGACAACTTATCATGTAATATTTGTGCTTCAATGCCTGGGTTGCTTCACTCAACATAAGGTTTTCAAGATTCATCCATGTTATCACATGTGTTTGTACTGTATTCCATCTTATAGCTGAGTAGTAGTCCATTGTATGTATATGCCACATTTTATTTATCCATTCATCTATTGATGGGCATTTGCATTGATTCCAACTTTTGGCAATAGTAAATAATGCTGCTATGAACATTGGTGTGCATATATCAGTTTGTATCCTTGTTTTCAGTTCTACTGGGTAAATACCCACCACTGGACTTGCTGGGCCATATGGCAAATCCATAGCTAGTTTTTTTTGACAAACCACCAAACTGTTCTCCAGAATGGCTGTATCCTTCTGCATTTCCACCAGCATGAGTGTTCCCATTCCTCCACATCCTCTCCAGTACTTGTAGTCTTCTGTGTTTTTGATGGCTGCTAGTCTCGTGGGAGTAAGATGGTATGTCATTGTAGTTTTGATTTGCATTTCCCTAATATCTAGTGATTTTGAGCATTTTTCATGTGCTTTTTAGTCATTTGCATTTCTTATTTGGAGAAGTTTCTATTTTTTTATTTTTATTATTTATTTATTTATTTATTTTTTATTGACTTTGTAATAATATTACATTAAAAAAATATATATATATATATGAGGTCCCATTCAACCCCACTACCCCCACCCCACCTCTTCCCCCCAGCAACACTCATTCCCATCATCATGACACATCAATTGCATTTGGTAAGTACATCTTTGGGCACCTCTGCTCCTCATGGTCAATGGTCCACATCATGGCCCATACTCTCCCCCATTCCATCCAGTGGGCCCTGTGGGGATTTACAATGTCCGGTGATTGCCCCTGAAGCACCATCCAGGGCAGATCCATGTCCCAAAGACGCCTCCACCTCTCATCTCTTCCTGCCTTTCCCCATACCCATCAGCCACCATGTCCACTTTTCCCAATCCAATGCCACCTTTTCTATGTGGACATTGGATTGGTTGTGTCCATTGCACCTCTATGTCAAGAGGAGGCTCAGATTCCACATGGATGCTGGATGCAATCCTCCCACTTTCAGTTGTAATCACTCTAGGCTCCATATTGTGGTGGTTGTCCTTCTTCAACTCCATCTTAGCTGAGTGTGGTGAGTCCAATGAATCAGATTGTAGGTTCTGGAGTCTGCTGAGGCTCAGGACCTGGCTATCACATTGTCAGTCCAGAGATTCAAATCCCCTAAATATCTCTTAAACCCCAACACTAACTGCACCTCCAGCACATTAGCATGAAAGTCTTATGAAGAGAGATCCCATCTGAGTCCAGATTCATCACACATAAACACCATTTCCAAAGAGGGGCCATCTGACATGGTAGTTAAGCCCATCGGCCTTGACCATAACTCCCATGGGTCTCTTTAGCCCTCAAAGGAACCAATACCTGGGGGTTGTATCTGCTTTATCTGTCTCTCAGACTCTGCTCAGTTGTGCATAAGGGCAATCCTTCTGACAGCATCCAGACTCTTTTTTAGAGACTCGTAGCCATATAAACTCATTTCTCCTTTCCATTTCCCCCTTACATGAGTCAAACAGCATTTTAAAGTCATGTTATTTTATGTAGACAGGGATATTCTGCTGATCCGCATTGAACTTTCTGTATAACGTCATTTTCCAGTTGCATCATCAGTTGGCAGTTGATAGTGGTCCCTCGGTGCCAGGGAGGCTCATCCCCGGGTGTCATGTCTCACGCTGGGGGGAAGGCATTGCATTTACATGCTGAGTTTGGCTTCAAGACTGGCCACATTTGAGTAACATGAAGGCTGACAGGAGGAAATTCCCAGGCACAATGCTGCTCTAGGCCTTGTTCTTATTTTAGGCTTATCAGCTCACAAGCATAGTCATTAGCATCAGGGGCTCACTGTTGAGCCCTCACTCCCTCCCGGTCCCCACCGCTGCACCTGGGAGACTGTCGCTGCTCCCCTAGGGACCACAACAGAGCACCACTGGCCAGGAACCCAGTACCCCCCCTGCTGTGGTTTTTAATTGTTGCCACTATGAGTATATCCAAACATTACCATGCACCCTGGACATATGTTCTGTACAGCTCCCTGTCAGCCATATATCACCTGTCAATGGTATCCTATACCAGTATCCCTCCATTGCCATTGTTGAACCACTCTGTGATCCAGAACTCCCTGAAATTTGAAGCCCAATATAATGTCAGGGTCCCTTACTAGGAAATGGCATATAGCGATAGGTTTAAAGGTTAGATAAGGAATACGTGATGACTTGGAAAAAATTCTACATCCTATCTTTTTCTTTCTTTTTTTTTTTCCCCTAATTATTGAGCTTCTCTTCACAGGAGCCCTAGACCACAGCAATGCATATATATAATATAGAGCACTCCCATACATCCACCACAAAACCTTTTCCCTTCCACAGCGATACCCTTACACCCTATTCACATCATATTTACTTAACGTGATGTACAGAGTCTGAGACAATAGCTTTCTAACAAGGTGACATCTGTGCTTACATTGTGGTGCTTACTTTAGGATACACAGATTTTACATTCTTAGTTATCCTATGTTTTACATTATGGTTTACATTATCAGTCTGTCATCTCCTATATGTTATGGTGTAATATTACATGTTTTATATCCATCCTTGTGTACTCTCACGAAACTCCTCTCTTACCCCCCATTTACCTTGGTTTGCGGGTTTGCGGGTGGCTTAGGAGGGGCGGATGGGTAACAATGCCCAAAAGTGGGGGGAGGGAGGAGTAGCATACGAACACAGGAGAGGGTCAGGTGTTGGTGGAGAGTAAAATGTGGAGAAAATCATATCAAAATATAATAAAGAGGGTTACCTGTTTAGAACGCTCGGAGGGGAGGGTCTGATGCAGGACGGGCTCCTGGGGAATGTCTGCATGCTCATTCTGCCAGAGTGGGTGACACCATGGGGTAGAAACCCAAGTAGTGAGAGTGGGGATGGACCCACATCCTGGGGAGGACTAATGCCATCAAATAGAGGGAACTGTATCCCCTCGAGAGAAAGGGTGGCTCCCAGGGCATTGGGGCAGTTGAGCAAGTTAGGCCCTGAACACTATTCCATCTATCTTTGGAAGTGGCTCCTCGGGAAACGGAGGTTGGCTGTCAATGTAGGCAGCAAGGTGGAAGGGAAAATGGAAGTTAAATGTGTGGAACCGAGGAGTTTCTATTTAAGTCTTGCCACTTTTTAAAATGGGTGGGTTGTCTTTTTATTTTTAAGATATAGGAATTCTTTATATTTGAAGGATATTGGTCTATCAGATATATGGTTACCAAATATTTTTACCCATGGGGTAGGCTCTCTTTTCATTTTCTTGACAAAGTCCTTTGAGGTGCAAAAGGCTTTAATTTTGAAGAAGTCTCATGTATCTATTTGTTCTTCTACTCGTGCTTCTGGTGTGAAGTACATGAAGCCATTTCCTATTACAAGGTCCTGTAGGTGTTTCCCTACATTGCATTCTAAGGTCCTTATGGTCTTATGGTCTTGGCTCTTATATTTAGGTCTTTGATCCATCTTGAGTTGATTTTTTTATAAGGTGTGAGTTGGTAATCCTCTTTCAGTGGGTTTGGTGGTCTTGTGAATATCATATGACTGTATCTATGAGGAGCTATATCAGAATTTTCAAATTGGTTCCATTGGTCAGTGTGTCTCTCCTTGTGCCAGTACCATGCTGTTTTCACTACTGTACTATGTTTTGAAGTCAGGTAGTGTAATTCCTCCAATTTTGTTTTTTCTTTTTCAATATGTCTTTGGCTATTCGGGGCCTCTTTCCTTTCCAAATAAATTTCTTAGTGAGTTTTTCTATTTCACTAAAGAATGTTGTGTTGATTTTCATTGGGATTACATTGAATGTGTAGATCAGTTTTGGTAGGATAGACATCTTAATAATATTTAGCCTTCTTATCCATGAACAGGGAGTATTCTTCCATTTATTTAAGTCTTCTTTGATTTCCTTGAACAGTGTTGTGTAGTTTTCTGTGTATAAATGTTGTACATCTTTAGTTAAATTTATTTCTAGGTATTTGATTTTTTAATTTACTATTGCAAATGGTATTTTTTCTTGATTTCCTCCTCAGGTTTTTCATTAGTGTTGTACAGACATGCTACTGATTTTTGTGCATTGATCTCATAACCTGTGACATTACTGAACTCATTTATAAATTCTAGAAGCTTTGTTGTAGATTTCTCAGGGTTTTCTATGTATAGGGTCATATCATCTGCAAATAGTGGAATTTTGACTTCTTCTTTTCAAATTTGAATGCCTTTTATGTCTGGTTCTTGCCTCAATGCTCAGGCAAGTACTTCTAACACAATATTAAATAGAAGGGGTAATAATGGGCATCGTTGTCTTGTTCTTGATCTTAGAGGGAAAGATTTTCAGATTTCAAAATTGTAAATGATGTTAACTGGGGGTTTTCCATATATATCTTTTATCATGTTCAGAAAGTTTCCATCTACTCCAATCTTTTGCATAGTTTTTATTAAGAAATAGTGCTGTATTTTGTCAAATGCTTTTTCTGCATCTGCAGATATGATCATGTGATTTTTTTCCTTCAATCTGTTTATGTGGTGTTTACATTAGTGTATTTTCTTATGTTGAACCATCCTTGCATACGAGGAATGAATTCCTCCTGGTCATGGTGTATAATTCGTTTAATGTGCTGCTGAATATGATTAGTAAGTATTTTGTTGAGGATTTCCACATCTATGTTCATTAGAGAGATTGGTCTGTAATTTTCCTTTCCTGTGGCGTCTTTGTTCAGCTTTGATATTAGGGCAATATTGGCATCATAGTATAAGTTAAGCAATGTTCTTCTGTTTCAATTTTTTGGAAGAGTTTCAGCAAGATTGGCATTAGTTCTTTATGGAAAGTTTGGTAGAATTCACCTCTGAAGCCATCTGGCCCAGAACTCTTATTAGTTGGGAGGCTTTTAATGACTGATTTTATATCTTTACTTGTGGTTGATTTATTGAGATTGTCAGTTTCCTCTTTCATTAATATAGGTTGCTTATGTGTTTCCAGGAATTTGTCCATTTTCTCTGAATTTTCATTTTTGTTGGAATATAGTTTTTCAAAGTATCTTCTTATGATAGTCTTTTTTTTCTGTGGGGTCAGTGGTGATATCCCCTTTCTCATTTCTTATTTTCTGTATTTGCATCTTTTTTTTCTTGTTAGTCTAGCTAAGGGTTTGTCAATTTTATCGATCTTGTCAAAGAACTGGCTCTTGGTTTTGTTTATTTTTTCAAGTGCTTTCTTATTCTTTCATTTAGTTCTGCTCTGATCTTTGTTATTTCTTTCCTTTTCCTTTGCGTTTAGTTTGTCATTTTTTTTTTTTTTACTAAATCCTCCAACTGTGAAGTTAGTTTTTCAATTTTAGCTCTTCTTTTATCACGTGTGAATTTATGGCTATACATTGCCCTCTCAGTACCACTTTTGCTGCATCCCATAAGTTTTGATATGTGCATTATCATTTTCATTTGTTTCAAGGTAGTTATTGATTCCTTTTGAGAGTTCCTCCATGACCCACTGTTTTTCTAAGAGTGTGTTATTTAACTTTCATATATTGTTGCCAAATCCAGGTCTCTGACCTTTGCAGATTTCCAGCTTCATTCCACTGTAGTCAGAGAAATTATTTTATACGATTTCAAACTTTCTGAATTCACTGAGACTTTCTCAGCAACCTATCCTGTTGTCTATCTTGGAGAATGATCCATGTGCACTTGAGAAGAATGTTTATCCTGCTTTATTTGGATGTAATGTTCTGTATATGTCTATTAGGTCCAGTTCCTCTAATATATTGTTCAAAGTCTTTTCTTCTTTATTGATTTTCTTTTGAGATGTTCTGTCCAAAGGTGATAGTGGTGTATTAAAGTCCCCCACTATAACTGTAGAGGCATCAATTCCTTCCCTTAGATTCTCCAGTGTTTGTCTTACATATTTGTAGGCACCCTTGTTAGGAGTGTAATGTTTTTTCTTTGTTTTTATTTTTGTTGTTAAAGATTTATTTATTTATTTCTCTCCCCTCCCCCACACACTAGTTGTCTGTTCTCTGTCTTTTTGCTGCATCTTCTTTGTCTGCTTCTGTTGTCAGTGGCATTGGAATCTCTGTTTCTTTTTGTTGCATCATCTTGCTGTGTCAGCTCTCTGTGTGTGCAGTGCCATTCCTGAGTAGGCTGCACTTTCTTTCACACTGAGCAGCTCTCCTTACAAGGTGCACTCCTTACACTTGGGGCTCCCCTACACGGGGACACCCCTGCATGGCACAACAATCTGTGTGCACATCAGCACTGTGCATGGGCCAGCTCCACATGGGTCAAGGAGGCACCAAGCAGGTCCAGGGTTTGAACCGTGGATCTCCCATGTGGTAGACAGATGCCCTAATCACTGAGTCAAGTCTGCTTCCCAGGAGCATAAATGTTTATACCTGTTCTTTCCTTTTTGAATGATTATCCCTTTCACTAATATGTAGTGTCCATATTTGTCTCTCACAATTATTTTGCATTTAAAGTCTATTTTGTCTGATATTAACATAGTTACTCCTGCCCATTTTTGGTTATTATTTGCCTGTAAGATGTTTTCCAGCTATTCATTTTCAACCTCCTTGAATCCCTAGGTCTAAGATGTTTTTCATGTAGACAACATATAGATGGATCATACTTTCTTATCCAATCTTCCAGTCTGAGTCCCTTGACAGGTGAGTTTAATCCATTGACATTCTGTGTTATCACTTTCAAGGAATTATTTATATTAGCCATATTTTCTTTGGATTTGTGTTTGTTATATTTTGTTTGGTTTTTTACTTTTTTTTGTCTTTTTATTGTTCTTACACTCTCCTCCAACTCTGTCTCTCCTGTTTTTTATCTTTCCCCCTATAGAACTTCCTTTAGTATTTCTTGAAGGGCAGTATTCTTGTTGGTATAATCTATTAATTTCTGTTTGTCTGTGAATATTTGAACTCTCTATCATATTGAATGTCAGTTTAGGTGGACAGAGTATTCTTTTTTGGAAATTATTTCTTTTAGTACTTTGACTATATCATACCACTGCCTTCTTGCCTCCTTGGTTTGAGATGAGAAATCAGCACTTAGTTTTATGAAGCCTCCTTTGCATGTGATGTTTCTCTTTTCTCCTGCTGCTTTTAGCATTTTCTCTTTGTCTTGAGAATTGGATAATTTGACAAGTATATGTCTTTGGGTAGGCCTGTTGGGATTTATGCTATTTAGGGTGCATTGTGCTTCCTGGATGTGGACATTCATCTCCCTCAATAGGTTTGGGAGGTTTTCACCCATTATTTCCTCCAACACCCCTTCTGTTCCCTTTCCCTTCTCTTCTTATTCTGGGATGCCTATAATGCATATGTTTTCACATTTTGCTTTGTCATTCAGGTCCCAAAGTCCCTGTTGAATTTTTTCTCTCTTTTTATCTATCAATTCTACTGTCTGTTTGATTTAGCATGTACTATCTTCCATAGTGGAAGACAGTACATCACTAGTTCTTTCCTCTCCCTCTTCAAATCTGCTGTTATTTGCTGAGAGTGTATTTTTGATTTCTTGGATTGTGCTGTTACTCCCCATCTTATCCATTGACTTTTTTTTTGCATGATTGCAATTTCTTCTGTATGCTCTCTAAGTGTTTTCTTCATAGTCTTATCTCTTCCTTCACCTCATTAAATTGGCCCCTATTAAATGTTTTGAGAGCTTTAATTACTTGTTTGATGTTCTGCTCTTCTTCCTACTTTTTAGTTTGTTCATTGGATTGGGTCATGTTTTCCTGATTATTGGTTTGGTTTGTAGTTTTTTGTTGCTGTCTGGTCATCATTTTAACTTGGTCGTTGATTAGCTTCTTTGTCTAGTGTCAGGGTTTAATTAGTTGCTGCTTTTCATGTGTGTTAAGTCTTCTCTTTGCCATTTTGTTCTTCTTATTCTATTTCTGTCCTGTTGGCTAAGTTCACTTGAAGGAAAATATTAGGGTAAGTGAAAGCAAAAAGAGTAAGAAAAGAAAAAAGTATAATAGTAGTATCGTTAGTAAATATTAGCAGAAGAACCATGTGAGATCTAGAAGAATGGGTATTAGACTCATGTAGGCTGTGTAGAGTTATAACAGTAAGAAAAATGGAGTATCTATAATGAGACAGTAACCTGAATATGGTGAGGAATATAGTATTAATTAAAAGACCAGTGTGGTCAGGAAAGTGGGAAGAGAAAGGAAAGGACAATAATATAGAGAGTGAATAAAAGACAGAAAACAGTACAAAGGTATTAGAAATAAAAATTGGGGGCTAAATTAAGAGCAGTGGAATGTAAGAGAAGCACTAAATGATGGAGGATAGAAAGATGTAGAGGAAAGGGGTAAGTATTGGTAGCCAAAATCAGTACACACAGAAAAGAGGAAATAGAGGATGAGGAAACACAGCAAATGTGAATCACTCCCTTCCACACCTAATATAAAAAATATAAAAAAGAAGAGAAAGGGAAAAAAGGGGGGAAAGTGGGGGTGGAAATTCAAGCAAGAAAAGGGGGATGAAGAAGAAGAGGAGGAGGAGGAGGAGAAGGAGGAGGGGGAGGAGGAAAGGGCTGTGGGGTTATAAAGAGGCAGGAAAAACAAAAAAATAAGCCAATAAAAAAGACCAACATTTCAAGCAAGGAATCCTCTTTGCATTTAAATAAAATGCTTAGGAGTCTGACCTTCCCCCTTTCTCCCTTTTTCCCTTCTCTCTCTCCCAGGGCAGCAGGAAAGCTGTGTGAGGTGTCCAGTAGGAGAATCGAGTGGGTCCTTGGTGAACCAAATCACCAGAGAAAACAATGTCTCTTAATTTCCAAAGAGAGCGTGCCCACACATCACCAGGAACACCAAATATGCTAATGGAAGTTTTCAAAACACATCTTTTTTTTTTTTGATTTTTTTTATTGACTTTGTAATAATATTACCTTAAAAATATATATGTGAGGTCCCATTCAACCCCACCCCCCCCACCCCCCCTCTCCCCCCCCCCCCCAGCAACAATCGTTCCCATCATCATGACACATCCATTGGATTTGGTAAGTACATCTTTGGGCACCTCTGCTCCTCATAGTCAATGGTCCACATCATGGCCCATACTCTCCTCCATTCCATCCAGTGGGCCCTGTGAGGATTTACAATGTCCGGTGATTGCCTCTGAAGCACCATCCAAGGCAGCTCCTTGTCCCAAAGTCGCCTCCACCTCTCATCTCTTCCTGCCTTTCCCCATACCCATCAACCACCATGTCCACTTTAACCAATCCAATGCCACCTCTTCTATGTGGAAATTGGATTGGTTGTGTCCATTGCACCTCTATGTCGAGAGGAGGCTCAGATTCCACATGGATGCTGGATGCAATCCTCCCATTTTCAGTTGTAATCACTCTAGGCTCCATGGTGTGGTGGTTGTCCTTCTTCAACTCCATCTTAGCTGAGTGCGGTAAGTCCAATAAATCAGATTGTAGGTGCTTGAGTCTGTTGAGGCTCAGGACCTGGCTATCACATTGTCAGTCCAGAGATTCAAATCCCCTAAATATATCTTAAACCCCAACATTAACTGCACCTCCAGCACATTAGCATGAATGTCTTATGAAGGAAGATCCCATCTGAGTCCAGATTCATCACACATAAACACCATTTCCAAAGAGGGGCCATCTGACCTGGTAGTTAACCCCATCGGCCATGACCATAACTCCCTTGGGTCTCTTTAGCCCTCAAATGAACTAATATCTGGGGGTTGTATCTGCTTTATCTGTCTCTCTGACTCTGCTCAGTTGTGCATGAGGGCAATCCTTCTGCCAGCCTCCAGACTCTTTTTTAGAAACTCGTAGCCATATAAACTCATTTCTCCTTTCCATTTCCCCCTTACTTTAGGTCAAACAGCATTTTAAAGTCATGGTATTTTATGTAGACAGGGATATTCTGCTGATCCGCATTGAATCTTCCATATAAGGTCATTTTCCAGTTGCATCGTCAGTTGGTAGTTGATAGTGGTCACACGGTGCCAGGGAGGTTCATCCCCGGGTGTCATGTCCCACGCTGGGGGGAAGGCATTGCATTTACATGCTGAGTTTGGCTTCGAGACTGGCCACATTTGAGTAACATGAAGGCTGACAGGAGGAAATTCCCAGGCACAATGTTGCTCTAGGCCTTGTTCTTATTTTAGGCTTATCAGCTCACAAGCATAGTCATTAGTATCAGGGGCTCACTGTTGAACCCTCACTCTCTCCCGGTCCCCTCAAAACACATCTTACAGTCCATCTCCCTTAGTTGTACTACAGGAGGGCTAGTTGAATTTTTTTTAAAGATTTATTTATTTATTTCTCTCCCCTTCCCCCCCCCCCCCCCCCAGTTTTCTGTGTCTATTTGCTGTGTCTTCTTTGTTCGCTTCTGTTGTTGTCAGGGGCACGGGAATCTGTGTTTCTTTTTGTTGCATCATCTTGTTGTGTCAGCTCTCCATGTGTGCGGCATCAATCCTGGGCAGACTGCACTTTCTTTCATGCTGGGTGGCTCTCCTTACAGGGCACACTCCTTGCACATGGGGCTCCCCTATGTGGGGGACCCTCCTGCTTAGCAGGGTACTCTTTGCGTGCATCAGCACTGCGCATGGGCCAGCTCCACACAGGTCAATGAGGCCCGGGGGTTTGAACCACAGACCTCCTATGTGGTAGGCAGACACTATAACAACTGGGCCAAGTCTGCTGCCTAGTTGATTTTCTGACTCCACCTTCTCCCAGACCAAGTTTCCGATCCCAGCACTTTTAGGTAAATTGGGCTTTCTCGGCAGATTTGCCTTTCCTTTCTTCCCCAGTTTCCCCCAAGCCAGCTGGAATGCTCATCAGCTCAAAAAAAAAGAGGGGGGGTGTCAGGACCTGAAAATTGAACCCCCATCTCATTTGGCCCCTCTGCACCTCCCACCAAAACCCTCCAACTCACAGAGTCACTCCAAAACTGAACGGCTAGTGTATTCCCTTACGGCAGGGAGCACTGGATTTGGCAGAGCGCTGGATTTGGGAGTGGGAAGTCTGGGATATTGTCCGCTTGGGGCCTGTGGGTCTGTGGAAAGTGGGCTGCGGTGGCTTAGCGGTCATGGACCTGGGGACCATTCTTCTGGGGAACACAGGGCTTGGGAATGTTGCCACACTACTAACAGTTCAGGGAATGCCCTAGGGGGAAGAGTCCCACCTCTCCACAACTTCTGACCTCAGTGTTAGAAACCCACAATTCTACCCTTAGCAAGCACGACTTCTGTTCCAGTCTCTCCAAATCAATGTCCAAACACTTCCTGCCTTGCAAGTCCCCGAAACAGCCCACTGCAGCAAGATTCCAACTGTACTCAGCCGGCCTTCTGCAGGAACAATTATGAAGTGCATTCACTCAGGTGCCATCTTGCCCCACCCATCAGCTATCATCTTTTAATATCTCCATTTGTTCATCCCAGCTTGTCCTTAAAGGGAAAGTACGTCTGCCTCATTATCTAAAAAAGATGAAGAAATGCACTTGCTAGCTGTTCTTTAATCCTCCCCTGGTTAGCCATGTATATCACTTTGGCTGCTTATATCCTCCCGACAGTGAACTCAGACACGTGGTCTTGCTGGATTTGGGCAGGATCAGGTCTCGAACCTAATGCCAGGTTGCCTAAGTTTGTTTTTGCCTTGCTTTTTTCCTCTGGGTGGGTAACAAAAGGAAGCATTTCTACCAACTACAAGGCACAAGGTAGAAAGTACAGTTAAGAGAATGCAGCACATATGCAGAGTATGTTGGAAAACCCAGTAATCCCCAAGCTCACTGACTCCAGGAACTCAGACTGGGTGAAAGCAGCTTCAACTGAGTCTCTACAGACCCTTCACACACCTTCCATCCTGTGCAAGACACCTGGTCATTCTGAGAAAGGTGTGAAGATAAGTCAGCCTGGTTGTTGTCCACAGCCACCCTGCTAAGGCCAGCAAGGCAATCCTTAGTATTGTCTTAAAGTTCTTAAGAACTCCAGGGGTGCCATGCTAAAAGAACTTGTCTCACAGCTATTGGAAAATCTGGTGTGCTTGTGCTCCAAGTCACTTTACAGGATGGGGAGGACAGAAAATCTCCGAGTATGGGCTCAGCGCTCCTGCTCACACACCACCACTGGCCAGAACAAGCCCACCACACCTGAGCTTCCTCCCACTGTGGCCTTCAAGCTTGTCCACTTCTGGCATGGTCACAGGGTGCCCTGGTCCACTGTGCCTGTCCACTTCTGGCATGGTCACAGGGTGCCCTGGTCCACTGTGGCCTTCATTCTGTGGAAAGCATCACCTCCAGTATGGCTCCTACACACCTAGGTTAACAAGAAGCCCAAACCATGGCCAGTGATAAAGTTTTCAGTGTTTGGTACTGTGAAAACTGGATAGCTCTTTGGGTTAAAAATAAACTTGTATTTTCCCACTTCATTGCAGACAAAAGAAAATTCTGGATGGATTTTAAAAGGTAAGTGAAAAAACAACTCTAAGGGCCTTTTAATCATCAAAGCAATGGGGAGAAATCAAAAAGAAAATATCAAACACTTTGACTATATGCCTTAGTCAACAAAAGGGGTACTGATGCAAAGTACCAGAAATCTGTTGGCATTGACAAAGGGGGTTTATTTTGGGTAGAAGCTTACAGTCACAAGGCCATAAAGTGTAAGTTATTTCCCTCACCAAAGTCTGTTGCCAAAGGCTGCTGGTCTCTGTGAGGATTCAGCCTTCTTCTTCAGACTCCATGGTCCCAGCTTCTTCTGGTCTCAGCTGTAGGCTGGCATAAGGCTTGTCTCTCTGTCTGGGGCTTGTTTCTTTATGGGCTTGGCGGCTCTGGTGTTGCCACAAGGTCAACAGTAGTCCATCAGGTTCTCTCTCTTTCCAGGCCTCTGCCATGTCTATAGAGCCATCTCTGTTCCTCTGTGTTCTTCTCCTGTGTGTTTACTTCCCTGGGATCCAGCATCAAAACTCCAACTACTTCCTTTGCCATGTCTTTTTCTTAGTGAGTCCCTGCCCACCAAGGGGGTGAAGACTCAATGTCCTACTGACATGGGCCATTTCAACCCCTGACCATAATTTAACAAAGTAAAAGTGAAACCTCTGAAGTTAATACAATCTATTATGCCCATAGGAAGAGACCAGTTTACAAACATAATCCAATATCTATGTTTGGAATTCATAAACAGTATCAAATGGCTATACTATATAAAAATTAAAGATATTTGAATTAAATAAAAAAAATCCAACATTTTAAGAAATGTAATACACCGTGGAGAGATCACATTATCTTTAACATACATAACGTAGGATGTTGATTGGCCGAGAGTCACCTCTTGCTGGCAGTGTTATGTCCTCTTGAAGGAAACTTTGTAGGTAAACCCCCAGATCAGAAGGCCCTTCGGAACCCAAGGAAGCCCAAACACCCCACCCACTCTTCTGGGATGATACAAGGTCAATTCTC